>NC_135783.1:150793112-152128946 GCF_051106095.1 Pogona vitticeps
AGTGGACCCTCGACTTACAGATGGCTCCACTCACAGACTTTTTGAGTTACAGACTTCTTTGGCTGCAAAATTTAGGTTTGACTTGCAGCCTGAGAATCGACCTACAGACCAGAAAAAATCCAAAATGGAACAAAAACGGCCAGTTACAAGAAATCAGTTTTCAATGCATTGTAGGTCAGTGGAGACTCGACCTACAGACTTTTTGACCTGTAGCCACCATTCCAATACGGATTAATTCCATAAGTAGAGGGTCCACTGTATGTATATTACATCTTCAGTCTCATTTGAAAACATCTCAGCTTGAAAAAGTAATGGGGGGGGGGTATATTCTTCTTGCTTCCGTCTTTGTTTTCAAGCTAAACCATTATAAAATCAAAAAGTACAAAAATTCTAGGACAAATGTTAAGATTTACTACTAATGCTTATGGGAGCTGATCAATTTACTTGCATCCTGATACCCTTTGATACTTTAAACATTGCAAAATCTGTATCTGCCTAGCTATAATAAGTTATTAAAATGTCATCTTCTGCAGATTTTCTACGATATTGTTACTTAGCTAAGTACTGAAATGTATGTAGTCCTGGTGTTCTCATTTAGTCACTCCAGTTTTCCAGAAGAGTTTTGTTGCTTTTAGAAAACCTTCTATCCACAATTGCCCACTCTTCGGTGTCCTTAAGGAAGCCACAGGATTCAGTTTGCAAGGGATGAGCAGGGCTAATGAGGACAGGACATTCTGGAGATTGCTCATTCATAGGGTTTTCACGAGTTGGAGGCAGCATGACAGCACCTAACAACAAGGAAGTTGTCCTTGCTGCTAGCCTTACATGACTCTAGTCTTCGATTTTACAACCCAAATGGATATATCTGTGAAGATTACCATTATCCCTTAGGGGGAGATCTTATTTCCCATTGAAACCATTGCATCTATGTTCAAATATAGATTGAAACTTGAAGAAAATAGTGTTCTTTTTGATGAGTTTGAGAGGACAGAGTGGTTTTATTGCCTGATACAGGATCCAGCCAGAGAACAGATGACCGAGTGACATTAAGATGCTTTTGTGAGTTTTTTTTCTTCTTCATTAAGGGCAACAAAGAAAGATGAAACATGTTACAGGCTGTTATATGGATTTTTTTTTAAAAAAAAATGTCATATTCTAGTTCAGAGTAATTGTTGTTCATCTAAAATTGAAACGATCCTTGGTTTTGTTTTAAAGAGCATAGAAGAACCAGAAGTAGAGGAGGAAACACAGAAGTAAAAATGGAGTGTGAGTCTAGTGAAAGTGAGTGAAACATTTGCCTTTCTTCTTTAGTACAACTAACAATTCTCATTTTATCCATACCAGTAGGATACCCTAACATAGCATAATAACCCATTCATCCAATGTCCCCAACACACCTCTGCATGTTTCAATCCCTTATGCTATTATCTCTTGGTATTTGAACAATTGCATTGTGTGTTTTTTTTCAGTTAAGAAACTTGTGCTGTAAATCCCTCTGCCTGCTAATTTCAATCCTTCCATCAACCCCCCACCTTAGAAGCACCAAAGAACAGCAGTAAATAATACTGCTTATCATAAAGAGAGCTGTGGAGTGCATGTATTCCTATTCAGAAATATTTTATACTGTATCTTGTTGACGGTTGATAATAAGGATCAGAATGAGCTCACGTATCACATTGATTCTAGGACGATTGTCCCTGTCTTCCCATTACAGTCAAATTGCAGCCATTGACATTTTTGTTTTGATTCTCTTTCCTCCTTAAATAGTTACCAAAAAATGCTGAATGGCACACTACAAGTTGATACCTATGTAATTATATGAGGATAGAATTATGTGAGCTCATCATTAGGAAACCTTTTTGATAGATTTTACAGCAAGACAAATAGGTAACTATTTACAGTGCATACCTATCAGGACCAGTCCTGCCATTAGTCAAAGTGAGACATATTTTAATGTACTGTATTCTCGAATGCTTTCACGGCCAGGATCTGATGGTTGTTGTGGGTTTTTCGGGCTCTTTGGCCGTGTTCTGAAGATGCCAGCCACAGAGACTGGCGAAACGTCAGGAAGAACAACCTTCAGAACACGGCCAAAGAACCTGAAAACCCCACAACAACCATGAGACACATTTGCTACCCAACCAACACCCCCAGCTGTCACTGCTTTCTGGAGCTGGCTACTCTCTTGCTGGTAAAGCTTTGAGAATTTCTCAGAACCAGAGGTTATTAAAAAGCCATTGAGAAAAACTGAGAAAATTGCTCATGCCTTGGCACAGCACAAGAGACTCTCCTAGGCAGTTCTCCTTGCCAAACACATTATGTTTCTGTGAGATCCTCAGTGCTTTATAGTTATTTATTTATTTATTTATTTATTTATTTATTTATTTATTTATTTATTTATTTATTTATTTATTTATTTATTTATTTATTTATTTATTTATTGGACTTATATACCACCCCATAGCGCTACAAGCACTCTCCGGGCGGTTTACAATTTTAATTATACAGGCTACACATTGCCCCCCCAGCAAGCTGGGTACTCATTTTACTGACCTCGGAAGGATGGAAGGCTGAGTCAACCTTGAGCCGGCTACCTGGGATTTGAACCCCAGGTCGTGAGCACAGTTTTAGCTGCAGTACAGCGTTTTAACCACTGCGCCACGAGGCCCAAATTAGAAAATAACTACCTGTCCCAGAGCAGTTCACTTGTGCTGCCATTCGCAGAAACATGCCAATTGTGGGAGCTGAGAGAGCATCAGTGGCAGAGCCGAAGCTGGGAGGATGAGGTGGCTCTGCCACCACTGGGGCAGAGAGAAGAGGTGGAGACACAAGTAGGACAGGTCAAAAAAAGAGAGAAAAAGCAATAGAGATACTGATAAGATGGGCCACAAAACTGCAGTGTGTGTAGGTGCATGTGGGGTGTCTTTCTTCCCACCTCAAGTAGCAAGAAAATTTTGTCTGCCCCTGATTCTTCTGCAGTGTGTTCCAAATTTCCATTGAGTTCAGTGGGGTTTGTTCTTGGGAAATGGGTATAAGATTGTAGTATCCCAAGCATTGTGCAGATAAAACAAAAGAGGAAAGATTCATCATAAAAGCTTATCTAAAGTTAGGAGTTCAAGATCAGTTTTGCTAAAGATGGGGAGGGGTTATACATTCATGCAAAGAGAGATGGAAGTAAAATTCCAGGAGGTCAGTTCCTGCCAAATAGGGAGTTTGTCATATAAAGGTACTTACTAAAATATTTCTTTCCCATCCTTTAATTTAAAAAAAAAAATCTCCAAGGAACAATGAATTCCTTATCAATAGAATGAACTGACAGATTTAGCACAATAGACGTAATTCACTGATGACGGTTAATGATGATTCTATTTCAGTTTGCTTTTATGTACAAGTTTTCCAGCCTGAAGTTTGTTTTGTGCCATTTCTTGTTTGTACTTTCATGTGTGTTTCTGCTAATATATCTTTGCATAGGTTTTAGATGGTGTTTTAAATAATGTAAACATTTTGCAAATAATATCCATTACATATGTATTTTGTACACCTTTGTATTAGTGTGCTGCTTTGCAAAATCTAGAAAAGTATGATTATCGAAGTAACTGTTTCACATTCACATATTCCAGCAGGGAGTGCAAATGTAATGGGTTTTCTCCGCCATCCCTACTTACGTTGCAGCCTTGTAGCTCATACTCTGAAGTCAGTCCCATTATGCTCATGTGTGTCCTGCTATATAGGCCCTGGTGTGTGTGTGTATAAGATAGCAGGCTTAATATTTTGGAATCACCCAAAGAAAGGAGTAAATGCAACTGACGCTGAAACTGTTCTCGCATGAAACAGGAAATTAACATTGCCATGTAGGACAAAGTGATTTGTATGCTAAAAAGCATGACATGCCCCTTGGTAAAGTTAAATAGTGCTTTGAGTGATTCTGAAAACTTTATACAGCTCTCCTCATGGCACACCAGAGAGCCACTGTTTGGCAAACATGGCTGCAAAACAGCTTCCCTGTGTCAATTTGCCATTTGGAATGCAAGCATGTCTCCCAGAGACTCCTCTATTTTCCTTTAATTAACATTAAATGGTTTACATTTGCCATATGAGGAGCATGTTATTAGGATATATATTTTTGTGCTTAGACATTCCCTATTCCCATGCCCTGAGATTTCCATGTTTAGAAACATAGCACGCCCTGACAAATCTGAGACTAGTGATGATACCCAAGTTTGAAATTAGCTCTGTTTTGTTCAGAGAAAGGTATGGGGTTTTTTGTTGTTGTTGTTGTTGTTGTTGGGGAAGGGGGACTGTAGCTCCCGGCATTTCTCAGTTACCAGTTATCAATACTAGTTGGAGGAACCTGGGAGTTGTAGGCCTTAAAACTAGATTTCCCTGGTTCTAGCTCTGATAAGCAGAAGTCTGAAGCTTGTGCATTGCGTACCTAGCCAAAGGACATATCCCGTCGGACAATGTGTACCATCAGCATATCTGCACCAATGTTACAGGCAGAGGGAAAAGTTGGCAATGTGTGGCCTCCTGATCACCAGCAGTCCTAGGGACATTTTGGCAGGTCCCAGGTCTAACACTAAAACTTGTCTTCTCGAAGGCTTTCATGGCCAGATCTGATGGTTGTTGTAGGTTTTTCGGGCCGTCTGGCTGTGTTCTGGAGGTTTTTCTTCCTAATGTTTCGCCACTCTCTGTGGCCGGCATCTTCAGAGGACAGGAGTCAAAACTTTGTGCTTGGGTGCAGTTTGTGGGATAGAGCACAGAGTGTGCACCAGAGCACAGAGTTCTGACTCCTGTCCTCTGAAGATGCCGGCCAAAGAGACTGGTGAAACGTTAGGAAGAAAAACCTCCAGAACACAGCCAGACAGCCTGAAAAACCTACAACAACCGTTTTTTTTAAATTTGGGGGTAAATTGTTTTAAAAGTACCATTATCCTCTCTAGATGTTACAGAAGCAGCATTGCCACGTGTTGAGGGGTCCCCGGCAGCCCCATGGCCCTTTAAATATTTTTTCTTATCTTTATAAATTGAACATTAAATGGTCTAGTCATCTTCCCCTCAAGCAGCAAAATGTCTGAGGCTGCCCTTGAACCTGTGTACACTCCATGCTGGACTTTGATGGTCTCTTCTCCACTTCTGATGGTCTGGCGCATCTCATATAATAGAAGTGGTGTGGTAAGCATATGGGTTGAGGCCTATGTGCTAGGCTAAACTCATTGAAGGAAGCTAAGAAATATCTCACAAGATGTCCTAATGTATTGATTGCAATGAACATGAAATGAAAGCAAGGTTTAGCTGAACCTGAAAAGCAAGGGCTCAAATTGATTAGGATACGGCAGTTTTAGACCTGAGAAATAGCAGAAGCAGGATGTCCTGAACAGTTTTTTAATACTGGAGATTACAGCTAAGAAAAAGTAAATTGACCTAATGTTTGTGAAACTGAAGCAGCAATAAACAGAGAACCAGTTTTATGAACTGGCCCATTGCCCAGTTTTCTTTCTTTAAGCCACTTTACTGATTCTTCAGTATATCTCCTGAGGAGTATGTCCTGCTGAACAATATGGGTCTTCCTTCTGATTAGACACAGATAGGATTGTAGTCGTAAATCTTTTAATCCTCCCTTCTACAGACTTGCCCCATAACCCAGTGTAGGATGCCTTTTAAACCTTTAGGTTTCGGTTCTAATAAACTTTGAGGGTTTAAAAAAAAGAGGGCACAATTATCAAAAGGCAGAAAGGAAAGAAATTGTTTCTCCCTAGTCATTCTGGTTTTAAAACAATGTCACATGGAATGGCTCATTGAACCATTTCCTTGGAAGCTATTTTATATTATATATCTCTGGAATGAATTGTACATCCAGAATGACGATGCACTCACTCTGTAGAACTGTGTGCTTGCTTTTTAATAAATATTCAGCTGGCCACTACAATAGCAACTCCTCCAAGTTATAGAAAAGAAGGTATCCATATTTCATGGCAGCACCCATTTTGAATTTCACTGTGAAATTGGCTCTTCTGTGTATAGTGATATTTGCAGCAAAAAGCTGGCATTCATACTAGAATATTATTCGATGTTTTTTAAAACACCCAGCCACAGTATTGTGAATCCCATCTATTTTCTAGTTTGATACCTTGGATTATTATTCCACAAAATTTCAAAGAAAAGGGCTTTCATGGTGATGGCAGTGGCAATCATTCTGGCATTCTTCCCTTCAAAATAATTGCACCTCACCAAGACTGCTGAAATAAAACAGCCAATTTTGTAGCAAATGAAATAGCTAAAAATTAGTCCTTGTTCATTAAATGCAGCAGAAGACCTGACTTAAGAGACACAGTGAGAACAAAACTAAGCTGCCAGGGGGAAAATGTGCAAGTATTATGAAAAGATTTGTATTGTATAGTTGGATTAATACGAGGTACAGTAATTTTCTTTCCCACTTAATGCAAACGTATGCAAAGCCCAATCCAGACAAAATCACTTCTCCTCTTCTTCTCCTTGCAGCTGTCCCCTCATCTGCTCCAGGGTTATTAAAAAAGCGATGACAAAACTACAGCATTTAATTTAAATGTGATACAAACAGCTTGCAGTTGTATATCTGGGCCAGCCTCTCAGATGCTAGTGGCCCCTAGATCAGCAGTCCCAAAACTTGGAGCCTCAGAAGCTTTTGGACTACAGTTCCCAATTTCCCTGTCTGTTGGCTGTGCAGACTATGACATCTGAGAGTTTGGATTCCCAGACAGTGCAGCCGATGGTATTACAGGAGTTATAATTTAAAACAGCTGGAGGGCACCACATTGGGGAAGTCCAGCTAGGCTAGGAATGTGCCTAATGGGATAGAAAGTATTACAACTTTTAAAAAGAGCAAATTCTTTGGTGTAATGATTTTATTGCAGAAAGAGTTGTGTGTTTTCTTAAAATTGTGATTTTAAAAAAGATCTCAGGCAGAAAGGGCAATTCTGTGTATAGTTATATTTGCAGCATAAAGCAGGCAAAAGAGTTCTGGGGAGGTAGTGCAGCATCTACCAGCATCTTAAACACCTGCTGTATGCCCCCAAGGAGGGTCAAGCCATTTGTAGGAAATACATGGGCAACAAGGTCTTTATAAATATCCACATGGGTAGATCAGCAGCCAGGGCTGCAACTGTTCTCACTTAGCCGTTGTAGTAACATCTTGCCAGTGTGCCATTTACTTCGGAGTTGAAGGGAGGAATAGGAAGCAGTAGAAACAGGCAAGAGGACAAGAAGGTGGAAAAAATGTGTATATATAGGACAGGTTTGTCATCAATGAAGTCAGTCTCACTGAATTGACTAAGTTTGGATCCACTCCCTAGATTTATCTAGTCTTCTTTGCTAAGGCCATATTGTGAGCCATTGACCCTCATCACTATGTCCTGAGATAGTAGGTTTTCTAAGTGAATTACACATAGTATGAAGAATCACTTTTTAAAATGTGTTTTGAATGTCTTTGAAAGCTGTTTTCCTAAGGATAAGGGACCATGCATAGCACCTTGTTATGGCTGTGTATTTTGCAAATAAGGAAGCTAACCATTCTACACATGTCACTGTAAGCTCAGCAGCTTGTTTCCAGGTAGGTTCATGTGAGAGGAACTGCTGATTACTGTGTGATGTCCTGCATGCTATTTAGTTTTCCCACATATTGAGGACACCTGAGCACATAGGTTGAACTACAAATATGTGTTGGGATGCATGGATGTAAGCATGGGAGACAATGGCAGGAGGATAATCGTGTATCACATTAGTTAATCCAAATTGAGTTTGGTTAATTGTAAATATTGAAGCCATGTATGCAAATACATGAAGGAATGTATGTAAATATTATGACTGTGATCAATAGTAATTATACGATTACTTGTAGAATCTAAGCTTCTGATTCTCTAGGTAATTGCTTTCATTTTGTACTCAAGACTAACTCCTTTGCTTGGGAAATGATCTTGTTTAATGTTCTTCAGCTAATGGGTTAGGACCTCATAATGTGTCACAGCCTCTTTAAGGTGTGTTGCAAGAACAGTACTGCTGGAATACAAATATATGGTTAAAAATGGTTGGCCTCCCAAATAGGTGTTTGGACAAAAGGTGCTTCCCAGTTCTGAAAAGATGGAAGATGACTGAACTCTAAGCTAGGGGTCCCCAACCTTTTTCACCCTGCGGACCAGCTGGGGAAGGCGGGGCATCCCCCGCGCTCATGTGCATTTGCGAACGAGTGCATATGCACGCACAAATGGCAGCATGTGTTTGTGCAGGCACGTGTGCTTATGTTGCATGCACAAACAGTGGCACAGCAATCACATGAGTGCATTGGAGCACGCGCACATGTGCAAATCAGCTGTGTGGGGGTGAGTGTATGCAGGGGGGCAGGAGGTCTATCTTTGCGGCCTGGTCCGGCTCAGACCACAGACCGGCACCAGGCTGCGGATTGGGGGTTAGGGACCTCTGCTCTAAGTGACATTTGCAGTTCTCAATAAAGGAAAAGGAATGTCTTCAAAGCTACTGTACCGTGTTTCCCGAAAATAAGACAGGATCTTATATTAATTTTTGCTCCCCCCCAAAAAAAGTAGGGTTTATTTTCAGGGGATGTTATAATTTTTCATGTACAACTATCTACGTTTATTGAAATACAGTCATGTCTTCTTCTGGTTGCTGTACAGTGGTGGAGGGTGGGCTTTCACTCAAGTAGGGCCAGTTGTTATCAGGACCAGACCTAGGAGGTAACTAAGGGCTTGTCCAGACAGGGATATACTGTACTTTGGTAACTGAACCAAATTAAAACATCCACAGTATGTTTTGAAATTGAGTAGTGGCTCCCGACCTTGGTGTTCTTCGACTGCCATTCCCAGAAGCCTTCATGACCAGCTGCACTGGCTGGGGTTTCTGGGAGTTGCAGTCTGTCACAATTCCACATGGCCCCTGATTGTTTCACCAAACTAGGAGCTCATGCTATGTGCCCCTCAGCTGCCACCAGTTGATTTCATCAACAATACCTATTATTAATGACAGATGTCCGGGCCATATGTCATTTTAAAAGAACCAAACAGAAATTGTGTATTGACAAAGGTGTCGACAGAACAAGCAGTGTTGTTAACTCTTAAACAAACATTCTTCTTTATCCACCCTCAACTACCACTCTCTCACACAAAGTCCAAAACTTTCCCAACTTTCTAACTCTCAAAACCCTCTCTATCTATCTCACCTATCTCACCTCCTTCTCCTCCTGCTGAGTCTCTTATACATTGTGACTCCACCCCTCCAGCTCTCCCATTGTTCTATGCAAATAGCCTATGAATATTCATGACCTGGGTGCCACACAGTCCAAGAACATCTGGTTCACCCAAGGCTGGGGACCACTGAATTGGAGTGATCCATCATTTTTTAGGGTTATCCCATCCTTTTCCAATACAGCAAGAGGGTTTTTTAAAGTGTTTCAGCATGTTTCTAATTATCCCATTGTGTAGCCCAGGTGGACAGTTAGTTCACACCCAAATGGAGCTGTGGGTGGCCTTATCTGAGGTGACCTGTGATGTATTAGGTGAGTTGTGACATTAAACAGGAGGACAGAAAAATTCCCTCTATTTTCATCTTTTTAAAATATTTCCCTAACTGATGCAGCATAAATCTAATGCACTGATGGTGCCTTTCAGGAGAAAAGGCTGGTGCATAGGTAAAGGTAAAGGTTCCCCTTGACAATTTTTGTCCAGTTGTGTTCAACTCTAGAGGGCGGGCTCATCCCTGTTTCCAAGCTGTAGAGCCAGTGTTTGTCCAAAGACAATCATCCGTGGTCACGTGGCCAGTGCAACTTAGACACGGAATGCTGCTACCTTCCCACCGAGGTGGTCCCTGTTTATCTACTCACATTTTGCATGCTTTCGAACCACTAGGTTGGCGGGGGTTGGGACAAGCGACGGGCGCTCACTCCGTTGCGTGGATTCGATCTTACAGCTGAAGATCTACAGACCTTACAGCACAGAGGCTTCTGCGGTTTAACCTGCAGCGCCACAATGTCCCCCAGGCTGATGCCTAGCTATTCTGATATGCTGTTTATTTAACAAAAAAGAAAACAGAAAAATCACCATGGCCTGATGAATCATTGCCACAAGTCGGTTATGTGCCGACTCCATGGGGTCTGTCTCCACAAGGTAGAAGAGCCCCAGCAGAGCTCCAGCTGAGGAAAATGGGTGGGGGAAAGAAGGGGGTCATCTCTCTTCTGTCTCCCAATCTCCACCCCAACATTTTCTCTGCCGTGCCATTACCCTGTCCCCGTCTCCTTACTCATGAGTAAACTGGGTGAAACCTATTCACTAGTAAACTGAGTAAGACTTACTTGCAAAGTCCAAAGACTTGTGTGAACCCTACTCACAGGAGAATAAACATCTCCAGTGTAAATACTGTAGAAGGATCACTCAAGTGGGAGATAAAATAGATCACACTGAACATAAGAATGTTTTAAATGTGAACCAGGTGGTTCTAAATTTCCCTTACTTGCCTGATTTTTCCCCTTTGTAATGAGTTATATTTTACAGTAATGAGCTAGAACAAAACTGCTTCTTTGCCTGTGACAACTGTAGCTCTAATACATTATTTTTCAGTGGAATAATAATGGGTTTGCCACCTCTTACTCATTACTGGTGAGGCTATATGTTTGGCCTGAGGAGTCGAGGTGGCAAGGGGGCAGGGAGAAAGCATCACGAGGTGTTTCATTTTTGTGCTGCTGCCTCAACTACTTCTCGCTGTGAGTGAAGTGTTGCACAGCAAACAGGAGCAGGTAGCATAAGAGGCACCAGACACTCTTTCCAGAGAGATGTGGAAGGATATCTCAGGTTTTTGCATTTCCTTCTTGTTTTTCTCCCCATCCATTTCCCAAAATGTGTACTACGGAACAAATCAGGCTCTTTACTATTCCTCTAGAAAATAAAATGAGTGGACTGGGAATAGTTAGCACTTAGTCCTCCAGGATGAGGTGGATGGGTTGCCCTTAAAAGGTCATGGTCAAATCCTGTCATGCACACTGGGAGTGGTAAGTAACACTCCCTCTGAATTTACTTGGATTTCTGGTTAGACTTAGTGTGCAGCTGCATCAGAAAATACTTCACAGTTTGCTCTTGAATTGGCATGGGTGAATTCAAAGTATTTTTTATAATCATGTGATTAAAAGGTAAATGAGAATCAACCCACCCATTTTTCCTTTCCATCCTGTCTTTTCCCCCCTGCTGTTGGGGGTTCTACTTTTTGCTAACTCCAACAGTTCTAATGGTGTTTTGTCTGTGCGATTGTTTCATTCTGCAAAAAGACCAGGGGGTGTGAGTTTGTCTTTCTAGTGATGTAGCAAGTTGGGTTGTCATGTTTTGGGACAGTGAGAACACCCACTCCTTTGATCTTTCTCCCTAAGTTGTTTTATCACTGCATTGCCACATTAGATTAGTTCTAGATCACCTCAACACAGGAAAAAAAAAGAGATAAACATTGATATAAAATCAAATCAACTCTGACAAATTCCAACAGAGTACAGTGTTCCCATGATATGCGTGTATGTTTGCACATGCATGGAGAACTTTGGAAAACTGTCCCTTTCCTCCTGTCACCATACAGTGGCTTGACAGCAAACCAGAAAAGGAGAGCCAGGGATCACCAGGAGGGTGGTAATGAAGGAAAGGGGAGCTGTGGGTGCAGATCCGACTGCATAGGATTGAGGGGCCAGTCTGAAAACACTGGTACTGAATCAACCCAGAATCTTCCTGTGGTCACCTAAACCAAATACAGTCACAAGGAGACTGCAAATCAAGCCAATGGAAAGCCAAATCAGAGTGATTGTCAGTACAGTCACACCCTTAGCAAGATGGAATACACTGTGAGGGCTATTCGGCAAAGACAAGTTTGTGTGAAGTAAACTCTGTTGCTTTGCATATCGGTGGAGTTTTTGTGAGTCAGCTGCTCTGCAAGTTCCACTGATTGAAATGGGCCTGCCCTAACTGCAACTTACTATGTTGAACTAAGATGCAGTTAGAGTTGTTGTTTAGTCGTTAAGTGGTGTCCAACTCTTCGTGACCCCATGGACCAGAGCACATCAGGCCCTCCTGTCTTCAACTGCCTCCCGGAGTGGTGTCAAATTCATGCTGGTAGCTTCAATAACACTGTCCAACCATCTCGTCCTCTGTCATCCCCTTCTCCTCTTGCCTTCACTCTTTCCCAACATCAGGGGCTTTTCCAGGGAGTCTTCTCTTCTCATGAAATGGCCAGAGTATTGGAGCCTCAGCTTCAGGATCTGTCCTTCCAATGAGCACTCTGGGTTGATTTCCTTTAGAATTGATAGGTTTGTTCTCCTTGCAGTCCAGGGGACTCTCAAGAATCTCCTCCAGCACCACAATTCAAAAGCATCAGTTCTTCGGCAGTCAGCCTTCTTTACGGTCCAGCTCTCATTTTTGGAAAGCCAAATCAGAGAGTTTGTCAGTACACCCTTAGCAATATAGAATACACTGTGAATTAAAGGTTCCCCATAACATTTAGTCCAGTTGTGTCCGATTCTAGGGTACAGTGCTCATCCCCGTTTCCAAGCCACAGAGCCAGCATTTGTCTGAAGACAGTTTCCATGGTCACATGGCCAGCGTGACTACACACGGAATGCTGTTACCTTCCCACCGAGGTAGTACCTATTTATCTACTTGCATTTACATGCTTTTGAACTGCTAGGTTGGCAGGAACACTGTGAGTTAGAGTAGGCCTATTTGAATCAGTGGAACTTGTAGAGTTGATTCACCAGACCCCAATTTGATTCAATGGGCCTACTGTAGTACAAGATACTACACTAAGCAACAGGATTTTGGCCAATATATGTAGTTTTGACTATCACGAATGGAGAAAGATGATGGTGGGCATTTCTTGGAAACCTGAAATCATCATCCTGCTTCTTTCAGTTGTAGGAACAACAGTAATAGGTGAATAACAAGCAGTGCTGTAAATTACTTTTTTGAATGGCAGTGACACTGGCAGTAACAGCCAGTTAGCCAAGCAAACTGAAGCCCTGGAGAGTCATTGAACTGCATTTTTTCATGTACCAGGTTTTCCCCCATCATTGCTTCTGCTTTGAAAATGTGTTCTATATGGCTGCATTGTCTTCCATTGTCATGGTCTGATAAGGCTGCAGTTTCCAACTGTGTGACTTTGCAGTTATTACTGGACTGAACAACTCCGTCAGTTCTAGCCAGCATAGCCAATACTGTGGGAGTTGGGACAGAATAGTGGATTGAGCCACCTCTTCCCCAGCCCTGGCCTAAAGGTCCATACAATAAAATAAACTTAATTGAGGTAGTTCATCAAAAGAGTTTTAGGGTTCTCCCCCCCCAAAAAAAAGTCTTTACCCGTAATTAAGAAACATCACAATCTAAAGATCTGGGTGGATTTTCTTTCTTTTTCAAGAATGAAGCATTTTATTTGAGAAGAGGTGAAATCATGCCTACTTTGTACATGAGCATATTCTGCTTTATTTGTGGCCAATGTTCTACTGAGCAATTATGTACCTTTGTATACTCATTGTTTTTAGAGCTTTAAATGTTGTCTTTTAATGATATAAGGTGCCTCAAGTCCTTTTTAAGAGAAAGGGCTAGATAAAAAAATTTATATAAATATCCACACCTGGAGTTACACAAAAGTTACACTGGATTTCACAGTTGCATGGTGAATTGCATGATGGAAACCGCAAACCTTACAACACACCTTGAATAACAAAGCAGGATCACTGAGAAAGTGCAACTGCTCCTCCAGCACTCTGTATACACCATGTTCTTTGTGAAACCCTTCTGACACATGACTCTTCTGTGATACCACAGAATGGAGAACTATTTGCCAGTACTGTAGTACCTACACCAGCATTAGCAAACCCCCTACAGGATTGTCTGTTAGGAGTCCCACACAGTTTGTCAACAGTGTCTCTTTTGGTTTATAAAATGCATCCTGAGGGCTTTAAATAAAAATAGAAGACAAGTGCTGTGTCAGTTGCTGTGGTATTTTACCTAAATGTTTTCCACTGAAAGGGATGTCTATGCTTCTCAAGCTGCTGTGAGAAAAGCAGAGGGGGGTGTTTGTTTAGGGAAATGCCTAAAGGTCCTATCTGCATAACAGTCTTTTAAGTTATTATTGTTGTTAATTCAACTGAAGATTGGACAACAGGCCATACATTTCTGAAAATAAATGATCATCAAAAGGGCAACAAACCCAGTAATTATATACCAATTACATGCCTTCCAACTATGTTCAATGTCCTTACAGGAGCACATGTAAGCTCAATATATAATTATTTACTTAAACTCTCTATACCCAACTGAACAGAAAGGGAACTTCAAAAAGTCAAGAGGCATGAAAAATCAGTTGCTTGCTGATAAAATCATATTAAAGAATGCAAAAAGACAAAAAAAATCTTAACATGGCTTGGAGAGACTATAAAAAGACATTTGACTCCTTGCCACACAGCTGGACTAACACGTGCCTAAACATTTTTGAAATTATTAAAAATATGCAAAAGCTCCTCAAGAAAAACATGGAAAAATGGAAAACCGTCTTTATGACCTATAGTGAAGAAATTGGGGAAGATAGCATCCAAAAAAGAATATTTCAAGGCGATGTTTTTTGTCACCACTGCTATTTAACATCTCAATAATTTTAAATAAAACTGGATTGGGTTACCATATTTCAGAACAATCAGGAAACATCAGTCATCTGTTATAGATGGATGACCTAAAACTATATGCAAAAAGTTCCACTGAGATAGAATCACTATTTTTAAAAATTGCAAATATTTAGTGAAGACGTTCAAATGAAATTTGGAATTGAGAAATGTGCAGCTCTGTCTATACAACACAGCAAGATCCAAAACCTAGATGGAATAAAATTTAAAAATACTGATACCGTATTTTTCGCTCCATAAGACGCACCTTTCCATAAGACGCACCAAATTTTTAGGAGAAGAAAACAGGAAAATATAATCTGTTTTCTTCTCTCCATAAGACACACAGATTTTCCACCCCCCTGTTTTGTGGGGGAAAAGTGCATCTTATGGTGTGAAAAATAAGGTAAGTGAAAAAATTATAAATACCTTGGAATACTAGAAACAGATAACATCCTGCACACAAAAGGTAAAGAACTGTCAAAAAGGGAATACATTGAAAGACTACAGAAAATCTTAAAATCAAAATTAAATGGTGGAAATACAATCAAAGCAGTTCCAGAACCTAGGTAGTCAACTGGAATAATAGATTGGACCCAAAATGAATTAGATTGAAAAACATGGAAACTAATGGAAATATATCACACACTACATCCAAAAAGTGATAGACAGATTATATTTGCCAGGGTTACCAGGACCCAGTCAAGACCACAGGAACAAGGTACAACCAACCCCACAGCCCAAGCCAAGACCAAACAGCAGCCGGGTAGAAGGATGATGCAAATCATCATCAGACAGTCCAGGAGTCAAAGCCAGGAAGAACCATATTGAGGCAGGAGAGTCTGGAGATGATGGAGAGGCAAGGCAGGAACAGGCTGGTCGGCCATGAATCACCAGGCAAGGCAGACATGCATATTACTACAGCACAGCTGAAAACATTTGTTGCTGAGGCAAAGGTTTGCAGGGAAGGCCTGTTCTTATATAGCCCAGTCCTCAGCTTCACCAGGTGGCACTCCTGAGGAGCTGGGCAACAGCTGCAGGGGAAAGGCCCAGTCCTGCAATCCTTAGAGCAGTTCTCCCGAGAGAGATGGGGCTGATCCTGCCTGCACTAAGGTTGCCAGGTTCTGGCAAGGCCCCAGTCCTGACATTTACCACCACAACAAAAAAATGGAGGCCATGGATTACTGCAAATATAGCAAGTAGTAGAGGAGGAAAAAAGAAGCTGAAATGGTTATATCAGCACAGGTAGAGAAAAATATTTAAGGTGGTGAAAATGGAGAATATTTTGAAAACAACAGAAACAGAGGCTCAATAGAAGAAACAACAATTTGAAAAGAAATTAAACAGCTGGGGGAAAATAAGCCACTATATGGCAATGGATCTGATAGATATTGATGGAAGGCATGGCAATAATTCAATATGGGCATGGCTAAAACTAGGGACCATTAAGAAAGAAATTGAAGGCTTGATTTTTGTCGCACAAGAACAAGCACTCCAAACCAATGTGATGAAAGCTAAGACCAAAGTGCTAGCAGCAAATGTCAATTCTGCCAGCCTCCAAAAACCCATGGGAACATCAGGTGGAGAAGACGTCAAAAAATGAAGAAGTCAAAATCTTGTGGGATTTCCAAATCCAAACTGATAGACAACTTGAACATAACATACCAGACATAGTAGTAATAGAACAAAGAAATGTCTGGATAACTGACATTGCAATTTCAGGGGATGCCGGAGTTGAAGATAATGAATTGGAAAAACTAATGAAATACAGAGATCTGACAATCAAAACATTTTTTCTTATGGATGAAACACACTTCCGTGATCCTCATAGTCATCGTGGTTTGGGGAACAATATCAAGAAATTTCACACAGTATTATAAGCAGTTGCAGATCTCAGAAATAACACAGTCAATGCTACAACAAATGGCAATATGAGGGGATATATTGGCATACATACTGTGCCAATATTCAGCAGATACTTAGTTTTTTGGTTAAAACTTGTATCTGTTAAATAATACATGTACCAGTCAGTATTTTTACAATTTCGATTGACTATGCATGGTGTTTTTGAAGAATAAGAATAAGAATAGTGTACTGTCAAGTCAATTGTGACTTATTGTCACCCTTTACAGGTTTTTCCAGGTAGAGACTAGTCAGAACTGATAGTCCCTTCTTCTGGGGGTGCTGTGAGACTGTGCAGCTTGCCCAAGGGCACACAGGTTGGTGCTTCTCCCACGAGGCACAGTGAGGAATTGAATTCCCCAATTCTGGCTCCTCAGACAGAAACCTAAACCACTGAGTAATCCAGCCAGCTAAATAATAATAATAAAAAACAGACTGGAACAAATTATATAGGATAGAGCATCAGGTATAATTTGGTCTTCTAATACAGTGGTGCCTCGCAAGACAAGCGCTTCGTTTTATGACGAAATCACATAACGACGAAGTTTTTGCGATTGCAAAAGCAATTGCAAAACGATGTTTCCTATGGGTTTTTTTCACTTTGCGATGATCGGTTCCCTGCTTCGCTAACCGATTATCACAAAACGATGATTTTCGCACAGCTGATAGGCGGTTTCAAAATGGCTGCCAGGTTAAAAAAATGGCCGCCCGCTGTTTTCTGGGATGGATTCCTCGCTGCACAGGCAGCGAAAATGGCCGCGCTATGGAGGATCTTCACTGGACGGTGAGTTTCAAGCCCATAGGAATGCATTAATCAGGTTTTAATGCGTTTCTATAGGCTTTTAAAAATCGCTTTACGATGTTTTCATTCTACAGCGATTTTGCTGGAATGAATTAACATCGTAATGCGAGGCACCACTGTACTCAGGAAATATATGAAAACTCTGTTTTTCAGGGAGGCATTCCAGGATATCCTACCTTATAATTGTTAGTTACTTAGCCTCATTCTAACCACTATATTTTGTAATCTTTTTGTCTTTTGCTGGTGTCTTGATTTTTGGACTCATTGTCTTTTTATATTTCTTCATTTATATTTTTTTCAGTTGGGTAGAATGTGGCTTTTTTATGTTTATTGTTGGAAACACAATAGTGGCAAGGACACTGGATGGCGTGGTGCAATAAATAGTTAGTTAGTTAGTTAGTTAGTTAGTTAGTTAGTTAGTTAGTTAGTTAGTTAGTTAGTTAGTTAGTTAGTTAGTTAGCCATAGTAAATTCAACTAAAATGAAAACCTCTGGTTTATGAATGTGGGATATTGTGCTTCTCTATCCATGACTCCTTAATACCAGAAATATGTAAATGATCATTGGGTATTTCAGTCATTAATGGCGTTAATGCAGAAGCCTCTGTACTGCAAGGTCGGAAGACCAGCAGTCGTAAGATCGAATCCACGCGACGGAGTGAGCTCACATCGCTTCTCCCAGCTCCCGCCAACCTAGCAGTTCAAAAGCATGTAAATGTGAGTAGATAAATAGGTACCACCTTGGTGGGAAGGTAATGGTGTTCTGTGTCTAGACGTGCTGGCCACGTGACCACCAAAACTGTCTATGGACAAATGCTGGCTCTACGGCTTGGATACGGGGATGAGCACCACCCCCTAGAGTCGGACACAACTGGACTAAATGTCAAGGGGATCCTTTACCTATTTCAATCACTGAGAGCATCTCAGATTCAAAAGTTAAAGCAGCAATAAAAATCAAGTTTGCCTGATATTATCCAGCAAAGAGAAGGACAATTCATGATGCAGATGGGAAGAAGAAAGACCTAGATTCTCTGAATTTTGCACACACTTGCAGCTACTTCAAGGGACAGTTGACTTATTAGTGTGGCTGATTATCTCAATGAATAAGATCTCATTGTTCTTCCAAAGCAGAGGTTTTATCATGGCATTTGACAATCACCCATATTCCAAGCAACACATTCCTAGGTTCTGGGATTTTTCTTTGCTTGGTGTCACTTTGTGAATGCTAATGAGCACAAGAGGTTATCCCATAGACCTTCTTGACTGTTGCTCTCCATGTTGCTAATATCCAGGCTATTGCTGGATAATGTACAATAATGTACAGCAATATTGAGACTTCCTGGTGTTTTGAATCATGGATGCAGAAGCAATATATATTACAATCATAAACTGGAGGGTTTTTTTTTAAAGAATTCAGTTCCCGAACCCTTTGTTTGGGGTAGGCAACCTGAGGAACTGTTTTGGGTAGGCAACCTGAGGAAGAAAATCTATATAGGTCCCAAAAACTTTACTAACATATTGCCTGCATGTTTTCTTAAAGATGCCCCCAGCTACAAAAGGGAGTGGTTGGGAGCTAGCAAAAAATGTTACTGGAAACCAAGGTATAAATATTTCATATTATGTAGAAGACACGGTGAAGAAAGACAAAGGCAAAATCAACTCATTTGAAATGTGGTGTTGGAGGAGAGGCTTACATGTACTGTGAACCATCAAAAATGCAGAAAAATGGAAGCTCAGTCAAGTCGACCCTGAACTTTCACTAGAGCTAAAATTAGTAAACTGAGGCTATTGTACTTTGCACATATAGTAAGATTTGTTTTCTGTCATCCTGGAGTGCAGGACACATAGTAATGAGCTAGTTACAGGAAGCCAGATTTCATTTGAATATCAGGAAAAACGTCCGAACTGTTAGAGGAGTACAACAATGGAACCAATGACCTCAGGAGGCAATTAGCACCCCAACACTGGAGGCGTTCAAGAGAATGTTAGACAACCATTTATCAGATCTGCTTTGATTTGGATTCCTGTATTGTGTAGGAGCTGGACTCAACGGTCTTCCAACTCTTTTATTCTTTATATGCTTCTATGATAAAAGAAGCCAAAGGCTTGAGTTTGCAAAAGCTTAGCAGAACTGTTGAGGACAGGACATTTGGGGGATTGTTCATTCATGGGGCCTGACTTGAAACACATAACAAACAACAAATGATAGGACATTCTGGAGGTTATTAACTCATATGGTCATAACACATAAGGAGTGACTTGATGGCACATAACATATTTGGAGTGTGTGTGTGTGTGTTTTAATTACAAAAGTATAGTGATTAAATGGGTAGAATTGTTGATGTATCCCACTACCAACTGAAGACTGACAAGATATAGCCCCCAAGTTCTACTAACATGCCTGCGTGTTTTCCAAAAGATGTCACCAGCCACAAGGTCTAGAAACTTTTCTTTTAAAATATATATTTTTTAATTTTTAATTTTTTTATCTGCCCACCAAAAGGGCAGATAAGTTGGTGTAGAAACTTGACTTTTAAATGAAAAAAGGTTGGTGGGCTGGCAGTTAGCAATTTTTTATATACCGTATTTTTTCGTGTATAAGACTATACTTTTGTCTAAAAATTTTAGACTAAAAATTGAGGGTTGTCTTACACATGGAAGTAAACTGAAGAGAGTACAAAAACAAGTGGAGGGGAAAGTAGGGATCAAATTGTTCTTGCAGGGCTTTGATCTCTGCTTTCCCCTCCACTTGCTAATCCACAGCGAAAGGAAAGCAGGGATCAAAGCACTGCAGGATCGCTTTGATCCCTGCTTTCCCCTCTGCTTGCTAAGTCCCATGGGACTTGCCAGGTTACAAGAGTTAACTTCTGAGTGTTCTCTAGTCTTTCTGGTAGTTGTCTTTTTTTCTGTAACCTGGCACAGAATCCTCTTGCAAGAATGAATCCCAAATAGCCCTAATGGCCAGGAAGGAGTTAAAAGGTCCTCAACCTAGCTGGTATAACCCAAAAACCCTTTGTCCAAACATTGCACAAAGCAGGAGCAGGCTGGCTGCTACGTCTTTGCCAAAGTTGGTGTTGGTCTGATCTGCTGTTTAAAAGTTACAAGTTGGTGTTTGGCCTGCCCCCATTTTTAGAATGCTCATATAGAATGTTGATTTCTTCTGCCACATAATATCAGAGACATAAGTCTCATACTGTTCTATTCCAGTATTAGGGCATGTGCCATAATGTACTCCAGGTGCCTGCTGTCATGTCTGACAATATACAGTATATGGTTTGTAGAGCTGGCAGCCTTCCTGGTCTGCCGTCATCTTCTGTATCTCATTGTGGCACAGTTTGTGAGATAAGATAGTATTTTGCTTGGCAGATTGCATTTTGACATCTTTATATTCATAGACTGACTGTTAAAATGCAAGATATAAAACACATGGCATTCAATATGGAACACGCTCCTCTTGCCAACAGACAACTTCTAAATGTTTTTTTTCTTTTTTTAACAGCACATACAAGATAAAGTATATTGGTGTTCATTCATTATATTGTATAAGTATATTGTACATTATTATACTTACACAGTATATTGTATAAGTATACTTTATATTGTATAAGTATGTATAAGTATATAATGAATATACTATACTTATATAAGTATATTCATTATTATCGTTCACACACACACACACACACACACACACACACACACGGTCTTAACATTTGGACCTCACTGCTCGCCTTACAATGGTGCACAGTCTATATGTCAGTAGCTGTCCTTTGCATCCAATCCTTAGTCCAGGTCTTTATGTTAAGGGTGGGCTGAGTGCAGCCTCCCCAATGTTGTTGGACTGCCATTCTCATACCTACTGTTTCCTGCAATAGCCAGTCAATGGAACCAGGCTAATAGGCAGAGCTTCCTTCAGGAGTAGAAAAGACCCAGATCTCTATACTGCAGCATTTCAAGCCTTTCCTGTAGCTTTTCAAGGGACCAAAACTCAGAGATCTGTAGTTCAAAACCTTACTACAACCTGACAGGTAGAGCGTTTCTTCTCTTTTCCTTCTTAATGAGTAAATGTTGACCAACTGGCCCTGCCTCCTATACAATAGTAAGATACAGGGGGCAGTCACGGATCATGTGGTCTTGCTGTCACATTGACACATCACACTGATTTCTATCCTTCTCCTTCCCCCTGTACTCGTGGAGTCTGCTGTGCTCCTTTTGCATCTGAAATATTGTGGAACATACATAAGGTGCAGTTACTTGGCAACCAGGACAGTTAGATCCTGGCCTGATAGAGAGATTAAACTAGCCAGCTTCCACTGCCCTCTTCTCTTTCTCTAACTTTGGGGGATCTTTTGCAGTCAACATTTCAGAAGCTTGACACGCTTTAGCAGGAAGTGGAGGATTATCCTGAAACTTATTCAGGACCCATATCCAAGCTCCCTGTTCTCGCTGAGATAAAGAAGTTTAGAAATTTTAGCATATCTTCATATTAAGAAGGATGAGTCTCTTGATGTAATCCAGAGTAAGTACCTGTAGCCTATTGCCCATTTGATTGTAATCCTTACAGAAATTGAGATGCGTGTAGCTTAGAGAGGATAGTTACAGATCAACATTTTCTTGGCTCAGGTTTTTCCTAATGGTGGTTGCTGTTGCTTATGCCCACTTAGAATTGTGCCATCAGTGATACTATTTTCTTATCCAGGTGGCTTTGGGACCTCTTGTTTCATGCCTTCTGCTGTGGAGGTCTTTCAAAACATGGGGAGCTCTTCTCCATAGTCACACACCAGGTGCTTGTTTATTCAGTTAGAGGGAAACAAAAAAGGAAAACTGGTGCCGCTGCATGTTGCCTGATGCTCCTCAGTGTCTGGTATCCAGTGTTAGGTGTGGTTGGTATCTCATGTATATGTCTCTCTTTTTTTAAGTATTAAAGTCTCTCTTTTGTTTATTTTTCTCTTCAGCTGTCAACAATTGGGGCCTGCAGGTAAAGCAAACTGCTAACATATGAAACATGACTCTTAAAATGCCTATAAAAATTTACATCAGTTTTGCCAACCCAGCAACCCACTATCTTAACAAAATGCAAAGATGGCCAACTGCTGCAGCAGCAAAACAGTGTTTATCATTTCAGTAGAAACTCTGAATATCTGCGAAACCAGCAAACTGCCAGAAGTGTTAATTGCTGGTGGATGAATGTGGTGAGGTACCAATTTGCTATACTTCCATTATAGTACTCCCGGAGTTTCATGGTCTAGGGGGTCTAGGGCTTTTTCAACGTTGTGCTTTCTTACCAATGTTCACATGTCCACACTCAAGAGTTTGCTTGCTAGGAAAGACAGCTTTTGTGAGACAATGTTAATTTACATTGACCATGATTTCCCTGTGGTGGCTTTAGATGGAGAGTTAGCGTCTTGCGCCGACTTCTAGTGTACTGCGGTTACAACCTCAATTTAAAATTACAGTCTACATTTTCAGAATTGCTTTTTTTACATGCTCCTTAATTATTTATTATTCTTTACATAAAAATATCAAACCTTGATACCTGACCATAACTTGCTATCGTGTACGGTGCATGTATTTTGCATTCTTTGTGTCTGAAGAGGTTTCGATCTGCCAAAGCTCACAATGAAGTAAAGGTGCCACACCATATTGTCTTTTCTCTCCCCCCCCACCCCTTTACTTTCGCCCGCTTTTAATGTGAGCTTTCACAGATTACAATCCACTTCCTCAGTAGCATAATATCCAAGCCTTGGGCGTGCATGTGCTGTTACGTGGTAATAGGATCAGAGGAGAGTTCAGGGATACAGAAAATGTTGGCAGAATTGTTAACACTGGCCATAAACCTCCAAAGAGCTAGTTAGCGTAAACATTCTGGCAGTCATCAAGGTAGTTAATACTCAAGTCAGCTGGGCTGTTAATTCCCTCAGCAGTGATAAAGCAGTGAGTTCAGCTATCAAGAAACGGTTTCTGCTGAAAAAGTCTCATAATCCTTTATGAAAAAAGTTTTTGCTGCACTTGAATTTTTTTTTCAAAGCTAGACTTTTAATATATGTAGTGTGCTAAGAAGTAGTTGTCCAGGTTTAAGAATTTAAGAATTTTTTTATACTATGCAAATATATCTCGCTTCAGCTGTTAACCTTCCCTTAATTGCCCTCCCTATTCAACAAAGAATAAAAAGGATTGTAGAAGAGAATAAATGGACACAAATCAGACACCGGAAGTCTCAATATACCAAAATTATTACTGGAACACTTCACTATCCCAAGACACAGTGTCACAATGTAAAGCTGTAAAATGTGCAAAATTCGAAACCATGAGTTAGAAGGACAACCTCAGCACCAAGGGCAGTCTTTTCTACTTGTGCAATTTCTGTGACCGATATAGGATCCTGCTTTTCTCAGGACTTACAAGCAGAGACAGATTCCTACATTTTAGAGATTAATAACAACAAGGAAAATGCCAGAGGGACCTCGAGTTATTGTATTCATCCTCATTCCTTTGCTGCCACTGCCACCCACCCAGAGTTTCAGGGATTTCAGGGCATAGAACTTGTGCATCCCACTAGGTTCTGAACTGAAATACGGAAGGTCTACGTTCTTCAAATTAAAAAAAACACACAAAACAACCAGACAATTTGATTTTGCCACTTCTTCAGGTCGCCTCAGTTTCAGGATATCACCAGCTATTACAGAGGTCAGTTTCTGAATTTCCATCCAAGCCATTCCACAAGCAGTTGAGCTAATTGTAGTGGTCTCCCCCTCCCCCATGCACTTAAAATCCAGTGAGGATAATAGCATGCTAAATGCTTTGGGAAGTATTAAATTTCCCTATAGTTTCCTGTGGTTGACTCTCTTGCTATATTAGGACATGTTCCTTACTTTCTGGGATAACCTACTTATTAATTTATTAACCTTATCAGTAGCTGCGAAACTCTAGAGGGAGACTTTAAAACTACCCTACTTAAGGCAAAGCTGTGAAATTGAAGAATATGTTTGTGCCCTTCCACTGTGCAGTTGTGTTTTGTTGCCGGGCCCTTTTCAAGAATGAAGTGTATTTTTCTACATAGCTGTGTGTTGGTAGCAAAGCAGTAATTCTTCAAATTGTTAGGTATTGGGGTGGGCAATGTGTGGCCTTGCAGATGTTACTGGGTCTCAACTTAGCCAGTAAAGGTAAGGGCAAGTGATAATGGAGGTTGTCACCTAACAACATCTGGAGGACCCCACAATCCCCATCTCTGTTTTATGAAATTTATTTGCCTGAGCTAACTAAGCAAGCTCACTGTAAAAGGATAAATTCACAATTTAAGAAGCACTGTGATCATTTTAATACCCATTTAATGTGTCTTTCATTCAGTCAGCATCCATATCAATCACATTAACACATCAATCACATTAATTTCAATTAATCAAAATAGTGACTGGAATCCTGTTGCTTAGTGTAGTAGGTTGCAAATAGAGTAGACCCATTTGAATCATTGGAACTTACATGGGATTCAAATCACCACTTAATCATTGTGTCTACTCTAGTGCAACTAGCTACACTAAACAGCAGGACTTCAAGCCTTCTCTTAAAGACCAGTGAGCTGAAATATTAATTTCAGGTGCAGCCAAACACAATCAATAATGGTACTACTGAACCCATATTTGTTTTCAGGATTTGGGCCTGTCACAGAAGAGGCAATTCCTCTACATGTCATAGCTGAAAGAATTAAACAGAAGTGTACTACTACATGAGGGAGTATTGCCTCTTAAGTAGAACCAAACTAAACATGCAGTATATTTTTTTTAAGTGGGGTGAACATAATAATGACATGCTGAAGCCATCCCAATGACCCAGGGACCCACCAGATGTGATGGCGGAAAATCCACATGTCAGAATTAATTTCCTGCCAGTTTTCAGTAGAGGAACAGGATGGAGCAGTTTGAACTGCAGAACTGACTAGAGATAAAAGAATCAAAACCATGATCCACCACTATTCTCTCCATACCCAAATCGCACATTCCAGCCATTTTTCACCTGCTGAGAGTTCTTCTCAGTGGGAGAAGAATAGCAACCAATGAGCGGGATGAGTAAGCGAAGGGTTCTGAAGTCCCACTTCACCTGTTCATCTTGAACTTTAAATTTGCTCCCCTACCGACCCACCCACTTCTTAGTAAATTGACACAATTTGCCTTTAGGCATGTAGGCTGTACTAAGACATCAAGTTCCCCTCAGATTAGGCATATTCCCCATCCTTGCCACAGTATGTTGTCAGACGTAGAAGTCAGTTGCTGTTGTGTTTGTTTGTCCATAAATGGTGAGTAACTGTCAGTGGACAATCACATCTCTGAACAAATTTCTAGGAATAAGACGGGCCAGTCAGTCTGTTGAAAACAACTGGGCTATGTATGCATCCCCTGGATTCTCTCCTCTGTGTCATAGCCGGAATAGCACTTGTGCTCTATATGGCTACATCACTGAGTAAGCCCCCTCAAAGCTACGCAATGGGAAATTGTTGAACATGAAAATAAAAAATATCTAAGAAACAGCCCTACTTCTTTTCCCCCCCAAAGCAATCAAAAACAGCCTTGCTGCTTTCAAAGTAAAACATGTGGATTTGCTGTCTGCAATGTTTCCTTATAGTCACACACCTTTGACTCAAAATACTAGTAGTTCAGGTTTGAATAGATAAATTGCAGGGCAGAATCTCAAATTAGAAATGTACCTAAGGCAACATCTTTTGAAGAACAGTAAAGTACGTTCTCAACCAAACCCACCAAGCTGATGTGTCAACAAATAAAAGTATGGGATAAACTGTATAATGGGTACCAGCTTGCTATGCTAAAAAGGTAAGGGTAAAGGTTCCCCTTGACAATTTTTGTCCAGTCGTGTCCGACTGTAGGGGGTGGTGCTCATCCCCGTTTCCAAGCCATAGAGCCAGCGTTTTGTCCGAAGACAATCTTCCGTGGTCACATGGCCAGTGCGACTTAGACACGGAACACATGGTACCTATTTATCTACTCGCATTTGCATGCTTTCGAACCGCTAGGTTGGCGGGAGCTGGGACAAGCGATGGGAGCTCACTCCGTCGCGTGGATTCGATCTTATGACTGCTTGGTCTTCTGACCCTGCAGCACAGGCTTCTGCGGTTTAGCCCGCAGCGCCACCACGTCCCTTTTTGCTATGCTAAAGCCTAACCCCAAATCATGAAGTACTATATTAGAGTGGATAGAGGTGTATGAAACATCTTCGCAGCCCTTTATGCTAGATATCCAGCTACTTCTTTCTGAGGTATGTATGAAATTCATGTTCTCATCATCAACTGCTTTTCAGTTCCTTGTTCTAATTAGATCTCCTATGTGCTGTGAGTTGGTTTCCAACCATAAGCATCTCATGGGTTTGTTGTTACAACAAATATTCCTCTGATTTATGGTGACCCCATTAAATAAGCAACCTCCAAAATGTCCTTTCCTCAACAGCCCTGCTCAGCTCTTGAAAACTCAAGCCTATGATTCCTTTAGGGAGCCAATACACCTTGTGTTTGGTCTTCCTCTTTTCATACTGCTTTCAACTTTTCACAAAGCTTTATTTACTGTCCAATTTGCACATGCTATAGCTTTTAAAGCTGATTGATCAGTCTGTCTACTGGATACACATTTTGGTTGCACATGATATCCCTCCCTGGGTTGGGGATATTCCTAGCTGCAAATTCCTTCACTACTGTTCATATCCCATCAAAAAAGTGTGATAATTCTGTGAGCTCTTTATTCGTACAATAGTCTATTTTTTAAAAAAATATGTTTTGGACAACTCTAGATTATACTGAAAATGAATCTTTACAGTGATTTAAAAATATAGACACTATACATTGCCATTCAGTATGTTTCATACAGGCAGATCAGAATAAAAGCCTGGAGGAATTAAAGAGATTTCAATGCATGACTATAAATTCTACAGATGGAACATTTATTTCAGAAAAGGAAATATCAAAGTTTTGCTTTGGCAATTGATTGCCCAGCTGTTAATATGGCTACACAAAGTGGGATCTTAACTAGCAAGTCTGGGGAAAATTAACTCTTGGAAGAAGATTTGTTGTAGTTAAGAACATTTATCCAAACTGTGAGTCAGTTCCCACAACCAGAAACAAAAATACCCCAGATCGCTGCTATACCCCTCCCCCCACACACACACTTTTGAGAAGGTGGAACTGCAACAAATGGTAAAGCTCCCATTATACCCCTGCCAGCAGGGTACTAGATTGTGCTGCATGCTGCAGCACATCCTGACTTTAACCACATTAAGTAGCTCCAGCTGAATCTATCTTTCATTTTGGGAAGTTCTGCTTTCTGTCCAATCCGACAGCTTCCCCTGCTTCCTATAAGCAGCACAAAGAGAGCAAAAATGGCATGTGAAATTAAAACATTGAACTAGAGTTACATGGGTTATATTATTTGAGTAGCTAATATCAACAACCCAAAAATCAAGAGACGACCTACGATTAAGTGAAATTAAACTTTCACATTTTTCTGTGGCTTTTATTTAAACTTACTTGACAGTGATCTACTTTGAAATAAGTCTTTAGGCTATCTTCTAATTGCAGCACTCTCAAACGAATCTGTATTTAAATTTCTATGCAATAAATTTAATATGAAGCAAAGCGAGCAAAGATTCAAATTTTGCAAAAGAAAGAGAGGGCAGAAATCTGTTGGTGATGTGTCCATGTATAAGTTAAATTGTATAACTTCACTGACTAGCTGCTAACTAATGCAGTAACAGCTGCAAGAAGCATGCAGCTGATTGAAGAGTAGGCATGAATCTGAGCGATGAGACCAGCACCTTATTGTTAGCAGTAGTTCAGTGTGATAAATTATAAAATGTAACTAACATAAATAGGCAACAAAATTCTGGGGCCAGATTGTATGTAAGTATAATGTACAGTATAAAAGGGATGTGCTTGCTAAGTTATTTATTTTCCTTAGCGTGAGAGTAAGCAAGATGATTTGTGGCAAGAAGGGAGAATAAGGAGGGGTTTTTTTTGTCTCTATTAAGCATATTTGTCAAAATTACACTTTAATGCAAATAAAGCTTTAACGGGAGTAATGCAGGTTTCATAAGATGATGATGGCTGCTGCTTTGCTGCATTGACTTAAAAGGAGTAGAAGTACCAGAAGAGTCAGATGTACCTTTTTAAAATAATCAAGCAGTCTTTCTGTGCTCACTATGTGCATGTATGCTTTGCCAATCTAAGGGGAAAGATGCTGGTTTTGTACAGAGTAAATTACAGAAATTGTAGTGAGAAAGAAATAAAATAAAATAATTAATTAATTGGGCCAGCTCTGTTAGGCAGTCTGACATGGCCTTGAGTAATGATTTTGAAAAGGTGATAAGATTATTTAATTTTTCATCATTTTATTTACTCCTGGCAAAAATAAAAATGCTTGTGAAGTTTTCTTCCTGCACACACACACACACAAAATAATCTTACAAAATACAAAAATAATCATTGAGAACAGCAGAGAAAAGCTTGCAAAGAGAATAAAAATTCATATCAAGCAAAAAGAAAAGAAAAAGAAAAAACTGCAGGAAGACAAAAATGTAGTGGCACCTTAAAGACTAACTACTATATTTTAATGTGGACCTTCTAAGACCACTTCTTCAGACATGTGAGGTGGAATACCGATTGTCAGGAAAAAAAATCAGTGATTCTTACTCATTGGTATGAGAACAAGATAAATGAGTTTACAGCCTTAATGTAATGCTGAACTAAACCAAGAGCCTTGTTTCCTTCCCCATGAAATACACTCTTTTTGAGGTATTCTTGCTCCTTTGTGAATAAGCAAGCAACTGTTTGCAAGCAAGCAACTGTTGGGCAAAACAAGAAACTAGGGCAACCAGAGCTATATTCATCCCCCCCCCCCCCCCCGTTAGTCAGGCATAGTTGACTCTTGAGGGGAAAACTCAATGGGAATTTGTTTGGACTTACTCCTATGGGTATGTTCAGTTGGAGTAAGAATAGGGTAAAAGCATGTTTTGCGTAAGATTTTGGGGTGGTCGTGGTGGCACTGCGGGCTAAACCACAGAAGCCTGTGCTGAAGGGTCAGAAAGACCAGCAGTCGTAAGATCGAATCCACGTGACAGAGTGAGCTCCCGTCGCTTTGTCCCAGCTCCTCGCCAACTTAGCAGTTCGAAAGCATGCAAATGCAAGTAGATCAATAGGGAGCACCTCGATGGGAAGGTAAAACAGCATTCCCTAGGCACGCTGGCCACGTGACAACGGAAACTGTCTTCGGACAAGCGCTGGCTCTACGGCTTGAAAAATGGGATGAGCACCGTCCCCCTAGAGTCGGACACGACTGGACTAAAAATGTCAAGGGGAACCTTTACCTTTACCTTTAACTCTTCAGCAAAGTGCAACAAAATGGAGAGCACTGCCTGGCTGTACTGACTCATGTGTACCCTCTTGCTCCTTTCCATTCAAAATACTGTTAATGGGGGGGCATCTTTCTTTCCTTTAGTGATCCCATCACCAGATTTGATTGGCTGTGTTATGACATGGCCTGAGGGAGAGCAGTTTTTGTGAGGAGGAGCTTTCAGTTATGTAGGCTTTCTCGGCAGTCTCAAATGAATGACCACCTCAAAGAAGACCAAGGCCAGAAAGAGACACGATGGGGTAGCCCATAATTTGAACTGAATTGAAAACCCGCTTATGTTGCAGAGAGATGACGGAGGCAATCCTTCTGTTTTTGCAGAACATGTGTCTTCTCATCATGAGATATCTAACACCTAATTTTGGACCTAAATCTGAAAGGCTGCTATGGCTGATGCAAATTATCCATAGCATTTCCCTAAGTAAGTAGGCAGGCAGGCAATGAAAGAGGAAGAACCAAGTATGGCAACTACAGTAGATGAACACTTAGTAGGGCAACTTAGCAGCACTTTAACTGCCTTGGCTCCGTCCTATGGAATCCTTCTCTGCAAGAGAACTCTTGTGAATTCACTGAACTGCAGCAGAGCATTTTAAGCGCCGGATCCCACAACTCTGCGGAATGGAGCTGGGATGTTTAAAAGTGGCATCAAGCTGCCACGGCTTTTTGGTGTAGATACCCTCTACCTCTGCTCACAGTGAGCAAGATCAGACGATTAGGTGGGTTGTACCATTCAAACTGCATGATTAAATGTGGATTCATTCCAAAATAAACCGTTTTTAATGCCAAGCCAGTATGTAAAGATACCACCATATAGTCTCCCTAAAATGGAAGTTCTCTGTGTACATGTGGGATCTATCTGCCTGTCCATTGAACATGAAACCGTATTCTCTGCTGTTTTCTTTTCTGAAATGTAACAGCTCATGTACAAGTTGTCCACCTCAGAACGTCTACATTTCTGTTGACTGGGAAGAGTTGGGGCTGGCTGAATAGCTCTGTGGTTTAGGCATCTGGTTGCAGAACCAGAGGTTGAAAATTCGACTCCCCACTGTGCCTCCTATTGGAAGAGCCAGCCTGCATGGTCTTGGGCCAGGTGTCCTTGATCCCCAAAACCCTGAACCTTCCTCCTTGCCCTCCTTTAACCCCCGTTCCATGCCCCCTCTTAGGTGCCTCTCATCACCCACCCCCTCAGAGACACTTGCGTCTCCCTCCTCCCAGCCTTCTTGCCCAAACCCTTGGGATGTGTAAGATGCACAGCCTGCCCAGGGCACTGTCAGTGACTCTCTCACTGAGTGACCCCCTCCCTGAGCAAGATAATGCAGACTTCCACCATGATCATCTGAACAAATATTGCATGCACAACAGACATACAAACACATTTATACTAAGCCAGTGAGCACTGGCTCCAGCTAGGATAAGGGAAGAGAACATTGTCCAGACATTAAAGCCACCACACAGAACAAAAGCAAACTTAGCCCTCCTCCAAGAACTTCCTTTCAGGAATCCTAGGGGAGTATCACCTTTCCTCAAGATTTCAGCTGGCACCGTGAAACATAATATCTCTCCATCACTTTCATTGATTCTTAATGCAGCAAGTTAGGCAACACCATCTGAAGTTTCTTCTGCTCTTGTACCAGTGAAGTAGTGATGCCCAGAGGGGCAGTAATAACATAAGACTCCCTGGACTGTGTTGCATGCTAGAGACTTAGCATTGTTTCATAAATACCATCTGTGCCATTAAACTGTGAAATCCATTTGAATAGAAATAAGGATGGTTCTTTGGGAACTATGATCAGTCCTTATGTGATAGTTTGCCAAAATATGTTGGCACTTCACATTTTTAACAGCATGTGTTGTGGCACATGAAGACCAACAAGTTTTTATCTAACATAAGCACTGCTGATTGCAACACATTTCTTGAAATCCATTTGTTTGGTTTGCTGCAGTAGAAACAAATTGAAATCACTACCCTTTATTGTTAGCCGCCCAGAGTAGACTTGTGTATAGATGGATGGGGTATAAACTAACTAACTAACTAACTAACTAACTAACTAACTAACTAACTAACTAACTAACTAACTAACTAACTAACTAACTAACTAACTAACTAACTAACTAACTAATGAAATAGAGAGAGAGAGAGAGAGAGAGAGATAACTAAATAAATAAATAGATAAACAGATAAATAGATAAATAAAAGCTGCCTTTTGTCACACTACAGTATTTCAGTTTTTTTACTGTGTGTTTTTTTAAAATGCATACACCTGGTTCTCTCTCTCTCTCTCTCTCTCTCTCTCTCTCTCTCACACACACACACACACACACACACACACACACAGAGGTGCACCATGGTACAGAATATTTTTCAGCATCTACCATTTCAGTTTATGTTCACAATCATATCAAAATGCACCCTGAAAAATTGCTTACCCATCCTTATCCTACAAAAGGTCTTTAAAACTGTTACCATTTAGGATGTTCAAGAACAATGCAGAAGATCATAGTTTGCCTTATTGTGTACTAAGCTGAGTTTTTTTGGGTTTCACAGAGAATCACAGAATGTTAAGGCCACAAAAAAAAAAAGCATTCTGTGTATATCTGTGTGTCCGTGCACACTTATATACATACACGTTCATGAACAGTCTTCAATGAAAGTAGCATGCATGTGAGCTTCCTTAATAGATTTCCTTCCCTGTGGTCATTTTAAGAAAAGCAGATACATGAGAGCCAAACTAGGGGTGGGATGAAATGTGCCTGCCTAATTTCCTTCAATGGGGCTTACATTATTTTTCTGGTGCAGTGATATAGATAGAGGAAATGGCAAGAAAGGAAAGGTAGCTCATTCTCCACTAGTGACTGAATACATGAGCAGTGCCCCTTTGGCTGCTTGGAAGTAAATACTTTAGAGTTTGATTTGGGGCCTCCTCTAGTGTAAGTTCATAATGTTACAGGTAACAGAGAATTACCATTGAAAATATTGCTGATCAGCTTTCATGGTACTGGCCGAAGTGTCAGGAAATTGCTGTGCTTCTCCAGGAGGAAGATGGACACCCAAGTGAGCTAGTCTGGTTTTTCATGCCTGCGGTGCTTTAAAGCCTGGACAACAATCCCCACATATTCCCCCCGGCAATAGATTCACTGGTTCAGTGTGAAGGTGTTTGTGCATGTGCGTGTTGCTCAAAATAACATGTTGGGTCCAAGCGCATGTATCCACTGACTCTCTCCCCAGTCCTTTGTCCTTGTCCCTGACTGTTTGGCTCACAAACCTTGGGTCCTGTCATGCTATTCCAAAGCAAGCAGGGAATGGAGCACCACGTAACAATTCCTGAGTGTTCTTGTTGCAGCTGCTCAGTAGGACCTGAAGAAAAAACATCCCCTGCCCAAGCTTGGCCTGCCCCATACCTGTGACATCACAAGGTCCTGCCCCCTGATCTCAGGATCTGGCCCAGAAATCTCAGGGGACAGGATGCTGCTTACCTTGCAAACCTATGCCTGCCTCACTCTTCTTCCATACAAGGCATCCCCCTCCTGATATTTCAGTGTATTTCTCTAGACTTGCTGGCGCTGAAAATTCACAGTGTACTAAAATCAGAAAGTTGGGTAAATTTGTTTAGACATGATGATGGGAGGGGGAATTAATATGAATTTGCCATCCTCGGCATAAGCCCAGTCTATTTTTCTAGGCCAAAGGCAGCAGCAGCGTTTTATTGAGAAAACAGGATCTTGATTTTGGGAGCAATCCATGAGAGGACATTTAAGATTAATGAGTTTTTTCATGTGTCGATTCCCCATACCTTTCATCTGAGCCCCAGCACTTGTTTTCATGGAGCACATCTCTGGCTCCACCCTAATTTTAATGGAGACCTCAAGCAGGCCTGACAGCTAGCAGTGCATCTAAAAGCAGACAGCATTCAACTGTCCTTTTTTCTCTTTTTTATTGTGCGCTTAAATATTATTTTACTGGCTGTTTCTGTTCTTGCAAGTTTTCTATCCTTCCAGAGTAGGTTTCTCTGGGTTTTTGGGTGTGTGGTGGTTTGGCAGGGGGTGTCACCTCCCGCTTCTGCTTATAGAAGTGCTTCCAAACTAGAGCTTGGGAAAGTTGCAAACCATAACTTCCAAGTCCTACTCTTCCCTGCTTGAGAGAGTGAGCCTTTATCTGCCTTCCAGGGTTCTGGGGATGCAGTAAGTAGGAACAGTATCTTTCAGTTCCTGCTTTGATCTCTCAAGGGTATGTGTGGCCATCCATGATGGGATTAAATGCTGAGGAAAACATGGGAGAGGCTTGGGAGGTACGGGACATTGGATCAGAGAGATAAGGTTTGGAGACAGGCTGAATGGGAGGCAACAAAGGTGGGAATTTTCTGGATTGATTTGAGTTTTGAAGAATTCAAAGGCATTCAGAGGTCCCACTCTTTCCAAAGCAAGTGTTTTTCGTCCCTCCCACCCCCACATGCTTCTATCCGATCCTAAATTCTACAGACTTTATCGGCATCTCAAAACCCAAGGGACTGCATGTAGCAGTTTGAATACAAATGGCTCTGAGTAAGATTTGAGATTTCATCTGCTCTGTTTTCTGTTCTGTTGCATGAGCCTAGCTTCCAAAATCTTCATGTACTATCTGCTGCTTTTATATAAGAACAAGTTATTGTGTCAGGGGAAGAAAAGGGCTACATCTTGCTTCCCCCTGCCATAGGAACCTGCAGTTTTGTCCTGAGATTTTCACCCTTCTCCTAGTGTACTCAATCTATCTGTTTCTGAATGCTAGGGTTTACAGAGCTGTCTTGACATGGCAGGTGACAGCTCAACAGGCTATATCGACAATCCCTTAGCACATCCTGAGTTAGGATTGTTTGACAACCCACCTAATACTTCTGAGTCAAATGAGGATGAAAGTGCAATACACCTACCTAAGCAACCAAATACCTTTTGTTGTTGCTCATGTTTGTCCTGGCTTTGGTACTATCATGGCTATTTAGTTTGCTTTTGTTCTCACAGCTGGCGTGTTTACAGAGTGTCATGGACATGATCCTGATCATGTCATGCTAATATGCAAAATTACATGCTCTGAAAAAGCTGGGTGGAATCCTCAGTGATTCATGTCACTGCACATGACGCCAGGCCTGGCTGCAGGTTAAAAAGGGTGCCCAATCTACACTTTTCTGCTCCAGCCCATATACCTGCAGCACAGCCTCAGCTCCCAGGAAATCCTCCTTGGTAAGAGTCCCCTTTTCAATAGCAGCACTCCCATGTGGGCTGCCTGTTTTTCAAAAGGTGAAAAGAAGGGACTCCATAGCAGGGTGAAGTGGGGCAGAGGGACCATGGCAGGCAGAGGGTGTGGGCTGCCACCAGCAGGCACAGAAGAGAGGCACAGAATGGAATCATAAGCACTAAAAACAGGGCTTATGTTTGAAGCAGATCTGTGCCTGTTTGCAACTAACCCATAGTAAATACCTTTCCTCCAGATTATTGCCAAGGCATAATTCCAGCCATGATGTGTAGCTTTCATATACCTAAGTGACAGTGAGAACTCTGGCTACTATGGAAACAAAATGCTAAACTGGATATGCTTAGGTCTGATCCAGCATTTGTCCTTCTATGTTCTTAAGTTCTTCAGCTACCAACAAAAGGACATTTGAAAGAAGAACAATTGTTCAGTTAGAATGAATCCCCTTTTTTCCTCTCCACACACCCACTGCTAATGCATGGGAATACATCTGTATGACCTGAAGACAATGCCCTGTATCTCTGGGGCAGCTTAGATCTTGATTATTCTGATATGTAGATTTCAGGGCATATATGCGTCACCTTTATGCGAATCTTCCATGTCTATGATTTCATGAATTATCATCTTGGAACGGTGGCATAAGCTTTAATGTATGGAAGAAATCAATCTCTGTGACAGAAAAAGTAACTTCTGGAATTACCTTTCGGGGAGTATTTTGGTCACCTTTGTGTTGTTATATTTTATGTACATGAAGGTACTCCAGACAAATGCCTAGCGTGTAGAGCTATCCGCTGAAGCACAGCTGAATGTAAAAATTCCTCCTACTAACTCAAGACTCACTGGAAAGAGAAGTTTAATAGAGGGCACTGCAATAACTAGCTTTTCCCCTTGAGGATACCACGGTTGGAAGAAAGCCAATGTCTGCGCTGTTTCTTCATCAGCCACACTTAATCTCAGTCACTTTCACCACTGTTTCCCTGAATCGATATTGGACATTTTTCATTAGCTTTCTTGATGAAATGATGTGGCTTGATTCAGTGGCCATGGCTCCAGGTACTGATGGTGATACAAGACAAGCTTGAATACAGGGCTACATTCTGTACTGAAATAGATCAGAGGTGGTGGTGATGATGGAGAGAAAGGATCACACCTTTTTGTCTTCCATGACAACTCCTCATCTTGTGAATGTCATGTCTTTCTCACATTACCTAAGTCAAAGAAAGGCATGTGAAATTGGAACATAGCTTTCCAGTCTGTTTTTGGTGAAGTGCTCATGGCAAGATTAGTTTAACCCAGAGGTTAAAGGGTGTGTATTATATTACAGATGAGCATGAACCTCAATTCAGAAATTCAGGTTGCTTCATTGGCATGGCCCCACAGGTGCCACGTGTTTGCTTCTTTCCCCCCTGCAGGTACCCCCACTCACCAGCCGGCACACACTGATTTTCTCCTGCTCTTCATGTGATTGTCCAGCTGCAGCAGGAGCATGGACTTCCCTTCTCTGCCTCCTCCAATAGCTGCCCACTCAAAGGCATCACTGCAGGCATCCCTGCCCTGCCTCTTTATCTGAGTAGGCAGCTGCTGGAGGAGGTGGAAAAGCGAAGCCCGTGCTCCTGCTGCAACTGGACAATTGTGTGATGAGCAGGAGAAAAGCAGCACACACTGACTGTTGAGTGGGGGAGCCGACGGGGTGAGGGAAATGAACACATGACACCTGTGGTGCTGCACCATTGAAGAAGCATGAACCTCCAAACCAAGGTTCATGCCCATCTCTAGTATGTTTCTCCATTGTATGTGGTGTATCTACTCACATCTTTGCTTCACCATTTCGTTAAGTCCAAAACAGCCCTTCAAAATATTTTGGCACAAAAGGAGTATAGCCACATCCAAGCAGTTCTTGCTTCTGTTTTCCCTCATGAACCATAGTACAGATCATATGCTCATCTTCTGGAATCCTCTACCACTGGGTAATTTTATATGAAGGAAATTTTTCATTGGATTTGTGGGTAGCCTATGTATATTTAAACTCCCGTTTTAAAAAGCCAGGAAATTCTATTCTTCAAAAGACCTCCAGTTTATGAATGTAGGATATTGTGCTTCTGTACCCACAATTCAAAAAGCCAGAAAAAATTTGCTGTAAAATATCATGCCCACATTGCCAGCAGGAAAAATGATGCCATGCTTTACATAGCAAAGAGCAGCCTGAATGCTGACAAAACCAATGGAGCAGTCAAGATGGTCTACAGGATACCCTCTTCTGCTCACCACCATTTACACCTGTTGAAAAACAGCCCTGACCATTGCTTTGTGTTTGAGTGAGAAGTGGTGAACTGATGAAAAAAGAAGTCAGCTTCTGGGATTTTCCCTTGTGTGGTATCACTTTGTGAATAGTGATGGTGCTGGGGGACTCCTGGTCAACACCTTGACCATTAGCCTGTGGAATGCCTCAGGTTTCCATGATTCCCCTATACTATTTCATATATACCTGAAAAGCCTGAAAGAGGCAGTCTAGAATTTTGTGGTCTGGTACCACCAGCATTTAGAAATTGAGATGAATTCTTTATTTCACATTCCTTGAAGAACACACAAGTTCTGTCATTACCATGGTATTAATGACTGTGTTGGGAATGTGGTGGTACTGCGGGTTAAACTGCAGAAGCCTCTGTACTGCAAGGTCGGAAGACCAGCAGTCATAAGATCGAATCCACGCGACGGAGTGAGCTCACATCGCTTCTCCCAGCTCCTGCCAACCTAGCAGTTCAAAAGCATGTAAATGCGAGTAGATAAATAGGTACCACCTCGGTGGGAAGGTAATGGCGTTCTGTGTCTAGTCACGCTGGCCACGTGACCACGGAAACTATTTACGGACAAAACGCTGGCTCTATGGCTTGGAGACAGGGATGAGCACCGCGCCCTAGAATCAGACACGACTGGACTAAATGTCAAGAGGAACCTTTACCTTTACCTAATGACTGTGTTGGTGTTCTTTCCAGTTACAGGCTGAACTCGATCAAGAGTACCAAGACAAATTCAAAAGACTCCCACTGGAAATTCTGGAATTTGTTCAAGAAGCAATGAAAGGCAAAATCAGTGAAGATGGGGGAGACCATAGCTCAACCACTTCTTCCCTGGTGTCTGAGGGTGGAAAAGTGAACCATAAACCGCAGCAAAATGAAGAGCTGGAAGAGAATCCGGGAAAAGTCTTTGATACACCTCTCTAACAACAACTGCAGTGCCACTTTCCTACATTACTAGGTCACAGCAAGTCTCCACCTTGTTCCCCAGATGCTTTCCTTTACCTGAATTATCATTGGGCAGCTTCAGATGTGGAAGACATTGTTAGAGGCAGTGCCCATTTTTAAAACAAGTGGTTGGTGAGGAAGCTGTTACATTGTTTGAAGCTCTTCGTTGATAGCTTAATGCATAGGCCAGTGCTGTCCTTTCTCTGGTCACTTTTATATGGGTAGATTTCAGTCCAAGTGCAGCCTGGAGCTTTCTCTGGGGACCATAGACCACCCTGTGAAGCAGCGATGGGAAAAAAAATAAATACTCCAAGCCCAATTGTCATAGCATCCTTAACTCTGAGTTTCCTTCTTTGTGACTGCACCTTGTATCATCTTATCAATTGCACTGATTTTTTTTTAAAAAAATCATTCGTATTTTTATTTTTGCTCTGAAAGCACCAATTGTGTGCTTTGTTGATAATCTATCAGATAAATATTCTGCTGTTTAAGATGTTCTACGGAAACTGTGGTAACTCGTGTAAGTTCCCAAGTTGAAACAGGCACATGTGTCTTATATATGCTTCATATGTGATGTGTTCACATAGATGTGTATAGAAACACACATGCACAAACGTTTATGTATAAACAGAGCATGCAAGTTCTTGCTGGGTTTCCCCTTGTGACAAAACGAACAGTTTTAAGGGATAAGGACCAACGTGTCTGGATCAGTGATAACAAACTGGGATCATTACAAAGCAATTGTTAATCTTTAAAGTAATATTGTATATTGTTTTCAAAAGCAGGTTTGTGGGTTCAAGGGTATTGTTTTCAATTATTATTAGGATAATTATTTTGCATTGCATCAGTGATCTAATTATTAAGATGTTTTCAACTGTAGTATCTGACATGTGGGCATCTCTCTTACAGTTTTTTTTTAAAGTATGACATGCATGTGGGAAGTGCTGACTCCAACGTGTATATAAAATAGACATTTCAGAGCTGGAATGTTTATGAAAAGTAAAGGAAATGCTCAGACAGGAGGATGGATGGAGAACACTGGGTTCTAATTCCAATCCAAACGACGTATTTGGTTAACCTTAGGAAAGCTACAGCCCCTCTGAACTCAACAGAACTACTTTGTGGATATTACTGAAACACTAAATTTGTTCTAATGATAGTAAATACTTTTAATACATAACAGCATATATGTAGTCTGCTAGCCCTCAGGAGTTCAGTAGAAATAACTTATTTTATTTAAATGTAAGCAATAAATAGAGATCAAACTTAAGTTTCAAGTTAAATGATAAATGTACATAAGGCAATCAAAACTTTGACTGAACAGTATTTTATTTTCTTAATTTACAGCACGCACGAAAATGGTTGCACACTGTTTGAAAAGTACATCAGAGAGATGTACTCTGCTTACAATGAATGGAGTACCTGAGCAGGCATAACTGAGACTTTGATTTTGATTTTAATAGCGTGACTCCTATCATTTATTCTACTTTTGCACTTTGAAGATCAATATTACTAATCACTAAATACAGAAAAACCTGGAAGGGTCAAAGTTTAATGCTGCATTTTATAAAAGTTAAATAAATTTGTTTTAAGCTAGGTGGGATAAAATAATAGCAGTATTCAGAACAATTATGAAACTATTTCTTTGATGTGCTCGTATAGTGCAGTTTCAAATCAAGTAGGTGAAATTCTGATGAGCTTTTTAATTTATGAAAAAAAGTTAATGGTTTGACAAGAGTATATTAGCAGCTGTAGTTGGTTTTCAGTACATTTGTATTTGACCATTGACTATACTTATTTTTTAATATCTGTACAGTGCCCCTTTTTGCAGTTGTAGTTTAGTGTGTAATACTGTATATCTTGCATTGTTCAAAATTACAGTGATATATTATTTGCCATTAATATTACTTGAAATAAAGTAAGGTAATGAAAAAAAAAGGAGTCTATGATGTGAGAGTCTTGTGCCTTTTTATGTATCTGCCTTGTTATGTGTTGAACAAGTGGAAAAAATATATTGTGGACATTTCTGCTTTTAGAGAACAGTGCTACTTTGTAATACATGGAACTCCATTAGACACTTCCTGTATCTTTCCACTGCTGAGGATTTTTTTTTAAATTAGCTTAGGAGAAAAACTAGCTCTGGACATTTGAACCTAACAGTGGTTGTAAGAGGTTTTAAAGGGATGTATCTTGCTTTCCTTTGAAACTAATATTGCTCTTGTAGATTGGTATAAACATTGTAGGTGACTGGCTAATTGGAAATAGTGATTTGCTTTAAAATCAATTTAGGGGAAAAAAACTTTTCATTTAACATGTATATAATTTTGTTTCTCAGCCTTTTAGATGCATAATTCACATTTTGTAAGAATCCTATGCAATTTTGTGGCATGATGTTTCTTCCACTTGTAATTTATGTGCTTTCATCACAGATCCAAATAAAATTTCTTAACGCTGTCTGTATTTTCCCTCTTAATTGGGCCGCTTCCAAGAATCTTGGCATCTGTAAAGCTTTGTCTTCAGTGTACATTTTGGGGAACGTTTTTGGTGTGAAAGCACACCCAGTTCATATCCTGGTAGCAGTATGACTAAGTAGGCCTGGCCCACTGCTTCTCCTGAATGCAAAGGTTCATTCTTTCATACAAGTAGGAAATACACAGCCCTCCAAAGGTTACTGAATTCTAACTCCTCCCATTCTTCACCATTAGCTGTGCCAGCTAAAGCTCATGGCATGTGCTGTACAGCATCTGGAAGACCACATATTCCCCACCCCAACCTACAAGATTCACTTGAGTCTTCTGCAAGACAACCAGGCTACAAAGATAACCTTTCAGGAGGATCTCAACAGACGGAGTTGGTAGGAAGTTTAAAATCCATTGACATAGGAAGTCTTCATAGCTTCTTTTTCACTCCGAATGCTCATCAGGTCTGAAGAAACTGGCTGAAGAGTTTAACCTAACTTGTGCTTAAATCCAGGTGTGTAAAATTCCATCATGGGACAATCCCAAGCTAAATGTTTGCCTTCCTTTAAAGTACAGATGGGTACCTTGTGGCATTTTCAGATGCTGTTAGGCTTGAATGCAACATGTTACAGGCAATTAACCTGTAACATGCTACTTTGTAGGTAGGTATAATATTTATGTGATAAGGTAGAGCTTACTCTTAAATATTGCTTTTCTAGGATCAAAGAGTATAGAATATAATTTTGCTCACTTTCTGTTTTTAAGCCTTTAAATATAATAAATTAAAAATAACATGAGTAAAACATTACTAATGCACATGAAGAGGCAATGTCAATACTGCCGTGTTATACATTTTTAAAACTATGAGTACTAATGTGATCATTCTTTCTTTCTCAAAAACAACTTTAGCCTGTACAGTGGCTATACTGGTTGAGTATGGAGTAACAATAACTGGAGAGACACACTTTCCCTTGTTTTAAAAGTGAAGATATAAACCTGACCAAGCATAGAAATTTCTACAGTAATTGACCATGGGTTGGTCTCTCTGTTTTAAAAAAGAAAGTCAAAAAGCAAAAATCCAAAAAGATTTTTTTAAAAAAATGCCAAAAAATACAATACAGTACAGTACCAGGTAGTCCGAAATCTCTCTCCGAAACCACACTCTCTAACCGCTGGGGCGAAAGAGCTATAGAGAAGCAGCCTCTTCACTGACTAACGGTTCACTGAAAGCAGTTCAAATTCCCTACCTTCCCCACCTTTTTCCCCATTCATACAGTAACTCAAAGCGCCGGTTGCAAGTCAAAGCAAAATTTTGCGGCCAGGAGCTGGTTGTAACTTGAATTGTTGTAAGTTGGGATGTTTGTAAGTTGAGGCACCACTATATTTATGCAACAACTAGCATTAATTATTGGTTTAGTCATAGTTATATATCCACTGGCCACAGAGGGAGTAACTGGTTAAAAAACAACAAAAGAAGAGCACTGCTGGATCAGACTGGAGCTCCATGTAGTCTCATTTCCTCTTTCTAAGAGTGGCCTATCAGAAGCCTCTTTCAGGACTCCTCCCATTCCATTTCCTTGCCAGCAACGGCTATTTGGAGGTGCACTACTTCTGCCCCTGACATTTGTAGCCAACATAGTTACTGGCAGATCTTGCTTCTTTGGTTCCTTTTTTAGATCCATCAATGCTAGTGCTCATGACTTGTGACTCATTGGACATAATTTAACAATATATTGTGCAGAGCACTTCCTTCTGTCCCATTATCAACTGCCAATCTACGGCTCAATAGAATGGTTTGTTCTTTTCATCTCACTTGAATATTTCTGTGCAAAGATAGGAATAACAAATAGGCCAACTGTAAGGCAGCTATGTCATTGGCCTCAAAGATATATGTTCCTCAGTGCCAGCTATGCATTAATCCTCAAGGACAGGAATTATGGCTGGATAATGGAGCAAAACTTTACCTTCCTGCATCTTGTTGGTCTTCATCTTTTAATCTGAAGCAGTGTCAGGATACAGAAGACAAATAGCTGGCCATTTTCTGGTATAATTGGATTACCTCTAAGGGAAACAAAGCAACAGTAGAACCTGCTCTATGCTATGCCATCATTTTCTCAAACACAGCACTCATTGTAGTTCTAACAGCAATCTTAATGCATCATTCTGGTGTCAGATTTAAGAATTAGAACAGTTCTTAGTGCCACAGCAATCAATGCCCTTGCAGCAATAAAGGTCTAAGAAGGGGCCTGTATGATTTCATAGGGAGAAAGAACTATGAGGTGATTAACTGCTCCCCATTCTCTTAAGGCTGACTTTCTTTTTTTTTAAAAAATTAACATTTTAAACTATACACTTTAATAAAATATAACATAAAATTTGCATTCCATTCACACCATTTACATACAACAAAATTAGTAGTAACAGAAAATGTAGTTCTCCCTTCACCCTAGGGACCATTATATCTTATATAATTTTTTGACACTTATACATGACCTTCAATTCATCATTTAACTGTCCCTATATCCCTTTCAAAAATACATATAATCTTGGTTTGGCTTTTTCCCCTTACTCAATACACCATTTATAAATTCATTCCATATCTCGTTAAATCTATTTGCCTTTAACTCTCCTTTTTTCGAACTTAATTTCTGAAGTTAATTTATCATTAATAGCAATATTCCAAATTTCATTATATCATTCATGCAATTGGAAAACCCAGTTTTGCTTCCTTTTTTTTTTTCAGTTAACAGTCATGCTACTGTTAACATATTTGGTAGTACCTGGTTATAGGAGGTTAGCACTGGACAGAGGACAGTGCCTGCAGATCAGTGTGTTTTACAGGATATGTAGAGCTTCCCTGAGGAGCCAGAAGAGAGGCTGCTATCATTTAACAGTGCCATCTCCACTAAATCATTAACTGAGTGAGGTGGTCACCACAGGCAGAGACAATGGCCATTGTGAAGTGGAGGGGGAGCATCAGCATCATTGCTGCCACCACTACCACCGGGTCATTTTTTTCCTCTCTCTCGAAAGGCACAGCTTTGGGTTTCACGTCGGCTACTGTCAATAGGTGAAACTTACTATCCCATCACCAGTACGGAAGAAAGATTCTGCTACCAATCCAAGTCAACGTTTGCAGATAAAGATAGGGCGTGAGGGTGGGTGGGTGTATATCTTGTCCCTCACTCTGTAAATAAGATACCTTTGTGGAAGCATATCCCATCCTTTCCCACAGGAAACAAAATGGACTGGCTGGAAGACATTAAGGGAATGGTTGATAGACTCTGGTGTTGAGAGTTATAATCACACTCTTCAAGTATGTTTTGTTGTGTTTGGGGACCTCATTACTTCTACCAGCTCTCTTGTAATTTATAGCAACAGAAGAGGGAGGGAGATCTCCAGCCTAACTCTGAGACCATGAAATCCACACATCAGAAGCTTGACATGTGTTCTAAAGGAAACCTGAAGGTATCTCAAGCTTATCTAAAAATGGATTCATTGATTTTAATTAGTTAAATCTATGTCCTGTTCCACTGCTACCCAATAGTTGAGTAATTGGCCAAACCCCTGTTGTGCAAGAGAAAAGACATCAAAAGCAGCATCAGATTGCCGCTGATTAAAGTCTTCCCTTTCCACTTTTAAAATGTGCGCAGTTCTCAAACAATGAGATGAAGCTACGTGTACCCTGAAATTGAAAAAAAAGTCTTTAAACAGTATCTGCCACTGATGATGACATTATCCCCACTGCATAGACAGACTTCACTCAACAGTATTTTCACTGAGAGGTGGCAGACACAGGAGAGATTTGCTGAAGGCTAGGAATCCAGGATCTTTAGTCTCTATAATTTGCACCTGGCTTGGGGCGAGGTTAGAACCAGGCTATTTAAGCTTTCACTTCAGGCCTACTTCACTTCCACTAGAACAGTACAGATTTTCTCTTCTGTATAACCCACGTAATTGCCAGGTAAACCTAGCCTGTCTCAGCCTGCAAGCATGTTTACCTACCTACTGTATAAAAATATATCGCTGTTGGCTGATATTGTAGAAACAGAGAAACAAGGCCAAGATTGAATGAGCTGTAGAGGGACAGAAAACCCAGTGAGAAAGGAAAGAAAAAGAAGAATGAGAGGTACGTTGTTTGTTTCTCCTGGATTCTGTCTATGGTGCCTGCCTTCAGTTTGCCATCTTTTATTAAATAGGAAACTATTCAGTCCAGAAACAGCTTTTACAGATAGCCCATAATTAGAGCTTAAAGCAAGTTAAGGCAAAGAGATGTGATCAAGGTAGTTTTGACAGTCTGTGAAATTGGACATTAAGAAACTCCAATTTTTAAGCACAGAAGACAAATCATCAAACAAAACAAGTTAATTTGCATACACCTAGAGTTGAGAGAAACTTATGCTATGATGCCCACAGGCTCATATTTGCTAAAATATATATATATATATTTCTTCCATCCCATTGACTATCTGCCATGGCTGTTTCTGGCCACAGTTGTATCACCATAGTTTCTTCTTAAAGAATCCTAGGCTTTGTTGTTTGGTAAGATACTTTGAGAAGAGAGGGGTGGAGGAGAAAGAGGGGGAGCTTTCTGTACATGTTCAGAGACAGAAGGCTGTCATGTCCATTTTTGGAAACGGAGTTCAGTGTCTTTATGAAAGAAAAAGTGTTCTGAAGAGGCACCATTTAATTTTGCCACTGCCAAAATGAGAGGGTCTGTTGCAGAGGTGGGAAGTGTCAGTTATTTAGATTGAAATACCCCAAATCCTCTAGCTGTCATGGCAGATTGCTATGCTGTCTGTTGGATTCTCAGATGGTAGTTCAGAAAAGTACTTTGTTCCAGCTGTGGGTTTTTTGGAGTATAGAAAGCTGTTTCGCTGTATGAGTTTGGTAATCCAAAAAAGTGGTCCTACTACCTGTTCAACTACAGGTTAATTTATAATTAGAGATGCACAGGCGGAGATGGTGAGGGTCCGGCCCCATGGCCAAACAGTCCACTCACCGATGCGCTGATGCTGCGGGGTCCGCGCTCCCGTCCTATTGCTCCAGAGACTCTAATTGCCGAGCCACTCTTCAACCTGGCAGAGAGGTTTGTCATCCCATCTCCTGCCAAGAGTGGCTCAGCAACTGCGATCTCCGGAGCAATAGGACAGGAGCGCGGACTCTGTGGTGTTAGCGCATCGGTGGGTGGACCGTCTGGCCCCATGGGGCCAGACCATCATTATAGCTACCTGTGTGGGGTATTCATATATTTGATGTCAGGGGGAAAGCCCTTTGAGACCTCCGAAGCAAAAAAGGCAGGGAGCCATTTACAAACGGCTCCGTTCACAAAAAAAATGGCATTGATTTGCGAACAGAGCCTCGACCTCGTTCGTAGGTTGAGGCTCTGTTCACAAGTTGATGCCAATTTTTGCCAACGGAGCCATTTGTAGATCAAAATGTTCACATGTAGGGATGTTCGTAAGTCAAGGGTTGACTGTACAAATATGAATACGCCGATCTCTATTTATAATGGTTCTGTTGAAGATCTGTCTGGTGTATGCAGTCAGTGGGCTATTACTGACAAGCAGCAGCTCAGAGAACAAAGTAAATTTTGTCTCTCTGTTGTATGGTGCCAGAGTTGTCAAACCTCGTAGTTGGGCATCAGTGCACTAGCTCTGGCTTTGCGGATGGGAGAGGACAGGGAAGAGGCAGTATTTTGACTAAACAATGTGTTTCTGTTTGGTTTCAAATACATGATTCTGCTGCACTTGATGAGGACCTCCCTCTCTTTAATTTATGCACATGTTTTTAAAGTTATAAAACATTTTAAAAATGGTAACTGCACACTTTCTGAGTTCACTTGGGCTGGGTCTTGCATAAAGAAGGCAAGTCCAGAGATGTTTGTATTGCAAGTTTTGCCCAGAAATATATTGTTTCTTAGCTTTGTTGAACAGGAAAACTCTCAATTTGTACAGCTTAAAATGTACATATTTACAGTGTAATTGATTCAGAAGGGTGTGTGTGTGTGTGTGTGTGTGTGTGTGTGTGTGTACTGCAGACTTTACAATGCAACCTTTTAACTCTGTTTAAAGTAAAGGTGTATCCATAACGTAGTGTTTAACTCACATATTCTTAGCACATATATGCCTGTGCTAAGATATGCCAAACAGGGAATGATTCCATGTAGTTTCTATTTGTAAATTAAACAAGAATGAGAAGCAAAGAAGGCATCATTCCAAGGTTTCAGTCATACCTAAGGTAAATCTAAGTGGCCAGCTAGTGTCCTTTTGCCAGTCAGGAAACAAGGTGCACAACAGTCTGTTCCAGGTGCAGTTCTTCTCTGGCTGCTGTTCACACAAGCGAGGAATCCAGCAATCCGCTGTGTGAGTGGAAAGCCCCATTTAGACCAACCATCTGTGATCTCCAGCTTGCCAAAGACCCACAGGGGTGAAGGAGAGAGTTCCACTCACAGAGCTGTTAGTGCCCTGCAAAAAGCCACAAGGTATTAGCCAGTATTCTTAAGCCATTCAACAAGATAAGAATGGAATAATCTCTTCCGGAGAAGGATCTACCAACTCCTGTTTGTTTAGTTTCTGGAAAGGGGGGCTGTGTTTGTCTGATGGAGCCATTTTCTAAAAGAAAAAGTGGTGTGGTCCTTGTATGAAAATCACAAAACATGGCTGGGTCCTTGTTGGACCACTGTGATTGCCAAAACATCCTGCAAAGGTGGCATAATGTGTTCAAACAGGTTATTGCCTTCGTGATCCTCTCCTGTTGGAGACTGGGCATCATCACAGCTCTCCTGACTTTGGATTCAGCAGCACTAAGACATGATGTTGTGTTGCATCTAAGCCAATCTCTCAGGTTCTTCAACCAATACATACCTCTACTTGTTGCTATTTTAAAAATGTTGCCTTTATTGAACGAACAATTTGCTGTTAACGATCTACAGTTACTTTTCTCATTATACAGTCAAAGCATAACGGAGTGTACTGAAGAGTATTATTATCAAATTACTAGCTTTCCCCACTTAAATGTCTTTTTGCAGTCATTGATTGGGACTGTATCTTATAGTCTACTGTGCTTTCAATATGTGGTGCTCTTTTGTCTGCTGAGACCACAGAAATGTTGCTACGTGCTCATAGAAGAGCGAAAATGACTTTAGGAGGGCTGCCTCTTCCATGGCTATGGTGGCTGGGAGATTCCGAGAGCTGCAGTTTTAGAAAAGTAATTTCCCCCCAAGTTCTGGAAAATGCTGAGGGAATGTTCCTGTGAGAGCAAGGAAAGACCCACACAGAGAGAATAATGGGCAAGAGTCGGAAGAGGGTGGCATGCTAATATTTGGGCCTCAGGGCTTGGAGGAAGGGAAGTTGGGCCACATGATGTTAGGAACAGAACTTCAGAGGAAGGGACGTTGAGGGTACACAACACAGACACCATCATACCATGGTATCCAACCTACAGGATTGGTCCTAGGTGCAGAAATAATGCCTTCTCGCCACGTAGCTTGCCCTTCATGCTGCTTTACTGATGTAAAAAAATGTTCCCTTCTGTGGGACTATCAAAAGTGTAAGAACACTGTGCTGTGTGAATAGTGGAAACCCTACTCCTAACCAGATCTGTCGATGCCACAGCTGTTCCGTTTTGATGCATTTGAAGATACCTTCAGACTGTGTGTGCATGCATCTGCTCCATGAGTGGTTGGTGTGCTGCTCGTTGTTTGCTTGTTTGTTTTCCCTGAAAAGGACATGACAGGATCAGACATATTCCACCAAAAGCTGCTCCGACCAAGGAGTGGGAATAAGAAATCAAATGTTTCATCCCATAATTGTAATTCTTTTTGCAGTCCTAAAATTGGGTAAAATAATTGGGCACAAATAAGACTTCAAGCTTTCTGAATGCGGCAAGACTGAAAGGTGGAACTGCTGTAAACAACTGCTGGAACAAGAAGCTGTCAAAAAAAAAAAAAGCTAGTCATAACCACTTGTTACGAATGTGGCAAATAACATAGGAAGAGCTACATAACTTTTATTATGCAGTATTTAGAGATACTATACAATATTGTCTCTCTCTGGAACTTAATGCCTACCTTTATGTGTCCATTTATTTGTTCGAAATTACATCTGAGCTTCCTTTGAGGATAAAACCTTCCCAAAGTGGCACATATGACAGCAGAAACAATGAGGAATTGTACAAAAATCCTTTAAAATGGAATTAAAAAGAAAACAAACAGTCCAAAACACAACTAGGAATAAGTGCATCCTCGGCTCCTGGCAAAAGCTCATTCTGAAGGCACAAGGCTACTATGAAAAAAGGTAGTCTTCCTTATACTCATCAGCCCAACAGTCTTAATAGCTGGCAGAACCTCATGAGCTGGCTACCACAGATGAAGAGTGTTGAACTCCTTCCAGTACCTCGGGGCCAAACCATTTAAGGTTTTCAAACAGTGTTTCCCAACTTGGGTTTCATGACCCCCAAGGGGGTCTCAAAGTGTTTTCTGATGGCCTTGTGTATGTTGTAGCCCTTGTTAAACAATTTCATCCTTGACCTTTGGAGTAGGATATGGAAGTTAGTGTATATGTGTATGTATGAGAGACAGGCCCTTTCGGGGAGAAAGAAGCCTCTATTTGCTGAGAAGGGATGACTCTGCCTCTTTGTGCAAAGATGGTGGAAGGTTACAGTTCACTTGGATATTAAAAGGGGGATCACAACTTGAAAAAGGTTGGGAAGCAATGCTTTAAAACATCCAGTCCTTAGGGACGAAGGTGGATAAATCCAGACTACTTTTTTCCCCTGGTTTATTCCTTGTTTGCCAAGAAATCGAAGTGTCACCATCAAATCACTTTGGGGGGGGGGAGCATGTATACTGTTTCCAGTCAGTGAGATGTATTATTAATACGAATTCTGTTTCCTGCCAGTTTCTAGTACTGAGAAATTACAATTTTCTCCAAGCCTTCAGTGGCAATCCATTGTGCTTCTGCTTTCAATAAATGTGATGACAGATTTCAGAAATCTTTCATTGTGCTTTAATGCAAATCTTCTGGGAAACTTCAAATATGTTTCTATTGTGTGACAGGTTGTTTTCCATGAGAAAGAATGGAAAGCAGTATTATACATTAATGAAGTTTAGTGATATTTCTCAATAGACATTTAAGGAATGAAATAACATTTTTAGCTCTACTGAGACAGGTGTGGATAACTGATTTCAGTGTGTATCTAACGAAAGGTTCAGCACTGCAGTTCATAAAACTTCTCTTAGTGAAGCGGTACACAAATGGAGTAGCACATATTTCAGTTTTGCTGCCTACAGTATATGAAAAAAGTAGATGATTTGGTGCAACTCATTACAGCCTATATACTGTGTTGGTTGCATTTACACATACATGCGCCATATGCTCTCAAACATTATGTATTTGCCCACAGCCAGTCAGAGAGATAGAGTTGATTAGGAAAATAGGTAGAGAAGGTGGTAATAGGATTCCAAGAGAAAAGTAGTATGTACTAAGAGAACTATTGATCAATTGCTTATGTGCAAGTTGTATCTGAGAAACGTCTGTTATTATTCAATCTGCTTCACTCCAAGAAATAAGTTTTGTTTCTGTTCACAAGACAAGTGTTCTGACAAACGTCATTTATATTGTGGGTTGAGGTAATCCACTTGTGGCAGCAAGAAGAAAACGCGACGTGAGCTTTTGTAAGGGAAAGACAAGCCGCCTAGAGTGGTCTTATAGCAGTGGTCCCCAACCTTGGGTCTCCAGATGCTCTTGGACTGCAACTCCCAGAAGCCTTCACCACCACCTCTGCTGGCCAGGATTTCTGGGAGTTGAAGTCCAAGAACATCTGGAGGCCCAAGGTTGGGGACCACTGTCTTATAGGCCAGATGGGCGGGGTATAGATAGATAGATAGATAGATAGATAGATAGATAGATAGATAGATAGATAGATAGATAGATAGATAGATAGATAGATAGATAGATAGATAGATGGGCCACTAGTGCAAACGCAACAGATGGCATTTAAAATGAAAAAAAATTCTCTGGTTATGATCCTGTGGCACTCTCAGTGATATCTTTCTCTCTGTTTCCACCAAGTACCACCAGAAAAGCAGCAAAATATATTGAAGTTGCATTCCTTACCATCCATAGAGGGAAGAGAGGTTTCATTAAAACAAAGGTAGGCAACCTATGTATGGATAGGCTCACAGAAATGCAGTTTAACAAAAATGCTTTGATGTTCTCTGCCTTTCATTAAGGATAGCCACAGTATCATAACTTCCTGATAAGCCCACCACTATCATATCCTGCTGATAGCCTTTAATTGCAACCAACCATGTCAACAGTAGCAACCAGCACCAACAGTGACCACTCCTTGTCAGGCTATTTATTTATTTATTTATTTAATTTATATGCCACCCACTCTACCCAGAGGTCTCTGGGTGGCTCCACTTTCAAACTCTGTCCTCATTCACCACAGCCTAACCTTCCTCCAGATAGTTTTCTATATGCTGGGAATATCTCTATTGGCTTTTACCTGCATTTTCAAGAAATCCTCCAAAAATTATCTTCTGTAGACTCTACTGCAAACAAAATTGATTTTTTAAAAATAAAATGTCACAGTAAGCCCTATGCACCTCAGGGATACCACACACACTTTTATGTGGAAGGATCTTGCATCTGATCTTCATCATGACCCTGTGAAGGCCTTCACCTGCTCATGTCTAAGGCTAACATTGTTTTGGAGATGTGGGTGCACACATAAGCCCTGTCCCTCTCATGTCTCACTACCTGGAAGTAATCAAGAAACCTGAGTTAGTCAGGAACCTTGGTAAGGTGGGTTTCTTCATCATTGGAGCACTGTAACACTGATGTGTCCTCATCAGACTCTCACACTCAGTACAATCTCTTCTACTCTCAAGTGTCAGGTAGCATCTGGGAGCATGGATTATATTCATGCCACGGCCCCAACAGAACCAGGTAGTATTTTTGGAAACACTTTTGACACTGTGTGGAAAAGATCACACTCGCACAAAGAGATGTATTTTGCCAGCGGAGGGAACACTTCTAAACACAGAGCTTACTCCCACCGTTTCACCCTCAGGGTCACCACTCAAGAGTGCTGGAGGGTTGCTTCTTTCGAAGCAGCAACCTATCATTTTCTTAGTTAATGAATATGTCGACCCTCTACAGTCGGCTGTGACATCTTTCATGTTCCCTAATTAGCAAGAGCCAATCCAGTAGAGGGCTCATTTCAGTTTGTGTAAGAATTTACAGAAATTTTACACATGTGTCCATATTAGGTTTTAAATACTTTTGTTGTTGTTAAAAAACAACGATGGGGGAAAACAAAACCATTTTATCTAGATGCAGAGTTTTGTGAGCTTAGCCCCGGGTAGTGGGGAGAAGGTTTTAATCCCCTTGCGTTCTGCCATGCTAATTTTGAACTAGGGTTGTGACTTCTCTTTTTCCCAAAGCTCTGAAAGGTCTTATTCGTATTGTGTGTGCAGTCAGTCCAAAAGGAGGGAAATATTTAAGTTCCTTTTAGAAGAAATACATACAGTTCTTTAAATTGAGAGAATACTTTTTTAAAAATACATTTTTTTTTTTAATGTGGAAGAGAGCTGAACTGGCAGATTTTGCCATTTCTAACTGGATATTTGGGGATGGGGAAAGAATTACGAAGGGCACATAGTAGATCAAAATAGCTCTCTGGATACACATGCATTTTCACCCATTTTGTGTGACTTGCTGGGTGGGGTGGGGATAGAGTGTGTGTGTGTTAACTATGGCTCCGAAGGTGTGAAGGAGGCTGATCTGAATGTTCTCTTAAATTTGGAGAGAGGATTATTAGATCACACAATGGATGGAACACATTTGGTCTTGGGGTTTTACATACACTTCTCAATACTTTCTATTTCTCTCCTAGCCTTTCTCAAAGGTAACTCCCCTTCCAGGTCAGACAGCAAAAGTCTGCTTTAAGGAAGCAGGCAGGCTTTAAAAAGAGACAGTGTGTGTGAGAGAGCGATCGAGCAAGCAGTTTATTTATGTCTTTAAAAGCACCACAGACCTAAAAGGCTTCCCTTCCTAGCCATCACAGATGGGACCGCAACACCAACATAAACATTGTATGTCTGAGCAAGTGCAGATAAAGGCATGGCTGCCAACTTTGTGGGCTGCAGGATTTTTCACAGCTCTCTCTCTCTCTCCAGTGTTGACACTCACCATGAGCCCACATTTCTCCCAGAAGGAGCCAACAGTAATTGGTGCGTAGGTGGAAGAGAGGTTATTAAACATGCCAGTCTTTTATCCTGCAGCTGAAGCATATCATGAGATTCCACTGCAAATCAAAAGATGCCTTCCACTTAATTGCTACCGCAGTGTCACAAGCCTGTGTTTTGACATCAGGGGCTCCAAGAAAACACTTGGAACTCCCATTCTGACACTCACTGAAATGATCACGCTTTTGCAACAGCTTGGGTTGACTTCTCCCATGTATAGTCTAGAGCAAGGGGTAGCACATACCATCTGCATATTTGATACTCATGAAGTACAGTACTAGATTCTTAAAACTTCTCAGGGTTGTTGGTGTCATACAAATGTATACTGGGTATCACTTAGCTTCTGCAACACTATTCAAAACTCAGACAGGGACGTGCTTGATGGCTGCCAACATGGCTGAAGGAATTTAATTCCCCCCATTTAGTTCTACATTTGTTCCAAATAAAGAGTCATCATCAGTATATGCATTATAAGGCTTGTGAAACAAGTGGCTTGATTACCATATTTTTCAGTGTATAAAACTCCCCTATGTATAAGATGCCCCCCACTTTTCTAACCCAAAATTAAGAAATCTAAGCGGGGCTTAGCAAGTGGAGGGGAAAGCAGGAATCAAAGCCCTGCAGGATTATTTTGATCCCTGCTTTTCCCCTCCACTTGTTTTTGTTCTCTCCTCAGCTTACTTCCGTGTATAAAACGACCCTCAATTTTTAGGCTAAAGATTTTAGACAAAAGTATAGTCTTATACATGGAAAAATAGGGTATATATCTTCGAGGAAGCAAAATGGGTGGCCCTCCAGACGTTGCTGACTGTAACCACCCTTCTAGTAGTATCAGGGGAGTTTCAACTTAGCACCTGGATTATATCTGCTTCCCAGCCCTGCATTACCAAATTCTTTAGAAGCTGATTGAGCCAAACTTCAGTACTGTAGCTTTCAGGTTCAAGAGAGGGTGTGTTTGTTTTTTCATATACAGTACTAGCAAAACTACCATTAAATCACAGGACATCAATGGACACTAAGAAAATCTATGGTTTGCTAATAGTTTATTAGGAGTGAGGGAATCCTTTGTAAAAAAATAAGACATGAAGATCCATAGCATCTGTGCCCTGGAACCATCTTCCTTCCTTCCTTTCCCCCTTTCCGTCCTTCCTTTTCCTTGTCACCTGAACTTTATTTTCTGCCACTTGGGGCATGTTTTCAGTGGGGGATATTATATATATATAATGTTTTCAGTGGGATATATATATATATAGATATATAGATATATATATATATATATAGATATACTGTAGATAGAGAGATAGAGAGATAGAGATATAGATATAGATCAGGTGCTAAATGGGTCCCAAGCCAGCCCTAGGATAAGTAGGACCCTCAACCTTTGATGTCCCCTGCAGTCAGCTTCACAGGTCTACCCAGAGGGATTGGGGTGCTGGAGTAAACATGTTGTTGAGGCTCTTGATGCTGTGTGGGGTGGGCCAATGCACTGAGAGACCAGTGGGCCAAATCCTGCAACTGAGGTGTCCTACCAGCTAGCTGAATGCCTGCAGCATAAGCCTCAGCTTGGGACTGTATTTTCATGGGGGATGCTGTCTCTTCTGGTTCATTAGGTTGCTTGCCTTGTGCCATTGCTGCAGACTCATTGCCATGTGTGCCCTTTCGGGCTGCCTAGTTTTACTTTTGGACTTTCTGCATTTGCTTGCACAAGTCTTGAATTGGCCTGACTTGGACTGTTTTGAACTGTAACTCTAGATCTTCTGCACCTGCTTTACCTCTCCCACCTCGTAAGCTTCTGTTTGTTGACCCTAGAACTACATAACCCTGCTATGGGAACGGTACAGTTGACAGCAGAACAAGGCCTACTCTTAGTCACAATGAGATGGTTTCCTGAATAGCAGATCTTGTGGGGATCAAACTGCATTTGCCACAAAACCTTTCCTGCCTACTTCAGGTATGTTTGAGAACACTGTCCTGTTACACGGCTTGCAGCAAGCACGGTAGATCTCCTAGTCCAGCTCGATTCTGCATGTGGGTTATAGGAGACATCTTGTTCTCTAACCTCTTGAACTGACTCTGATTAGAATACTGTAACAAGAATTGTGTGTCATCAAGTCAATTCTTCCTTATGGTGACCCTTTTCAGGGTTTTCCAGGTCGAGAATACTCAGAGGGGGTTTACCAGTCCCTTCAGGTCTCAATAGCTTGCCTAAGGCCACACAGGATGGCTCTATTCACAGGAGCCACAGTGAGGAATCAAACTCCCAACCTGTGGCTCCACAGCCAAGTACCTAAACTATTGAGCTGTCAGGCCAGCTCATATCTCCAAACAAACTGGAGCAGAGCAACTGTATACAGGAGATGACTCCTATCTCTGAATAGTTTGCTATAGATTATACATGGAATCACTTGCTATAGAGTCTAGGGATAAAAAAAAATAGGAGGGGGCAGAATAGAGGGAAGAAGGATTTGAACCCTAGAATCAGCAGAGAAATTTGCTTTCCCTCAGTTCTCTGTGATATTTAGCCTTGAAGAACCGAACCTTTCTTCTCTCCTTTCCTTCAGTCTCCATCTTCACCCATCATCCTCACCTCCTCTGCTCTCAACCACTTTGCAGTTTTTGTTACCAGTTTTCCCTCCCTTAGTGTTGAGTGGGAAGCAACAGCTGTAAAAGCACATTTAGGCCTCGGCACTTGTCAAAGCATTAGTTCAATTTACCCCTGAGGAAAGGATAAAGAAATTCTTGAACTCTTCAAACTCTGTTCTCAAGTTCCCGTAATCAAATGTTCTCATACTCATCATCCCCACAGGAAACCAGATATAAAGCTGAGGCCCCTACTTTATCTTACCTGGGGAGTAAGTCCCATTGAAAGCAAGATGGCTTACTTCTGCATCAACATGTATAGAATTGTGATGTAATTGGAGCCAGTATCATTATTGACCATTCTCTGAGGTACCTAGCAACCATACTAGAAACCAAAGAGCTAGTGTTGTGTAAGGGTTGGCATGGTGCACTGGTAATTCTCACGTTAAAGTCTCCACTGAACCATAAAACCCACTGGGTTGGACCAGCCACAGTTTCTTGGACCGGCCACAAAGTTTCTCAGCCTCACAAGTTTGGAAGGAGAAGGTGAGGAGAAAGAGGGCCATGCATGGCATTTTAAACTCCTTGGGGGAAAGGTAGGATAAATGTAATCAACCAACAGGTAAAATTGTCATATGTATATACATTGTTCATGCGGCTGTGCATTGCAAAAACAGCCTCTCAGCTGCTTGATTGTCATTAGGAAAATGGCTCCAAGGGCTTCCAAGCAAAGTCATTTCCGTCTTCTTCCCCAAAGTTACTCCTTCAAGAACGCTGTATAAGCTTTGTGAAAATGCACCACCTTAATTTTGCCAGTATGTATCCCAGCCGATTTGGATCATCTTGGACCACTGCGCTTTGTCACTTTACTCTGCAGAAACAAAAATATGACAGTGAGCTGCTTGAATGGACTTTGGATTGGCTTCAACCCTAAACATACACAGAGAAGGGCATTTAGATTAGAGGGTGGCTGACTGAAATCCAACTGAATTCAGCGAGTGCATATTCTTAAAGTGCTACTTGATCAGGATTCAACCCAAGAGTTCATGTTAAGCAACGACATAGGGTCTTCTCTCTACTTGTGGCGCTATTGCATGATTTGTTCACCTCCTGGAAGCACAGTTGAACAACAGTCAATATATATGGAGCCGCCTGGTGCTTCTGTCTGGTAATTCTCTATGGCAGGGATGTTCAGTCTTCCACTGACTTTTCAGATACCAGTTTCAATTGCTTGGCTGGAACAGACGGAGGATTCTCTGGAGATTCCAAACATGAATTGTATATGTGCCATACCCCACAGCTAGGAAACATCATTTAAACTGCAACAATCAATGGCAGCATTCATAAATCCTGAGCAGGTGCTTAATTTATCAAGTTTTCTTGATAAATAATTTGACTACCAGCATTCACTGATTTTGCCAAAAGTAATATGCATTTCTCTAAAAGATACACATTTTCAAGGACATCAGCACATGTTTGTTTATGCTATTCTAAACACATTCCTTATTTCTCCATGGTTTATGTCTCTGGAAGTGTATCCTGCTTGAAGTGGAGGTTTCTAGCTCAACCCAATAAATCAACACTGCGGCACCAGAGGATGTATCAAGGGCCTCCAATCTAGAAACTGTAGCCAGATCCATGGATCTACCGTTTATAGCCAAGCCAAAGCTTGCAGTTGCCAGATTTTTGTGTCTCTGTCTCAAGTAGCCTCTTGTTTGGCAGCCTTCCCAAAAGATGACAGGCACAAAGGCCTGACCACCAGTAACATGAACCACCACTTTTTACTGGGCAAAGTTGCTCAGGAAACCAATGCCTAGCTGCACACAGGAAAGTCCTCTACCAGCTTTTAGTTTGAGAAAGCAGGATGGAGTTTGTATATAAGACACCTATCACCTCCAGAATACCAAATAATTTGGTTGCTTGTCAGGTTTCAGGGTTCCCGACTCCCCCCCCCCACAGCTGTACAGTTGGGAGGAAGTCTAGTTACTTGTCATGCTCACCACCAGGATCAGCTTAAGACATTTTGTTGCTTGAGATGAAAGACAAACTGGCATCCTCTTTATTCCATGTTTAGAAGACAAGTGGATTGGCAGCTGAATCTGACTTCAACACCAGCTGTAGGATATGGCCTTCCATGAAGAATTAGCAAATGCCAACAGACCAAACACACAAAGATGTTCCCACTGTCAGCCAGCAGGAAACAAGAGCCGTTCTAAAAAGCATTGGGTGATACCAGGGCTTGCTGACTTACCCAATCAGAGAGGAAATTTAATATTTGATATCACTGTAGAATAAGAAAGGGAAGTAAGAAAATTTTGCCTGATCCAGGACACCAAGGGTACCTTTCCACTAAATTCTTGGTTGAGTAGTTGCAGCCAGATTTTTTTTTTCTCTTTCAGGCAAGCAACGTTGGCTTCAGGTCATAATCTCCAGTCTCTCTCCTTTATGGAGAAAACATCAGACTGAACTCACCATGGCCAGTCTCTGTCCTTTATGAAAGTGATGCCTCATGGCCAGTCTCCCTTCTTCATACATGAGAATACTACAGCCAGTTGCTCAAGCATCTTCAAAGTCCTTGTTTCTACTGGCTCCGTCCATAAGTTTTTCTACGCTGGATGGAAGAGAGATTCCACATGTTTTTGGCTGGTCATGTATAGATTCCCTTCACGTGGGGAAGTGTCATGTGTGTTTAGCTGAACATCTGTAGATTTCCTCTTCAGATATTTAGCACTACGCATTTTGCAATACATGAATAAAAACCTGCTTTTTAAAAGGAATTCAAGCAATATAGCACATCTTAAATGAAGTTAAGAATGGAATAACTTCTAAGGTATTCACTAGGTCTAAGTTTAGATGGCACATGAAAAGCTTAGGAAAATCTACTCACAACCTATTTATTGTTCATTTAGTCGTGTCCGACTCTTCGTGACCCCCATGGACCAGAGCATGCCAGGCCCTCCTATCTTCCACTGCCTCCCGGAGTTGTGTCAAATTCATTTTGGTTGCTTCAATGACAGTGTCCAACCATCTTGTCCTCTGTCATCCCCGTCTCCTCTTGCCCTCACAGTTTCCTAATATCAAGGTCTTTTCCAAGGAGTCAAGTCTTCTCATGAGATAGCCAAAGTATTGGAGCCTCAGCTTCAGGATCTGTCCTTCCAGGGAGCACTCAGGGTGGATTTCCTTTAGAATGGATAAGTCTGTTCTCCTTGCAGTCCAGGGGACTCTCAAGAGCCTCCTCCAGCACCACAATTCAAAAGCATCAATTCTTCGGTGGTCAGCCTTCTTTATGGTCCAGCTCTCACTTCCATACATCACTACAAGGAAAACCATAGCTTTGAGTATGTGGACTTTTGTTGGCAAGGTGATGTCTCTGCTTTTTAAGATGCTGTCAAGGTTTGTCATTGCTTTCCTCCCAAGAAGCAGGCGTCTTTTAATTTTGTGGCTGCTGTCTCCATCTGCAGTGATAATGGAGCCCAAGAACGTAAAATCTGTCACTGCCTCCATATCTTCCCCTTCAATTTCCCAGGAGGTGATGGGATCAGTGGCCATGATCTTACGGGGTTTGTTTGTTTGTTTATTTTTTGATGTTGAGCTTCAGACCGTTTTTTGCACTCTCCTCTTTCACCCTCATTACAAGGTTCCTTAATTTGTCCTCACTTTCTGCCATCAGAGTGGTATCATCTGCATATCGGAGGTTGTTGATATTTCTTCCGGCAATCTTAATTCCCGCTTGGGATTCCTCCAGTCCAGCCTTCCGCATGATGTATTCTGCATATAAGTTGAATATGCAGGGGGACAGTATACAGCCTTGTCGTACTCCTTTCCCAATTTTGAACCAATCAGTTGTCCCATATTGAGTTCTAACTGTTGCTTCCTGTCCCACGTATAGGTTTCTCAGGAGACAGATACGGTGGTGAGGCACTCCCATTTCTTTAAGAACTTGTCATAGTTTGCTCTGGTCGACACAGTCAAAGGCTTTTGCATAGTCAATGAATCAGAAGTAGATGTTTTTCTGGAACTCTCTGGCTTATTTATAGCTCAAAGCAAAACACTGAATTAAAGAGATAAACTGGACATACCATTTTTAGTAGATTTCAGGTTTTGTGCTCATTTCCCCCCCATGTCAAATCTTTCCATATGAATTGTGAATAAATTTGGGTATATCAGCAAATTCTTTAAAAATTCCCACCCATTTTCTATGGCCAAATTCAATGAGTACAGCTATTCTGAACAGAGAGAGGACTAGCTTGTTTCTGTCTGCATATAGCCAATAAAGATGAGGAAGCACTCAGAAAATAAAAGGTGTCAGCTCTAATTTAGCACTCATAATATGGTTGAATACACAGAGATTCATATCCAGACTTTTGATCTGAAGGCCTTGACAAATAAGGAATGTTTCAGTTTTTTTTCTCATGTAGTTTTTAAACATCTTAAGCTCTTCCTAACCAATATATGAAGAAATGTGTGAATTCCAGTCAATTTGAACCAAAATTGAACTGAACTGAAATTCTTGGCCATCTCTAGCACAATGTCCCTATCCAACGCAAGTGTACCCATTCCGCCTTAACTTAAGAAATCTCTTTATATTCCATGGTACTACTTACTCCTATATAAGTGTCCAACATTAAGCCCACTGATATCAAGACTTCAATTGTACTGAGCTGAGAACCTTTGAAAACTCTGGCTGCCTGTTGGTCTGCTTTAGCCATTGTTTCCTTCATCTCAAAAAAGCGAGGATATTTATTCTTTATTGTAGATTACATTCTTTGAAAATAAGGCTCAACATCATTATTTTGAAAAGTTCTAACAAGGACAATGTAAACCTTACTCCTTTTTTGCATAACAAGTAATGTTTCCCAGTGATTGCAAAACTATTACTTTACAGGATTTAAGGGATGTTTTGGTTGAAATAGTGTTGTTTAGTTTAGCAAGTTGCACTAGAGTAGGCCCATTGAATGAGTGGTGATTCAGTGAGTCAACTCTATGTAAGTTCCATTGATTCAAACAGGCCCACTCTAGTCACAACTTACTTGAACTTAGTGAGTCATAATTAGAGTAGGCCCATTTAAATCAATTAGAGTAGAACCATTTGAGTCACTTATGGCGACTCACCAAATCACTGATTCAATGGGCCTTCTCTAGTGCTACTTCCTACACTAAGCAACAAGACTTCAGCTTTTAAGTAGCTTTCATAAGAAGATACAGCATGAGTGGAAGACATCAATAATGGGCTGTGTTACTCGTCATGCACAAATGATGAGTGGTGTGTTGCTTGGAAAAATAATATTCTGCTTTTGAAAAAAATTGAAGGTCTGGTTCATCTCTTTGTCATAACAAAGCCAACTATAGGAGGCACTGCGCATATGCAGAGATCCTGCTTATATATTAACTGTCTGAGAGAAGAGAACGAAGAGCCCACCACCACATCACCATATTTCTCTCGCTCTACATTGCTGGCAGCTTGTGCAGTGTGAATCTTTTCCTACCTGTTCAGATGCCCTAGATATTTCAGAACTCTGATTCTCCAGGGTTGATGGGGAAGGACAGAACAGGGATGGAGTCAGAATGTCTCTCATTGCTCTCATTCTACCTGCAGCAGAATGTCTGCATAGGGATCTTGCATTGCTCTGATCTCATATGAGTTTTATTGAGGATCACATAAACACAGCTCTTAAACCTTTATTATCCACCATCAGTAACATTAGCTGTGTTTTGTCCAGAGTGTTTTCCAAGGTTCTCCTTGCATCACTCTCAGTGCTGATTTATTTCTCTGTAGAATGCAAGCTCAGGCTGACTTTATTGTTGCTCACCATGTTTGCCATCTGAAATGTGTGGCTTGTTCTCTAGTGGCTTGTGGATTGATCTGCTGAAGTGGAGGGCTGTCCTTATCATGAGCTATCTATGTTTGCTCCTTAACTCATCCGCTACTTTCATCATTTCACAACTTACATATTCCATTATTAGACAGATATAGAAATGAATGAGTTTCCTCCCCCTCCTAGTTTATGTTGGGTTGGCTCAGGTACCATTCCCCCAAATGGCAAAATAAATAAACTTCTTTCTAAAGCAGCCTGTGTTGACTCTTATCTTAAAGAAAAGCTTGGAAAGTTACTTTTGAAAAAAGTACTTAGTTGTGCAATCCATGACATCTCACTCAAAAGTAAAATAATGTTGATAAACATTGAATTGCACAAAGATTGTATACTTACATTACTCATACTTTTCCATTTCTTTAAAAAAAAGCCTCTTAGAATTGATAAGAAATTGCATACATTCAATAATTACAACTCAAAATTCCTCTAAAAGTGCTCCAAAGTTAACAGAAAAGAACTAACACATTACACAAAGGAATTACATCACCCCACATTATTACTCCTTCATTACCAACAAAACAAAACTATAGTGGCACATAGTGTATCTGCTTGTAACTTGTTACTTCCAGGTTTCAAACTTTTCCTTGCAATCCCCTTTTCTTTTCCTTTCAGCCTAATTTGCCTGGATTCATCCCTATGCCTGCATGCTCAGGTCTCAACAATGGCCACAAGTGTGTTTACACAGTTAAAGCTGTTGCACCAGTTGCACCAGTTCCTAGAAATGTCTAACTTGGCTATAGCGAAATATGCTTTAGTTATGTCCTGACTGGATTACTTGAAAACAGTCTACATGGGGCAGCCTTTGGAGAGTGTTCAAAAACCTCAGCTGGTCCAAAATTACTAGCATTTTGGGCTAGTGTTCACTTTAAAAAAGCAAAACTTCAGGCTAATGTAACATCTAGGTTAGACCTGTCATTAAACAGAGTAAGCCAGTGAAGTGAAGCAGCAGATTTTAGATACCACAAAAAAAGTGGGGGGGGGTTAATCAGAACTTCGAGAACAAGATGACAAAAGGAAAAGTGCAATTGAACTGTGAAAACTGATTGATTCTGGATTTGTTTCCTTCCTTCTCCTTTGGATGAAATCTACAACTAGAGTAGGTCCATCTGAATAACATATGGAGGAACTGACTCACCAAATTCCCACTGATACAAATGAGCCTACTGTAGCTGCAACATGCTGTTGGATTTCAGACACTGCATTGAAGAACAGCCTTTTATATAAGATTCTGCACCCCCATACTTGATTCTCTGCTGGAGAAACATGTGGTGTCTTCCACCTCTTTACAACCTCCATCGCTCCACTTTCATGGGTTGGGAAATCTAGTTCAGCTCTTAACTCAAGCTTTAGAGGAACTATCCAAGGTGCTGAATCACACCCTGTATCACTGTTTTCTGGTCAAGACTTCTCCCCTATAGCCAGTCAGCCACAGTACTCTTGCTTATCCTGGGGTGGGAGAACCCAGAAAGGAGTCAGATGTGGTGAAGGCTATGGAAGTTGGCTAGAACCATATCACTCTCAACGCCCCAGTTTCCTAGACTTGGCTGTGCTCCAGAGAGTCTAAAAGAGAGGGAAAAATTCTCAAAGCTAGGCCATTAAAGCTAGCACACTAGCCTTGTGAGGTAGCTGTCACCACTCCAACACAAACATTAGAAATCCCAATAGTTGTTTGAGGCAAGGGTTGGTTTTAATACCACAACCCTCTCAGTCAAAAATTCTGATAACTACTTGAAAGGATTTTTGTAGCTTATGGAAGTGAAAGAATTTTAAAAATTAAAAAGGACAAAAGAGCAAACGTTCCAAACAGTTACAAAAAGAAAGGCTTTACAAAGTGCAGGAGCAACTGCAAAGACAGACACGAAGACATTCAAGAGGAACACACCCCAAAACAAGTTAAACTATCCTATTTAATACTCACATTTTAGCAGAGAGATAGCAGAGTTCTGTGACATACACATAGTGCAGGATGGGCAAATGGACCCGGTCTCTTCCTTAGAGTCAGACTAAGGCCCTTCTAGGCAATGCAGAATAGCAGCTTGGCAAAATACTTTCTCCTCAGAGATGTCCTAGACAGGCTAACTGGTTTTCTTAATTCCCTTTCATACAAGTAAATGGGTCTTTACATACCTGTTGTCAATGACAACTTAATCCCCTTTCATCATCTTTCAGGACAAAAGGCATCTTCCTGACCCATTCCCCTTTCCTACAGCCAAAATCTGCATAACTCTCAGGAAAGGAAGTGGGCTATCTCCTTTGAAGTCAAGATTTACAGTTAAAGAATTAGATTCCTTTCAGAGCTGCTTTGATATGCCCTCTGATAAAAGATAAGTTTGGAAGCATCAGTTTCACTCCTGATCCATTATTTGAAATGCACATGGAAACATCTATGCCTCTCTGTCCTTCCTTTGAAGCATTCCGTAACAGGAGATAAGTTGAAGGTGCAAACCATCCTTTTATTCTGGATGCACCCTGACCTCTGCCTGTTGGTCAGCTTCCCAGGCATTCACAACAGAACCACCGAAGTGTCCATCAACTGAATTTCATATTCTGCAAGTCGTCAATTTCTTCACATCCCCCAAACAGGTTCATTGCCTTCGATATTGTCTTTAAAGTTCAAACTAAAACCAACAACCAATTTGCTGCTCCTCTTGAAATTGAACTCATCAGCCTGCATGGAGAAGCAGTGCCACACTTGCCTGAAGAGGCTAGTTTCCATTGATGAAACTGTAATTAATTGTTAGTTCTTGCTGTATTTTTACTGTGAGGGGGAGAGAAAGAGGTGGGTTGGGTTGTTTTTTTTTGCCTCAAGTGCCAATTTACTTGACTGATTTTGTTTGTGGGGAGAGGGGTGGCAGCACCATTTATGGTTCCACCTCAGACTGTAAGATTTCTTGGGGTTTCCCTGCAAAATCCATGGACTGATGCTTGGCTTGTCTCTTACTTCAACACGGAAATTACTAGCACAATTGGTGAAGAAGCAGCAACATCCAAAAGACGTGTGGCAACTGACTATAAATTGAGGACACGGTTTAGGGTACCAAGGGAGGAGTTCCTGTTACACAGCATCCAGGTAGACTGGAGCACGGCCCATGCGATACCGGAGAGCAAAGATTTCTTATTAAAAGTAAAGGTGAGAGAAAGTAGGTCTATATTTTTAGAAGGCGAAAAATGCTAATGGTACAGGACATCTGGAAAAAAAATCTTGAAGACCTTATGCTGCCAATCTGTGCTCTGAGACTATTTAAGGCAATATCACCTTTGTGTGTCAGGAAATGGAAACTTTCAGCTAAGGGTGCATTAGTCACCTAAGGACTCCAGGTAGAAGTTCTCTGACTCAAGATCAGACAGTGCAGGGCCCCTATTATCTAAACCCAGCAATAACTAATAGAAATTGATTCTAAAAGGAGGCAGCCTGATTTTTGCCCTTTAAAAAGTTCTGTTATTCATACTGTCACAGCAGTAAAGCATGGCATGCAGAATTTGTCTAATTCTAATTGTCACCTCTGTGAAAGAAATGCTGCTTTTGATGCCCCCTAGATGAAAGGAAAAACACTTTTTTTAAATAAAAGGACCAGTTTGGTATTGACGTTGATTTCCAGGCAGTGGTATAAAGTATGAAAAGTTTTTTTTCACACTCTCAGTTCATACAGTGGACCATCGACTTACAGACGGCTTGACTTACAGACTTTTTGAGTTACAGACTTCTCTGGCCGCAAAATTTAGGTTTGACATGCAGACTGAGATTTGACTTACAGACCAGAAAAAAACCCAAATGGAACAAAAACGGCCTGTTACAGGATTAATCGGTTTTCAATGCACTGTAGGTCAATGGAGACTTGACTTGCAGACTTTTTGACTTGAGAACCGCCTTCCAATACGGATTAAGTTCTCAAGTCAAGACCCCACTGTATAGGAGTGAATCATTCTGGGATGTGTAGAATGCAAAGCCCCCCCCCCTTGATCCTGTTAACCATCTTACTTTTTTTAAAAAAACTCACTAAATTTGTTGAGTGAAGTTTCTGGCCGCAGTCCTTCACATCCTCAGGAATAAGCTGAACAGAGCACAGGGGAACTCCCATTAGAATATACATGCTTATGACTAGGATAGAACTGCTGAGGTCTTAACTCTACATCAGAGAATCACTGTGATGCAATAGGTAGTAAGTGAGGGTGAGACTAAGCATCTTCTGGTTTAAATCCCAACTGAGTCAGGGAGCTGACAGGGTGACTTTGGATCAGTCATCTTCTGTTGCTCTGACCAATGTCACAGGGTGGTTCAAGGGATGAAGTGTTTGAAGACGGCCTTGAAAGAAGGAACCTGAAGAAAAGAAAGCAACCAGCTGCCTTGAACGGGCCCGGATTACAGAGTGACTTGGATACACAGATCACCTGAATAGTCATCTTCATGGCAGTAAAAGGCATGGCATTTCAACCTTGATTATGGGAATTATCTCCAAATTTTCATCTCTCTATGAAAATGAACGTATACAAATTAGATTCATGCACCTGAACTGACCCTCAATCCCAATGTTGCTAGGAACATAACACCTGTTTCATCCTTTCTGTAAAGACAGGCTCTGCATTAGAAGAAACAGGTCACAGTCCTGTCAAGGATAATCAGCCAGAACAAGGACAATGATCTGCTTTCTCTGATTCCTGCTGTAGGTAAATTGGATAAATCCTTTTGAGTAGAGGAAGAGGCAGCAGCTGGCACTCAAGATGGAAGGTAAAGCAGGTTCTATTCAATATATAGCAGTTTGCGTGTAATTGAACAGGTGTGCCCCAACTTGATTACTTGTGCCACATTCTTAGTTCAAACTTGTGGGAACTTGTCCCTTCTAATTGGAAGCCATTGTCCTCTCCAAAAGGGTAAAGTCAAGGATACTCGGCTTTCTCTGAGGCATTCTTGTCTATAAGAACACTCTTGTAAGAGTAGTCAAAAAGCTCAATGTTTTTTTTTTACTTAAAGCAAAAGTGTGGCATTTCATTTCAGCTTTAAATCTGTCTGAGTGAATCAGAGGAACTTCATTATGTCAGTTATCAAGAATCTGGTGTTTAGTTTATGGAAGCGCCGTATTGAACAATGATAACAGAGACTCAGAAGACAAACCTTTTCAGAAAAATTCATTACTTGTCGTTTTGCAATGACAAGCAGTGGGATGATGGCTGACTAACACTTCAATTTCTCTGACCCTGTTGGGGATTTATTATTGATTGTCACAAAAAAGAATATCCACTTAGCTCAACCAGCGTTTCAAGCAGAAATGGGCCTGTGAATATCACCATCCTTGGAGTACTGTCTGCCAAGAAAATTGTTTTGATATGCTCAGGGTGAGTTTGTGTAACATTTCAGTGTTTAATCTGATTTCATAACTCTTATAAAAAGTTGCTTCTTTGCTTTCTTTTACTGGGTGGTGCTTTCTGAACCCAGGAGCAAAAAGAATGCACAATCACAGTATGCCTTCCTGGTCTCAGCAAGAAGTCCTTGGAGTAAGATAGCAAAGAAAACTCCATATGAACAATTTGCTTCCTTCCCCCCCACCAAAAAAAAGCAGAGAAGGAGGTAACCTCTGGCTGTCCAGGGTTTCTGGCTTACAGCACAAAGGGTGGGGGAAAAACACTCACAAATAGGGTCATTTCATAGTTAATTTTGGGGTGCTTTGGGGAAATGTGCCTGCCCAGAACAAAATGAAATGCTGAACTATTATCCGTGTTGGTGATTTGTATGTTTCCCTTTTGGGTGTGCTGCCCCTGGCCGGACAGCCTGGTGCCACTCGATCAGCTTCCTAGGCAATGCTCCTCTTTGGCAGAGAAGGAAAGGGACGTTTTGCACTTCTGTTTGATAGCTGCAAAAAAAAAAAAAAAAAAAAAAGGCACAGTGCATCAGTGATGCTTTGAGAGGGCTTTAAAAAAATTTGTTGCTTCAGCAACAAATAAAAATAAATGCAAAACTTCCTCTCTCTTACCCTTCAAAGGCAAGCAGCAAGGAAGCTTTCCATTTCTAAATATTATTAAGTGGTTTCAGCAATGAGATAGCCAGCCAGCTGACCACTTTTTTTTGAACCCAACAAAAACAGAATAATGCTACTTGCATTTTAAAAGAGTAGATCTGGACAAGGAGGCTGAAAGGTATGGGTAGGAATGCTCTGAGAATTGACTGGTACACACTGACACTTATGTAGTCACCAGGAAAAGGAGCAAGCCAGCCCATCCCCAAAGCAGACCAAAGTGCAGGAGTAATCCTTGTTCTTTATTTTCTTGTTATCATTTTCTTTATGTGTCTGAGGAAATGGGTTGTAATCCACAAAGGTTCACATTGAAATATATCTCTTAGTGTTAAGGTACCACCACTAGTTGTTTCATTCACGATATATATTATTTTCTTTAATATAAGCATTCTGTATGCATTTTTTTGAATTTTCAAAACTTGATTGCAAAAGTCAGAGAAATGTGAATTTTGAAAGTTAATAGAGTTTCAAGGTGTGCTCTGGTTCGAAAGCACAAAATAAAAATAAAAATATGTGAAATAACCCTAACCAGTAAAGAAAATGTGAACCAAATAAATATATCTCCAGTCCCTATATACAGATCTGTGTCATTAGGTAGATCAAAGACAACACAAGATACAGCTACTGAAAGTCTCTGGATGTAGCTTCACTAATTGCTACTCAGAAACTCTGTGGCAGCAAAGGAGCTTCAGTGACCTCCTTTTGCAGCTGGTCTCATCCACTTGCTTTCTCTGCTTCCTCAACTCTGGGGACTTATAAAGACAACACAAAGCAATGTATTCGCAAAGGCTTTCACAAAGCTTTTGTAAATGCCAACAAACTGGAGCAAGTTCAGAGGAGGGCAACAAAGATGATTCCGGGACTGGAAACCAAGTTATATGAGGAAAGACTGAAAGAACTGAGCATGCTTAGCCTTGAGAAAAGAAGACTGAGGGGAGATCTGACAGCACTTTTCAAACACTTGAAAGGTAGTCATACAGAGGAGGGGCAGGATCTGTTCTTGATCATTCCAGAGTGCAGGACACATAATAGTGGGCACAAGCTACAGGAAACCAGACTTAGGCTGAATATTGGGAAAAATGTCTTAACTGTTAGAGTGGTACAACAATGGAACCAATTACTTCAAGAGGTGATGAACACTCAAGAGCTGGAGGCATTCAAGAGAACATTTGACAACCATCTGTCAGATCTGCTTTGCTTTGTATTCCTGTATAGAGCAAGGGGGTTGGACTTGATGGCCTTATAGGCCCTTTCCAACTCAATTATTCTATGATTCTAATAGTCTAATACTGACATATAAAAATCAGCTGAAGTGATGGTGCAGAAAATTATACTGATTTGACCTGAATGATGAAGCCTCTATTCCTTGTTGAGAAACAAGCATTTATAACAACTTCATCTATATATTACAGCTTTGGTAATCTGCAACATGTTAGTACTGTAGACAGTTAGACGTGAATCTGCTGTCTTGTTCTTGGACTCCTATGTTATTGCCCCCTTACCCCGAAATAATGACGCGAGACAAGTGTTAGGGGATAAACATGGGCCACACTTTATTAAATAATCATTCTTGCCCTTTGTAAAAGGGGGGACCTGCCGTAGTGCGGAGTCAGGTTTAAGCACAGAGGTCTCAACGGACCCCTTACAAAAACAAATGGGCAAGTCCCTAGCCTGAAATTCTCGCAGTCGTCAAGACAGCAAAAACCCGGCCAGCCCAAATTTGACCACCCCCGGACCTCAAGCCACCTTCTGCTTGTTGACTCTTGGCCCGGGTGTGGCCCCAACACATCTTTCCCCCCAAGCACTGTAATCACATGATCCACAGAGCTGAGAGGTCACATTACCTGTGATTGCGATGGGACTCACCAAAACCTGTTCCATCCATACTACCCACCTGCGTGACCAATTGTTTTCCACTCTTACAAAATTCCTGCACACCTCAAACAGTGTGGGATAGGCAAAAAAATCCCTGCATCCAAAAGCCAAGATAAGCTCAGCAGCAGATCCAGCATTTTGGTCATAGCCTTCAAAAGCAGTTCTTGGCTGAAAATTCACTTTCTCTGTATTTTGCTAAATTTGCAATACAGTCTTTTAGTTGTCCTCTCTTCTTTAGGTAAATCTCCTTTACCATCTAACATTGTTACTTTTGTTCGATATTGTTTGGGCAGTATCATTCTATTACCTTTTATCAACTTTGGTTGATTGCCCAACTTTATTTATTTTATTTTATTTACTTATTGTATTTATACCCCGCCTATCTAGTCATTTCGACCACTCTAGGCGGCTTCACCACTACCTGGATAAGAATTGCCTAACAACAGTGGTTCATACACTGGGAATTTCAAAAATAGATTACTGTAATACTCTCTACGTAGGGTTACTCTTGAAGTCAGTACAGAAACTTCACCAGGTCCAACATGTAGTGACCAGACTAATTACAGATACCAGCAGATATGAACTCATATTCCCAGTCTCAAAATACCTTCAGTAGCTTCCTGTTAGTATTCATGCTCAATTTAAAATGCTGGTCATAACCGGTAAGGCCCTTAATGGTTTAGGACCTTGATATCCGGTGGAACATCTCTCTTATAGAATAGGTAACTGTCCCACATGCTCCTCGTAGTCCTTGACATTAAGAATTGTAACATTCATGGAGGCCAAAAAAGCCAACATGAGGACCCGAAATTTCTTGGTCATGTCCTCTTTCTTCTGAAACAAACTTTCTAGAGAGGTTCACCAGGTGCCATGCCTCTCAGTTTTTAGGAAGCTAATTAAGACAGAATGATTGTTGTTGCTGTACATTGTTGGGCTGTTTGGAGGTTTTTCTTCCTAACGTTTCGCCAGTATCTGTAGCCGGCATTTTCAGTTCTAACTCTTGTCTAGTTTCTTAACCAGTGTGCTTTCTAAGCCTTCCATGATATATATTATAAAGAGTCCTGAGTCTTCTTTTGCTAACATTTTTGAGAGAATCTTAACATGTTATCTAAAGGCATGTATCATTTGACCACTTTACTAACATTATTTTGACTGATGCTAGAAATGTAGGTGTTTACTTTGTCTTCAAACTACCTCACATGTATGCAAACCTACTGGAGATCTGACACTCAGCAAGAGATTAGCCCAGCCCGCATGGGAGAATTAGGATCCATTCAGAAATGTTTGATTTTTGGCAAGGCTTTATGTTAAGCATCCGCGCATTCTTTTTCTCCAGAACCTCTAAACTGTGGGCATTCTGTTGTTTTACCACTGGGTCACTTTCCAGCTGTAGTCAATAGTAATGGGTGCTGCTGTCCCAGGGATATGTCATATCTGGGTGACAGCACTCAGATCTGGCCGGACAAGATACGATGGCATCCTCTTCCATATACAAGGCTCAACCAGAGGTACAGTGGAATCTCACTCTAATGTGGAGACAGGGCAACATCTTCTAGCTCATCTGAGAGGCAACAGGCCATCTTAGGAGTAAAGAGCAGACCATGTGGTGGCAAACCCTCCTAATAACTTGCCAAAATTTTCTTCTCCTCTGCATCTGTCTTACTGTGTCCACTGAGCAGCCAAGCCCAGGCAGCACTCAGTATCATAAGACATGGACAAGGATTCCACTTCTTTCTTTCCTAGCATTTTCCAGTGGCAAATCTTACAGAAACATGACGCTCTTTTCCCTTCTTCACGCGCTTCCTCATGCGTGCATCCGCTCCAAATGTCACACAGGCAAGAAACAGGGTGGGCAGGTGGAAATTGCAATGTCTCCTTCACTTTCTCACTTCAGGACCCCCTTCCAGCTTCCAGCTTAATTTCTGTTACTTTCTGTCCACAAAGTGCAAAAAGCAAATGTCTCTCAGGATGCCTTCAAGAGATTCTGTGAGAATATGTTTCTGCAGCTGTCTCCCAGTGGGGAAAAAAAAGCATCCCTAGAAAACAAATAGATAAATTGCATTTTCTAGGTGTGTTTTCCCTCTTCTTCTGAAATCGGTCAAGTGAAATCAACTGCAAAGGAGGTCTAAGCCGGTTATGACTCTCTGATATGCAGAACTTGGGAAATGTACTTTTCCTGGGCTCCCAGAATCCCTCAGCCTGCAATAGAAAAGTAGGCTTTGCTGATATGTAGGGAATTCCCATCAGCCTTGGATCCTATTCTTCTCTTGCAGGTACAGTTAGGTAATTTCAGATTCTAGACCTAATAGACCTATGCTTGTCACCTTTTACACAATAACTGGAAAAAAGAGTGACAAAGCAGCCCTTTACTGTTGGTGGGGGGGAGAAGGGCCCTTGCTTGTTCACCCCTGAACTTTGGTCCTCAAATCATCCCTTGGTAATATCAAAGATTATAAATAGGGTGAAGTAAATTGTGTTCTGATATCAGAGCCTTTAGCTTCCTAAGTCAGTTCTCACACTCAGCTTGCTTCACTGATTCCTTCTGAAAGGATATAGTGACACACTAAAATAACATCTTTATTTGGGTATTATTTTAGTAATTCAGTATGAGAGCTTTCAGATTATATAACTCTTTCTCAGCTTTTGTAGGAAAAATACAACCAGCTGAACGAGATGAAAGACACTTGGGAGAAGATATGCCTGATTCAGGTGTTTCTTAACACTGAAATATAATAAACAGTTGCAGATTTATTAGGTTAGAATGGTGACCTAAATCCAACATCATGCCCACACTTGGCTGCTAATATGTCAGACAATATGTTCTTCCCCTTCCAGAACAGGTTTCCCAAAAAATTGTTCTAGAGGCTTCCCCAGCCATCTAGAATGTGTTTTGAGAGTACATTTGGGGGGGTTGCTGTGGAAGGAGAATAACCTCCTCAGTCTTGATCGGCGCCGCATGAAAAAGGTTCCAGATTATATAGTTCCAGGACTGTATTTGGAAATACATGCATTCATCATTATCAGAAGGGCAAGAAAAGAAATGCGATAGGACTCTTTTGTCTGGGCCAACCTGGGTATTAGTTGGAGATGACCTGCTTACAAAACAAACACAAATGGCCAGTTGCATATCTCCCCTGTCAAACCCAGTCCCATTTCTTGCGGTCTGTCAAAGGTGGGGAAGGGGTGGCTCTCCTGGTGGTGTTGGACCAAAACTCCAAACAGACCAAGCTAGCAGAGCTAATGCTGAGAGATGAGGGGAGGTAAAACAAACACATGTAAAGGATTATATAGTCGTTACTGTTGCTATAGGTCATGAAAGGTCTAGATGTCATACTTCTGATTTTTCTCTTCCTCTGGTTTGTAAATCCCTTTCTCCAACTTAGCTTGTGGTATGCTGTTCTCCAGAGAACAGTGCTGGTAAATCAGAGAGAAAGCAAAGAGAGGGTAAACATACAAACAAGTATTAAGGCTAAACAAAGTTTGCACTGTAGTGCCCAAATTATCAAAGTATACAGCAGACAGAAAATTGTTCTGGATTCATGTGCTTCAGACTTGGCTGTTCCTGTTTCTCTATTTGAGGGCATTTTTACAGATGCGGCTTCAATCCTTTTTTTCATAAGTTTGTAAAGCAAATATAAAAATTACTTTGATTGGAATGTCATTCCACAATTTAAAATCAGTGGGTGATTTATTTGTTTGTTACCATTCACTTTTGACACAAAAATTTAGAAGACTTGCTTTTAGTAACGTAAGGGAAAATCATCTTCTGTTGGTCTGGTGTTCTGATGTGAAATGACAAAACTGCATACTGGTGTTTTTTTTTTCTTTAAGAGGATTTTGCCAAGGAAAAAACAAGGCCAGAAAATCTTTGTCCTGTCATTCCATTCTTGTAAAGAAAATAATTTAAAATAGCCTATTGCGGGTTATTTGTTATACATTCTGCAATAAAGCAAAATTTAATGCTGTTCCTTGATGTATAAGCTTCAGATTATTTTCTTTTTTTTTTCTACAAGTAGACTAGCCTCAGGCTGCTTTGAGTGCCAATCAGTGATGGTATATTTATTTATTTTATTCATTTGTTCATTTATTCCTGAAAACTGAAATGTTTGCCCTATTTTGGACTTGGATTTGCTATCTTAACATGGCTGATAAGTCTTTCTCTCTCTCTATCTGGGCCCATAATTAATTTGACATAGTTTCTTATTCAGTGTAAGACTGCGTAGGATTCAGAGGATTTTCTGGAGACAACCATTCCTTTTGAACAGAGCTCTGAAATGGAAGCATCCTAAATTTCGAAAAGTATTTACTTCTGGATAAATATAGAGTTTAACCCATTTAAACAGTTTCTAGAGAGGCAGCTATGCTAAAGCTTTTGCAGAAAAAGCTACAGGGAGGCCTGTCTTTTGATACCTTACAAACTAACACATTTATTTTTGCATAAATGTATCTGTATTACAGACGTACATCAAGATACATATGATAAAGTAACATTATGGTATAAAAACCTACGATGTGTTAGTCTTTAAGGCACCATTGAAAAATAATGGATGCACATAAACCATCATAAAAAAACCACAACAATTTATGTGACTAGCTCCATATATAAAAATCTTTCTCAAACAGATCTTTTCAGCCATAAATAATGCACCTGGTGAGTTCATACTAGAGATGGGCACGAATCAGAAAAATGTGATTCATTTTGATTCATGATTCATCAAGTTTGACAAATCACAAAGTATGGATTGTTTTCTGTCTTTAAAACCGTATAAAATGGCTCCCCAAGCAACCAGAGACATCTCAGTAAAGCTTCCCTTGGCTCTCCCCTACAGGCCCCGCATGTTTGGTGAAGTTTGGATGTCCAAGTTATACATCCACAAAGTGCCCCCCCCCAGGAAACTGCCCTTTAGCAGCTGGCTTGGGGAAACCCAATGTTCACCCAACTTGGCAGGATTGTAGAGGAGAGTCAGAGGAAGCTTCCCTGCAATTTTGGTATTTTTAGCTGCCTGGGGGACCATTTTATGGCCCAATGAACTGACAAATCAAAAATCTCTAAAATTTGTTCATTCATATTAATTAGGGGCATTCATTTGTATGAATATGAATTGAAGAATTAGCAATTTTTGAATGAATATGGTGGTTTTTAAAAATTCATGCCCATCTCTAGTTCATACTTGTCTACCAGTTTTTAGACGACAGCTTTGATTAGAAACCAGGGTCTGATTCCACACTGAAATTTTTATAAGTTATTTCTTGCCCCAAGCCATACGATGTAGCATTCTCTTGCATTACAAGAAACCTGAATGCATTCATTCTGTATGTGTGTACAAATTGTCTTCTGACCCAGGTGGACATTGTAAATAAAACACAGGCCTTGTTGTTTAATGTAAAGACTCACCAAAAAAAAAAAAAAAAAAAAAAAAAAAAGGCTATCAAGTGGAAAGGTGGAGGAAAAAGATAATTTTGACAATGCCAGAACGATAACCTGAAAAGAGTACTTATGTACAAATGGAGTCAAACATGCAACAATCTAAAGCATAAAACACCCTTGAGGGTATGAATGCCTAAGCAATGGCACTGAAAAACATCCTAGCTTAAAACAGCAAAACAAAGCACAACCAAGCTGTAGACGGAGAAGCTCTGATTCAATAGCTTACCTTTCAGATGAAATAGTAAGTGCAAAGATCAACAGTGCTACGCTGGATCATAGCCCTGAACTACAAAGAAGGAATTTAGCATTCTGTGATATAAGAGTGCTTTTTGACATATTCACTAATTAGTCAATAATGAGAACAAGGGTTAGGGGACAGATTGCTATGGAATCTTAGGAAATAGGGATTTGTTGAGTGGGCAACCCTACACACATGTAGTTATTTAAAATGTTGTATATTGTTTCACATTATGTTTTACTCTTTTGCCATGCTGCTTTGTGAATTGCCATGGAGAGTCTGCCCCTCAAAGGTGGTATAGAAATCTATTGTAGGAGCACTGAAACCACAGGCTTTATTATGTAGGAAGAGAGAGTGGTGGGGAGTCATGAGTTGCGCGACTTGCTGTCAAGTCGGACTTAAGTTGCATCACCGACTTGACTTGAACCCCACTTGGATCTTTTAAAAAAAGATTCCGACTTGACTCGCAGCTCAGAACCATTTTTCTGAGTCGTGTTTCAAGTCCCTATTAGGGATGGGCCTCCCTACCTCCTCCTGCTGCTGGTCGCTGCCCCCTCCACTACTGCTGCCATTATCCTTAGAGTCAGCAGGCTTGGCTTCCCTTCCGGGAGCCAGCTGCTGCCTCTGGCCGTTCTCCTCGCCACCCAGCTGATAGGCCAGCGTAAGGGGAAGAGGCAGAGGCTGGCTGTGGTAAGGGAAGCCAGGCCTCCTGCCTCTGAGGATGATGGCAGTGGTGGCAGCAATGGGCAGTGGCGGGTGGCAGAGGTGATGGTGGCAGGTATGGAGGCACACTGTCTCTGTAGATGTGCCAGCCTATCAGCTGGGGGGCCCATGGGCAGTCTGAGTCCCTGGGTCTGAGTCTCAAGTCCCGAACCTCGGGGAGGTGTGGTGGTGGAAATGACTTGAGACTTGGACTTGAGGCTTGGGACTCAGGACTTGGGGCCAAATACTCAGACTTGGGTCTAAGGACTTGCCAACGTCACTGGGAAGAGAGTCCGAAAGCGACATCAACATCAACAGTTGAACAATGGAAAGAAAGGAAGAAGAAGAAAAGGAAGAATCCCTTAAATGCATTATTTTCACAATACTGTACTGAATTCCTCAGATAATATGGTCATAACACACCAGGCTTTGTTACTGGTGAGTTCTCTGTGATGAAGGATTATTTCCAAGGCACCTTCTTCATTATTCCTTTTCTCAGAGGGCTGTTCGAGCCTTAAATCCTCCCAGACCTTCTGTCTCTCAAAACCTAGATACTTTTGTCCTGCCTCCAGATTCTGCTGCCACCGTCAGTGCCTTATCACCATTTTCCTCTTCACTAGATTCCCTTCACTTGTTTTCCTCTGGATCTTTTCCTTCTTAGCTCCGCCCCTCACTTCTCTCTCTCTATTTCTCTTCCAACTGCCCACATTCTTCCAGACTTTTTAACTCTCTCTCTCTCTCATCTCCATTGCAGTAGTTGCTGGGACTCATCCATGCTCTCATCCCACAGACTCCACACACTTCTCCTTCACCTTACATTTCTTCAAAGAAACAAATGATTCTTACATGATAATGAAAGAAATATACACCTTAACTGCATGGCAACAATGTCAAACATAAACACAAACTTGGATTTCTGAAACCCAAAGCAGCAGCACTGGGAAACATAGCAGCTTAAACCAGCAGAACAAAACACGACCATGCTGTGTCTTTGGAAGCTCTGACTCACAGCTTACCCTTCAGATTTATTTATTTATTTATTTATTTATTTATTTATTTATTTATTTGATTTTTACCTCACCCCTCTAGACCAATAGTAAGTGCAAAAATCAACAGTGCTACACTAGATCATAGCCCTGAACTACAAAGAGAGAATTTAGCGTTCCGTGATATAATAGCTACTACAGATGGTGCTTGACACAGTCCCTGATTAATTGGTAAAAGAAACAAGGACTATAGGACTGATTGTTGTGGAGCCACTTGTTTTACACACACACACACAGAGAGAGAGAGAGAGAGAGAGAGAGAGAGAGAGAATCTCTCTCTCTCTCTCTCCCCAGAGTTTCAGCAGTTCCTCTGTTTTTATTTTTACCCTATACAAGAAGCATCCAAATAACCTTTCCAAAGAAATGCAAATTAGATACTTCAGTTGTTTGGATTTGATAAAATATATACCTTCCTTTACTTTTTAAAAAAATATTACATCTGATTTTCTTTGCAGGATATGATTTTGGTTAAGAGATGAAACGTAGCTGATCGGAAGGACGCAAAAGGGGGTTAAAGTCTCTCCCAAAACTTGCAGTTTGGTCTTGAAAACTCACTTTTCCCCAGATGCTTGTCTCAAATTAAAGCTGAAGGTCTCATGCAGATGCTACATAACATGGACATGTAGTGCTATACAACCTAATACAAGAGTTTCCTACAGGATTTGTAATATAGTTGTATGTCTTTAATTTGGGTCTTGCAGACACTGGCCCTCCCCTACCCCCCAAGGATGTTGATAATGTCACTTAAGATGCATATAGATGGACAACAAGATTCTAAGGACACAACAGTTGCAAGAATAGATGCAGAACAAAGACCAAACTAGACATGTGGCTAAAATGTATCACTCCATGCCAGGGTTTTTAAGAAAATTAATTCCAAGTGTAGTGAGAAGCTATTTGCATTGGAACTATGTTTCATGAGTATATGTTTACTGTTACTTGTTCTCTTCAAGAAGCATCAAAACAAAAATGCCCCACCCATGCAGTGGAATTATGTTTTCCACCCTAAAACAGTTTTCTGATGCTAGCTTCCTTTGGGCATAACACTTCACTGCGTTATTCAACATTCCCTGAACCAACCTTAATTTTTTTAACTCTCTTTTTTTCCCCTCCCTTCCTCACTTCTAACTAAATCAACTGTTGCTTCTGTTTATAAATAATGAGAGTTATTTATGCTAATTAGGTCAGAACCTAAGCAGATCGTGAAATAACTTAACTACAGTTTGGAGGAAACAAGCAAACTTCAGATTGCACACATTAATTTGGATTGTTTGCCTGAACCAGAGGTGAATAAGTCCCCCGGCTTGAAACTGCTGTGGAAAGCCCCCCACTGCTGATGGCATGGTTTTTTTGGGGTGGTGGTGGTTTTCAGCACAAAAATGGCCTATAGCTTGTCTCTTGCTCAACCCTTCCCAAAGCCACGATTATATCTGACCAGATTTAAGTAGTTTCATCATAACAGGAAACCTCTGCACAGGAGGGAGTAACTTTTCTAAATTAATAGGAGTGTAAATTCAGAGCACTGACATCATGTGTCATCAGTCAAGGAAGGAATGAACATACATACATAGTGACTGAGATAACAAATATTAAATACTCATGTATGTATTTGGCTGCAAGCAAAGTTTTATTACAGTGATTTTGTATTGGCTAAGTAGTTCTCTCCAGCATGCTCAAAATGGCAGTGGGACAGCCTGGTTTTGTAAAACTAAGCATATTCATGAGAACCAGACAGACCTGGGGATGTAGAAACACTGACAGGTGGCTCCTCCTAACTCTTAGAAGAGTACCATGACAAAGTGAAGGTCAACGCGGCCCCTCTGTGAGCCAAAGAAAGAGCAACAGCAAAGAGCTACTCTTCTCTGCCCAAAATAACACTAATAGTTCCTTGGGGAACCTTTAGTGGAGGAACAACCAGTACCAACTCTCCCCATTAGAGCCACTGGGGAAGTGGATGAGCAGTTGCCCCAGGAGATAATCACAGAGATTCTATGCCCACGTAACTACCAGGGGATTATAATCTGCTTTTATTAACACCATGGCATATTGTGAGATGTTACCAGGCTCTCAATTAGCTAGAAGTAGGATTTCTATCACCTTCCCTTCCTCAAGTATATTTCTGATATGAACACAAGCTGAACATGGAAATGATTACCTTCACAAAGGGGAAAATGTGCTCAGGTATTCATTCTGATTTTCAAAGGGCTGAATCCACAAGGTAATGTTGCTCCAGTACACTGGCATATATATTCACCAATAGGGCCAATGGGCTATTTGATTGTGTACATCTGTGATTTGTATGCTGCGATGGTCTGTTACGAAGCAATGCTGACTTTATGGAAGAAATGCTGGGGGACATTGGGAATGATGCTGGCATCCATCCATCCATCCATCCATCCATCCATCCATCCATTTTGACTGGTAAATCACTTGTGAGTACCTTATACCTAGAAAACCCTGAGAAAGGTCACCATAACTCAAAATCAACCTGGGGGCGCACCATTATTGTTATAAATAAGTATTAGGTGAGTTGCTCTAATTAGGTGAGTCTACCATCTTCATTTCACCAGAACTCCTCTATGCTCTGAGAAAGGTCCACAAGCATTCTAGGGAAATGAAGATTATGGTGTTCACTGCTGCTGCTCCTCTCTTATCAGCACTGGCCTGCCACTTGCCCTTACAGCTACCTGTTGTGGTGTTGTTGTTTCCCATTCATTTTCTGGTAAGTGTCCCGGGGCCCTGTTACAACAGCACAGCACACCATGGAGGTTTTCATCCAGAGGAAAATAAACACTGTAACACTGACCCTGGAAATTCTTACTGCTCCAAAGTAAAATACACATAACAACTTTGTCTGGAATTTTGGCATGTCGTAAGATAAAGAATACAGACAAAATGCTGGCCTGGACAGAGAATAATAAGAGTATTTACATGCCTCTCAAAAAGCACTCTGTAAGATCCAACTGGTTTCGGCTGAGACTGTGCATGGGCACAATATGTTATGTAAGGAAGATACTGAAGCAGCCAAAACAAAGAGATTATTGTGGCATGAGCCTTCGTCTGATATTCAGGACAGATCCACAAAGCAAGGATTCTTCTACGCTCTTTTGTCGCTTAGAACCCAGATCAGAAACAAACACAGAAGTCAGTAAACAGTGAAAGACAAACACAACAATCTCATCCAGCAAACAGGTTTCAGCTATATAGCTCATGGGACAGCTACTTTCCTATGAACACAGGATGCTCATCCTGATTTAGGGCACAATTCTGACCAGCCAAGATGGCTGAGGGCTGGCTGAGCCAGCCCAGGTTGTGAGGAATCAAAACCTGATGAAAACTACTTAAGACTATCCTAACTGTGGCCCAACTTTGTACTAGCACAATGGCTTTAAATCTGGGCTTGGAGAAGTTTGAATCTCGCATGGTTCAGCTTCTCCCTGGCTTTTCTCCTTCTCCACTTCTTGCTTGCCTCTTCTGCTGGCTGATTTCAGTTTCCCAGAACAAGAAGCTTTGGCCCATTCTAAACCCACTAGTGCCAGCTTATAGCACTGCCTTTTGCAAGCAGCCACCATCCTGTTTTACCATCCTGTGTCTTTTTAAAGAGAGTTTCTTAGTTTTACTTCAACAGAAACAAGGCTCTTTGTGTTGTGATTATGAGCAAATACATGGTACTAGATTTAATTAAAAGGGCAAAAGATATAAGAATTCAAATATGTCACTATCAGCCTGTCTTTTTCTTTCTTATTCTGGAATACGTTCATGGGAACTAGAATGGAACCTGAGGGAGAGTGAGGGAACTTCACTCCAATCAAGCTTGTAAATTCTGCGTCTGCCATTTTATTAATTTGTTCTAATAAAACATTGTTTGCAAAAATGAAGTGCCATAAAAGTATTTTTTGTGCGCACCCACGAGTGTATGTTTTCATCTGTCTTTTAATTTATACTCAAATTTGTAATCATTGATTTTTCAAAATTTCAATTTCATGCTAATATAATAGCAAAAAAATGTTTAAATGCTGCTATTCTGCTTGCCATCATCTGATTACAGTGTTGTGTTCTCCCTCCTTTTTTGCGCGCATTTTACTTAATTGTTTTTATTTACGGCTTTTCCAGCAATAATAATATACATAAAAGACCAAAAATATTTGGGAAAGGAACATTTATGTTATGTTTGAAGGCAAAGAACTGCCACATTGTTCTGCTAGTTGGCAAGGGCATAAGATATTTTCTGGCACTCCTGACGTGAAAACAACTTTGTGCACAATTCGGTCAAACCACAAGGGTTACTGTTATGTTTCACAGACTTTTAAGAACTGGAAATATCAGGTTGGTGGTTTGCATCTTTTGGTACAATTGGCCAGTCTTTTTGTGCTAGTTACATAAATATGTTTTGCCTTTCAAAGGGAAAAGCTACTGGTTTAGTATACGAACATTTTACATGACCTGTGTAGACCATGAGAAGGAAATGACAAGATGCCCTTGTCTTGCTGCTTTTGCACCAGACATAAAGAATCTTATGGGATGTGAATATTTCTTTGTTGTTGTCACTGATGACATAAATGAATTAAGACAGCCTTAATCTTCAAGAACAATGAATTTAATGAATACTTGTGATGTCCATAAACACAAAATGAGTGTCCATAAACACAAAAAGTACTGGACAACCCCAGCAATCATTATGTTAGACTGCACAGGGAAGTCATTGAAATCCACAAACACCAGCACAGCTTCAACAAAAAAGAAGAAAGTCTAAAACTCAACAAGGCCTGGCTCCCAGCACTGAAAAAATACAGCCTACAAAAGGTCAATGAACTCTACCCAGCAACAAGGACTACACACAAAAGACCAGCTAATGGCACCCATCAATCACAGTGTCAGATAATCTCTCCCCCCATCACAACAATACACCCACAACAAAAAACACCATGATCACCATAATCGCCTAATCTCCTGAAAAGGACAAAAGCTGATCCTGCAATTATAAATACTCAACTATCCAATCTAATTGCACCAGAGCACAAACAGAGTTCTGACTCCTGTCCTCTGAAGATGCTGGCCACAGAGACTGGTGAAACGCTAGGAAGAAAAACCTTAAGAACACGGCCAAACAGCCCAGAAAAACCACAACAACCATTGGATCCTGGCTGTGAAAGCCTTTGAGAATACACACAAATTGTTATTGCTTTTTACCAAAGAATGGAAAATCAATTAGAATTTACATGCTATTTATCATGGAAGCACAATGCTTTGATTGAGTAGCACTAAGAGTCAGTAGTCTGGGAAGCAATGTCAGCTGAAATCTTACTACTGAGCTCTTCTCTGCTTGAATGTTATCCATAAGCCAAATATCTCTGGAAGTATTCTCAAACACAAATTGAGATGTGCATGTAAGCTGCTCTTTGGCAAGGTATTGCTATTCATTAGTACCACAATAGGGCTGTTTGGCTGATTCTGAATATGGGCAGAACACATTGGTGTATAAATGCTGCCTTCTATAACTTAGCAGCAAACACATTCTCTAAATGGCAGTTTTTAAATGTAGCCCAAACAGTAACAAGGGCAAAGGTATTGGCAGGCTTAGGGAAATCTTATGCAGGAAAAGGAGAATCAACCTGACAAGAAACTGCATGAGGATTGACTATCATCAGTGGCGAAGGCCTGATGCCTGACTTTTTGGGAGGAGGGAGTGGAAAAACTGTAACTAGAAATCTTGGCATTTGGGCCGACAGGATCATTGCTCCCTCATTCTGCCTTAAGACGTGCTTTAAGGGGTGGGTGGGCTGAATAGGGGCAGGAGACATTGTTGAATGTTTTCTTGTCAGTCACAGACACAGCCACCTCTAGATGTTGGTGCACTCTAAAGTTTGGCACCATAGGGCAAAGCATCAGTGGCCCCACCCTTGTTATGGCCTCTGGGTGTGTGTGTGTGTGTGTGTTTGTGTGTGTGTGTGTGTGTGTGAGAGAGAGAGAGAGAGAGAGAGAGAGAGAGAGAGAGAGAGAGAGAGAGAGAGAGAGAACAACTGTGGGGAGGGAGAAGATAAGTTGAACAGAATAGCCTTGTCATGGCCAGAGATGGGGAAAGGTATTATTTTAGACCACACCTTTCAGAATCCCTAGGCAGCATGGCCTCTGCATCAGCTACCGTGCAAATGTTGGGGTATGCTTAACTTCAGCAGGATTGTTCTGGTCTCTGGGGAGGGTAATTGGAAGAGTAGCAGGTATGTTGTAAGCTTAATTACTTGACAGTTTGCCTTTCACCCTGTGTAACAGACTGCTCTCTCTGAATCTAAAAGAAGGTAATTATGCGGGGGGGAGGGGAATTGCTCAACCTTAAAAGCCAAAAACCATGAAGTTATTTTTGATACAATCAAACTATTGACATTTTCATTTAAATCAAAGGCCCAAGTCCTCTCGCATAGTTACACTACTATAGTACAAAGAAAATAACTTTTGCAAGCAAAAAGTTAAGGAATTACTGTAGGCATTATCTGTTGCATGTTGAGTTGTGTAACTCAGCACGCAACTGCCAATGTCTGTGTTGATTTCTGAACTTCAGGCAATTCACCTCCAAAAGTTAATGCCATTTATGTAGCCACATAAAAGGATTCTGGGCATGATTGTCTGGACCAATGTTGGGGAACCTCTTTGGAATGTTGTTGGACCACAGTTTCCATCATCTCTGACCACTGGCCAGGCGGACTGGGGCTGAAGAGAGCTAACACCATCTGGAAGGCCATAGGTTAAGCCCCACTAATCTATACAGAAGTACAGCAGCTCTGTAATCTTTCAAACAGGAATATTTTCCAGCTGTGTCTAAAAATGCTGGAGATTGAACCTGGCACCTTATGCATAATAATCATGTGCTCTGCCACTGTGCTACAATCCCTCACCAAGCACAACAGCTGCATGTAGCCTTAAGGCGCGCTCTGTAGTTCCATAACTGGATTTCTTCCTCTGAAGGTGTGCATGTGTGTGTGTATGATATCTGACTCAAAGATCCTTTGGATTATTGGAGAATTTGGTTAATTGCTTTTATAGTTAGCAAAGTATCAGGTACAAAAACAATTGGACAAAGAAAGCATGAGATAATAGCTGAGGTCTCAGTAGCCTGTCCACCCCCATTTTCACAGTGGCTAGCACTTTATATATTTAAAACCCACACTGGAAGCATTTTAAGTGAAAAGAGATAGATAGATCTTTACTTACAGTTCCTGTCTATAGTTACGGTCAGTAGGAAAATAGGAAAAATGGAATCTCCACACATGAGAGAGATCTTTCCATGCTTCCTGCATTCTCAGCGGTCAGGTCAGGAGAAAGAGAAACTAACAAAACAAAGGAAGTAAAGCAAACAAACAGGAAGAAGGGAGGGGCAAACCAGAAGTGGGGAAAAAAACTTTACCAATAGCTTTGTGGGAAAGCTGAAATCCCATTATTTCCTAAAAAGCTCCCTTTCCACTGATACACAAGTGTTAGAAAGCATGCATGAATGCTATTATCTCAACACCAAGCCCCTGCAGAAATTTCCACAGCACTTATTGATATTGGACCACTGATGACAAAGAAAGGTGGGTGGCCCCTGTATGCACTGTTTTGGAACCAAATGATCTGAAGTGCTCGAGTCTTTAGATGAGCAGTTTAAGCCAGCCCTGGAACTGGTGTAAGCAGTGTCTCTTCCGTTGTTTGCAGAGTGTGCCATGCTTCCACCAGGAGGAAATGGATTGAATATACAAAGAAGAACGAAAGGAAAAAGAAATCCTGTCCTTTCTTTCTGTGTTGGGATGGCAGCCCCTGGGCTTTAGATACCTCTAGTCCTGGAAGATAATGAAACTTGCTAGGCATAAAATGCTCTCCTTTAAAATGCATAGTTGAACCTTTACTTAAACATTTAAACTGCCAAACCCAAAATGTACTGTTTCACAACACCGATTAATATTTATATTTAACATAATTATTGGTTAAATACAGTCCACATAAAACTTAGGGTTTCAGGGGCCAAAACTACACTCTCCAGAAAAACTAGATCGAGTCTGCAGCAGCTCCTATTGCAGCAGATGCCACCAAGCCCTACTGCGGTTCAAAATAGCTCCCAATCTGCAATTACAGGCAGGGCATTTGTCTGCCTGCCCCTTCCCCACCATTCTGATTACCCCTCACTCCCCTCTAAATTGCCATCATGTCTTCAATTTTTCTCTCTCTCCTCCTTTGCACTTCTGTTCACACATAGGGAAGTGTGGTTCCTTTTTTAAAAATGCCCCAAGATGTGTATAAACACCTTTAAAAAAAAAATAAAGGCCGTGGGAGCATAGCATCACATTCCCATCATATGACATCAGACATCATCTCCAACACAGCCACAGTGCCAGTGTCCACACCCACCCACACTAAACAAAGTGGGGGGGGGGGGAAACAGTGCAACGTGGGTATGTGTTACAAGCAGGTTTGTGCTGCCTGCAGCTAACCCACAGCAAATCCATTTCCCTTGGTGTATGGCATAAAGCCACAGTCCAGAACTCACATCATGTTTTGACAGGAGCAGTGGGCTTTGGAGCTGCATAGTGAGTGCCTCTTGGAGGGGCTTCTTCCTCCGAGGGCTCTCCATGCTGTGGAACTGCTCCCACCCTTGGTTTTAATTTTGAATGGCTGACGGAGCAGAGGCATTCTGCTGGGTGGACCAGATCTCTTGGGGTACCACGTCTGTCCACGGGGAGAATCTAAAAAGTATTGGTGGCCATACAGACCTCCCCTTGTTTCCTGCAGCTTCTCCCTCCCACCTAGTCTGTGTTCTTTGGAACTTCTTTTTTTTGAAAGTGTTGTTCTAAGTGGATATCTGGACTTATGTTGGTTAGTCATTAAAGAGAACCCTCTAGGTTGATGTCACAACTTTGTTGGGGTGTTTTCAAAGCATAGGGGCAGATCTAGGTGGTGGTGGTGGTAGGGGCGCCGCAGATGCAGGATGCCCTCCATGGTTGACCTCCTTTGTGGAGCAAGGGCAGGGAGGTCACATGCAGGACCTGGCTGTTGGACACCCCTGTTGTCTGGGGGATAGGGAGGGCCATGCAGGGCCTGTGTCTGTCTCCCTGGTTTGTGTCAGACACTAGGTGGGGTGGCTTCATTTATTTATTTATTTATTTATTTATTTATTTATTTATTTATTTGATTTATATCCCGCTCATCTGGTAAATCTATACCACTCTGAGTGGCTAACAGGAACATATATACAATTATAATAAAATAAATTAAAAATCAATTAACAGAAAATGACAAAAATCATAAATAATCGTAAATAATAAATAGATAAAGGAAGAGAAAAATAAATTAAATTAAATCACTCAATTGATGAGTCAATTTAAATTAAACACCTTGTGTCTGTTTGATTACTTGAGCTCCACCATCAGGTTCACTAAGAAGAGCAGTTCTAGTCAAAGAGTGGAAATTTCTTGACCAGCATTTCAACCCCATGCATATTTATGTCAACATCCCATGGACTTATTTTCTTGTTGAGTGTGTTCAGGAATGTATTCCTACCACACTGGCATGAACATGCACAGGATTGCAAGGTAAATGTTATGGTTTTAGACCAAGAAATAGGCAAAGCCAGGCATGGCAAGGGCTCTGAGCAGAACTAGTGCAGTCCATTAAACAAACCAGCAAACAAACGATTGCATTGTGAGAAGAATCAATGTGTTTCTGGAGAGAAATGGAGTGAAATGACATGTAAGAAAAAATTAAACGTGAACCTAGTCCCAAGGCTGATGGTGGCATGGGTGATGAAATGTGTTTATGAAAAAGGTAATTTGGAATTAATGATATGTAATGTAGATGTGTTTTGGTTTTTGTTCTAATATTATAGTTTTTTTAAAAAATTACAGTGAAATTCTAGCTTGAAATCACTCAATTGATGAGTCAATCCAGGGCTTTTTGGTTGGGGCACATTTTCTCTCTCCAGAGTCCTAAATACATTTCTGTAAAATACTTCAGTGTGATGTTCATTCCTCTGCTAATTTCACAGAAGGCAAAATGAAATATGCAGTGGCATTTGTACTCAGTAGTCTGCCAGTTTCAAGCAACTGAAATGAAACTGACCAGACTTCTTTCAGCTACTGTTTGGCAAGGCTACAGCATTAGGGACGGCTAGTGTTCTTCTCAAGCCACACATTATTTACCCATTATTTAGAGTTCACGGGTTAATCCACTTCCTCAGAGATAGGAGAAGTACCTTTTCCATAGCACAGATCCCAGAACTTCATAGCTACAAAGGCCAGCAGCATGTTTGATGCTCTCAGGCAGGGGTGGGGAAATGGTGGAGTTCTGGCAAATATTCAGCTCCAGCTCCCATCAGCCTCAGCCAGCATGGTCAATAGACAGGGAAGATGGGTGCTGCAGTGCTTTAACATTAGAGAGTTACAGACACCCTGCCCTTGATTTAAAATCTTGTTCCCAGGGTAGCAGCCTTGAAAGAAGTATCAGCATTCACTGTTGCATGCTTTAACAAACCTGTCCAAGTTATATATCACCTGGAAATTCTTTTTTGCATGGCTCCCAAGGGTACACAGCATTTTCTGTGGCATGGCAAGTCTGTACAGTTGGACGTCTTCATGTTCAACAATCATTTTAACTAGTGCTTTAGACTCTTAATGTTGAACAGTACTTACCGGTACCTGCCTTGTGGCAGAAAATGTCACGTGCTCTTTGGAGACATGTAAAAAAAAAAAATTTCCAAGGAACATATGGCTTTGGCAGGTTTGGTACAAATGGCTCACTGTGATTTTGGTTTCACATAACATTCCTCTATGTTCTTTTTAGCCTGGTTCCATTTTGAAACCTTCATCTATACATTTTATTGCCTTGCCAACATGCACATTATAATTTGTTTTTGTTTTTAAAACAATTATGTGGTACGTGTAATTATCTAGAAGGTTTTAGCCTGTAACCCTGTAACCACTTATTTGGAGGTAAACATCAAAACAAAGCTAAATAAGTAAACTGACCTTAAGTGTGTATGCTTAGGGATACCCCGTATTATAACCAACCTCTGCATGGTCCATCATTGTTAAAATGAAGCTTTAATTTAGATGTCTAAAACCAGGAGAAAGCAAAGTACAAACACCTCCGTTACCTGTTCAGACCTAATTCTGCTTAACAGAAGCTTCAACGTTTAGGCAGAACTTATGATACACATTCACTGAACATTAAAGAGGAGAATGGAATAGTGGTGGAGCCCACTGAACCTAGCTGAAATCACTCCTCGGAACATATGTCATGTCCCGAGTGGAAGAACACAGAAGCATTATCTGTCTCCCAACAGCCAAAGCAACCAGGATCAGAGATATTATGTATCAATAAGCAAGAGACAATACTGATATTATTTGGAGGAATTATTGAAACAGTACAAGAGTTTAAAGCAGAATAATCTAACTGCATTTATGTAAACAGAAATGAATACAAATGCAATAAGCATTGTGAGTGTAATATTTTCCCATACAAGATAAACACATGGTATAGCACAACAATAAACAAAGCCAAAAATCAAAGTTGAAACCTAATATATAGAAACAAGTATACGTAAATAGGATTGGACATGTTTTGACCCCTGCCCTTTTTACAATGCAAGTTCTAATCTATGTCCTAATGATTTGCTATGTATCCAAGATACAAGTTTTGCAAATCTGTCGGCTTCTCACCCAGGATAGTGGCTTAAAGTGGTCAAAATGAGTAGATAGGTGGGGTATAAATACAATAAATAAAAATAAAATAAATAAATAAATAAAACCAAGTGTGGGGGCATGTGGCCCTCTGGGTACTGCTGGATTACAATTTCCCTAGTGCTAGCCAGAACAACTATGATCCCATAAAATTAGATATGCTAGCTGATAGGAGTTGTAGCGTAACAACATCTGGACAGCCACATGTTCCTCATCTTGGCCTTGTTGTTGTTGAGTCGTGTCTGACTCTTCATGACCCCATGGACCAGAGCATGCCAGGCCTTCCTGCCTTCCACTGCCTCCCGGATTTGGGTCAAATTCATGTTGGTTGTTTCAATGACACTGTCCAACCATCTCATCCTCTGTCGTCCCCTTCTCCTCCTCCCTTCACACTTTCCTAACATCAGCGTCTTTTCCAGGGAGTCTTCTGTTCTCATGAGATGGCCAAAGTATTGGAGCCTCAGCTTCAGGATCTGTCCTTCCAGTGAGCACTCAGGCTTGATTTCCTTTAGAATGGATAAGTTTGTTCTCCTTGCAGTCCAGGGGACTCTCAAGAGCCTCCTCCAGCACCACAATTCAAAAGCATCAATTCTTCGGCGGTCAGCTTTCTTTATGGTCTAGTTCTCACTTCTGTACATCACTACAGAAAAAACATAGCTTTGACTATTCTGACTTTTGTCGGCAAGGTGATGTCTCTTATTTTTAAGATGCTATCGAGGTTTGTCATTGCTTTCCTCCCAAGAAGCAGGCGTCTTTTAATTTTGGGGCTGCTGTCACCATCTGCAGTGATCATGGAGCCCAAGAAAGTGAAATCTGTTACTGCCTCCATCTCTTCCACTTCTGTTCACCAGGAGGTGATGTGACCAGTGGCCATGATCTTAGTTTTTTTTGATGTAGAGCTTCAGACCATTTTTTGCACTCTCCTCTTTCACCCTCATTACAAGGTTCCTTAATTCCTCCTCACTTTCTGCCGTCAGTGTGGTATCATCTGCATATCAGAAGTTGTTGATATTTCTTCTGGCAATCTTAATTCCAGTTTGGGATTCCTCCAGTCCAGCCTTCCGCATGATGTATTCTGCATATAAATTAAATAACCTGGGGGACAATATACAGGCTTGTCGTACTCCTTTCCCAATTTTGAACCAATCAGTTGTTCCATATCCAGTTCTAACTGTTGCTTCCTGTCCCACGTACAGTGATGCCTTGCTTAATGATGTTAATTCATTCCAGCAAAATTGCTGTAGAATGAAAACACCATAAAGCAAAAATAAAAAACCCACTGAAATGCATTAAAACTCGGTTAATGCGTTCCAATGGGCTAAAAACTCACCGTCCAGCAAAGATCCTTCATACGGCGGCCATTTTCGGTGCCTGTATAGCGAGGAATCCATCCCTAAACACAGCATGGAGCCATTTTGAGCACCCAGCAGCCATTTTGAAAATCCGACGATCAGCTGTTTTGATCATTGTAATGCGAAGAATCGGTTCCTGAAGCAGGGATCCGATCTTCGCAAAGTGAAAAAAAAACCACTTAAAACATTGTTTTGCAATCGCAATTGCGATCACAAAAACATTGTCGTGAAGCAGATTCGTTGTAATGTGGGGTAATCGTTAAGCGGGGCACGGCTGTATAGGTTTCTCAGGAAATAGATAAGGTGGTCAGGCACTCCCATTTCTTTAAAGACTTGCCATAGTTTGCTGTGGTCCACACAGTCAAAGGCTTTTGCATAGTCAATGAAGCAGAAGTAGATGCTTTTTCTGGAACTCTCTGGCTTTCTCCATAATCCAGCGCATGTTAGCAATTTAGTCTCTAGTTCCTCTGCCCCTTCGAAATCCAGCTTGTACTTCTGGGAGTTCTCAGTCCACATACTGCTGAAGCCTACCTTGTAGGATATTGAGCATAACCTTGCTAGTGTGGGAAATGAGTGTGATTGTACGGTAGTTGGAGCATTCTTTGGCACTGCCCTTCTTTGGGATTGGGATGTAGACCGATCTTTTCCAGTCCTCTGGCCACTGTTGAGTTTTCCAAATTTGCTGACATATTGAATGTAACACTTTAACAGCGTCATATTTTAAGATTTTAAATAGTTCCACTGGGATGCCATCACCTCCACTGGCCTTGTTGTTAGACAAGCTTTCTAAGGCCCACTTGACTTCATTCTCCAGGACGTCTGGCTAAAGGTCAGCAACCACACTATCTGGGTTGTCCGGGATATCCAAATCTTTCTGGTATAATTCCTCTGTGTGTTCTTGCCACCTCTTCTTGATGTCTTCTGCTTCTGTGAGGTCCCTATCATTTTTGTCCTTAATCATGTTCATCTTTGCACAAAATGTTTCTTTAATATCTCTGATTTTTTTAACAGATCTTTGGTTTTTCCTTTTCTATTATTTTCCTCTATTTCTTTGCATTGTTCTTTTAAGAAGGCCCTCTTGTCTCTCCTTGCTATTCTTTTGAAATCTGCATTCAGTTTTCTGTAACTTTCCCTTCTCTTCTTTGCTATTTGTAAGGCCTCGTTGGACAGCCATTTGCTTTCTTGCATTTCCTTTTCTTTGGGATGGTTTTTGTTGCTGCCTCCTGTACAATGTTACAAGCCTCTATCCAAAGTTCTTCAGGCACTCTGCCTTGACTCCCTACTTTAGCATTCCAGTCCCCTATAATAAGAACATCTTTCTTTGGTGTCAGTTCTAGAAAGTGTTGTAAGTCTTCATAGAATTGCTCAGTTCCAGTCTCCTCAGCATTGGTGGTTGGTGCATAAAATTGGATTATTGTGATGTTGAAAGGTTTGCCTTGGATTCGTATTGAAATCATTCTGTCATTTTTGAGATTATATCCCATTACAGCTTTTCCCACTCTTTTGTTGACTATGAGGGCTACTCCATTCCTTCTACGGGCTTCTTGCCCACAATAGTAGATATGATAATCATCTGAATTGAATTCACCCATTCCTGTCCATTTTAGTTCACTGACGCCCAGGATGTCAATGTTTATTCTTGCCATCTCCTGTTTGACCACATCCAGCTTACCAAGGTTCATAGATCTTACGTTCCAGATTCCTATGTGGTGTTTTTCTTTTCAGCATTGGACTTTCCTTTCACTTCCAGGCATGTCCACAGCTAAGCGTCCTTTCGGCTTTGACCCAACCACTTCATTAGCTCTGGAGCTACTTGTACTTGTCCTCCACTCTTCCTCAGTAGCATGTTGGATGCCTTCCGACCTGAGGGTCCCATCTGTGACAAACCCAGACCTACTGGGATATGTCACAGTTTCACTAAGCTGCCACCAACCATTCCCTATAAGAAGTCACACAGACCAGGGATGGATTTTTAACAAATAGAAGAATAAGGTTTATTTAAATACAACACACAGGGAAAATAAAATGATCAGGTGAATAAGATAAAGTAACGTGGCTTATTCTCATTCATACATGCATACAGTTTGGTTCACACAGAACCCTTAACTTGAAGCACAGACCCTGAACCTATCAGTTCTGGCTAACCATACAGACACCTGAACCTATCAGGTTGGTACTCTGACACACAGTAGTACCCTGTCTGACACACGGACTCCCACACCAGCTTCTTCTTCCCAGCTGATGCTTCTTCACATCCCAGCGTCTGAACTTCTCCACACAGGCTTCACCTATATATACAGTACAGCCCCTCCTCCTGATGTCCCGCCTTCCACTCCCCATAGGATGGAACTTTCCCTCCAAACCCATGACAGACAGGTAACATCAGTGCTGTATGTAACACCTCCCCTCTTTATAAGTTGTTTTGTAGGGGGAAAGCTAAGGTGCTTTTTCCCAAAAAACAACCTGGATAAAACACACAACAACAGTTATACATACAATATCATACTTACTTATACTTACATTCTAAGTCAACCATATCAATTAGGCATTTAAACATTTACCATATACATTACATCAATTTACCTTTATTCATACAAACCAAGTTCAAAAAACAGGTACATTTAACCTTTGGTCATCAATATATATACATAGTCCATGTTTCTTTCGCCGTCTTCATTCTTCAGGTCTTCTTGACAAGGCGTCAGCAACACAGTTCACTGACCCTCTGACCACCTTCACTTCAAAGTCATAGTCCTGTAGGTTTAAAGCCCACCTCATAAGTTTGCTATTGTGGGTTTTCATTGTCTTTAACCATTGCAGTGGTGAATGGTCAGTGCACAGAACAAAATGTCTTCCCCAGATGTAAGGCTTGGCCTTCTGGATCGCGTAGACTATGGCCAAACACTCCTTCTCCACGGTTGCCAAATGTCTCTCACCTTTTTGAAGTTTCCTACTCAGGTAGGACACTGGATGCTGGTCACCATTCTCATCCTCCTGGCACAGAACTGCTCCTACCCCGCTGTTAGACGCATCGGTGTAGATGATGAACTCCCAGTCGAAGTCTGGAGCACGCAGCACTGGATAGTTGATGAGCGCCTGCTTCAACCTCTGGAACGCCTCCTCACAGTCGCTGGTCCACGGGATGCGGTCATCAGCCTTCTTCCTCGTCAGATCGGTCAGCGGAGCCGCAATCTCGCTAAACCTCGGGATGAACTTTCTGTAGTAGCCCACCAACCCAAGAAATGATTTGACTTTTTTCTTGGTGTTGGGTCTGGGCCAATCACGAACTGCTTCTATTTTGGCCTCTAGGGGTTTTATCACTCCTCCCCCTACCATGTGACCCAAGTATTTTATTTCTGGGCTACCCAGCTGCAGTTTGTTCTCTTTACAGAGCCTAGGCCAAAGCACTTCCTCCCCTGGGTCAAAGTGCCTCTCTCTGGCTTTGTGGTCATACCATGTTTTCTTTCTGACCTTTTGAGCTTGCAGGGTCTCTGCTGCTAGCTCTAGGTTTTTCTTTAGGTCATTCATCAAGGTGTCTATGTATGTCACAACGTCTTGTGGGTCATCCTGGGTGATCTGCTCCCAATTTTGTTTGATCAAATCAAGGGGCCCTTTCACCCTTCTCCCAAATAAAAGTTCAAAGGGACTGAACCCGGTACTGGCTTGTGGCACTGATCGATAAGCAAACAAAAGGGATTGCAGCTTCTGGTCCCAATTGTTTGGATTCTCTGCCAAGTAAGCCCTAATCATGCGCATTAGAGTCCCATTGAACTTCTCAGTTAACCCATTACTTTCAGGATGATAGGCAGTGGTTTCCTTGTGCTTAATTCCACATATTTGCCATAAGCGTTTCATGAGCTTTGATGTGAACGATGCGCCCAAATCTGTGATTATTTCTGAGGCAAATCCCATCCTGGACATATACCCCACCAAGGCATCTGCCACTGTGTTAGTTTCAATGTTAGTCAAGGGTATGGCTTCAGGGTACCTCGTGGCATGGTCCACAATGGTGAGAATGAACCTGTTCCCCCTCTTTGTGGCCTTGGGCAAAGGTCCCACAATATCCACCCCTATGCATTTGAACGGAGTGTCAATCACAGGCAAAGGGCACAACTTTGCTTTGGTCCTGTCACGGCTATTCCCCTGCCTTTGACACACATCACATTGTTTACAGAACTCCCTGATCTGCCTCCCTATGTCAGGCCAGTAAAAATTCTGTGTGATTCTCTGCTGTGTTTTGTTCACCCCTAAGTGTGCAGCAAACATGTCAGAGTGCCCCCTTTGTAAGATCATGGGGCGATACTTTTCAGGTACCACCAGCTGACTTCTGATCCCATCTCCCCCTTTTGAGATATTCCTCAGGGTCTCTCTATATAAAATCCCCTTTTTCTCCAGAAATCTCACTGGGGTTTCAGGTGTTAGCTGGGCGTCAGTCACCTGTTCAAAACACTTTTGGAGAGTGGCGTCTGCCTTTTGCTCTTGTCCAAATCTGCTGTCTGTGGTTAAGGTTTCCACCACAGCTTCTGAACTCCCCTCTGCTTCCGTCTCTGGCTCATCATTACCCCCTTGAACTGTCCCCGTGGTGGCTTGTGAACGTGTAATCACTAGCACCCGTTTCACATGTTCAGCCAGGTCATTTCCCACGAGCACGGCTGCTGGCAGAGTCGATGAAATTGCTAGCCGCCAAACTCCCCTCCAGCCTTGAAAGTTGACAGGTACCTCCGCTACTGGCAGAGAGATCACCTGCCCCTCAATCCCTGCCACCTTCATGCTCTCATTTGGGATTACATACTCCCTAGGAATAATATCTGGATGGCACAGGGTCACCTGGGAACAAGTGTCCCGCAGCCCCCTATACTGACGGTCAAGTATTCCTACGTCCACCCCTGCTGTCTCAAACAACTGAGAATCTGTTCTCACGAGCAAGCAGCGCTTGACCTCCACAAGAGGACCATTTTCCTCAGCCTGATCAGCAGATGTCACTGTTCCAGATTGAGTAGCCATGGCAACAGGCTCCCTCAGTGACAATGAGCCTTGCTCTTTCTGGACACAGAACACAGCTTTTGGCTTGGTTCCACTCGACTCCTGAGGCACAATTCCTTTTAGCTGCTTTAATTTCTCACACTCTGAGATTAGATGGCCCTTTCCCTGACAGAAATAACATTTTCTGGTGTGTTTTGAGTCTCTCTCATCTTGTTTTGGTTTTCCCTCCAAAATCTGAGGTCTTGGTTTCATGTCTGAGGGCTTCCCTTCACCATGGGCCCCTCCCCCTTGCTGGTTTTTCCCTGGTCCCTGAGAGTACTTGCTGTAGGTTTATTTGGGTTTATCTACAGATTTCCACTCAGCTAAGGGCTTTCTTATCTGGTAAATAAAATCTGCGATTTCGGCGGCTTCTGCCACAGATTTTGGTTTCCTTTCCCTCACCTGGAATTTCAGTTCCCCATGCAGGACTGAATAGAACTGTTCCAGCGCTATCAAGTCTTTGAGCTGCTGAAAGGTCTCTGTCCCCTCCTGAGATAGCCATTTCTCTAGCAGCCTCACCAATTGGGCCCCCACTTGGGTAAAAGTCTGCTCTGGTTTCTTTGTGAGGGACCTGAATCTTTGCCTCAGCTGTTCCGCATTTATCCCATGTCTTGCAAACACCAGTTTTTTAAACTCTGCAAAATCTTTCATCAGTTCCTCAGGCATCTCGGCATAGACTTCGGCCAGGCTACCACTGATTAAAGATCGCATGATGGTCATCTTCTCAGTTTCCCTTACTGAGAAGTCCACAAACGCTCTTTCCACTAGGGAAAAGAACACCTCAGGACAATCTCCCTTGTGGTACACAGGGAATTTCTTCAGGTCAGCTTTAGACAATTGGCCTCCCTCAGAATCCCTATTGTTATTATTGTTCTGGTTCATCAGTTCCAGTTTTCTTAATTCAAACGCCATTCTCTCTCTCTCCAATCTTTCTTCCCTTTCCATTCTCTCTCTCTCTAACTCAAATTGCCTTTGTTTCTCTCTTTCCCTTTCCTCCATTTTTTCTCTCTCTAACCTTTCCTCCATTTCCCTCACCCTCAGTTCATGCTGTTGGGCTAGGAGTATTTTTCTGAGCTCTGGGTTTTGTTCTCCCGTGCTGTCACCTTGCACTGAGCCAAATTCATCCTCAGAACCTTGGTCAACCTGGGGGTCTTTCACTTCACCCATTTCTGCCATTTGGCTTCGAGTCAAGGGCATAATCCCCCCTCAGAACAAGCTGCTTTAAAAAGTCAAGCCTCAAAATAAAACAACCACTTTTTTTTTCTTTTGCCTCAGAACCAGCTTTCCCTATAGATTGCTGCTGTCCTTCAGCACTACTTGCAACAGTTGCGAGCTAGAGTCTACCCCCCTCTGCTGGGCCTCTCAGCAGACAAGCTAGCTCACTGCTATTTCACAGTTTTGCCTCAGCTTTTTCCCGCCAAAACAGGCTGCCTCAGAGCACCCTAATCTAGTCTCCCCAGTTGGCACGTTCTTCCACTAGCGCACCTCCCCGTGAGGTACACCTAGAAGATTACCTACGCGCCTCAGATTGTCCCTGACTAGACCCCCCTTGCTCTGGGCACTCTTGCCAAGGCTTTGCTGGACCACTGGACAACTGGACCAGTCGTATCCCACACGCTGGACACCAATCAATGTGACAAACCCAGACCTACTGGGATATGTCACAGTTTCACTAAGCTGCCACCAACCATTCCCTATAAGAAGTCACACAGACCAGGGATGGATTTTTAACAAATAGAAGAATAAGGTTTATTTAAATACAACACACAGGGAAAATAAAATGATCAGGTGAATAAGATAAAGTAACGTGGCTTATTCTCATTCATACATGCATACAGTTTGGTTCACACAGAACCCTTAACTTGAAGCACAGACCCTGAACCTATCAGTTCTGGCTAACCATACAGACACCTGAACCTATCAGGTTGGTACTCTGACACACAGTAGTACCCTGTCTGACACACGGACTCCCACACCAGCTTCTTCTTCCCAGCTGATGCTTCTTCACATCCCAGCGTCTGAACTTCTCCACACAGGCTTCACCTATATATACAGTACAGCCCCTCCTCCTGATGTCCCGCCTTCCACTCCCCATAGGATGGAACTTTCCCTCCAAACCCATGACAGACAGGTAACATCAGTGCTGTATGTAACACCATCTTCCAGCGTCATATCTTTTAGTCTTTTGTTTCTGGTCATGGAGTTTTCTTGGCATAGATACTGGAGTGGCTTGCCAAAGCCTGCTCCAGGTGGATTGCGTTTAGTCGGAACTCTCCACTATGACCTGTCCGTCTTGGGTAGCCATGCATGGCATAGCCCATAGCTTCTTTGACTTACTCAAGCCCCTTTGCCACAGCAAGGCCCCTTTTGAAGAAAGCAACATGTCAGTGAATCTGAGTTCCCTCACTCCCATTTTTGTCCATTTCATCAGAGGGCAGAAAGGGAGGGCGAACAGTGAAAGAAATGGCCATGCTGCAGATATCCAAATGCATGAAACAGGAAAGAAAATGAATAGACATTGGTATGGCTATAGAGTTCAGTAGAATGTGAAAAATGTCCTCTGAAACTTTTTAAAGTTTTACTGAGTGGAAGATTTAATGGTGTGTGTGTGTGTGTGTGTGTGTACATGACACTCACATACACCCAACAAATGCTGGAAGGTTGAAGTACTCTGTTTGCCACACCCTGGGGGATAATTCTCTGGGTGGTTCCAGATAAGGTTTTTATTGTGCGATCCTTTTGCCTGGTACTCTTAAATAGATCGGTATAAACATTCCTCTTGTAACCTCCGTGAATCTACTCCCCGCCCCCATTGCTTCCAGCCTTTCCCCACCCCCTTCCTTTAACCACAAAAAACCACTTAAGGAAAAGGGAATAGAAAGGCTACAGAACATTTCATGACTGATGTAACTTATCAGCCTCCCATACAGAAGTATCCTCTGAAAGTTTTGTTTAAGACTTTAGCCTTTTCTTGATTTTTGTAGTTTGGAAAAGCTCGTAAGCTAGCTTGCATTTAAGCCACCAGTAGCAGTCATTTTTCTACACTGCTACTAAGGAGTCTTTTGATAACTACTACTTCTGGCAGTGAAGAAGAGAAGTCAGGTCATAATATTACTTGGAAATATAGAACTACAAAGGCAATGCTCAGCTGCACTTCAGGCTTTGCTACACGTGGCTATTTAACCTTTTTGCAAAAGCCTCTGGTTTCTGCTGAGCCTCTGCTTTGCTTCCTCCTTCAAAGACAAGGGGAATAGAAATGAAAAAGTTTAAAGTACAAAACACACAGGACAGGTGGGGTGGTGCACTTTGCCAGGGACTCTACTTTTAGGTACAAGGTGTCAGTCTTTAAATTGACACTAGACTGGCATATTGCCAATGAAAGCATATACAAGGAAAGCATACTCATGGTGGAATGGTTTAGACAATTTTATACACCCTTTCAGTGGAAATCACATTCATTTGAATATCAGCATGGTACTCTGAACATTCAAATTCTGTATTATTTTAACAGAATCCTGCAGATTTTTTCCCCTTTCAGAAAACAATTAAAGGCCTGAGATAGAGGAGAAAACAAAGGAGAGCACAGCAATGAAATGCAAGACAATAAACTGTGCATGAGCCAAATTATTTGATAGGTGGCTCCCTGCCAAAGAACATAGCCAGTTAGTTCCTGCTTGCTAGTATCTCCCACTGTACATGAAAAGAGTGTGTTTTTTATAACTTTGTGGACTGAACCATTTCAGTTACTCTCTTTCTCACATACTGCACATATAGTTTCACTTATTTCTCTGGTATCCAGGATCGTATTTCAGATCAGAAATTGTAGACTTTAGTGGCATGGCAGCTGGATGGCAACCAAGAAAAACATAATGGGTGGGCAGTAGAGGACAAGTTTCCATTGTTAACGGGATCAAGTTGGACCTGATCATAGTAAATCCTATATCCCCTGCACCACAGACCAACTGGGTAAGTGATAGTAGAATATAAGGAGAGCTAGCATCAGATTCCTTGGGCAGCTGTCAGTGTGTTGACAGGGCCTGCTATTAATGCTTATCCTTGTTGTTATGTGCTGTTAAGTTCTTCAACTTAAAACAATGACCATCTATTATTAACAGCTCTGCTCAAATCCCACAGACTAAAGGCTATGACTTTCCTTATTTAACCAATCCATCTCATGTTACATTGTCATCATTTCCTTCTTCCTTCAACTTTACCTAGCATTATTGTCTTTGAGTGAGTTTCATGGGAAATCATTCTGTTTCTCTATATACTAAACCTAAAAGTAGCCTCTGATTCAATGTATAGGTTACACATCAGGATAAACAAATATTGTTGCACACCTTGTAGAATAACCCATAGTTTTTCAAGACCTACATAATTAATTGTGATTTATAAAGCACAACTGCTTTTCAGAAACTGATTTTCTTCTGAAATTTTTTTGGTACCCTCTAATAAGTCAACATGTATTTGCAATATGGTCTCTAATGCCTCTTCTTTTCTTGAATCCATCTAGACCATTTGGCATTTCTTGCTCTATATACAGTAAAAAGTATTTTGAGCATTCTTTTTTGCATGGGAAATAAATGTGACAGTCAAGTAATTGCTCTAATATCCTTTCTTTGGGATTGGAGTGTGTATCAAGTGTTTCCAGTCAGTTTTGTTTTCTATACTTATTAGTATATTCTGATTAGGCTTTTTGTAGATTCAATCTCTGTGGCTTGAAATATCTCTGTTGGCATCCTATCTATGATGGGTGGTTTATTTCATCCAATTACTGTGAAACCAACTTTTACTTTCCTTTCTAAAATCATGCAAGGGACTGAACCCTAATATGTTAACATGTTGCAAGACACCATTTATCTTTCCCCAGAAATGTAACTCATCATCTTCCTTGATTACCACATTTTTGGATTTTTCTTCTGGACAGGACTCATTCACAGACAAGATTTTTCATGTACATTTATACCCTATACAAGGGAGCAAGGGGTGCTGTTTTCCTCACCCTCACAATGTGAGACAGGCAATGCTGAAGGAGAGTAACTGGCCCAGGGTCACCTGATGAATAGCTTCGTGACTCTGTGGAGTCTTGAACCTGGATCTCCCAAATCCTGCTCCAGAAACTGATCACTCCACTGACTTCACCCTTGTTGGCCTATATGGGGAAAGATAGATGTGGTATGTTAAAGACCAACAAATTGGGCTTCAGTCCTTTGCATGCTTGTCTGGTAGGAAAGCACCTTATGATGCTCTTATGTTATGCTATCTGAAGCTTTCATTGGTAGGCTTTGCTCCAGAGGAGCTCCTGAGGTGGTAAATATACAGTGTTCCTTTCTGAAGCAGCAGGAAGTGTTTGTTATTTTTGTTGTCCGGAGTACATTCAGATTTAGCTGAAAATTCAAGGCGTATGCCACTTTGCCTTATTATCTGCGATACTCATAAACTTTACTGCAACTTGATTGTAAGAAGGTAATGACTAATGTACTATTAATCCTGGGTGGATGAAGAGACATTTCTAATATTTATAACCTGTCTAGCAGGCAGACGGTAGATGGATCACTGTAGCTATTTGCTTAGTGAGTGCATATTAAGCTCCGAAAAAATGCCAAATTGGATGAAAGGGCTTTAGTGGCTGAGAAATTCTGGATAGGAACAGCAAGCTATTCTAGCTGATTTGAAATGTGATTTCAATAACACATACTGAAAAGGTGAGTCTAGTTTTGATCATAAATATTGCTAGATCTATTTAAACTACACTGTGGAACTGTACACATTTTATTCCCCTCTACAGTATGTGTGGCATAGTTTGGGAAGTTAGTTGTAGAAATGCACGGTCACCAAAAACATGAACTAAGTATTACCAAAGAGAGATTAATTTATGTAGATTACTGTTAATGTTCTTCAGTTAGTAAAACATTTACTATACACAGGAGGCAGGGCTGGCCTAATCTTTGCTGTCCTACAAGCAGGGAAAGACCTTTCTCTTCAGGCAGGCTTTCCCTTAGTTATTGGCTGCCTGAGTGCGTTTTTTTTTTTAAATTGGTTGTTGTGCCTTGCTGCTTTGAATATGTTTTGTATTGATTTTGTTTACAGTTTTTTAGTGTGGTATTTGTTTGATCCTTTTAAAATATTTGCATATTTACTGTTTCTAGCTTGTAGATACTGTCTTTGCCACCTTGGGTCCTCTTTAAGGAGGATATAAACAAACAAACATCAGACAGCTACTGACAGGAATTCAATTACAGCATCTACAGTAGTCCAACTTAATTGATTTCGTTTGCTCCTGACCCCAAATCAAAATGTTCTGCACAACTGGGATGCTGTCTCTGATATGAGACTTCCTGAATGTTTTGATCACTGGCCGGGTTGTACTCTATGGTTTCCTACCCTTGAAGATGTGGTGGGAGGGACATAGCCTTCATGGTGGTGGCCCCCACTTTGTGCAATTCAGCATTCTGGAAACCAATTTATTTCTTCTCCACCTTCTAGAAGCAGGTCAAAAGCATGGACCAGAACACATGAAATACTGTAGTTAAAATGTTTAATGGTAGAAGAGGATATGCATTCTCTTTAATATCAGTTTGATTCTCAGAGTTTCAGTCTGATGGACTGGAGCACCTGGGAAAGGGCTTCTGAGAAAACTTAGGGTCCAACCAAGTACATATGGATGCAGAAAATATTTCAGGTAACTAATTATTAAACAATTTCTGGACTTTAAAAGTCAGATACAAGTGGTGTTGAAAACAATTAGCTTTGGACTGATGCTTCCCACTCCCTGACACCTTGGCTGCTTTCCCTATTAATGAAATCATTTACAAACACTCATGACTTCTATTTTTGGGGGGAAATTAGTGTGACAGCATTAGGATAATTTTACGCATGCAGTAGCCCCCTTTTCAGGGGATGTTTGCTACTTTTCAGGAGGGATTTTTCTATGAGAAGGAAACATGTTGGAAGATGAGGACACTTTTCAAAGAGACCTGTGTCCTTTCTTGCAATTTTGTAGGCAACAGGACCACCTGCTGCTGGTCATACCCATTTGGTTGGAATATCTGGCAAGAATTGCTCTATATCTGGTGTTTGTGGCTGTGTGCACCCTGTGAAGCTATGCTGTCATTCTGTGCACCTGCAGTCCTATAGTATGCACAAGCCTTTATTTTTAAAAACACTTCATTTCCCTAATTTTCAGGGCCTATGCTCCAACCCTTTCGGGAAGACAAGGGTTGGGGTCCAGCTCTTGATTTATTTCCGAACTGATTCATTACCTCATTTTATTGCACGGTGAAATTTTGCAAGTTGTTGCAGGAATATGAATGCAGTTGTTGTTCTTATGTGCCATCAAGTGGCCTCCGACTTAATGGCGACCCTATGAATGAGTGATCTCAAAAATGTCCTGTCCTCAACAGCCCTGATCTGCTCTTGTAGATCCAAGTCTGTGCTTTTCCTTTGACTGAAGAGCAGGATATAAACAGACAAATAAATCTGGGCGTTTGGTTTCATTTTGCTTTTGAACAGTGCTCTGGAGCATATGCTTTTGTCAAAATCATTTCTGTTTTCTAATTTGCATTCTAATCTTTCTAAGTGTTTGTAATTCGAGCTTTGTGCCATCTGCGAGCTTGAACTCATTACTGCATTTCAATTCAAAATAGGGAAACAGCATGAGATCTTAGGAAGAGCTGTGGGGTTCAGTGGAACATTAGGCCAAACCAAACCATTTTGCTGCCTGAGAGGGAGCAGCCCACTTCCACCAACCGGAGGGTTAAGTTGCATCATACCCCACGTGAATCTGGCAAATACTGTAAGGCTGAAAACCTTACAAGTATCTCTCCATGGATAGTAAAACTACACTTGATTTAATCAGAATTTGTGGCTCTTTCACATCACTCCAAATCTGGTGCTCAAGGAAGTTCCTTCACCCTGCTCAACGATAGAACTGGCCTTGGGAAATACTGTTCTGTCCGATTAATTCTTTGGGGCCAAAGCCTTCCTAGCAAATGACAGGAAACATGGAGCTTGGAACCGTGAACAGGTACTGAACTGCTGCATGTTTTCAAACTATTCTTAAGTACGGCGAGGTACAGAAATTTCCCACTGGAGCTCCCAAATAATCAAGACGTGGTGTTCTTTCTCCCCTCCCAGCCAATGTGTACTGTAAATAAATTGGCACAAATGCATGTTAAATGGAAACAAACAATAGGAGCATTGTGTTTTTAGTGGGGTTGATGAGTTGAGCACCTGCCATTTGCATCCATGCCATTGTGTTCAGTAACCTTCAGAACAATACAGGTGCTTCTCCTGGAGGTGATATATTAAGATTATGCTAGACCTGGCACAGATATGACAGATCCATAGCAGGCATAAGAGGCAAAACTAGGCTTGCCAAATGAGGGGTGGTGGTTTACAGTTAATTTTTGCGTGCACACATGATTCAATCTGAAGTCATCCTTCTTGCCCCAAAAAATAAAAAATGGAATTGGCTGATAGATGGGTGCATGTACATGGGACTCTGTGCTGGTTAACGTCTGGCTGCTGGTGGACCCTGGTGCCTAACACCTTCTTTACACTTGCCTTATAGCAGTGCTTCCCAATCACGGGTCCCCAGATATCCTTGGATAACAACTCCCGAAAATCCTGGCCAGCACAACTAGTGGTGATAGTCTCTGGAAATTTTAGTCCCCACACAGCTGGGGACCCAAGGCTGGGAACCACTGCCCTATAGCGAGAAACCTGCTGTCCAATGCAACGTCTCTGTCAGGCGAGCGCGGCTGCCTGAGGGGAGAGGGAGGGAAGGAGAGACCCAACCAACCCCCGGAGCCAAACCACCTGCTCCTCCGCTTGCTAGGCATCGCTTGAACGCACGGCAGGCCAGAGGGAGGGAGCGGGTGTTCGGCTGGCTGTGGCGCTCGCCCTGACGGCGGGGGAACAGCAACAGCTTGCCAGACTCACCACCGTGCAGTGGCGGCGGCGGCGACGAGAGTTGTCTATTGGCCTCGCGCCCCTGGCCTCCTTCCCCCCTGCTCTATTTAGCCCTAGACTGCCTGGTCGCCATTAGAGACACCTCAAGCCCGGCGCCTCCTTCCCCCTTTTTTTCCCCCCTCGCGCCCTCTCCACGCCTCGCCGGTCGGGCCAGCGCTTGCTCTCTTGGCCCACCTTGGTGGCCCCGGCCAGGCGCGCTGGCCACGCGAGCGCGCACCCTCCCACAAGACCCACAGACACAGCGAGTCGCCGCTCTTACGCCCCCGCGGTGCCGAGGTGTGGGTGTGCGTGTGTCTTCCTTCCTTTCTCCTCCTCCTCCCCCCCCTCCCCGCCCGGTTCGCCGGGAACCCAAACACGGAGGCGCTCGCCCCCTGAGGAAACACCGAGCTGGGAACCAAAGGCTGCTTGGGGACCGGCGCCGGAGACCGTGGGGAGGGAGGGAGGGAGCCGAGGGTGTCTGGGGTGGAGGTGGCGTGGCTGGGGAAAGCCGCCCTTTTCCCCCTCCTCCTCCTCCTCCTCCCTCTCCCGCTGCCCTCTCCGAGCATCTTGTGCCAACAGGAACGGCTGGCTGGAGGTTGCTGCCGCTCCCGCTCGGCTTTTGCCCGCCGGAATCCTCCAGCGGTGGCGGCGGCGCGGCTGATGTAAGGCCCTGGCGGGAGCGGAGGAGAAACCAGGAGGGGAGGTGAGGAAGGAGCGGGCAAGAGAGAGAGAGAGAGAGAGAGAGAGGGAGGCGGGGAGAGGGATGCGGCGCTCCTGCGAGCAGAGGGGCTGGCTTTCCTGGGGAGCGTCGCCAGCCGGCCACTCAACCACACACACACACACGCGCGCGCGCGCGCACACACACACACACATACACACACACACACAAACACGCGAGCGCGCACCCACCCGACCTCTGGAGCTGGCGAAGGCAGGCGAGGGCTGGTGGCTGGCCGGCCGACCGGCTGGCAGGTAGGGAGATTGGGGGACCGCGGCCGAGCGGTGGCCATGGCCGGATGCCGGCGGCGGGAGGGGGGCGGGCTGCCTTTACCTGGCTTCCTCCGGCGGGGTCCCTTGGGGACGCTGGCGCGGCTCCCCGGGAGGGGGGGGTCTGGAGACACCCTCCTCTTGGCCGTGCCTCACTTTTTCTTACGTTTTGGCTGCGGTCTCTCTCGCCATCAGCCGGCGTGTTTACTCGAGAGTCGATCCTACCGGAGTGTTTCTCCCCGCGGAAGAGCGCATCCTGTTGTTCGGCGCGCTGCGCGGGCTGATGGGTGTGTGTGTGTGTGTGTGTGTGTGTGTGTGTGCGCGGTGGCTGATTTGGGATCGGTTGTCCTAGTGGGAATCCTCCCCCTCCCCCCCCTCCCCTCCCCTCCATAAACTCCTCGGGGTGACAGCTCTTCCGTTAAGCTTCACCTTGGCTTTGTTTCCAGCTACATACGGCGCCCTTCCGAACAAAAGCAAAATAAGCGTCGGAGGTACCCGGGGCACGTCTCCTCCTATTTATGCTCCTAGCTTGCATTTTGGCCTTCCTGTCCCCTCGTTTTCTCGCTCGCCATGGTTTTATTATTATTATTATTATTATTATTATTATTATTATTATTATTATTATTATTATTATTATTATTATTATTGCTTGTCTGCTGCTGCTGAGCAGGGCACCGTATTGATTTATCTCTCCTCCCCCTCCCCTCCCGCCGCCCCCCTATGTGCATCCGGGATTAAATGTCAGCGTTATATGCGATGCTAAGAAATGTTTCTCCTGGCTTCCAGGCGAACTTTAGTTCTTCACCCAGAGGGGGAAAAGGGGGTGTATTTCGGGAAACAAGAGATACTTTCCTGCCCTTCCCATGTAGCCTGAAAAGGTCCTGTTCATGAGTGGAGTTTTGCTTCCCTGTACTCCTTGCTTCCCAGCACCAGTGTACAGAAGGAGGTTACCAAGAAGCAGGTGTCCTGAGCAGGTGGCTTGCAGAACCCAACCGGGTGGCTGATCCTCGGTGGGGAGAGGCTAGTTACTTCACCACATTTTTGGGGGGTTGCGGGCAGGTGCCTGGCATTGCCCAGATAATGATGACTATTTTGCCCCTTCCTCAAAGAACAACCCTCTCCCCCCCACAACTCCATCTTTCTCTGCTGTTGCTCTCCCCCTCACTTTCCCTCTCCTGCCTTCTTTCTTAGTCTGAAGAGGTAATACCTCAGGCCAAGAGAGTAGTTTTTGCTGGATACCAACAGGAGGCCAGGGGCTCCCCTAAAAAATGCATTTGAGTTGATGTTGGTGATGAGCCAGCTGTATTAATTCCAACGTACTGTGAAGAATACACAAAGGGAAAAAAATAAGAATTTAATCATTATTCCTGGTCTCAACTAATTGTATAAGAGAGTATACGTCTGACTGGGAGTGGGTTTCTCCCATACCACAAGGCATTCTCTGTCCTCCACCCTCCCCCTTACTGCCAGTGTATATTTGTGCATGTGCAGGGTGTTGCAAACTTGTAAAAAAGAAGAGAGAGGTGGCCCTATAAAATGAGCAGCGTGCCTGCATGTGGGAGGGACTGTGTCTCAGAGGCAGTACCCACACAGAATGGGAAACTCAGAGGTTTGATCCTTGGCATCCCCAGGTAGGGCTGGAAGAAAACTGCAGCCTGTAGTATCCGCAGAATATCAACAATACAGAACTAGAGGGACCGAGGCCCTGATTCAGTGCAGGGCAGTTTCCTAGGTACTTCTTGAGACTAAATTTCTATTCCGAGGGGAAGGTGGCTGATGTAGATGGCTGAGTACTGCTGCCATTAATGCTACTTTGGTGGGGGTGGACTTTTGTCAGGGAGCAAACTCATAGACACTGCTTCTGGAAGTCCTGCTGCCTTGCAGAAGCAAGGAAGAGAGAACTGGAATGTTTTGTCATGGGTAACATTTCGTTGGGGAGCTTAGATGTTGCTGTGACCCCGAACTTCTGCATGAACATGAGTATTTGTTGTTTATGGCAAGGACCTCCGCGTTGGAAAAACATACCATATTTGTGCAGGGTGACGCAAGGTTTTGTTGTGTCGCTAGCCTATGAGTCAGAAATCTGGTGCATGAATTATGACAATTAGGGGATATGTGTGTGCAGCACGAAAGCTGACTGGATAGCTCAGTGGTTTAAGCATCTGGCTGTGGAGCCAGAGGTTGGGAGTTTGATTCCCCCACTGTGCCTTCTCCAGGTGGAGCCAGCCTATGTCCCAAGGTGCCCACAGAAAAAGGGAATGATAAACCACTTCTGTGTGTTCTCTACCTGGAAACCCTGAAAAGGGTTGCCATAAATCAGAATTGGCGTGATGGCAAATGATAACAGCTGGCTGGATAGCTTGGTGGTTTAGGTATCTTGCTGCAGTGCTACAGGTTGGGAATTCGATTCACCACTTTTCCTCCTGCAATTACAGTGTGCTTCCTGCAAGAAGAGCCAGTCTGTGTGGCCTTGGGCAAGCTGCACCCAGGGCACCCACTTCTGCGTATTCTCTACCTGGAAACCCTAAAAAGGGTCACCACAAGTCAGAATTAACTTGACATATTATTATTATTATTATTATTATTATTATTATTATTATTATTATTATTATTATTATTATTATTATTATTATTATTATTATTATTATTATTATTATTATTATTATTATTATTATTATTATTACAGTATTATTAATTGGATAAGTATGTGCAAGAAAGCAAAATACAATTAGTCTTCATTTAGAGGTAAGCACTGCTTGAACTCTGGAGGATGTGTGACCATGTAAACATGTTTAGGGGTAGAATGTATAATTGCACCATATATGTAGATGCCGCAAGAACCAGCAGAGATGGACTCATCTCATGAGTTTGAAGTTAAGATAGTGCACCCTTCATTACGTCAAAGATTGCTAAGCCCAATATGCAGCATTCCGTGAATTTTTTCAGGTGGTGCAATTTAATTTTGCCTGTTGTCGGTGATCATTTATGCCAAACAACTGAAGCTCTGAAACTCTGTAAGAGCAACAGTATTGTAAGTTGTCATATAACTGTCATGTAAAGTTATGTAAATATATTCAATATTAGTTGCTATCGGGAGTAATTTTGAGGTCATTTTCTGAAAATTACTTGGCATGGTGTGTTATTTCTAAGGCTGCCTTTTGGATCTAACTCCTAAATACAGGTTTTCATTTGTTCTGTATTTCAGCTCCACAACCCACAATTGATATGTTGGCACATAATATAAACCTTGTATGCTGCAGCTAGGATTCAGTTTTATTCTGAAGTGAATAGTTGCTGTGTAGATAATATGAAGGTGAAAAAGGATTTTTTTAAACAGGGAACTTTGTTTCAAAATTATGTAGCATCCATACTTATAATACCCTTATTCAATGTGTTTTTAGTGCACCTAACTCTCAGGGCGATAGTCATAAATTGGGAAATGCAGGTGTTCATTGTGAGAGCCTCCATGGCCATCTCACCCCATAGCAACCTTAGGAGAGTCCATATATCAAGCCATAAGGTTGGGGTGTATGTACAGTTGAGGAAATTGTATTTTTAAAAAAGTATTGGCTCTAAATTGCTTGTTCATCCAAACCGCCTTTGAAATATTTTGCTTCTGAACATGGAGAGGTTGCAACAGTACACTGTTCCCTGGAAAATCCATTTTCCTCTCATTTACTAAAAGAATTACTGCTAAACTCAAGAGGGAAATCGTGGGGTCAAGGAGTAACAGATGATGTCTCAACCCCTTCTGCTTGCAAGTTCCCAGGGCTTCAGCCCAGAGCCCTGGCTCCCCTACACCGCTCGCTGTGTTGGATTGTGGCCCTTGTCTGTGCTGGCAGATCTGAGCAACACTGGAGCTGCGCTCGAGACTGTCAAAACAGTTTCAAAACCTTCCTTGATCATTGGGTATAGATTCATATCTGCTTGCATAACAACAGGCTTTGCTTTTCAGTAGCACTCCCCCGCTCTGAGGCTCTGTGATGAAGCACAGGTTTTCTTTTTTTAAAAATAGGAGCCCAAAAATATCCAAAGCATAACCTCTAATCCAAAGAGTTCCTCTGGGAAAATCTCTGCAGGTGGATAAAGAGAGAGGGAAGCCAAATGATTATCACTCAGCTTCCCCTCTCCCCCTCCGGTGCAAACATAACATGTTACATGACAGTCTTTGGGTTCTCTGTGTATACCACCACAAATGTAGTGAATGGCAGTATTATATTGTTCCTATTCTGCTTCAAGTAAATCTATAATTCTCTTTTCTTGACATTCTTAGTGCTGCTTTTTAAAAAAGTTTTTAAAAAGGGGGGAATCTTCAGCTGTATTGTTCCAGTAAATTTTTGGCAGTTGTGTTGCACTTGAAACCCTGCTGGGTGTCTGTCAAATCCATTTGCCTCCTACCATGAAGGAGAAAGAGCCCCTTGTTTAAAGGAACTAAAGTATGGGATGTAAAGTGAGGGTGTGTATTGGTGCTTTAGGGATGGATAGATGGGCATGTTTCTCAGGGTTCAAGTCACTTAAGTGTCCTTAAATGTTGTGGTTGCCTTCACAATAGTAAGTTGCATCTCCAGAGTTGACTTCAGGTACTGTAGTTTAAAGAAGGAAACAGAGGAGTTTTCGTAATCCACAGTAAAGCAAAGCCTTTATTAGAAACAGCTGAACAAATATCACAAATAGCAAGCTTTTGTGTTCTCTAGAATTCTTCATCAGACAGAATATTACACCAAGCCAGGGAATGGCAGGTGCAGAGGAGAAGAATCTAGGAGGGAGGCAGCACCATGTTTGGAAAAACATGGTATAGTTGCTTGCTTTCTAGAGACTAAAGGTCTATAGACCTCAGTGGGACTTACTTTTCAGTAGATATTTATGGGACTGAGCTATAGTTACTGGTAGTAACTGCGCCATCCTGTTAGGCACAATCACTGTTAGGCAGTGTGGTGCAGTGCCTAGATGATTGTACTGGGACCTGCGATATCTCAGTTCAAATTCCCAGCTAGCCATGAAATCATTGAGTGATCCTGAGCCAGTCATTCTCTTCCAGCTTCAGCTATGTCACAGAGTTGTTGTGGGGAGGCAGGGAGCCATGCATGCCATCCCAAATTCACTGGATATAAAACAGGACACAAGCCTAATCAATCAATCAGTCTTGTCAGTCTGTCAGTCAGTCAGGTATTTTCAAGTAAATTCTGACTTACAGAGACCCTTCTCAGGGTTTTCCAGGTAGAAAATACTCAGAAGTGGTTTACCATCCCCTTCTTCTGGAGGCATCCTGGGATTGTGCAGCTTGCCCAAGGCCACGTAGACTGGCTCTACTCCCAGGAGGCTCAGTGGGGAACTGAACTCTCAACCTCTGACTCCACAGTCAGATACTTAAACCACTGAGCTATCTACTCTGCTCTAATACATAAACAAAGACATCTCTAACAGGATGTTCTTTTAAAACAAAAACTGAAAGCTACCTGTATATTTTGATGATACTTTAGTAGTTGGTTCTAATGAGTGTATTAACTTACTGTGGATTTTTTGTTTGTTTCTTGTAATGAAACAACACAGATACTGTATGTTGCTTGCAGAGAAAGTCTAAAACAGTTGGCAATGTTGATATGGAAGACTATTTTTTAGCCCTCATTGTTAAACTGTCTTCTCCAGCCTGATACTCCTGAGATGTCCTGTTTGGGGGACTTCTATCATGTGCACACTGGATGGGAATGATGAGGTCTGTGGTTGAGACACCTGGAGCTCACCAGTTTAGGAAAGGCTGTTAGAGCTCTATAACTGACTCATGAGCCTATGGTTTCATCAGCCATGAGCAGTAGCTGTGATCAGGCAATCAGGACCAGTTCTGTGTACCTTTTTTTTTGGCATTAGATTGGAATAGTAATGGTTTGGAACAAGGCTGCCTCTAGAATGCTTTGTCTTTTTATTCATTTGTTCGTTTATGTTTTAGAAGGACTGTAATACTTTTTTTCTGGTTTGATCAATTTCTTTAGTGCTGTTGTTTTTAGTTATTCTGCTACTGCTTGTAAGTGCGCTTGTTTTTCATTTTTAACAGGTTTTTGTTCTCTCTTTTTTTTTTTTGTAAAACTGGCCTGGAAAGAGTTTTAGAAGAATGCAGTACTAGCAAAACCATACAACAACATTTTACGCAGTGCTCCTTTTCAGCTTCTACAGTCTACTTTCCATTCCTTCTCCACCCCATGGTTTTCAGATGTTTTCACATTTTTACAAAAATGTAACTAAAAGACAACTCAAGAGTTACTATTGAGTTTATAACTGTAATGTAACTGATGGATTTTTTGGGGGGCTCAGACACCTAACTCTTAACTATTTTTATTAACTTTTCAAGCTCTTAGAATGTAGCTGGTTTCAGTGGTTCCTTGGGATAAATTTGTGGTGACAGTATAATGTGGGAACTTCACAGGGGCTGGACTCAGTGATCCATAGGATTCCTTCTGGCTCTGCAGTTCTAAGTTGTTGATGATTTTGAACTTGTCTATGCTTGAGAAAATGCTGCTGTTTCAAGAATTTCATCTGGCTGGATAGCCCTAGAGATGTAGCGTATTTGCATTTGATCACATGCATTCATGTCTGTCTGTGGATAGCTGGGTCTACTCATATGAAAAAGCTCCTGTTTGAATCAGCTCTTGCTCTTCCCCCCAAAAATGTATTACTAAAAACACAGCAAGCCTAGGAATGTGTTTTTAACTCAGAATATAAATTGTAAGGTTATCTGGCATAATAAAACAAGCATGTTAACATGGGGGGGGGATAGAGAGAGGGAGGGAGAAAGAGCAATCAAAAAGAAAAAGAAAAGCAACCACAAACTAGGTCATTTACCAACCAGGTATCCAATGGTTTTTATATAGTAAGACACAGGCCAAAAACATGTTGCTTAATGTAGTAAAGTGTTATTGAGTAGCCTATTGAATTAATGGATAATTAACGAGTCAGCTTCTTCATAACATTTCATTGATTCAGTGGGTCTACTCTAGTTGCAATTTACTGTGCTAAAGTAAGACTCAGAGTAGGCCCATTTGAATCAATTGGACATATGTAATAGTTGATTCATCAAGTTACCATTGATTCAATGAGCTTACTCTAGTGTGATTTGCTGTGCTAAGCAACAGGATATTTTTGACACTGAAATGTCATGAGCCTCATAATGGCAGTATTATTGTAATGTTGCCAGTAGCGAAAAACCGCAGAAGTATTGCTGGTTTAGCAAAAATTTTCTAAGACACCCCCCCACCCAAATAATTGGATCTCTAATGCATGGAAGCATTGTAGTGTTCCTCTTATTTTTGATCCTCTGCTCTTGTTGCAAAAGTAAATCTGGAATAAATAGAAGGGTTCTTGGGGGGCATGAAGATAGTGTTTACTGTTTGTCTTATGTGAAATTATCTTATATTGTGCTGTACTAGTATATATACAATGCTTCTTATGCCTCAATCATAGGGGATGGAAAGTGTGTCATGAAATTGCAAATTCGTTCTCCTAGCCTTCTCTTACTGTTTTTAATTGATGTGGGAAGGTAACCTATTGGTGTTTACTACAGGTAATGCTCCACAGGACTGGTATAAGGACTGGTGAGAATATGGAGCTGTGGCTTGGAAGATTTTCCCATCACAGACTGATTAATGTAGAATGTGGATCTGTGATTTGGTGAATCCTGCTTTCCAGGATTATGTATAGCTGCTTGTTGTGACCATAAATGTCTTTGTATTTATATCTTTGAGCACAAGGTGGTTCTTCAGAAGACTGAAGATTTCAAAAGAAAGAAATTATTCTACAATATTTCTCTGATTCCTCTTTGCAGTTTTTTAGACGTACTAAAAAACCATAGTGAGATGCAAGTATTCAGTATAAGAAGACTGTTTTGATCCAAAAAAGTGTACATGTGAAAGCAGTTTTGTAAGTGAACAAGATATAAGATACATTAGGGTGTTAGAGAGTCACTGGCTGAAATCTTACTGCAAAACTGTGTCACAGAACTGGGTTGATGTCATTGGAATTGATGATCTGGTGGTGAGTCTCCAATATTAAATACTTCCCCTCCCATTCCCCTTATCCCAGGGTTCCCACATGCTTCTCCGGGGCAAAAGGGATCCATAGGGAGCCTCAGAACTTGAAAGAGTGGAGGGAAGAACATTTTAAACTGAATTAAGAGTTCCATATGTAAATATGTTATTGATGTTTTGGCCTTAGGACTCACTGAAATAGTTGTCAGTGCATTTTTTCCATTGTCGTTATTTAGACACAGAAAGCTGGTTGCCAAGTAGAAGGATTCCCCCCTCCCCCTTAAAAGGAATTGATTTTTAGCTTCATTCAGATGCAATCTGCCATTCTTCCCCTGGAGTGGTTGCAAGGAGAGAGGAAGCTTTTGTTACTGTTTTAGATGGTCATAACATTTGAAACTGGACAAACAATGGTTAGTCTTCACTATGATTTGTTAAAGCAATCCAAATTCAATCGTGGGTTATGAAGCTGATCTCCTTCCACCACCCTTAGTTTCAAAAGCTCACATTTAAGTTTAACTACAGTTAAGAGTTTAGATGAAGCAGGAAACTGCACTTAGTTTGAATGCAGTTTTCCAGACTTAATCTTAGAACTGCAGACCTGGAAGAGATCCTCTGGATCATTGAGTCGAACCTCTGAGAAGGAGGCACAGTGGGGAATTGAACTCCCAACCTCTGGTTCCACAGCCTGATGCCTAACCCACTGAGCTATCCAGCAGTTTGCTCATGCCATTGCTGGAGAAAGGGTTGGGGAGTATGTGAGCCTGAAGCTTGATACAGCTTGTTCTTGTGATGTGGGATTCTTTATTTATTTATTTATTTATTTGATTTATACCCCACCTATCTGGCCCACCGGACCACTCTAGGTGGCTTCCAATATAAAATCAGATAATAAAAACATAGACAAATACATAATAATCAAACAGCAACAGCAGTAAAATAAAGAAGGAAAAGTAAGAGAGAACTCAAGAATTGGCTGGAGGGAAGGCCTGGATAAATAACCATGTTTTTAGTTGGGTTTTAAAGGTGCCCAGCGTGGGGGCCGCGTGAATCTCTGGAGGGAGATTGTTCCAGAGGCGAGGAGCCACCGCCTAGAAGGCCCGGTTTCGTGTTTTCTCCTTCCGGGCCTCTCTCGGCATCAGGCTCCTCAGCCTCACCTCCTGACTTTTTTATTTTTTTGATTTATATCCCGCTCATCTGGTAAATCTATACCACTCTGAGCGGCTCTTTTGCGGGTGATCCGGGTAGACCTTGGTGGGAGGAGGCGTTCCGCCAAATATTGAGGTCCTAAACCGTTTAGGGCCTTATAAGTAAGCATTAAAACTTTGAAGTTGACACAGAAACAAATGGGCAGCCAATGCAATGCGGCCAGCGTTGGAGAGATTTGTTGGTATTTCCTCACTCTTGTAAGGAGCCTGGCCACCGCATTCTGCACCACCTGAAGTTTCTGTGTCAGTCTCAAAGGCAGCCCCACGTAGAGCGCGTTACAGTGATCTAATCTTGAGATTACAAGCGCATGCACCAAGGTAGTGAGTGCCCCCGTGTCGAGATAGGGTCGCAGCCCGGCAATCTGCCAAATTCTTGATGGCCACATGCACAATAATGTAAGTTACATGATTTCTCGCTAATTTTCTTGGCCTCCGTAGGTTTTTGTAACAAGCAGGAAAACCATGTGTGTGAGGAGTTTTGTAAACTTTGAAAATTGACCTTTTCTCGACATTGAAAAAGAGGAAGACAAAGAGTTTCTTGTTAGGCTGCTGAGGTGGTATAAGAAAATCTTATATGAGATTTTCATATGTAATGTACCTCATTGCCAATTTTATTGTACTCGGTTACCATGCCATGGAAGTGTAGGGGGAAAAAATCTCACAGGCTGGAAGGAAAAGTGAATGAGTAATATGTTTTGAATTGAACCAAAGAGGCTCTGTTACCTGACACACCTCTTTCTACCTCTTGTTCCTAAACGTAACTAATGCTAAACAAATGGAGACTTCTAGAAAATGTTGCTGTGTAGAACACTTGCTCTGCTTTACCTTCATCAAGCACACTCCATTTCATTCCTTCACATTTCAAAACACTTCTGCTCTCCAGCAAGACTTGGGGCTTCTCCAGGCTTCTTGCTCTTAATGTGTGGATGTGTTGTTTTTATTAAATAGAGCACAGGTACAGTTTAAAATGAGGCTCATATCCCGGAAGTAAGCAGTAGTATGCCTGACTTTATTTCATATTTAGGCCCTGCCTAGTAACTGTAAAATGCATCATCTGACGATCACCTTAGCTTTCTAGCTCCCAGGAATAAGATCTATTTCTCAGGCAACTTAGACTTTACCTCCTTTGGGGCATAAATTGCCCAGTTTAGGATACTTAATGGAAAGATAGAATAAAACCTATAAAAATAGAATTCATCAGTGGCTTTCTGAACTGCAAACAGGTAATGCAATTAGCTTTGTGCCTGACAGGTGACAGTATTAGGATCCACACTGCATGTAGTTGGCTAGCTGTCAGTGAATCTGCAACAAAATTAATTTTGATCTGTGACTTCCAGCCCTGAAGTGTGAAATCCTGTTTAGGTTTACTCAAAAAGAAATCCAACCATGTTCAGTGAGGTTTACTGTCTTATATGTGTTTCAAATGTCAGCTTAAATATGATGCACAGTTGTGGCATTCATTGAGTAGCTTGTGTGACCAAATGCGCTGGTGACAACATCTGACCTTGGCCATACACTTTCAGTGTGCATGCCACAAAGAGCTGTGATTCTTTAGTGAAATGTATGAGCACTTTTGTGGGACGTGGTGGTGCTGCGGGTTAAACTGCAGAAGGCTCTGTGCTGCAAGGTCAGAAGACCAAGCAGTTGTAAGATCGAATCCACGTGACGGAGTGAGCTCCCAATGCTTGTCCCAGCTCCTGCCAACCTAGCAGTTCGAAAGCATGCAAATGCGCGTAGATAAATAGGTATCACCACAGTGGGAGGATAACAGCGTTCCGTGTCTACTTGTGCTGGCCACATGACCACGGAAACTGTCTATGGACAAACGCTGGCTCTGTGGCTTGGAGACGGGGATGGCATCGTGCCCTAGAGTTGGACACAACTGGACTAAATGTCAAGGGAAACCTTTACCTATGTCCATTTTTGCTCTTTTTGGTCTGCAACACTGAGAATACCCCAGGTGGTACGACTGTTTCCCATACAGCGTGTGGACTTCTGGAAGGTGCCATTCAAACAGAATAACATTTCCATGTTCTGACCGCTGCTGCAGTTAAACATCCAGGAGCAAACAGCAAGGGGCAGATCTGTTTATATGCTTTTAAAAAGAAAAGGATAATAACTATTCCAAGGTTTGTTGACCTATACATTGCATTCCGATGATCAATTCCTCACATTTCCAGTGCTCACACTGTGAGTAATGTCACTTAAATAGCCAAAATGAAACCATCAGCACACTAGAGGGGAAGGCATCTGGAAGCATCAAGGAATCCTGAGGTTTAAGGAAGTACGAACATGTTTGAAAGGATGGGGAAATTGAGAACTCTGGATGACGGTGTGGCTGAGGAGGAGCATTCAACCTCTGAGATTAGGATTATGCTACGTGAGAAGCAAGTCTATATCAATGGCCTATAACACAAGTTGGGCTGTCCTCTCCAGTTATTATCTTTGTGAATAGAGCTTGCTTGTTTGTATTGGCAGCTCAAAGTGTCAGTATGTTATATGGTTACCAACATTTGTTAAAATGTCTTGAAAGCACAGTGGTAACCTTTACATCTTTCTTATTCTGTCGACAGTACGCACTGAATTTGGAATTTTCTCACAAGGTGAATGTGGAGATAACTCAGGTAGTTTTTCCTGGGGTGGAGGATGGCAGTTCTGAAGGGATAGTAAGATATATTCACCTGCAAATGGACATAACCCATGAGGTTATCTCAATGTGACAATATTTATGTTATATGGAAGTAATCAGAGGGACTATATTTGCAGGTATACACTGTCTTTCTCCTAGTGAGCTCATGACCCTCTTCCTTCCTCATATTATTCTAACAACAACCCTGTGATGTAGCAGAGGTGCAGCCCAAGATCACTCAGTGTGTCTTATAGTTCTGTGGAGACTATATGTTAGATCTCCAGAATCCCAGTTTGATACACTGACTTCTCTACCACTCTGTATAATTTATTTTTAAATTTGCCTCTTTTTTGGGGGAATATATTGTTATATAATATGGATTAAAATATGTTTAAAATTATCCCAGGATTACCAGCCTTCCCTTCCTTTTCTTTTCTTTTTTTCCTTCTGAGGGTGGGGGAGAAGTAATTAGTGTTCCACTACTGAATTTGTTTCTTCTAAATTAATTTTGCAAGGCACAAAATGGATCTGCCACTGTCTGTCGAATTGATTAATTCACAGAAATTAATTCACAAAAATAAATAAATAAACAAACAAACAAACAAACAGAGTTGTTTCCAAAAGGGAATAAAATACTAGCTTCCCTCACACTCCCTATTTTGCCCTCTCCTGAGAATCTTGTATCCTCAAGCATTTGTTGTGGCAGTCCTCTATCCCCTGGGGGTAGGGGTGGGTGGGATCAGCATATTTTACAGACTAGAGTCTGGGTTATATAAAACACATGGATGCTATTAGTCATGAGGGTTTCATTCACTTTAATAGTGGCCATAAAGATAAAGCATGGAAATGTTTCCAGGATTGTGTCCCAAGAATAAATGTAAAACTGATGGGAGTATGAAGGCAATAAGGGGATGCAGAGGTGACCTGTAGCCATACTTGGTAGGTAGGTATGGTATGCTTGCTTTTAGGGGCGGATTCCATTCTTAGACCCTGTGGACTGATGTAACTATAGATCAGAGCCGAAGACAGGTTTCTAGCTTGCAAATGTATGTGCAAGTGGTTGCTATGAACAGAGCTTGGGAAAAAATTGTCTTTTGTCCCCCTAGCTAGCTTACGTGCTATCATATCCTTTCAGATCTTTCTGGCTACATCCCTATTCAGGTGTGTAGTGCATGAATCCTCTATATTTTATGGAATAGTCTTATTACTGTTTTAAGTAATTTAGTGCTTCTTGTATCCTATTAACCAGTTGTATGGAAATAATGTTAGAACTGATTGAGTGGAGTATGTGAACATATGTGCAAGGGGGATGAAGTTACAGGCCTTGGCCTTGCCTTCAGTGTCCATTGGGTTTCAACTCTACCCTCTCTACACCCAACTTCCTTGCATTGAGCAGGGAGGTTCAAAAGGGGCCTTTGCTTGCATCTGCTTGAAAACAAGTAGACCCCACTGGCACGATAGGTGACCTTGATCAAGCAAAGACCTCTGTGACATGGAGGATTCAGTTTGTGTCTGTGTGAATGCAAGTAGCATAACCCGCCTCTTTGAGAACTAGCTGGTAACCTGGCTTGGTCAGGAACAGGAAGAGGCAAAGCTGGGGAAAGTGGGACTGTGATCAGTCTGGATGGACCTGTGCCCCGTACAGGCATTTATTTACCTCTTTGAGCAGAACATATTGAACATAGGGGCCTTATGCTAGAATAATGACTTAAATGGTCGGTCAGCTCAAACATCAGAGGACACCATGGTTGGCAAACCCACTCCAAATGGAGTTCTTGGTTCAGCTGATGGCAACTCAAGGTTTGTCATGCCAAAACATTATTAAATTTCATACACTAGAGATTGGCTTGATACTTGAGTTGAGTCACAGTACTGTGTGTGAAGGAACAGTGCTCCTTTAAATATTTCTAACGGGTAATGTGAGACAAGTAACTTCGTTTGAGAAATGACGGTCAATTCTAGTTCAAGTCAGTTGGTTTCGCAGAGGGATCTGCAGCTCCGTTCTGAGTGAGTGCCGTGATCCGTTTGTTTGCTAGACAAATAGGCAGGCCATCTGATGGTTGTCCCTAATCCATTTGCTTACAGGATCAGGGAACAGACAGCTGGGAAATCCGGCTCTCCCTCCTTCTTTATGTGTGTGTGGTGTATGTGTGTGTAAGATATATGGCTTTCATCCATAGCAACCCTGGCATGGTTTTATAAATGAAACAATGTTTTGACTGTTTGAACAAAGTTTAAATTTTAATCCACTTCCTGTATTTCCCCCAAACATGGCAATAAAGAACAAAGCAATAATGCTGTAATGTTTCTTTTCCCCCTTCCGTTTACAGTTATGGGTCTTCAGGAGCTTTGTTATTCTTGGGTCTCAGATTAAAATAAAAAATGGAAGTAGGGACTTACATTCTCTTCCAGGTTTGGGGATGCCACCCATTTTTTTTTAAAAAAAATCTCAGAGCTTCTGTTTCTTTAGCATTTGTGCAGAGGGACAGCTGGAAAGGGCAGCGGCACAAGGTGGAACAAGTCTAACAAGATGTACATAGATGATGGCAGATTTTATTCAGAAGGAGCAAAAATGAACCAGCAAATTTTAAAAATCCATGCTACCTCTTTGTCAGTGGCAATTTTAATCTAGTGCCTTGTTCCCCAAATGCACCCCCAGACAAGCTACTCTTGCCACACATATACATATCCTCAGGACTGGTGTTGCTTCTTCAAAGAACTTGGAAATGTTTGTTTGTTATCCCTCGGCACAATTTATATTAGACAAAATGTGTCATTTAGTGCCCACAACGTCTTTAAGAAAGTAATTAACAATGGGTTAAAATGCAAGAGGAAATTGAAGGTGGCTTGCTCTTTTATCCCTGAAGACAAGTCTGTTTTAATTATGGTTATCTTTATTTACGTTAATTGCCTGGAGATGTTTTGGCAAGAATTGATATCCGGAATACATGGGGAGCAATCTTCCTTGTTCAGAAGACAGACGTAGTTTTCATCCTATTTTAAAAGACTCATCTGTGGACCTTGCAATGCTGCACTGTAATGTTTTCCTAATGGGTTTATGGAAGCTACATGTCTTTTCAGGAAGTTTTTTTAAAAAAATAAAATACAATAGTGGATGATGAGGCTGAGGACTGTGCAGTCCTCTAGGATATTGTTGCATGACAGCTCCCATTAGTTATTGGAAACACAGATGAACCTGAAGCATGATGGAATCCCAACAAGTCCCCATGTTATGTTTTTAAATTTTATGTTTTTCCCCTGTGCAACATTCATAGCACTGTGATGCCCAATTGGACGAAGACCTTCATGGGATAAAATGCAAACTTATGCTTGTGATTTTTTAAAAAAAGTGATCTAATAAAGGTATCACACACTCTTGCTTTTGGGTTGTGCAAAGTCACAGGGCAGCTTTATCTCTGCTTACCCGAGAATTCACTGCTGAGCAAATACAGCATTGGTTTATGTATTCATCAGCTCTGAAGTGAAGTGATAGGTAGTTAGCCTTCATGTTTGTACAGTGGTGCCTCAACTTACAACCATAATCCGTTCAAGAAGATGAAAGTAAATTGAAATTGTCTGTAAGTCAAAGCACCGTTTCCCATTGAAATGCATGGGAACGCGATTAATCCATTCCAGCATTTTAAAAAATACGAAAAAAATTAAAAATAAAACACTGCAAACCCCATAGGAATGCACTGGAGCTGTAAAAAACAAAACAAACCCAAAAAAATAAACATTGGAGCAAGTCCCATGCTGGGACTTGCAGCACCTTACCTTACCAGTCCGAAGCCTCCTCTGATCGCACTCACTCCCCTGCAGGGCTGGCCATGGTGCAGGGCAAGTCTGGGGCGAACAGCCAGACCACCCTGGCCAGACTCAGCCCTCCTGCACTGGGTCCTCACTGCCACTGCCGCCTCCCCACTGCCGCTGCATCCCTTTCCCTAAGCATTGGGGTGAAAGAGCTACAAAGAAGCAGCCTCTTCGCCACCAATAGTTTGAATTTCCTGCCTTTTCCCCCTGGCTTTTTCTGTTCACAAGTCGAAGCTCCAGCCGCGAGTAAAAGCAAAATTATGCAGCCGGAGTTGGTCGTGACTTGAAATGGTCTTAAGTAGGGGCATTGGTAAGTCGAGGCACCACTGTATTGCATGTGGTGTACAAGAGTCTTAGTAACATCTTTATGCTATTTTCATACTGCTCACATAGATGAGATTTGCCCAAATTGAATTCTAGACATGCTTAACTAGTACATATTTTAGTTGTGAGCTGGACCAGATCTTGATTGATGCATGAGCAGCCTGAAATGAAAAAAATAAGTGGTAGCTGAGCTGACTGGGCAGAGTGATAGAGGAAAACGACGTAGCATAGGATAACCTTTCTCTGGATCTGGGTTGGGGAATATGTGGCCATCCAGATGTTTTTGTACTGCAGCTACAGTTGTGACTCACTAATGGCTAGGCTGGCTAATGGATAGGTACGGTATCTTTTCCAGCAACATCTGGAAGACCATACATTCCCCAACTGTGTTTGGGATCAGCTATATCTTCCTATTGTCAGATCTAGGGCAGAAATAGACACAATGGTATTCACCCAATTAGCAATCCAAATTTTGTAGATAAATTTTGAAGAGTGAATAGGAGGTGTGCTCCGTGATCTGAACTGCAATTGAGTTAGGGTGGATTTAACTTCCCTGCATCTAGGCCTGTTTTTTTGATCAGCATCAGCATCCCTTTCCTCTCTATATTCAGTGGAAGAAAAAGTCAATTTGATCTTTGAAAGCTCTTTCTGTTCCTCCATGCAACTAGCAAGCAGTTGAGGCCGGTCAGGACTGTGGCAGGGAGCATCTTCTTTAAAAGCTTCCTGCCCCTGCCAATATCATAATACAGATGCTGCTATTTACTTTTAAAAAGCCAGAAATGCAATTTTATTAGCATGCAGGGTGCCTTGTGTGGTTGGTTCCTTTAAGTTCTCAGAATTAATGTTGAAGTAATTTCTGACATATGAAAGAATGTTCTCTTCAACCAATTTAGAATTGGTTATGGGAATCTGTGACCTCGGGCGATGCTTCCTGAATTGTCTTGCTGGACACAGAGATGCTTCTAATTTTTAGACAAATTAAATACCTGGTTATTAACATTGCCTCTGAAGTATAAGGCAGAAATTTTGATCTAATTCTGCAACAGGTTACATGGAGGCAAATAATATTTTCCCTATCCCACCACTTTCATAAGCATCTTTAAGCACAGATTCTAGATAGGGATTTTACTTTGGCTGTTTCCAGATAATGGAACTGCATTCCTTGGGAGACTTGATAGGCTTTTTCCTTCTTTTCCTTCCAATGGCAACTAAAAACTTACCTCTTTAGAGAGGCTTTTGGGAGAGTCAAATGGAAAGATCTTTTAGAAATCAGATAGGTAGTTTTTAAATAGTGTTTTTAAATGTTTAAATATATTATAGTTTCTAATTTCATTGGTATTTATTTAGTTCTTTGTGGATTGAAATTTTTTCCCCATATTTTTATATGCCACATTGGGTCTGCAGTAGGGCAGAAGGACTGGATTAAAATAAAATAAAATATGACAGACATATATTATCACAGACATATTTCAAATTACAGGAGGGTCTTTCTAAAATGTACTTATTTTTGTCCCTTCAGTTCCTTTGGATTGATATGCTCACTATCTCCCACCATTGGCTATGCTCATCCATCCATCCATCCATCCATCCATCCATCCATCCATCCATCCATCCATCCATCCATCCATCCATCCATCTGGAGGATTTTCTGCTTATTCTCCCCTTTTACAGCCAGAAAAATGTCCTCAGTTTCCCCCCACAAAATCCTGTGCATAAGATTTGATGCAGTTCTGGGCAGTATTCCTTCTCTGGAATGCTTGTCCATTTCAGATGCTTACATCACTAACACAGCCGCTTGAAACTGAGCAGTGTAACAGCCTGAAATTGACAAGAGCAATGTTCTTAGCAGAGCTGAACTAAAGAAAGTGCATAGGCACTTGATATTGACAAAGGCAGCAAAAAGATAGGAAAATCCTGTGGAAGATTATACTTCAAGTGTAAACATCACAGGACTGTCAGTCTTGTGCTTGAAATTTAAAAGAAAGGGATCCCTTCCCTACTGCCACAGCACTCCTTGTTTTCCCTAGCTATTGCTTTGTGGAATTTCTCAACCTCTGTAGGGGTCCTGGAGGGAGATTCCCCACTGGGGCAAAAATGGCTGGGATTGGAAAATATTTCTTTCCTAGCTAAGGCTGATGTGAGCAGCAGTCCAACAACAGCTGAAGTTTCACTCCTCTGTACTATTGTGGATTTGAGATCAAATCTAGAAATGTTGGGAAACTTTGATGAGGAATTTTCAGGCCTCTTGGAATTCTTAGGAATATCTTGGGATTCCTGGGATTGTTCGTACCTCTAGCCGAGAGAGAGAGAGAGAGAGAGAGAGAGAGAGAGAGAGGTCTTCTTCCGTCCTGTAAGGTCTCTGTAATTTGTTTCAAAAAAATTCTAAGTTTTGTTTTTCTTTGAGAAGCACACATACCATAATCACTGCAGGACTTTCTCTTTGATAGAAAAGATGCAATTATTTTGTGCTTCATATTTTCAAAGCAAAAGGCAATGTAGTTTGGGGCAGTTTGTGCAAGTGCTCAAATTGTGGAAATCATTGCATTTTTAACAAAAAAAAGTGTAGTGACATGGAAAAAAACAAAATATTTATTTTGCACTAAATAACATTTGCATTAGTGAGGGAACACTTTTGAGATACAGTATCTGGAAGTTCCTTGCCATCCTAGATAGCAAGGAAAAGAATGCTACAGTCCCTCATTCTTGCACAGAAGGATGAGCAAAACAAGTAAGGATTCATATTCAAATATAGAGTAATGTGAATAAGGTGGCCATTCTTAAATAAGGCTATGGTTGGCACATGGTTTGTTTACAAAACAACGGTGTCATGGCAGATTCTGACTTCTTTTGGACCAGTGATCTATTTTCTCCTATGAGCTGCGTTCCACAAAAGCGGGGGGGGGGGGGAGAATGGAAACAAACATGAGCCCTACTTCTATGAATGATGGAGAATCTTCCCTCTAGAACTGCAAGTAAAGGGTTGTGCTGCATCAGAGAAGCATCAGGCATAGGGTCTTTGTCTTGCGAGTTGTTTCCTGGAGAGGAAAGCTGCTGCACCATGTTTGGGTGTCTGTGTCCATTCTAGACTCCTAATAATGTTCATGTTGGTGTTGGCTGAATGCCTACTTTAAAAAAAAAACTTGCCGAAATTTTATCTGAGCACAGCTAGCTGACCTGCACCATCAAAGCCTTGCTTTGGCTCTGTGGTAAAGACATTGATATGCATGCTTCCCTTGCAAGTATCATAACAGCCAGGTGGCAGCCATCTTTTTAAGGTCTTCAGAGCTAGTGAGACTTGGCTTCTGAAACAAAATCAGGACATGAATGGAAGGGAAATATAGAGATGTCTCTTGGAGGCTTATGCGGTCCATGCATGGCATGTCAGAAAGGGGACGCTGGCTGTCCAGCACCATTCAGATTGACCTGTCTACTATCCAAAGTGTAATGGTAAAATTAGAGTTCAAATTTTGTGTGGAACCTTTTGATTCCTTCAAGGGAAGCAGTCCCTGTGGGAACACCTTTTGGTGCCTGAGGCAAAGGATGGTGCCTCTATCCTGCTAGAGGTGTAGAGGAAAACAAAACTGGCAGTTGAATTTTACTTTAAACTAATGATGTGATAGTATCCACCACTGGGAATGACCAGATTTCTCCGGCAGGATATGTAGGGATTTGCTTCTGTGGAACTCTGGCATGTGCTACCTTAAGGCCTATGCTTCAGTTCACCTAATGGTAGGGACAGTTCTGGGGGGAAAAATCTCCTCCCCCACAAAAAAACAGAAGCTGGAAGTGCAGATTTACAGGTGACATATACGTATATTTTTTTTTTCTGTTTAACTCTCGTTGTGCATAAAAGCTCCCAAAAACTGGATAAACTTCAAGAAAAGTGTGGTGAATCATTCATAAATAAGAAATTGCAGCTAGGGAAAAATGATTTAGTAAACAGGATATGATGAGTTAACACCTCTACCTTGCCACATAAACTGTTTTTGTTATATGAATGGTGGAATTTGTTTTGTGGGAAGGTACAATGTGCTAATAGCGCATGATGTTTGGGTTATATGTGGTCATTGTATAATTCTCTCTGCAAAGAACCAGACATTTAAGAGAACAGAGCGACTTCAGTTTGATCTTTGTTTATAGCACAGCATTCTGAAAGTAGTAAGCACACTCCAACTTTGATGGATGATATGACAAGAGAGTTCGAACTGTTTCTATTGAGTGTAGCCTTACTTTATAGACATGGTGTTCCTAAATACTAGATATAATTTTCTTGTGTGTGTATGTGTGTGTGTTTTGTTTGCAATGTGTTTCTGATTAAGCATGCTCATAGAAATGGTGTCACCTCACAAATAGCAAGGCCGGAAAAAATCCCAAATACCTGGCTGAACAGGCAATGAAATACTGAATGTCGTGCTTATGATTTTGAAATGCAGTTTTGTTCAGGACTCATCCTTAAAAAAATGGCTCCTGAAATGTTGATGTGAATAGTTAGTAGACCATTTTCCAACCATGGAAAATAGTATTTGCAAGTGTTTATTTTCTTCCTTCTCCTGGCATCAGGCTCTGTACATATTTGAGTCTTAGAGGATCTTCTCTCTCCCCTTTTTTGTAGCTATTTTATAAAAACCTCAGAGCCCGCCAACCTGAGTCATGTGTCTACTGTCTTGTTGTGGAGAGGATTAGATAAACAAGATGATACCTGCAGAGCCAGCCTGAGATGTTTTGCTATCTGATAAGCAGAGAATGTCACCCTACTCCGTTCTATGTAGAGAAGCTGAATGGATGGCTATTTGAAGCTTAGTTGTGGGGAAGCGTCTGACATAAAAACTCAGGGCACCAGACCAGTTTAGGGCACAGGTCCGCATTGGCCCCCATAAGAAAGGCATGGCCAGAGGGATCAAGAGCTCAGAGGCTACCCCTGCTGTCCCCCAAGATCTGCCCCCCCCTGAGCTTTTTTGGTTTGTTCTTCCTCTTGGTAGGGCCAGCTAGCTGTTCTTAGGATCCAAATTGAACATAAGTTTCTGATTTACAGTTACCCATTCAAATCTTTTATTTCCCTCATCTTCCCCCCCCCCCTTCATCTCAGCAGTTAAATATTCAAGGAACAGGGAATCAGGCAGGGCAAGCTTTTTTTGTTATTGCTACTGTGAAATGTCTGGAAATCAGAAACCCTCATGCAGAGATCTGTCAGACCCTGAGCTGTCCTCTTTTATCTAAGTTTGTAAGGTGTAAGTGTAAAAGATGTATAAATGAGCTAATATTTCTGCAAGCTTGCGTCAACTGGAAAAGGCAAAGTGTGTGGTAGGATCTTTGGTGCTTGTACTGCTCCTTGCTGCCTGACACTTAATTTGGTTATGTTTCATTGTGGGTATATTCATGAAGACCTGGGCATAGGCTGACTTTATTAACCAGATGGTGAACAGGATATCATTTACCCCAAATTCATTCTCTTTCTCTCTGTGTCTCAGTTTTTTGGTGCTCATGATTTTTTTCCCCTTTTTTTGCAGTGCTTCAAATCAAACTACTGTTGAACTAAACATTGGAACTATCATTATCCATCACTCGTGTAATGCTCTGTAATAGAATCTTGGCAAGAGGGCTCAAGCTGTCCGGTTGTCAGACCATAAGGACAATAATGTTCAATTATTGTTCTTAAACCCATCTGCCCCTCCCTGGTTGGAATCAAGATAATGCCTGAAATTACAAGGCCAACACAAGATTCTAGTTTGTGCCGTTTGTATAATACTGTGCAATGTGAAGTGTCTGTCTACTAGAACTGGTGGTGATTGCAAGGTGCTGGGGATGATCTGCCACTAAGCTGTTGTACCAAACCTTTTGGGCATATTTTAGTAAACTAAAACAGAGCAATTATCTGCCTGTCTTTTCAAGTACTGTGTGTCATGTTCCACTTAATGTAACTTACTTCTAGGTATCTGTACTTGGAAGGAATGGGCAACTTTTGTCATTCTGGAGATTCGTCTCCCCCCCCCCCCAGCCCCACCTGCAGTGCTTGCACTGCCATTGTCAGTTTTGCTACCATAATTTGGCAATCCTCCCAAAATCACTTTTCAAAGGAAAATTTGCCTGGCTTGCTAATGAGTAGATTTACAGTTCCCTGGGGGGCATGGATCTACTCATATGTAGGTGGGTGAGCAGCAGACTCCTGGTTAGAAGCAAAAGGATCCACTGTTCCTTTTGGTTCACCATGGAATTTCTGTAGCAGAATCTATGGCAGCAATAAGGAATCTTTGGAAATCTGAAAGTGTCTCTTAAAAAAGAAGACAGCAACAATGTATGACATTAAGGTCACATGTAGTCGACATATAGGATTAGCACTTTGAAGAGTGGATAAAAGTCAATGGCTAACTTTAAAAATTGGTTTTTAATTTTTTTTAAAATTGTGAAAATGCCTTTCTTTCTTTCTTTCTTTCTTTCTTTCTTTCTTTCTTTCTTTCTTTCTTTCTTTCTTTCTTTCTTTCTTTCTTTCTTTCTTTCTTTCTTTCTTTCTTTCTTTCTTTCTTTCTTTCTTTCTTTCTTTCTTTCTTTCTTTCAAAAAAGTGCTAAGAAATAATAGTTTTAGTTAGAATGTCTTATAAGTCAAAGATCTCATTACGCACTGGCTGAAATCCTGTTGTGCTGGTATGCAAAAGGCATAATATTGGAGATGAATTGGCTCAAGTTAAAAAAATTAACTGTTGCATACCGAGTCATGTGGCTTAGTGTGTAACAAATAATGTCTACGGAGACTTCTTAACATGATGCAGTTTGTGTCCAGAAGTTATTCTGTTTGTGTAGCAGCACAGCAGGATTTGATCCATTGTCAAGGGTTATGTGCTGTCAAGTTGCATCCAACATATGGTAAGCTTAAAAGGGTTTTCTGATTATGTGAAATATTTAAGGAGTGGCTTTACCATTGCTGTCCCACAGAGAGTTTCCATGGCTACATGGGGATTTGAGCCCAAATATCCTAAATCCTAGTCTGCTCTTAAATCCACTATACTTGATGGACTGTCACATTATATCTTGTTATGGAATAGGGATTACAAATGCTAATTTTATACTGTGGAATGTGCTCGTATAATTTTTAAAAAAACATTTTAAAAAATAGGATCTAACAGTCCTTTGAGTTCCACAGGCTTCTCTGTAGATTATTGAAGTTAATGTTTTTGTCCCTCCTGGCACTGAGTCCAGGAGAAATCAGCAGAAACACCTCTAGTTCTCAAATTGGGGCTGGCTGTATTTCCAAACATGCATACGTGCTTACAATAATATATGGAGAAACAATATACTTGATGTCAGCCCTGTTTTCCTGCTCTCACTGAAGTTATTCGTGAAGCTTTCTTGACTTGACACAATGTTAGAAATGTTAGAAATTTTTGGAAGCCCATCATTGTTTTCAGTATTTTCTTTGTGAGATACAACCCTAGCAACTGTTGCTCTGGAGCTTTGTGTAATAATAATTGCATGCTGTGAAATCAGTTCTGACTTACGGCAACCCTTTTCAGTTTTCCAGGTAGAGATTGCACAGAAGTGTTTTACCCTTCCCTTCCCTTCCTCTGGGGATATCCTGGGACTGTGCAGTGTTTCCAAGGCCATACAGGCTGGCTCTGCTTGCAGGAGGCACTGTGAGGAATCGAACTCCTGACCTCTACCTAAACCATTGAGCTATCTAAACCAGTGGTTCTTAACCTTGGGTTACTCAGGTGTTTTTGGACTGCAACTCCCAGTAGCCTTCACCACCAGCCGTGCTGGCTGGGGTTTCTGGGAGTTGCAGTTCAAAAACACCTGAGTAACCCAAAGTTAAGAACCACTGATCTAAACTGCTGCAACTTTATGTAGGCAGAGCCAATTCTTTATTTTTCTCTCTGGAAGTGCATTTTGGTCGGCAAGAGAGAGGATTTGGATTTAATCAGAAACTGTGCCCCACTTCCCCCATCCCATCAGTGCACTCCTGCTTGCTATAGCCTTAATATATATATATTTTCCCCAGAGTCTTCTTGCCCACCTTGACTTCTATATCCAGTAATCCTCTGTTCATTGAAACTTCCAGTGCAGTTTGTGTAGAAAACCAAATAAATGTGCACTGTAAGAAATCATGCTTGGGGAAGAAGTCTGGATTTATAGTTGGTCCTCTTCATGGGATTTCGTATTTATAGCTCGGGCGAGTGTTGCCTTTTATTTCATTGCTATTCCTTTTATTTTGTCCCCCCCCCCCCGGGTGGTGGTGATAGGCTTGGCAAGCACCAGGCCCACAAAAAGTGGGTACGGCTGGAGAACTGAGCGGAAAATTCAGCACACACCTGCGCCCTGTTATTTTGCTGCCTCTCTGGTTTATGCACACAGTCACAGGGATGCCTCTTTGTCCATCTTCATGCCATGTTGTCCTGGCATGGAAGAACTTCTGGCTCTCTGCTGCAAGGACACAGCACAGTGCTGGAAGCCTTTCCACATTGCCTAGGCAACGTGGAGGCAGTTTGCTTTCTTTCCATTTGTGCTGCAAAGACTGCAGCAAGAGCACCAGAAGAGAATGAGTTTCCTGACTTTTATCCTGCAATGGCTCGGCCTCATTCATTGGGTTTTAGATGTATGTTTCTAGATAAAGTTGCCTTCCAGTTGTAACTAAGTTCCCCTGGCTTTTTCCCCCCTGCTTTTCTCTCTTTTCATTAAAAAAAATATTTGTAGAAAAGACAAAATGTACAGTTCTGTACAAGGTCTTCTAATACGCCCTGTATTTTCATTGGTAACAATAGGAACCCCTTTCTTGAAACACTCTGAGTGTTTCCCTTTTTCCACTCTAGACAACGTGGGCAGGTGGGTCTTGCTACTAGACTGTGGCATCTGGCTTCAAACGTTGTGCTGAAAGGCTGCAGTGCAGCATAAGGAGAGAGTGATGTGTCTTTGTATTGCGGGAACAATTTATGGTCCCACTTCTTTTATAGAGTGGGAAACAATTTTATAAACAAGTGCTTTGGCAGAGTTCAAGGAGGTACTATGATAGAATTTGGAATGAAAGAAGCCGCAATACCTTCAAGTGGGATTGGGTTTGTGCTGGATGTGGTGGAGGATGGTTATGCATATGAATTAACTCTTTCCCAATAGTACAGTTTCTTCAAAAATCTGCTTCCTGCCCAACCTGGTTAGGTTTGGGAGAAAACACCCCACTGATGGGTGTAGAAGCTTCTGTCTCAGGTCTTACATCAGCTTTCAGTGGAGGTAGGATTCTGGATGGCAAGATGGTATGGGAAAAGTTTATCCCCTTCTCCCAAACTGTGATGTGCTTAATCCTTCTTGCCCCATCTCTTCACAGCTGTCTCTTGTTCAAGAAAACCCAAACACACACACATATATATTTGTATAATCAGACCTGTAGATACGCTGAGATTTTATTCCATGAGTCAAGCAAAATCTAAATTTTAGGGATGTTGAAATGTTTGGTCATGATCCTGCCTGTCCTTTCATGAGTGAGATTTAAATGCATGCTTAATTCCTGTTCCAATGGGATTCAAAAAGTGATTACATCCAGATTGTGCTTTTGAGTATTACTTGGATGACACTAATGGGGAAATATCCAAGTTACTTCTGTATCTCTTAACAGCACCACAAACATAAATTACAGAACTGTAATTTAACTTAGAGCATGGTAATTTTTAGCATACCACATAATGTTCACTGCTTGCTTGTTTTGTAGAGAAAGAGGAAATTCCTTGGCGTGAGGGTTTTGAAGATGTGATTCCGGTTGAAAAGGTAAGGGTTCACTCAGTATATTAATGTGAATGAAGACTGAAAACTTTGAATTGCAAAGAGAACCATTGAGATGTCCTTATTCATAGAAATGAAAATATAAATTCAGAGCGTGGAAGTAATGTGTTACAAGCAATGAGGTTACCCGTAACACAGTAATTTGGAGAATAACAAGGGCAAAGCAACAGTCTTTTTGCATATAATGGGACAAATAGTAGCATTGCTTCTATTTTCCCCATGCTGGATCTTCTTTGTTTGTGTTTGAAACATATATAAAATTAATAAATATGTAAAATATTTTTTTGCTCTGCAACATCAAGAACATTTGTGGTAGCTAATGCCAAATCTTATATGGTACATACTGAGGTGATAGGAAAGGGATGTTCGGATTAACTCAAAATGGAAAAACATGAAAGAGACCCTTTCTTTTGTTTATAGAGTCTTTCTTGGCTTTATGATAGACAGTGTCTGAAGCAAGGAAGATTTTGGAATCCGAAAGAGAGGTTAATGAAACCTATGACTTTATTATGCATTTTGTCATTTTGGATTACTCAGCTATTTTGATCTTTTATTTTATTGATTTTTGGAGTAACCCCCATCCATTTCCTTTATTGTTGCCTGGAGCACCTGCCTGCTTGCTGCCCTCACCTGTTGAACTACTGCCTACGCTACTGGACTGAAGCTATCAAGACCTGTCTCCTCAATCTCCCATATTTGTAGTTTTGGGTTGGGGAGGGTTGATTTTATTGCCCTCAGGGACTGGGTGTGTGTGTGTTTTATTTTAATTATGACCCTGATGGATGTTTTCTCTTTCTCATCTGTACTGTTTCCTGCTGATGAATTGATGAGAATGGTGAGGATGGTGATGCAATGATAAATGTGAATGTCAAAATACTATTTGTGTCTGCAGAGATCTGAGAATATACTGTTGTTATTGTCCACTTCTGGAGTGGATGATTATCTGTTGTCCTTCACCTTCCTTTTTTGGGCTAGTTTTGAGTGATCTCTAGGGCTTAATTGTCTCCAGAAACCAAAATAGGAAAACTGAAATGAAAGAACCTGAAAGGTTTGGGTATGTTCTGGTTTACCAAAGGGACAGGTACACAAAGAAACCTGAAACTGAAAGAAGAGTCCCCTGCCCCCCCCCAAAAAAACCCAAAAGTGTTATGAAAGTTTTCCTCCTGCACACTTCATTGATTTGCTGAATTGTCTGCATGAGTAGGGCTTTTTGTTGGGTTGTTGTTAAGGCACTTTAATAATCTCCAGGCCTTTTGACGGTTACTTGACATGTTTATTTTCTCCATGAGTTTTATCCAATTATCTCATTGAGTTCCTGAAACGAAAGGAATTAATTGGTACTCAGCCAAAATGGTTTCTTCGCTCAAGGGAATTTGTTCAAATAGTGAAAAATAATTATTCGTTTGGGCGTCTGTTTCCAGAGTTAGGCCTTGGATGTAGTTGGTTCTTCATCCTCTGGGTATGTAGAGTTGGAATGATCTTTTTACTGGCTTGACAAACTGATATGATTCCACCCAGTGTTAGACTGAACCTCTGCCTTTAAAAAAACCCCTCTGGCTTTAAAAAAAATTATTATTTCCTGCAGAGTGGTACTGTTGATGGTGAGACATGCTGTCATGAGTTGGCATCCATTATGGCCCAGTGCTGTGTGTTTGGAATTGGGGCACAGACTATTTGCACACAGTGTTGGGCTATAGGTTCACTAGCAAATATTAAGTTCTATTTATAGGCATGTTGCCATCTTCCACTGTTGAAAGAAAAAGTTTGCTATAATGAATAGAGATGGGCATGAACCACCTTTTCAGTGGTTTGTCCTGGTTCATTTACTGCCACAACAGGTGTTTGGGGGTTCGGTGCCCTCCCCTCTCTAACAGGTGCCCACTCAGAAGCAGTGCCTGGAGGAGGTGGGGCAGGGAAGCTTGGAATGGTTGTGGTGGTAAATGAACCAGGACAAACGGTCAAAACTGTCATCTGTGCGCACCTCTGAGCACCAATAAGGGTTAGGTGAGCTAGTGCACGGCAAGTATAAGGGCTAATGGGCTGAATAATTGATTGTTCTTATATATTTGAGAGGGGGGTATTTCGAGAAAATCTTGCCCTTTTCTTACTGTTTTCTTTAAAGGAACAGAATAGCAACATAATGAGTTTTCATTATTATTTTTTAACATTAATAATAATAGGTTTTCTCTTGGGGCTTTGCAATACGCTACACAACAAATTCCTTGTCACCCCCACCATGAAAAAAAAAAAGAACAAGCTGTCTAAAAATATTTCTTTTGATGTGAGGTTTAGCAACAGCCATTACCTATGTTTCAAATGCAGACACCCTGCTCCCTGTGGTCCTTTACCGGATAACATATCATTAAATATTTGATGTCATGTTCAGTTCTTCATAGTATAGTTTATGGTTGTGGTCACATAGGTTGTGATTAGAAATGGGGGTATTCGTATTCAAACACCCTTGCACAGGTGGACATAACAAGGGCCCGGTGGTTGACTAGCCACTCCTGGCAAGAAGCAGGATGATGAGCCTCCCTGCCAGGTCAAAGAATGGCTAGTGGACCACGAGCTCTGGAGTGATAAGAAGGGAGCGCAGAGCCCATGGCAGCAGCAGAAGGGTGAGTGGACACCTGTGTGTGGGTATTCATACAGTGGTGCCTCGCTTGATGATGTTAATTCATTCCAGCGAAATCGCTGTAGAGCGAAAACAGCGTCAAACGAAACGAAAAAATCCCATTGAAACGCATTGAAAACCCGTTCAGTGCGTTCCAATGGGCTGAAAAACTCACCGTCCAGCGAAGATTCTCCATACGGCGGTCATTATAGGTGCCTGTAAAGCAAGGAATCCGTCCTAGAAAACAGTGGGGGGCCATTTTGAAACCTGACGATCAGCTGTTTGCTGATCAACGTAAAGCGAAAAATCGGTTCCCGAAGCAGGGAACTGATCATTGCTAAGCGAAATTCCCCCATTTAAATAATTGTTTTGCGATCGCTTTTGCAATTGCAAAAATGTCAGCGCAATGCAGATTCGTTGTAGAGCGGGGTAATTGTCCAGCGGGGGCATGACTATATGAATATGAATACCCCTATCTCTAGTTGTGATCACATGGGGAATTAAATGGGTACAGTGGTGCCTCGCACAACGAACACCCCGTAGAGCGATGAATTCGCTCTACGGGGATGTTTTTTCGATCGCTAATGCGATCACAGAGCGACGCCCCCAATGGGCGAAAATCGCAGAGTGAAGGTCGGTAAGCGGTTCGCTTACCGACCTTCGCTTTGCGACTCACCGATCAGCTGTTCCGTGGCTACAAAATGGCCGCCGGAAGCCCCAAAATGGCCGTGCGCAGCGTTTTCACGCCCTCGTTAAGTGAGGGGAGGGCGCAAAAATGGCTGCCGGCCATAGGGAAGCATCGCTGAACGGTGAGTATTCGGCTCATTAAACCATGTTTAATGCGTTCCAATGGCTTTTCCTGCCCCATTCAACGATGCTTTCACACAGCGATGGTTAATCCGGAATGGATTAACCTCGCTGTGCGAGGCACCACTGTACTTTCAAATGCCAGCTGAAAACATGGATGTACATCCAGGCCTTCCCTCCTGTCAACTACTGATTTCTTTTGCTTTGCTATTTATTATTTATTTATTCCTATGCTAATGTTTTTATGTTTTTTAATTGTTTTGATATTGTGTAAGCCGCCCAGAGTGGTAGAATATAGCAGATGGGTGGGATATAAATCAATCAAACAAACAAACAATTAAACAAACAAACAAACAAACAAACAAATAAATAAATAAATAAATAAATAAATAAATAAATAAATAAATAAATAATATTCTGGACTACTTGTGGAGCAGTCCAGTGCAATTCATTTCCTGGAGATTACACAACATATGGGGAATTGTGCTTCAACTCAACTCCAGACCATGCCCAAGATGGAACTTTTTGGTCAAGCGATAGGGCTAATGCTTCTTGGTGCTAGTCTGAAGCATTTTCCTGGAGATGGGTCACTTTAGGGGAGATCACTCCCAACAGAGCAACCCTTTCCAGTGCAATCGGCAGTATGGTTTTCCCACCATCTGATTGTACTCTCAGCATCCTGTAGAATTTGTTTTACAGTTCACTAACTTGAGTGACTTTCAACTTTTGCTAAAGATAAATTTGTTTTAATTCTGTTTTATCTAGTGATATTTTAACATTTAATTGTATCTTAATATTAATAGCTTAATTTATTGTGATTTTCAACATATGTACTTTCTAGGTGTTGAGAAAGGCATGATCTAAATAAAGTAAATAAGTAAAACAAATTATTTCTTAATTTTATTTTTTCTTCCATTTTAGATTAAGGGAAGTTTATTTCTGAACTTGGAATAAATGTGCTCAGTTCTTATCTAGGTGGACTAAAAACAAACAAATTAAATGTGCACTGAACAAAAAAGAATAGAACTCTTGGGACAATTTTTTTGTTCAAAAATAATCTTCCATAGCAACGTTGCAAACTCTTTTAGGCTTTCCCAACAGGCAACATGCCTGTATTGTTTCGCTACAAGAAACAAATGTCAAATGGGTTTTTGTTTTTATATGTTCATTTTTAAAATATATTTTTGTTATTTCCTGGAAACTGCCAGAGTAGTGGCTTGTCCACAAATAAATAGGTTTGTTTAAACAAGCAAGTCCATAGTAAGTTAATACATTCATTAGAACCAACTACTAAAGTATCACCAAAATATACAGGTAGGTTTCAATTTTTTTTTTAAAGAACATCCTGTTAGATATGTCTTTGTTTACGTATTAGAGCTGACTAGATAGCTCAGTGGTTTAAGTATCTGATTGTGAAGTTAGAAGTTGAGATTCAATTTTCCACTGTGTCTTCTGGAAATAGAGCCAGTCTGTGTAGCCTTGGGCAAGAATGCACCCAGAAGAGGGGAATGGTGAACCACTTCTGAGTACTGTCTAGAAAGCCCTGAAAATTGTCGCCATAAGTCAGAATTCACTAGACAGCACATGATTATTATTACCCTCTGTCGATTTTTTTTAAGGCTGCACATGCTTGTGGTTGACATTCAGAGATCTAATGGTTGTTGTGGGTTTTTCGGGCTCTTTAGCCGTGTTCTGAAGGTTGTTCTTCCTAACGTTTCGCCAGTCTCCGTGGCCGGCATCTTCAGAGGACAGCACTCTGTGCTCTGGTCAGAGATCTGTTTGCAGGTTTTCATATGACCATGTTGAAACTACTGTCTTCTTAGTTCTGTTTGGATCCTGCAGCAAACAATGGGAGATTCAAATATACCACCAAAATAGATAAGGATTAGTGTGACCCTAACATTATTTTGTCTTTTCTTCTTTTTCTTTCCCCCCCTCTTTTCTCTCTTCTCCCTCCCTCCCTCCATAACATTTGTAACCTGCCCAGCTTAGTGGGACTACTACTGTGGACGGCCATTACAATATCATATAGACCCTAACCTCCCTCCCCCATTCCCCACACATAAATAAAAATAATCCCCCAAACCCATAAAATAAACCAAATAAGGCAGAATGATGGTGACAGCCCTCTACAAAAATGTACTGCTTATATATTACCCCATAGCACTTAAAGCACTCTCTAGGCGATTTATAATTTAATTGTGCAGGCTAACATTACTTGGAAGGATGGAAAGCTGAGCCAACCTTGATCCGGCTACCTGTATGTGTTGGGATTGAATTCAGGTCATGAGCAGAGTCTTGACTGCAGTACTGTCTGTGGGATTAGGTTCCTCAGGTGGCACAGGGTCAAAGGGTACACTTACTGGAAGAGAATATCCTTAAAGCCTTCCTTAAAAAGTGTGGTTTTCAGCTGTCTTTTAAAACTGGAGGGAGGAGGCCTGCCGGATCTTAAGTGGGAGGCCATTCCATTATACGGGGGCCACAACCAATAAGGCATTCTAGTTAAGGACTTCCTTGCCTTCTTGGAATGGCCAGCCACAACAAGATTGGGTAAAACAGGCAGCATTTCTGTCAGAGAGATGCTCCAACAGGTAGTGAGATCCTAAACCATTAAGGATTTTATATGTCAAAATTAATACCTTAAGCCTGTCACAGGACACAACAGGTACCCAGTACACACGAGCCAGGACTGGGGATATATGATCTAATTTTCCTCACTCTAGCAATTGACCTGGTTGCGGCATTCTGTGCCTGCTATAGTCTTTGAGTCATTTTCAGGGGAAGTCCCATGTAGATTGCTAACAATCATGCCCACACTTGCTACTACATATGCCAAGCAAACATGCAAGCTGACACACTGACAAGCAAGCAGTTCAGACCAGCAGCCACGTATTGTGGCCTGGCAATGACTTCATAAACTTCCTGTTTTTCTCTGTCTGCTTGATTCTACAAAAATGGCAAAGCTATTCAGCATCTGGAAAGCTCATGAGCTGTATTTAGCTAGGTAAACCATAGGTTGTATATGTGCGGTATAGAAATTTAATAGAAGTGTGCGGAAAGATCTACAATCTTTCTCAAGTTGATGGTCTGGTCTTTTCTGACCGTCCCATGATGGTTTCTTCTAACTTCATTGCCTCCCATTCATTTTAAAAATAGCTAAATAGATAGCAGATGGACTTAGCACAGAGAGATGCTCCCACTGGCAGTCACTGGAAGTCAGAGAGCAATGGTCCCCTGCCATAAAATAAATTGGCGGGTATTACTACTTCCCTACTGAGTAGAGGAGGGATGGAGACTGTGTTGAGAATAGGGGAGTAAGGAAGCAAATTATGAAGATCCCTGTTGGGTTCAAATTGCAAAGAGCAGACTCTCTTGAAAGGGATTGGCAACATGGGAATAATGACTATTATTCTCCTTCAGATGAGCACCATTGTTCCTTGAGCAGGCAGAATCATAATAAAGGCACAGTAGCTCCTTCAGCTAAATAGGATCAGCAATAAGGATGTGGGAGATATTCATTAAATTCCTTGTTGTCATCCACTTGAAACTGTATCAACACTTCTAGACACCTGGATGAGAAACTTCTAAGCCCTGTGAGATTTGTTGCCTTTGGAGCAAGAGAGACAAGAAGCACTTCCTTCTTTTGTTAAGACTTCTTCAATTTAGGACAGTGTCTCTGTCAGCAGTCTTTTGTAAATCTAGCATCCTTCCCTTTTAAAAACATAGCACTTGCATACACAGCTACCATAGAAGAACTACTGATGGTTAAAAACAGATGCAAATAACTCATCCAGTGCTTCTGATTTTTAGAAGCCCACGCAGCAGGGCAACAGTAGTTGTAATTTGGAATAATTTGCACAAATTATGCAAGATATGTAATGTTGGTGAAAACTGGCAAGTTGATATCACCAGAAAAAACCTCACCAGAAAATATCTCCTGCTCTCAGAGAGTGGGGAAAGAATCCTTGTAATTCATCATCCTTACAGGCAAGGAGAGCAGAAACAAGAACTTCTGTCCTTGATCAACACAGGATCGCAATAGCCAGTTTCACTCCTCTAAGAAGGCAGGAAATATATACTGTATAAGGGTACGGTGGCTAGCCTGTGACCCGTCTATTTTGCTTCAGGTAAACAGCTTCAGCAGTAGTTAGTCTCTTTACCTTTGGCGAGCAGCATCTGTACAAAGTCATAGTTATGCTCTCTTCTTCAGCAGGTGGTGTAAGCACGAGGTCACAATGGCTAGTCTCTGACCAGTCTTTTTGCTTCAAGTGGGCAGTCATCCGCACAAGGTCATAACAGCTAGACCCTGACCTTCAGGCAGGCAGCCTCAGCACAGGGGCTCATTTCTTTCCTTTGGATAAGCAGCATCCGCACAAGGTCACAGCTAGTTCTTTTCCTTTGAATAGGCAGCATCAGCAGAACATCACATAGGCCAGTTTCTCTTTCTTTCTTTCCCTCCTCTCCTCTCTCACAACCCCCTCTATTCTGAGTCAGAAGCAGGAATAAATGGCCACAGTCTCTTTCCCCTGGTGGAGATGGGCAGTTGCCGGGAGCGCCAGTGCCTCTCTTGTTTAAATGAAGAGCAGTGCCTGGTCTGAGAGTCAGCAGGAAAAGCAGAATGTAAATACGAAGAACTCTTAATTGTTTCAGTGCTTCTTCCCATAGTGAGTTTTAGAGGAGGTAGCTAGGTTAGTGTCTTCTAGCATACCAGGCAAAAAATAAAAATAAAAAAGAAGAAAGTGGACAAGTCCACTTCAGAGAAAATGAACTTGTCCAGAAAAAAGCTCATGTTAAAATATAGCAGTTAGTCTTTAAGGTGCCACAATGTGTTTTTTTCCCTTCCTTATTTTTTTATTTGTCTTTTGTTTTTGCCTGATATTCTTGTAAGTGAGTACTCAGGGCTGGGTTGGCACTGAAAGAGATAAAGATGTGGGTACAGGAACATCAACAGCATCTAAAATCAGTGTCCGAACTGTGGAGGAAAAAGTAGTAAGGCCCATAAAGAAATACTTGAGCCCTACCTTCTTCCACACTCCATCATTTTAAATCCCCATCTCTGCAAGCCACACATTCCTACTTCTGTTCAGCTGCACTGAGACAGGAGACCCAAAATAAGAACTGTTCTTATTTGTTTTATTTTTAGGATTCCCATTATAAAACAGAACCACACCAAATTCTGCTGTGATGACCCTTCTTCCCTTTTGTTCTCTCTTTATTCCTAAGAGGTGGGGCCCAAGAGAAATTAGATGAGAGAAGGGTGAGGTAGTGGCTCATGGGACCAGAGGCTATAGAAGAGGAAACTATGGGAGAAAAAGGAAAGAGAATATGGCAGAGGCAGTCAACATCCGAGGAAGAAGAGAGAGAAGCAGAGAGAGAAAGGGTATTAAAAGCATGTAGGCAGGCCATACTCAGCCTAGACATGGCAATTTGCCACTCATGCCAAATCACAGGGCAACTAGAACTCCAGCACTGGAAATTTAATGTTAAAGAACGCCACCAGCAAAGGGACATGGGGAAAAAAATGCTCAAAGAGACTGAGTCAGATGCTTAAAATGAAAATCAGACATGGTAATAAAAACCAAAACAGCATGAACAGCACACAATTTGGTAATGTTATGGAAGAAGGAACAGAACTGGGAGATAAATGCAAGGAGTGGGCTTGGATTAGGCCTTGGTTTCAGAAAACAAACAGGGCGGAGGAACATATGCCAGGTTTTCTGCTCACAGAACTAGCAGCTGACAGGAGCTTAACAGAACAATCTCCTATAATAGCAGCTTTCACAGTGCCACCCCACTTCCCCAACAACTTGGCGCCTCTAATTGGGGATTGCCAAAAGGTAGCCTCATCACAGCACACCTTGTGATAACTTTTCTCTCTGTATGTGTCCCAGGGCTAACTGTTGGCTTGGTAAGAGTTTCAACCATATAATGATGAATCTTGCATAGTCAGGCTATGAATTCACTATTGTCTCTTTAATCTCCTTGTTGCTTTATTTTTTTCTCAAACAGCTACATTCTGCAACAACTAGCAGTTTAAACACAACTGAACCAGAATTGGGACTTTCTTGTGTCAGTCTTCTGTAAAATGTACTGTACTTTCCGTTTCCTGGTGATTTTTTTGAGCCTAGGTTGCCTGCCAAAAGGGGAAGAGTTTCTCATTTGCAATGATGACAAAGAGCATTGATTGCTTTTTATCATATTGAGTGTTGTGACTTAATCACATCGGCTGGGATTGCACTGGGAAGACATCTATATTATCAAAGGAATTATTTGTGAAGAATACAGTATAATATCAGCTAAAATGCCCTGAGATAAGCGGTTGGTAACAATAAGTCCAAATCAAGTTTTTGTTGTGCCAGAACAACACAATGGCTCAAATCCTGTTTCTAGCATAAGACCAAGTGTAACTTTCCATCTGTTCCTCTTTGGTAAAATAAAGCAGTAAAGAAAGGGCCTGACAGGTAGTGTACAAATATAATTGTGAATCCCCAAAGCCACCTATTCTATTAAACAGGAAGAGATGTGAAGAAAGCTTGGTGGTCTTGGGATACTGATTGAGATTGGCTGTCTCAGTATCTCAAGAGAAGCAGAGATTTCACCTCCGGTGCAAGACTGAGATGTGAAAAGTGATCTGAGGAAATTGAGAATTTCACATAGAACAACATGCTGATAAAGGACACCGGGGATCATGAAGTTACATTTTCTGTTAATTGGCAGTGATCATGTTGATGCTGGATGAAAACTGCCTAGTAGTTCAGCAGCTGGCCAAACTGTGGGATCTTTGGACTTTATGGCTCATCATAAATGGATTTATGGCTCAAATAAAATCCTAGGAGGCAGAATAAGCAAAGGGACAATAAACAAACTATAGAGGTTAGGTGTACGCTTTGGATTTGGACAGAGCCCAAGCAGAGAAAGGCTCCTTCACACCCATTTGGGTGCTTCTGAAGTTGAGTTGGATTGTGCCCTGGGGCTGACAGAAGTGAAGGTGGACCTTGCTGAAATGTCATTCAGGCTTTTGACTGCAGGAGGGCTGCGCTTGCATAAAAATACTTGCACTTGTTTGTCTGCAGTTTGGCAGATATAATACCCTTTCACAGGCTACTAATCCTGCAGATTTCATCTAATTGTGGTAAAGAGAAGTTAAAGATGTGCTTCTATTCTCATATAGTTAATAGGCGGCTCAATGTGGATTCAAGATCTAAATCAGTCGTTCTTAACCTTGGGTTACTCAGGTGTTTTTGAACTGCAACTCCCAGAAACGCCAGCCAGCACAGCTGGTGGTGAAGGCAGTCCAAAAACACCTGAGTAACCCAAGGTTAAGAACCACTGATCTAAATGGAAATTGGGTTACTCCAAATTGGTCCGGGCAGAAGTAGGTAGTTTTCTGAAGCAAGGGACTGGCATCTGAACTAATAAAGGTAGGTGAAGTGAGTACCAATATAGATTTAGCCTGGATTAACAATTACTTGGAGAAAGCTAGAGAGATGATAGGGGATGGGAAAGGCCACAAAACATGCAATAAATGAAATTGCTCGTGCAAAGAATGGAAGGTAGGGCTGTTTGTGGAAACTAACACCAAATAAGGAAATAAAATGGTGATTGATAAACCTAGCCCCATGAAAAATTAAAATAGTATTATAGAGTGATAAACATGCAGAGAAGACTTCAGTTTGATGTGGCATGGGTAATAGTACCTTGACTGGAGTGGCAGAAAACAGAAATGGAATTAGAGTGGAAAATGAGACCAGGACATCAAAATTAGTCCTATAGTGGAATTTTCTTCCATGGAAGTTTTGAATAAGTTTTAATCATCCTAATTTGTGGAGAAGAAATTAACTTCAAAAACAATGGCAAAGGAGGATAAATCCTCATGGGTAGGGTTTAGAAGTCTTGTGCTTACCTTATTTATGAGCAGGCTGAAGTCTGTGCACATCCTGTCTTTCATGCTACAGTCATCTCCACGGCAACTGGTAGCCTCCCTAGCTGTCTCTATCTCAGTTAAAGCCCAATGGGAGATGTCACAAAGTAATTCCTTCCATGGGGTTTTTCAAGAACCGTGGGCATCCAGGGAAACTGCAAAGTGATGAAGCAATTTGGGCAAAACAACAACAAATGGAGTGCCCAAGGCTGTTTTGCAATACTATGATAAGCACAGAAATACAGTATAATGAAAAGAAATTCTAAAGGACTGCAAGAATGAGACTGGGAAAATGGAGGCCTCTTTCATGGAGAAATGAAACCGGGGGGGGGGGAATTGAAGGAAAAATTATGGTACAGCACTAGTTTCATCTTTAACCTGGAATTGGATATAGCAATGCCCTCATAGCTGCTACAGGGCTTACAGAGATGAAGTTCTCTGTTATGAGCTCCTGCAGTAGAGACAGAATATGTTTAAAATGACTCCCTCAAAAATGTGGCTTTTGGAAAGCATGGGGAAAGTAAGCAATAGCAAGTGCTGAGGCAAAATTTCTCAGAAGACAATTTTAGAGAAATATTCTGAGGTGTTCTTTATCATTACTCTCCTACAAGCAGTAGGCAGCTTTGCTGAATTATTTCCACAATTTCTCCACCATTTTGGGGTGGCCTGCCTCTTCATCACAACCACCACCATCACCACACAGTGCCCTGAGATAGAAGGATATGGCACTAGAAAGAAGAATTTGGAAAGGAAACAGAAGAGTAGCTATTCCTACTTGCTGTGGCAATGCAAAAACCATAAATCCTTTAAGGCATGGTGTACTTCAATCAATGCTAAGAGTAAGTCCTGCCTCCGAGAATTTGTTAGAGAAGTTTTCTTCTCCCTGGATAAATTCATTGAAGTGGTCCCCTGACTTCCTCTGTCCACCAACTGGACAGAAAATTTAAGCAAATATTTTTGCTCAGCTATAAAGAATGGATAGACAGTTCTCTTGGGGTTTGCTATGAATTGGGAGACTATGCTTGGCTTCCTGTGCATTATTTCTTCTAGTTTACCCGTCAGTTATGGTGCCTTAGCCTTCTGAAAACAAGCTGCAGCTTTTTCCATACAAGCATCTAGCAAAAAGGCAGTGATAGGCATGGTTAAACTTCTAGTATTTTGCTAGTTAATTTTAGGTTTGGATGCACCCAGAATTGTATCTTGAAGAGAGGGTGCGAATGTCATTTGACCATTATTCTGTTTCCCATGGGTGGGGACTGTGTTATCTTTAATGCTGAATTGAACAATTGTGTAATGACCGGCAGAAATTATAATACTGGAGTGCTCTCTCTTTCTCTCTCTCTGTTGATTTCTTTAACTAAACATTCAGGACTGGAGTAGCTGTCTATCTATCTTAAATAAGTTCTTGGAGGCCATGGCTGAATAGGCAATAAAGCCCAATAGACAGAAGCACTGTGGCTGCTGTTGAACTCTTGACTGTTTTATAGTAGTTTTTTATGACAGGGTTGATGGCTTGTTTGGTTCTTCCAGAGGCTGTTCCTTTAATCATTACAATTTACTGAGAGCTAGTATAAGCCAAAGTGATTGTATCATGTGGTGCAAAATGAATGTGTAAAATTGGTAAAAGCGTGACATGAGACATTCTCCTAATATGTGAAAAGAGACGTTCTGTGTCTTAATGGATATCTAATCTTTTAAGTTGTACATTTAGTGATTGTAAAACAGAAGGCTGAGTATTAACATGGCTAGTAATATCAATATTTAAAGAGCTCAATTCTGGTACCTGTCATTTTTATTTTTATTTTATTTTGGTTATGGGATGTTTGTGTTCTGCACACAGATGGTGGTTGATATCTCAATCCCCTGAAACTCTAGTTCAAAGGTTCAGACAAACACTGCCTAAAGTATTAGAGAGGAATGTGAATAATACTTGTTACTCATTTTATTCCTTGTGTCAAGAAAATTGCTGAGAAATTGGTAGCCTCCATAAAAGTTCTTCCAGCACAAAGACAAGAGGTGGTGAAAGGTTTGTGTCAAGGCTGCTATCATTCGCACTGAGTAAAAATGCCGTCTCTTCTATTTGTGAAGCAAAGCACATATGCAGCAAGCACAGAAAATACTGGTTGATTTCTCAAAAAGATGCAAACAGTCCATTCAGTGGTTTAATTTTTAAAAGTCTGTGCAACAATACAGCAGTTTGCTTAGTTTGTCTGGGTGTTGCTGGGAGAAGGGCTGTCTCCTTGTTGGGCCATCCGCCGATCCTGAATTGGCCAAAAGCATTTTAATGCCTGAAGTGAAGGAAAAGATGGCACATTTGTCTCATTCCATGGATAGGCACCAGTCAGACCTGTAGTTGACTCTTACTTTAGTATAGGTGACAGGACAACTATGTAGAGCAGGATGACTTAGGGGACACATAGCAGACCGGCTTTGTCATCTAAATCTCTTAGCTGCTCCTCATTGCCTCTTGAAGTACCACCCCTGAAGAACTTAAGTGGTAGGCACAGTTCCATGACAGGAGGTTGTAATCTTAGTGACTGATGCTGCCTGCCTCTAACTTTGCAATGCTGAGCTCCAGAAAGTGGTTCCTTCTCCATATGAGGAGACTGGAAGACATGAAGTTGATGGAGATGCTTCAAATAGAAGGTAACCACCTCTTCAGTATGTTTGATTAACAATCCATGTGTAGCCATACTGAAACTTATGCATCTCCAGATTATCGATGCATATATAACTCAACAGTTCTTCTGAGGTGCACAATTAAAAAAGATTTGTACTGAGAGATTTGCTTTGACAGGTTGCCTACTGCTTTGTGGCAAATGGAATCTGCATTTCTGTCGTTGCCTGTAATAAACCACATCACATACTTTTGAGTTACTGCTCAGTGATGTAAGTTTACAATGCCAGAGAGACAACTGAAAAGCTGTTGCCAGCTGTCATGCAGATTTTCAGTTAATGGGGGATAAGACATTAAACTTTGCTAATGAAGTAAATGTAATAGGTTTGTTTCATCAGGCCACTGTATCCCCCTCCCCAAGAGTGGTTTGATTTCAAATTTTGATATACCTTATCAACTGTAGAATAGTTTTCAAATCACTGATTTATAACAAGCTTCCTATTTGTACTTAGGAAATATCTAAGCCAATGTCTATGTTGCTTGCTTTATACAAACAAAGGAAGCAGGCTTTTTCCTCACCTAACAAACTAAATGTAATCTTATTCAGAAAACTGAATCAACCCACTTTAACAGGTCATTCTGGAAAGGGGTTCCCTTCCAATTTTTGTTTTTGGCTTCTGAAGAAAAGTGATTCTGTAGTGTGAAGGCTAGAATTTTTATTTGTATTTCTGAGGTGAAGCAGAAGATGGCACATTTGTCACTTTCCAAGTATAGAAACTTACATTTTAAAAAAAGTTTAATCAGCCTTCCACATATTTTTATGTTCCATTATTACTTTTTGCCTCCCAGATGGTATCAATCTGTTATGTTCAATATGTGTGCAGTATGTGCACATATACGACCCTCTGAACTCATGCTTTTATTTGTATTAGACATTCAACATGTGTTCACTGTACACAAATTCTGATCTGTGCACTCATGCATTTGAGCTCTCTTTTGGTGTACTACAGTGGTTAAATTGCAGTACTGCAGCCAAAACTCTGCTCATGACCTGGGTTCAATCCCAAGTAGCCCACTCAAGGTCCACTCAGCCTTCCATTCTTCTGAGGTCAGTAAATTGTAAACGACCCAGAGAATGTCTGTGAAGATTCTCAGTCATCCAGATGAGGTTATGTAGAAGATGAGTCATGGCAACTGGACTTCTTTCTCATTAGGTTGAAGTGTTTCATCATCCAAGTAGCTTCTTCAGTCTGAGGAGAATTGGTAGGAGAGCCCTGGTATAACCTCCATCTTGGTTTCACTTCCCCCTGGTTTGAATAGGCTCCTTAGATGGGCAAAGGATGGGGAGAGGTCAGTGAAAATCCCACTTCTGCAGTCCTTCTCCACCCATTGTCATGCTGCCCTTTCATCTGTCCCCAGAAAGACCAGGAACATACACACTGGAAAGACCATTGTTAATGGCTGTTAACGACCCTCTTCCTCAGCAAGTATCTGTCATGGCATGGAGAGGGATGGGATGGGGGATGGGCTAGCATGTGCCCTTCCTTGATTATTGTACCAAGGGGAATAATACCTTAGGAAGGCTTTATTCACATGTGATGGATTGTACATGTGTTCATATCCGTTTGTCTGCTGATTGGAGTTGCTTTATCAGAAGGAACACTTGATACTGTGTTGTAATTCATATACGACTATTGCATTGATCCAGCTTCCTGACTAGCAGATGAAATGGAGAATTGGGGGGGGGGGGGCGTCTTATGCAAATCTTTGTGGATTGTATCATATTCTCTGTCAGAACAATGGCCTCAGGTATTGCATTGTCTGCAGCAAACTGTGGTTGAAACCTGGAAAGGTGGGGAACAGATCTAGGTTTATTGTTTCCACTGGTCCATTCCTCTTCGATGCATCATTAATAGTCCTTTGGAGTACACGGACTGAACCCAAAGACTGTGTGTTTGCCCTCTGGAGTAGATAGGGATTGACCACAGAGCGGATGGAGAAATCCGACTATGTAAATAGAGAGCTGCTGTCTAGTGTTGGAAGGAAGCCTTTCTGTCTGTTTTCTCTTAAAAGGCAAACACATTATACGTATTAATATTTGAATCAAAATTATAATTACCACAACATTTAACTTTCTGAAAGTGTATGGTATCTGATACAGCTTTTTCGTCTAACATATAATTGACACCTTCCCATAGGAAATGATGGTTATTGGTACAGAAAATGCAATTCAGTATCCACCTGGTTTGGGGAATGAAAGCTTTTGCAGAAGATCAGAACAAAATATGCTCTCAATTATGCTAATGACAGCTGCTACAGTGATCCACGGGAGAGCTAAGTGGCTGAAAATTCATCTTACTGTTAAAATTTGTTACCAAATTGTGAAAGCACTGACTTTTCCTCCCACAATTATTGGTGAACTAGTAAAAGGACAGCTAACTGGCTTGCTCAGTGAGTTTGGCTTCTGGCTGCAGAGCCATAGTTTGGGAGTTCAATTCAATTACTGTAAATTCCAGAAGAGCCAGCCTGTGTAGCCTTGGGCAAGCTGCACAGTCTCAGGATGCCAATAGGAAGAAGGGAATAGTAAACCACTTTTGTGTACATGTCTCCCTTCAACAACACTGAGTTTAGGGGCTCTGGACCCCCGTGTAGTTCAAAATCTGTTCAAAATACTACGGTTAGTAATTTCTGGCATTTAATCCAGGTGTTGTAGATCTTGGATGCGCTTTCCACACTTCAGAGTAGGGATACAGGCCTTCTAGGAGGAGAGCAGGAAACTATCACGTGGACCCTCTACTCTTTGGATGGGTGAACTGACACAGGTGGGTTTCTCTCTCTCTCTCTCTCTCTCTCTCTCTCTCTGTGTGTGTGTGTGTGTGTGTGTGTGTGTGTGTGTGTGTGTGTGTGTGTGTGTGTGTGTCTGTGTGTGTGTGTACCTTACACTCCATCCTTGTGATCATTCCTCCCCCCCACGTGCCACACTGTATCTGCAAGGTGATGCCGTCTTCTTCCACATTCAAAGACTCATTAATATTTGCAGAGGAAACCAGTCCTGCACTGCAGGGTAGGAGGCACATGGTGTGAGTGCGTCTGGTGTGTCATTTGATCATGTGTCCCCTCTAGCTTGGTTTCTAAGGCTGTGATATGGTAAATAGAAAATGATATTTAATTACTACTGACATTGCACCAAATAGTATTTAATGAACATTCTGTTCAAAATCAGTCTCCCCGAAGTTGCATAAAGGCATGCTTACTTACAGCTCCAAGCATTAATGTTAAATCACATGACCAAAGAAAATGATTAGATGATATTAAACATAGGCAGGGAACATATCTTAGCAAACAGATGTTGAGGATGCCTCAATATCTGTTGAAATTTGATTCCATTCCACCCCTGCCCTTTCTTCCAAGCTTTCATACCAGCAATAGACTCATAGGTAAGGACTTATAGCCTTTTAGTGTACTAGCAGCAACTCAGTCTTTTTGACAGAAAAAAAGAATAATCAGACCTTCCAGTTTTAACTATAGAGTATGCTGACATAGCAAACGAGTCTATTTCTTAAGGCCTGTACAAGCCATGGTGGAAAATATCTGAATATTCAGTGCTTCAAACCAAATCCACTGTGAAATGTTTGTCTTGGAAACTCTGAGTATTAGGTGAATTTCATTGCATTTTCCCAACTCACAAATAATTTGCCTTCATTTGAAGATGAATTATTTGTGGAAACAGATAACTTCTTTTAAAAAGCAACAACAGTGTTCTGTCAAGTCTATTTTTTAAAAAAATATATTTTTATTAAACAAACATTCAACCTAAACAACATAAACCTAACTCCACAATAAAATACAGTTACATAATGCACCAGTGCCATCTTCACCCTCAGGGCTAGCATTAATAATATTTTTAAAATTCATTCAATCCATTTTCTCTCCAATAATTGTTTCTTCCCTTGTCGTATGCCCCTTCCCTCTCTGAAATACATATCCCAGTAATACACTCCATGTTTTCTTAAAATCAGTGTTTTTTGATAGGCCTCTTCTTTTTTTCATATCACATGTCAATTTATGATTAATTGCCATATCCTGTTGGAGTTACAAACTTAGCAGGCTGATGGATTTTGTGGTGATCATCAGAAAATTAGGATAGCAAATACGCTAGTCTCTTAGAGATAGAAGTCAAAGAAGTAAGCCACACAAACAGGGATGTCTGCCAGCAGTGCTCCTGGTGGGCAACTAGTAGAAGAGGCAGAATAATATCGAATAGGTTCCCAATGAATTCTACCCTGCCACCTGGAGGACTGTCCTTTTATTAACATTACAAGCTCACAGATAGTGGACAGTATACAGATAGGTTACAGAGTTCAGATAGGACAATGGTTACATCATGCCATTATAATTGGCCTAGGGAAAGGGAATTAGGCAAGCTCTCTATCACCTATGAGAAAGAGGAAGAGTAGTGGTAACTCCTCCTCTCAGAAGCAGGTATGACATCATCCAGGAGAGTCTTCTCTACACTGAAGAACTAGCCAACAGCTTAGCAACTTTGGGAGAAGCGTTCCCCCACAATATCCCATAATTCTCTATACCATTCCTCTAAATTTGGTTATCATTTTTCTAATTTCTTGCAAATAGTAACCTTGCCGCCGAAAACATTATTCTGACTTATGGCAACCCTTTCCAGGGTTTTCTAAGCAAAGAATACTCAGAAGTGGTTTCCCATTCCCTTCTTCTGGGAGCTTCCTGGGACTGTACAGCCTGCCCAAGGATACACAGGCTGGCTCTTCTCCCAAGAGACACAATGGAGAATTTAACTCTCAACCTTTGGCTCTGCAGTCAGATACTTAAAGCACCGAGCTATCCAGTCAGCTGTCTTAATTTTATACTTGGGGCTAATTAATCTAATTTGTGCTCTTCTATACTCTATATATGGTTTGCTGTTAATCAAGTCATCATGAATTTGTTGGGAATGGTAATAATGGACAGCAATCAGAAACTGAATTATGATTGTTCTTGATATGTGGAACATTTGCTGTTTCATTTTTTTTTAAATGTTCCTTGTAATTAGGACACATCTGGACTCAGAAGGAAATAAACACCCAATGTTAAATGGTAGGAGCAAAAAGATGAGTTAACTTGATTATGGACTTCAGCGTGGTTATTCATAGTTGCAGCCATTGCAGTATTCCTCACTGAACTTACCTTTTCATCGAGTAGGTAACTGTTGGCAATCTAGCTAACTGTGGTGGACTTGAATTGTGAGACATTTCATTATTTTTTTGTGAAAAGGAGCCAGTTTGCCTTTGTTTCAGAGCTGTTCTTGTATGTGCTTCATAAAAAGCCAACCTCTTCAGTTATGAACTGAAAGAGGAGGCAGATCTGAGATTTAAGTACTTGGTAATTCCTAGGGTATTAAACTGGCTCAAAGCTGAAGAATTAAGTATTAGATAGCAGCAGCTGAGCATTTTTCTCCTTACAGGCAGAAAAGCATAGCAGCTTGCCATTACAGCTGTTCTTTGGAGTCTGCTATATGAACACAAGTGGGTGGATGATAAAAATTGGTATAGTGTGGTGTAATCGAAGCTGTCTGTATGAGTTGCTTGGTTCAGTCTTTAGCGACATTTGCTGTTGCACCATCTTTCCCATCTATTCAAAGACACAGTTTGAGAAAATTGCTGTCATGTTTTGTTTTTGACAGGAATGGTCAGTACGTTTTTCCGCTCCAGTTTTCACTCACCCCCTCAGTGGCTGCAATAACCACATGTTGCTTCTTGAAGCATTTGTTTCCAGGGCATAAAATGTGTACTTAAGCCCACTTCCAGCCCTCTCCAGCACAGGTAAATTGAGTACATGTTTTCTGCCCTGGAAACAAATTGAAAATTTTCAACGAGTTAGTTAACAAGCCCATTTTATTAGCCTTTGACTCTGACCAGAGTTTGGTATGAACCATTATGCTGGGATTGCTTTTAATGACAGAGAGAAACTTGGGGAGACTGAAAATCCCACCCTGACTATGAAGAAAGAGATGCGAAGGGGGATTGCATAGGCCCATGGCTTGTTCATGGACAGATTCCAGTTCTTTTGTTTGTGTGCTTGAAAGAGGGGAAGCCATTATAAATAATGGAGAGGCTGTTAATATCAGCCTCTGCAGCGAACACAAGTTAATGCATGTGGGAAAACATTTATAATTATTTTTATCTTCCGTGTAGAGAGAGAGAGGATATGAAATTAAATGTTGAGTTAACGTGAGTTAAATGTTGCTAAAAGCAAAATAAAGGAAGTAAATGTCAAAGGCAGGACAAGTGTATGTTCTGTTATGTGCTTTCATGTCTGAATTGATTTATAGTGACCCTAATAGGTTTTCAAGGTGAGTGAGCTATTTAAGGAGTGCTTTTTGCCAGTTCCACCCACCCCCACTCCTAGACCTCCTGAGGTCTAGTCTATCACTCTATCCACTGCACCACACAGAGTGTCCAGTATACTACAAGCATAATACATGCACGTGGAGGCACTTACAGTTGGGTGTAACAAATCTTTGCTTGTCTAACTTCCACTTGCATTGTGGGTATAAATTAATCTGGTATTCAAGCACTAGTTTTGATAGCTGTAGGCAAAAGGGAATTGAATGTGTGCAAGTGTATAGAATTTTGTGCAGTGGCGTGGGATGAGAGAGAAGTAAGAAGTAATTCTTACAAGAAGTAGCAAAGCACTCTCAAGTATCCTTTGTTCTTGGAATTGAAACCAAATGGACTCACAGAAAAGAAAAGGCCTTTACTCCATGACCAGTTGAGAGAAGCTGCCGGTTGCTATGGGAAGGGATCACACACACTCTCTTTCCTCTGCCAGTCTCTCCAAGTTGGCTAGTGGTTTTATATTCATCTTTATAAGTGCGGTGAGTAGGTGCTATGTTAAGATGTTACAAGCAATATGAGCTCATATACTTTGACCAAGCATAAAAGAGATTGTTAACGTTTGGGAAGGCTGCACACAAAAAGGACTTTTCTGTCTTAGATCAGAATAAGGATAGCAAAGAGTCCTGGGAAAAAAAAACTTCTGTCCTCTTTGAACCCAGCCAGCCAGCTATTAAGGGAATCAACCAAAGGATCAGGTCAGCATGCAGGTGAATTACAATAGCAATCTAGCATTGTTCTGAGTAGCTGATGGTTCAGTGAGAAAAATCAGGGCGTAATAATGAATGGCTGGGAATTCATCAGTGGGTTATTCTTCATACGTTTCATAGTGATTATTGGCAGATTTTTTTGTCTCATTTGTTGATGTTCCTCCTAAAATATATTTTACTTGTACTAATATTAAGGCATCTGACTTATAATTCATTCGGAATGCAGGTTTAGTTGTTGTTTTGCAAAGAGTTGTGCATACTGTTGTTATGTGCTGTCAAGTTGGTTCTGAGTTATGATGGCCCTCATAGTATTTTCAAAGTATCTGTGATAGTCAAGGAGTGGTTTAGCATTGCCACATCCCAGTGGGTTTCCATGGACATTTGAACTCAGGTTTCCTGGGTCCTAGTTTAACATCTAATTTACCACACCACATTGGCTCTCTATACATATTAATACTGATATATGGATAATACCAATTGCAGGGTTGCAGATTGGTTCCAGAGCTGAGCAAAAGAAGTCCTGAATAGCGTCTTCGGCTGGCTCTTGGACTGCGTTCTTCTCTGTTTCTCTTAAGTAAACTTAATGAAACGTAATCAGCCGTGGTTCAAAGTCTGCATTCAATAGATGGCTGGGTTTAGACAACTGGGAACAATGTGGTCCCCTTTCCATAGTTTTCTAGATCAATTATGGGCCAAATAAACATAGTACAGAACACTCACAGAGGTTTCTGTACTCATTTTCTGTCTTAATTGATACTCTTAGAAGACTTAATTTCAAGAACTCATTATCCCCAGATCACAGCGTGTTAAAGCACCTTTTATCCAGGGATATCAGTTCTATTAACTTACTTCCAAATCAAATTTAGGCCTTGCCCCTGCTTTTACTCTAATTACCAGGTTTGACTTTCCAGATTTATGTAAGGGCTATTTTGTATCAAGAGCAACTTGCAACAGAAATGCATACCAAATGTTGACTCTGTCACTCCCCACATTGTGGGTACATCTAGATTTCAGGTGGACCAAAAAGGCGAATGGAAAAACTGGGAAGAGGAAACCAGCAACCATGGTCAGATGAACTGGTTTATTGTAAGGCATTTTGGATCGTGTGAATCTTGAAGGCATGGTGACCTATAGACTCTGACAGTGTGGATTTTTGTAAATATTTAAGTATTATTCTTGTATTTTGCCCTTTTGCTAAATATGTTGTTCATGGCAGCTTACAATAGTGAAATAAAGTACAAATGCAAAATATAATTAAAATAATTATTAAAAAACCCATGAATACATTGTTAAAAATAAACAAATCACACCAGAAGTTAAATCCTACATTGGCACCCAAATCAGCCCAAATACAGTGCAAATAGAACTTACTTTCTTTCTTTCTTTCTTTCTTTCTTTCTTTCTTTCTTTCTTTCTTTCTTTCTTTCTTTCTTTCTTTCTTTCTTTCTTTCTTTCTTTCTTTCATGTCTTTATCCTGCTAGTGGAAGGATATATAAGAATATATTTATTCTGAGATAGATCGGGGAGAGAATGAACACCATGTTGAACTATTATTTTGTGATATTTCCACCTTTTCACCTGTTTTGAACTGGGAAAATGTCTCAAATAAACTTCAGAATTTGTGCATATAGTTATTCTTAGTTTTCTGTTCGCATCTGTTTTTCCCCTTACGGAGAGCGCCAGTGCCCATTGTTTTAAAGCACATCACAAAAAGGAAACCGTGATGCGATTGCATGATAGCATCAAGACTTGTTTTTTTAATTGTAATTTGCATTGCATAGGCATCCTTCAGTCTCAAGAGACTATGGTAACATGCTCTGAATCGAGGAGTGTCCTCTCCAGAGCATGAAGCCTGGGTAAGGTAATATGGAGGATAGGCTATTACCCAAGCAGCAGATCCCCCCTCTCCACGTTGCTGAAATGGTCCAATGGAAAGGCAAAAGCCAATACAACTGGTTCCAGTGATGTCGCAGGAGCTGGCAGAATGACACATGCTGCCTTCGGGACTCCAGCTCCGGATTTTGCCTCGAGGTTAACTCCTGAAGCCTTTTCCATGAGTGGATATAGCCACAAGGCAGTGGAGTTTTGAAATCGGAGTTTTCCTTCTCCTAGATGGGCTGCCTTCCATGGGTGACGAGCCCCACCTACCCGGCCTGCTCTTTAATAGTGCAAAAGTATGATCTGATCCTTAAAACTTTCCTGACTCCCCGGCTTATGCAAATCTAATTGGCTTTCCTATTTACCATATGGTAATTGTAATTTAAGAAGTGCACATATGTGCTGATGCACAGTGGTAAAGGGTGAGAAAAAAGGATGCATGCTGGAACTGTAGCAGGTGGCATTTACACAACGTACTGAACAAAGTATGGAAATGGAATAATGTTGGATCATTAGTGTTGTTACAGGTGTACGAAAAGCTATTTTGACCTCCACACATCTGAAGAGAAGTTTGCCAGGGGAAAAATCTATAACTTTCCTGGTTTGCAAAAGACTGAACGAGCTCTTGTGATACATAAGAACCTTTTTAAAAATTAGATTCCTGTGTTATACAATGCACTAGTACAAGATGTAGAAGAAACTTTCTATTGGTGGAAAATACTTTCCATTGGTTGCAGGCTACTTGTAATCCTAATAGTACACAGGCTTTAACTCTTGAAAAATCCTTGAAAAAAAATGTTATCTGGAATGATCTAAGTAAATGAATAATTTGCTAGCTCCTTCAACTAGTCTGTTATTCCATTGCATGTCTTTATCCAGATTTCAGTCTACCTTGCATTAATCTGTGAGGTTTTTTTAAAAAAAGATATGCAAATGTGAATTTAAAAATATATATTTAAGTGCACATTTTTCTCAAAAATTAATGTTTAAGAATTTCCCTATTCTGGCAAACTGAATTGGAGCAATTAGGCCCTGCTGCGGCTTGATTTGCAGTCTCTTTTACAGTTGCATTTGGTTTAGGTGATCCCACAAAGAACCAGATTTGTTATGGTGCCTGTGTCCACACTAGCCCCCAACTTGATACTATTTGATATGCACCCACATCCCATGGCCCACCTTTCTTTGCTACTGTCCACTTGGGAATCCCAGCTCTCCTTTCTTTTTTTTCTGTGCAGAGGAGATCTAGTGCTAAACTAATGTATCAGTGCAGTGATAAGGTGATCTCATGCTTAACTTGGTTGTTTATTTATTTATTTTTTAAAAATGAAGAAAATACTAGACAACTAGAGAGAAAGACTGCAGGGGTAGGTTTTCCTACTGTCCCAAAATATCATGCCCCAGCTTAATACATCACGATAACACCGACCAAATTTAATTTAATTTCAAGCCACACACTTTGTTTGCTCCCTAATAATGTCTGCTTGTTTCTATGACTGTGAAGGGGTTCCATTCACCAGGGCAGATTGGAGTGTGAAGCCTTCCCGGTCAAGCTGTATTTTTGCATTAAACAATGTCTGAAAGGCCACATGTAGGCTGTGGTACAACCTAGTATGTCAGTGGAGGTATCTTTAATCTCCTCCCCTTCAGTGTGAGAAAGTGAGCTTTGACAACAACAGCAATAACAAAATGGTGGAAATATAATCAAAGCCATAAGCACATGTGCAGTTCAGGTATTTAGATACCCAGCTGGAATAACAGATTGGAATCAAAACAAATTAGAAGAATTAGATTGAAAAACATGGAAATTAATGGCCACGCATCACACACTATAACCTAAAAGTGGTGTGGACAGATTATATTTACCATGAAAAATTGGAGGCCATGGATTACTGCAAATACAGCAGGTAGTAGAGGAGGAAAAGGGAAGTACAAACAGAGAAAAATTACTTAAGGCAGTGAAAATGGAGAATATTTTTAAAACCAAAGAAACAAAGGCTCAATATAAAAAACAACAATATGAAAAGAAATTAAACAGCTGGAAAAATAAACCACTACATGGACAACACCTTGGAAAGCATGATCATAATTCAACATGGGCATGGCCAAAACTGGGGACCCTTAAGAAAAAAACCAAAGGCTTGATTTTTGCTGCCCAAGAACAAGTACTCCAAACCAGTGTGATGAAAGCTAAGATCCAAGGAATTAGTGCTGACAGAAAATGTTGACTTTGCCAAGAAAAAGATGAAACTGTGTCACACCTCTCATCTGCGAATGTCCAAAGATTGCAGAAACAGATTCATAGGCATCCTTCAGTCTCAAGAGACTATGGTAACGTGCTCTGTATGGGGGACTTGGAATGGCGTCTAGTGTTTTGATGTTGTACACAAAGCTGGAGTGTCCTCTCCAGGGCACGAAGCAGCAAATCTCCCCTCTCCACATCACTGAAATAGTCCAATGGAAAGGCAAGAGCCAATACAACTGATTTCAGAGAAAAAAGACTGAAATATTTTCAAAGAACAAGAACTAAGAGTGTCTTTTGTTTCTGTTTAGCAGCACTTGAGTAAGGGAGGCTTAATCAGAACAGCTTGGCTTTTTTCCCAATGTGGTCATGTATATTTCTGTAATTAGTCTTTAAAATAAAACCGATACTTCTCAGTGCACCAGGGATCCCCCCCCTCCTCCAAGTGCCTTTAGAATACCAAATTACTAAGGTGATAAGCTTTGTTACTAGTAAGAAATTGAAGCCATAATTGAAGTATAGATTTAATCCACTTCTCTAAACAGTAGAGGCAACACTAGTAATTGTGTGCTCCTAGGAAGCCTATCCAGTAGTGTGAGTATTTCTTCCCTAGTTCACAGTGCTGTGGTGATTTCTCTCCAAAGGAGACTGGAATCTATGTGAAGGGTGTCAGGGAGAGAGAGACTCAGCCACAAAGGAATGTTTTATACCAACGTAAGGCAAGGGAGGAGAGAGAATAGTTCTGAAAGGCTATCTGCCCTCTGTCATGTGAACTTGAAGGGACAATTCAGACAACATTGCATGTGTCCAGTTGGGTAGGTAGATTGTTGTTTGTATCACTGTTGGTACAGTTTGATGTGAACCAAATTGCAGCCTCCACACTGTAAATGTTTCTACTTAGATCAATCCACCCATCCGGCCCAGCACTAGGAGCTTCTGCTTTTTTTGGTACAGTTCAGCAGGCTTCTAATAACGTAGCCTGTGCGAATGGCCGGTTCACACCCAAATAAAGCTGTGGGCAGCATAAATTGGGTTATAACATTAAAAGGGAGGCTGGAGAAACCCCCTCTATTTTCATTGTAATATATACAGTATATATATACCTAGAGGTTCCAAGACCTCTATTCAGAGCACATTACCATAGTCTCTCAAGACCGAAGGATGCTTTCACATATACCTAACTGATAAAGTGCAATTCTGATACCATGCTAGGTTGATGCATCACTCATTAAATATGGCGCTTTATTTAACACATATACACATACACAAAAAGGAAAGATCCTGCAGCTGCTGAATGATGGTTGCGAGAAAAGGCAGGGAAGGGGGCTAGTTGACTCCATGGGCTCCAGCCCCACAAGGCAGAGTGGTGTCAGCAGAGCTGCAGCTGAGGGGGAAGGGGAGTTGTCTCTCTTCCAACATTTTCCCCTTGCACCATCACTGTTTTCCTCTGCTGTTACTGCTGCCATCTTACTCATGAATTGACCAGGTAAATTTTGGTCATGAGTAAAATGACTAAACCTGCTTGAAAGTAAAGCAGTGAGCCTAAGACCTGTGTGGACCCTTCTCACAGGAGAATAAACATCTCCAGTGTGAACAGAAGGATTGTTCAAGTGAGAGATTAAAAGGATCATGCTAAATACAAGGACCTTGTAAGCACAAACCAGACCCCTCTAAGCTCCCCTGTCTGGACAGGCCAAATGACAGAAGTGGAATCTGAATCCAGCAATCGTCATTTAATTTTGCAGCCCTCTTTCTGAAATTCATTCTCAGCAAAGAGGCCGGGCAGAGATATTGAGCCATGATTTTTGGAGTTTTTGTGTTTTTTTCTTCACTTTCCACATCTAAGGGGGGAGTGATAAAGGCTCATGTAGCCAATGAGCTAGCTTCTGTTTGTAATTTTTCTTAGTATTGTAACAAAGATATCCCCTTCATGGATTGCTGCCTTGTCGTGGTGAAGGGACTTGAGTAATTCAGAGAAGCTTATGGGCTATGCCATGCAGGGACACCCAATATGGACAGGTCATAGTGGAGAATTCTGACTAAATGTGATCCACCTGGAGCAGGAACTGGCAAGCCACTCCAGTATCTTTGCCAAGAAAACTCCATGGACAGAAACAAAAGCCTAAAAGATATGACACTGGAAGATGAGGCCCTCAGGTCAGAAGGCATCCAACATGCTACTGAGGAAAAGCGGAGGACAGGTACAAGTAGCTCCAGAGCTAATGAAGTAGTTGGGCCAAAGCCGAAAGGATGCTCAGCTGCGGACGCACCTGGAAGTGAAATGAAAGTCCGATGCTGCAAAGAAAAATACTGCATAGGAACCTGGAATGTAAGATCTAAGAACCTTGGTAAGCTGAATGTGGCCAAACAGGAGATGGCAAGAATAAACATTGACGTCCTGGGCACCAGTGAACTACAATGGATGGGAATGGGCTAATTCAATTCAGACGATAATCATATCTACTATTGTGGGCAAGAATCCAGTAGAAGAAATTGAGTAGCCCTTATAATGAACAAAAGAGTGGGAAAAGCTGTAGTGGGAAACAGTCTCAAAAATGATAGAATGATTTCAATACGAATCCAAGGCAGACCTTTCTACATCACAGTAATCCAAGTTTATGCACCAACCACCAATGCTGAAGAGGCTGAAATTGACCAATTCTATGAAGACTTACAACACCTTCTATAACTGACACCAATGAAAGATGTTCTTGTCATTATAGAGGACCGGAATGCTAAAGTAGAGAGTCAAGAGATAAAAGGAACAACAGGTAAGTTTGGCCTTGGCGTTCAAAATGAAGCAGGGCAAAGGCTAATAGAGTTTTGTCAAGAGAACAAGCTGGTCATCACAAATACACTTTTCCAACAACACAAGAGGCGACTCTACACATGGACATCACCAGATAGGCAATACTGAAATCAGATGGAGAAGATGGAGAAGCTCTATATAGTCAGCAAAAACAAGACCTGGAGCTGATTGTGGCTCTGATCATCAGCTTCTTATTGCAAAACTCAAGCTTAAATTGAAGAAAGTAGAAAAACTACTGGGCTAGTCAGGTATACTCTAAACCAAATCCCTTATGAATACACAGTGGAACTGAAAAACAGATTTAAGGAACTTGATTTAGTGGACAGAGTGCCTGAAGAATTATGGATGGAGGCGTGTAACACCGTACAGGAGGCAGCAACAAAAACCGTCCCAAAGAAAAGGAAATGAAAGAAAGCAAAGTGGCTGTCCAACAAGGCCTTACAAATATCAGAGAAGAGAAGGGAAACAAAATGCAAGGGAGAAAGGACAAGTTACAGAAAATTGAATGCAGACTTCCAAAGAATAGCAAGGAGAGACAAGAGGGCCTTCTTAAATGAACAATGCAGAGAAATAGAGGAAAATAATAGAAAGGGAAAAACCAGAGATCTGTTAAAGAAAATTGGAGATATTAAAGGAACATTTTGTGCAAAGATGGACATGATAATGGACAAAAATCCAGTTGAACTAATTTAAAATCTTAAAAGATGATGCTGTTAAGGTGCTACACTCAATAGTTTGGAAAACTCAGCAGTGGCCAGGGGACTGGAGGAGATCAAACTCCATCCCAATCCCAAAGAAGGGCAGTGCCAAAGAATGCTCCAACTACCGTACAACACTACACTCATTTCACACGCTAGCAAGGTTATGCTCACTATCCTACAAGGTAGGCTTCAGCAGTATGTGGACTGAGAACTCCCAGAAGTACAAGCTGGATTCCGAAGGGGCAGAGGAACTAGAGACCAAATTGCTAACATGTGCTGGATTATGGAGAAAGCTAGAGAGTTCCAGAAGAACATCTACTTCTGCTTGGTTGACTATGCAAAAGCCTTTGACTGTGTGGAACACAGCAAACTATGGTAAGTTCTTAAAGAAATGGGAGTGCCTGACCACCTTATCTATGTCCTGAGAAATCTATATGTGGGACAGGAAGCAACATTTAGAACTGGATATGGAACAACTGATTGGTTCAAAATAGGAAAAGGAGTACGATCAGGCTGTATATAGTCTCCCTGATTTTTTAAACTTATATGCAGAATACATCATGCAAAAGGCAGGACTGGGTGAATCCCAAACTGGAATTAAGATTTGTATTTGTGAAGGCTTTCACGGCCGGGATCTAATGGTTGTTGTGAGTTTTTCGGGCTCTTTGGCCGTGTTCTGAAGGTTGTTCTTCCTAACGTTTCGCCAGTCTCTGTGGCCAGCATCTTCCTCTGAAGATGCTGGCCACAGAGACTGGCGAGAAGTTAGGAAGAACAACCTTCAGAACACGGCCAAAGAGCCTGAAAAACCCACAACAACCATTGGAATTAAGATGGCTGGAAGAAATATCAACAAGCTCAGATATGCAGATGATACCACTCGGATGGCAGAAAGTGAGGAGGAATTAAGGAACCTCTTAATGAAGGTGAAAGAGGAGAGCACAAAAAATGGTCTGAAGCTCAGCTTCAAAAAAATAAGATCATGGCCACTAGTCACATCACCTCCTGGCAACTCGAAGGGGAAGATATGGAGGAAGTGACAGATATTACTTTCTTGGGCTCCATGATCACTGCAGATGGAGACAGCAGCCACAAAATTAAAAAACGCCTGCTTCTTGGGAGGAAAGCGATGACAAACCTAGACAGCATCTTAAAAAGCAGAGACATCACATTGCCAACAAAGCTCCACATAGTCAAAGCTATGGTTTTTCCAGTAGCGATGTATGGAAGTGAGAGCTGGACCATAAAGAAGGCTGACCGCCGAAGAATTGATGCTTTTGAATTGTGGTGCTGGAGGAGGCTCTTGAGAGTCCCCTGGACTGCAAAGAGAACAATCCTATCCATTTTGAAGGAAATCAACCGTGAGGGCTCTCTGGAAGGACAGATCCTGAAGCTGAGGCTTCAATACTTTGGCCATCTCATGAGAAGAGAAGACTCCCTGGAAAAGACCTTGATGTTAGGAAAGTGTGACGGCAGGAGGAGAAGAGGAGGACAGAGGATGAGATAGCTGTACAGTCTCATTGAAGCTACCAACATGAATTTGACCAAACCCCGGGTCAGTGGAAGACAGGAGAGCCTGGTATGCTCTGGTACATGGGGTCACAAAGATTCGGACATGACTTAACGACTGAAGAACAACAAAGATATCACCAACCCTGCCTTCTGATTGTGTTTTAAAGCCTCTGTTTTGGTAGTTGATGAAATAACATGAATTGCAAACACCTGTTTTGAGTTTTATATCTTGTCTTAAAACATGAAAGGCGTCTCCCTCCTAGGAAACATAGCTGCTGGTGAGGAATTAACAGGATTTGCGATATCAAAACATCTGAAAGGCTTCAGTTGCTCATCCCAATGTAATGGATTATCGCATTGCCCTGTTCAGATGTTTAGGATTTTCCAGGAATAACAATTGTGTTGACCCGAAACTGAGGAACAATTTTTGAGAGGAAGCCATATATCTATGGCTTGCTTGAGGGATTTTTATTGTTTTGGTCTGGATGAAGAATAGGTGAAGTAATATGCATTTCTTTCCCCTTTGTCCTGAAATACTGTAAATGTGAATGCACATTGAATCTAGGTCAAATGTATGTTGTAAATTTCAGTCAAAATATCTGTCAATCATTATTTCTGCCATCTCTTCTTGAATTAAACCTGTAGGTTATTTGTAGAAAGGGAAGATTCACCTTTACAAATATGGAACAGTAGATCTTTTCTGCTTCTTCCCATATACTTCAATTACCAGAGGTGTACAATATGTAACAAAGTGATTTTTTTTAATGATTTGACACTCCCTTGACCTGTATGAATGAGTTGGAAAATATAGACAATCCATTTTGAAGGTGAACCCTGCCCACACAATTCTAGGACGCTTATGTATTGTAGCTTGAATGTCACCTTTTGTACAACCAATCTCTTTGAAAACTCCCATTTAATTTCACATTTGTCTAACTGAGTTTTGAGCAGTAACCTTATATAAAAATTGGCTTAGCATTATTCTTGCCCAGTGGAGTCTCGGTAACTCCTTTTGTCTTTTCTGTGTTTACTGATATATGTATACCAGATAAAAAACAAAACAAAGTAAAAACAAAAACAAAAAGAGAAGTTTTTAAAATAAATAAAAACACTGTGAATATTATATATTTTTATTTGTATATATTTTATTTTATAACAACCGGTAAAAAATAAAATGAGACAGACACAACTGACCAAGAAAACCCCAATAACACAAAAACCACAAACACAATAAGAGAAAAAAAGAGCTCCCCCTCCCTGGGACCAGCGTGACCCATTTTCCCTTCTTTATGGAGCCCCATTCCCTTTCAAAACTGTCTTGAATGTTGTGAAGTTACACAGCCCTTCCCTTTATTAAACACAAACTCAGTAAATTCTCACTGTACATTAATTAAAATATTCTTATGTAACAATCCCTTTTTAATTTTCAAATTGCACATTAATTTATCATTAATAGGTATATTTTGAATGTCTGTATAACATTCATATAACTTAAAATCATGCTTAAGTTTCAAATTCCTTGTTACCATTAGTTTTGCTGCTGTTGATAAATTTGAAATAAATTCTTTTATTGTCCAGCTCCATTGCTTCTTATCAATGTTCATAAGAAAGCTATCTTAGTGCAAACCTTTATATTTAACTTAATTATTTCATTTATTTCCTTGATGATCAACCTCTAGAATTCCAATATGTTCTCAAATTCCCGCTACATATGGCAATAAGTACCTACATCCTCATATTATTTCCAATATAGATTAGAATATTTAGTATCTATATGATTTTATTTCACTAGAGTTAAATACCATCTTCAGACTAATTTATCAAAGTTTTTCTTTGTAGACATACACTTTAATATTCTTTTATCCCATATATTCTTCCACACTTTGGGGCTTATTTCTTGTCCAAAAGACTAACTGCTATATTTTACTGTGAGGTTTCATGGATCAAGTCCACTTCCTCAGACATAAGAGTGAGACTACATGGCCCCAAGGTAAAGAAACAGTGAGTGGTTCCTTACTAGACTGAAGTTGCAAATTGTGTGACTCATTCTGTATTTCACACCTCATAATGACGTAACACCCAGTCCTTTTTTTTTAAAGCTTTTTTTCTGTTAAAAAAATGACAATGTTTAGTGAGTAAAGGAACCCCAGGTAGTAGAAAACAACAGCAGAAACAACATACAGTTGACCCTCTACTTAAGGAATTAATCCGTATTGGAACGGTGGCTGCAAGTTGAAAAGTCTGTAGGTCGAATCTCCATTGAGCTACAATGCATTGAAAACCGATTAATTCCATAACCAGCGGTTTTTATTCTATTTTTGTACCATTTTGGGGTACCATTTTGGGTTTTTTCTGGTCTGTAGGTCGATTCTCTGGCTGCAAGTTGAATCTAAATTTTGCAGCCAGAGAAGTCTGTAACTCGAAAAGTCTGTAAGTCGAGCCGTCTGTAAGTCGAGGGTCCACTGTAATTGTTGTGACATTAGCCATATGGTGGTGAGTTAGGAATCTATGACTTTACCATTACCTTTATTTTATATGCTGATTTTCTTCCCTTAGGGGTCTCATGGTGGCTCACAAAAATTAAAATCATACAATAAAAACAAGTTATAAATACCTCACATTAATTGAAGCTTGTTATGTAAATGTGGCAGTGATTTGTTGGGAAGGAACCTGGGCTATGGAAAATATTGGCAGATAACGGCATAATTGTATTTTATTTCAGTTCTCTCCCTCTGGATTCTTGTTCTGTAATGTTTCTTCCAGGTTGCAGTAACATATATGTACAGTATATTACTGCAAAATCATCATCATCACTATCCTCAGCTTAGAACTGCAGAGCTGGAGAGAACCCTGTCATTGAGTCTCCCAGAGGCACTGTGCGGAATATAATATGTTCTGATTATAAAACAAATATCTTACTGCATTTAAAATGTACAGACTAAATATTTTCTGCTTTGGAGTTCAAATTCAAGTATCAAATCCATAGATTTGGAACTGTTGCGGTGGTTAGATCATTTTTGTATTTTTATTTTTGGATTTGGTAGGCATATAATATTAAAATCTGAAAAGCAAGGTTTTGGAAGCTTTAATGTTTTATAACTATGCTTTTTATTGCATCAATACCATCACAATCCATATGCATTACCTTTGCAGCATGAAGAACTGCAGTGGTACTTTGTCCACCTCCTCTCCACATTCACATACAATGCATGTTACTTGTGTCCAGTGCACAAAGATCTAAGGAGGCATAGTGTGGAGGGCTGAAGGATTGTGTTGGATAGACTTGCACAGGACTCCTATCTCCCTATCTCCCATTGCAACGTATGTGCGCATGTAGACAGAAAAGAAGGAGGTAAAACACAGTTTTACTGACCCTTATGAAAACAATTTAGAAGCATTGTACTTTTACTGAGTGAACTGTGCACGTTGGGTTTTGGGAGGCCATCAGATACATAGAAGTCAGCGCACGAAAAATAGAGCCATAGACATGTGAAACCTTTCTGTTTAGCTTTCTGAGCTACCCCTTCATTTCGAGATGGGGCAGAACTGAATGAACCATGAACTGGTTCATTTTTTAAAAAAATCTGCATGGTTCACGGACACCGACAAACCACCATGTGTTGCCATTATGTTGCTTTGTGCCCATCTCTAGTCCTAAAATAGGTGTCTAAATGCATGGGAGGTGTAGAGAGAGAAACTGTTTGTGCTTCTCTCTGTGTGTGTCTTCAGTGTGGAACGGATTGTCACTCTCGAATTGGCCTTCTCAGCCACACTAGACGCTGTTCCAAGTCCTCCATACAGAGCACGTTAACCATAGTCTCTCGAGACTGAAGGGTGCCTAAATCTAAAGGTATTTGAAAACTATGCATATGGTGGTTAACCTTTCCTCTGCTTATTTGGGGATCCAAATTAACAGGAAATAACAATTTCCACATTGAGAATGGGTGTACTGAACTTTGGGCTGATGCCTTCCCTGTCTTTTCTGTTTAAGAGGGATATCTCATCTTGATTTTGAGCTAATTACAGTTTCCCAAGATATTTAAGCCCAGAAAGCCTGTGAGGTTGTTTTTTAAACTATGTTTTGCAAGGAAGCCTGAAAAACATGGTTTCATCTTGGTTTGTTCTCAGTAACTACAGTTTGCATGAACTGTGGTTCTGTCAATGTAGGCATTATCAGCACTTGCAGTATGTTTAAAAGTGAGAGTTTAAGATGTCCTTGTAGAGCCAAGAGAGAAAGAATGGAGATGGGCATGTGTGAGGGCTTAGTGTTGGAAGGAATAGATGCACTGGCACATACTTTTATGGCAGAATGTCATGGGTATCCTGTGTTTATGTCAGAGCCAAGTCACAGTCTTCCAGAACGGGGCCTAAAGACATCCTAGGTGCTGCTTAAATTCATTCCCTGGCAGTTTAGTAATTTCTGTGATGGTATGTAGAACATGGAGTGCAGCCATTGAGGTCTATGCTGTTACTTTTGAACTACTTTTAAAGGCCTTGCTCCCCCCATGAATAGTGTTTTTAATGCTATCTCCTCTTTTAATTTGCAGTCGGTTTTCGATGATGGGAAGAGATGCCATCAAAATAGGCAGCCTTTAGCAGATTCAGTGCTTTTTCATTTCAGTCTTCCCTTCTTCCTCTTGAATCAGATCAGTTTGAAATGCACGGATACTTCCCTGTGCTTTTAAGCCTTCTGTGAGAGTCAAAAGGTCATGAAACAAATGATGCATTTCTTGATGCCTGGTTCAGAGACGTTCTTTTTTTGTGTGTGTTTTGTTTAATACAGTGCGGTGCTTTTGTAAAAATAAAAATAAAAAGTAGGAAACTTAATGGCACCCACCTCCTAAAATAATGCATCTGAGGGCAAGGGAAGAACATATTGGTCTTTGTTTTAAAGAAAGTAAGAGAGACAGGGGGTGGAGATGAGGAGGTAACTCTTAGAGAACAAGGCTGATCTCACAGAGGCAGGCAGCGGATTGCAACCATGTGATATAGCCAGAGGCAAATTTGCAACTCGGTCAGCTCAGGGAACCTTTTAGCTCGGTGACACTGGAATATTTCCCAAAGCCGTGTTTGGAAGCTCCGGACGTATACAATGGAGAATGACTTAATGACTAAACAACATACAATGGAGAAGTAATCATCCCATAAAGAAGGAGAAGCTGGGAGAAAAAAAATAAAGGTAAAATACAGAATCACTTTGTATCTGAGAAATTCATTTGTTTCAAACAGCCTTTCAGAAAGTTTGCAATATATATATTTTTTGAAATGTTAAGAGTTGTTAATGCAGGATGCCTCTTGGTCAGGACAATTAGGCATGCATGAGGGGAGGCGGAAAAATAAATTTCATGTTCAAGAGAGGCATGCTGTGATTTCTTACTGTTTAATCAAGTGAGGCTTTTCTCTCCAGCCCATTTGATAAAGAGATTCAGAGTTACATCTGTTTGATGCAAAGCAGCAGGGATCACATCAAGAAGCTTTTTAATGCCAACGTGTCACAGATGAAAATAGAAATAAGCTTGTGTAATTTTTGATCACCGAGGGCTGTTACCTGAGCGCTCTCACCCACCCAACTGCAAGTTAAATATATGGTGAAGACTTTTCTTGGTGTGCTGTATTTAATAGTTTGCCCTGCAGCACCAATGTCCAAAATGGGGCGAGTGGGAATGTTATCAAACAAAACATAAGTGCTATTTTTCTCTTTTTCTCCTGAACATAAAGTTTAGTAGAATTATGAAGCTTTCAGTGGGTATACTTGCACTTAACAGTTGGTTGGGTACATCTCAAGCACCTTCAGGAAAACTTAGTGCCTGCATTGGCAGGAATGGAGTGAGTGGGTGGAGAGAGGAGGATGAAGGGAAAGGAAGCTGAGAATGGGCATTTTGTATCCAAACAGCTGGGTAAAATATATTGTTTAGTGAGTTTATTAGGAAAAAAATGTGATTGTTATGTTTACTTTTGGTTAAAGGTTTTTTTTTGGGGGGGGGAAGACTTATTGCATGGTGATTCAAGGTCTGAGCACATGTATTAGCAATTTATGCAGTATTATTTGCTCTCCTTAAAAAGGAACCAAGGCAACTTAGTATGCATTCAGGTTGTTCTGCATCTGTGCCTCACACAGTAATTTAACTTCTAGGGCAGCGGTGGGCAATTAATTTCTATAGGGGGGGCACATGAAAAATCTGAACTGTGTTCGGGGGCCAAACCAACTTTACTTAAAAATAAAATGAAACAGTGATGTTATGATTGTTTTTTATTTTAAACTTGTTAATTTTCACAAATACTAAATAGTTTTTTTTTTTTTGCGGTATGTTAAAAATAAGCATCGACTTTAGACAAAAAGCTATAAATGGTTTTGATGTTCAAAACTGTCTATGTGCCGGACAGAAGCGGCTCGCGGGCTGTATGTGGCCTTCAAGCCGCACTTTGCCCAGGTCTGTTCTAGGGGAAAGGGGCAGTAAGTTGAAGAAAAGCAACTCTCTGCAAGTATTCACAGTAGCTACTCTTCTTATTCACCCCCTCCTTGCTTTGTCTGTTGAAAACCCTTTTCTTTTTCTAAAGAACTGAGGGCCCTTTTTTCTTTTAAATTAGATGCTAAACTTAGAACCATTCAGCCCTCTTTGTTAAGGGCTAATATTTCATGGGGGAGTGGGATCATATCTACTTGGCAAATATTGCATGGACCACCATTCACCTCCACCCTTCTGACCATCTACATTTAGCAGAAGCTTCAAGGATGAATTACCCGTAGTCATGCAAACCCCTGCATATGTTCAGGAGCTCTTAAAGAGATGAAAAAAAAACGTGTGAAGAGGACTGAGAGTTCACAAGAAAAGTAGAGTTTGGTGTGGAAGATTGTGAACAGTAGAAATGCTGGCAAATGTATTATGAATAGAGTATGAAATACCAAGTAGACACTGCAATGTACCATGTTATGGGGCCTTTTATGCCCTTGTATATTAGGATTTTTCAGGATTTTTGCTGTTGTGAACTTTACCAAAGGTAGTGATGATGCCACACAGCTATTCGGTAGTGGAAGATATCAACAACAACAAGCTAGGCTAGACAGAGCTTTTGGATTTCCTTAAGAAATCAGAATGGTTATTTGATCCCTGTTATACATGGTTTATGACTGGGGTGGGGTGGGGGGGTGCTCCCTGAAATCTTGAGATGAGGTGGCCTCCTGGTTTGGTCCACAACCTACACATATCTGTGTCCAGACTTAATTATGGGGTAAGGAAACAGCTGAACTGGACTTGGCTGAATTTTTCAATTTTACATTATAATATTGTGTAGGGACTAATATTGCACTATGAACTTGATCAGGTGTAGCACAAAATGTTTGCAGTGATCTTGGTAAGTTTTGGTAATGTAATGCTGAGTTAGAATCTCATTGACATGGAGCTCACAACTTACTTGAAATCATTTATTTTTCCGTCTTGACAAAGTATTTCATTCCTGCCTTTTTATTTCTCTGACAGAAATTGGTAACAATGATTGTAGAAACTGGCATATTCATTTTTGTTATTGCTGTTTTTGTTTTGGAGAAATCTGCTGGGGCAGACTGCAAAGGGCAAAATATATTGCATATGAATTTATATTCCAGTCACATTTGAAATTTTGCATCTAGTGTTGCATTTGATATGGACAGTAATATCCTGCAGCAGAATGTGTGTTGGAAGGGGGCTAGAAAAAGACTGCCAAAAGGAAGGAAGTGGTTGCAGGTGCATGATAGGTATAGAGAAAAGCCATTGAAATCAATGGGCAAACAGTTGTTGAGATTTTATGCATATGCAAGGAGGATCACGTTAAGTTGTGGTGGCTGACAAGATGCCCAGCAAAAGCTGGTTAAACACACAAGCAACATCCTAGTTGTATGCCAGCAGTTTGTCAATGAGGTGCAGTAACTTAGATTATTCCTTTTTTGCACGCATGAAAACCCAAGAGAGTTTGGCTGATGGAAGTTAAGTTACTCAAGGCCAATTTAGACCACATGGATTTCAACCCTAAACCCTTTTCTTTCTCTCTCATATGAGCTGTGCTTTTGAATTCTAGTAAAGAGATGGTTCTGTTGAGTATACATCAAGAGTAAGGTAAAGGTTCCCCTTGACAATTTTGTCCAGTTGTGTCCGACTCTAGGTGGCGGTGCTCATCTCTGTTTCCAACCCATAGAGCTAGCGTTTGTCCACAGAAAATCCTCTGTGGTCACATGGCCAGCATGACTAGACACAGAATGCCGTTTACCTTCCCACCAAAGTGGTACCTATTTATCTACTTGCATTTTTGTATTTTGCTTCCTTTCGAACCGCTAGGTTGGCGAGAGATGGGACAAGAGACAGGGGCTCACTCTGTTGCGTGGATTTGATCTTATGACTACAGGTCTTCTGACCTTGCAGCACAGAGGCTTCAGTGGTTTAACTGGCAGTGCCACCATATCCCTACGTCAAGAGTACACCTGCTATTTGAATAAAGGTGCCTGTGTCAACATTGATCTTTAGTTACCAAAATACTTCATTCATGTGCTTTGGCTTGTTTGTAATTAGATTTGACAAGTGATGAAGTCTATCTGGTTTCAGACTTAAAGACAGATTTGTTCAGCTTATCACGCTCACCTCCATTATAATGCAAGCTCAACATTGTTCCTAAATTCTTACTTAACATATGCATGATACAGGCCAGTAGGCTTCTCTTTCTGTCCCTAGGAGGGTTGTTTTGGCAGTATGTTAGATGTTTTGGGAAATATAGCTGTTTCATGACTTTTTATCCAGGCTTGGGCCTGCTAGGAATTACATGTCTCAGGACTCTTTGCACTTGGGAAGCATGGCCACTGACATTCTAGCTGCAAGAAACTGTGAAACATAAACTTTCAGTAGTTTTGATGACCACTGTATAGATTCAGGTGCCATGGAAAAATAGTGTGTCTTAGTCCCCTGGTATGTGGATTGCTGCCATCACAGAATTTAAAATGTCAGGGAGGAAAATAGGTTTCCTAGATAAGCTTCTAGTGAGATACTGCTGCAGGAGGAACTGCGGGAGGTACTTCCTTGAGAAACAGTGATTCATATACGTAGTAGAGGGAAGGTAGAGTGTGTTCTCACTGTTCTCCTTTGACTGCCTGCATGGTCTTATTTTAACCTACTCTACAGCCTTTCAGAGTATTTTTTTTCTGAATAAATCACATTGGAGCTACAAAACCAGTTGTTCAGATACGATCCTAAACTTTCAAACCTGTAGTATAGATGTTCAGTATATTACAGACTCTTTGGGAAACAGTGATGTTATTTGAGCTTGTTGGCTTACAAAATAGTGTGCAAATAGTATTGTTTTGTTTCCTACGGCCTTTAGAATTTGCTTTGTATGTCTTAGAAAGCAAGATACCTTAACAGTAATTATTCTCCTCCATTTGCCACATACCACCTGGTTTCCAGGGTATTAATGTTTCATCAGACAATGATACTGAGAGCCATATTCAAAACACAGTGCAATGCTTGATAAGACGGGGAAATGTTGGTTAAGATAAACGCCGTGCCCTCATAAAGCATTTATGGAAATTTTCTAACAATTGCTTGTGGCAAAGATGAAAGGAAAAGCAGATTATTTCCACTTCCAAGCCACTAAGCAGGACTGAACCCACAGCCAACCAAGTCAATACATAGTGTCACAAAGAGCTAGAGTTAGAGTGTTCTAGTATGAAACCAGCACTTGATATGAACCAGGTAAGCTACAGTAAAAAGTGGGGAAATTTCCTGGAAAAACACTCCTTCTTTTAAAGAACAGTTAACGCAGTTGTGACCAGTATATGCTATTTTAACACATATGGAACTAGCCATTAACAGCCTCTGAAATAAAAATATATTGAAGGAAGAATATCATAACTTTTAAACTAGTTTATCACTGGCCACATTGACATAGTAACCTAGAATCCTGCTTTGAAAGCCTCACTGTGAAATTTTATGCACATACTGATATACACATTAACAGAAAAAGTTTCATGATTGGGGTTTGTGTGCTGAAACACTCTAAAAGACAGGTGTGGCCAGGAAGGAGCATTATATGTCTCACAACAGCCATTTCTCCTTCATTTTCTTTTAAAAAGTAAAACAGACAACAGGCCTGTGCATCCCCTAACAGAAATGCTACTGTGTCATACTGGAAGTACTGTACGAGATTGCCGGCCACCTTATCAGTGTCAAGGCAGGTTGAATTGTATAAAGTGAGGGTGAGGAAAAAGCAAGATGTGTTGCTCATATACCGTCCCATAGCACTCTCTAGGTGGTTTACAATTTAACATATTGCCGCCCCAGCAAATTGGGTACTCAATTTATTGACCTAAGAAGAATGGAAGGCTGAGTGAACCTTGAGCGGGCTACTTGGGATTCAACCCAGGTTGTGAGCAGAGTTTTGGCTGCAATGCAGCAGTTTAACCGCTGTGCCTAAGTGTGGCCCTCCCCTTGAGGTTGGTCCCATCAGCCCTATCTAACACCGCCAGTGGGGAGAGATCATGGGAAATCCAGTCCAGCTATCTCTAGAGAACCACACAATGCTCTTCTATGAAGTAAGGGAAAAACATTGTAACAGAGGCAAACTGAATTGCAGGTCTGCTGTGTCTACCTTTGGGAGCATGGCAATATCGCATCACAAGTGCCTTCCTCATCTCATCTGTGTGGCAATGTGTTGATTCTTGACCTTGATTCTAGGAATCTAGGCATTAGCTCCAGATAATAGAAGAGGGCAATTGTTTTCAAGATCTGCAAATGGACCTTTCTTGGAATGTTTCTTAAATTACTGGCTAGCACAGGTTCAATTTGCTTGCAACTGCTTTACCACAGAACTGTGCAAGCCAACTGGCAAGAAAGACATTGGAGTGAGTGCTGACCTGTATCTTTATGCAGATATCTTTATGCATGTTCTTGTATACCTTTTAATGGCCTCCAGCTCACAACGTATGGATTGTCTCATCCCTTTACCATGAGCCAGGTCAGTGATGCATTACCATCATTCTTCTTTGATCACTCTCGGTGTTATAGGTTCAAGACAGGCAAAAGAATGTGGTTCCTGCTAAGCATAATTAACTTATGCGATTTGCTCCTCTAAAACAGGATAATGCTCTCTGGCTTAAAGAATTGAAAAGGACGCCACAGGGGGATTAGACAAATTCTGGGGAAACAGTCTACAATTTTGTTTTATTGAGAAATAAAACATCCATGTTCAGCACTGGGGTGCTTAGAAATATCCCTGGCTGGGAGGCTATGCTTTCCTAAGACACAATATGTTGGCCAAAGCTGCCAAAAAACTCTGGAGAAACGGCAACCACAATCTATCTCCTTTTATTATAGAAAAAGTCAAACACCACGTTCTAACCAGAAGTGCCAGAACTTTCAACAAATCTGTTCATGGAGTTCCAGTACTCACACTGAAAAGATTAGTGCTGATTAAAGAAAGCAGGAGTCCCCAAAGCTAATTTTTATAACATTTTTGTAACATGAGAAGAGACAGGCTGAATTAGATCAAACATGCATTGTCTCCAAGGTACATGTCAGTTTCACTTAGTGATTGTAATTAGTATTAGGAGAGAAAACCCATTATCCACTTTCCCCATGCAACTAGATCTTCATCCATCCTGTAGTGTGTTCTGCATCCAGAATAACATATATGACCATTTAAAGCCTCTAACCCCACTGACATAATTACACCCAGCATCTAAAATCACCTAGCTGTATCACTAAAAGTTGTGTCTTACTGAACAGAATGTGGCTTATTCTTGGGAATAGGTACAGGCTTGCAGCCTTAATTTTAGCCCTTTTCTGTCAAGAGCTTATTGGGAACTAAAAGATGTCATTAATTAGAAATGAGCCTTTTAAAAAAAACACATTTTATCCACTTGAAAAAGATGTGTTTTTGGGTGATGGGGAGGATGGGTATGGCGAAAGTGTGCTGTTTCTTTAAACGGACAGTTTTAAACTTTGTTGGAACTTGCTCTCTCGGCAGGTGCTTTTGCCAAGAGAAAGGGAGGGACAGAGTGACAAATGATGCTGTGAATCATTTTGTTTAAAAGGGCAGCAGGAGCTTTTTTTTAAAGAGCAGTGCCCAATATGATTTCTTCCTCTTTCCTTGCAAGCGCTTTGCTGAGAGTCTAGGGATCCGGACTCAGTTTTCACAACCTAGGGTAAGAGAGAATTTTCCCCCTATGCTAGTACTGCTGTTTGAGTGAATGTGACAGGTGATAAATTTACATTTTTGTAATGAATTTTTAAATGTTTTTTTAAATGGTACAGTCGTACTAATTATTTCCAAATATCTCTTTCTTTCCTCCTTCTCCATTCAATTTTCTTTGAAATGATTCTGAGTGTTGTGCGTGATCACTGCTTGCTTCTTTTCTTTGTCCTCTTTCTCTTCTTTTTGACGTTCTGCTTCTTTTTGACTAATATACCCTTTGCTAATATACCCTTTATGTAGGGAGATCAATTGATCAAAAGCAACATCAGATCTCCCCTCCATTAGGTAGCGGTACAGTTCTCTGTAATATACCCTTTATGTATATTAGCAAAAACTGTACCGCTGCCTAACGGAGGAGAGCTCTGATGTTGCTTTTGATCAATTGATCTCCCTCAAAATGGAAACCATTCACAGTATAAAGTTTTTTAATGCCATTTGCCCAGTGCTATTTAAACGAAATAGCTGGCTTTTTTAAATTGCAGGACGAAATATATTAAACCTTAATGGATTGAATTTTGGTTTCTTTGAAGTTGAGAATACAACTCACCCCTCTTCTCCAGTACCAGAAAGTTTCTAACCACAGTGGTGATTCCCAAAACTGTTATCAACAAAAGGACTGATGGTATTGCTAGTGGGGTCACAGGGGGATGAAATGCAGGGTGTACTGGGGTGGAGGAAGTGGGTCTTTGCTCCAGAGCACCAAAATCTAGAGGTGAATATACTGGTATTGAGAAAATAATTGCAATATTTCCTTCCTTTGGAGGCATATCACATTCTCCTTCCACTTTTTCATGTCTGAGGGCAGAGTGAGGAGAAGACAGCATTACTGGTTCCAGGTGCCAAAACTGCTGCTTGGGGCTCTGCAGAATTACTCTTATTTTTCTGAAACCTGGGTTCATCTGAGTGTTTTGAGTGTATATAGAAGAAACATGGATGATTAAAACATTTAAGAATGTCTCAAGTGTATAGACATTTTTTAGACCAGTGGTCCCCAACCTTGGGCCTCCAGCTGTTCTTGGACTGCAACTCCCAGAAGCCTTCACCACCGCCTCTGCTGGCCAGGATTTCTGGCCAGTTGAAGTCCAAGAACATCTGGAAGCCCAAGGTTGGGGACCACTGTTTCAGACAGCTAGTGGCAACATTTCAGAAAGAACAGTCTCTTGGGAGACACTTTACATTTTCAGTATTTCTATTCTGAGGGTTTTCCCCCTGCCCCATAAAAAGATTTCCTTTTAAAGTTTATCAGCCAAAATCCAAAGAAACAAAACTAAGGAAAACAAAACAAGGAAAAAAAAAACACGTGGCACCTTAAAACTGTGAACTGGTGAGGAAAAAAAAATACTGCGGTAAAACTTAATTTCCTTGATCTGGAGGCGGTGAATTGATTAGTGAGGGATTAGTGAACTGTATTTTAGCGGCAACCACTAAATTAATCAAAGACAGATACTGCCATTGTTAACATCACTAATGCAGCCATTTTTCTCCATCATGTTTTTTGCTGCCTTTTAAAAATCCATGGTACAAAATCATTGCTACATTTGAATACTCATTAGCTTGAAATGTATCATGGAATAATGTTATTTTCAATATCGTTTGTTACTGTAACTTTTTGTTTACTTTAGGGGGTAAGTATGGAAAAACCCCACCATGGTAATGGGTGCAGTCTTACGCCTTTCTTTGGAATTTACTCCCAGGTATTGTGTTTGCTTGCTTGCCTGTTTGTTTCCTTGTTTGTTTTGGTAGACCGCATAGAATACCCATTCTGGTAATGAAAAGTGAAATTACGTCAAGACAATATGATTATTTGTACATTTGATCTAATTTGTGGGGGCATCTCTTTCTGAACTTTTGATCAGACCATCAGTTCTCCCTAGTGTAAATCAGTGTTACAATCTGCGTGCATTTAATGAGAAAGGGTGGAACATACAGGGGAGTCCTTAAGTAAATTATGAAGTCTGGTTTAATGACCATTTCTTTCCTGAGAAGTTTATGGGTGTATTATTTAACATAGTGTATCCACTGATTTTGAAACCTCTATTTAAAGCAATAGAAATAACTCAATTTTTAATGATCAATTCAAAGTAAAGCTGTCAACATAGACAAGATCTGGGGTGCATATGTTGAAGATGTAAAGCATAAACACTACTTACTGTGAGAGAAGAAGAAACGACAAAACTAACATTGTTTTGGCACATAATGAGAAGAGAAGACTCCTAGGAAAAGATAATAATGCAAGCAGAAATCGAAAGCAGCAGGAAAAGATCTCATATGGCAGGGGTGGGCAATTAATTTCTACAGGGGGCCACATGAAAAATCTGAACTGTGTTCGGAGGCCGAACCAACTTTACTTTAAAATGGAACAGTGATGATTGTTTTTATTTTAAACTTGTTAATCTTCACAAATACTAAAGAGGTTTTTTGCGGTATGTTAAAAATTAGCATTGACTTTAGACAAAAAGCTATAAATGGTTTTGATGTTCAACTTGTTCAGTGAGAGAAATCTAGTCTGTCTTGGGCTTGAACAAGTGATTGAACACCAGACTGGAGTGATGACCGGCGGGCCGGACAGGAGCAGCTCGTGGGCCGTATGTGGCCCTTGGGCCGCACTTTGCCCAGGTCTGTCATATGGGGTGGGGTGAGTCAGTTATGGAACCCATAGGCTTACATTTGAGTTGAGGAGGGCTATTGATGATAGGGTGGAGGTCACGTATCCATAGGGTGGCCATACATTGGAGGCAAGTTGATGACACATAATTATAAATTACAAAATATATTTTGAAATCTGTTTGCCAGACTGATTGTTATTGTTTTGCTCAGTGATAAGTAAGGCTGATTGTTTCTAAATATTATTTTTAAATTGTACTCTATTTTTCATTATTTGTACAGTGCTTGAAGGGGAACATTTTGGGACCTTACAGAATTTAGAACTAAAATAATCTGCTACTGAGTACTTGGAGTATTGTCTCTCTGTGTTATGTGCTGCCAATTTAGAACTGACTTATAATCAGAAAGCCTGACTGTAAGTCAGGGTCGAGTAAGATATTTAAGGAATGGTTTTACCAGTGCCACTGGATCTCTCTGAGTTTCTGAGGCTGAGCAGGGATTCAAGCCCAAGTCTCCTAAGTCACAGTCCATCGCTCTATCCATTCTACCACACTTTGAACATTGGGTTTGAAAATCCGTCATCGTTTAGTAGTGTCCGACTCTTTGTGACCCCATGGACCAGAGCACGCCAGGCCTTCCTGTCTTCCACTGCCTCCCGGAGTTGGGTCAAATTCATTCTGGTAGCTTCGATGACATTGTCCAACCATCTCATCCTCTGTCAGCCCCTTCTCCTCTTGCCTTCACACTTTCCCAACATCAGCGTCTTTTCCAGGGAATCTTCTCTTCTCATGAGATGGCCAAAGTATTGGAGCCTCAGCTTCAGGATCTGTCCTTCCAGTGAGCACTCAGGCTTGATTTCCTTTAGAATTGATAGGTTTGTTCTCCTTGCAGTCCAGGGGACTCTCAAGAGCCTCCTCCAGCACCACAATTCGAAAGCGTCAATTCTTCAGCGGTCAGCTTTCTTTATTCAAAATGGGGAAATTATTAATTGGTTGCTGTTAACATTTATAATAAAAATAATTAAATTGGTTGTGGTAGCCTTACTGATTTCAAAATTAAATTGTTGTAAAATAAATGGTGGGGTTTCCAGAGAATGGTACATAGGTTGTCCCCATTAACCCTTGCTGGCATGTACAGTATGTTACTGACTCTTTCAAAAGAGCAGTATTTGTCATTTTGGAATCATTTCCCTTACCTGGCATTATTTCCCACATGATTCCACAAATCCCACAGTGCAAATGTTGGCTAGGGATGGTGGTTCCAGCTGGAAAATTATTAAGTTCAGGAAGAATATGTGTCCTAACACAGAATCATCTCTCCACTTGCAGAGAAAGTGACACACGCGAACATTCAACTGCATTCAACTACAAAGAGCCAATAATTTATTTGGGCACTTTCAATGTGCTTCTTTAGCAGAACAGTATAAAATTTCACTGGCTGGGTAGTTCAGGGAGGTAGGTATCTGGCTGCAGAATCAGAGGTTGGGAATTTGATTCCCCATTATGTGTTCCAGGAGAAGAGCCAGCCTTTGTATCCTTGTGCAAGCTATACAGTCTCACGTCACCGAAAAGGAGAGAGCAGTAAATCTCTTCTGAGTACTCTGTGCTTAGAAAACCCTGAAAAGGGTTGCCATAAGTTGGAATCCACTTGATCACACATAACATTATCAGTATAAAACTTTGCCTGAAAATATAGTCATGACAATAAGAAGCACACCTCTGCTTTACTATCCCCCAGGCTGTACAGGGGCAGAGTTGCTCATTCTTGTTGCTGACCGTGTTGGCCCCTAGATTCAAGATACTTTGCCCATTGCCATTCTGGCTAGTGCTTTTGGTGAATGTGTGTTTTATGTCTGGGGAGAAACAGTTTGGACACATTTATTATTGGTAACTGTTTTAGCTCATGTAAAATGTTTTCACATTACCCTTGAAGTGCTTTTGGAGTGTTATATAAAGTAGTGCTTTTTCATCATTTGATGGACCTGGGAGAAGAAATTGTAAAGCTAACACATTAATTGTAACACATTATTTCAAAGTTATGGTTTTATTCAAATTATATCTCCCCCTGCTCAAACTGAAAAGCTTAAGGTGTATTAGCCTTTTCTTTAGGAAAGATGCTCCCATCCTTTCGTGTTTCAGTGGCCTCTCATGTGCTTCCCTCAGAACTATGATATTCTTTCTGTAGATGTAGGAAAAGTTTGGGGTCTTGGACCACAGCTCCCATAATCCCACAGGCAGCATGTTTCCCATCTCTTTGTTTTTGGAAGGTGTGATCAGAAGCATATACAACATTCCGAATGTGGCTGCAGCACAGATTATATAAAATGTCATATGATATTCAGTATTTTGTCTCCAGTCTTTTTCTGAATAATTCCCATCACTGAGAACATAAGACATCCTAGAATGCAAAAGCATGCTTCTGGTTTTCCATTCCCAGAATGGCAGTATGGCTCAAAAACCATTTGCCACTGAAGAGTATCTGCACATGCAAGCTAGTCCTCTTCTGTTAACGCACAACATCACATTGTTTTTCCTTTAAAGGAGAAAATGGCATCACTAAGCGCAACTGGAAGAAGTTTCCACACTAAATGGAATCTGAATGATCAAATCTTTCAGTCACCCAATATTTTGTCACAATGAAGAAAGAAAAGTATGCATGTTGAATGGGAACAGTTATAATTCATTCAAAACAAATTATGTGCCTTTAGATGTAATTCCATTTTTAGGATCTTCCATTCTAGGCAGTTGTGACCATAGACCTCAGGGCTCAGAATATTTACCCATTTTATCTGCCTTTTCTTTTATCAAATTCTGCATTTCTGCCTACAACAGTTAACATTTCCCAGTGGTTTTGATGGCTACTGGAGAGGGTTTCATCCTTTAACATTAGTAAATCCCACTCTTAGAAAATAATTCAATTCAATTGAAAGCAACTGACATGTTTTGTGACTGGTGCTTATTGAGAAATATTGGATACAATTATATTTGTTGCTGAATGTTTTGATCCCTAAAACATCGTTCCAGTAGATCAGCCTTATTAGAAATGATGATGGGTTGTTGCTTTGGAAATGAACAGGGACAGGCAGACGGGTTTTAGATTGGACTTAAGACACTTGAAATGCATCCTGGAGCTGGCATGTTTTTTCCTTGATAATTAACAAGATGTTCCCCTCCATGCCTGTCTGGATGATTACAACTGTCCGGAGGAAGGGAAGGCCTGTGAGGCAGCCAAGTATTGTTGAAAAACATTGTTCTCTCCCTAGGTCAGAGGCCCCAGGGATGTGAGGTGGGGTGTAAAGCTAGAACTTTGCTTCTTCTGCTCATGGTACAATATGGTACTTTCTCTCGGTGTGTGTTATGTGTGTACAGTACCTGTAATGTATTGCACTTTCCCCCTTGTTATGCATGGTACACTTGCATCCTACAGGAGGGGTCTCCACTCTAAGGAGAGATGAGCAAACAAACAACAGCACCAAGCCACCTAGCACTCGCCTTTGTTAGACTGCTCACCTTCTGGATGAGAGTAAAGAGGTCAGGGAAGTTAAGGGTTTGCATATGGCCTCAGTGGTTGCTGTGAGCATGTAATGTACATGTCCCCAGTGCTCTCAGATAAGAAGAAGGTGGCAAAAACAGCTTCCCTTCCCTGGATGCTACCCTGTTTTCCAGGTCTGGGAGCTACTAAAACTCAACAGGCCATGGGTCTGTGGTGGAAAAAAAAAATCTGTTCACACTTGCAGCTCTGATTCATATCTCAAATGCAGTGTGAAGCATTGTCCAAAATATGCAGTATTCTTGGAAAAGTGTCTGTTGGTCCATAGAATCGTGAAGTTGGAAGGGGCCTGTAAAGCCATGAAGTCCAACCCCCTACTCAACACAGGATTACAAATCAAAGGATATCTGCCAGGTGGTTGTCTAAATTTATCTTGAATGCCTCCAGCATTGGGGCACCCATCACCTTTCAGGGTAATTGGTTCCGCTATCTTACTGCTCTAACAGTTAGGAAGTTTTCCTGATATTCACCTGAAATCTGGCTTCCTGTAACCTGAGCATGTTGTTACGTGTCTTGCATTCTAGGCTAATCAAGAAGAAACCCTGCCCCTCCTCTGCATGACAGCCTTTCAAGTGTTTGAAAAGTGTTATCATATCACCCCTCTGTCTTCTTTTCTCAAGGGCAAACATCCCCAGTTCTTCCAGTCTTTCCTCATAAGGCTTGGTTTCCAGCCCCCTGATCATTCCTGTTGTCCCCCTTTGAAGTTGTTTGAACTTGTCATCATTCTTCTTGAAATGCAGCGTCCAAAACTGGATACAGTAGTCAGAATGAGGCCTAACCAGTGCCGAACATTGGGGGACTAGCACCTCATGGGGTTTGGAAACTATACATCTATTAATGCAGCCTAAAATAGCATTTGCCTTTTTTGTAGCCACATCACACTCTTGGCTCATATTCAGCTTATGATCTACGACGATTCCAAGATCCTTCTTGCTTGTAGTATTGTTGAGCCAGGTGTCCTCCATCTTGTAACTGTGTGTTTGATTTCTTTTTCTTAGATGGAGTACTTTGCACTTATCTCTGTTAAATTTCATTCTGTTGTTTTCAGCCCAGTGCTCAAGCCTATCTAGATCATTTTGAATTTTGCTTCTGTCTTCCAGGGTATTAGCTATTCCATCCAATGTTGTGTCATCTGCAGATTTGATTAGCGTTCCCTGCAAAGCCCACATGCTTAACTTCTACCTTTTAGATAATGGTTCTTTAATACTTAACGTGACCCTGTAGTAAAAAAACAAAAACAAAATTTGCTATTGTACCTTGATCCAGATGCCATTTTGAAAGACACAGCTAGCTGTGGTATCTGAAAATTTAGAGGAGACAATAATCTCTCCAAAGACAGTGGAATTTATAAATGTGTAACTGTAGTAGATATGATGTGTTTCTTGTTTAGTTTTACCTCTCCAACTTCTGGCTTAAAAACGGTACCCAGCCTCTTGCAGCACCCTCTTCTATCTCACATGGCAGCTTCAGACAGGATACATTTGTTTCTCTTGATAATGTGTATAAAATTGGTTGTTTGGTCTGAGGAGACATGTATCCAGTATTGATTTAGAAAAACAAACTGGTGGTGAAGAGGAATAAAATTGATGAGTCACTAGTGTTTGATCAAATTACTTCTTGTTAAGCTGCATAAACTATGGTTGTCTTCCTAACCTGAGGAAAGGTGAAGGATGGCAGCTGAGGGCAGTTAACCCCTGAAGTTTCTTCTACTTTCATGTCTAGTGTCGCCCTTTGCTAATTTCAGAACAGCAAGTGTAGTCCTACATTTTGGGTATGCCTGTCTGTCTGTCTTCCCCCTCCGCCCTGTCTTTGTTTATGCATTCAGCCACAAATAGAAACATCTATGAGCCTATTAGCAACACTGCATAGGATACTTAATAATAATATAATTTATTGTCATTGTAAGTATATACACAGTATACCCATACAACTTACTTATTTCTAAGCAGCCCTTCACCACTTTGGATACTAGGTTGGTATATAAATGCAATTAAAACAATAAAACAACAAAGGCAATAAAAACTTTGAACATTTCACCAAGACAAAGAGAAATATCAAAAACAAACATTCAGAACCAGCTAGTCCTGGCTTGGCAAACATGAAGGTGTTTGTCCAGTGCTGAAGTTATTGCAGTGTGGGTGCCCCTTGCACCTCTGGGGGAAGAATATTGGAAACCTCTTTAGTGGCAGCAGTGTGTGGGCTACCTTGGCAAATGAATTCCTTCAATTGCCATACCAGGATACACAGTATAGGATCTACCTCTAAGGGGACGGCAGACTTTTTCCAGTCATATGACTTGAAATCCTATGGCCGGGGTGTGGCATATTTGTACATACAACATGGTTGCCTAGGGAATGGAGCTATGGCATGCTGTTAAGCAAACATCGAGACTTTCTGTACTTCAGAAATTTAAATCTCATTCTGTATATAGACTGAGCTGGATTAGTCAGCAGAGAACAGTTTGTTCATTTTAGAGGGATGGGGATGGGAAACTGTAATCCCGTGAGAAGATAGGCCTTAAAATGGTGCAGATTGGAATTGTAAAACAGTTGGGGGCTAATCCTTAGTAATATATGCAGAGGGGTTTTGTTGTTGTCTGGTTTTCCAGTTGTGAAAAGTGGATGCCCTCCCCCTATTTTAGCTTGTTTCTGAAGATTAGTGATTCCTAACCTTTTTTTGAGTTGTGACCCCCTTTTATAAGTCAAGTAGCCCATGATCCCTATACCATATTTGAATAAAAAGAAATTTTATAGGGTTAAGTCATCCCTTCTCGGAAATTAGAGGCTTCTTTCTCTTCCCAAAGGGCCTGTTTCTCATACATACACTCAACACAGTAACTTTAATATCCCACTCTGAAAGGTCAAGAAAGAAATTATTAAACAAGGGCTACAACACCTATAAGGTGACCTGCAAACCCCCCCCCCCCCCGAAAACATTTCAGGATCACTACCCCCAGGTTGGGAAACACTGGTGGAGAAAGACTGTGCACAGTGACTTTATAGGAAATATTTTCTGGCATAAGGTAAAGGTTCCCCTTGACATTTTTAGTCCAGTCGTGTCTGACTCTAGGGGGCAGTGCTCATCCCGCTTTTCAAGCCGTAGAGCCAGAGCTTGTCCAAAGACAAGTTTTCCATTGCCATGTGGCCAGCATGACTAGGGAACGCCATTTTACCTTCCCACCGAGGTGGTACCTATTCATCTACTCGCATTTGCATGCTTTCGAACTGCTAGGTTGGCGAGGAGCTGGGACAAAGTGACGGGAGCTCACTGCGTCGCGTGGATTTGATCTTATGACTGCTGGTCTTCTGACCGTGCAGCACAGGCTTCTGCGGTTTAGCCCACAGCTCCACGACGTCCCCTGGCATACCATTGGTAAATCAAGATGGAAGGTATTAGAAGTAGAGTGGGCATGAACTTCCAGTTCATTGGCTCATGTTGGTTCATCTGTCAGGCCAACAGGTGTTCTGCAGTTCCAAGTGCCACCTCCTCCAGCAAACACCCACTCAGAGACAGTGCCCTGACTTCCCTGCCATTACTCCTGTGGGCACTGTCTTTGAGTGCGTGCCTACCAGAGGAGGTGGGGTTTGGAACTGTGGGACATCTGTTGAATTGATGGATGAACTGGCATGAACTAATGAACCAGCAGTTCATGCCCATCTCTAATTAAAAGTGTTTAAAACAGTACTGTGTACTTAGTCAACATAGCTCCTGGATTTCAGCAGAAGTGTTATGGATTTCATGGAGGGAAGTAATTTTTCCCCTTTTATATCTCAGGCTTTATAACAGATGTTTGGGCATTCTTCATATTTTGAATAAGATGCATCCTTGCAAGCTGCATAGGAGCAAAATGTATGTGCATAGCACAGACTGTGACATTACAGTATGTCTGTATATGTGCATTAAAATAATAAAAGCATTTAGGATTCAGGAGCATCCCCCCACCCCGCAGAGTTCCTACATCGTTTGATAATAATTATTTACTATTTTGAACCTTTCTCTGAGGTCATTCTGGCTTTTTCATTTCATTTGCCAGCCTATTTGTTAAATGACAATTTTATTCAAAAATGAAAATTTGGTTGTTGCTTGCTTGGTGGCATAATTGATGAATCCAAAAGGTGAAAACTTTACCCAAAACCCAAACGTATTTTGTAGTTATAGCAATTAGTAGTATGGCTCTAATTTTTTTCTTCTTCACCTGTGTGCAATGGTAGACATTTATGATTTAATCATGTTGGATATAGAAAGGAGATTCTGAAGGATGCACTACTAAATAGTATACTAAGAAGATTCAGCAACACATGGAACCACACAATGATAGTCTTAATTCCCACCTTTTTGACTTTTGTTGTTGTTTAGTCGTTTAGTCGTGTCCGACTCTTCGTGACCCCATGGACCAGAGCACCCCAGGCTCTCCTGTCTTCCACTGCCTCCCAGAGTTGGGTTAAATTCATGTTGGTTGCTTCGATGACACTGTCCAACCATCTCATCCTCTGTTTTTCCCTTCTCCTCCTGCCTTCACACTTTTCCAACATCAGCATCTTTTCCAGGGAGTCTTCTCTTCTCATGAGATGGCCAAAGTATTGGAGCCTCAGCTTCAGGATCTGTCCTTCCAGTGAGCACCCAGAGTTGATTTCCTTTAGAATGGATAGGTTCGTTCTATTTGCAGTCCAAAGGACTCTCAAGAGCCTCCTCCAACACCACAATTCAAAAGCATCAATTCTTCAGCGGTCAGCTTTCTTTATGGCCCAGCTCTCACTTCCGTACATCACTACAGGGAAAACCATAGCTTTGACTATTCGGACTTTTGGTGGCAAGGTAATGTCTCTGCTTTTTAAGATGCTGTCGAGGTTTGTCATAGCTTTCCTCCCAAGAAGCAGACGTCTTTTAATTTCATGGCTGCTGTCACCATCTGCAGTGATCATGGAGCCCAAGAAAGTAAAATCTGTCACTGCCTCCATGTCTTTCCCTTCAATTTTTTACACTCTCCTCTTTCACCCTCAGTACAAGGTTCCTTAATTCCTCCTCACTTTCCACCATCAGAGTGATATCATCTATATATCGGAGGTTGTTGATATTTCTTCCAGCAATCTTAATTCCAGTTTGGGATTCCTCCAGTCCGGCCTTTTGCATGATGTATTCTGCATATATGTTATATAAGCAGGGGGACAACATACAGCCTTGTCGTACTCCTTTCCCAATTTTGAACCAATCCGTGTTTCCAGATCCAGTTCTAACTGTTGCTTCCTGTCCCACATATAGGTTTCTCAGGAGCTAGATAAGGTGTTCAGGCACTCCCATTTCTTTAAGGACTTGCCATAGTTTGCTGTGGTCCACACAGTCAAAGGCTTTTGCATAATCAATAAAGCAGAAGTAGATGTTTTTCTGGAACTCTCTGGGTTTCTCCATAAACCAGTGCATATTAGCAATTTGGTCCCTAGTGTCTCAGCCCCTCAGTTCTTGGTCCACATACTGCTGAAGCCTGCCTTGGAGGATTTTGAGCATAACCCTTGCTAGTGTGTGAAATGAGTGCAATTGTACGGTAGTTGGAGCATTCTTTGGCACTGCCATTCTTTTGGATTGGGATGTAGACTGATCTTTTCCAATCCTCTGGACACTGTTGAGTTTTCCAGACTTGCTGGCATATTGAATGTTTTGACTTTTACCTCAGCCTTAATACTGTAAAATAATGTCAGGCAAAATCCAAAGGACCCCCCCCCCAAAAAAAATTAAATTAAATTAAAGACAAAAACATTATGGCATCTTAACTATTATATTTAATGTGAGCTTTTGTGGATCAAATCCATGGTGGCTTTTATTTCATTTGTATTAAATTTTTTGCTAATTTTCAAGTCCCACCTGTTTTTAAAGCAGTAGGTTTGAATGTTTTTAATAGCTCTTCTTCTCCTTTCCTCTGTTGGCTGATGAGCACAAGCTAATTAACTGAGCTATGGAAACCAACTAAAATTATGCTCTCTGAAATTGCATATACTTGGTAGGAGGGCACTGCATATCTTAACCCTCTTGCATATCTGCAGTTATGGCCGATTTCAAAGGGTAAGAACATGGAAAAAGTATTTTTGCAAAACCTATGAATGTACTTACTCCCCATCTTCTGACATGTATTTCTAGAATTTGTAAATCTGCTTTGCTATTGTAAATCTGCAATACTTTGCTATTGATGTGGTTTTTTTTTCCTGTTTTTTTTAAGTAGGTAAGCCAAGTGTAAAAGCAGGCATGTGTTGGTACATTGTACACAGTAGCATCAAGAGCCTTAAATTAATGGGAAGGAATTGACTCGTTAGCATAGATCCTATTGTGTATTGTTAATTTTTTTTTCATTTGAAGGCACAGAAACAAAAAAAAACACAAATGAAAGGAATAGACATTTCCTGTTTTTTTTTTTTTTTAAAGTGTAATATGGACTGGATCCCACAGATAGCCCTAGTGGAGTGCACCTGCTGAAACAATAGCACTCGATTCACTCTTCAGCAATTGATTCAGTGGGTCTGCTATAACTGGGATAGCAACGGGATTTAAGCCTGTTTATGTTCATAGCTTTCTTTTTTAAAAAAATCAAAAGATCTCAGGGCCTATCTGTGAATGGAGGGAAATCAAAGGAATCTAGAGAACAGAACAGACACTTTAGCATTTGTGGTGCTCCATAGTAGACCTTTTCTGACTTGCCAATAAGATTGTTAGGTCAACAGCAGACCACTCAGTAATATTCAGAGGCCAATAGAAGAGACCAGAAGAGATCAGAGATTGGGCCCATGTGAGCATGAAGTGCTTTGCGATCAGCTGACTTTAGAAGTGGGGCAAAGACAATCTGGGTAAAACCCAGCTGCTCAGGGAAATATGGCCACAATTTGTAAGTAACTGGACAAGCAGCAAAATGCACACAGCAGCTGCAGTGGTTGCTACTGTTACTGGTAGAGATCCCATCCTATAGCACACACAACACTTGGGGAGTTTGTTCCAGAGTCTGTGCTGTTGCTGCTAGATTTTATGGAATAAGAAGGTTCATGAGTTGTGATGATGGTGCTATATTTCCTGCTTTGTTCCAAAGGGCACAAAACATTCAATTGCAAGCACCCAGCAGCTTTTTCTCTTTCCTCATTTTTGGCTTTTTAGTTCATTTACACCATGTGAGCTCAAGACCCATAAAAGCACTTTCTCATTGGGCTAGGGAATCATAACACTGGCAAGGAATGAGTGAAGGTAGGTGTTCAGTCTTTGAAGCCACTTTCCAGAGTGCTTCCTTAAATAATGACTTGTGAAATCTCAGATAATTGCTATAATTCCCCAGTCACCTAGTGGGGAGACAAATTTCAAGGCAAGTTATTCTGGAAGAAGGAGGAGGCTCATTTTAGTATGTAAGGTGGGATCACAACTCATGAGCCTTCTTGTTATGTTTCCCTTTATTGTTGGAGAGCTTGGGGGGGGGGGAAGGACCTGACTTCATATGCGTCTCTCTTTTCCTATAGTAGCAACAATTTTGTTTGTTGTTTAGTTGTTTAGTCATGTCTGACTCTTCGTGACCCCATGGACCAGAGCACGCCAGGCCCTCCTGTCTTCCACTGCCTCCCGGAGCTGGGCCAAATTCATAATGGTTGCTTCGATGACACTGTCCAACCATCTCATCCTCTGTCGTCCCCTTCTTCTCTTGCCCTCACACTTTCCAAACTTGCTGGCATATTGAATGTAGCACTTTCACAGCTTCATCTTTCAAGATTTTAAATAGTTCCACTGGAATGCTATCACCTCCACTGGCCTTGTTGTTAAACAAGCTTTCTAAGGCCCACTTGACTTCACTCTCCAGGATGTCTGGCTCAAGGTCAGCAACCACACTCTCTGGGTTGTAAGGGATATCCAAGTCTTTCTGGTGTAGTTCCTCTGTGTATTCTTGCCACCTCTTCTCGATGTCTTCTGCTTCTGTTAGGTCTCTCCCATTTTTGTTCTTTATCATGTTCATCTTTGCACAAAATGTTCCTTTAATATCTCCAATTTTCCTGAACAGATCTCTGGCTTTTCGTTTTCTATTATTTTCCTCTATTTCTTTGCATTGTTCATTTAAGAAGGCCCTCTTGTCTCTCCTTGCTATTCTCTGGAAGTCTGCATTCAATTTTCTGTAACTTTCCCATCTCCCTTGCATTTTGTTTCCCTTCTCCTCTCTGCTATTTGCAAGGCCTCGTTGGACAGCCTTTTGCTTTCTTGCATTTCCTTTTCTTTGGGATGGTTTTTGTTGCTGCCTCCTGTACTATGTTATGTGTGTCCATCCATAGTTCTTCGGTCACTCTGTCCACCAGATTGAGTTCCTTAAATCTGTTCTTCACTTCCACTGTGTATTCGTAAGGGATTTGGTTTTGATTATACCTGACTAGCCCAGTGGCTTTTCCTACTCTCTTCAGTTTAAGCTTGAATTTTGCTATGAGAAACTGATTATCAGAGCCACAATCAGCTCCAGGTCTTGTTTTTGCTGACTTTATAGAGCTTCTCCATCTTTGGCTGCAGAGAATATAATCAATCTGATTTCGGTATTGCCCATCTGGTGATGTCCGTGTATAGAGTCGCCTCTTGTGTTGTTGGAAAAGAGTGTTTGTGATGACCAACTTGTTCTCTTGACAAAACTCTATTGGCCTTTGCCCTGCTTCGTTCTGAACTCCAAGGCCAAACTTTCTGGTTGTTCCTTTTATCTCTTGACTCCCTACTTTAGCATTCCCATCCCCTACAATTTAAAATGCAGTAATTCAAATAATATTTCAAATAACAGTCTGAACTATTCATATATAGGTTTAGTTGTTTCTATTATCCATCTTTAGGGACCAAAAATGTGGTTTGGATCTGCTATACTGAAAAGAGATGCACAATGGAAATCCCGCAAGAATTGCAAATAGGGCTGGCTTGACACTCAGAAGGCCAAAAAACCAGAGACAATCTTTATAGAAACTTGATATCTATTTAAAGTCTTTGAAATCAAGGAGTTCTTTCCTCATAGATATGTCACTGGCAATGCAAAGGAATTCCTATGGAAATTCTTCTGGGCCTCCTTATATCAGGAGGTCAAAGATGCTATTAACTGCCCATGGAACTTGAGTTGCATAAATCAGGTGCTGTACAGGAGTCTATACAGAGGTGATGGATTTTTGCACACATGTGTGTTGTGCTGGGACATTTGTTGGAGATAGTAAAGTGTGTATGCGTGTGTGTTAGGGATGTGAATCTTGCAGCGTCTAGGTCTTGGAGAGGAAAAAGCGGGGACAACCCATTCTTCTTGCAGTGAGGGTGCAGCTACTTTAGCGCCCATGGGCGATGTAGCCTGGGTCACTTTAGAAAGTTCAGTCTTGATCAGAATGATCTAATCAAAACTCTATTCACATGGAAGTGATCCCTGCCATTTAATAAGTGAGCCACTTCCAGATATTGGTGAATTAATTACTTCTTGCTTGGTAGAGAGCTGGGGAAGTTGAAAATACTTTTAATAGAAAAAGAAAAAGAAACTCAGTGAGGCAAAGAAAAGATTTTGATTTTTCATAACATATCACATTAGCAATAGAAAAGAAAAAAGGTTTTTTTTCCCTCACTTCCCCTGTCCTCTTCCAAGCAGGGGAAGTGATTAATTTGCTTACATCCGGAAGCAGTTCACTAAACCACTTCCTGATATTGACAAGTTGACACTGGTGATCACATTTCAAGAAAATGTGTTTATTTGGACCAGTTCTTAATTGTTCCAAATAAACAGTAAGTTCTAACCTTAGACCAATCTGGAATGGATTAGCCTGCATTGGGGACTATTTGGAATACTCTAATAAAATGTAATGTACTTGATGGCTTTTAGAGTGAACCCAACCTTCCCAGCAGGGGGATATAGAGTGGGATAAGCGCCTGTGTAGCCAACCTCTGAGGTTTCTTTTTACTAAATATATTTTTCCTGAAAAAATCTCATTAAAAAAAACCTAACAAGATTTCTTAGGATATTTCATTGCTTCTTCTTCTTCTTCTTCTTCTTCTTCTTCTTCTTCTTCTTCTTCTTCTTCTTCTTCTTCTTCTTCTTCTTCTTCTTCTTCTTCTTCTTCTTCTTCTTCTTCTTCTTCTTCTTCCTTCTTTCTTCTTCCTTCTTCTTCTTCCTTCTTCCTTCTTCCTTCTTCCTTCTTCCTTCTTCCTTCTTCTTCTTCCTTCTTCCTTCTTCCTTCTTTCTTCTTTCTTCTTTCTTCTTCCTTCTTCCTTCTTCTTCCTTCTTCTTCTTCTTCTTCTTCTTCTTCTTCTTCTTCTTCTTCTTCTTCTCCTCCTCCTCCTCCTCCTCCTCCTTCTTCCCTCTTCCTTCTTTCTTCTTCCTTCTTCCTTCTTCCTTCTTCTTCTTCTTCTTCTTCTTCTTCTCCTCCTCCTCCTCCTCCTTCTTCCTTCTTTCTTCTTCCTTCTTCCTTCTTTCTTCTTCCTTCTTCCTTCTTCCTTCTTCTTCTTCCTTCTTCCTTCTTCCTTCTTCCTTCTTCCTTCTTTCTTCTTCCTTCTTTCTTCTTTCTTCTTTCTTCTTTCTTCTTTCTTCTTCCTTCTTCCTTCTTCTTCTTCTTCTTCTTCTTCTTCTTCTTCTCCTCCTCCTCCTCCTCCTCCTCCTTCTTCCCTCTTCCTTCTTTCTTCTTCCTTCTTCCTTCTTCCTTCTTTCTTCTTTCTTCTTCCTTCTTCCTTCTTCCTTCTTCCTTCTTCCTTCTTCTTCTTCTTCTTCTTCTTCTTCTTCTTCTTCTTCTCCTCCTTCTTCCTTCTTCCTTCTTTCTTCTTCCTTCTTCCTTCTTCTTCCTTCTTCCTTCTTTCTTCTTTCTTCTTCCTTCTTCCTTCTTCCTTCTTCCTTCTTCTTCTTCTTCTTCTTCTTCTTCTTCTTCTCCTCCTCCTCCTCCTCCTCCTCCTCCTCCTTCTTCCCTCTTCCTTCTTTCTTCTTCCTTCTTCCTTCTTCCTTCTTCCTTCTTCCTTCTTCTTCTTCCTTCTTCCTTCTTTCTTCTTTCTTCTTTCTTCTTCTTCTTCTTCTTCTTCTTCTTCTTCTGGGAAGGAATGCCAACAGTGCAGAATTATTACATCTTCTGTGCAGAATTTCCTGTGCGTGCCTCATAAGGAAAAAGTACTAAACTGTGCTCACGTGGCAGTTTCCTGCAGAGAAAGATGCAAAATGGAAAAGGTGTTATCTGAAGTGATGAAAGATATCTGATGGCTTGGCTTCTGGTTGTTGGACATAAACACAGGCTTCATCTGAATAATGATGGAGCTGACAAGGTTTCACACAGCCAGAGAGAAAATCTGCTAACAATTTTTAATTGTGAGCTGAATACCCTATGCAGTTTCACCTTTATTCCTAACCTCTAAAGCACAAGACACTGACTAGGTTCTCCTCCTAAAAACGTTAGATGCTATTCTTCCTTCTCTCCACCCTCACCCCAAACTGTCATCTTTAGCTCTTTAGCTTTCTGGATCCACCCCTTTTGTTTTAGGAGCTGAAGGAACCCCAGGAGACACTAACACCTTTTATTTCATTTGTGATTATATTTATCAAGCACCCAAAACTAACTGGCAGTCTTTTATAGAAGAGCTATCTTCTGATCCCTTCTACAAAGAATGCATGGCATTGACAAAAAATGTTTGCTATAACTTGGTGCTACAATATATGATGCTTGCGTAAATATATTTAATTCTTGAAGCCCTTCATTCCTTAGCAGATTCACAGACTTGTATACTCTGCAAGTTTCAGTAACTAGAGGATTAATACGGCTGCTTGCCTCAAAACACGTTTTCTACATGTTAAACTTGATCTTTGATTTCTGGGAAGGCTATGTTAGATGGAGCCTTCAGGGCTCCATAGCAGCATACTTTTACTGTAATGAACAATGCTACAGAAGCTGATAGACCTCTCAGTATTGCTAGTTATAAAGCTGGCATTTTAAGAACAAATTGGCTGGACCATATTGCTAAAGGACAGGAAATTCAGACTGTGCTACAGGCTGCATCTGTCCACAAAGCCCTAGTTGACTAAAGGTAAGAAACAAAAAGTACCACTGTCGAGGCATCATAAAGAATTGCTTCCCCTGCCCCCATTTTGGAGAGCTGGGTCCCTGATGTGTAGGTAGCAGGTGGAGTGGTGATGGCAAAAGTAAATGTGGAAAAAGCCAAGAAATGATCCCTTCTCCTTCACTGCTGGAAAGAGGTAGGGGAGAGACTTTCAGGCAAAGTGGTACACTCTGGAGGTAAACCAGAGGATGAGGCAGAAAGGTGGAATACTATAGAAATGGGGTGAAGGAGCAAGCATTTCTGATACATGCTTACTGGCACTTGTATATCTTGTCCATCGGCCACTAGAGAAGAAGAAATGCCTGCATCTGAAGTGCAGGGATGCTTGGTATCGGCTTAGAATGTATGGGAGGGATCATAGCTAATCATGGAATTGGGAGAGATCTAGCCTGGTCTCCTCCTTAATGCAGAGTTCAGCTGCATCATCCGTGTCAGATGGCTGTCCACCCTCTGATTATAGTGAAGGAGCACCGCCTATTGTGCATGTGGTTTTGCTGCTGAGCAGCTCTCCTAATGTCTAAGTCAAATCTTTTCCCCTTCCACTTGCATATATTGGTTCCCTGTGCCCTCCGAAGCAACCATTTTGCTAAATCTGGGTGCAGTCTCTTTTACATTTTACTGGACTTGGGCAAAAGTCAGCAACCAGCCACAACAGACTGGTCCTGTGAGCAGCGCAAATTGTCCCTGCAGATCATGGCATATGACAATCAGTAGATTAGTAATAAAGCAGTTGGATTTATTAATGGGCTTTCATTAATCATGGCACTCTGTTGCATGAACATTGCATATCAAGGCTGCAGGACAGGAGGACTGATGCACTGGTGTGGACATCTGGCAGCCTGATCTGTTCTTGAATTCAGAAATGGATTTTAGCACCCTTTAGCAGCCCTGTTTAATAAAGTGTAATGCTTTTTTTTTTTTTTTACTATCAGAGAGCAGTGAAATGAAATCCGAATCTGTTTTAAATCTCTGTAGCAATTCTAATCACTTATTCTGACAACCAGCAAAGTCATGGCTTCTGAAGATGTATAACAATTGAAGTGAGAAACTGGAGATAGGGAAAAAGCAGGGGGAATTCTTCAAGACTATCATCTCAGAACAAATTGTAGAGCAGTTATATCAGTTTGACTCCTTATCTTCAGGATGCTGTTTATTGAAGACAGCAGCCTTGGTTTCTTTCTAATGTCTTGCAGAATCCCATTACTATGTAACTCTATGGGTAATAGAGAAGATTTAGGGTTTCCCATTCCCCCCACCAGAAGGTAGAACAATCTAATATTTGGAAGATAATGATTAATATTGTCATTCATATTGGTCTTTGCTGAAAGTCTATCCTCAAAACTTTATATGCTGTTATTTCTCTGAGAAACCCACTTTTGCAAGACTGCTGGTTGAAATCCTGGATGGTCCTCATAAGTAAGAAACCATATTTCTATTATCAGAATTTCACAAAAGATAAAGAGAAATGGAGAGGCACATTCTTCTAGGGTAGGTTTTGGGTACCCAACCTTTTGGCTAGTGCATTTTTGAGTTTCTGTGTGGGATTGTATCAGATTTGACTTTTCTTCTCTGTTTTTTTGTGTTGTTCCAACGCAAACCAAAGAAATGAACATGTGAGCGCCAAAATATTTGTAACTGCAACAATTTTCTGAGAAGGGTTGCATTTTCTGACCGAATTGCAAGGGTGCCATGTATGTATGTATGTATGTATGTATGTATGTATGTATGTATGTATGTATGTATGTATGTATGTATGTATGTATGTATGTATGTATGTATGTATGTATGTATGTATGTATGTATGTATGTATGTATGTATGTATGTATGTATGTATGTATGTATGATGTTATTTGCATACAGGCCAATTAGTGCAAAGAAGTTCAATTGGCAATTGACAATAATGTACTGACCCCAGTACATCTCCTCCCACAAGCAAATCCCATAAAACATCCCCTAACACAGTGGTCCCCAACCTTGGGCCTCCAGATGTTCTTGGACTTAAACTCCCAGAAATCATGGCCAGCAGAGGTGATGGCAAAGGCTTCTGGGAGTTGTAGTTCAAGAACATCTGGAGGCCCAAGGTTGGCGACCACTGCCCTAACAGACGAAAGGAAAAAGTAGAAAAGAAAAGCACACACATTGATGGCTGGTAACATGCTCACAATTATTCTGGGGCAGAATCTCCCTAAAGGCTTCCTCAAAGAGAGAGGTTTTTAACTGCTTCTTGCAGCCCAGGAAGGAAGGGGCTTGACAGATCTCAACAGAGAGATCTGTTCCAAAGATGTGGGGCCATGAATGAGAAGGCTTGGGTCTTCATGGAGACCTTCTTCAACTCCCTCAGGGTGGCTACCCATAGGAGATTGTCCTGAGTGGAACAGTTGAGGCGGGCTGATGTTCTCCAGTGAGACACTTTGACCATGAGACTTTGTTTTTGTTTTTGCTCAAGCAAACTAACACAGCTACCTTCCCCCATGAGGATCTATTCTGGACAGATGTACGAGAGCAAAGATTAGGGAATAATTGTGTACAATTATTGATGGATTCACCTGCCTCATGAATGTACATGTTGGAAGTCACATCTCTTTGAGACATTTGAGCAATAAGCTTAGAGAAAACAAGGCAAAGTAGTGATTTGATGATCCTGTTGTACAGTTTCTCACTGAAAGAAGAGAAGTGAACAGAGAGTGATGCCTCCATTTTGTCTGGAGGCACCTGGTGCCCCATGGGACTGGCTTGTACTGTAATTTGAAATTCCAGATTTGTTCCCTTAGTAACTGTGTGTTACAGCATCCTGTGGAATCTGTAGTGCTTATGCTTCATACAATGGGAATTGGAGACAGATTGTCGTGTTGATGTTGGCAGCAAGAAACTGACATGTTTCTCTACTCCCTTTTTTGTTTTCTTTTGCAATCATTTAAAATACAGACCTTTGGGGTTATGTCAGGAATATCTACTTGGCTTTGTTTTTGCCTTTTTCGGTTGTTATTCCTAGTCATTTGATAGCTTTAATGTTTCTGTACAGGGAAAATAAAAGTCATGAGTGAATTGTTGCAACTGAAAAAAAAGAGAGTTTTATCAATATAAAGGGGACTGGGTATTATGAGGTTTTCTCTTTCTAGGAACTTCCTAAAAATAGTTTTGCCAAGGCCTCCTATCAAAGACATGGAACACGTGGGGTCCTCTTTTTACCACCCAGCACCACCTATGTTTTTGGATAAGATCGATGAGACTTGCAGTCCAACAAGATCTGGATGACACACATATTCCTCATCCTTGCTTTCTATAACTCTGTGGGACAGCTCAGGTTGGAAGAATCCAAAAGGTTATCACAAAGTTAAGGAAAAGTTCAGGAACGGATAATGAAAATTAGAGGTTGGTGCATACTCCTTACAAAGAAAGGCTGACGTGTTTCCTAGTTCAGGGGGAAAATAATGACATAAATAACTATGCTCTATAGGTTTCCTGTGTTTTCTAGAGAAAGGGACTGTAGACACATTTCCCCTTTCTTTTGCAATCCTGGATCTCAGAGTCTAGCATAAGGATAGATGTGTCACTTCTTCTATTTCCCGCATAGGAATTGTTTTAAATTTCAAGTTTGAAATTCTTTGAAGAAATTTGAGGGTTTTAAAAAAATACATTCTTATGAAAAAAAGGAACAAATGAAATTCTTAACCATTTACACTGAGTAAATTAAATATGCATAATTATACAAAATGTGAAAAGGACAATGTTCTACCTGCCTACCATGTTGCCGTTAAAGATGAGTTTATCAAGGAGTGGGGAGGGAAGAGGTCGCAACCTGAACTATAAATTTGCACAGGGAGTTCCAACCCAGATTTAATATTCAGAGTTCCCTGCTGAGTGGATGGATCTATCAGTTCAGCTTTCTCCAATATTGGATTTTTGGAAAAAAAAAACAAAACAATCTCAGAAACAGCGAAGAGTGCCATGGCACCACAGAAACTAAAAATAAAATTGGCTTGAGCTTTTGTGGACTACTGTCAGATGGAAGTGGACTTGCTGAAGGTTTGTGCTAAATTAAACTTCTCAGCACACATCCCATTGTTGGTTTTGGTACGACAGACTAACACAGCGACACCCTTGAAACTTTAAAAACAGGTCCTTATGTTTGAATTTTGGAAGACAGCTTCAAGTTTTAGAAAATGTTTATCAATGAACTAGCCAGACAAAATCATAATCCATTTTTACTTACTAAATGCAGTTTAGTGGTAGGTTTGAGATGAACAGATTCCTTTATTCTTCACAGAATGCGTCATTTGCACCTTAAAATTCCTTCCACACGATATAGTGATGGCCTGTGACTGCTATGTCATTAAAGATTTGATAAATTCATGGAGGATAGTTTTGCAGGTTGTTATTAGTCATATTACCTCTTGGATGCATGCTGCTTTTTCTCCATTGAGCTCAAGAGAGTCTTTACGGCTATCTTCCTTGTCCTCCTCACAGCATCCTGTGAGGCATGTCATGCTCAGAGTGTGTAACAGCCCTAGAGATACCAAATGAGCTTTCTGACCAAGTGGGGATTCAAACCCAGGTACCCGGCTTCCTAAACTAGCACCCTAATCACTATACCAGTGGTTCCCAAACTTTTTTGAGGGGAGGCGAGCAGGAGGAGCGGCAAGGGGTGTGGGGCGGAGCAAAGGAGCCCAAAGGAGCCAGAACTGGGGCCAGAAGAGCAGCATCACTACCACCAGCTCAGTGAAAAAACAAACAAACAAACAAACAGAGAAGCTTCTGTGTTGCTCCTGGCTAGCTTGGTGGCACACTAGGGAGCCACAGGGTACTGCAAGACCCACAGAGTGCTAGAGCACACACTTTAAGAAGCTCTGCACTATACCATACTGGCTTGATGATATTTTCTTGACAGGTTTTGATCCACGTCATCCTTTCCTCTGCTTCCCTGTATTTTGCATGAACTAGCAAAGAATTTATGGCCATCACTTCTATAAAACATCACTCATACCATATTCACCTCCAATGTACAGAAGTCATAAGTCACACTTTTGTGCCTGTGGCTGAAATCCTGTTGTGCTGCAATGCAAAAGGCATAGTAATTTGTGGAAGCAAATTGCCTTAAATTAAGATGTCTGAGTAGACATTATCTGTTGCATACTGAATTATACAACTCAGCCTGCAACATATAATGTCTATGAAGAGTTCTTAACTTGAGCCAATTCGCCTTCAAAAGGTATGTATTTTGCAGAGCAGTGCAACAGGATTTCAGCCATTGGCCGATAGGTGTAACTTAATACTTCTGCACGTTGGAGGTCAGCAAGTTTATAATCATGTTTTCCACTTCTGCTGCACACCTCTGTCTGTTCTGAAGGGAGCTCTCTTATCAAATCTTCAAAGTCACTTTTCTAAAGAACCCATCAGAACAAAGCTTTTAGAAATAGAACACGTTTTGTTCTGAAAAGAGCATGAATGTGGCAGTAGCATTTGTGCCTTTTGTGATTGCAGGAGATTAGAATGTTGGAAATCTAATTTAACTTGACAAGCCTAGTCAGAGATTTTCCTGGACTTCATATGAAAGGCAGTGTTCTTTACAGGTTCTTTAATACTTGACTTCAACACAATAATGTTCTTTTCAGGGCCATTAGGTGCTTTCTTTACAAGAGCAGAGGTTTGCATGTACCCAACACTCTTTCCTTATTCAGCTACTTCAGAAAAAAAAAATCTGACAGGACCCAGAACGAGTTAGTTTTCTGATGTCAAAGCTAACAAGAGCCTTCCCTAACACTGGTGTTGTCCAGATGTATTTAATTTATGACTCCCCTTATTGTTAGCCAATGTAGCCTCATGGTAATCTATGTTTATACAGTCACAAATTTGTGTGGGTACAGAGTTTTGTGGGTGAGTGCATACATATACACTAGAAGCATGGTGTTTGGTTATGGGGGGGGATGGCAGTGTGTCCCCTATCCCTCAGAAATTGCTCTGCTATGATTGAAGGCAACCATTGGCCAAAATCCTGTTACTTAGCCTAGTGAACTAGAGGATAGATATCACCATTGATTCAGTGGACCTGCTCTAGTATAATTTACTAAATTAAGCAACAAGATTTTGATCTTTCAATGAATCCTGTTTGTATGTAATCCCATATTGCTTCATAAAGGTGACCTCACCTAATGGGGATTGTTTCAGTGATGCCATATTATCTTTTGCTTTTTACAGAACGAGAAGTGTTGCTTTAAAACCAAAGACAACTTTCTTTATCTGCCGAAATAAGTAATTCTTGGTAAGTTTCTTGTCTGTGCACAAAAGGGCAAATTTTGGCATCACTTAGTGGGTGGGGGGAGAGAGAAAACATAATCTCTTGTTTGATTGAATCAGTATTGTAGATTTTGCATTGATAGCACCCGATTGCCATCCCACAGGTAAAGGAGCCTGTAAACTTGCTGCTTCCATCTAATTACAGTTACCAAGGCACCAGCTCCTCCTGAGTTCCTTTCATGCAGCAGAAAAGAGAGGCCATAAGCAAGAGAAGGTGTTAAGGGGTTACAACCAGTGAAGTAGGCAGTGTTTGAAAAGAAAAGAAAAAACACTCAGAAGGCAATTTATTGTAGCTTTAATCTGATATATTGAGTTGTTCTTTTTGTCTGGAGAAATTTGTACATCCTTGGAGGAGCTGCACCTGCATATTACAGAAATCTAAAAATACAAATATCTCCTGTTACCTGTTGTCAAGGCTAAGAAGTGCCATTATCACAAGGTTATACTCAGTCAGGATTCGTGTGTGTGCCTGTGCATGCCTGTGTGGTGGGGAGGTTGCTCACTGAGTTGTTTAAAGCTCTCTTTTTATTATTAGAGTGAAGATTGTTTGTTGCTCCTATGTGTGTCATTATTTACGTAGTTACTTCTGGGTGCCTAAAATAGCACCAAAGTTAGCTTGCGCTGAAAGCTGGCAGAGAAAGATTTGGCTGGTTACTATGAAAATAAGATGGAAAAAACGTGTAGCTGAGTTGAAGTTTGTGCTTGAATTATAAATAAAGTAGCTCGAGCTACCTATAGTTTGGGTATCGTAAGCCCACCATCACCTCTTTCCTAAAATGTGAGCATCCTAAACCCGTTATCTTTTCCCAGTGTTAGTACTGCTTGGAAGGGCACTGATACCACTTCTTCACTGAAGTAGCTTTTTCTTTCCCTGCCCCTCACAGGGCGACAGAGTGAAGGCAGGATGCGGCAGCCTTGCTCTGAATTGGCTTTATGTGCCACAAGGTAGCCAAATCTCAGCTGGCTGTGCAGCATCATTGCAAAGGCAAACCGAAGACAGAGCAATGTTTCCTACTCTCATGGACAATACTGAACTAGATGGGCCTTGTGATCTCATCTGCCCACTGTGGCACACACCCTAGTTACTTCCTGGCTGGGTTACTGTGACTTGCTCTACATGGGGCTGCAATTGGAAAGTGCCAGGAAACTGCAGCAGGACCCAAATGCAGAAATCAGGTTGCTGACTGGGGATGGTTACAGGGCTCACATAACCCCCTGTTACAGCAGCTTCACTGGCTGCTGATCCATTTCTGGGCATGATTCAAAGTTCTGGTTTAACCTGCAAAGCCCTAAATGGCCTGGATCCACCCAGGATTTGAAACTGAATTGAAACCACAATTCAAAATGCTGCTTTTTAAAACCCTGTATCTCCCATTATGAACTGGCTCAGGTGTTAAGATCATCAGGAGAGGCCTTTCTTTCGGTCCAGCCAATTTCTCAGATGGGAACACAGGAGAGAGCCTGTTGATTCTTCCACACTTTTGAACTCCCTCCCACAGGCTGGCCCCATCTTTGTTGTCCTTCTGCAAGCAGGCCTTTCTCTTCAGGCAAGCCTTCCCTCAGTGACTGGCTACCTGAATGTAATTTTTCTATTGATTGTTATGCATTACTGCTTTGCCTGGGTTTTTAATACTATTTGTGTTTTCCATTTTTCAGAGTGGTATTTGTTTGTTCCTTTCTAATATTTTTATACTTATAGTTTTTAGCTTTAACCTTGTCTTCTAATGATGTAAGCTGCCCCTTTATACTCATTCTTTAAATACTGCCTTTTAATGATGTGAGCCAACATAGGCCTTTTTTAAAGGAGAAAGGCAGGGTAAAATGTTTTTAAATAAATAAATACAGTAGGACCCCAGTATCTGTTGGCTCAGTGTTCACAGTTTTGCTTATCTACGGTCTGAAAATATTAAAAGAAAAAAAAATCCAGAAAAAAACTATTTTCATATGTATTACCAGAACCAGACACTACAGGGAGCATTCTATGAATTCTGTTGTCAGTTGTGCAAGAAGTTGAGTTGAAGAATACATAGCATGATCTCTGGCACCCTTTAGTGGACAGTTACACACACACACACACACACACACACACACACACACACACACACACACACACACGAAAACCCTATATCTATATATTGATATTGATTAGACATGGGGCTGAATATAAAAACAAATTGGGCTATTCAACAAATATCCCTGATTCATCAGATATTCGTTGCTTCATATTCTTGGGGTCCAGAGAAAAATATGAAGCAACAAATGTAACACTTTTATTTTCGTCCCTTCTTCTATCCTTATCTGCTTATGTCCCCCACAGATCAGCTATTTCTTGGGGGGTATAAGCAGAGGGGGATTTCCCTTTGGGCGGTTTTCTAAAGCCTTCCCGAAGGGAATCACACCATCCTGTTTGAAAAACAAGGGGATCACTTTACTCAGATTTTCCCTGTCTTTCTATACACAGAGGAAGCCTGACCAAAGGAATTCTCCCCGCTTTCTTTCCAAAGACAGCGGGTATGGGGGATTGCTTTGATCCCGCTTCCCCCCCATCTTTCTATGCCTGCCTGGGCATAGAAAGAGGAGGGAAGGGAGACCCAAGCAATCCCCTACCCCTGCTGTACAGTGGTGCCTCACAAGACGAATTTAATTCGTTCCGCGGTTAATGTTGTCTTGTGAAAAATTCATCTTGCGAAACGCGTTTTCCCATAGGAATGCATTGAAGTCTAATTATTGCATTCCTACGGGCAAAAAAAAGTCAGAACAAAGTCAAATTTGGTTTACAAAAGGTTTATTAAATGATCTTTAAAGCCATACATATTGTGCAGATGATTTAAAAAATTTCATTCAAAAAACTTTAACTTTTTAAACATCATAGAAAAACATTTAAAAATCAGCAAAAATGAGGCAGGAACAAAAAAATGGAAAACATTCGTCTTGCGAAGCACGGCCATAGGAACATTTGTCTTGCGAGTCATCAACTCCATTGCCAAAACCATTTGTCTTGTGAGTTTTTTTGTCCTGCGAGGCATTTGTCTTGTGAGCCACCACTGTATTTGCAAAGACAGGGAGATGGGGGATCGCTTAAACCAGGCCTTGCTCCTCTTCCTATCCCTGCCGGGGCATAGGAATGGGAGGGAAGGAGGACCTGTTTGTCTTTGCACAGACAGCATAGGTGGGGGATTGCTTGGGTCTTACTTCCCTTGTCTTTCTATGCCCACTGGGGCAGAGACAGATGGAGGAAGCCTGAGTGAAGCGAAACCCTGCCCCTGTTTTCTGTGCAAAGACAGTGGGGGAATCGCCTGAGTCAGACTTGCCCAAAGGAAAGCTCTCCTTGCTCCTCCTTGCAAAAACTAGGCTGCTGGAACTGGAACCACGGTTCCAGCAGTCTAGTTTCGGTTTCTGCGGAAGCGCCTTGGAGCAGGAGGAGGCAGCTGGGAAGGTAAGCAGCAGTGGGAAGGGGGTGGGGGCAGGGTGTCTAAAAAAATTAAAAAGACCTGATGAACCAACAAATTGATTTGTGGTTCATTGGTCTACTGGGGGGGCAATTCATGGTTCATGGTTCATCACGTTTGATGATCCACAAATCAAGGTGAAGGGCTATTTTGGCGCATCGTCCCCATCTCTAATATTGATATATAGTGTTTGTTATTATCCATGGTTTTCAGTATCTGCAGTGGAGTTTGGAGCAAATCCCCAGCAGATATGGGGGTGCTACTGTAAATAAATTACTTGATATATGGCGGTATCTAATATAGTGAATGATTTAGTTGGTGATTCAGCAGATCCTCTTGAACAACAACAATTGCCTTCTTTGGTGTGGAGACAGCCTCTCTCACACTGGAGCACTGTGAGCTTTGTTTGATCTGTGCAAATTTGGTTAGTGTCACTTTGTTGATCCTAAGCATCTGGCATTAAAAGGTGTCATCAATAATAAGTGCTTCCTCCATTTTCAGTGTTCAGAAGTGAATGTTCTTACTCTTAGAGCCAACACAGGACATCCATGCAGAAGAGGGATCAATATCAATGCAAAAGCAGACAATACCTTTATCATACCTCTAAAAAAATCAAGTAGATTGCAAGCTTCAATGGTAAGGTACCCCATCTTCCCTAGGCAGTTTCAAAGGTTTATTAGCATGGTTCTTATAGTACATGCCAGGTGAACATTCCTGAGCAGAAAGCAAACGGCTTGGGGGATGGATGGGTCGAAATTTCCCTTCAAGCAGCATTGAATAGCATCTTAGAACTGATGTCCCATCTCTTCAAACTAAGAGTCACCAAGTGGTCTGCATCCCCTCTCCCATGTATTCTTTAAAGCTGTAGGCTTTGATATGGCCAGGGAAGGGGAATGGCAACCCAGTCACATGGCAGGCCTCCATCAGAGGGCTGGGATTAAAATTTAGTTTAAGGACCAGAGAAGGCCAATTTTAGCAAATCCACAGTCCAATTACCTGGTGGATGTTTTCTTTATTGTGCGGTGGTGGCATGTATTACCAATAACCATGCTAAGAAACTTTTGAAACGGTTAGAGGAAGATGAGATATGTTACCACCAAAACCCTGCAACCTATTTTTGGTGTAATAAAGTTATCGCCTACTTCTGCATTTATATTGTTTTCTTTGGAAACCATGTGGCCTTCCCCCCCCCCTCCAGAAGAGGGATGTATCAGATGGTTTGGGTGAAACCCTGGGTTTTCTGAAGTACAGCAGATCTTGGAGAGGGGGCTGTAGGTGAGCTAAGAGGAAAGGAAATCTTTAAAAATGGCCCGACTTCTTCAGTACAAAGACTGAGTGAGGCTGCTGAGGTCAGTGGACTACTGTGTGCTGGCTGGGTGTTAGAAACAGAAAACCAGGAAGGTAGAAGGTTAGAGTTGTTCATGTAGAGCGACAGTAATTCACACTGTTGCAGCTGGCACTTCACTTAAGATCAGAGATTGCTATTCGCTGTCATGGCTTTTTTGGTTGCTGGTAATGGATCTTCTGTGAACATTTCTCAGACTCTTCTGTATTCTGTGTCCTTTTCATATGAGAACTTAGGACAACAAAGCGATAGTTTTGCAAATGGCATTTGTGCCCCCCCCCTTCTGTGCAATGCCAGTGGGCACAACTAATATTTAATGTAAATAAAGTACAGTACTTGGAGACCTGCTCAGGTTAATAACCTTAGTTAAACTAACTTTAGTAGCTGGGCAGCAGTGTTTGCTTGACCTCAGCTTTGTCTGGTTATGCCTGATTCTGGAGGCACTGCCTTAAGATTTCTCATGATGTATGTACACAGAACTAATTGTAGTGTATAGTGTTGTGCTTGTGTGGTGAGGTGGGACCTTCTGTGGTCCCATCCCAATCAGAATGTGACCACTGCTCTTTTGCACATCCTGTACCAATTAAAGTTGTCCAAATATATCTGTGCCATCAAATAGTTTTGAGGCTTGGCTGTAGAAAGAAGTAACTGTTGTGGTATAAGGAGGGATCAAACCGTTTGAGTATTTAAACCCTAACCCTAACCTATGAGTTGTGCATATCTTGTCTTCTTCCGTGGATCTTCCTCCGTGCCTAAGGAATTTTGAACTGGTAGCTAAGGCAAGTGCCTGTTTTCTCCATCGTTCTGTACATTTGGGTTTTGTCTTGATGAATTCAAGAGCTTCTAGGAGGGAGGCCATGTTTATAAATGGCTCATTAGGGTTATCATGGCAGTGTGGCATTTTATTTGAAGATGGACATTATGTGCAAATTCAGCTTCATAATTATATTAATCATGCCCGGTGTTTAACTTCCCAAGGACATCTGGTGGGCTATTGGTAGAAACAGGATACAGATAAATCTTTGGCTTAATTGGGCTAATTTTTTTCTTAATGGTGTGTATCACCTTCAAGGGGGAAGTTTGAAATTGTATTTTTCTGAAGTTTGAGAATTTGAGAATTTTTGTCCAGCCGTGTTTGACTCTAGGGGGTGCTGCTCATCCCCGTTTCCAAGCCATAGAGCCAGCGTTTTGTCCGAAGACAATCTTCCGTGGTCACATGGCCAGTGCGACTTAGACACGGAACGCTGTTACCTTCCCACCGAGGTGGTCCCTATTTATCTACTTGCATTTGCATGCTTTCGAACCGCTAGGTTGGTGGGAGCTGGGACAAGCGACGGGCGCTCACTCCGTCGCGTGGATTCGATCTTATGACTGCTGGTCTTCTGACCCTGCAGCACAGAGGCTCCTGCAGTTCAGCCCACAGCACCACCACATCCGGAGTTGATGGAAGAGCAACAGCATTTCAATGTTTGGGTGGTAGTATCTCATTAACTCAGAATATAAATTTTTGTAGCATGGACCCTTCTCACTATAATCTCCTGCCTGCTTGGTTATAGCTGGTGGCTAGGCCTAGGCTGTGGAATTCCCTGCTGAGGGAGGCTACCCCTTTCCCCATTGTCCTAGCAGCAGGCAAAAGCCTTTTATAAAGGTGGTGCTTTCGGTCTATCTATATTTGACTCATTTCTGAGGAAGGAGCTTTGAATCTATTAATGCAACACTTTTCTACTGATGTATTTTACATTGCTTTTTAATTCCGTCACATTTGGGAGTCCCCTTGCGTCTCCATTCTGGGACAATGAGAGCATCAGAGAGAGAGAGAGAGAGAGAGAGAGAGAGAGAAATGGAACTCCTGTAAATGACAGGCGGTGGTCACAATCTCAGGGAGTTCATTTCTACTTCTTTATCAAGCAGATGGTAAATGTTTCCTCTAAGATGTGTCGACTTTTCCACATGGTAAACTAAACAAAAAGCTAGACTCTGCCTGAAAAAGGACACATACACTACATCCTAGGCACAATAGTTTCCCCTGCTGGGAAGTGCAGCCTTTCAGATATGGAATAGGTATAACTGCTCCAAAACATGGGATACATGTTGGCAAGAATAAATTGAAGAGGGCTGTTAAAGTACTGTTAAAATTCCCTGGCACTGGCCCACTCTGAAATGTCCAGAAACACTCTTCCTCCTTGCAAAGTTCTGAGACGGTGCAACCAAACTTTCTGATGATTTGAACTAGTTTTTTGTTTGTTTGTGGGATTTTAGGGGTTTGGGGGGGTTAATGGGGGAAAGACATATGTTTCCTTCCTGCAAGGGTGCCAGACATATAATGAAGAAAAAAAAAACCCATCTACACCAAACACATTTATAATAGTACACAGTAACACACATGCATTAGTATTTTTGTTTCATGAATTAATATTTGCATATCTAATTATCTTCCAACCATCAATGTGGTTTTTTAGTTTTCTTGTAATTTATAGTCTGGCGCTGCAGGTTAAACTGCAGAAGCCTCTCTGCTGCAAGGTCAGAAGACGAGCAGTCGTAACATCGAATCCACGCAATGGAGTGAGCTCCCGTCGCTTGTCCCAGCTCCTGCCAAACTAGCAGTTTGGAAACATGCAAATGCAAGTAGATAAATAGGTACCACCACAGTGGGAAGGTAACGGTATTCCGTGACTAGCCACGCTGGCTCTATGGCTTAGAAATGGGAATGAGCACCGTGCTCTAGACTCGGATACGGCTGGACTAAATGTCAAGGGGAACCTTTACCTTTTCCTAAGAAGACTATAAAATATATTACAAAACTGTGAAATTTGAGAGATTAAAAATTAGATCTTCTCCTATATGACAACATTAAACATTTTGATGTTTGTTCTTTGTTTGATGTAAGACTTCTGCATTTTTCTACAAACTGTATTTTCCTCAATGTAATTTGCCTCTGGCTAGTTAATTGACCCAACAATTAACAGTATCTCAAAGAACTGTTGTTATCGAACGATCAGATGGAGTGTTAAACTGTAATATTTTCCTTTCCTAAATGACTAGGCAGCAAAAAATTTGATAGAAAAACTTTTTGCATAATAGGCAAAAGAAGTATAGATGTATTTATTTTCCAGCCTTATTGACCCAAGAACAATGTCAATGTTATCAAATACAGAAAGAATCTTATTAAAAGTGGGAGGTTTCTCTCTTATCTCTGGGACAGCCTTCCTGAAATTGTCTACATGTGCGTAAACTATGCCAAGGGAGGTCTATCCTTAGATGAATGCTGCCAACCTGGTGAAAAAGCTGACCTAGGTGTCAGCTTTTTAAAAATGAACTACTTTTTTTACATGCAGTATTGAAAGAACCTTAATTGATTGCACTAAAAATTTGTCTAATCCAGCGATTTGCTTCTCACAGCAATCAACCAGATGCCTATGAAAAGGCCACAAGGAATGTACAAGCACAATGGCATCCCCTTGCCCCTAGTAATTCTGTTGCCATTTTCAGCACTTTCTACAACATCCTTACTGGTATGAAATGACCAGAATTGTGGGTGACACATTGTAGGAATGACTGCACTATAGATTTGTCTAAAACTTCTATATTATTGGCAGTTTTTTTAAAAAAACACACTTGAATTGCATTTAACTTTTTCACATCAAGCACAAACTCATTTCGTTCCTTATGAGAGAGACTTCAGACTGCCTGGTACTACGTGATACTGTACTGGTTTTTGGGGGTTTTGGGGGGGCATTTTTGTGGTTTTTTAATTTTTGCTTTTTAGATTTTTGCTTTTTGCTTTTGGACTTTCTTTTTTTAAAACAGAGAGACTGCCTGTTCTCAGTGAGTACTGTATGTACAGGGTTTTTGCAGCGTGGGTTTGGGCTGGGGGGGGTTATGTTTCTGTACTCTGATGGGTCTTGCAGTGTGTAGTTGTAGCATTTTTAGTCCCTGCTAGAATGTTTTTTTTAAATTCTGTGGCTCCTAAGGTTTGTGTACTGTGATCTCTCTTTTGTTTTAAAAGGTGTTTGGTTTAAAAGGTGTTGGTTTAAAATGTATGGGTTTAAAATGTGTTTTAGACACCAAAGTCTCTCCCCCCCCCCATTGTCTTCTCTCTCTATGTCCTCTCTCTTTTAGTGCTTAAAAGCACAAACCTTTGTCTGAGGGATCTGTGTGCTCCAGTAATGACCTTCTTTCTTTCTTTACTCTTTTCCCCATTATTTCCTCCCTTTCTCCCTCCTTTCCTGTCCTTTTTTTAGCCTAAGTCATCTTAGGTTTTTAAAAAAAGTCTCCCCCTAGTGGTAGTGGACAGATTAACCACTTTCCATTCATTCCTATGGGAAGGAATGCTTTGAACTTGTGACCAGCACCTTGAGATACAACCAAAAACAGTCGGAATGGATTAATCGCATTTCAGTGCATTCCTATGGGAAATGGTGCTTTGACTTATGACCATTTTGAGTTAGGACCATCTTGTGGAACAGATTAAGTTCGTAAGTCAAGGCACCACTGTATAAATTTCCAGCCAGATACTTTCTCTCTCTCTCAACATGTAGGTGTGAGTCTGTGGGCCAGAACTCCCAGAATTCAGTAATTTTTGGGTAATAATTTTTTAATTTTTTTAAACATTTTTTATTTAAGAATCAAAAAGAAGAAACAAAATGAAGAAACAAATATCTAATAATGCAATAAATTAAAAATTTTTAAAAAATATAAAAACCTGAATACATACACAAACAAAATAATCTACACAATTACACAAGTGTTCACCCCTCCACCAGGGCTATATGAAGGTATGTTTGATCAGTTTTCAGTTAGGAAGCCCCATTCCCCTTCCAAAATTCCATAGATTCTTTCAGAGGTACCTACCTTTCTATTAATGCACAGTCTGTGAACACTCCCCAGATATCACTAAGATATTCTAATTTATTCAGCTCTTTTTGACCTTGATATCACAAGTTAATTTATCTTAAATAGCTATAATCTAAACTTATTTATACCAATCATTTAATTGAAATTCATACTTTAATTTCCATTTCTTTGCTATGAATATTTTGTGTAATTCTTGAAGAATTCTGGCAGTAGGCAATCCAGGAAAACAAATGGCACATCTCTTCCAAATACAGTATCCCATATCGTTAATGCCTGTGTATTAAGGATATGTTGCTTGTTACCATTTCTTTCCATTCTTATTCTGTGGCTATGCTCAGCCCCATGTTCACATCTGATGTCTAGTTTAATCTGGGGAGTTTCTACAGCTCATTTGGGAAATGGGGGAAGGCACAGTTTGCTGCAATTTTCAGTTTACCTCTTTCCCCAGCATTACTGGCTGCTAAATAATAATAATCCTCAGTTAAATCAGAGCATGCGATAATCTTGATACCACCATGTAATTGCATCAGGATTTGGTTGTGACCCTGCTATCCATAGGTAACACACATTTCTTTTGTTTAAGGGTCAGGATTCCACTGAGCACTGCTTGCTGGATTCTTAGAGGCATCTTGCTGACCATTGTGCAAATAGCATTCACCTAGATAGAACTGTGGTCTGATCCAGCATGGTTCTTCTTATATCTTTATATTCTAGTCATATAGGACCGTTGTTACTCCAGGGAGGTTGAGGGTAAACATAAAATCCTGGAGGCAAGCAAGGAAAATTTTGCAAAAGGCACATGAAATCATGGTTCACATCCACAGTTCTTGTGTTGCATCTCCATTGATTAAACAGTGGCTGCAACTGAGTTCCTTGTCCATTTGGCTGTTAAACATTCACTGCACCACCTCACACCCACAAACGACCCTAAATGTATTTGCAAGGTGCAATGTTTGCCTGAGAGAAGCTGCCTGGATTCTGTAGCCTAATTGTGGTGACTGGCTCTGTTTGTATGGCAAAAATATTATAGGCAGGGAAACAACATGATACATCTGGTTGCACTACATTTAGGAGGGATGCTTTTTGAGAGCAAAGATTAATGAGCATTTTATTAGAAAGGCCTCTTTGTTTTTCCCAGCTGGCCTTTATGTAATCTGATAATGGCATGAAAACTGATAGTAAGAGCATATCTAGTAAAACTGCTCACTGTTTTTGTTGTTGCTGCTGTTGCCCCCCCCCTCCCATTCTATTGCATCAACTTAAACAGTGCTTTGTTTTGTTAGAACTGGTTTGGAATACAGAATAATTAATATGCCTCTGTATGGTTTAATTTGGCACCTTTATCTTAGATTTCAAGTGTCAAAGGGGAGAGTTAAAATTACTTCAGCTACTGATCTTTTCCACATTGTTTCTTGGCCTCAGTCAGCAGCTGTAGGATGGATGGTACCCAGTCTTTTGCTCAAAATGATGTGGATTGACAGCCTTTATTTCAGTCTAAGAAGGTTTCCATGGTGATTATCAGTTTCAGGAAGAGGAGTGTTTTGGTGTTGTTTGCTATCAAGTAAGCTTAGGTAACATTACATGGAAGATGCAATGTACATTTGCTTCAGAGGAAAAAGAAAAAAAAACAGCTTTCCTTTTGGTAGTGAACACTAACTGCTGTGAAAAGTGTTCTCTTGCTGCACCAGAATTATTGGTAGCGTACAGTCATTTTAGAAATGGGAGTTGATAATATGGTCCTATAGTCCCCGTGATCTATGGTCTACATCAGTGGTTCTTAACCTTTGTTACTCGGATGTTTTTGAACTGCAATTTCCAGAAACCCCAGCCAGCACAGTTGGTGGTGACGGCTTCTGGGAGTTGCAGTCCAAAACTCCTGAGTAACCCAAGGTTAAGAACCAGTGGTCTACATTATATTGTCTGGCTTGTACAGCAATTTGTTTGTGTTGGGAAGTCTACTTTATTCCTTACCCCATTCTTATTGATGATGTGCATGTATGTACTCACAAACCCAAACATACATACATTGTGAAGCAGCAGAGTTTGCTAGCATTATGTAACCTCTCCCAACATTTAACATTTTCCTTCAAAAACAGGTGGGAAAAATGTTAACCCCCTCTCTCAGCATATGATGTTAGCTGTGCCACTTAATAGTTTAGTTAGGCAGGATTTGAAATCTCACCATTTCACATGAAGCAAGCAGGTTCTGTGTGTTTACCTCTCAATCATTGAGATGGAGGCAAAAAGAAGATTCAGTGGAAATTGGTCCTTGGATTTCATTTTGAAAGGCACTGTTGACGTGGTGCATTTGTGTTCATTTTGGGAACAACCTTTGTTCTGTCAAGGACTTCGACAAAGGTGAATCTCTGTGTGTACGTGTAATGAAAAAGAAATCAAATGGAAGGGCAGTAATAAAAATACCTATTTTGTGCTTCTTCAAATTTCCTGTCAATACGTATTTGTGTGGAGAAGGTTTTCATCTTCAGTATGTTATGAAAGGTTTATAATACAACATACAGTAATGGCTCATTAGAATTAGTTTATAGACAGGGTTAGGGAAAAGATAATATTGCTTTGCAGATGAAACAAATAAATGATTTCTTTTTTGTAAGCTAGTCAAGCAGTTGTCGCAAGGAAACATACATGTATAGGAATACTATTTGGTTTAATGGCCACACAAACCTCTCTGTACAACTATGGCACATGGTAGCACTGAGTACATGGGCCAGAGAAATTTAGTGGAAGCTAATCTTCTGTTTACATAACTAGGACTTTAACTTCTATGATTAACAACCAGGTGACAGAAGTAAGAGAAAGTTTCTTGGATAAACACAAAGCAGAGTGACTTAGTACAGTCTGGGGAAAGACAAAACAAGGACTTCAGAGATATTTTTAAATGGGATATACTGGGGGAAAAGTCAGGTCTAACTTCTGCATTTGTTGAAAAACACCTTAACAAAGAATATACTTAAGTACACAGCATATTTGTTATGCATGGTTATGTGTCTTGAGCCCTCCACCCGTTTCTTTGTGGAAAATAAATCTGGGACAGTGTTCAGTTCATCCTCTGCTGAACCATATTCTGCAGCCTGACTCCCCCCCCCCCCCCGGAAAAAGCTGCTTTGTTGTCTGTGTTCACACAGACCTTAACATCAAGAGACCTGAAAGCTGTTGTGGTACAAACAGCGTATGTTTTCTACTCTCTTTGCAATGCCGACTACTAATAAATGTGACCACAACTCTTATTATGACAAAGTCTAAGGTGGTCTGTTTTTTTAAAAAATTTAAATGTTTAAAATAAATTTCTTCTTTTTAAATGGATAATCAAAAATATGTCTCATAAAGGTGGAGCTCAAAAAAAAACAACAACAACAACACTGGGTATCCTGGGAGCTATAGTTCAAAATGGTGGCTGTTACAAGCTCTGGTACAGCTCCATTTATGACATGTCATCAGCACATTGAGAGCTAAGGTCCTGATGAATCCCCACCACCATCACCAATATGTCTGCAAAACTACTTTGGGTTTTGTTCCACTACTAGCAGAGCTACAGTGGCAGAACCTGGGCTCTCTGGAGAAGGCCTCCCACTCCACCAGCAGAGAGGAAGTTCAGCTGTATCCCATTTCCCTTCTACAGAGCATAGTTTTGTCTCCGTAACACTAAGGCCAGAATTCATTCAAGGAACACTGCATGTGTAAGGGCAGTTGTTCAGCATCCCTCCCCCCCCCAACAAGCCCCTCCATCATTTAACAAATTGCACAATAAGTGCCAGATGGAGAACATGAAGGGGAGCCTGCTGTAGCTCATGGGACTGGCCTTCTGCTCCGCATTTCCTCATCAGGATCCTCGCCTTGTTCTTCAGTGGCTATAATTTTTTTTTAATTAGCTATATGTAGTCTGGCTGAAGTGACTGTAAATTGAGTGGCAAATCTATATTAGAGACCTCTTTCAACTAATTTTTCGTAGAACCAAGCATGAAAAGTTAACTGCTGTGGTGTTATAAACATTAGAAATGCTCAGAAACAAACACATCCCTCAGTGCTTGATTTTAGAATTCAAGATGCTCATTTACAGAGAAGTGCTGCACCACTATAGCAATAATTTGGAATGCTTTTGCCAGCCCCAGAACCATTAGATTCGGCAGTCATGGTAGTGAGAGGATCGATCATTCCTGTGTCAGAAGGCTACATTGCCCTTGCCCAGAGGAATAGTCATGAAAAAGCCTTACAAAGAAGTAAAAAAAGAACATTTTTTCCTGCAAGGTTATTAAAACTGCGCAAACAATACCTTAGTGCAAATTAACACCATTGCCCAAAATGACGATGACAGCTGCTGCTTTGTGTCTTTCTCTTTTAAGGGTTAGTAGCAACAGGGGTTATTTACTTCTATTTTAATGATCAGTTAGTCATTGACGAGAGAGTGAAAAGTCTTGTTCTTTCCTAGAGACAAAAAAATACTATGGGGCTTGGAAAATTCCCTCTTGATGTGCCTTGTTGAGAAAGCCCAAACCAACAACAGTGAAGAACTAAAGCATTCCATACATTTCTAAGATATGGAAAAGATATGTGCACATATAAATATATAAATATATGCATCTATCTCTGCATGTATGTTTATGTGCATACATATATGCGTACAGTATGTATGAGGAGGAAATACCTTGAACATACAGCACAGTTGTGTGCTAGATACTGTGTAGCATGCTGTGGAACAAAATCTTCTCTTTCTGTAGCTTCAGCACACCTACATTTTTGCTGCAGAAAGTAAACCAAAAAGCAACCAAATCCCCCAAGACCAATCGGAAATGGGGGAAAATAGCCAACAAACAAACAAACCCTCCAAGACCCATCGGAAATTGAGGGAAAACTCCCCAAAGCAACAACAACAGCAACAAAAACACAGGCCCATCAGAAATGGGGAAAACAAACAAACAAACCCCCAAGACCAATCGGAAATGGGGAAAAACACTCCGAAAAGCAGCAACCCCCCCCAAGACCCATCGGAAATGGGGGGGAACGAACCAACCAACAAACCCCCCAAGACCCATCACAGCACAGAAACATAACCCCCCAGCCGAAAACCACACTGCAAAAACACCCGGAACAGTTTTTAAAAAGCAGAAAACAATACCTTACCTTACCAGGCAGCCTGAAGCCTCCCTGCAAACACAGACACATGCTCACTCAGAAGCAGAAGCGAGGCAGTCCCAAGCCTCCTCCGATCTCACACTTTCTAACTGCTGGGGCGAAAGAGCTACAAAGAAGCAGCCTCATCGCCACCTACAGTTAGAAATTGGAATTTCCCGCCTTTTTCTGTTCGTAAGTAGAAGCTCCGGTCGCAAGCAGAAGCAAAATTTTGCGGCCGGAGCTGGTCATAATTCAAAATGGTTGTAAGTAGGAACGTTTGTAAACGAGGCATCACTGTACTGATTTGGAATGCTCTTTTCCTGCTGAACATGGTGGCATGCAGACTGGCCTCTGCAATGTCATCCTTAGAATTTCAGCAGTGAAATCTGCATCCAGCACTATACCTCCCTCCCTTTTCTCTCTATAGGGAGCTTTTTCATTGCAGTATTGCCAAAATTCAGAGGATGGATACAGTTAGAATACTTCATCATAGGGGGATCATTAAGGGGACTAGGAAGAGTTACATTATAGCACAGGAAGGTTCTTATTGTTACATGTCTATAAATCTGGATCCAGGAGCGTTTTAGTATCATAGGGTGGGTTAGGGGGAAATGGCGACTCATTTGGAAAGAACATGTGTGACTTTTCTTGAAAGTTATAAGAGTGATCATGAATGAAAGCTCAAATATGGTATTCCTATTGACAGAAAAGTTTTCAATAGTGGAGACTGCAAGAAAATTTTGCTATGCGGAGCATTTCCTGCTTATGTTTGTTGTTTTGCCCTCCACCTAAAAGAGTTAGCCTTCTTTAGCCTTCCCTTCATTGTGAAGTTTTGGGTTTCCCTGTGATCTTTTTTTCCCTCATGAATTTTGGCACTTTTGCAAATCTGGGATAGTTCCAAACCTCCCAATACCTCCCTTTCACGGGCAGATGATGCCATTTTGACTGCAGAAAATTCTGCACTGAGAAAACTATCCTCACAGAATGCAATTAGCATGTCTGGTGGCTAGAGCAAAGCATTAAGAACATATTAGAAAGGATATAGACTCCATTAGTGTAACTAAAACGATGCAGCTGAAATGGGTGTTCTAGCCCCTTTGATGTCAATCACATTCCCCAGATACCCTGTATTGAGGCCCAGTGATGATAGAGATACCAGTACGAAGTTGGTATTCTTGTATTTTTTTTCTACCAAGGGAAAGACAACTAGGGTGACACCCTCTGAAGAGAACATCCCATCTGTCAAGGGAGTTGCGGTCTCCAAGGATTCAACTGAAAAGGCTACATCTCTTTAGCTTTAATCTGTAGTTGGCATTTCCGGCTAGCTGAACGTCAGTTTATATTTTACAAGGGTTATGGTGTTCTTTGATCAAAGGAAGGGCGGAATTCAACTGCGAATCACAGGAGAAGAAACTACAGCAAAATCGGAAACAATGTAAGGGTGAAAGTGTGGTAAAAGTGCAACAAGCATGAGAATATTTATTACATTTATTATTAGAAGAAATTTTAATTCTAATTATTAAAATGGATCTGATGTCTTCAAGCTCCAAGTTGGCATATCTTTCTGCAAGGAAACATGTTAATTCTTGGAAGGAATATATTTGTTCATCACTAGCAGATTTTCCCATGGGTAAACAGTCTTTCCAGAGCCTTTATAAAATGTTCTTGTATGTATGATAGAGCGCATGGCTTTTTCCCTCCTTCGCTCCAATGTTCTTTTTACAAGGTCTGTGCTCTGAACTTCAGTGAATGCAAGTGAACCTTGAGGGTCTACAAGACTATTAAATGGGAGACAGAGACAGCGATTCATAGGAGTCCCTGGAGGCTGATTCTGAATATTCCTTTTCAGCTGTTGTAATGTCTAATCATAGAGGGGACATGGGGATGTGTATTCAGGCTGCACTCCATCTCCCAGTGTTGGTGGTTTTGACCCAGGGTGGTTACAACCTCTCTTCAGATCTTCTCTGTTAACACAAGAAGGTTAAGAATAGAGGGAGTGGGATGGCAATGATCAGCCCCAGATTCCCTGCACACTTAGACATTTGAACGTCCACCAGGTGCTCACGTTTCAGTAACTTCATGGAAGTACATGCCAGTCCTTAAGCTAAGAGCTGTACAAACTGCCATAAAACTAACCACAAAGTTGTCTGGAAACATTGTTTCTTTGTAAACTTGTAGAAATTTCTCCCCTCCGCCCTTGCTGGATTTGAGCCCTAACTCTTTTATTCCATGGAGATTAGAACCTGAATTATTTCCCACAACCAGTCGTTTTGAAGCAAGGGTAAAAACCACACCCCAGCCAGGCCATTACATCCATTATAAACCTTCTAACAGAAAAGCTCCTCCTGCTCAGCCCATAGCACTACACAGAGGCAACATGGGCCATTTCCCCCTAGTGCCAGCCTCAAGAATCAGATATATATACCAGGATTCCATGGGTTAAAGGCGGTTGTTCTCAGTGGTGTCTACGTTGGCTTGGGCATGTCGTGAGAATGGCTGATGGTCGGATTCCAAAAGATCTTCTGTATGGAGAATTAGTGCAGGGAAAGCGCCCCAGAGGGAAACCACAGCAGCGATACAAGGACGTCTGCAAGCGGGATCTGACAGCCTTAGGAATGGACCTCAACAGATGGGAAACCTGACATCTGAGCATTCAGCCTGGAGACAGGCAGTGCAGCATGGCCTCTCCCAATTTGAAGAGACCCTTGTCCAGCAGGCCGAGGCAAAGAGGCAGTCCCGAAACCAGCCAAGTCAGGGAGCTGGACAGGGGACAGATTGTATTTGTCTTCAGTGTGGAAGGGATTGTCACTCTCGAATTGGCCTTTTCAGCCACACTAGATGCTGTTCCAAGACCTCTATTCAGAGCACGTTACCATAGTCTCTCGAGACTGAAGGATGTCTATATGGGTCAAAGGCAGTTGTGCTCAGTGTGCATGACTTCTTGGAGCTTAAATGTATCCCAGTTTGCCCACCATAGTTACAGCTTCACACATTTGGGCAAACACCTGAACAGGGCTCGATGTCCACTGGATGAGCTGGATTAGTCATAGTGTTGCATGTAGAGGGGCAAGGAGGACACACAGAGAGTGCAGTGACCAGTGGAAAAGCTGGAATGCCTGCGCCCAGGATGGAATGCCTGCAGTGTTTATAGGGCAGCAGGAGAAGAATAAGTAGTGCTCAATTCAATACCCTGGTCTGTAAGTGTAGGGGAAAGATTTCCTTTCTGAGGCATTATATCCCCCTTCATCTGTAGGGGTTGTAGTAGCTACCAGCAGTAGCTGAGTGTCACCTTAAAGACTAACAAGTATTAGGCACAAGCTTTCAAGGACTGCAGTCCTCAAAAGCCCTCCTTGAATCCCAGTGAACTGAGTAACTACCATCCAGTCTCTAATATCTCATTCTTAGCTAAGGTGTTGAAGAGTGTGGCAGCTTCTCAGCTCCAGGGATTTCAGAGTCAGATGAAACACCTAATCATTGATTAGTAGATTAAAAGATGTAATGTATTAGTATACTACATGTTAAGATTCACAGATACAACACATTGGCTGAAATCTTGCTGTGCAGCTCCACATAGACAACACCAACGACATCATCAACAGTGTTAAATTGCTGCTGATTAAAGGCTTTCTTCGGGTGATTTTTGGGGTGCATGTAGCTTTGTTGCGTTGAGTATGAGTTGCCTGAACCCTGCAATTGCTTTTAAACAGGGATGATTTGCCACTGATAATGACATGATCACTTTGTTCTCAAGGAGGGTTTTAGTCTTTATCATGTAAAAACACTAAGAAAGCTTAACCTTCTTGTTGTAAAATGGTTTATTCTGTTATATGGAGTCACACAGTGCTCCATTTAGGGCAAAGGTACTAAGGGCTGTTTGGCCAGTGTTTGGTGGGGCTGAAGTGCCTGGTTCTTCTACTCCAACAAAAGACCTTACCTCCGTCTTTTGAGTAAGGCTTTGTCCAGTGTGGGGGACCCTGCAGTCAGTTCTTGAGAAAGAAGAATTGTCCATCGATATAGCAAGTGTTCACATCTTGCAAGGGTTTTCATATCTAGTGCGTTGAAGAAGGTAGTCATTTGCAGCAGTTCCGTATCCTACAGGCCTACTGCTATTGCTGTTCAGCACATGATGGCTTTCTTAATTTCTTGTGGTGCTTCCATGGCATTTTCAGCTTGGGAACCCATTACTCTAAAGCTTCCCCTGCTTCTTCTTTGGCAAGGTTCCAGAAGTAGCTGAGCTCCTGAACTGAACGTAGTAAAAATAAATTTTAAAAAATAAAATCTATGTCCTTTGCAGCAACATTGGTAATCCTATGTTTTGCTTTTTCTTGGCAATGTTTAAATTTGCTGTCCTCATAATCTGCACTTCCTGTCAGTCAGAAGAAAATTAGTGCCCCAATTTAAACTCAAAAGTTTTGGGTTGGACTGGAGCCCATTTCAGATAATGATCTTTTCAGATAATTCCATTTTCTCTTATTACAGCCCAACCATTTCCTTTCGTTTGTTCGTTAAAATCTTTATATCTAGGTGTGTGTTTTTTTAGACCAAGGTCACACACTGGAAATCACCAGAAGGTCACACTCAGTTCAGTACCCCAAGATGGGATCCTCATAAGATTCCCAGGTTTTTGGGAGATTTACTCGGGTGGCATTTTATTTTCTCTTTTGGATCAGCAAGCAGAGTCTGACAATATATAGGTTGACATTTATCATGGTTACCTTACTTAAAAATCTGTTTATGGCTGTTAGCACAGCCTGCAAAGGAATCTGCCTTGTGCCAAGTCGGACCGTTGCTTTGGCTAGCTCGTTATTGCCTGTAGGGCCCAGGAGCAGCGTTCCAAGCCTTTAGGCAGCAGCGGTCTTTGTAGCCTTAAAGGGAGAGGCTGGAAGATAGGGGGGGGGTCTTCTTTCTTCAAAGCATACGCTCTTCTTTTTGCCTGGCTTCAGTTTTCTTTTGAAGTTACAACATTCATTTGTTCACTAAAGATTTGTAGATTTTTTGAGCCTTCTTCCAGTGTCATGTAAGTTTGCTGCTGATAAGAAATTAATATTAAAGCCATATCAAGACTGTTATTTTTAAATAGATGTATTGCCCGCTTTTCAAGATAACACCCTTTTCCAAGATAAAAACAAATTAAAACTAATTAGAAATACAAAATAACCAGATCTTGAAAGCACATGTAAGATAGGAGCTTGCTTTATGCAGAGTCTGACTATTTTGCCTGTCTAGCCCGGTATAGCCAGTCCTGACTGGCAGCAACAGCAATCCAGGTTTTAGGCAGGATTTTATCCTTGGACTGCCTTGGGATCCAGATATGATCTGATGTTCTCCCATTTAAATACTCAACCAGGTTTTACTCTACTTAGCTTCAGAAAATCAGGTAAGATAAGGCGTATTCAGGGTGGTGCAGTCGTAAAACACTATTTGGTACTGCATAGAAATAATTGTGTATTGTATATATTGTCTACATGCCACAATGCTGTTCGGATTGTACAGTTGTAGCCTCTCTGGCATTGCCTAGTTAATCCTAAACATAATCTTTTGTGCAGGACCTGCTTGGTTGATCTGCCCAGGAGCACAGGATCATGATGTACTTTAATTTATATTGAATTTTCCGAACATAGTTAATGTTTATGGGATAGAGGATTAGTAGGTTGTAACCAAAGCAAATTTTCTTCTAAGGTTCCACCTACAATAATAATTTATCAGATGCCAATCATAAAAAGGGATAAACATTTTGTATCTGTAAAAAGTAATTGTGTGGACTTCAATTTAGTAATGCTAAATTGAAAGATGGATTTTCTTTTATAGCAACAAAGGGGTACATAAAAATGAATGCAGCTGAGTATGTCTGATCCTTATATTTGGAAACTCGAATATTTGAAAGGAAAAAAAAGATGTTTAATATATCAAGTACTTTAAAGTGTTATAATATAACAAGTGTTCTAATATAACAAACAAGTGTCGATTTTGGATAGCAATTGTGTTTTTGAGAAGCATTTATTCTCTAGTCCAATCAGTGATTAAAGTGTACATGTTTGAGCACAATGACTTTCTTGGAAAAAAAATAATGTAGTCTAGTTGTGCACAGAAGGAGCTCTTTAAACTCCTTTACTCAGGAGAACTTGTTAACTATTTTGACCTAAGTTGTTTTAGTCACCTTGAATCCTGTTCTGGACGAAAAGTATGGAAGAAACAAAAAGAAAAGACAGAAGCCAAAAGCTACAGTGTCTGTGTCATTCTGGCAACTCAGGTTTCTTCAAAAGAAGAATCAAAAATGAATTTATCATCTTGAATATAAAGTCATCAATCTAAGCTGTTATGAAGATATACATGAGTTTGTTTGGCCAGTGTATTGTGAGAGTGAAAGGAAAGATAAATCTTTCATCCTCCTGATGTGTAAATAAATGGGTGAAGAGCTGAAATTGGACAGCTTCATTCTCCATCTTCTTTGGCATATGCTGCAGCAACTACTGAAGTGATGGATCGATAACACATGATTAAAACATCTTTTGAGCGGCACTGTGGTTTCATTCTAGCTTTTTCTGTAGTGCAGGAATTTCTCTTGTACTCAATGATTCTCCTACACATTGGTCATGCTCAAATTAATTGGGAAGCATAATATACAAATTCCTTCTCCTCTTTTGTTATCTCTATTTCCACCACCACCACCACCACCATGCAGTAAGTTCTTAGTTGTAATGGAAGGATGTATGGTTGGATCTGATTCTTGCAATTCTATGGAACAATTTGTTTTCTAGAATTGAGGAGGGCTAAAATGCCATAAAAAGTTTAGAGGCTCTGTACAACATCTTAAAGTTAAAATGCATGAAGCAGCAGAATATAAAATCTGTACCACTTAATGTTAAATGGCATTTAGAGATTAAAGATATGAGTATATGAGAAAAGGCATTTCCTAAAGAATGAAGTGTACTTTGGATAGTATTTTAGGTACAGTATATATTTTAGGTTTTGTTACAGGGGTTAATTTGAAAGCTGTATCTGCAGCCACTTGTGTGATTTCTCTCTTTTACTGATGTAACCTGGAATAATGATTTTGGAAGTATGTGTGACATAGCGGGAGGTGGTGAGTGCTCCAGTGCTGGAGGCATTCAAGAGAAAATTGGACACTCTGTCGGATCTGCTTTGATCTAGATTCTTGCATTGAGCAGAGGGTTGGACTTGATGACCCTCCCAATTTCCAATTATTCTATGAGTGTATTCACGAAGGCTTTCACGGCCGGGATCTAATGGTTGTTGTGGGTTTTTCGGGCTCTTTAGCCATGTTCTGAAGGTTATTCTTCCTAACGTTTCGCCAGTCTCTGTGGCTGGCATCTTCAGAGGACAGCACTCTGTGCTCTAAATCTTCAGTGCTGTCCTCTGAAGATGCCAGCCACAGAGACTGGCGAAACATTAGGAAGAACAACCTTCAGAACATGGCCAAAGAGCCCGAAAAACCCACAACAACCACTATTCTATGAGTCTCTGGCAGTACACCCAAACAGAATTGTCAATGGTCAACTTGTTTAATAGCTGCTGGTGGTTGTGTGTGGTTCTGACTCCATGCCATTTTGGGTACACATGTCATGGCAAGGGCAGTAGCTGCATTAGAAATGGTATACATACTTTGGAAACAGCACTTTATCTGCCTTATATTTTGGCATGGATTTGAGAAAGGTTGCCAGTTAGAACATAAAAGACAGCCTTATGCCAAGTCAGATTACTTGTGTTGTAACCTAATTGTCTAATGTAACTGGGAACCATTCCCCAAAGTCTCAGGTAGATATTTTTTGACATCTCTGGGTTTCTCTGAACCTGTTTTTAACTTCAGATAGCAGGGATCAGACATGAGACATCGTACAGCAATACCACTGAGCTACAATCTTATCCCAGATTATTGAAGAATGAATTCAAATTTGTAATAGCATCCCAGTAGCTACGAATTTACAGAGTAGGCTTTCGTTCTTGCCGTTAATGCTTCCTTTTTTCCTGGAAATTTTATTTTCACAGATTTCTTTTGCCATGAAAATTCCTGCCTCTGTCTCACTGACTCTTCAGCTTTATTCGCTGCAGTAGTATTATTTGAAAAGGAGCTGTGAGATTAGAAGAATAAGTGAGCAAGTGTGTAATGAACTTACAAGCATGATAGATTCCCAGTCTGACCCTGTGATAGTCTGAGATAGTTTCCACAGTGATTGCAATTGTTTGCTGATTGTGCCACACAAAACTTGGCTCCCAGCTATCAAACATACTACGTGCAAAAGGTCAACGAACTCTACCCACCCACAAGGACGGGGCATCACTACACACAAAAGACCAGCTAATGACACCCATCAACCACAGGAACAGATAATCTCTTCCCCTTAGCACAACAATACACCCACAACAATACACACTAATCACCCATCTACAGAAAAAGACAAAAGCCTATCTCACAGCGATAAGTACTGCATTCCCAAGCCAACTACACCAGAGCACAGGTTGCTGTCCTCTGAAGATGCCGGCCACAGAGACTGGCGAAATGTTAGGAAAAACAACCTTCAGAACACAGCCAAAGAGCCCAAAAAACCCACAACAACCATTAGATCCTGGCCGTGAAAGCCTTCGCGAGTATAGTGATGACTGACTGTTCATTCAATTCCTTCCCACGACATAGTAGCACTTGGTTACCCTTATATTCTTCCCTCCTAAATATGATAGTTAATTATGTGTAGGGCGGATATGGCTGGATCACAAACAGTGGAGACAATGAGTTGTTTTCTTAATGACGGACATCTTCCTTTGTATACACCTTATATTCTTTAATGCACTAATAATAGGTTCTTTTCTTTTGCACTGCTCATATTACTGCACCTGTACAAATATAAAAACTGTGTGTGTTTGTGTGTGTATGTGTTGTATAATACATGAATCAGTGGTAAGAATTTTTTATGAAATCATTGATTACCAAGGGTGGACAACAGTAACTCTTGACGTGTTTATATTGTGGGAATGACAATTCAACAACATGTTCTTATTAAACATATGCACAAAAGAAGCATGTGTCATTCAAATACATAACATTGGAAACTTTCTGAATAAAAATTAAACCAATGTACATAATGCAGAAAGAGAGAAGGAGGCTGACAGAGGGTGAGTGGGTGGTGATGTATTCATTTCACTGAGCCCTCTGGCTGATCTCCTCAAGTGGATCTTTCCAGGTCCTCAAGCTGATTTACACTCGAAGGTTACTTGATTTATTCCAGTGTTACTGCTTTTCAATCATGTATCATATCTTGTATCAGGGGAAGAGATTATTAGGTCTCTAATTTGCCTGTAAAATAGCAATATTTCCCCTTCATCCATACCAAAATGTCTACCTAGCCAGAAAATTATCAATCTAAGCCACTGCTAAAAATGATTCATGGTTTCAGTATGTTTTTATAACAAACTTTGTAAAAGCATGGGGCTAAATCCAATTTTAGTCCTACCTAGAGTAGATTCATTGAAATGACTGAGACTTAGTGTTGACTAACTCTCATTCATTTCAGATGCTTTACTCTAGTTGGATTTAAATTAGATTTTACCTTCCACTTCAAGCCTCTCTTCACTATCTCTTCTCTTCTACCCTCTCTGCTACAGCCCCCCTTCTATATAGCTGGCTCCACCTCCCACCAGCTCCCTATTGGTTCATGCAAATACACTGCTGAATATTCATGCCAGGGTGACCCCTACACTTGGCTTGATTTTGAGAAGCTTCAGATTTACAATGGGGTAGACCAGGGGTTTCCAAAGTACAGCCCGTAGGCCATATCTGGCCTACCCAGCCTTTTTATCAGGTCCGTGCATGCAGGAGTGTGTGCAGGCAGGCTGGTGGGCATGTGTGTGGGTGAACACGCACATATACACGCATTCCTTCAGCCCTTTGAACTATAAAAAGTATATTATGTGGCTCTCCTTGTGAAAAGTTTGGAGACGCCTGGGGTAGACTAATCCTTCTGGGAGATACTACACCTCCCTTATTGTTCCTCCCTCCCTCCCTCCCTCCCTCCCTCCCTCTCTCTCTCTCTCTCTCTCTCTCTCTCTCTCTCTCTCTCTCTCTCTCTCTCTCTCTCACACACACACACACACACACACACACACACACACACACACACACACACACACACACACACACACACACACACACACACACACACACACACACACACACACACACAAAGAGAGAGAGAGAGAGAGAGAGAGAGAGAAGATGTCACTACTCTGTTTTATATTTTCCTTCTGATTTTGCTTGGATCTTCTTCTGGACCAATTCTCCAGCACATTCCCCTGACTCTTAGGAACCTGTTCCTTGGAATAGGTAGCTATGTCTTCTTCTTTTCTTTTCTTTTTTCTTTATTTACATTTTTAGGCCAAACAGCTGGAACATTGTGAGCTTCAGCTAGAGAATTAGTAGAAGGTTGGGGCAAATATCGTGTGTTATAAATAGCTAACTTTGGCTGATTTTGCATAACTGTAATGTTATCTGATACTTAATACAGGTTTGCACTTTTCATTTCATCATTGCATTGTATTGTTAGAAATTCATTGATTTTCCTTAGATTTCTTTTATATTGTATCTTTATTCCTTGGATCTTATTTTCTGTTTATCTGCTGTGATTTAAATAAATCTTCAAATTAATTGCACCAATGAATAGGTTCACATCATCTTTGGTTATACCTTCTGCCCACTGGGGCAAATAAAGAACCTTGTTTTCACCCAGCATAGTCAATCAAAATTATAAAAACACTGTATTCTCGAAGGCTTACACAGCCAGGATCCAATGGTTGTTTTCCAGGCTGTTTGGCTGTGTTTTGGAGTTTTTTCTTCCTAACGTTTCGCCAGTCTCTGTGGCCCGCATCTTCAGAGGACTAGAATTAGAACTCTGTGTTCTGGTTCTAACAGAGTTCTAACTCCCCGTCCTCTGAAGATGCCGGCCACAGAGACTGGCAAAATGTTAGGAAGAAAAACCTCCAAAACACGACCAAAAGCCCGAAAAACCCACAACAACCATATACAAACATTGACTAGTGTGGCGAACCCCCTTTGTGCCCTTTATATCTTTGGGCTCCACAAAGGTAAATACACCCTTTTCGCTGCCACCAGGTATTCTCTTAATACCAATTCAGGTCCCACACACATAGGAGCTGCTCATAGAACTTAGGAATCAGGGGTTTGATCAAACATTATTTTATTAATGAACAAAATCATAAAGAGAATTAAATATATGACTGTTTCATGTATTCATTCACTGGTGTTTCTCATATTATGTTTATATATTCATTCCTGCTTGTTCAATATGTTTTTACTCTTTCAATATTCCTTTCTTAACCCCTTTTTAGCTACTGTATTCTTAAACCCTAGCACTCTCTCCACATCTTCTTGTCCCTACTTCTCTCTATCCCTATCTTATTCCAACTCTCTCTAACTGTCTCTTCCAGCTGTTTTAACTGTCATTCTGACTCCGCCCCTCCTGCTCTGTCTTCTGATTGACATGCAGGAATGACGTCATCTCTTGGGTTCTGCTACAACTAGTATTATATAACAGATACAGATTTTAACAAAAAACCTAAGTATCTGTGAAGTATCAACACAATATACAGTGGTGCCTCGCATAACGATGTTAATTGGTTCCAGAAAAAAAAACGTTATGTGAAAACATCGTTATGGGAAGCACCATTTCCCATAGAAATGAATTGAAAACCGGTTAATCCGTTCCAACTGGAACGGATTATCCGGTTTTTTCCCTCCCCCCCGCGGCTTGGATCTGACCCATGGCGGCTACCTCAGCCATGGCTGGACTCCCTAGAGTCCGGCCATGGCTGGGGTAGTCGCTGCGGTTACCCTTTAAGCGGCAGAGACAGGCTGGGGGGGTGGACCGGGGAGCTTGAACCCTCTCCGCGCCGCCTACCCAGGTCGTTCCCGGACTTCTACCTTAGAACGTGTGCAGTCAAAATTCCTGAGAGCAATGCTAGGAGTCCCCAGAGATGTCGCCAACGTAAAACTAAGATTGGAAACTGGTCAAATTAAAATCGAAGCTAGGATATGGATTACAATCCTCATGTACTGGCTCAGACTGTCTTATCTCCCTATTGGCCTTGCACCATTGATCCTGCAAGACACCTTAAAGTCAAAATGGGTTCAGTTAATTGCGCAAAAAATAGCCTCTTTGGGTTTCTCTAGACTGACTCTGTTAACCATGGGAATGGAACAGGCAAAGAAAATAATCAAGCAGTGTATTGAGGACATTGAGAGACAAAATGATTTAAGCAGTGCCCCAGAATTCCACCTTAGGGAAGATAATCTATATAAGGTCACAGCAGCACCTTATTTTGCCCAGTTGGAGCAGCACAGGCAAAAAAGGCCATTTACTCTGGCCCGGCTTAATGCACTACCTTCAGTGTTTCAGTGCAGTAGGGACGGTATGAAAAGATCCCCTGGGCAGAGCGCCTTTGCCCGTGTGGAATGGAGCAGATAGAAACAAACGAACACGTCCTGTTGCGGTGCACATTTTACAAGGATGTACATGAAGAACTTGTCTCCTCTCTGATTGGCCGATTTCCCAGTTGTACAGAGCAACAGTGTGTGTACATGCTGCTGTCTGACTCCAATCCCATTCTTACATATAGGGTTGCCAAATTTTTCACTGCTGCAATGGGCATAAGAAAAAGGACCCTAAAAGTGGATGAGCCACTGTAGTTAGAACATGGTTTACCAGAAATTATGGAATTGCTTTAGGGGAGATGTTTTGATGCTGATGTTGTTCTCAGAACCAAGTATTTGCATTTTATCCCAATATTTTCGTAAATCTCTGTATATTTATATATTTTGGTGTTTTATTTGTGGCTGGTCTTAGACCGTAATAAAGTTCTATTCTATTCTATTCTATTCTATTCTATTCTATTCTATTCTATTCTATTCTATTCTATTCTATTCTAAGAAGTAAAATAATTAAAGTAATAAAAAGGCATAGAGGAGGAGTTGAAGATGTAATTGTTGAAAGCACCACTGTATTGAGATGTTCTAAAGTCCGGAAAGGCCTGTCTGAACAACCATGTTTTTAGTAGTCTCTTAAAAGTTCCCATTCTCGCATTGGCCTTCTCAGCCACACTAGGCACTGCTCCAAGACCTCTATTCAGAGCACATTACCATAGTCTCTCAAGACTGAAGTATGCCTACAAGAAAAGTTCCCATTGAAGGAGCTGGGTGAATTTCAGACGGGAGACTATTCCGGAGTTTTGGAGCGATTGTCGTGAAGGCCTGGTTTGTATTTGTCACTTTCTCTCTCAGGGTTGTAACTCTCAATTGCCTGGCCTGAGAGGATCATACAGGATGGGCAGATCTAGTCCTGATTCTGCTAAGTATCAAGCTCCAAAACCATTTAAGGCCTTCTAGGTTAACATGATCATCTTGAAGTTGGCATGGAAACGGACAGGTAACCAGTACAGGGCAGCCAGAGTAGGGGAAATATGTTGATGTCTCTTTACCCCGCTCAGTAATCTGACTGCTGTGTTCTGAACCTGCAGAAGTTTCCATAACAGCCCCATGGGCAGCCCCACATAGAGAGCATTTCAGTAGTCTAATCTCAAGTCTACCAATGCCTGAACCAGTGTGGTGAGGGACCCAGTATCAAGGTAGGGATGCAGCTGGACAATCCAGCATACATTCTAGTTGAGTTCTGTTACTCTGCCTTTGAGTCACCCTTAAGGATAGAGGAGAGATTTGCACCTCTTGACCCTTTCTCTCAATTTCCTTTTTACCATTATTCCCATATTAGAGAAATTTCTCCTCCTGAAGAGAAATGTGATTGTGCTGGGAATTCCCTGTTCTTTTTCTACTTACAAGTAGATTATTTTTGATTACATGGAAGTCAGTGTTTCTCTTTAGCTCAGTTATACAGTGGTGCCCCGCTTTACAACATTAATTCATTCCAGCAAAATCGCTGTAGAGCGAAAACGTCGTAAAGTGAAATTAAAAAGCCCATTGAAATGCATTGAAACCCGTTCAGTGTGTTCCAATGGGCTAAAAACTCACAGTCCAGCGAAGATCCTCCATAGGGGCGGCCATTTTCGGTGCCTGTGCAGCAAGGAATCCGTCCCTAAGCACAGCCGGGGGGGGCATTTTCTTCAGCCGGCAGCCATTTTGAAACCCGACGATCAGCTGTTTTTGATCATCGTAAAGCAGGGAACCAATCATCACAAAGCAGAAAACCCCCATTCAAACCATCGTTTTGCGATCGCAAAAGCGATTGCAAAAACCTCACCATCAAGCGGATTCGTCGTTAAACAGGGTAATCGTAAAGCGGGGCACAACTGTACTCATATCTTGGACTAGGTCCTGGATACTCATATCTTGAATTAGACCACCTTTGCTCTAGCTGGTTCTGTGATGAGTTGTCCTAAGGCACCAGTCCATTCAGGTGTTACAGAATCAGCATTGTCAGTGTACTTGGCAGAGGGCACCTATGCTTTCTTCCCACAATATTGCTTTCTTAACACAAGTAATAATGAGTCTGAAGAGAAGATGTTCCTGCTTGGAGGGATGCTCTGAAGATGAGCAAGAACGCTGGAAAACATGGCTTCTTGCCCACATATAGAGCATACCTCCAGGCATAGGAGTATGTCTTCTGCTTGGATGTGTGGAAAAAGCAACAGTGAAAGACAGGCACTCTTCTCTAAGCTGGCAGTGCCAGATTTTGTAATGCATGAGCAGGGCTGCCATCATTAGGGCTGTCTAGTATTTTTATTTCTTTGTTATGACCATAACATGAATTTGCCCAGTCATTGGAAGGATAGCTAAAGACACCCATTATTGCAACATTATAGCCTTTGGATGCAATCTTGATTTTGTTGCCAAGATCTTCCTGAGTATTTGGGCAAGTCAAGGGAACGATAGCAGAAACACTATACCAAATTGATGTTGAATCGTAGCACTGCTAGCAACAGCACATCTGTCTAGGAATTCACCCCCTTGTAAGGAATTTGGAAATTATAAGGCCAACTGTTTTTAAAGCCTTGGTGGGTGAAGCTTAGGCTTCAGTACTGTTGGAGTGCAGTTCCCATCAGCCAACCTAGACAATGGTGAGGCATTCTGGGAGTTGCAGACCAACAATAATATCTAGAGGGTCACACTCTGCTCATCTATTGGCACAAACCTATGTGTTTTATATATACAACTACATTTTCATGCTCTCTTTGTCCTTAGAGGAAGAGGCATGTGGTCATGCATCAGGCTCGGTTTGAGTGACAGACAAACTTACTGGTGTTAGCTATTTTTAGTTCAGAATGAGCTTTTTTCCCATCTAAGGCTATCACAATTATAATTACATTTGAGCTCCTCCTTAACCAAAATAAGCAGCTGCTGGAGAATGAAAATTCTTCTTAAGGCAGCTGGGGATTATAATGCTTTGAATGCGCTGATCCATGTTTGATTAAGATGCTCCTACCTTCCCACAGAGATAGCTTGCTCCACATCTTTGTGTATTTATGTCATTATGGAGTAACATCCTAATATTTTTTTTCAAGCTTAAGATCTTATGCCTCGCATTGCGTGGTTCATGTTATAATTTTTGAATATTGATATAATATTCGCCTTTTTAATTCCTTTTGCAGCATTTGCACTCATTCTCCTAAAGCCTATTGTTTTGCTTCTTTGTGTAACATGGTTTCTTGGTTACACAGCAAACAAGGGATGCCTAGCTTACCATGACTGTGGCATCACAATGCGTTGATACAGATGTTGAAAGTGTGATTTCAGTGTGTAAAAACCGTGATATCAACCAGCATAGTCTTCGCTGCAACTTTCTGAGAAAAAAGGAAAGAGGAAGGGGTGTGGTAGCCAAAGGCATAACATTTCTTCACAAACAGGTGGTGGACTTCCCTGACAAACATTTGTGGCATGATTTTTTTTAATTAAGTTGTTCACAGTGTGTGGGACAAGGCATACGGATTGGTTTTATTATGCATCTTGAGGGAACAAGTGGCCCAAACTAACTTTTTCTTCTGGGAAAAAAAAATCCCTCAGTATAGTTCTGAACTTCTTCAGAGAGAGAAAAATCATAGTTTCATTATGGATTTATTCATTGGTGCTGCCATGTCCCATCCTTCTTCCGAAACCCTCCACGTGTTGTGCATGGCTTCCCTACATTATAGCTGAAGTTGATTTAGCTGAGAGCTGACTTGACTGGTCAGTGTTGTCATGTTACCCAGTGAATTTTATAAGCGACCAAGAGTAATCAAACTCTGGCATCTATAAATACCATGAGTACATGGTTTTCTAGTACAAAGTCTATAGTCCACCAGTTCATGGATATGCATGAAATCAATCTTTCAGTCAAATTAAATGTGTTCTCCAGCATCCTATATAAATAGAAAGGTTCGTGGATCTAGTGTCCTATCCATGGTTCTTCCTTGTGGCCCTTATAGGAGCTCTCTGTCTGCTAACTAAGAGGTGGGCAACTGTGGCCCTCCAGATACTTTTGGACTGCCTTTCCCATCACCCAACACCCCTGGCTGGGGTGAGGGATGAGGAGGGCAGGTCTTGGGGAAGTTCCTCCCCCCCAGCTCCCAGAATCCTTCATACAGCATGGCCTGTGGCATCTTTGTGAATCCCCCCAGTCAATTTGACCAAGATCTTGTGTCTTGTCTTGGGAGGGGCATCGTTTCCTGCTCCATCTCAGGCAACATAATCTCTTGGGCCACCCTGGCATTATTTTCTGTGACTAAACTGTCCTCTCCAGTGTAAAAATAATATAGGGGTTAAAAATCAAACTGTAACAAATCTAGCAAATAAAATATTCTCGGACAATGGTTTGAAACTGTGCTTTTGGGATGTGTTTTCTGAATGAGTCCTCTTTGCAAAGGATTCACAAATGCCTCAGTGTACGTTTTTATATATTTAATATTCTAAGGTTTTGCTTTATCTGGCTGTCTTAGGAGTATGCAATGGGAACAAATTCAAGGGCATGTGTATATTAATTTCTTCAGAAAAAACAAATAGTATCTGCATTGTTAGAACATGGTGTTATTGTCCAACTTTATTAAATATTTTATTCCTTTAATATTTAACCATACTAGGGATTCTTACCAGTATGAGTTTAAAAGTATTACAAAAATCTGATCTTGATGGTTTTTTTTAATATAATAATAGAGGATCTGGATTTAAATAATGCCTCAGGCAGAGAAGAGATTGTCCATGAGGAATTTTGACAGGAGAAGATGATTGAGGGAAAAGACGAAAAGTTATCTATCTGTCTTTTAATTGTACATATTTGTTCATGTATCTGTACCAAAATTAATTGCTTGACATTAAACTTAAAAAGAGGGAGAACTCTCAAATGTCAATAATTTCCTTTGCCCTTCTTTAAAGGTCTGAAATATTTTTCATTAGGAGGCAAAGTCATGTGTTTATATTGGCTGCTTGTCTCCTAGGAACACAAATTCTAATCTAAATCATAATTTTCTGAAGGTCATGAGCTTTTTGCTTAAATTGATGTGCTTGTCTTTATTAATCTCTCTCTTCTCAGAAAATCCCCTTTCAATTAAAATGCTGGTCTTGATTCTTCTTTTAAAACAGAAACATTGTGTTTAAATTATATGGAAAAAGTTTTAGAAAGGATCTGTCCAGCAGTTTCCTCAGAACTCCTTTGCTAATGCTGCATGCCGATTGCGAGCACACAGTTTTTTGATTGGCTGAACTGGAAGATTTTGTGAAATGTTGGGCCTATTTTAGATTATCCAGGTGAAAATTCTGTTACTAAGTACTGTCATCAAAATATTAGAGCACCACAAAATATGTTTCTCCTTCTCCTTCTTCTCCTTCTCCTTCTCTGTCTCTTTAGGTGTCTATGGTAAAATCACAAGTTTATTACATTATTTATGTCCCTTCTGGCTTCTTGTGCTATCCATCTTTTCTGGCTTCTGATCATGTGCTTTAATTTAGATTTCCCTCTGTTTAAGGAGAAAGAAGACTAGGAATAAACACAAGGTTGTTTGCAGGGTCTTTTAATTTATATTACAAAATATCTGTAAAACTTATTGCAGGCTGGAACATTTTGTGCCAACGATCACAATGAGCATCACTTACATTCTAACTCTGTAATTCCATGGCATACAATGAATAGATCATTCATATAATACAGCTTGATGAATTTTAAACAATTTTCTCTAAAGGCAACAAGCTATATCTATGCTTCTTGTGATGTTCACCCATTTTTCCCCCTGCGACTCAGCAAAATCCTGCTCTGGAGGGTTGGGAGATGTAAGCAGCTGTAAAGATGAAGGGGGGAATGGTGAAAATGCCCCCCCTCGCTTCTCCCAGGAAGGTAGATCTACTAACTCTTGAACCTGCCTATTTAGAGAATGAACTTTTCCATTCATAGAAACGCAAGTCTCAATGCATTTCCATTCATGAAAGAAATCAAAGTATGAAAAATGAATTTTTTTAAAAAGCAAAGAATAAATTTATGGGTTGAAGTTACCTGACTTTAATTAAACTGAGTCAGCCCACTTGGCCTATCTGGACCAGTATTGTCACCAGTATTGCTTTCCACCACCCTTCTGCCTAGGATCCTATCAGAGTGGATTTCATCTCTGATATTATGAACAAAATCCTTTTGCTTAGTGTAGTATATCTCACTAGAGTTGGCCCGTCAACTCTGTGAGAGCTTGATGAAGGAACTCCCCCATAAGTTCCATTGATTTAAATGACCCTAGTCTAAGTACAACTTACTTTAGCATAGAAAATCAGATCACTAAATCTCCACTGGGTCAATGGGACTACTCCAGTGTGATTTATTGTGGTAAGTAGTAGGATTTTGGCCTATATGTGGAAAGCATCTGCTCAGCCAGAATGTTGTGGAGTCTCCTGCATTTAGCATGGTTATGTTGTGGTTAAGTTTTGTCTGATGCACAGCGAAGTCCTACATGTGCATATTCAGAAGTAAATAATATGAATTGATTGCAATTGAACTTTCCACTAATTATATTCTTGGACTGAGTCTCTAGTTAATTTTTTTCCTTAATCATTTAAAAAGAAAAGTGATTTGATCTTTAACTTCCCCCGCAAAGATCCTTTGAAGATTATTAAAGACAGAACTGTTTGAGGAGGCTTTTGGAAACATCTTAGGCTAATTTCTGAGACCTGTATGCTATTGTCACTATTGATTATTTTTATTATACTACTATATTAGCATTTTATGTAACTTGATTTGATTTATCAGCTGTCAGTCTTAGTCCCCTTTTCTGTTTTAATTTGTGGTGCCATGCATTATGTTTTTTTAATTATTGTTTTAGGTGTTGTATGTTTTGTCAAATGATGTGAACAACCCTGAATAGTGTTCTGACTAAGTCAGGTGGTCTATAAGCTCTATGCATCAATCTGTCAATCAGTCTAAGGACAGAGTACCTCCCATTCTAATCCAGACTGTGATGGATTAAACCTCTTCCCCCAGCTGAATGGGCACTGCCCCCTTTTTAACCTGGTAGAGTACAGATCCTTAACTCTGCTGTTTATTTCTCTTGAAAGGAAGATGAGAGAACTTGTGGAATAAGTTCATTTCCTTTCACTTGTCTTAGGCCAGTGGTTCTTAACCTTTGTTACTCGGATGCTTTTGAACTGCAACTCCCAGAAACCCCAGTCAGGACAGCTGGTGGTGAAGGCTTCTGGGAGTTGCAGTCCAAAGCTCCTGAGTAACCCAAGGTTAAGAACCAGTGTCTTAGGCAACAGGTCAAGGAGAGACTTCTGCATAAGAGCATCTTCCAGTCAGGTAAGGCATCTGTGAGTTACACAGATGCCTGGACTCAATATAAAGGGACTTCACAGAATGACACATTTATTTATTTGTTTGTTTGTTTGTTTTGTTTTGTTTGTTTTGTTTGTTTAAGAAATAAATAAATAACATTTATGTATAAATATGTCATGAGATACTAGCTTTTATTGTGAACAGTTTGTATTTTCATTACAATTCTTGAATTGTCAAACCATGAAAATGCTAGCCAGATTTTCCTTCAAGGAGATATGTTTTAGTAGCCTAACCAATCTGACATTCTGGCTGATACATTTGCAAATTTAAAACTAGTGCGCCAACTACGACTGTTCCTTGAGATATCTGATCTGTCCACAGTGACACATGCCTTAATTACTTCCTGGCTGGATCACGTTAATTCACTCTATGTGGGCCTGCCTATGGAAAGTTTTGGGAAATTTCAGTGGTTCTGAAATGCAGCAGCCAGACTGCTGACTGGGGCAGGTTAAAAGGATTATATAACCACCCCCACCCCTACCCCCAATTACAGCCAATCCAATTTCCAGGTCCAATTCAAAGTGCTGGTTTTAACCTATAAAGCCCTAAACTGGCTCAAGCTACCTCAAAGACTGTATTTCCCATTACAAACCTGTTCAGGTACTAAGATCATCAGGAGAGACTTTTCTCTCTGTCCCACCACCTTCACATGTGTTTGATGGGGAAACAAGAGAGGGTGTTCTCTGTTGCTAGAGGCTAGTCTTTTTATACAGATTGTTACATGTTACTGCTTTGACTGTGTTTTTAGTATTGCTTGTTTCCAATTTCTAAGAGGAGTATTTTGTTTGTTGCTTTTTAATATTTCTATACTCAGTGTTTTTAGCTTTAAATACTGCCTTTTTAATGATGTATGCTGCCTTTATATATTCATCGTTCTATTCTTAAATATTGTCTTTAAATGCTGTAACCCGCCTTGGGTCCTTGTGTTAGGAGAAAGGCGGGATTTAAAAAAATGAAATACAAAAATAATAAATAAATACATTTGACTCACAAATATGTGCACTGATTCTTATCAGGGATTAACCATAATGGGTAATAAACTGTTTGCTTTTTAATTTTGTAATTAGAAAACAAGTTAGTCTCACTAGTCTTTGCTGCCACATATACTGAGAATCAAGGTTTGATTTCACTTATTTGTTTTTGTCACAGGCTTGCTTTATATAATGGCGAAACCATATGAATTTAACTGGCAAAAGGCTGTCCCATCTTTCCTACAAGAGGGAGCTGTTTTTGACCGATATGAAGAGGTAAGAAGCCTTCTTTATAGCATCCCAAAAGAAAACATCACAAAAATGAAGTCTGAAAAATGAAAGAATGAGTGTTCTGCCTCCAGTGAGTGGATTACTAGTACTTGATGGATACAGACTAGGGATGGGGGTATTCGTATTTGTATACGAATGTGAGTATCCCCACACAGCTGGATTTAATGAGGGTCCAGCCCCCGGGGTCATACTGTCCACTCACGAGTCTTGCTGCGGTGCCGGTCCCATTCATCCTTCCAGTTGCATCCAGAGCACTGCTCTTTTCCCGCTCCGCTGGCCACTCCGGGCAGGGGGAGGGTGTAGGAGTCTCTCTGCATGGCTGTTGAGGATCTTTAGTTACCCATCTGTAATCTACAGTAGATTTCACCTATGTTCAGTATTACTATCATTTGAACTTGTTCAAGTAGGCTTATAAGGCTGAGCACACTGATTGTATGTGGGGGGGGGGAAATAAGATATTTTGTTTAAAGACTTCTTGCTGTATGTTCATTAACAAATTTTATATTTGAAATAAAAAAAACTTAGTTATGATTCTTCCAAAATTGCCTTCCCTTGAATTTCACCTCAGAGTTTCACTATGCTTAGTAAATAGCTCCTTGTCAGTGAGATGAGCAAAGCATGTCTGTCTGGATGTTTGGGGGCTACTATCCATGTGAAACCTAGTCATCATAGTCAGTAATGAGGAATGCTAACAGTTGCAGTCAAGCAGCATCTGGAAATCACACTTTGCCCACTGAAGGTGTAACTATGCATTTCCCTATTCATAAATAAACCCAGCTGCAGCGTTTGCTGGCATATTGGAAGCTGTAAAAATTTATAATCCATGCACAGTTGGGTGTTGGTTACAGGTGTCCTTAGTTGCCGTTAATCTGTGTGTGCTTTGTTCTCTTCCTTGCTAATAAGTCACACACTTGGCCCTAGTGATAGCACCCATTAAACTGCACTTTAGGTTGCATAAGTTTATTCCCTTTCTTGGATGCACCCCCTTAACATGTTGAAGGGGTTTGTGTGTATGTGAAGCTGAGAGCAATGCTATCAGGAGGCTAGACTCCTTTACAAGCCTAAACTCCCAGAAGAGTCACCCAAGACAAAATGGTCACAACTGAGAGACTGCACTAAGATGTGTCCACCTTTTTCAAGAGCAACAGCCACATCAGCAGAAGACAATGGATGATTCCAATGGAAGTGGGGGTGGCAGCTACTGGGTAGCAGCAGTAGCTGAAGGAGACACTGGCAGAGGAGGTAATGGTGGTAACACTCAAGCTAACATTTGCAAGTACTGCACAGAAGGTGCAATGGTAAACCATTACTGAACTTTCTTTACCGTGGATGCCCCCTGATGAGACAGTCAAAAATGAAACAAGAGATTGTGCAGAGAGATGAGACTCCCAGGTCAGAAAGCACTCAATCAGTTACTGGGGCAGAGCAAAGGATAAATACCATTGTTCCTAATGACACAACTAAATTAAACCTGAAAATATGTCTAGTGGCCAGCATGCAGAGAAGTTAAAGGGCAGTCCAATTCTGCACAGTACATACATAGAAAATGAGAAGTATGAATCAAGGTAAACTGGAGACTATGAAGCAAGAAGTAGAACACATAAACACTGCAGTGTTCGGTGCCAGTAAACTAAAGTGGATTTGAACAGGACAGTCGGACAACTACAAAATATTCTACTCTGGAAATGAAAAACACAGAAGGAATAGAGTGGCTCTTATATTTATTAAAGATGTTGCACAAGCAGTTAGAGGCTATAATACAGAAACTGACCCAATAACATACATCAGATTCATGGAAAACCTATCAACATAACCATCATTCAGGTTGATGTGCCAACTAGAGATGCTGCAGAAGATGAAACAGAAAGCTTTTGTGCAAGCATTGAGGAGGAAATTGATCATACACCCAAAACAAGACATTTTACAATCATAGGTGACTAGAATGCAAAAGTAGGAAACAAAACAGAACCAAATGTTGGAATAGTTGGTCTACAGGACAGAAATGAAGCAAGAGAATGACTCATAGAGTCTTGTGAAGCCAACAATCTGTTTATTGCAAATACATGCTTAATGCAACTCAACAGAAAACGACACATGCACATCATGTGATATGGACTGTGGAATTGGAAGCAGAAGATCTAGAATTTGTATTCTCTCTACAAAAACAAAACCCAGAGTAAACTGTGGTACTGATCATGAACTGTTACTGTCCAACATTAGAGAAAAGTTTAAAAAAGGATACTAAAAGAATCATATATCTGTGAAGATTCTCAGTAATCCAGGCGAGGTTATCTGGAAGCTGAATCATGACAACTGGAATGTTGGATTGAAACGTTTTAATACTCCATCCAAGTAGCTTCTTCAGTCTGAGGAGAGTTGGTAGCAGATCCCTGATATATCCTTCACATTGGTTTCACTTCCCCCTGGTCTGAATAGGCTTGTTAGAAGGACAAAGGACTGGGGGTGAGAGATAATCCCACTACTGGAGTCCTTCTCCATGGGTTGTTAACAGTCATTAACAATGGTCTTTCTGGTGGGTGTGGCCCTAATCTTTCTGGGATGGATGAAAGGGCAGCATGATAAATAGGAGACAGATTGTATCTAAGGCCTCCACCCCTGTTGAGTGAGGGATTTTCTGTATGCATATGTGTGACCCCCCCTGACCCCTCTCTCAAACCACCTGTAGTGTTCCCCTTTATGATGTCAATGGTTCATGTTTTATGATGTTAATTGTTCATGCATATTCATGTTGCTGAGAGGCAGATCCGAGAGAGATGTGATAAGAGGAGGAGCCTGAGAGTAAGAGTCAGTCATTCAGAGTATGAGTAGAGTGAGAGAGTGGAGAAGGAGATAGAGTGTGGAGTTTGGGGAAATCTGATGAGTGATTAGAGTTAGTAGTGTATTTTCAAATAGAAGATTGTTGTTAATAATAAATTTACCTATAGAAGATATTCATGAATCACTATCAATTTCTGTAATCAATAAACAAAAGTTATATTTAAAGGACTTTGAAGTGTCAATCTGCATCTTCTTCCTGAAATAATGGTGATTTAGTGATCACCTGGTGGCAGCAGTGTCAAAGAGGGGATTGTTTGCCTTCGAGTGCTCTGAGCCTTGACGGTCAAGCAAGGGGCACAAGGGTGAACGCCACACCACCTATCTTCTTGGTACCCAAGACTGTGTGGCAAATATCCACTGGCTACTGAAGCACATCAATTAATTTCCAAAGAAGATAGATTGTTCTGAAAGAAATGGGTGTGCCTCAGCACTTGATTGTCGTAATATGTAACCCATATTGTGGACAAGAAGCCACTTTTAGGACAAAATATGGAGAGATAGAATGAAGTTGGAAAATATCACCAAGTGTAAGGAAGGATGTGTCACTGGAGACCAAAGTCAAGATCATCCATACTCTTTTATTTCTGATCACCATGTATGGTTGTGAACGCCGGGCAGTCAAGAAAGCTGTCAGGAAGAAAACTGATTTGTTTAAAATTATGGTGCTGGAGGAGAATTTTACAGATACCCTGGTCTGCCAGAAAGACAAACAAGTGGGTCCTAGATCAAATCAATTCTGATCTATCACTGGAGGCAAACATTGAAACTGAGGCTGTCTTACGTTGGGGACATCATGAGAAGGCAAGGTTCTCTGGATCGACCCCCTAAAGGAAGCCACAGGCTTGAGTTTACAAGAGCAGAACAGGGCTGCTGAGGACAGGCCATTTTGGAGATCTCTCATTCATAGGGTTTCTATCAGTCAGAAGTGACTTGACAGCATGTAACAATAACAGGGCTTATTTGTGGGGTGAGTCTAATAATTCAAGAACTATTCCTGTCTATAGAAATTCCTCTTTGAGTGGTGCACATAGGAAAAGAGCGCACTGCCAGGCTGCATTACAGGGAGTGCTGGAAAAGGCCAGGCCATTTTCATCCCAGTCCAAATCAGTTTTATGCACCTCCAAGAGCGGCTTTAGAGAACTACTAACTGTTGAGCTCCAGGAAGACATACTTATTACAAGGCAATTCACTGTAATTTGCATGTCTGTAAATGTATACCAAGAAATAATCCCAAGAAATGTGAGAAGTAGCACATGGGATTGCAAAGATAACATTTCTCACATGCTTCTCTTTTATTTAACCATGTAATCAACATTTTTTCTAAGGAACAGATAGCCGGATACTGTTTGTTTAACTCAATTTAGTAGGTGGGCATGGTTTGGTTTGTTAACATTCTCCTCATAAACAGAATCTCCAGCCAGACTACCAAGCATTGGCAAGATTAGCTAGAGCCCCTGCTGAACAAGATAAATAACAGAAAATAAAAGCACAAATTTCAATAAATCCCTGTAGTAATTTTTTTACTTAGTTCTCTAATCTCTTGAAATAAAGAAAAGGTATTTTTAAACATAAAGGCCTGCCAAGTCAGCTAAGTCTTACACCCTATATTCATGGCAGCTGCAAGCAAGTGAGCTAGGGATTTAAATAGCTGGGCGAATGTTACTTGTTTGCAAAAGTATCCTTTGCCCCTTAATCTCCTCTCTCCTGGCTCACTACAAATATTGTCCCCCAAAACTTCAGGTGGTATTAGAAATATGCAGACAGATTTCACTCTAACCTGTTTGTGTGCAGTACCTATGGATGATGTTGTCTCATTTAGATTAGGCATCCTTCAGTCTCGAGAGACTATGGTAACATGCTCTGAATGGAAGACTTAGAACAGCATCTGAGAAGGCCAATTCGAGAGTGACAATCCCTTCCACACTGAAGACAAATACAGTCTGTCCCCTGTCCAGCTCCCTGACTTGGCTGGTTTCGGGACTGCCTCTTTCCCTCTGCCTGCTGGATAAGGGTCTCTTCAAAATGGGAGAGGCCATGATGCACCACCTGCCTCCAGGCTGAATGCTCAGATGTCAAGGTTTCCCATCTGTTGAGGACCTTCTTCGTCTCCATAGTGCATTGTCTCCATAGCGTATAATAGAATCCCATTTTCCCTCCTTTTTGCAGACTGTTTACAACCACCACTCCAGTTTTATAACAAGGAAGATGTGATCTGGGCCTACCTATCGGCATCCCTGCTCTGCCTTCTCTCCCTCCTCTTAGGGAAAGATGAAGGAAGTCTCTGCTAGGTCAAACCAAAGTCCTATTTCATCCAGTCTTCTGTTTGCACTTTGACCAACTGGATGCCTGTGGGAAAATAGCAAGCCAGGCGTGAGCAGCATAGGACCGGGTTTTGAAAGCTACATTATAAAATGAATTTGTTCATGTTTCTTATTAAAGTATTTGAAAAGTAACCAATTACTCATTCTATGATCAAAAGGTTGTTACAGGACTAGTTGTGCTGCTCATTAAATTTTTTTGTTACTGTCTGTTCCTCTTGGGGGGTGATGGGTACGATTGATAGAAAAAGGGGAGAAAACATGAAACATTCCTGCCAGAATGCCTCTAAAATGCCACAAAATGACCTTAAAAATTAACTTTTGAAATTAACTAGGAAAAGAAAAACCAGTACACCAGTCTATTAACTTTGTCTACATGATTTGAAATGGAGCTAGCAGCAGCTTCTGCAGCTAAAAAGTGAGCTGTTCTAATGCGAGACGATAATTCAGCACTGCTTCTCTGAAGTGTAATGCCTTTCTGTAGCCTGTTTCTTTAATCTTGGAACATTAAGGCCTGCCAATGGCTTCAGGGGTTACTCCCAAGCACAGCATGCCAGCCATAGCCTTTCTTTCGTTGTCTGTTCTTTTGTCCTCAAGGAGCTGGTACTCAGAGACGTATTTTCCCTGAAACTGAAGGTTTCATTAAGTGTTTGTGTCTGATTCCTTCCTGCATGGCATATAGATCTCCGCCGGTGGTGTCAGCTTGTTGGGTGTGAACGCCCAAAACATTTGGAGCACCACAAGTTTCCATCCTTGTTTTATAGGGTAGAGAAATGCCAAGAGGACACTGTGGGGGTTATGAGAAAGTAGAATTGTCCTGTTACTTACCTGCAGTCATCTCAAGCCTGCTCTGTAACACCTACCTGTCTTACTTGCCTTTTAGTGGGGCCAACCCTGCCTTCAGGTGGTAGATTTGGGGCATCAAGAAAAGGCAACACATTTGTAGTTATTTGTTCCATTGTTTTTATTTTGACTGTAAAGAGTTGTTCATGGAAAATTTCTCTCTCATATGCCAAAATAATGTAACTACCTTTGTCCTGGCTTGTTGGGCATTATTTGCTGCTCTGCCTCAGGCAATAAAAACTCTTGAACTGGTCCTGTGATTTGAGGAATGGTTGTAGACATTTGGATAGTCTGACTATTGGTTCTAATGTACTGTAGCAGAAAAAGTGGGGCACACACGTTAGACTTGATTCTTGTGACTCTAAGAAAGCAACTCCTGCTGTTAGATTTTTATTTTAGGTCTTTGTATGTTTAACATGCTTCTTTGGATGTAGGGCCCAGTATCCTATTGCTCCTGTCAACTAAGAGTAGACCTGTTGCATCTGTTGTTAAATGGTACCTCAACACTTATGTGAATCACATTGACTCAATGGGTCTGCTGGAGTTGGGACTAGCGGTTGGCTATGAGATCCATATATGAGATAAAATATTTTGTCTTAGACTTACTGAGGGGAAATTGGCAGGTACCCTATACAGTGGACCCTCTACTTAAGGAATTAATCCGTATTGGAATGGTGGCTGCAAGTCGAAAAGTCTGTAAGTCGAATCTCCATTGACCTACAATGCACTGAAAACCGATTAATCCCATAACCAGTGGTTTTTATTCTATTTTTATTCCATTTTGGTTTTTTTCTGGTCTGTAAGTCGATTCTCTGGCTGCAAGTCGAATCTAAATTTTGCAGCCAGAGAAGTCTGTAACTCGAAAAGTCTGTAAATTGAGCTGTCTGTAAGTCGAGGGTCCACTGTACACTTTTAGAAAGTATTCCTTGGCATGTGAAAACTTGATTCATTTTCTTCCAACAGGAATCTTCTGTCTTTGAACCAAGCTGTCTCTTTAAAGTGGATGAATTTGGCTTTTTTCTAACATGGAAGAGTGAAGGAAAGGTAAAATTTACAATAATTTCGAGGTTATAACTGTTTCTAAGAAATGTTTCACCCTCCAGTTCTACAAGTGTGGGTGTACTGATGGGGTGGATTTGTTGATCAGAATAGTGTCCACTGAGTTACATATTGGGGTGTAGATGTTTGAAATCATATAACTGTCCTTTGACTTGATGTAATGTTATACTAGATATAATACTGTATATACTAGATGTAAGATGTTAGTAATATGTACAAATATACAATTATGACTAGCCCCCCACAGGTGGAAATAACAAGGGTCTGGCCCCATGGGGGAGGATGGACCACTCACGAAACTGCCACTGCCACAAGCTCGACAGAGCCTTCCTATCGCTTCGTTGCTCGCCATGGATTAGCAACTCTGCAACCTAGCAGAGAGACTCGTCATCCAGCCTTCCACCAGGACTGGCTAATCTATTGGAATCATGAGTGAACCATCCGGTCCCATGGGGCCAGACCCTCGTTATCTCTACCTGTGGGGGGATTTTTGTATTCGTATACAAATACCCCCATCTCTAGTAATATGTGATCCTCCATTGGTTCTGTCTGCCTCTCTCCAGCCACTCTGTGTTGATGGCTTTTCTGGGTGCATAGCAACTACCCTTCTTTGTTCCTTCATGACCTTCACTCAGGATGTAGTTCTGGTATAGCATTCATTTTACTCTATCTCTTCACTTGATGTCAATTGCAGATGGGGAAGGAGGGACCTGAATCTAGTGAGTTGGAGTCTTCTTGATGTTTGGAGCAACAGTTCCCATTAGCCCCAGCCAGTAGAATTAGTGGTAATTGGCGATGGGAGTTGTAGCCTTAAACATTGGTGGGACACCAGGTTCTCTACCCCTTTTAGGAGCAGTGGGATCACAGGTTTAGAAGCTTTCAGTGAGGGCAAAGCCTGTGTGACTCCCCAGTTGTTCCAAGGCTCATCTCCCATTATGTTTGAACATTGGCTGCTCTGGCTGCAGTTGATGAGAGTCACACATCCAACAGCCACTGGAGCACCACAGGATCCCCACCCTTGAGTAAACCCAAACTGGTAGAAAAAAGATCTAGTTAACTGTAATCATGAATTCTGCTCATGTCTAATATTTGCTTCATTTCCTATTTCAGTATGTTTTGGGTTACATCAAACCTTGGCACTTAATGCTGTTCCCTTTCTTGTTCCAGGAAGGCCAAGTTTTAGAATGCTCCTTAATCAACAGTATCCGTTTTGGCACAGCACCAAAGGTATTTCTGTAATTCTATTTTGTAGCATTGTTTTATACAATAAGTGACAATTTGAGGACCGGTCATGAAACTTCCTTTGTAAGGGTGTTACCTGCAAATGTTGAAAAGTGTTAAAAACTAGGCCTCCTTGGGGACGAAGGAATTGCACCACAAATCAGCTTTTCAAACAGAAAGAAAGAAAGAAAGAAAGAAAGAAAGAAAGAAAGAAAGAAAGAAAGAAAGAAAGAAAGAAAGAAAGAAAGAAAGAAAGAAAGAAAGAAAGAAATCTGTATTCAAACAATGTAGTCCAGCTATAGTTAGGCTTTTGAAAGTTATTTAAAAATTCCAGTGGCAGAGTGTTAAATACTTGCTTATGTTTCATGATTTAAATAGATGAGACTAAAAGTTACTTTCTCTTGGTGAGATTGTGCTCAAAGTGTAAATTATACGTGCAGCCAACTTAAACAAATTGCTACTCCTAACTCGAACAGACCCATTAAGTTAATGGAACTTTGGTAAGACAATACAGACATGGGTCTCACTCATTCAGCCCTCAAAATGGGGGGGGGGGGGGGACAGAGATTGCAGTTGTAAAGAATGGGAGGATTGTGAAAACTTTTGGTCGTCCCCTGGGCAACAACAGAACCCTGTCAGCTGCTCCTTCCACTACGGAAACATCAGTGGATTGTTTCTGACACAGATGAAGAAATACCCAGAATGCTGTTTCCTTGTGTAATCATGTGAGAGCAGTGAAGCAAGGGGAGGTACATATTTGCTAGGCTGCTTGGTGATGAAGAGCTTTCTTAAACTGGAAGCTGCAAACTGTATCGCAAAATAAAGTAATAGAGTCTATGCAATTTTCCTCCAGTTTAGTTATTCCTTCTGTTGTGGTTTATATCTAGTCTTCAGAGGCAACAAGATAAAGGTCTGTTTCTTAAACTGATAATCTCTGTTAATTCTTCTTGGGTAGCTTTTGTATGGCTCAGAAAATAGCATGAAAAGGTCATGCAAATTTGATGAAGTTACTTTTTGGACTATAAGCCCCTGGAATCCCACAATGAGTGTGGCTAACTGTAGTCCCAAAGAAAATAGCTCTTCCAAACTCTTGAAGTGTTTTGGTTCCGTTGTTCGCAGTAAAAACTCTAACCTCTGAAAATGTATGTTGGTCTTCATAGATTTCTGTGGACCTGTGATGTTATCCCTGCTATGTTAAGATTATGGTTATTGTAGGTCTGAGAATTATCTTATGGATATGGAAAAACTGATGGCAGTGAAAATTAACACTACCAGGAGAGGGACTATGTGATGCCAAAGGGATGATTAAATAAGGTACAGAAGCTGGAAACTTTGGAATATCTCACCTACATGAGACAGGTGCAGAGATAACACTAGAATCATTGTTGATGTCTGCACTTCTCCTAAAGTCTGAATGTTAATAAAATATTACTAATTTTCTGGCATGTAAAGGCTTCTATCTTATGAATAAGACATCTGTTTGAAACACTCAGATCTGCTTTCATATTTTAGCAGTGTTATTCAACAGGTGATTATGAAATCAAGATTTTATAGTTGTACTTGAAATGCTGACAAAAACAAGAAATAGAGGCAAAGAAAAAATGTTTACAGGTCAAATATCTGAAAAACAAAATGAAGAATTATTTTTGTGTTTAGCCTCAGATGTCTAACAAGGCACTCACTGTTTCTTAACAGGATCCAAAAATCTTAAGTGCTCTTGAAGCTGTTGGCAAAGCAGAAAATGAACTGGAAGGACGTATAGTATGTGTCTGTAGTGGTACAGATTTAGTGAATCTCAACTTCACTTACATGGTAGCAGAAAATACCGACGAAGCTAAGGTATTGCATTTTAAAAGAGGTTGCAACGTTTGCTGCATTGTTATTCTATAAAAATCCCTTATGTTTTACTGAAAGAACACAGTAGAGAACAAGTATTGGGGGTGGGGGAAAATGAGATAACTTATCTTTATTTAGTTAAAGTAGTGCTTTTCAAATTGTTTGGGTGTTTCCACTGTGTAGGAAAATATTACAAGTGCAACTTAGGAAATATGGAGGGATGTAATAAACAATTAAACTGCATTAGGAGATGTTATCAGTAATTCTTTGAAGAACTGGAGTTCTAAAGGAACATTGTTAAATACCTCTTACTCCTGAACCTTCTTCTGCACAAAAATGGCGAGCAAAATTGATTACAATCTTCATTTTATTCAAAAAGCATATTTATGTATTTGTCCATTGTGCTGACTAGATGGAAAACTAAACATTGATTCTTTAATAATAATAATAATAATAATAATAATAATAATAATAATAATAATAATAATAATAATAATAATAATAATAATAATAATAATAATAATAATAATAATAATAATAATAATAATAATATGCTTTCTGTACTGTTGTTTGGCCCCACAGAAAACACCCCCAAACCCTATTGTTTGCCCTAGGATCTTCTGTTCAATAGATCCTTCCATTGCTCTGGTTGCCTTGCTGGTGGGGTTGCTAAAAAAAGGGGGGGGGATTCTGAGGGCAAGTCAGGAGGTGATTAGAAGAGGATTTGAATCCACTTGATTCTTCTTCAGACACATCCCTGAAATGAGGAGGAAATAATTCCAGTTTCAAATGGGTGGTGTTATTTCCCCTAGCACTGAAACCAGTGGAAAGGACAAGAACAGGAAATTTCATACCAGTAGAAAGAGAGGGAGAATCTGCCACCCTACCTTCTTTTCTGGCGAGCACAAACCCAGCAAAGCTTGGGAAGTGGTGGCTCTCATGCCTGGGGTCCTCTCTCCACTCTACAGAATTGCTCTGTCCATCTTATGAATATTTGGATCAAGATTTGATAAACACATGCAGCTGCCACACATTGCCATATGTTGAGTAGGATAACTGCTCTGCTTAGAGCCTAGCTGTACAATCCCCCAGGGCTTTAGTCCTTGCCAACGTACTCACCTGTGAGATGCCTTCAACCAGAGATGCCTGGGGAACTGAGGTGTGCCAAGCATATGCTCTAAGACTGAACCCTGGGGCCTCCCACATTTGCTTTCTGCTTTAGTATTTTAATGGTTTTTAATACTGTCTCAGTGATGTGAATAATCATATTAGAGCCAAGTGGGTTTTTTTTAGTTATAAAAAAAATTGGAATCCAAGCCTATTATTTGGGCTTAGGAATGTGAGGCTTCCTTGATTCTCTTTATCATTGATTCAGGCACAATGATACATCTTGATGAGGAATTTTCAATCCCTGAAAGACTTGTCACTTCCACTGTGGAAATGAGACAAGGAGAGTTTTTTTTTTCATCAGAACTTCCATAGTTTTGCACAAAGTGTCTCTGTGTGCAAACCTAGTGACCTTTCCCTTTGAGAAGCAAACCACCCATAGGCATGGAAAGCACAGAACAACTGATTGATAGTTTTAAAAAGGGGCGGATTACATCTGCTGATTCTAATCTTTAAAAACTACAGTATGCCGAAAAGCAACAAGCACTATAATTTTGCGCAGTTTTGCAGTATGCCCTCTATAGCAGTGGTCCCCAACCTTGGGCCTCCAGATGTTCTTAGACTACAGCTCCCAGAAACCTTCACCATCATCTCTGCTGGCCAGGATTTCTGGGAGTTGAAGTCCAAGAACATCTGGAAGCCCAAGGTTGGGGACCACTGCTCTATATTTATTTATTGGACTTATATACCACCCCATAGCGCTACAAGCACTCTCCGGGTGGTTTACAATTTTTTAATTATACAGGCTACACATTGCCCCCCCAGCAAGCTGGGTACTCATTTTACCGACCTCAGAAGGATGGAAGGCTGAGTCAAGCTTGAGCCGGCTACCTGGGATTTGAACCCCAGGTCGTGAGCACAGTTTTAGCTGCAGTACAGCGTTTGAACCACTGTGCCACGAGGCTCTTAGGATGTGGAGAATCAGTTTCAGAGAAATAGTCATCTTGGTTTCCTGCAGTGAAAACTGGAGATTAAACAAAAACCAAATACCTGATTAAGAGGCATCCATTTCAGTGTCAGTTTTTTGGATTAGATGAAAGACATAACTGATATGTCTGAGAAATTGGTTACAGTCAATAAAGCTCACTCTGAATGAATTTGTTAGTCTCAAAAGTACTACAGTACCTCCCTTATCCTTTTTTGGAAAATAATTTGGGAGCACATGTCATCATAAGCAAGTTTTTCATCACTGTTTAAGGCATATCACAACAAAATGTGGTTTTTGATCACATTCTATAGATATTAAGAGATCAGCTATGTTGGAAAAAATGGTGAGCCTGGCCTAAACTCAGTGTTACTTTTATTGTAGAATCAGCAAGCGTATTGAGTCGTGTTCTCCCTAGTGGGTGATTTCCATTTAGATGGTGTTTCCCTAAATTAGCATCTTCTCATTCTTCCCAGTTTAATATTCAGTGAGCAGAGGATGATTTTCCTCAGGACTTCAGTGCATGATGAGGGAACATTTAATTGTTTCCTCCTCATTCATGATCCTGACAAACTGGTACTACAAATGATTTTTAAAACAAAAATCTCCCTTTCATGCCAAAGATCAGTAAGTTCCTAATGTGGCTGCTAACCATGTAATAAAAGCAGCATGTACTCAGAAAACTCTTCCATGCATAGTATTTCAAGGCTGTCAGAAAGATCTTTTATTGTGGACAAAACAGAAAGGCCAGAGAGATTCACAAATGGAACATGTAAAAAAATGTTTCCATTTTATTCATGGTCTGTTTTAAGTTAGCTCTTCCACTTGATTTACTGATACAAGTCAGTTTCTGTCACAGAACATCTTTAGGGTAATGGCTTGATAGAGAGTGAACTCTAATTAGTAAAGCACCAACATCTTCCACAAGAGATCAACACCTCAAAGGCATGTCCCTCTGTAATTTTAGCCTCATAGCAGCTAAATATGTTTCTCTTCCGTTTTTGTTGCAAAATATGCTGGGGGGAAAACCTGGAACCATAACTTTTGTGGCAGGATGTGTGTTCTTTCGCCTTTTATGTCACAGCTGATTCACTCCTTTAAATACCATTGTAAGAAGTAGCAGCACAATTTTATATGTACACAACAAATAGATTTAGGCTGACTGCTTAATTTTAATTTGGCTGGGAACATTATGGCATGTTTGCATATCAGTTTATGTGTGAGAAGATAATATTCTCAAGAAGATGCTACTTTGGGGAGCTCCATCTAAGTGCAAACAGCCTGCCAGGGAAAACTGAAGCTTAGCCTAACAGCCAAGACTCCTGAATGGCATCTTAAACTAAGACCTATTTTCAAAGCAACTATTTGCATTTATTGGGCAATATTCTCATGGGTATATCGATGTGAATGTACGATTGCTATGGCTTAGTCTATATACTATAGGTACCCCCAGCTTCTACAATTTCTCACAATTTTTTGTTTTGTTTTTGTGTTTATTCCATAGGAAATACAGTAGTCTCAAATAGGGATAGGGAATCTGTGATGCTTAAGATGTTGTTGTACTATAATCTCTGTCATCCCTGACCATTGGCTGCACTGATTGGTGGTGATAGATGGGCTGTCCAGAGGGTCACAGATTCCCACTGTGATTGATCCATACTGAGCAGACATATAAAGGATTGTGCTGAAAACGGCTTTAACCTCTGCTTCATCTGCAAGGATGCAATTTTAAAAATGAGGGGGGAAATCCTGCACTTTAATCCCCCAAATTGGAGCATGACAGCTTCTGAAGGTGCGCTGTACACAACCTGTTCTTGAACAGAAGGAAGAGAGCCTTTGTGTGGGAGAGGAAGGGATCAGACAATCCCATATCCCACCCAAGTTGTGAGATCAAGCCTGCAAGACCAGGAAAATGATGGCAGAAAGCGATTGTAGCAAGAGCAACTGCAATAGGGAGAACTTTGCTGCTTTTCAGACCTTCCTTTGGTGTGACACAGTGACATAAAATAGTTTAAGTTCCAATTCAGATTGAAACTAGTTTAACTTCCTAGAAATTTTTAAGCAGCTTAATTGTTTAAACTAGATTTAAACTGTTGCCATCCTGTTGTTACTCAAAGAACTGAGTCAGTTGGCTAATTCCATGTAAAACCATTGCTGTTGATTCATGCTCAGGAGTTCTCTAACACAAGAGTGTAGCTGTACAAGCCGACTTACTAAGGGACTGCTATTTTCTGTCGGGGTATCTGTTTGACTCTGCTGTGTTCTGCTAAACAGCTATTGCCAAGGCAGTTAGTGCTGTTCCATCCAGAAGCTAAAAAATTGTGATACTGCTCCTGTAATTTTCGACTGTCTAGAAATAGGAGAGCATCACTTCTTGGCTCTGTAACATAGGGAGAGAAATGTCTTTCCTCCAGGCTTAGTTTGGCTTGGAAAGGTTTGTTGCATGAGATCTTTCCACTCCCTGGGCTCCTCGCCACTCCCTTAAACTAAGGAACCACAATGACAAAACAAGATACCCAGTCAGCCGCAGGTGCCAGGGGCTCAGGCTGCTGCTCATTGTATGAAAAGGAAGTAGGTCGACTGGAGGGCTAGCTATGTGTACCCTACATCGATAAGTGTGTAAAATGATGCCCATTCATTTCTGAGCCCATATGCTGCTGCTATGTTTTCCCATGGCCTTTTTTGCCTAGCTGTGTCACAAGGCGCAGGGGAATAGCAACCCAGGATCCCCACTTCCCTTCAGGGTACAATGCGTGTGGGTGATGTCGAGTTGGTGCAGTATCTACTTGCTCATCTGTGGCACGGCTATCTTCCATTTCCTTCTTTTTGCCTAGGGATGTGAATACTTGCTTGCTGATAAACGTCACATTTTTTTTCTTACCTGTGACATGGTGAGATTTTCACTGCCATTCTCAGTAAGTGTTTCCCCTTGCCAAGAATAGTCTTTGCCCAAATTGTGAAATAATCTTTTTGTGTGAGATTCAGTAACCATTACCTTGTTGGAATGGGTGGGGTGTTCACTTCTTTTTGACCAATCAATTAGTCCTTTTGTGTTTGCTCTATGTGTGTGTGCTTTATGAACATTGCAAAAAAATAGACAGGGAAAAACTTTGAGTTTTGTGTTGGAGTCAAGAATTTTTGCTGGCCCCAGCAAATTTTTTTTATATAACCAGTTTTTCCAAGAAAAAAAAAAATCTTGAAAGAGATTTTTCACAATTTTTTTTGCCAAGCTCTGCATCTCCCACTCTGTCATACATGCTTGGGGGGGGCAGAGAAGAAAAAGGGGGGGAGAGAATTCCAAGTCAGTGAATAAATATGGCTCTTATAATACAGTGGGGTCTTGACTTGAGAACTTAATCCATATTGGAAGGCGGTTCTCAAGTCAAAAAGTCTGTAGGTCAAGTCTCCATTGACCTACAGTGCATTGAAAACCGATTAATCCCGTAAAAGGCCATTTTTGTTCCATTTTGGTTTTTTTCTGGTCTGTAAATCAATTCTCAGGCTGCAAGTCAAACCTAAATTTTGCAGCCAGAGAAGTCTGTAACTCAAAAAGTCTGTAAGTCAAGCCATCTGTAAGTCAAGGGTCCACTGTAGTGAATGAATATAGTTACTGACCAAACTGGGGTACTAATGCACACTATATTAATGTAGTCATAACAGTTGTATAGGATATGCAAGCATAAACACATGCACAATCTGTTGTCCCATTTTTGGAAGAATTCAAAAAAAAAAACTTTAGGGGAATTTTAGGAACGTCTATATATTTGGAATCTCCTAGATTTCTAGAAACTTCCCACTTGCTTATGGGTGACTCTCTTGCTCTGCTAGATGAAAAGGTACAAAGCAATTTACCTTGCCATTTAAAAGGAATAATATTGGGGCAAGTGACTAACTAGAAGTGATGGCCAATATCCTGTTAATTTTTTTTTTTTTTTTTGCAAGTATAACTATAAACGTAGAAGCAGCCATGATAATGTAGTGAGGTGTGGGCATTTGCCTGGTGCCAGAAGCTGCCCTTTTAAACAGTCAAGTGACCAGACCTCCCTCCATTGCTGCAGCTACTTCTGTGTTTGCTATTACACACATACATAACAACAACAGGATAATGGCCCATACGGTGTTTTTTCATTGCGTGATGTAATTTTTTATTGATCGTAAGGACCAAATTCTTAGATTTAAAAAGGGGTTGTGGGCAGAAGAGGAAAGAGTGAAGGAATTAAATCTGAAATTTCAGTGAGGTCTTGCTGGTATGCTTGTGTAGGATGTCTAGAAACCAAAGTGTTGCATTATTCAAGGATTAAAGTTTTATAGTAACCTTCATTTGAAAAAAGTTAGCAACTCTTTAACTCTGCCTCAAAAGTTAGCCAAAAAAGAGAGCACAAACTGAGGACAAGGTCATAGACGCTTCCCTTGTAAAGGTTATTACATTGAACATGTAGTCTTCTATAGCAGTGACGCTCAACAGCAGGTTAGCCAGGCATTCTTGGACTGTAGCTCCCAGAAGCCTTCACACCAACCATGCTGGCCAGGGTTTCCAAGAGCTGCAGTCCAAGAACAACTGGGTTACCCAAGATTAGGAACCACTGATCATGTGAATTGGGTGCTTCAGATACTGCAGTCATTTGCCTTGCGGGTTAATGTCTTCACAAAACCTCACATGAATAGTGGCAAGGTAAAGGTAAAGATTCCCCTTGACACTTTGTCCAGTCGTGTCTGACTCTAGAGGGTGGTGCTCATCTCCATTTCCAACCCATAGAGCTAGCGTTTTGTCCAAAGACAATCTTCCGTGGTCATGTGGCCAGCGCGACTAGGCACCAGATGCCATTACCTTCCCACAGTGATGGTACCTATTTATCTATTTGCATTTTGCATGCTTTCGAACTGCTAGGTCGGTGGGAGCTGGGACAAACGACGGGGGCTCACTCTGTCGCATGGATTCGATCTTACGACTGCAGGTCTTCTGACCTTGCAGCACAGACGCTTCTGCGGTGTAGCCAAGCATGGTGCAGGGCAAATGAAATCATGCTAGGAATGAGGGCAAAGCCTTTAATTAATTTTTTTGTTACATCCTTCTCTACTGCTTCTTAGTCTTGTTGATCCACCTGGCTGCTTCCCACATATGTTGTCCATAGTCTTGTGACCTGTTGTGATCCAGGACATTCAGTGTTTTCACAAGTCACATTTCCATATTCATACACAAGGTCTCCACATATGTGATGTCAGGGTTTAAAAGATACCAGTGTCCTCCAAAAATTAACCTAGACAATCATGCCTCTTTGTAAATGGCTCCATACTGTTTTTGTGTATACAGTGTGTGACTAAAATGCGTAAAGTATATTATTTTGTAGAGCTGCCAGAATGAAAAGGCAAGTTTCTGCTGTAAATAGATCAGATCTTATACATTGGAAGAAGTGGGAAGTGGGAAGGCAACAGAGAAAAGGGTACCAACAAAGAATAATATTGCTCTAAAAATAGAAACTGTTGCCATAGCTTTCATAGGGGAAGCATTGTTGTTTAGTTTGAAGCGTACTTTGTTTTCTTCCTTATTGTAATCTGTGCCCCAGTTGGGAAATTTTAATTGAAAATGTTTTTTCTGAATGGTCTCTTTATCCTGTGTCTTTCCAGACAAACAAAACTTATTTTCATTGTGCTTAGATATAGAGTAGGCTCTTTGAGCATCTCTTGGAGCTCAAAGCATTGATGGGATATTTGACTGGCTTTTGGCTGAAGTGTGGCTTTCCATAGTTATCTCTTTTCTGGGCACCACAGTAGTATTCAGGATGGGGCGAGAGATTGAGGAACAGAATGGAGAATTAATTAGTCTTGTTTGTAGGTCATTTTACCTGTGACTTCAGAGAGGTCACGTGTGAAAATACTGTATTTTTCACACCATAAGATGCACTTTTTCCCCCAAAACAGGGGGGGTGGAAAGTCTGTGCGTCTTATGGAGTGAAGAAAACAGATTATATTTTCCTATTTTCTTCTCCTAAAAAATTGGTGCATCTTATGGAAAGGTGCGTCTTATGGAGCGAAAAATACGGGTAATTTTTGTTCCCATTTTGTTTGCTGAATATAGTCTCTCTCTGAGTCTTCTGCAGGTATGTTAGCAGCTGTATTCTCGAAGGCTCTCACGTCTGGGATCCGATGATTGTTGTAGGTTTTTCAGGCTGTTTGGCCGTGTTCTGAAGGCTTTTCTTCCTAATGTTTCACCAGTCTCTGTGGTTGGCATCTTCAGAGGACAGGAGTCAGAACTCCTGTCCTCTGAAGATGCTGGTCACAGAGACTGGCGAAATGTTAGGAAGAAAAACCTCTAGTACACGGCCAAACAGCCCAAAACACCTACAACAACCATATGCTAACAGTAGCTATTTGTGTGTGTATGTGTGTGTGTGTTTGTGTGTGTGTGTGTGTGTGTTTATACATACATACATACATACATACATACATACATACATACATACATACATACATACATACATACATACATACATACATACATACATACATACATACATACATACATACATACATAGAGTTCAGAGCTTGAAAATATTACTTTTTGACCTACAGCTCCCAGCTTCCTCCAGCTGTGCCACCTGGGAGATTCCGAGAGGTTCTATGGACAGCTCATAAAACAAATGCAGTATTTCAATGCAATATAAAATGATTAAAACTAAAACATAGATTGATCTTCTGTCAGGATCAGGATAAAAGTTAGCTATAGGGTGAGGACTTAGGTATTGCTCTGTGCTACCAAGAGGTAAGCCTGATTATTTGTTAGATGAGCCAGTGGAACTCAGTGACTAGGATATTAAGAGTTAGGTGGGACACTTATTCAGATTCCCCTGTTTTGTTCGTTCTGTGCTGTTACTACATCCAAGCTTAACATGTGAGTGGAGAATTGTACGTGCTGTCAGACCTTCTGGGAAAGGGAAAGGTAGATAGGTGTGTAGATGGATGGATAGACAGAAAGACTTGCCTCTTACAGCCATTTAAGGGGTACACACAAGTATGTCACCGAGCTCGTATTATTTTTGCAATTACAATTAGTATTGCAACCCCTTTGGAAATTGCTACCTCCCTTTTCAAACACTCTAGACATTTTTAGACACCCCTGTCTTTGTTTATATATGCCATCTGTGTTTACGCCATTGTTCATTAACATAGGAAGGCGACACGATGATATCAAACTGAATGGCAGATGTCAAATGAAAAACTCCCCTCTCCCCAAATGACCTTTCTGTACAGTCCTGGCCTCCCTCCCCTTTTTTAAATTGTTTCTAGAATTAAAAGAGATGTAAAATCATTTCACAACAGAACTTTTAGGATCAGCTCAAATTTCTGTTTATGGTCTTAGCAGAGCAGTACACCACGCTTTTACTGACACCTGGTGGCTATCCTTTTTGTAAAAGAAAATTTACCTTTTACTTTGAATCTGTCTCTTTCCGTGCTATGTGTGAATTTGTAAAATCAGTTGGAGGGCAGGGAGGGGAGACTTAGCTTTTCACCACATATGGTCATTTAACACTTTTGTGTGCCATGATTTTTTTAAAAAAATAGGTGAATAGAGAACACAGTAAAGTCAATACTGTGTGAAGGAATGCATCAGCTGCTTCCACTTTGTTTTTATTATCTGTTAATGACCAGTAGTTGGTTGTGTAAGCAATTCAGAACCTAAATGCATGTACAGGTTTCTTTAAAAAAGGAAATTCATATGAGAGAAACAGCATGTTAACATGTTCCAAGTGCTGTTTAAATAGAGGGGTAGAGAATCATAGAATCATGAAGTTGGAAGGCCCTTATAAGGCCATCAAGTCCAACCCCCTGCTCAGTTCAGGAATCCAAGTTATGTAGAGCAGCAACAACTCAAGCAAAACAGTTTCCTTCATGTCTCCCAAATAAGAATTAGTTGTCTTACTTTACCATTTTTGATGAGAGAGAGTGAAAAAGAATTGTTGCTTATGAAGTGCTGGATAGGCCAGTGGCTTAGAAGTTGAGAGTTCAGTTCCCCACTGTGCCTCCTTGACAGGGGCTGGACTCAATGATCCCTAGAGTCCCTTCCAGCTCTGCAGTTCTAAGATGATGATGATGATGATGATGATGATATGATGATGATCTCTCCAACACCAGCACAACAATCAGCTCTTTGTGCTCTCTACCAGCTTCATGGGGAAGAAGTGTTTTCATAGGTAGACCGCCCAGTGATCTACCTCCAACACTCTTACTTTAAAGATGTCCATTTTATACAATTTATGATGAGTGATATAGCCAATGTTTGGGATGTTGATGCCATAACAGTAAAGCATTCATCTTCACCCCATAGTCATTACGAACCAAGAACTTCCCTATGTCTAAATTGAGACCTAGCTTGTTACGAGCTCATGGCCAGCCCTCTTTTCCAGAACTTGACTGTTTCCATGCAAACATGCTCCTGTGAGAGTGACAAAACGTGGGTTAGAAAAAAAAGGTTGCTAAGGATGGCATGGATCTTATCGAGTTAGTTCTACCATCTCTGGAATGGCTTGCATCATTGCAATGGGAAAGAGAGAAAAAAACCTATTTTCCATGCGGGCTGTTTGTGGACCTTCAAAATTTGTTCTGGAAGATGTGTGCCTGTCAGAACCATAGCTTCACAACCATGTATTTGAACAGTGGGATGCATACTGAGGGGACCACATGGATGCACACTTGGGGATTAATTAGTTTTAATTATACATTAATTTTAATAATTTTAGGTCTGTGTGTGTGTGTTTGAAGCTTGTTTTGGTTAACCAGCCTACAAGTCTATAATTAATCAGCTTCCCTAATTAGTGCATATGTCTGCAGTTCGTGTAATTTGAAGCAGGGAGTGAGGTAGTAGTTGATAGGAGAGAGGCCTACAGAGGCATGGAGTGAGCAGATTTCCTCCTTAGGAGGTTCTAAGGGTGCCCTAAGCAATGGGCATGCTTAGGGGTCCCAGTGGTGGTGTCTTCATTCAGATGGGATGGGGTAATATGTCCCAACTCTGACAGTCATTTTAGACTTCAATGTATCCAGTTAAGAAATGTTACAACCAGTGCTGCTGCATATTTTCACTAGTATTTTATGAAGTAAAGTAGGAGAAATAGGAGCAGGGCTCTCCCACTGTTGTGCTACTATGGCCACCAATGATTGTGAACCATCTAGTAAAACAACTCAGTGCTGGAAAAATGATTTCCTTCCTAATATGCTGCTTCCTGTTGGGAAGAGTGGGTTGATTACCAGATCTTATAGTGTCCTTTGCCAGGCATAGGTGAAAGCCAAGATATGGAACCTATAATCGAGTCAAATGTGAATGAAAGCCACTGAAATCTAATAATAGCTTGCTAACAAAGTATCCAGGACATTTGTTGTATGCATGGTGTTGTATTAAACACTAACAAAAGTTGTTGTGTATACATCAGAATCCAGTGTCTCTGACTTTAGGAGTTTAATATTAATATTAAAGAAAACTGAAAGTTCTCCAATTAAAAAGTCCCTCTCATAAACCTGGTTATTTCTGCTGCTTGGGGAGCCAGCATATGAAGAGAACAACTGAAATGCCCTCCATTCACTCATGCATTCGCCTATGATGCCCTTTTTCATTTTGCTATTTCCCACAGATAAATGCTTATGTACTTTCTTGCCTTTCAGCTATGGATTGAAGGACTTAAATCCATCATAGGTAACTTCAGAGCAAACAACGTTTGTCCCATGACATGCCTCAAGAAACAGTAAGTTTTTCTTCTTTCGTCTCTCCAATTCTTTCTTTCTTTCTTTCTTTCTTTCTTTCTTTCTTTCTTTCTTTCTTTCTTTCTTTCTTTCTTTCTTTCTTTCTTTCTTTCTTTCTTTCTTCATACTTTTAACATGCACTTTCAGAAAATTTCCTTTCCTTACTTGGACCAGCAAGAGATAGAAATCTGGGCAGTCTGCGGGAGACATTCCCTACAAATATAAACATCCATGAGAAATGTGGTGTTAATTTATTTTTCATATTTGTTCTGCAAATACAAATGTTCCCAAAGTCAAATACACTTTCAGGGGTTAAGAGAGTTCACTGCTGGACATAATAATATGTTGAGAGATGTCATTGCAGTTATTGGCCTTGCTCAAACTTTTTTCCTAGTACCAAAGGAAGAATGTTTGCCTAATTAAGCCCAAATGTTCTAGTTACCTTTAGATTTAGAATGGCCTTATTCTTTCCTTCATCTAAAAGACTGGTTCTGCTGCATTTCGAAGATGTGTCCCTTTCTTTGTGCTTCCGACCCAGCCTTATACCCTTCCTGGATTTCCTTGAACTAAGTTTCCTTTCTCCCAAACTTGTAATTTTCCCCTTGCTGTTTCTCCAGAATTTCCTTTTCAACAACAGCGAGGTATGAAGGGGAAGATCTTCCTACCTGTTTCAGACTGCTATGGGGATTGTAGTTTGACAGGGTTTCCAATCTAAAGTACAAAAGCAAAACTTCCTTTATCTGCACCAAATGCTGGTTCCCCCAAAAGTTTTCTTCTTCTTCTGAGAAAGGCTTTATGTCTGCCATGGAGAAAAGCTGCTGGGTACAGAGAAGAATTTTGAGCAGATACATATGTCTGGGGAAGAAAGAAATGAAGAGCCCATTGTCAAACCGGCATACCAGCTTTACCTGATAAAGGAAAGCCTTCCATGAAAAGAACTGCAGACCTACCTGCACTCTGCGATTCTTCCATTATTATCCCTGCATTGCATTTGCTAGAAATGGGGTATCATTTGAGCCAAGAACATCCCAGGTCGTGGCCTACATTTCAGTGGTGCGCTACATGTTTGTTGATCCAGTCATTTGTGCATTTGGCTATGTTAAGACTTTCAGTATTGTACCTTCTCCCTTATCCGCACCTCACAACTACATACCCTTTTAAAGTGTAGATTATTAGAATTTTAGTCACTTCAAATGACCTGGACAGAGTTCATGATCCCTCTTTTTATATCATAGCTGTTGTGGCTTTCATGTTCAGTATCTTACAGTATTACATGCTGCTGTTAACTTCTCTGTTGTTTGGGGACACATATCCTGAAGATAACAACTGACCCTGCTGTGGTTCACTCAAGAACATGTGGTGCATAGAGAGAAGAATTAGGACATTAGCATGAAGGCTGCTGTATTAAATATGCATGTGTTCTGTTCTTTGACTTTCCCTTGAACATAGAAGAATTAAATGATTAGTTGCATTCATTCAGGTTTCTGTGTAATGGGAATGCGCAGATAGCCGTAGTTATTGAGGAATGGGGGGTTGGGATGACCAAAGCTTCTGTGGTGACAAGTTGGGGTCCTTTGTTTGCTTTAAATAAGCCCAGTTACGACCTTGGCTATTTTCAGAGTATGGAATGCTGAACTCCCAGCATTCCTGGTTTGACTGCTATTGATAGACAGTTCTAAGCCAAAACATCTGGAGGGGACCAGTTGAGGAGGGCTGCTGTGAGCAAATTCGATCTTTGGCCAGCCTGAGATGTAGGATTTATTGGTACAAGAAGACAGAGTGAATTTGCTAATGAACTAAAGCAGTATTTTTCATTGCAAACTCACCTCTAGGATTGTTTAAAAAGTACCTTTGTTAGGAGACATGGTTCCATTTGACAGCTCATGTGACTGATGTCAGGACTGTTGTCAGTCATATGCAAGGGGTTCTCTCTCATAGAATACAGGGTAGTCAAAACTTCTTAACGCTTGGCTTAGCTCTAAGTAAGCTCCTTTAAAGTTCACTTATGATTTTGAAAATATCTTTTTCTAAGTTGTTACTTTGAGTGTGACACACCTTTCCATATATTTTCCTCCTTTACTTTAACATATGAACCAGTTCGTAGAATCTTCCTTCTATGACAAATGTTTATTAACTGTTTTTCCTTATCTTATAGCTGGATGAAACTGGCATTTCTTACTAACACTAATGGCAAGATTCCAGTCAGAAGGTAAGTGCACAGTGGAGTTGTTCAGTGATTCTACCTGACAATACTTACACAGTGATGAAGTTCAACAAATTGCCCAATAGAGTTTATCTCAAGACATATATGTCCGTGGTTTCTGAGGGTTATGCCATCTTGAGCCTCAGCTCTGGAAGGGCTATGGGACCAAGCAGAGTTGTTCATGACCTTTGATTTCCCTGTTCCAAGGTTTCTTTTCCTTCATTTCATATTTCATAAATTTTTCATTTGTATTTTAAGAGGAAAATAATGTTGCAACCTTTGGATGACATTTGTCTTTCCCACCTTATTTATTCTTTTGTAGGTGCAACTTCTTCTAAAATCAGGAAGTTGAAGTAACACAGGGGCCTTTCTTGTAGATTGGATGGCAAGAAGCCACTAAAATTATGGCTCTAGCCAAGTTATGTTGTCACATCTTCTCATCTCTATTTATTTATTCTATTGACAAATGAAGATGAGAGAACCCAATTGTTATAGAGTCGAAAACAATGGATAACTACATGAAGCAATAATTATGAATTACATACGAACATGATGTTGAGTCTATAGAACCCACAAAAGCAGTGTAGAAAAAGCAGGGACAAAGGAGCAGATAGTCATCTACTCCAAAAGTGGGCAACAGTATGTAAGAAAAAAAAGATCAATTATCCTCAAGCCTAACAATACTTTAAAGCAGCCATTCTCAATTGAGAGGTCATATGACTCCCTGGAGGCCCCTGGCACATTTGAAGAGGATCAGAGACTGGAAACAATTCTTCACACACCACTTCATAAGATTTGTTAACGCAATTTTGTACAATCCTGAATCAGCCTGTAATTCCTATTGTGTTTATGACCATAGGCAAAAAAAAGTTGAGAATAGCTGCTTTAAAGTTTGCATTTATCATCACATCAGCATCCTCATGAAGAAACAGTACAGATGAAAAAGAGAAACCATTCGTCATCATGAATGATCATTAAATTTAAAAAAGCACTTGTTCATTAAGGGCAAAATATCACCCTCTCAAAACCTCAGGATACGATACAGGGGTCTCAGGAGACAGCTGTTTGCTGTTTGCTGACTTAAGTCCATAGTTCAGGTAGTTGTCTACCAGGTGAGGGGCAGGCAGGCACTCCAGGCAACAACAACAAAAGGAAATGTTGGGGGGGTGGGGAGGATCCCTCCAAAAAAATCAATACGATAAAAAGGCCAAAAAAGAGAGAAGGGAATCGAGGTAATCCAGAAAGTAATCCAAAAGTGGAGGAACAGCAGGAAGACAAAGAAATAAATTAATAAATCCGCAATGGAGGAATAGCAGTAGTAGAAGAAACAGACTAGCAAGGAATACATCTAGTCCAATATAGATGTTGGAGGCGCTCTCTCAGCAACAACAGTGGACAAGTCAACAGGCACTGGAGCTAAAGAGCAGCCGCTGTAGTTCTCCAGGACTTTCTAAAGATTCAAACGCCCCCCTCCAACCTTCTAGGATGTTCTCTTAGCCCTTATTGGCTGTTGACAGCCTTCCTCATGGCAGTCCCGATGAAAGTACTGCAAAATAGGAAATACTGTACAAAAGAAATACAATACATTTACGAGGGGGTGCTGATAAGTATTGAGCCTTTCCCAGAAAAAAATTGAGCTAGGAAGCTATAAATTGCAGTGTGTATTGGCCGATTTGTCTGTATTCAATGGTGCAAAAATCAACTACCTATGATTTTAAATTATCTTTCATGTTCAGGTCCAAAGTGAACATGGCAGCACCTCCAGAAAAGTTCAGTGTGGAAGAGCATAGGACTATAATCAAGGTCCTGTTTCTACAAAGGAAGGTGCAAAGCAGATCCATGATGAAATGTCACAAAGTATGGGTGACAGTGGCCCTTCATATGTAACAGTTAAATGTTGGGTTGTCCATTTTAAAACTGGCCATTTCGGTGCTGAAAGTGATAAACCCAGTGGAAGGCCTGTTTCTCTGTGCCTGCAAATGTGAAAGCCATCCCTGATCGTGGAGGACCTCCGAATATCAGCCAAAAGCATTGCTGTAGATCTGAGAATATCACGTGAGAGAGTTGGTGCCATTATCCACGATGACTTGGAAATGAGAAAGCTGTCAGCAAAGTGGGTCCCCAGACATTTGACAACCGAACAAAAGAGGAAACGTATGGAGTCATTGGTGGCTGTTTTGGAACATTTTGCAAGAAATGAGTCAGAGTTCCTGGACAAACTGGTAACTGGTGATGAGACATGGATCTACTGTTATGATCCTGAGACAAAGGACCAGTCTAAGGAATGGAGGCACAGTGGTTCCCCCAGGCCTAAGAAGTTCCGAGTGCAAAGGTAACTGCAGAAGCAAATGGCAACAGGTTTTTGAGATAATAAGGGAGTTCTGCTGGTGGACTACCTCCAACAGGGTTCAACCATCAATGGAAAATATTACTGTGCTTTATTGACAAAGTTGAGGCAAAACATCAAGGAAGAACATTGAGGAAAGCTCTCCAAAGGTGTCATCCTGTTGCATGACAACACCTCATCACACACTGCAGGCGAAACAATGGCAAAACTGACCTCCTTAGGCTTTCAAGTGATGCCCCATCCACCGTATTCTCCTGACCTGGCTCCTTCTGACTATTATCTGTTCCTCAGACTAAAAAAAAAAACACCTAAAGGGACAACGATTTGGGAGTGTTCTGGAGGCAACTAATGCTGCAAATGAGTGGTTACACCAGCAGTCGGAAGACTTTTATTTGCAGGGACTTAAGAAGCTGCAGGACAGATGTCGCAAGTGCATTGACTTTCTGGGGGAAATATGTAGAATAGTGTGGCAGTTACAGCTTCCTAGCTCAATTTTTTTCTGGGAAAGGCTCAGTACTTATCCACACCCCCCTCGTATTACCCACTCTTTTGTGATCCCAGATCCATCATATTTCAGAGGCTCTCTATTGTAGAGCCAGAAAAGACTCTGAAAACACATGAAAGGGCCTCTTTCTTGGCTTTTTTATTTGGGTTAACCAAAAAGTCCCATCCGAAAGTCCCGGTATTTGCCACCATTTCCTCTTCTTCCTCTCCTTCCCTTTCTCTTTCTTCTGTTGCATTCCTTGCTGTCATCATTTAGATTTTAAGCTCTGTGGGACAGGAGAGATCTAAGTCTTTTGAACCTCTCTAGAGCGCTGCCTTTTTTGTTTTTGTTATGCTCTGGGATTCTTGGCATGTCTTCAGGGATAAAGAGAAGCTGGGGCCTCTTTTTACTTTCTTAATGACCCCAAAGGCAGAGAGGAGATTGGGTTTATTTGCATTCTTTGTAAAAAATAAAAGAATGTGGCTGTAAAATAAGCGTTCTTTCAGTTAATAAAGTGGATGAGCATATATTCAGTATGAAAATGATAGGCAGGATAGATTCAGACTGAATGTAAATAAAAGATCTGCACTCAGCTCATGCAGGTTTTGGTGTATGTCCCGTGAACCCAGTGTAGTGCAGTGGAGAGAATAACAGACAGGAACTCATGAGACTTGGGTTCAAATCCCCTGTGGCCATGGAAATTCATGGAGGCGTTGGGACTGGTAAAACCACTCTTTAAATATCTCACTTACCTTGAAAGCCCTATTAAGGTTGCTATAAGTTGGTTCTGACTTGATGGCACATAACATACACTCACCATGGACAAAGGTGAAGAGGTGTTTCTTAGCCTTCTGCAAGCAGTTTCCTCATGAGTGGAAGGGGCTGAATCCTTCTCAGAAACAACTGCTGGTGAAAGGAAAGTGGTTCTGAGGCAGCATATCTTCTTGTGTTGCAGAGCCTCAGGGCTTAATTTGTTTCCCCTGTGATTGTTTTAGAGCTGGTGGGAGGCTGATCCCTTTCCTTCAAAGCAACCAGGAAGAGATGGCAAAAGAGAACCCATGCTCTCTCATTTCAGCTTCCTTCAGGGCCAAAGGAGAGCGGGTTTTCCATTCTTCTTCTAGGTAGTTGCAGAAGCGGTAGGGGGGGAATGGGCTTCAAGGCAGAAAGTTAATTGTCTTTGGAGTACAAGACCTTCTCCACAGTGGATCTGTTGGAAAGAAGGCCTTCCTTTCTCTCAAGGAAGAGGAAGTGAGCTTTAGAGGCAGGCCGAGTTCGATCCCCGATGCCTTCTAGAATGACTGTTGAGGGAGGAAGATGATACAAGGGCTCAAGACAATACAGTACCAGCTTTTCTGTGTTAGCAACAAAGATGCTGTGAGAAGGGCTGTTGCCACACTCACAGGGGTATGGAAATGGCTTTCAAATGTAATATACAGTAAATGGTCTCTGCTTTGTTTTAATTTATCCTTACAAGCTTAAGCAAATAATGAAAGTGAAACTGACTCAGAAATGACTGGTTTGACTCATCTTTGGTGCAGATGCCTGGTTTACATGCCTGCCTCTTATATTATTATAAAGGACAGAAATGCATCCAATTCACCTACTGATGTCCTGAGACTTTCAAACCACAATATGTTATGATGGGGGGGGGGGAAACTGATAATTAAAAGCTAAATTAAGTTGTTCTTCCCATCTCAAGTTAGACCCACTGAAGGAATGAGAGTTCTTAAGTCAACACTAATGGAAGTCCCATAGATTCCAATGTTCAGTACAGTGTTAGGCAGCTTTAGCTGCTCAGATATTGTTTTACAACCCATAATCCCTCACCATTAACTGTGTTTGCTAGAACTGACGGGAGTTACACTCGAACAACATCTTGAAGGCTACAATTGTTGACCAATGGTTTTAGAGTCTGTGAGACAATAGTTTGAGTGCCATGATGTCCTTGAAGACAGCAGTGCTGTAGTTATATTTTCAAGCTGTCAATAGAGCAAGTGTGAACTAACAATGTCACAATCTCAGAAGTATGTCTGTGTTAGCTAGGTTGGTGTTTGAATGACCTGTGCTGATATTTTAAGCAAAACATTTCAAATAATAGACTTTTCCTCCTTTTCTATAGTATCACCAGAACTTTTGCATCAGGCAAAACGGAAAAGGTGATATTTCAGGCGCTTAAGGAGTTGGGTCTTCCAAGTGGAAAGGTATATAAATTTTATTTTCCAGAATTATGAACTTGATTAGTTCTAGGTAAATGTCATGGGCTAACATTACTGTTAGGTTGGTTATTGGTAGAAGTTTATTCACTACCGTTTTTAACAATGTTCCTTGCTATTTTTGTACATTATCATTTAACTTTGCTTAAAGTCAGGACATTTTGAAGATGTACATAGAACATTGTCTGTTTCATTGTGAGTGCAAAGAGCTATTTCTCAGTTCTCTTGCTTTTTGGTTAAATTGTACTGATTGAGGTGCTCAAAATTTCTGCCCCTAATAAACATCACATAGACTACAGTCTTGGAGTCATCAGATTAGCTGGCCTGGCCTGTGAGCCACATTGCCATTTTATTTCTAGGAGTGTCTGTTCTTCCACTACCAGCCAGCACACTTAATGCTAATGAAATTAGACCATGAACTTTGTGTTGTATCATCTAAGCATTGTAAGAACCAATAGAACAGAATCAGTTTAGCATTACAGTACTTGGATTTCCTGTTAATTCTGAGTGTGTTTAATCAAAATAGTAAGAAAATGTTCAGGACAAAGTACAGTCAAGTTTTCCTCTTTATTTTTCCAGAATGATGAAATAGAGCCGTCAGCTTTTACTTATGAAAAATTTTATGAACTTACCCAAAAGATATGTCCTCGTACTGACATAGAGGATCTTTTTAGGAAAATGTAAGTTGATTATATGTATATATGTAAGTTGAACTTTAAATTGAATATTATTCCATCTGAGTGCTGTAATTATAACTATATAATGACTTTATGCTATGTTAATATGAGCAGTCAGATTTTTATTCTTCTTCCAATATTTAATCAAAATAAATATCCTGACAGTATGCTCCAGGAACTTCTAAATTAATGAAGAGTCTGGAAGTGTCTTTGAACTGGCTTTACTAACCTACAACATTAACTTGCTATTTTGGAGTTATTAACACAATATGTAAACTAACTAGGTTAAGAAAGTCTTAATGTTTGAAATTTCATACACTAAGATTTTGATATAGAAGACTTACATGTTGCTTTGTTAATCACTTTAAATTGTTACATAATGAAGTAGAGAAAAAGCTGCTTTATGTAGCAGGTATAGTAAGAATTACCCATTATAACAATGGACATTCTGAAAATGTACAGCTTAGATCAGTATAGAATAGATGATGCTGAGAATATGAAAAAAAATGTCAACATGTAAATCATACCTTCTGTAGCATCTTACATGAAAACTTACTTTTTCTAATAAATTTCTTTTCAGCAATGGAGACAAAACTGATTATTTAACGGTAGACCAATTAGTGAGCTTTCTAAATGAAGTAAGCTTTTTCATACATTAACTATCATACAAGTCTGTCTGCAGTGGCTTGCTTCTTCTGATCTTTTCATTGCATGCTCCATGCCACCATTTGCTATGTTCCTGATGAGCTGATCTTTCCATTTTGGCAATATCCAGGTGCAAAAATCAGCGCCAACCCTGCATCTTCTCCTGCTTGCTTCATGTTAGCTTCACCAGTTGCTTGTGCTCATTATTTACTGTAGTTGTAGCTGTGGTGTGCTGACTGTTTTTGGTGTTGTGTCCAGTGTGCTTCTAACCAAAGTGACTTGACATCTTTCTGTTTTTAGGAAACAAATGTTTGTGGGTTGAGCCTTCTAAATATTGGGGGGACAGTGAAGGGGAAGTCAATAGTGGATATATGTGTTGTTATTTTTAAAAAGTTACATGTGATGCAGTTTTTTAGAATGCAGAGTAGTGTAACAAAGAAAGTTTTGTACTGGCAAATCGCTATATGTTGCTTCATTGTTAGCAAAGCAAATAAATAATCATGTATCTTCTGAAATAAACAGGGAATGAAAAGTTTTTCACAGTATTTTTAAAAATTCCTTAATGTGTTAATGTAAATGCAAGTGATACTCACGTGAATCATTCATGATGTGGCTTAACATTTTGTCAGGATCTCGCTGACTCTTATCAGTCTGGAAGTCCACTTCTGTTATACTGTTTCTTTTCTGTCATGTGCAGAGATGGGAGAACCAAAAATTATAAAGCCCCTTCTTTTAGGAGACAGGGGAGGCATTGAGCTAAATATACCTTTGCAAAGTATCCCACACTCCAGTAATGACATCTGGTTTCTGATGGATTGCAGTGGAGTCCGTTTTTCTGCTAATCATCAAGATCTGGGAGCCACTGTAATTTTGTCTGTCTGTCTGTCACCAAAACAATGAGACTGAGTTATTTCCTATGACAATCAGATCAGTTTCTTTTAGGATGGTGCCATATTAGAAGAAGCAAGGCAACTACTCTTCTGTCCACCTTGATCCCTGATGTTCTCTTTCTGCTGGTGAAAGGGAGTGGATTCAATAGTTACAATGATATGTAGAGTATATATCCATATCAGCAAGAAGCAATAAGTGAATTTAGGCACGAGAGTATGGGGGATGAAGGTTGAGAAAGAGTGGTTTAGGCAGAATGGAAGAAGTCCAATCATCTGCCTATGAAAACTCAGGTTTTTTTCTTTAGTTTTTTTTCCAGTATAAATTTACTTTTTTTAAAAAAAAATAGATTCCCTGTTTTTGGAATCTTCATGCACGACTCCTTAGCTCAGGTATATTCTACACTATTTCATTTTTGTGTACTGTCACTTAGGATACTAGCGAGCAATTAAAATGAGATCATTACTCTGTTGCTGTTTCTTTCGTCTGAGCAGCAGTGCCATCCAAACTGAAATACATGCTCAATGTGATGGGTTTGGATAGTCGGTAGCTTCTTGTGCTGACCCAGCTGCCTTTTTGGTAGCTGATCTTAGAGCCAGAAAAGGGAAGAGCAGGGAGGAGCTGAATTACACCAGGTCCATACCCCACAACCAGGTCATTGTGCTTGCCAAAAGCTAGGCCATGATCAGGATAATCTTAAGCGATTTCCAGCATCTCTAGGCTGGGAGGGTTTTTACTTCAGCAAAGTCTCAAAGTGCTTAGTATTGACTTGGCCAAACCTTAGCCATCTCGGAAGTTAGGATTGTACCCCCAAATGGGAAATATTTCCTCAGCTTTGGCTTCCGAAATGCTACTTCAAACCCAGTATATGAGTCCTCTAACCAAAAAAGGTGAACATACTAAGATTTTTTTTAAAAAATTCACTGTTAGTGGTGTCTTATAATTACATTTCTGCTCCAGTGGCTTGAAGTACAATCTTAAGCAAATATTCTCTGAAGTGAAGTCTCATTGAGTTCAGACAGCTTGCTCCCAAATAATTGGGCTTAGGATTGTAGAAAATGCTCAACAAAGGAAAGAAAAAAAACAGGAAGACATTAAAATAGTATGAACGAACATTTTACTTAAAACGTCAGGGGATGCAATTTACTTCAATATTGTCAACTGACTTGTATCACGAGCATAAAAATTCTGATCTCATTGAGTTCCTGAAGCATCAATTTTGGTGAATTGAAATTTCCATCCTTCAACTCTTAACTCCTTTAGCTTCTGACATCCCCTCAAACATCTCTGAAGCCTCAAAAGCAAGACTTCTTTCTTTTCCCTATTCCTTGGCTAGGTGATATGTTTCAGAAACTGAATGGCTAACATTGCCATTAAAAGTTATTATACAGAGGCCAAAATGCTCTTGTATAGCTAGGCATATAGCATAACTTCTAGAGACAAATTGTCTGTAGCTGTTATTCAGTTGTCAGATAAGTCATATAACTCATTAGGCAACTGCTAATGGCTACAGTGATTTCATAACTTGGGGCAGTTTGTCTCCAAAAGTTATACTGCTTATGCTTCATCATCATGAATATCTACAAGCAGGATCTGAAGGCCTTGGGAATGGGCTTCAACAGATGGGAAACCTTGACATCTGAGCATTCAGCCTGGAGGCAGGTGATGCAGCATGGCCTCTCCCATTTTGAAGAGACACTTGTCCAGCAGACCAAGGCAAAGAGGGAATCCAGAACCCAGCAAAATCAGGGAGCTGGACAGATTGTATTTGTCTTCAGTGTGGAAGGGATTGTCACTCTCAAATTACCCTTCTCAGCCACACTAGACACTGTTCCAAGTCCTCCATACAGAGCATGTTATCATAGTCTTTCAAGACTGAAGGATGCCTAATCATGACTAGGTAAGAGAATTTGGGCCAGAGTCAGTTTCTTCAGTACAGTACTGCACATAATGAGGTGTGCCTTCACCTTGATTAATTCAGTATTCCTGAGCAACATCAGTATTCTGTTAAAGCTGACAGAAATACAGAATGCTTGAGACTTGCCTCTCGTGTTTTAGCTGTGCTCCTGTTAGTCATTTGAAGCACAGTCTTAACAGATCATAAAGTGGTTGTATATGAGAGTGTGTGTAGAAATATGTGTGTAGACTGGCAAATTATTATTCTGTTAAAACCTGAGAACTTCAGGCCACCCAAGTGTAGACTGTGAAAGATGGAAGGAAATACAGTTATTTTTAATTTCCTGTTAAAAGAAAGCAATGAATATCATTCTAGTGTCTTGAAGCTGTCTCTGGAAAAGGGCTCAGCAGGACATGGAAATGATCATGCCTGACTGAAATTGTTGGGCATAAAACCGAGAGCTGAAACAAGAAAGCAATTCACACGGTGCATAATAAACCTTATGGAATTCCCTGCTCATAGATATGTTGATGGCAACAAAGGGGATCAAGACATTTAATTAAGACAGTTAATTTATCATTGTTAAATTAAATCTCCAGGCTCATTGGAGGTATATTAGCTATCGGGGACCAACAGTAGTGGAGGTCTCTTCCACTCATATTCTGCTTTCGGACCCCTGGAAAGCATTTGTCTGGCCATTATTAGAAAAAAGATAGTGGGCTACATGGACCTTTGAGCTGATGTAGCAAGACTGGTGCAGTGGAGCAATTTATAGATTGGACTGTGGGGGTGGGTGGGATGTAGAAACTTAGAGGAAGCGGTTATAAGTTGAAAAAGAGAAATCATTATGTTCTTCAAAATAACAAAATGTATTCTGGGCAAATAGACTGTATTCTACCCCTGCATCCCATTACCCTCCTACTGCTCTGCATTGTTTCTGGTAGTACGCGGGACTTTATGTGTAGTGTAAGGAGGGCAAGGTTGTGTTCTGAACTTCCTTTGCTTTCTTCTTCATTTGATCTGAATATTATATATTATATTATTTTGAAACTAATGATGCAAAGCCTTCTGCTGCTCATTATGAACAGGTTGCATTTGCGGCTGGACTGGGCTTGCTAAGATTATGTGGTGCTTGCTTAGTAAAGCAGCAGTCTGTGTCTAGCTGTGTTATGATTTCATTTGCTTTAATTTAAATGCCCAGGGAAGCTATGCATTACATTTTTATACATCTGTTCACAACACTGATTAAAAGAGAATGCCTTCCCAGGTAAATGTTTTGATTTGGCACTGCTTGTAAAAAATGTACTAACGTGGGCAGTAGACAAAGGAATGGTTTGGCTAAAAAAAAGTATTTATATTTCACGGAGTTTAGCTTGATGTTGAACAAACTATTTAAGAAATAGAAGTAAAAATTCCTTGGTACCTCTTATATAAAGACTGGCCTCTTCAAATCCAAAACATGTGGCCCTTTGCATTGTAACTCCAAATGCCACAAAATGGAGTTCACAACTAGGCATCCACCTAGATGGGGTGGTTTATATTGCCCTAGATTTATTTTGCTTGCAAATGCTTACATGCCACTTATCTGGCTGAAGAATGCTTAGTTTTGTTTTCTGTTTTGATGGAGAATCAGGCACACAAGGGGGTATTCAAATGCTCTATTACAAAGTAAAAAATCTTACGTCCTGTGGACTTCTGTTAGTGGTTAATATGTGAGCTAATCTCTTAGTGATGACTGGAGATGCATTTTGCCATCTTGCAGGTACCTGTCAGCCTTAGACGTTTGGCTAAAGTACCTAAAATCACAGGGTGGATAATTCTGTAGTTCACAACTTTTATTTGTTAAAATGAAAATAAGGCTTAAAAGCCCCATTGCTATCAGGACCTGGTGTTTGAGCAAGATAATTAGGATTGAGCTGTAGAGAAGGCCAGGGATGGTTTATTTATTATCACTGTTCCAACTATATAATACATACAAAAAGGTCTACAATAAATAATATGCTTTCTTTTTTGAAGGTGGTCAATAGAAACTTGATTTGACAAAAATCCTTGCACTTACACACTATGCTTGCACCCATGTTAAATTCCGTATGACATATTTCCTAGCTCAAAGGGTTTATTTGTGTTTTTTCCTCTTCTTAAGTAGAAAGTATTTTGTTTATGTTAACATTGTACCTGGCCATGCATCTGTCCTTCTTTTGCATACAACTTCAGATATAATTCTGTGCAGCCATGTTCCTTACTAAAGCTAAATAAGCACTTACTTAACTTTTATATGAGTAATAAAAAAATAAGCTACTACCCCTGTTGCCTCACTACCTTGGCTGCCGTCATCTGGGCCCACAGTCTGTGCTGCTGCCATCCACTGCCACTTGCTTCAACGGCCTGCACCGCTATGGCTTGCCTTAAGGGAATCCGGGCTGCCCTTTGCAAAGATGGTGGCTGTGGCTTCCCTGTTCTAAAAGAAGCCGCAGCCACCATCTTTGCAAAAGGCAGCCATTGTCCCTTATGACAGGCTGTGGCTGTGGAGGCCACCACAGCGGGCAGCAATGGATGGTGGCAGCAGTGGGCAGGAATGGATGACAGCAGCGCAGGGCAGTGGTGGATGACAGCAGTGACTAAGGTAGGGGGGGAAGGGGGCAAGGGACAGACTGTGGGGCTGGGTGGCTGCCTATGGTCCTGCTGATCAGCTGATTGGTGGGTCCAAAGGCAGAGTGGGAAGGCCATAGGCAGAGAGGGAAGGCTAGCCTTCCCTCTCTTCGTATGGGTGATGAATAAAAAATGGACAAATATTTGTCCTTTCATATTTGTTGGGGTCTCTAGAACTCATGAATACGAAGGGACAAATATTTAATAAATCAGAGATTTTGAATGACTATTACAATTCATTTTTTTAAATTCATCCCCCTGTCTAGTCAGGGGCACAAGCTTTTGTGGACTGCAGCCCTCTTTGTTAGATGAAGGTGCCACAATTTTCCTTGCTGCAGTTTTCCTTTACTGAGTTTGCTGCAACAGGCTAACATGGTGAACTGATAATTTCTCTCCAGGGTACCAAGAATTTTTATCTTGTCACTACGCATGATAAAAATTAGTAATTTAATCCTGTCTCTTCTATGCCAATTTTAATGTCCAGTAATTCTGACTTACGTGTGTTTGCCTGACAAACTGGCACGTTACGAGATGAGTGTACCCATTCCGTGAAGTTGTTTATTGAACTTGTGTCATTTCACAACACGATCTGTGAACTATAGTGGAAAAATTCTCTCTCTATGTATATGTTTTCACACTGGGGATGAATGGCAGTAGTTCAGAAAGAAAAAAGTTGTATAATTTGGAAAATTCAGAAGATTATTTCAGAAATGATCTAGTAGGAACTAGTTTGTGTGTTTAAAACTAATTTTAAAGTAGGAGAGATGAATTTATTAATGAATTTCAAATAATTTACAATACATACAACTTGAAGTTGTTTATTGTGTATCATTGTATATTAACAATGCTAATATATTAGCTTTTATATTTATATATAAATGCTGATTTATATATTAGCAATGCACTTATTGTGGGCATGTGTTATAACTATTCTACCTGAAAAGAATGTTAGGCTTTCTTTTTTTTAAAAAAAAAGTCTAAAGTAAGTAGAAAACTGAAGGATAAGTAGAAAAAAATCAATTTAAAAATCAACTATTTCCCTCTAAGCATTGATACAATGTTTGTAGAAGTAGAGTTGCTCCCGAGTCATCTTTCTTAACCTGCTTTCCCCTTTAACCTTAGCATCAGCGAGATCCCCGGCTGAATGAAATTTTATTTCCATTCTATGATACTAAAAGAGCAATGCAGATAATTGAGACCTATGAGCCAGATGAAGACTTGAAAAGCAAAGGTAAGATGAAGGTGTTGTGAAATGATCATTTCTACAGGTGATGTGGTTTTCTTTGAAGTAGCTTGTGTAGGTGTCTCAGGTACCCAGGCTTTTGTCTCATGGCAGGGGACATCCCTGACGTACATTCATTCCTTTTGCATCTTTGAAATAAGACAGTGAGGTGATTCATCCTGGCATTGTGCTGCCAGAGGATCTGCCAGTGCCCCTGAGTAAAGCTGGTTCTGGCTGCAACCGTTTAACCTAGGACTGAATCAGCAAAACTAAATGGCCTTGTCAATGTCCCATGGGGAGACAAAGGAAACAAAGGCAGAACTTGTTCAAAGAAGCCTTTGGGTGAGAACAGTGAGAATAGTGAGCGATGAGGCCTCTCAGGAAGAGAGAGAGAGAGAAAGAAACAGGCAAGATTGGGAAGGAAGTGCTGTGACTACACACTGTGAATCACACTCAGCAAATCTTTTCTTCCTTTCCTTTCCAATGGCTTTCAGTGGCTTACTAGCCTCTTAGGCTGACACACGAGCTGCATGACCATAGCCTTGTGATACGAGTTGAATAAGCCTCGTACTTATTCATAATGAACCTACTGTGCTATTATTCTAGACCTAGTTCAAAGTGCCTTTTGCAACCTTTAAGGCCAGGTCACCTGAAGGAGTATTTTCTCTCATATTTATCTGCATGGCTTTTAAGATCATCCTCTTACTGTGGATGCTCTGACCAAATAAGTCTAGTGGTGAGAGCAGTGGTGCCTTATCTGTGGACTGCCTTCCCTGGACAGAATCACCCGCTACTTGATTTCAGATCTTCCCAGTGCTGGAGGACAACCTTTTTGTTCTACCTGGCATTTTAAGAATCTTTTGGAGCTTTTAGCTCTCTGCTTAGTTTTAATTTTGCTGCTGGTGCTCCCCATTGTCGCTTATTTTCTCATGCTTTTCTTATGTCTTGTTTTAGTTGAGTGATTGATTCTCACTTTCTTTATTTGTCTGTACACTGACCAAAGAACATTGGTTACAAGGTATATTTAAATGCACAATAAATAAATAATAAATAAATAAGTTGGTCTTTAAGGTGTCACCATGTTTGTTTTTTAATTTTTATTTTCACTTTGTTTTCACACAGTCTTTGTTTTCACAAATTTAGTCTGCTTGCACAGACTAACATAGCTACCCTTTCTACAACTGATAAAGAATTAACACATTACTTGTGCAAGTGCCATTTACTACTTAGAGCCACTATGGACCCTTTCAGTAGGTAGTACAGAGTTGTTGATTGAACTAAAATAAGAAGGTTGTCAAGTTTTTATAGTCTGCAGAAATCACATAGCTGGTTGGACAACCATACTCAATTAGTGCTTGTTAATAACTCTCAGTATCAAACTGGAGGGAGATCTCCATCTAAATGTCACTCCTAGAGCATATGCTATTTAAGACTTTCATAATATTAACATACAATTGCTTCACACGTTGCCATTTCATTCCAAACAACATACAAGTGCATACTCATTTCTTTCTACACTCGTATATCATTTCTTCACATCCTTGCTCATCACTAGTTTAGGAGAATTCTAAATATAGAGCCATGGGTGTTGTACCAAATACAACAACCATTTGGTTTCATAGTCAATTGAAATTAGAGCAGCTGGAGGTGCTCCCTTCCATCCTCAGTGCCTCCCCACCAGAATAAATGCATGGGATATATAATGCTGTGCTTTCATGCTTTTTCAGGTCTCATGTCAAGTGATGGGTTTTGCCGGTACTTGATGTCAGATGAGAATGCACCTGTCTTCCTAGACCGCTTAGAACTATACCAAGAAATGGAACATCCTTTGGCTCACTACTTCATTAGCTCCTCCCATAACACATATCTCACAGGAAGACAGTTTGGTGGGAAGTCATCTGTGGAGATGTATAGACAAGTCCTTTTAGCTGGATGCAGGTTAGAACCTATGGGTGTGTTAGAGGGTAGCTATACTGTAAAATGGGTTACATTTATCTGAATCATCACCACCTTGGATTCAACAAATACATGTATGACACATATATTAGGTTACCAACATTGAATAAAATACTGAAAATCGTAAGGGTGTTATTGAAATTTTCCAGTGATAAATTAAAAAAATAAAATGCAAGATGAGCAAAAGACAAAATAGTTTGTTTTACCAATCAAATGTTATTTCTTTTGATCACATATAGGAGCAAAGAAAATGTACTGGAGTCCTATGGATTTCATATGCATTTGTTTATATCCAAATGAATCTATATTAATGTATTTCAAATTTATATTTAACTGCTTATAAATATGTGGTGAATTCAACTCAAGATGGTTGAATAAATGCTATCTAGTTATTTTCTATCAGACACTTTCTAGCTATGTAGGTAATATGTTTTAAGGTAGTGACTTTCATGCCACATAATATGAAGTAAATTCTGTTAATTGTGCATTTAGTGGGTAATTTCGGTTGCACAACTCTACTTGCATAATGAGAATGATGTCATTGGCAGCAGAATATTGCCATTGGTTCAAAGCTTCCTTTTGTGATTCTAGGGTATATGTAACTAAAAAATAGTGCAACAAAGTTGTTTGCACCCCAAGTCAGAAAACAAAGCTGTTAATGGCATCATTCCCGTTGCACAGGCAGATCCTGCCCAGTGGGATTTTGACTGTAAAAGACAATTGCTTTAAAAATGAAAAGGGATTCAGTACCTCCTGCTCCTCTTTTTTCAGATGTGTTGAACTTGATTGTTGGGATGGCAAAGGTGAAGACCAAGAACCAATAATAACACATGGGAAAGCAATGTGTACAGACATACTTTTCAAAGTAAGTCTTGTAATCAATGTAAAAGTCCCAGTCTCATATCTTTCAGTACACTTCTTTCTCAGTTTATGAGGAACTCAACTATAGTGTTATGCTGCTGTTCCATCCAATTATCTTAAAGATTTTCTATGCCTTCCATACACCATTATTTCATAGCTTTCACATGATTTGCTATCACTAACCTGTGCTACACACTAGCCATCTATTGTCAGAGCAGGGAAGTACCTCATCCTATCACTGCAAGATGATATGCCACTCCCTGCTCTGACCACAGGCTGCTGGTGGTGCAGCAACATTCAGCAACAAGTCTTCCCAAAACTACAGGTTAGAATTTATTCTGTATCTCTTGTATGTAATAATAATAATAATAATTTATTGTCATTGTAAGTATATACACATACAACAAAATTCACAGACACCCAGAGACCAGACACATGCACACACATAAAATTCCCCAAACACTCCCCACCCACTAAAAGTCCCCACTAAAAATACAAACATCTACACCGCAGGCCAAGTAACATAGTCCAACTAATTATTCACTACTGGTGGTCTTTAAGCTCATTATTAATTGCAATTATAGCTCTGGGATAAAAACTATTGAGAAAACGTGTGGTCCGAGTCTTAATTGTTCAATATCTTCTGCCAGACGGCAACAGTTCAAAAAAGTCATAAGCAGGATGGGAAGAGTCTCTCAGGATGCTATGTGATTTCCTTAGACAGCGGGATGTGAAGATGTCATCCAGGGTTGGTAGCTGGAGCCCGATGATATTCTGGGCAATTTTAATGGTTCTCTGTAGAGCTTTTTTGTCCGCTACAGAGCTACTCCCAAACCATGCCAGAATGCCATAGGTTAGGACACTCTCAATGGTGCTACGATAGTATGACAGAAGTAAATGCTGAGATACATTTAACTTGCCAAGCATTCTCAGGAAATACAGCCTCTTCTGTGCCTTCTTCATTAGCATGTTGGCATTTATAGTCCATGAGAGGTCCTCTGAGAGGTAAGTACCCAGAAATTTAAAACTACCAACTCTCTCCACCTCCTCACCGTTTATGTACAGTGGTAAATGTACATTTCTCTTCCTCCTAAAATCAATTATGAGTTCTTTAGTTTTTTTGATGTTAAGTGTGAGATGATTTTCTTTACACCAAAGTATCAACCTTTGTACTTCCTTTCTATAAGCAGACTCATTGTTCTTATTTATGAGCCCCAACACTGTCGTATCATCCGCAAATTTAATAATTGCATTGGTGTTATACAGTGGGGTGCAATCATGTGTGTACAGGGAATAGAGGAAGGGACTTAGCACACAGCCCTGGGGAGCTCCTGTACTTAGTACCAGGGTTGAAGAATGGTGGGATCCCATCCTTACTGACTGTGGCCTATCTGTCAGAAAATCTTTTATCCACATGCAGATCTCCTGAGGTAATCCCAGGTTGATCATTTTAAAAAACAACCTATTTGGTAGAATGGTATTAAAAGCAGAGCTATAATCCACAAACAACAGCCTTGCATAAGTTCCCTGATGTTCTAAGTGGCTCAGTACAGTATGGAGTACAATGGACACAGCATCATCAGTAGATCTATTTTTCCTGTATGCAAATTGCCATGGGTCCAAAGAAGGTGGAAGACTAGCCTTAATGTAATCCAGCACCAATCTCTCAAAACATTCATAACAACAGATGTTAAAGCTACTGGTCTATAATCATTCAGAGATGCCACAGCTGACTGCTTGGGGACTGGCACTATAATAGATGTCTTCAGACAAGTGGGGACTGAACACTGCAACAAGGATAGATTGAAAATATCCGTAAAAACTCCAGCTAATTCTGCAGCACAGCCCCTAATAACTCGTCCCATGATTCCATCTGGTCCAGCTGCCTTTCGAACGTTAAGGCTACTTTCTTTGAACAAGATCTTACCTATACTGATGGCCTGCATAGATTTGTACTGTACTTTTTCATTGTCTTTCTTTTGATGCCTCTTTTCCAGTTTAATTGTTGTTTTTAACATGATAATCCATTTTTCTATAGTACAATTTATTGGCTGAGATCCAGTAGTATGTTATGACTAGAGTAGTCTTGTTGAATCAATGGAACTTACATAGGTGTTATCTCACCAAATCCGCACTGATTCAGTGCTGTAGTTGCGGCTTATTACTGGATTTCAGCCATTGTGTTCTTAACAGTATCTGTTGCTTAATTGTGTTGTGAGACGCCTCGGGGAAAAAGCATAGGACGAAATATATAAACAAATTCAGCAGTACAGATCAAAGGATTAGAGATAATGTATGTTTATGACCACAACTTCCTTCAGTAACAGAGGGAACTATGAAAATCTCAGTATCCAAGTTTCCCTCTAAGGTGCATGGCTGCATGAGCGTGTGCGGCTTTGCCCCCTCCTCTTCCATGCACCCACAGCGAGAATTTCCAGCCACTTTGGTTCCAGTTGTGGAGGAACTCCACGTGCCCCCCCCCCGAAAATTAGAGGGAACATTGCCAGTATCCATTTTAATGGTCGAGGAAAAATAAATTAAACAATCAATCTTAAATTATTTTCAAGGTGTGTTTTATCTGCTTGAATGTGTTTTATCATAAACTGCATCTGAATTCACATGCGCAATGTGTCCTCTGTATTTTTAAAGGACGTGATTCAAGCCATTAAGGAAACAGCATTTGTGACATCTGACTATCCTGTCATCTTGTCGTTTGAAAATCACTGCAGGTATGTTATGGAGAATTGCTTTTCTTGTGTATTTCAGAACGGAGGTGGAACTTCGTTCGGTTATTTTTAAAAAAACTACAACTCCCAGAACCACCCTATCGTTCTTGCTACTATTTATTACTTTGGATTGCACAATGACATATGAAAACACTGGCAAAACACAAAGCAAAAGATCTCCGCAAGGAACTGTATTCTTCACATGATATAGGGAACCAGCTGGAGCATATTATAGCAAACACTAAGAACTATAGCCTTGACCCTATGCTGTTCTGCAGCTGAATACATCAGCCTCATATGGTACAGTTCAGCTGTGCAAAACAGATATTCGTAGTACTCACTGAAAGTTGTAAAATCATTAATGGATGCCTGAAGCCTGTTGGTAAAATCAGTTATCTAGCATACATTGCACCCAGTGATCTATAGAGGGAGACAGCAGCTAATAGTGAAAGACCCAAACCATTTATAGCAAATGCACATCTGTTCCTTGGCTATCATCCTGCCTTTCCCAGGAAAATATTTTTCAGAAAATATGTGAATCTAGAACAAATGACAGAGAATGCCAGCATCATAATGTGGAAAGAAATAACTGTCCACCTTTTAAAAACTGATGGAACCTCAGGTGAATCTGACCCCTGGTCACATGGAGAACTGAGTTACTTGGCAGACATATAATAGGCTGCAGAGTGGCATTGGCAGAACCAAAGTGAATTTCAGAAAAAGGGACTGTGTACCAAAACAATCCTTTGTGAGAGTGGAGAAGAACAAACAGCTGTACACTTATGTCACTGTACCTATACCCATCAACATGTACTAAGGAAGACATGATGTTAGCTATTCCAAGTGTTAATTGTACTGTGGCCTTTCTCGCACAAAGAAAGAAACGAACGTCTTGCTATTGGGCTTGGTACGTTTCTGGGAGTTGCGCTTCCAGAAAAATGGGGCAAACCAGCTAAGTAGTGAAAGCAGTCAAAGATTATGAAGTTAAGTTATATGTGAGGCCACCAGAAAATACCGTATTTTTCGTACCATAAGACGCACTTTTTCCCCACAAAACAGGGGGGTGGAAAGTCTGTGCGTCTTATGGAACGAAGAAAACAGATTATATTTTCCTGTTTTCTTCTCCTAAAAAATTGGTGCGTCTTATGGAAAGGTGCGTCTTATGGAGTGGTTTAAACAGGAAACAGGAAAATGAGACCAGATTTATGTTGCATTCTCTTGTTTTAAACTGCGATACAACAGTTTTTGTACATGTGAAATTTACTTTCATATACAGTGGACCCTTGACTTACGAAGGTCCCTACTCACGAAAATTTCGAGGTACAAAAAGCTCCGGCTGCAAAATTTTAGTTTGACTTGTGGCCGGAGCTTCGACCTACGAAAGGCAGGGGGAAAGGGCAGGAAATTCAAAGCCACCCCTGCTGCCCTCTGCCTACCGTCCCCACTACCCTCTGCACCAGGGACGGGAGACAGGGACAGCAAAGGGAGTTGTGAAGCTCGGGAAGCCAGAAGCCGGCAGCAGGGGTGGAGCGGCTCAGAAAGCTGGCAGTGGGCACGGAGCAGCTTTCGGCTTCCCAGGCTTCCAAAGCTGTACCTGCTGCCCTCTGTCTCCCGTCCCGGTGCCCTCTGCCTTCTGTCCACACAGGGCAGAAGGCAGAGGGCACCAGGGATGGGAGACAGAGGGCAGCGGGTGCAGCTTTGGAAGCCCGGGATTTTTTTTTTCTTTGCCTGGAACAGATTAAATGATTTTAAATGCATTCCTATGGGAAATGGACCCTCGACCTACGGACTTTTTGACCTGTGGCCACCGTTCCAATATGGATTAATTCCGTAAGTTGAGGGTCCACTGTAATGGTTTTACTTATCCAACTACTTTTAGTTTTATAGTGTTCAAATTATGGTGTTCACCTATTTTAGTCTTGTTTTGGGCCATCTTGGTACCAGTTCTGGGAGAAATGAAAGAAGTTTAAACAAATAAAATAAATAAATAGTTGTGTATGGTTGAGCTGTTCCGTTACAATGGTTTTCAGTTTGCAGTAATAAAAAAAATTAGATACCATACCTTTTTCAATTTAGGCTGATAATAATGCCTCTATTCTAGCAAATACCAACAATACAAAATGTCAAAATACTGTGAAGATATTTTTGGAGATCTTCTATTGAAGCAGCCACTAGAAACACATCCAGTAAGTACCTTCCTGCTCTTTTGTTTAGATTGTCTTGTAAACAGTTCTTGAAAATTCACTGGTGAGAGTCGTGTATGTTCAAAGGCATGGGTGATATCAGGTTTCTGAAAAAAAGCCCCTGAGCTGTCTTCCTCTTTCTCATTTTTCTTTTTCAATTTCTTGGTGTACTGTTTCTAAAATCTTGCATTGTGTGGATACCAGATTTTAGGAAGACCAAATATTACAACCACTTCCTAATTATCAAAGCTGGGGAAAATTGTTTGAACTACAACTCCCAGAATCCCCTTCTCCAGTGGCCATTTTGACTGGAAGGTTATGGAAGTTGTAGATGGGGAAAAAAATTTTCCCAGAGTTCTGCTCATAATCTCCCTTCATTTTCCTTGGTGGCATCTTTCTTTCTTTCTTTCTTTCTTTCTTTCTTTCTTTCTTTCTTTCTTTCTTTCTTTCTTTCTTTCTTTCTTTCTTTCTTTCTTTCTTTCTTTCTTTCTTTCTTTCTTTCTTTCTTTCTTATTTATTTATTTATTTATTTATTTCTGAAATCTTGGTAGAGTGACACTCATCATAAATGGGGATGAAATCATTAGCTGCAAATATCATTAGTTTAACTTTTCCTATTTCAGCAGAGCTGAAGGGAAGGAGAGGAAACGTTAAATTAAAGATTATCAACTGTAGCTGATGAGTTAATCACCATTTATGACCATTCCGCTCTCTCAAGAGAAATTCAACCACAAATATAATTACATACATCACATAAATTAAATAATCTTGTTTTACCTATTCCATTGACAAAAGGAAATAGAAGGAAAACATAATGTGAGTATTATCTCGAAAGTGCCATCAATAAAGCTGGGGTACAAACCTTTGATAGCAGTTTAAGCTAAAGGGAAGTGGGAAAGCAGGAACAGTGATGACTGGAATTGCAGATGCATCAGGCAGAATTGTGTCACACTGTGATAAATCATGCTGTTGTGCTTTGATTGCATGGCAGCATTTTATTCCCTCTAGAGTTTTATCCCCAAATCAGAATCTTATTAATTCCTACGTGTCTATGTTTCATTCTGTCCTCCTTGGCTCCACATAGATATTGCTCTGGTATTATATATTTATTTACTTTAGTAATTTCCATTTCATTTCTTTCTCCCATATGTTGTCTATCTGTTTACTGTCCTTGTTCTTCCTACGCTTCACTTCCCTAGCAGCTCTTGTTCTTGTCGAGCAGCCTTTCCCTGTCTGGTGTCCTCGTGAGGTATAAAACCCTGTAATTCCCAATACCCTAGACTGGCAAGGACAATAACCACGTTAGCAGGGATATGGGGTGGGATTTTAACCCCACAAATCTGGAGAATACTAGCATAGGGAAGACTTTTGTAGAGTGACCTTTCTTATATGGCTTTATCTGCCATTTAGCCCAGATGGCCAACTTCTAAGGTAAGTGTTGCTGTTGCAGCCAACCTTTTCCCTGCTCTTATTGACCAAATGCTAGCTTTTACCACTGGCCTGCTTCTATCCCCCCCCCCCCCAAATATACACTTTAAAGTGCACTTTAAAGTGTACTTACCTGCTGTGTGGTCTCTTTCCTAATATTATAGTCATTCTGGGGAAACACTCTGTGTGTGCCATATCAGGCCTGCCTACTTGCAGTCCTGCCAGTTTCTGTCAAAATATACCCAGCTCTAACAAATCCCACAGCCTGTCTCCGTAATACACCAGGGGTGGCTGCTTGACATGCTTGTCTGTGTGTTTCTGTTAGGGTTCCTTCTTTTGGTACTGGATCACCCTATAAGAAGAAGCCACACAAAAGCTGGAGCACCAGCTTACAGGCACTATAACCCTTTACTGTTTCCTGTCCGTTGCTTCTCTGTCCCCAAGCAGCCACCCATTCCAGCAAAGGAGACATCAGTAGCCACTATGGTCTCACACAGTTACTGTCCACCTCATTAAATAAAGACTGTGCCCACTTACATCTCTTCCTGCGTATCCCCATCTCAATGAGAAAGAGACTGTAGCTGCATGCTCCTGCTGGTTTTGGCTTAAGAGAGAGAGAGAGAGAGAGAGAGAGAGAGAGAGAGAGAGAGAGAGGGAGGGAGGGAGGGAGGGAGGGAGGGAGGGAGAGAAAAATTATAATAAATAATATAATCCCTGCTTTCATGTGAAGAGAAGGATGGGAAGAAGGAAAGAAGAGATAGACAAGCCATTATAACATGATGTGGATGCTGCCTATTAAAGGAGAGGAAAACTTTCCATTATGACTTAATGTTTTGCTATTTGCTGGAAGTAGAGAGACCAGCTATTGTGACTTGACTTGATGGACGGGCTGGCTATTGTGAACTCATACTGCTGATGATCATTTGAAGGAGAGTGTCCAGCTTTTATACTCTCAGGCTGATGTTAATAGCCACAGTATGGTCTCTTATAATAACCATCAATTTCTATCCTTTTTCATCTAATATGAAGGATAGTGGTGAACTTTTGAATCAGCGCCTGGTGTCAATACTAGGCTAGGCGAGCACTGACAAATAGAAGCTTCACCAAGACAAGAAGAGAGATTCCTGATCAGGATGGACAAAGACTCTGAAATAGAGTTTCAGCCTCTTTTGGGTGCACTTCACATCTCGAAGAATCAGGTTCAAAGTCTGGGAGTGCTCTTGGATTTGACATTGCCCTTGGATGAAGAAGAGTAGATGGTTGTGGCCATGAGTATCTTGCTAAAATTGGTGTGCCATCTGTACCCATTTCTGAAGAGTTGAGACTTGGCAGTGATGGTTAATACAGAACTTAGTTACATCAAGTTACATGGTTGCAATGTGATCTCTGATTTTTGAAAAGGCTTCTGAAGCTTCATTTGGTCCTGTCTGCTGCTGGGCAAAATTTTGGTTTTTATTTGCCTAGAGACTCTGTTATACCAGTGCCACAAGAGCTGCATTGGTCCACTTCTGGGCAGAATTTGGAAGGTTGAAGATTAATTTTAAAAACCTGAAATGGCTTAGGTGGAAAATGCTCTAGAGGTCACTCTTTGATGGTTGCAGTAGATTAGGGAATGCCTTGTTCCATGAAGAGAAGCTGGCTGGTTTCTTTGCTTTATTTCTATTGCTGAGGACAACTTTATTTTGTCAAGCTTTTGTGGTATGTGACAGATAATATTTTTATGGTTTGGGTTTGATTGCTAACCTTGTCTTCTTGGTTCATTCTTCATATTGCCATCTTTAAAATAACACAGTTTTTAAATGTTGTCAGCTACCATGAATTGTGCTTTTGCATAGAAGGGAAGGAAATAAATATTTTAATTAATTAATTAATTAGACAGCCTCTTGTTTGAAGTAGAAAGACTGGCCATTGTGAATCTCATACTGAATCAAGATAGTGACTAACAGATATACCCACATGTTAATGCTGATAGTCTCAAGGGGAAACTAGTGAAATGTATTCAGTTATAGTTCACATATATAAACGGCTTGGGCCCTGGATACCTGAAGGACCGCCTCCTTCCATATGAGCCTACCCGGCAGTTAAGATCTAGCCAGGGGGCCCTTTTGAAAGAGCCGCCCCTCAAGGAGGTAAGAGGGACGGCTTGTAAACAAAGGGCCTTTTCGGCAGCTGCCCCCAGACTATGGAATGCCCTCCCGACTAAGATTTGTCTGGCGCCGACACTGATGACATTTCGGCACCAGGTCAAAACCTTCCTGTTCCAGAAGGCTTTTAACTGAAATAATATTAGCTGTGGGTCCAATGGCAATTTTATACTGTAGTTTCTATGGACGGAAAAGAGCAGATATGGATTAAATGGTTTTCAATGCATTCCTATGGGAAATGCAGATTCAACATAAGAACTTTTCAACTTGAGAACCACCTTCCAATACGGATTAAGTTCTTAAGTAGAGACCCCACTGTATATATATTAATTTTATTTTAATTGTTGCATATCTTTGTTGTATTTTGGATGCTGTAAGCCGCCCAGAGACCTTTGGGTAGTGTGGGCGGCATATAAATTACATAAATAAATAAATAAATAAATAAATAAATAAATAAATAAATAAATAAATAAATAAATAAATAAATAAATGAATAACGACAATGGAAAAGTTGAGTGAGAGGAGGAAGAGTCTGAGCCTGCACTACAGTTATATTGTAATGTAGTTACACCTTCATTATTGGTTAAATGAGTTAGTCACAAGTAATTCATGAGTTACTCTTTAACTCTGAGCACTTTGTACCTTTTCAGCAGGTACCAGAACTGGCGTAGGATAGTATTTATGAGATTGAGCTAAAAATCCCACACTTTAAATGTTGCTTCTGTCGTAAACTTCAACTACTTTATGTGGAGATTATAACATTTGCATGGCTTTACCAAGGTGCTGTAATGATTGCAGCGAGATTATGTCACATGAAGTAATAATAATGTATAATAATAATCTTAGAACTGCAGAACTGGAAAGGACTTTGTGGGTCATCAAGTCCAGCCCCTGTCAAGGAGGCACCGGGGGGGGGGGGAATCAAACTGCCAACCTCTGGCTCATCAACACTCTAAAAGTGATAGTTTTAGATCATTTCACGTGATGGAATGCCATAATTATTACATTAACTTTGCATTTATGGCATTCCATCACGTGAAATGATCTAAAACTGGTATATTAATGTATTATCTGAATGTCAGCTGTAAAAGTACTATCCAAAGGTAATTTACTGTCAGCTGTAAACTCGTTGTTGTTGTTTAGTCATTTAGTCATGTCTGACTCTTTGTGACCCCATGGACCAGAGCACACCAGGCCCTCCTGTCTTCCACTGCCTCCCGGAGTCTGGTCAGATTCATGTTGGTGGCTTCGATGACACTGGCCAACCATCTCATCCTCTGTCGTCCCCTTCTCCTCTTGCCTTCTCTCTTTCCTAACATCAGGGTCTTTTCCAGGGAGTCCTCTCTTCTCATGGGATGGCCAAAGTATTGGAGCCTCAGCTTCAGGATCTGTCCTTCCAGTGAGCACTCAGGGTTGATTTCCTTCAGAATGGATAGGTTTGTTCTCCTTGCAGTCCAGGGGACTCTCAAGAGCCTCCTCCAGCACCACAATTCAAAAGCATCAATTCTTTGGCAGTCAGCCTTCTTTATGGTCCAGCTTTCACTTCAGCTGTAAACTTACCATCCAGCTATTTCAAAAGAACCACAAGATCTGCAGAAGTACTTTTTTTAAAAAAACATAAAAATATTAAGGAAGGGAAACTTCCAAAACAGCCTGATGAGGACTCAACATATAATTGACTGCACGATATTAAGTTGCAGTAGAAAGAGAAAAATAAAATAATTTAGATGGCAAAGGAACAAAATAACTTAGTCAGGAGTGTCCTGTAAGATAGCACTGGTTAAACTCCGAAGAGGAAGGACTTCAAATTACCGGGGTTACAAAAATGTTACACACCTTGTGTTGTTTAGTCATGTCACAACAGGGACTAGCAAAACCTGCTAAGCCTCTCTTTCCTAGATAAGCTTGAGTCCATAGCAGGTTTGTGTGTCGTTGCTATTTTAGACAGTGTCTTTGAGCGGCCAGGGCTTGTCATAGCTGATGGATGATAGAAGACATTTGGCCAGGACCTTGAAAGTGGTATGTAAAAAAGAGGAAGAGATAGCTGTCAGCCCAACAGGTATATGTATGTTTCAGAAGATGTTGCTCTCGTTTTTAAAGCATAATTACTATGAATTGTGGGTGAGACTGGAAACAGGACAATATTACAAACCTGAAGTGCATCATATACCTCTTTCTTTGCTTACAGCTTGAACCAGGAAGACCTTTGCCTTCCCCAAATGACCTTAAGAAAAAGATCCTTATTAAAAACAAGAGGTTGAAACCTGAAGTGGAGAAAAGTAAGTAGAGTCCCATTTAAAATACAGTGGTGCCCCGCATAGCAATGATAATCCGTGCAGCAAAAATCGCTGCAAAGCGATTTCGTTGCTATGCGAAAATAAAAAGTCCATAGGAATGCATTAAAACCCGTTTAATGCGTTCCTATGGGCTTAAAACTCACCTTTAAGCAAAAATCCTCCATATGGCGGCCATTTTCGCTGCCTGGTAAGTAAGGAATTGGCGAGAAAACACAGCGGGCGGCCATTTTTTTTACCCGTGGGCCATTTTGGAACTGCCAATCAGCTGTTGGAAAATCATTGCTATGTGATAATCGGTAAGCGAAACAGGAAATCGATCATCGCAAAGCGATTTTTCCCATTTAAAACATCGCAATGCGATCGCAAAATCTTCATCGCTATGCGATTTCGTAGTTAAACGGGGCACCTGTTAAGCGAGGCACCACTGTACTCAATTTCAAAAACCAAAATAAGAAGCAATAATGTATACTCCTTTTTTATTCCCAGGCAAAAATAAGTTTCAGTGTTGCTGGTTTGCTGTTTATTTATGAAGTGCTGTATTACAGAAGCACTGTCTAGAATATTGTTGAACTGTTATTTTACCTTATTAATTTTAGGCTTTTCATCTCACTATGCAGTTATATTTTCAACATATTTCTTTATGCAAAAGAATAGAAAAGACGTTTGTTCATTATTAGTCCAAATAAACTAGGAGTTGTCAGTGATAACTAGGTTTTATTCTGATCATCATGTTTCTTGTTGCTGGGTCTCAGTATTCAAGAGTTTTACAATTCTTTTGGGGAACTGGCCATGCACACTTCTTTCTTGCAAAGTCTTTCAGGAGAAGTAATCCTAAATCTTCCCACCCACCCGCGCCATGACGCAACCAACAAGCAAACCATTACAGACAGGGTAGTGGAGTATCAAGATCCAGAGGTACATTTTTTAACCCAGAATATATCTATGCATTCAGTGCCAGCAGAATTAAGACTGTCACCACACCACCCCCTGTGCTGGCATTTAGAGTGTGCAAGGAGCTAGAGGAGGGGAGCGGCATTCGGTGGAAGTACACCACTGGATCCTGTTCATTGAATTATTATAGGCGAATTTTAGCTGTTCTGTGCACCATTACCTGGGAAGGAAATGCACTGGAGATAAGGGAACTTCCTTTCTTTTATATGAAATAAGTGCCGTTTAGTGCAACTTATGAAAAAAGTTAAGCTAGCCATAATGTAGTAGAAGAATATGTATTATTTTAATGTGTGAGGTCCCACATCTTGTCTCTGCCACCTCCAGTTAAGGAGTCAAGTTCTGGATCAGGTAAAGACAGTGATTTAATCCAGCAACTCTGAGACCCATCCTGTTTGCACTGACATTGGCAGAAAGAGGGCACAGGGATTTAGCATTGCCCTGCCATCAGTTGTATTCACAGTGTTATATGAAGTGACCATTTTCTGTGACATGGTAGCAATTCCCATGTTGTGGCCAGTAGCATACAAAATACAAACTGTAGTGGCAAACTGAGTATACTATATTGTGATTCGGTACTGACCATTATTAACCTGATCTTTTTGGGGTTGAGCCAGGCCCAAATGATTTCATTATATATTTCAATTTATATTTTCTATTCTCTTCGTATGTGTGTGTATGTGTTTGTGTGCATGCATGTTTGTTTTAAATAGAACAGCTTGAAGCTTTGAAGAGTATGATGGAAGCTGGTGAAACTGCTGCTCCTGTCAGTATCTTGGAAGATGATAATGAAGAAGAGATAGAAAGTGGTAAGACGGTTCTTTAAAATTGCCCTCCTTCTAAGTTGTTTTTGCAACTGGTTAAGATATCTCAGTTGATAGCCTCCTGGGGCTGTTGGCGTTCACCAGCAAAATGTCATGATAATTTTAATTGGTTGTTTATAGTAGTGATCATTGTGAACTGAGCATCCCCTTCAAATCAAAAGTGCCATTATCTGCACATTGGGCATCTGAATTCTAAGGAAACATCAACGTGCATAGGATGTTGCCAGAGTAAGGAATCTCAAAGGCTAGACAGATTGCTCATGGCTCAATTGTATATTGTTACATTGCTTAAACGGATGGCAATATATTTTAATGGACTTGACGGGATCCACTGGGCCAAGAGATGCAGGTGTTGGTGGTACTGGGCTAATAGTTGCCAAGGCATATATGTGCCATCCAAGAATGAAAATAAAACTTGTTTTGGCCTACACATCCTCACACGCCCCATGGAATATACTATCAATTGTTATAATCTAACAATAAGGCCTTGGTGAGCAGAAGAAAGAAGGGTTTTTGACATATGATACTACCTCGAGAGAAGGAGTTGCCTTTTCATTTGTTTTGATCACTACTTTTACCACATTGGCTAAAATCCTCTTGCATAATTACCTAGCATAATCCAAATTGGTTATCCTTTGGAGGAGAATGCACATAAAAATCACTATAGATATTATTTGTTGCATGCCAAGTCACATGGTTCAGTACACAACAGCTAATATCTATAGTAATTTCTTAACTTGAGGCAATTTGCCTCCCAAAACTATGCCGTTTGCATTATAATGGCATAAGTATGCAAGAGGATTTTAGCTACTGGCTTATATGCATATTTTAGATATTTCTACATTGTATTTGTCTGAAAAGTGAACTTATTTTATGGATGAAAGGTGTTAAAAAGCTTGGAAGCTTCCTTGCTGCCTTTTGAGACCTCATGTTTTCCTGATTCAGCTTTGTTGTTGATGGCGTTGTTACTATCATTTGTTTTCCAATGCCTTGTCCTCTTTTGACTTATATTTTTATGTAGCTGACCAAGAAGAAGAAGCCCATCCAGAGTACAAATTTGGAAGTGATCTCTCTGCAGATGACCTGAGCCAAAAAGAATCTGTAGCCAACAATGTGAAAAAGGTAGGGAAGCTTTTCACACATATGTTTTAAGTAGGTGACTTCTCAGTGAGATGGTCAAGAATATTGGATTGAAGTGTAGCTGGATAGTGATAAAGTTTCCTGGTTGTTTAAATATATATCTCGTATACTGTGCCTATTGCAGTGATTGACCAAAAATGTATATGACTCAGGTCAAAGTTGAAAAAGGGTTGGCTTGGCTATATTTGTTGGCGGCTGCCGGTGGTAGACTGGAATGCTTCTCTGCTATTAACTTGGTATATTCAGTGTATGCTTCCTTAATGATCATATAAATAGTTTAAAAAGAGAAGTCTTTAAAGCATAAATATAATAATCTGTGATAGCCAAATTAAGATGTTATCAGGAGGTTATGAGAAAAGGATTGAGGAATTTTCTCAATGATTAGTGGAGCCTGCTAGTTTAATCCAAAGCACCAGATAGCACTATGTCATAGGAAATTGTGTCAAACCCAAAAGCAAACGTGTCAAACCCTGCTTACTTTAGGAGAACATTCAAATACTGAACTATTTTGTAACTTTGCTCCTGTTGATATCCTGGCTCCTTCCTTCTTAACTACCTGTCTTCTGATCTTTATCTAGTTACTGAGCTAGTAAAAGCCCTCCTTACCACCTACTGCCTTTTAAAGCTCTAAAAAAAACCCAAATAAATGAAATGGCAAATTCAAGAGCACTAACACCCCTGACTTGCTTTTTCCTTGCTTTCTTTGGAATTTTAGGTTGGCTCTAACTGAGACGGGGATTCTCTTTGTAGCCCAGCATACTTGTGATTAATGTAGTAATAAAAGACACAACACCCTCAATTTAGTAGGCCTGTCCTTGGTTGTCATCTGGATGACAACCCTACTAGCCAGGTTTTTGACTGCTACTCCAACATGGTGTCTTCAGATGCTGGCTTCTGTTTCCCTATGTTAATGTCAGGAATAGAAAGAGAAGTTGTACTGTACATTTATCCAGTATGTTGAATTACGTTTTGAGCAAGCTGAGAATCAGTTTAGTTGGACAAGAAGATATTTTTCTGAACAGCCCCTTTAAAAATGAAGCACTGGGCATCTTCCATTCCACTTGTATTTCATCTAGCATTACCAGTACATGGACAGGGCCCCTATGAATTATGATCCATGATCTTGCTCTTTGTTTTCACTCTACAAAAGGCCCTCCCCTTTCCACCTTGTTAAATCTCTGTGCTTTTTAATACCAGCTGTAATTTACGCACAGATGCATCTAGTGGAAAGGGCAGATTTCAGACAACATGTCCTGTGATTTCTTCTGTTTTGTGCTTTCTCCCTGCCCTTAAATTATGAGTGTGTGATACTGCAACTTCTTTGGATAATATCTGTATTTTTCCCCTTAGGCCGTGGACGATTCTGAACAAGAAAACAATAAAAAGGTGATCCATGAGATATTTTATAGCTTTCCAATTTTTTTATTTCTCTACACCTAACAAAGCTGCATTGTAGACTACATTCTTAACTCCCTGCTTCATTCAGCCCTTCTCTTTATTTAGTTATTCCTCAAAATTCTGTAGATTATTTTTGATGGTCATGGTGGCTCTCCCTTTTCAGTGTGTAGCAGATCCTCCTCCTTCTACTTAGGATACTTTGATGCTAGGTGGCCTGCATGGCTCTGCTATCTTAGCCTAATAGACATGTTTATATCACCAGCCCCCCAGAGAGTGGCTAGCCACTCTGACCTCCTTCTCATTTCTGCATACCCTACTCTACTTTGGCTTTCTCTTTCTTTTCTTTGAATTGGAGGTGGGGTTGCATGTTAAAACTTTCTTCTGGATATGCTTCGCTTGAACATCTTTTCCTGCCATTTCTATTCTCCATATTTCTGTTCTTTCAAGACTCTTCTGATTTCTATGGCATCCACCATATATGAGTCTCTCCCCTAATCCTTCCCTTATCTGGGATATCTGCTGATTTATGTAGGACAAACTGGCTATCCTGTGCTGACCTGGTGCTATGCCATCACCATCATTTAGTTCAATACGAATGACTGAAACTGGTTGTTTATTTTTTTTAATTCTTGTGCTTCATTGCTATCATTTTAAAGAGGATGCAAGTATCTGATGAATAATTATGGATCAACAGACTTGCTAAAGAAAACCATGGTATTAAGTTGGAAAGTCTGTTCTTTGTTTCCATATTTTGCTTACTTAGAAAAATATGGACATCTAACAAGACTGAAGTCTATGGCCTCCCCTCTGTTCTCCCTCTTACTTTTTAAGCATTGCACATAAGCAGGATCCCCCCCCCCAAGGCCCCAGATGTAGGCTGCAAACTTCAGTAATAATAGCAGTAATTATAATGCTGATGCTCCTGACAACAACATTCATTTAATGGCTCTTGCCTGTTGTCAGGGTGTTTAGTAGCAACTAGGCTATGTCTTGAAAATTGTGTCTTTTTATTAAAAAATGAAGGAATATGAAGTAATGGACTATTAATTAAATGTATTATTAGGACAGAATGAATATTGATGGCTGGAATAGAAGGGGCAGCTCTTCCAGGCTGTACCCTAGAAGTAACCATGGTGTCTTGGATGTCTATTAACACTTAATAATATGTAACAGCAGGCTATTACTGAAAAATGGAGGTCTCCCAGGATTTCTAATGTCCGGGGACTGCAAAATGGACAGGTCACAAAGTGGAGATGTCAGTGGCCCCCTCCCTTTTTTAAAAAAATGAATAAGGAATGTTCAGATAACCAAGGATAGGATCCAAAAGTATGTTTGACTCATGCGGAATGTCTCTTCACTGGGCTGTTTTCCACCCTATGCTATAGCATTGCATGAAAAAGAAAAAGTGGAAAATAAATCCAGAGATTTTTCTGTGCTTGCGCAAGCAGCAACATTAAGCCTTCTATAGAAGAGCACTGGATGCTTAGTTCTGCATACAGACCTATGTTATTGTGCAAGCATTTGCAGAATAACATTAGTGACAGCACATCTGGATCCAACCAATGCATGCAGAGGAGAGGAAAGTTTTACATTGTGTTGTAGTGGGCTTGTGATAGGACTTGACTTTACCAAAGTGCTCCATAACATACACTGCCATTCCTTTCCTCTAAAACCTACATTTCCGCTCCCCCCCCCCCCCCAATCAGGAGGAGTGCTGCCACAGAAATCTAGGAAACTCATGTCTCATAATCAGAAGGAAATAGCTTCTTTTTCTGAATGCAGATAAAAGCCACAAGGAATGGCTGTGGCTTCTGTGCAGAAAATAGAGCCTTAATTTGGTGGCTGTTGCCTCCTCCTCCCCCCTGCCTAAGGTAAGCCACTTTCCCCCCCCCCCTTTTTCTTCTGTCTTAGGCAGAAGGGCATAGTACATCTTCACCTAGCAGCCCTGAATGGGGTGAAGAAATAGCCTTCCCTTCCCCACAATTGTTCTGTTGTGACTTAAAGCAGAGGAGGTAATTTTCAGTCTTTAGAGAAGCATCATACCTGGACGGAGCTCTCTCTCTCTCTCTCTCTCTCTCTCTCTCTCTTTCGGTTTTCACTTTCCTATATGGCGGAGTTAGAATGTTACCCCATGGCTTCGGAGGTCTTCTAAAGTTCTCTGTTTGTTTATTTATTTATTTTATTTGTTTGATTTATATCCCGCCCATCTGGTATATTCTACCACTCTGGACGGCTTACAGAATATCAAAAACAATTAAAAAAAACATAAAAACATTAGCATACAACAATAACAAATAGTGCAGGAATAAATAAATAATAAATAGCAAAGCAAAGAAATCAGTAGTTGACAGGAGGGAAGGCCATGTTTTCAGTTGGCATTTGAAAGTACCCAGCGTTGGGGCCTCACGAATTTCTGGAGGAAGGTTGTTCCAAAGGCGAGGAGCCACTGCCGAGAAGGCCTGGCTTTGTGTCTTTTCCCTCTGGGCCTCCCTCAGCGTTAGGCTCCTCAGCCTCACCTCCTGACTCATGCAGGTGATCCGAGTAGATCTTGGTGGGAGCGGGCGCTCCGCCAAGTATCGAGGTCCTAAACCATTTAGGGCCTTATAGGTAAGCATCAGAACTTTGAAGTCAATGCGGAAACGGATGGGCAGCCAGTGCAGTTTGGCCAGAACAGGAGAAATATGTTGGTGTTTTCTCACTCCAGTAAGGAGTCTGGCCACTACGTTCAGCACCACCTGAATTTTCCGCATCAGCCTGAAAGGTAGCCCCACGTAGAGCGCGTTACAATGGTCTAGTCTTGAGATTACGAGCGCATGTACCAAGGTAGTGAGCGCCCCCATGTCAAGGTAGGGTCGCAGCTGGGCAATCCACCAAAGGTGGAAAAAGGCGGTGTGAACTACTGACACCACTTGGGTTTCCATGGTGAGCGTCAGGTCCAGGTGTACCCCCAGGCTGCGAACCCCACTCTTAGCAGCCAGGGTCACCCCCCAAATGTGAGAGAGCCACCAGGGCCACCAACTCCAAGGGTGTCCACCCTCAGAACCTTCCTCTTGTCCGGGTTCAGCCTCAGCCCATTTTCCTGCATCCACTGCAGTACGGCCCCCAGGCAGCGCTGGAGGGACAGGACGGCATCACCTGCAGTTGGTGAAAAGGAGATGTAAAGCTGGGTGTCATCAGCATACTGATGACACGAGGCTCCACACCCCCTGATGATCCCACCCAGCGGTCTCATGTAGATGTTAAACAGCATTGGGGAGATAATCAACCCCTGTGGGACCCCACAATTGAGATTCCACGGGGCCGAGACACTCTCCCCAAGCTGTACTCTCTGGGGTCGGTCCTCCAGGAAGGAACGGAGCCGGGCTAACGCCAAGCCACCAATTCCCAACTCGGAGAGCCTCCCCAGGAGGATACCGTGGTCAACAGTATCAAAGGCCACCGAGATGTTGAGGAGGACCAACAGAGACACTTTGCCCCTGTCAGCCTCCCTCAACAGGTCATCATACACCCTTGTTGACACAAGGGGCAGGAGAATGATGGTATCTGCAATTTTGGCGGATGTCATGGCATCTGATTTGTGGGTGCCTATTAACCAGGTACCAATGCTAGGTGTAGGAGCTCCAAAGAAGGGAAGGGGGTCTGAGGAGGTCAGTATTCCAAGTCAATATTCTTGGTTAAATAAGAGAGCCAATTTGGCAGTGTGTGCATGCTTGTTACAAGCAGGTAAGTAATTCTCCCAGAGTGGATGTCCCATCTGTCTGAATTGTAACAAGTCACATGAAAAACAAAAATGTAGGCAAAAAAAGAGAGAGGATGCTCTGTGATGTGATCCTTTCTATGGCCCTTTCAGTTCATAAGCCATTTTTTGTTTGTTTGTTTAGAGGTTTTTTTTGGAAAGGGAGATAAGAGTTGACCACTAAGGATGTGCCATTTGGAATATTTTCTACTCCAAATCTCATCGTTCTCCATCCTGGGAATTCCACCTGAGACAGATCCTGTCAGACCCTAAATGTTGCTCACCTGGAAGAAAGGCCTCTGCATGAGGATTTTGTGGCCTAGCTAGGCTTAGAACCTGCTCCCAAGCTTCCAGTTCAGGGAGTAGGCTGCTGCAATACTAGCTGGGAGCTTCCTTTATGAATGGAAAGCTTGGGCAGAGGTAGGCCTAGCTAGCTCTGCCCAGCCTTCTAGCTTAGACCTTTCGCCCAGGTGGGCCACGTTTAAGGATCTGCATCTCAAGTGAAATCCCCAGAATGGAGAGGTATGGGATTTGCCATCCAGAAATTCTAAATGATACATCTCTACAGATCACCTCTTTGTCCCGTATTAAAAGTAAATATCAACAGCTAGTCTTAGAAAGGTAAGGTTTCAGAATACTGTTCTGAATCTTTCGAGCCCATTCCTTATTATCTTCACTTCCGCCTCTCTCTTGCAATGTGTTGTGCTCTATCTTTTCTCTCTGCCTTTCTTTCCAATGCTTTAATTTAAATTTATAAATTAAGGTTTGCATCACAGGACATGAACATCTTTGCATGTTTACTTTGCTCAGTAATTGACCATTATTGTGATGACGATGCATTATAATCAATAATGATATTACAAAAATGGTCTGTAATCACAAATTTATTCTGAGACTTTCCTTAGCACATGGAATCATTATGTACAGGCACTGGTGATAGAATAATTCTCTTCTGCATAATATTCCATTTATGCTTGCTTCTAGAAATTCTGACCAAATCCTATTTTGAAATCATTGCAGTTTGGGTAAAGAAATAAATGTTGCCACTGATAGAGATATTTGTCTGAATATGCTTTCAGGGTGTAATAACTGCAGAAGATGAGCAAGCATGGATGGCATCTTACAAATATGTAGGTGCCACGACTAATATACATCCATACTTATCAGCACTGATCAACTATGCTCAGCCTGTTAAGTTTCAAGGTTTCCATGTAGCAGAAGGTAACTAAAATGTTCAATTGATGTATAATACATTTTCCCTGCTTTTGTAGTTGGTTATGATGATGTTTCCCAGAAAGAATTAATATGCTTTCCTTGACACTTCATTTCTTCCTTTGTCCACGTGGGGGCACCATATTAAGAGGAGTATGTTAACTTACACAGCATCCCAAGAATTTTCATACAGCACCAATTAATATATTTATTTATTCCTTTAATCAGGTTGTTATTGTTTTTCTGTTCAGTAAATATGGCTGCCATAAATATCTGGTCTTTACTTGGAATATACTTTTCACCTTGAAAAACATACCGTATTTTTCGCTCCATAAGACGCACCTTTCCATAAGACGCACCAAATTTTTAGGAGAAGAAAACAGGAAAAAATTATCTGCTTTCTTCTCCTAAAATTTGGTGAGCCTTATGGAGAGGTCCATCTTATGGAACACACCCTAGGGTCCTAGGGTGTGTTCCAGGACCCTTTGGAGCCTCCCCCTGCCTCCCTCGGGGGCGAGAGGGGGTGAAATCGCCACCTTCTGGGGCTCTTCTGAAGTTTCCCAAGCCTCAGAAGAGCCCCCAAAGGTGGTGATTTCATCCCCTCTGGCCCCCAGGGGAGGCAGGGTCAGTCTCCAAAGAGTCCTAGAACACACCCTAGGACCCTTTGGAGACTCACCCTGCCTCCCCCGGGCGACAGAGGGCGCAAAATAGGCAGCTTCCAGGATCTTTTCTGAGCCTTTCCAGGCTCAGAAAAGGTCCTGGAAGCTCCCGATTTTGCCCCTGCTGTCCCCGTGGGGGTGGGTGGGTGGGAGCCTGGCAAGGGTCCAAGGGAGCCTCCCACCCCCCCATGGGACCAGGGGGGGTAAAATCGCCAGCTCCCGATTTTACCCCCCCTGGCCACGTGGGGGTGGGTGGGGGGAGGGTGGCATGGGTCCAAGGGAGGGTCCCTTGGACCCTTGCCACCCTCCACCCACCCCCCCATGGGACCCGGGGGGGGAAAAATCGCCAGGTTCTGGGAGTGTTTGGAGGCTCCCCAAGCCTCCAAACACTCCCAGAAGCTGGCGATTTTACCCCCCCTAGCCACATGGGGGTGGGTGGGGGGAGGGTGGCATGGGTCCAAGGGAGGGTCCCTTGGACCCTTGCCACCGTCCACCCACCCCCCACAGAGCGGGGGGGTGTTTAAAATCGCCAGCTTCTGAGTGTGTTTGGAGGCTTATCAAGCTTCCAAACACTCCCAGAACCTGGCGATTTCGCCAGGGCTGGCCCCGTGGGGGGTGGGGGGAGGGTGACAAGGGTCCTGGGAGGCTCCCTTGGACCCTTGCCACCCTCCACCCACCCCCCCATGGGACCAGGGGGGGTAAAATCGCCAGGTTCTGGGAGTGTTTGGAGGCTCCCCAAGCCTCCAAACACTCCCAGAAGCTGGTGATTTTACCCCCCCTAGCCACGTGGGGGTGGGTGGGGGGAGGGTGGCATGGGTCCAAGGGAGGGTCCCTTGGACCCTTGCCACCGTCCACCCACCCCCCACGGAGCGGGGGGGTGTTTAAAATCGCCAGCTTCTGAGTGTGTTTGGAGGCTTATCAAGCTTCCAAACACTCCCAGAACCTGGCGATTTCGCCAGGGCTGGCCCCGTGGGGGGTGGGGGGAGGGTGGCATGGGTCCAAGGGAGGGTCCCTTGGACCCTTGCCACCCTCCACCCACCCCCCCATGGGACCAGGGGGGGGTAAAATCGCCAGGTTCTGGGAGTGTTTTGAGGCTTGGGAAGCCTCAAAACACTCCCAGAACCTGGCGATTTTGCCAGTGCTGGCCGGTGCGTGGGTGGGAGGAGCGTCGCAAGGATCTGAGTGAGCTCCCAGGACCCTTGCGACGTTCCCCCCACCTGGAAACTGGCGATTTCGCCGGTGCTGGCCCCGTGGGGGCGTGGGGGAGCCTCGCAAGGGTCCTGGAAGGCTCACCCGGACCCTTGCGACGCTCCCCCCCACGGGGCCAGCAGCGACGAAATTGCTGCATTCACACCATTAGACGCACTGACTTCCCCACCCACATTTTGGAGGGGGGAAAGTGCGTCTTATGGTGCAAAAAATACGGTATATGGTCCATTTCAGGCTATTTAGCTCTTAACTTCCTGAATGTGCACTTTGACAAAAATACACATCTGTAAAACAACACTGTGATAGGTGAGTGAGGGATAATCATGACCTGAACACTGTTTATGTTTTTTTTATTTGCTCATAGATTTATATACCCTGCCTTTTCTTTATTTAAATCTAAGATGTATCTGCATTTCAAATGTTTTTCATTTACTATAGACTTTAAAATTCTCTTGATAAATTTCTTCAAAAATCTCACAGAAGGGTTTTTACTACTTTCTTTTTAGAACGGAACACTCACTACAACATGTCCTCTTTTAATGAATCTGTCGGGCTAGGTTATTTGAAAACACATGCAATTGAGTTTGTGAAGTATCCTTGTATGAGCGAGCTATAATGGGGTTGGGGGTGGAGGTTTGATTATTACTACTGTGGAGAAAAGTCTAGGACTAAGCTGTGCACAGTCCTTTATTAAAGTATGGCATAATTATAGTCTTGGCAAATGCCTCAAGAGTTTGAATATTGAAAAAAAAACCTATGAAGATGTGAAAAATTATCATTAAGTCTTCGTGTTGCTTGGTTATTCCAATTTCCTTGACAAATAACATAGCTATAATAAACGTCAAATGAGTCGGATATACCCAAAGGGAGGCAGAGTGGATTCCAGCAATTACATGCCTCAAATTTTCTGGAACGCTGGATGCCAGATGGTCTCACTCAACTATCAGACCCCAGGTAGGCAAACATGTCCACTGTAGCTACGTTTCAAAAAAGGTGGGGGGAGGAGGAGCAGCTTAAGCAGTCCATTTCCACCAGATGTCATTGCTTTTGCTCCTGGCATTATTGAAGGATTCAGACACATGGGTAAATATGAGAGCGTATGTTAGATTAGGCAGGCAAGATGACTGCAAGCAGGAAAACAGGAAAAGTGAAGGAAGTTCTACTTGCCAATTTATATTGCAGGATTAGTCATCATAGTGGATCGCAGTTGTGGCCAATTTAATGTACATGTTGGACAGAACCATGAAACAAATGGCTTCGTTACAATTGATATGTATTGCTTTAAGTGATAAAGTGCAAAAGGAGGGCCCATCCCAGAAGTGGTAGCTGAAAAGCACAGTGCTGTTTATTTATGAGCTGATTTTTTCAGAAGCTTATTTTTTGGACTATACTAATGGGAATATTCTGCAATGGTGGTGGTGACAGGCAAGGAGATAATGAGGTCAAATGTTTCTCTGTAAATCAGGAGAATTCAAAATATAGTGTGAATATTTACCTGTACTGTTTTTTATACCCCAAATAGCACATCATTGTATATTTCTTTTGTGTGGAAGTTGCTTGTAACTGGATAGCAGAGCCTTCTTTAGTTTGCTCAGACTGTGTATGTGTGCCATGTTTGGGTTCTAGTGTTACCATGGGATCCGTTGGCTGTTTGTGAGGTCGTATGTTGGAGAACCACTAGCTTCTTTCTCTAAAAATGTTGCAGGGAGGTGGGGAGAATCAGTGCTTTAATTGGAGATTGTGGTGGGTCAGATGCCTGAAGGCTAGTAGTTCAGTACTGTGCAGTTGGCCAGTGCAGAACACCAAAATATTTCATCCAAGGCTCTGTCACCAATCACATAGACTATGAATCTGATGAGAGAGGACAAGGGGAGAAATCTGTTCTGTCATGCAGTGTTTGAACCCAACCCTTTTAAAAAAAAGATCATATGTCCATGATTTAACTAATAAAAATGACAGAAATAGCTGATCCATACATTACCCCTATGTGGAAATGTCATAGAAACTTGTGATGAGTGTATTTTGCACTTGAAATCTGAAGGAATTTTGCTTCAGTAGGATTGATCATTCATGGATTTGAGAAGAGTACATAGGAATTATGTTTTCGATGAGCTAGGTGTCCCAGATGAGTTATTTGCCTTAGATTAAGAAGGCAGTTCCGACTCAGCTAAGTGTTGCTCAGGAACGAAGTACATTACTAAGCTATTTTTGTCTCTTGACAGATCTAGCGATGCAGCTGAACCAGGGAAAATTTGAATATAATGGGTCATGCGGGTAAGTAATGATTTAAACTGTTGTCATTATGGAGAACTGGGTCACTTTTAATTACGTGCTATGAGTGAAAAACAGGATGTAGAAACGGAAAGATCAGAACCTATGTAGAGAGGGAGTAGAACAAGGAAGAAGGCTGATGAATAATCAGATCATGTTCTATGAATACAGGGAAAGACATTAAGACTGTAGAGAAAGAAGGCTTATTCAGGAGTTTTGAACACAGGTCTCAAAATCCCCCAGCTATGCTGTTTAGATGATTTGTGGAATGTTAGCAGTGCAGTGAGTTAGGTGTATCGCTGCGGAGCCAGAGACTGAGAATTCGATTCCCCACTGTGCCTTTCAGGAGAAGGGCCAGTTTGGAGGAGGGGGTGGGCACTTCTGAGTACTGGAGGAGTGTGGTATCTGCCGGGGATTGGTTCCAAAGCACTCTCTCCACGAATGCTGAAAAGTGCATGACCTCTAGTGACCAGCTCTGATAAATACACCTTTGAAATACATATGAACACAGATTTCTGAGGTATTTTATTTAGTATTTTCAGGTAGTAGAAAAATGAATCAACAGATACTAATCCTGTGGGCTGGGCAAGGGTTCCTAGAGTTGTTGTTGTTGTTGTTGTTTAGTTGTTAAGTCGTGTCCGACTCTTCATGACCCCATGGACCAGAGCATGCCAGGTCCTCCTGTCTTCCACTGCCTCCTGGAGTTGGGTCAAATTCCTGTTGGTTGCTTCGATGACACTGTCCAACCATCTCATCCTCTGTCGTCCCCTTCTCCTCTTGCCTTCACACTTTCCCAACATCAGGGTCTTTTCCAGGGAGTCTTCTCATGAGATGGCCAAAGTATTGGAGCCTCAGCTTCAGGATCTGTCCTTCCAGTGAGCACTCAGAGTTGATTTCCTTCAGAACAGATAGGTTTGATCTCCTTGCAGTCCAGGGGACTCTCAAGAGTCTTCTCCAGATCCACAGTTCAAAAGCATCAATTCTTCGGTGGTCAGCCTTCTTTATGGTCCAGCTCTCACTTCCATACATCGCTACTGGAAAAACCATAGCTTTGACTATGTGGACCCTTGTTGGCAAGGTGATGTCTCTGCTTTTTAGGATGCTGTCTAGGTTTGTCATCACTTTCCTCCCAAGAAGCAGACGTCTTTTAATTTTGTGGCTGCTGTCTCCGTCTGCAGTGATCATGGAGCCCGAGAAGGTAAAGTTTGTCACTGCCTCCAAATCTTCCCCTTCTATTTGCCAGGAGGTGAGGGGACCAGTGGCCATGATCTTGTTTTTGTTTGTTTGTTTGTTTGTTGTTGTTGTTGTTGTTTATGTTGAGCTTCAGACCATTTTTTGCACTCTCCTCTTTCACTCTCATTAAGAGGTTCTTTAATTCCTCCTCACTTTCCTACCCTGCACTAAATCTCTGGAAAGGGTCATGATGAGTAAGAATTGACCTCATGACATGTAATTGCCCAAGCACTGAATTTATTCAAATTAAGAAATATCCTAAATTGAAAATCAAACAGTTATGCTATAAATGCAGACTGGAGAATTTATATGTTACATAAATGGCATTCTTGGGTAATATTTCTCAGACAACCACAGGAGCAAAAGATCCTACAGTGACTTGAAACATAACTGCATAACTACAGGAATGTCTCATAAGCGTTCATGATGCCAATGGTCCTGTTGGTGCATTATTCATTTAGGAAGCCTGGTTGTCAGAAGCAACAGAAATTAGGGGATCTGATTCCTTTCCCATCATCTCACACAGTCTGCTGCGCCAGACACTTTTGCATCTGGTTTTTTCTCAGAGTTGGGACCACCTTCTTCCTGTTACTCTCCCACCAGACGTTGGATATCATCATGACTTTTCTGACTTAGGAAGTAGCACTTCTAAGTAGTGATGCTGTACTGCATCCGAAACAGTCTCCCAGGTTTTTCTGCCAATAAATACTTCTTCTTACTTCAATACTTTCCCCATTTATTTTACCTTTAATGATCCTTGGTCAATAATCCTTGCTTTTCTTTTCTTGTTACATGGCAAAAACATTCTAGCTTTTTGAATTTTATGTGGTTTATGCTTTCGGGGTCTTTATTATTCTTTTTCATAACTTCTCCCTCAGTCTTCATCCAAAAGATTTTCAGCATTCTGAAATCACATTTCAAATGTGTGTGTTTTTTATCTATATAGCAGGCAGTACTAAGGCGTTTTATTTCATAGCATACAGTAGAACCAAGAAAACATGACACCATAAAATGCGCATACTCAAACCAATTTTATTATGTCTTATATTGTAAGGAAGCTACTCGAACTATTTCTTTTCTGACTTTTATTACATAGCTACAGTCTGATTTTTCTTAAATTTGTCCACATGCTCTATACTTTCTTTTTTAAATTACTTGGATTTGTTTCTTAACATTCACTTTTAGGCTATCATCATTTGATTTATTGACTTCACTGAATACCTTTGCAAACCATTTAAGCTGTCAGCTAGAACACTCTGTTGTCTGTGAATCAGATGTTGCTGATAATGATGCCATTATGTGCATCAGCAAGTGCATGTTCTCAGAGTGCAAACTGAAAAGTGGTGGCAAGAGCAGGCACCTTGTTGTCCTTGTCTTTCTGTTTCGGTATCCTCTGACATAAGGGATCATGGTGGCACTGAGGGTTAAACCGCAGAAGCTTCTGTGCTGCAAGGTCAGAAGACCTGCAGTCATAAGATTGAATCCATGAGACAGAGTGAGCTCCTGTCGCTTGTCCCAGCTCCTGCCAACCTAGCAGTTTGAAAGCAGGCAAATGCAAGTAGATAAATAGGTATCACCTCGGTGGGAAGGTAGCGTCTTTCCTTGTCTAGTCGCACTGGCCACATGACCACGGAAGATTGTCTTCAGACAAACGCTGGCTCTATGGCTTAGAAACAGGGATGAGCACCGTGCCCTAGAGTCAGACACAGCTGAACAAATTGTCAAGGGGAACCTTTACTATCCTCCGACATGTGATTTCCAACTTTCCCCTACAGCTTCTTGTTGAAGTTTAGGTTGTCAATTATATGGATCAAGACCTTTGTTTACAGGCAACTCTGTTGGCTGTCGGAACCAAGCTAGAGAAAATGTTTTAGTAACAAACCACAGGCAAAAGATGTAGTTCTTATCTGGCATCAATTTTGGTATTGTAATTAAACCATCAAATCAACTTACTGCTTTTGTCAACTGATGTGAAGACATTAAATATGCTTCATACTATACTGCCAAGTTTGACATTGCATTTCCTCAGTGGGATCAAGAATAATTCTCCACCTCACCCCTGTGCTAAGAGTACAGACAGGCTACAGTGGTGCCCCGCTAGACGCTTACCCTGCATGACATTGAAATCGCTTGACAATGACATTTTTGCGATCGCTATTGCAATCGCAAAACAATGGTTCCAATAGGGGGAAAACCACTTTACATAGATTAGGAGCCTGCTTTTGAACCGTTTGTTCGCAAAACAATGCTTTTTCCAGCTCCACAAAATGGCTTCCCTCCACAAAATGGCTTTCCTCCCTTCTCAAAATGGCTGCTTCTGATTCCACAAAAGGGATTCCCTCTGCAAAATGGCTTTCCTCCTTTCTCAAAATGGCTACTTTCCAGTTCTGCAAAATGGCTTCCCTCCGCAAAATGGCTTCCCTCCGTTCTCAAAATGGCTGCTTTCCGGACGGAAGCTGCGCATTACAGTGATTTTTAACAGCTGATCGGCGGTTCTCTATGGGCAGTCTTTGCTGGACGATGAGGTATTTCCCCCATTGGGATGCATTGACTGGTTTTCAATGCATTCCAATAGGGATTTTTTTTCGCTTGACGACGATTTCGCTTAACAGCGATTTTGCTGGAACACATTATCGTTGTCAAGCAGGGCACCACTGTATTTGGAATTTGAAAGGCTGGTGTTCAGATAATTTAAATTATTGTTGTCCATTTTGGCAGATAGCCCTCAAGGGTTGGTTTGTTTGGTTGGTCGATCAGTTGATTGATTTTTAACTTAATGAATGACTTGTTGAAGAGTACAGCTGGATTTCATCAGATAAGTTGAGCTATGGGCCGGAAAGGAGTTATGCTGAAGAATATTTATATATTTATTTTATATATGATTTGAATTTATATCCCGCACCATCTGGCAACCAGGCCACTCTGGGCGGCTAACAACAATATAAGGGGAAAAAAATTAAAAACACAATAAAATAAGTTAATAAATTAAAAATAGGGAAATGAAAACATGATGGTAAAGGTGGTAAAAAGGATGATGGAGAGGATGGCAAAAAGAAAAGCAAAAAGGGAGGGCAAGATCCTAGTGCTCCAGGAAAGCCTGACAGAAGAGCCAGGTCTTCAGTGCTCTTTTGAATCCATCCAGTGAGGGTGCCAGGCAGATCTCAGTTGGCAGGTTGTTCCATAGGTGGGGGGCAACCACCAAGGGGCCCGGTTTCTTGTCTTTCCCTCCGGGCCTTCTTTGGGAACAAGGCCCTCAACCATCCTGCCTGTGAAGAATGGGTATTACGGACAGATCTGGCTGGGAGCAGGTGTTCTGATAGGTACCTACATCTTAGACCATTTAGGGCTTTGCATGTTATCATCATAACCTTGAAGTCGATGTGGAAATGAACTGGTAACCAATGAAGGACAGCCAAAGTGGGGGAGATGTGCTGGAATTTCTTCACCCCAGTTATTAATCTGGCTGCTGAATTCTGAACCAGTTGAAGTCTTTGCATCAGCCTTAAGGGTAGCCCCACATAGAGAGCACTGCAGTAGTCTGTTCTTGAGATTATGAGGGCATGAATCAGCATCGTGAGTGCCCCCACATCTACATAGGGACGCAGGTAGGCAATCCTCTGAAGATGGAAATGGGCTGCCAGGACCACAGATGTCCTCTGGGTTTCCATGGTGAGATCTGGGTCCAGGCAGATGCCTACGCTGCAAACCTCACTCTTCGTGGGAAGAATCACCTCCCCAAAAGGAGAGGGAGTTTCCCAACCCATTGACGCTGTGGCTGCCCACGCGCAAGATTTCTGTCTTGTCCAGATTCAACCTCAGTCCATTTGCCCTCATCCACCCCAGGATGGTCCCCAAGCAGTGTTCAAGGGATGGAACAGCATCCACTGTAGTTGGAGAAAAGGAGATGTAGAGCTGGGTGTCATCAGCGTTGACCTCACCCAATGGCCTCATATAGATATTAAATAGCATTGGAAGATGATCGACCCCTGCAGAACCCCACAATTGAGGATCCACAGGCTGGAAGTCATCTCACCAAGGTGAACTCTCTGGGGACAGTCCTCCAAGAAGGAACAGAGCCACACCAAAGCGAGACCACTGATTCCCAACTCAAGAGAGCCACCCCAGGATAATACCAAGGTCAATGGTATCAAGGAGGACCAACGAGGACATACTGCCCCTGTCGGCCTCCCTCAGGAGGTCATCCTGCAAGGTGACCAGTGCTGTTTATGTACCATGTCGCGCCCTGAAGCCAGACTGGGACAGATCAAGGGCATCAGTTTCCTCCATGAGTGCCTGGAGCTGATCGGCCACCACCCTGTCCACCACTTCACTCATTGGCAACAGCCTATAATTCCCAATTTTGTCCGCCACCAAATTAGATTTCTAATGAGTGTCTCCTTAAGGACAAGGGGAACCATGCCCTCCTGGAGAGACCCATTAATTATTGCTGTGGCCCATTCTGTTGTTACCGGCTTGGCTGCTTTGATGAGCCAGGCCAGGCAAGGGTCTAAAAAGGAGGTGGTGGCACAATAGTGCACAAACACCTTGCCCACCTCATTGGACATCACAAGTTGAAAGCAAGTTAATCTCACCAGGCAAGACGATGCACTGGACATCCCAGCTCGATCTGCTGTCTGTAAAAAGGGATCAAGGTCCTTTTTTATTACACTAGTCTATCATTGAGATTACGGGGGCATGAATCAGCATTACTTGTACAATACCTGAAATTTAGTGTTTATCTCAATTTGTGTTATCTTTTTAAACTACTTGCTCAGTAAATTCAGAACAATTCTCGCTCAGACACGCATAATGTTTTATTTTATTCTTTCTTACCTTCTTATTTACCTGCATAACAATAGAAGATCTTTCCCCTCCCCAAAAAAATGTTATACAGTTACCATCTTATTTTATTTTGTTACTTAGAGGGATTTTGTTTGTTAATTTCTTAACTGTTTCTTTAATTTTATTTAGAAATTTCCCTTTCACATGTTGCAAGAAGTGAGATAACCTGTTAAATAACACACATCCATTGTAGGTAGAGAAGGGTGAGCCATCCATGGCTCTCATTGAATTGGTTTGGAACTAAGACGAACCACTTCTAAAACAATGCATAAATGACTTGGCTGATCCAGATTTGAAGCTACTTCTCCAAATGACTCTGTAGTGCAACCTGCAAGGCATCTATGTCTCTGTCAGAGTGAATTGGTGAAAAAAGATGTTGCATCCTCAGAAATTAGGAAATTAGAAAATGGTAGGAAATTAATGCCCACTCTCAGCCAGAACCACAGAGTGGCAAGAAGTATTTTCTCCTAGTTAAAAGAAGATTTGAGAGACTTGTAATGCTTACCTCCCTATTGAGGCTATCATTACGAGTCTCTGAAGGTTGTATAGAGGCCTGGGCTCAGCAATGGAGATGGGCATATGCCTGAAAAATGGTGGTTCATGATGGCTTGTGGTTAGCCACAAACAACCATGAACCAACTGGAAAACCGAGCCGGTTTACAGTTCAGTTTTCAGTTCATGCCCAGTATGAGGGTCTATCTGTCCCTGTCATGCTGGCCACATTACTCTAGAAAGCAGGGCCACCCAGTGCCCAGTGGGCACATGCACAGAAGCAGCAGTCCCAGCTCCTGATGGTGGCAGCAGAAAAAGGGAAGGTGAATGAGGCAGGAGCAGGAAGGGGACAGTGGGAGGAGGGGGAAAGTTCAGCACTTCATTTTGCTTTGGCAAGACGTCATCACCAAATCAGGTCATGAACTGAACCGTGAAACCAGCCCTGTTCATTGTGGTTTGTTTTGTTTTGTTTTGGCTTGCAGCTTGGTTTATGCCCATCTATACTCAGCAACTTTAATGAGCTTCTCCGATTTCAGACTGCACCCCCTGCATGCCACAGTGGGATGCTATAGTGGGTAAAGCAATGGCTGCAACAAATATATTTTCTCCTTTCAGCCTTTACAGAGCATACATGTTTGGATACACAGAGGAGTAAACCACTAATTTTGTCTTAAAAGAACAGATTGCAGACAAGTTACTAATAGTTCACTTCTCTTTTGTTTCTACATGGATGCACATTCTCCCTCATTTAATTATTAGCATGTATTGGCACCACATATGTTTGATCAGCTGCCCTTGTATTATGTTCCCTTTGGAGTTGCTTGAATGGTCTTAGCATGCTGGAGGGAGAAAGTGGTGACATAAGTTGCAGCTATAAACAAAGATTTAAGAGTACTAGTCTCTTGCATTAAAATTATTTCAAATTATATCTTGGAAATAAGCAGTATTTGAGTTTATTATTTAATGATTTAAGTGATCAGTGATTTATGTGATATATTGATGCATTTTGGATAGTACCTGAAGCTACAGAAAAGCACCCATTTTGAAGCACTATCATTTGCCAAATAAGCTCAGTCAAAATAAATGTTTGTGCTGTAGAGATGCCATTGTATATAACTGCTTCATTTACTGAGGAATCTTGCAGCCTCTTTTAAAAATATCTGGCCATCTCATTGCTTTGTGTGTCTCTTTTGTTCTATGATGTGCATGTAAAGGATTATCAGCATCCTGTACAATTCACCCTTAAATCAAGATGCAATTTTGTATTGTCTGTGTGATTCAAACATGCTCAAACATTTGACATGGGGATATGTTGTACCTATTTTTTTTTAAGTTCAAAGGAATAAATAATGTGATAATAGATAATATCCTTGTGATAACGGCCCTTCCTTTCTGGTGCATTTCAGAAAAAGATTTCAGATGTGTAACAAATTAGGCTGGCAGGGAAGAAGCAGAGTTAGAGTTTATTAGTATAGGTAATGCTTGAGTGAGACTTCGGCACCTTTTTCTTAATTTTGATGACTTTTGCCAGAATACAACTGCTGAGCTGATAGAAACGTGTGTTAATCTAATCCCAAATTAAACAAGAAAACTCCTCATGCCTTGTGAGTTGTTCGTTAATGAAGCAAAATCATCAGAATTACTCCCTTGCAACTCCTACTTGCACCTTCATATACTCACATGCTCTTTTCGGAAGGGAAAGATGCCATATCTCTGCATATGGGTGTGGGAAGGGAAGGATGGAGGAGGAATTGAATGCAATTGCACATTTGTGTGCCTCTAAATTAGAGGAGGTGTAAAGCAGGTAAAGCAGTGGTCCCCAGCCTGTGGTTCCCCAGATGTTATTTCACAGTGCCTCTCAAAATCCATGAGGCTTTAGGAAGCTGAACTGCAACTGTATCTGAAAACCTAAAGTTGAGAACCATTAGTGTCATGTGACTGAGCTTTAAAAGAAGATGCTCTTGGTTTGAATATTCCTTTAAAAAACTCATTAGCAGTGCAATCTTATATATGTCTCCTCAGTTGTCAAACCATTTGTATCCACTGTCATTTTTCCGAAAATGTGTATGGGGTTACGACCTAGGTGATCTTTGGCAAGCCTATCCTAGCCACCGTGTCCCCGCCTGCATTGTGTGGGATAATAATACAGATTATTTTACAGGGTTGTTAAATTCTTGTGAAGTGTTTCAAGTATTTGAAAGAATTATCCAAATATATCAGCAGCAGCAGCAGTTTCACCAACAAAGACCGATGAGCCATGAGCCATGGGGAGATAATTGGGCTTTAGCTGGAGAATGAGTAATATTATTGTGAGAGAGGAAGAGAAACAAAGTGTCAGGGAGTGGGGTGAAATAAGAACCAAGCCCTTCCAGATTGCTTCACTGAACAAGAACAATGAGAACAGCCTACGTTCCTATGTTGTCAACAGCCTTGTGGGGCATTGAAGGCAAGGAGTGCTTCTGTCAAAGCCCAATGGACTGAACTTGATGGGGGAGGGCTTGTACCTATGCCAGTACACTGTGACACTAGGGAGGAAGAAAGGTTCATCACTGGGGGTCAACCACCTGTAACTGAATTCAGCCAAGTGGAGCATGTGGGCAAGGTTTCACACTTTACTCCACGGAAGAATGGGCACCATGTTTATAAATGTGCAGTAACCACTTGGTAGAAATTCCTATCATATGTTTAGTTGATTAGGAATTAGCTGTTTTAACTCACTTTAAAAACATTAATTTTGGCATTGCCTTAGTAATTCTTAAAGGAAATCTCATAAATGGGATAAATGCTTTGTGTTTGGGCTGTGGATATGTCTGACATTTTCTAAATACCCATAACTAATTATTTTGTTTTGCTTGTCTGTGGTTCAGTGATTGGTTGATTGATTGATTGATTGATTGATTGATTGATTGATTGATTGATTGATTGATTGATTGATTGATTGATTGATTGATTGATTTGATTTGATTTATACTCCGCCCAACTGGCCTATAAGACCACTTTAGGCGGCTTCCAATATAATGTAAACAATAAAATAATACAGAATTACATAAATCATACTATGACAAATACAATACAAAGATAGAATAGAAAATAAATAAAGGGGGAATAAAAAGAAAATCAGGTATTAGCTGGAGGGAAGGCCTGAATGTACAGCCATGTTTTAATTGAGTTTTAAAATCCACAATGGTTTTTTATATATATTTGTCCTCAAATGTATGTTTAGAAAATACTGTAATAGAACACAATTTTTTAAAATACTGTTTTTAAGTTTCCATTGTTATTATTGTTTCAACATATTTTAAAAAATGAATATCTATTACATCAAGATGAACAGTGTGAAATTTGGACATTAAAAATGCATTCTTTGTTTCTGTTTTTGGGAAGGTTTCTTCTTAAACCAGATTTTATGCGGAGACCAGACCGAACATTTGACCCTTTTTCCGAAACTCCTGTAGATGGTGTAATTGCAGCAACGTGTTCAGTACAGGTAGGAGACAAGATATACAATAACTCCTCCTGGAACAAAATGTCTTGGCTGAAAGTGAAATATTGTATTTGAAAGAAATTGTATGAAGTTTCTGTAAAATGAAAAGACCCAGAGGTGGTGCACAGACTTTTCATGCAGAAAGAAGCACATTTAAAAAAATGTGTCTAGAATCTCACATCAGTCACTGGAAATAATAAAAGGCTATATATCCTAGTGGTGTGTTTCAATATAAAGTGGGTTTATATGTTTGTGTCTTACAAGATTTGCTACGTAATATTTTCCCTCTTGAGTTATATGTCTGTGAAGGGTGGCAAACCTTTGGCACTCCAAATGTTTTGGATTACAGCTCCCACAATCCTTTATCATTAGCATTATAGACTAGGGGTCTTGGATACTGTTGCCCAAATAATCTGGTTTGCCACAGGTTTTAGTCTAGAGAAAAGGCACCTGAGGGGGGGAACATGGTTGAGATGTATAAAATTATGCAGGGGATGGATAAAGTGGATAGAGGCAAGCTCTTTTCCCTCTTACGCAATACAAAACCAGGGGGACATCTACTCAAACTGAGTGTTGGGAGAGTGAGAACAGACCAAAGAAAATATTTCTTTACCCAGCATGTTGTTAGTCTGTGGAACTTCTTGCCACAGGATTTGGTGATGGCATCTGGCCTAGATGCCTTGAAAAGGGGATTGGACAGATTCCTGAAGGAAAAGTCCATCTCAGGTTAGAAGCCAAGATGGGGATGGATAATCTCCAGGCTTAAAAGGAAGGTACCTCCAAATGCCAGATGCAGGGGGGGGGGTATCAGGAGACAGGGATCTAGTTGTCTCGTGTGCTCCCAGAGACATCTGGTGGGACCACTGTGAGATACAAGAAGCTGGACTAGATGGGCCCCTGGCCTGATCCAGCAAGGTTCTTATGTAGGTTCTCCACCCTGAACTAAAAGGTAATAGCTAGAGTCCCATTCTTTTAAAATAACCACTAAGTTTCAAGTAGTGTGTGACTTCTCTTGGAATTAGCCTGATCAGACTCAGTGAGCCTTATGGCCACATATAGGATGGCAGCCTTTCTTTGTGGTTGATCTTCAGTTTCCCCATATTTCAAATCATTGAAGAAGCTTCCCATTACTTGTGGTAAATGGCCAGTGAAAGTTATGCTGATGGTATTATGCCAGCCAACATAACAAGTAGGCTTTGAACCATGCTATTGATGCTCAGGTGGATTTTCCTGCTCCATCCTTTCCATTGAAGACCATGTGTGCCCTGTAGACAACATTTCACCATGCAGTAGATGAGGCATGATGGAGCTTCAGAGGGGGGGGGATAGCGAGACAGAGAGAGAGAGAGAGAGAGAGAGAGGAATTAGCTGAAATGTGGCAGCACTATCTTATGTGGATGGACATCTCTTGACACAGTATGGCTGCCTCTGTTTCGTTTCATCTATTTCAAAGTCTGTTCATTTCAACCCCCACCTACAACTCTCTGTATCCCTGTGCCATTTCCAAGATGGTCCCAAACCTTACTAGGAGCCTTGTGGCACAGTTATTAAACTGCAGCTCTTCAATCAAAGGTTCTGCTGATAAACTGAGTTTGATCCCAGCCTCAGGTAGCCAGTTTAGGATTGACTCAGCCTTTCATCTTTCTGGAGTCGGTAAATTGAGTACCCAACTAACGGGGGTGGGTGGGGTGGAGACGGGACAATGTGTAGCCTACATAATAAAAAAATGGCGAACCTCCTAGATACTGCTTTAAATACTATGGGGTGGTATATAAGCAGCACAGTTTGCTTTGGGACATTTTCTTTTCCCCAGAGGGATAGCAGTGGTGTTGTAGAGCAGGGTAGGAATGCTGTTTCTTTTTCTCTGGATTCAGCTCATAGGAATTTAAAAACTCGTTTGCCTCATTTAGACGATAAGTGCTGCTTTGATAGACTATGTTGATGTCACTTGCTATAGGCCCTGATCCGCATATTGATCCTTAGAAAAGGCAGTATTCTGCAGCAGCAGACTAGGCACCAAGAATGTTTTTAGAAAAATCTTTGCAGCTGAATGTTGAGAAGCAGGTGGGTCTCCTCTTTGGTACTCGTAAACACTTCACACATTTTGCACATCAAAAAGATTGTCATTGAATCTGTTAAGCTTACATATGGGTGAAGTACGAGGATGATCATACAAAGAAAGTTTAGTCCTCTGCACCGCGGTCCCCCAGTGACGCCCACTGAAAACTCTCACCATGAAATGTGCACCTTACATAGCTGTTGCCATTTTCGTCTCATCGATGTGCTGTACATTTTTGTACTTTCGTTTAAAGGTAATATCTGGCCAGTTTTTATCAGACAAAAAAATTGGCACTTACGTAGAAGTGGATATGTACGGCCTTCCTACTGACACGATACGTAAAGAATTCCGAACACGGATGGTGATGAACAATGGTTTGAATCCTGTTTACAATGAAGAATCATTTGTATTCCGAAAGGTATGATGCATTTCGAAAACCAGTTTATGCTTTTTGCAGCTTTAGCATGAAGAATGTTTTGCTTCGTTAACACCATTTTCCTGAGCAGAGATGATTTAGGGAGAATAAAGTCTCACTAGTGCATTCCCTTCATTTACAGGGCTGCACCATGATACACATGTCATCCTGGGTTAAGATTGACTTATTCTTGGGTTATTATTTTTTTAAGCGAAAACCTCTTGTAGCTCTCGCATGATTTTTATTTTATTTTTTCTGTTTGGCTTTTCCCTCTTCCTTGCTTTCTCCTCCTCCCTCTTGGAGGAACCTAGACCCGTTCGTGGCTAGGTCTGTGTTCCAGGTATGCAGTCTGCTCAGAATGAGCTCCAGCCGGTCAACCTCTGCATTCCATGGAGATTCCCACTCCTTCCCTGCCCTGGCAGTGGCTGCTGTCTTGCATTGTTCCTTCAGCCAAGAGGGCAGGTGAGACCCTGCATCCAAAGCTAAGGTCAATGTCATTACATGGATTAAGTCAGGAGGGGGCTGCCCCCACGTTTGAGGCCGGCTCCCTCATCCTGTGTGCGTCGTGTACATTTTTTTTCTCTCTTCCACCAAAAGCAAAGCAAAAACAAAAATATGCTATGACACCATGTGGTAAATGCATTTTCAAGATTATTTCACAGGGGTGAATTTACATGTGCCATTTTATGAAACTTTCTCATTGCGGTGTTTGAAAACTGGGATACGTCAGAATTTTTTTTTCCTGGAAGTACCTGCTTTAAATATTAGCTTAAGATGGCAGCATACTCATATGGCAGAATAGCTTATGCTGCTTCAGAGTGGAGGTGCGGACATGACATTTTAAAAAATTTCCTCCACATTTAAAAAGAAAAAACAGAAAAGCCTTCTCCATTGTTGTTCCAGGAGCTGTAGTCTGAAATGTAGCTTCTCCAGTTCTGATAAAAACTCCTTGCAAGTGAAAGTCATCCATAAGAAAGGTTCCACCCGTCCCTCTGACTCCTATGGGGATTTTCTCCTCAAAGGGAATTTTCAGAAAACAGTACTGAGTGTAAATTGGAAGGTTGTAATTTTAGAAGTAGCTGTGTTGGTCTGTGGAAATATTTCCCACAAAATGCAAAGAAACAAAAGACAAAAAGAAAAAAATGTGTCACCATAGCTGCCCAGAGTGGTCGACCAGACCAGATGGGCGGGATATAAATCAAATAAATAAATAAATTAAATAAATAAATAAATAAAAACTAACTATTCTATTTTAATGTGAGCTCACATTAAAATAGAATAGTTAGTCTTTAAGGTGACGCATGTTGTTATTGTTGTTTTGTCTTTGTTTTGTTGCTTTGGATTTTGCCTGATATAAATTGAAAGAGTACAATCTAAAATCTTGCAGTCTGACCTGGAGAGAGAAGTTGGATTGTGCCCTTGGTGACACATTGTGACAAGTGAAAAGGTTGTTTTAAATGTACTTTTTTTTATTACGCACAAATTATGTTAAAAAAAAACAACCAAAACTTTTTAAAACACAATAAATGTAGAAGTATAATGGGACAGGGGAATCTGTATGTAGGCTTCCATAAAAGATGTTGAAAATAGACTCAGAAGATAAAATTGTTTATATCTGTTGTGACTGATATTCTGTAGTCAGGCCAATTTCAGTGGTGGAGCTGCCCAGGACACTGTCTGGTCCAGTTGTCATGGGTGACTTTCAGTTGCTGAGGCTTGAGCATTAAACATGGTGCTTGATCCTGTTGAGCCAACAAAATGTGTGCTTGATCTTTGATCTCATTACATCTAGAAAGATGTTGGCTGAGTTGATATGGCTACAAAGCACCCCTTTCACAGAGGGAGTGGGACTTGCTTTCTTTAAAAGAGACAGTAATCAGACCACTCTTAAAGATGCTAAATTAGGACCCAGATCTGAAAACAGCAATAGGCTGATTGATTGCTCAAATCATTTCCCAAGGGCCTGCAAAAGAATGGGGCTTATCACGGGTACTATCTCTAGTCATTGCTTTATATTATGATACATTCTGCTGGTTAGTTCTGGTTGTTTTATTTTTAAGCTCTTGTAAATGACGCAGAGAGGTCTTGTCACTGTATAGTTTAAAACTACAGTGAATGAATTATAAATAAAAAGTTCATACCATATGTGATGGCAACACTGCAGAATTCTGCCATCTCATATCCACCTTGATCTGTGGTGAAGACGCAGGCAAAGGTTTGAGATGCACTGTCTTGGGCATGTGAGTACAATCTGTAGCCTTAGGAGAAATGAGCTGAGAGCTGTTGAAACTGCACATGTAAATTACAGACCAGCTTCACTATTGAATATGGACGATAAGATATATGCCTCTGTTTTAGCAGACAGACTGAAAAAAGTTCTTGTACATATAATTCATGAAGATCAGTCAGGCTTTCTGCCAAAGAGACAGATGAGAAACAATATTAGGACAATATTAAATGCATTAGAATATTATGAAACACAACCAGGAAGAGTGATTGCTATGATTTTTCTTGATGCAGAGAAGGCCTTTGACAACATCAATTGGGATTTTATGTTAAAACAATTGGAAATCACAGAAGCAGGAAAGGACTTTGTTGAGGCAATAAGGAGTATCTATAAACAAAAGAAAGTGAAGATCAGAATAAATGGAGAACTTACACAGGATATAAAAATGCAAAAAGGAACAAGAGAAGGATGCCCATTACAAGTTAGACAGAACACAGATATAAAAGGACTCCAAATATAAGAGGGGAAGAATATAAACTACAGGCATTTGCACATGACATGGTCTTTATCTAGAGGATCTGATAAATTCAATAGGGACATTAACAGAAACAATAAAAAAATTTTTAGAGAAGTATCTGGACTAAAGGTAAATAAACAAAAAACACAAATCTTGACTAAAAATATGAAGAAAGAAGAGATTCAAAATTGAGTAGAAATGACAGGTTTTAAAGAGGAGAAAAAAGTTAAATACCTAGGAATTCAGATTTTAAAAAAACCAAGTACCTTGATGAAAGACAACATCAAACTAATTGGTCTGATCAAAAAAGATCTGGAAAAATGGTCAAAATTGCAATTATCATTTATGGGGAGGATTGCAGCTATGAAGATGAATATATTACCCAAAATACTATTTCTTTTTCAGACAATACCAGTTCTTACAAAACAATTAATACTTCAAGAATTTACCAAAAAAGAAAAAAAAAAGAAAAGAAAAATAAAGAAAAGAAGTAGTAGTTTGTCTGACAAGGGAAAAAAACTAGACTAAAAATCAAAGCAGTTCAAGCTCCAAAACAAAGAGCAGGCTTTGGACTTCATTATTATTATTATTATTATTATTATTATTATTATTATTATTATTATTATTATTATTATTATTATTATTATTATTATTATTATTATTATTATTATTATTATTATTATTATTATTATTATTATTATGCCTGTGCTCTAGTTTGGATAAAGAAATGGATAATTTTAGAAAATGACAGAATATTAAAACTAGAAGGACATGATTTAAATCTAGGATGGCATGCCTTCCTATGGTATCAAAAAGCAAAAGACAGTAAACAATTTAAAAACTATCTGATAAGGAAAGCTTTAAACTGGGTATGGACCAAGATCTGGGAAGAAAATTACCAAAAAGTTCCTGAATGGGTCTCACCAATGGAAGCATTTACACAATCAGCATTAATGGAAAAGAAGAAACTCTGTATTTTTTTTATTTACCCTAATACCCTGATCCAAATCCCCTTCCCTATGGCTTTCCCTTACCCAATGTAAAACAAATAAAAATATGAAATAAAATAAAATGCACAGGTAAATTCTCCCTCACTTGCGAACCCTGGTGTCCCTAAATTTTTATATCCCATTCTTTTTTTTTTTAATCAATTGGAGTTTCATCCAAAGTATGTGCGTCATGGTGCCGTCTTCAACAGTGTCTTTTATCCTTTTGCTTGTTCTGTTGTCTAGAATGCAGAAGAATTACCTGCTTCTTTCCCCCCTGTAGTGATGGAAGCTTTGAGCTAGTAATCATGCCCTTTTACAATATGACTGTTTGACAATGCCAAATATACATTTTCCTGGTAATTTGGCACAAATTTAACATATCTGACATTTCGTCTGACAACAATTAAGAAGGCCAATCTCAATAAATATGGCACCAGAGTCCAATTGCAGGAAAATGACTTTTGTAACACAGTGAGGCAGTAGGTTTAGGCTTCGTGGTGCCTCTAGAGCACGAACCTCGTGCAAAACCTTAGCAGGTAATGTGTGAGCCACGTTTGAATGTCCTGTTTTGTTTTGTTTTGTTTTTTAAAGTAAAACTCCTGTTATAATACGTATTGCATGTTGTTGTTCCATTGTGAGATCTTGGTGAGCTGTGATAATGATATTTTTATTGCTCGCATTTAGCCAATCTCACTGTATTTAACAGTGCATGCCAGCCTGGATGTTTCTGAATAAATGGTTGATTTTACAACTATAAACTTACAGCCTGATCTTGTGAAGCTACTAGAAGTTACAACAGTTCAAGCAGTAGCCTAGGCTCTTCATAGAGACCAATGCTTATTGTTATTAGTGTGTGGCCAGCAACAGGGGACATCTGATTGTATCCCACTAGGCAAACAGAGCATCTCTTAAGACCACCTGGGATTCAACATTTTCCGCCATTATTCCCTGGAGCCTTCATTACTTTTTCATACATGCCCAAATTTTGGATATCTTATTTTCACACTACCATCTGTCTTGGAGCTTTTTTCCTCATACAGAAAGACAGGTGAATAATATTTACATATATATATATACACGGACCATTCTCAGGTTGTTTTTTTCTTCGCCTTTTCCATACTTGTGGTCGCCAAATAAATGAACATTCTGAGACTATTAGTTCTTTCTGGTAGAAGAGCAGAAAGTTTGACTGAACCTAAGTATTCATGGTCCACATTAAAATGTAGATAAATGCTCTCAAATGTTCTTGGTGATTTTCTGAATCCTACCGTGCAGAGATTCCCTGCCAAAACTTCTTTTTAAACCAGCACAGTTTCCTATCTTTTGAAGAAAAAGAGACCACAAATTGGTTTTTCTTATTTATATTTTTTAATTTATTTCACCTGTTTTCCATAAGACACTGCCAAACTGTCTTATCAAGTGAATCTACACAGGAAAGATGTCATTCTGCCTGAGAACTGTCATAGTCTCATGGACCTTAGGATTTCTTCCTGGCATATACAGAGGAATCCTGCACATGAAAGATGCCAGTTTGTAACAAAACCTGCACAGCTTGGCAATTCTTTCATGGGGGGGGGGGAGACTGTGAAACCACTGAGAAATCCCATGAGATTTTCTTGAAGAGGAAGGTGGACTCAGGCAGAGAAATGCCACTGCAATGATAAAAGAGGCATTTTTTTTCTTGGTTCCTGATAAAGAGTGAGATGCGGAGAGATTCATGTTATCAGCATGTGTTGCCTAATTAGTGGATAACAGTATCTGGGGGGAAAGAGTTGTTTGGAGAAAAAGAATAAATATTATGACTTTTTGCTAAAGATTGCTAAATGGAAGGACCCTCTTCTGTTTAATTTATTTGATTCCTCATGACTGGTGTTGATGCAGCCTATTCCAACAGAACACCATGGTGGCTTGTTCTTTGCAATTGTATGTGCAGACCACACTGGTCTCTGCTGGTGATTGTACAGTAATGAAAGATGTCATTTCTCTTACTGCTACAAGAAGAGCTAAAATACACACACCCCAAAGAATTCTGGAGGGTCAATAATCTTCCTTCACATACAGTAATATCTCATGCCCCATAGCAGGTGGCAATCCTTTTGCAAGAGTTCTTGTTTACGCCACATACCATAAGCGAGCAGATCACCTCCCTCCCTTTGTCTCTGCTTGATTAAAAGAACAAAAATGTCAGACAACCATCTGCTTTGCCCTAATCAGGTAGATTTCTTCTCTCTGAGCAGATAAACCATTGCAGTCTGCTTTAATGGCATATTCAGTATCATAAATTGGAAAAGTAAGTGTAATAACAGACAGTAGATCCACTGCACTGGGAAAACTGCCCAAGGATACCAGGATGCAAATTCCAAGGTGTCTACTTTGGCTCCTTAGACATTTCTTCCAGAAGTCATGTAATAGCAAGGACAGCCAATGCCATAGCAAATGCAAGTATAAATCACTTAGATGAAGCTACATGCCAAATAGTCCAGAATAAGATAATGCATCTGTCCAGTAAGTTAACCTGTTTTTTTTTCCTGTGCCTTAAAGCAAAACTACAGTGTGTTCTGAAAACTTAGACTGGGTTGCATGATGAGCAGGTGGTCCTTGGACTGGGGAGCATCTTAAAAGATTGCAGATAGAATGTATCAACCACTTCTGTTCTTTGCATCTCAGCTGAACTATAAAATCAGCAAGTTCCTCACTCTCTCACCTCATGGGACACCAAAATATTCCATCATTTTCACAGCAAGTTGTGCATATGGCAACTCTGAATTTTATTCCCTTTTTTTAAAAAATGGTACAGTGTGAGACAATTTAGGAAGGAGAGAGCAGTGTAGTTTTCATAGTACCACACTAGCCATGCTGCACATGTTTCTCTGAAAAAATCTATTCATCAACAAAACATGGTGTCCTCCATCAGTTGTAGAACTTCTGCCTTAGGAACTGATATTTTGCAGTGGCCTAGCATGACTCCATTTTTACAGCGTGCAACTTGAACAGACTTCAGTTGATCTGTTTAGTGAAGGTCTTCTTAATGACATGACATCTTGCATGTATTACTCTGCCCAAATAATTAATTACCTAGAACATCTATGAACTGCCTTTTCTTCCTATCAATCTTATCACTCACTCTCACATATAAAAAGATACAGACATTTTGTAGTTTCTAGGGTCAGATTTAGAGAGAAGTCTTAATGCTAGTGGCATTGTAAGGTAGGTATCTATCCTGGCTAAATGAAGCAACCCATTACATTGAGAGGTTTCCTATGTCAAAATGTTAATATACTGGCACAGACTCTTGGAGAACCTTTATTCAATCCTGTAGACAAAATGAAACTTTGCTAAACAACATGAGAAATGTGTATTGGATGGTTAAGATGTGCACAGGAGATGGAACACTAACTTTGTCAGCCTTTCAAGACAGGTTCTTGTGCCTATGATTTGTAAAGGAACCATTTGGCCATCTATTTCCACTTTCCTAAGCAATGTAAATTCGATGTTGATGCCTGTACTATTGACTGGTTTTGGTCGGAAGGTTACTGTCCCTCCCGAATAACTGTGGAATTAGTGAACCCTGTTTGCCTGGAATGATGCTGCTCTTGGATGTCAACTGTATTTACCACAAAGTTTCATTCTTTATGATGGTGGGAGAACAGTGTTCTCTGCCCAAGTTTCAGGGGTGAGATATTTGAGATGACTGTTCTCTATAAGAGGAACTTGTGGAGATTTCCCAAATCCTATCCTTTATAGCATTTTCCCCTTTGTGGATGACAATACTGACATTGTATTTAATTTTCCTAATCTTAAAAAATAAAAGAAAAATATTTAATAGTTTTGTATTGGCTGTGCATACATGGGGGGTGAGATTTCTCCTCCACTTAATATTCTGTTTAGGAAAATGTGTCAGTTTTTTCTGCTGGTGTAGAAGCGCAATCATTTTAAAATACTATTTGCCCACCACCATCAAAAATAAAACTTTGTGGCAAGTTCCATTTATTTGTTTGGCCAATAAGTGGTAAGTCTTGAAATGTTGGCCAAAATCCAGTTGCTATCCCAAACTGAGTAGATCCATTGAATCAATGTTCTATTTACAGAAGTGTTGATTTGCCATTCAAGCTTTGATTCAGTGGAATTATTATAGTTGTGACTAGTGTTAGGGCTTGTTCGCAATGGGAAATTTGCTGTGGTCCAATCCACACTCAAAAGGTTCCTATCTCCAATGTGAGCCATTTCAACTCTTGTTTGAGCAATCCTTCCATCCACACTGGAGATCATGCTATGGGCCATCTAATCCCTTGCATATCCACCCCCCATCAGCAAACCTCTAGCAGCCCCATCTCAGCAGGAAATCTGAAAAGATTCTGCAAAGGGAATCCATGTATCAATCTATATGCCAGTGTGGATGCCCTCTTAGGCCATTATTCTTTTCTGATATGGATTCCCAGCAGATTTACTTTCTATATAACATGTGTGATAAACTAAAGAGTGTCTTCAACAAGGGTTGTATTGCTGCAATTGTGTGCATTCTCACCTATCTGCATGATTACAGAACATAGATATTACTGAGAGCAAAAAGGGAACTATCTAAAAGAAAATTAAACCCCAGTAGATACTATGTTAAAGTGGTTTTAGACAGTACTAGCTATATTTCAGTTCTTACCACCCATTACAAACTCTGCCTCTGAGATTCATTGTCCACTTCTAAAAATCAAACACTTCATTTCTGATTTCTTTCCCTGTTCCAAATGTTCTTGCTTTTGAGTTTTAGAAGAAAACTCTAGCATAACGTCTAGAAAATTCTCTAATGGGCTGTTTCCACCACTGCATTCGCTATTCACTGGTTCTGTTTATATATTCTAGGTAAAATGATACATGATGCCTTAAAATGCTAGACTTAAGCCTACTGTTCTTGTAGAGCTACAGCCTGGTAGACAGCATCCTGCCTGGCACAATTACAGCCTTGCCGTAGATGTTTACCCTGGATTCCTTTGAAGAGAACATTAAAATATATTGGAACCAACTGTAACCTTCTTTGTTCTTGGGTTCCTTAGGTTATCTTGCCCGACCTTGCAGTCTTGAGGATAGCCGTTTATGATGACAACAACAGACTGATTGGCCAAAGGATATTGCCTCTAGATGGTCTTCAGGCAGGTTACAGACACATTTCGCTTCGAAATGAAGGCAACAAACCATTGTCTCTACCAACAATCTTCTGCAATATTGTACTCAAAACATATGTGCCTGATGGGTTTGGAGGTAAACATTTGCATTGGTGCCTTTAACACTGGGAAGTTTACTAGGGGAAGAATTAACACAATGTAACACATTCATAATCCTAAAGGTGGAGAATTTCTAAACATTTTTAAGGCATTTCTATATAGCATCTTGCATGTGCATTGTATGTAGAAATTCTGCTGATTGCAAAAAAAACATGGTTTGGATTCAACCTGAGTCTGAAATCAACATGAAAAATTAGAAATCACCAACTTACAGCATGAACTTAGTATAAATTTTGGAACACATGTGGTTTGGTCACCTGCCTTTACTTTGAAATCCCATAGTCGGAGTGTGACCGAGTTATACTATCAGTGTCAACACTGTTGAGAACAGACAGGGTTTCTGCTTGGGAAGGGAGGAAGAGAGAATGGTGGTGAGAAGGGGTGAGGATTCCTCTGCTACCCATCAAACCTGAATCCACTTTTCAATTTGGAGGCAGATTTAGTTGTGGGATCTCAAAACGGTGGATACTCCAAAGAAAGCTCTAATAGTGCTTATGTTTCCCTGTTAAAATATTGGGGGTAGGGAGTGTCACCATTGTCCATCCTTGAGACCTGCCTCTCACATGCAGGTATGGTTCCCAACCTTCTTGGCCAACCCCGCCTAGTACTGAAGAAAGAGATCTGTCTACACCTTGAAGAACCCAAGAAATGGCTAAGCTTCTTAGATGCTTTCTCTCTTCCTCCTCCTCCTTCTTGTCTCGACTACCATGTCCTAGTGAGAGCATTGTGGACTATATACCTGTTGGAACCTCCTTTGAAGTATGCCATCGCTTGCACCTAATTAGTCCTTTGATGATGGGGTGGGTAATAACTGACAAAATTAAGCATAGACTCTGTGTAGAAATTTATTTGACACATTTTGAAAAGATCTGGAGGAGGAGAGAAAAAAAAATCTTGACTGCATGTTTTAAATTTATTTTAGATATTGTGGATGCCTTGTCAGATCCAAAGAAATTTTTATCTGTCATGGAGAAAAGAGCAGACCAGATGAGAGCTATGGGGATTGAAACGGTAAGTAGTAATTAACTATGGATGTGAACATGATTTGCATTTTTACCTAAATCCTCTTACTAGAAGATTTACAAGATGGGAGCAGTGACAAGTTTGGCCAGTTTTCTCATTGTTTGTGTTGGGTAGGCTTCGCCATGATTAGTTTTGGGCTAGAGCTCTGGATTTGCATGATTTGACAGGTCATTATGATGTGTCACTAAATGTATTTTTCTCTGTAAGATGCAACAATGTATGAATGAAATAGTGCCTAGGTTGTGTATGGGTAATCTGTAGATATATTTTTTGCTAATGAGAGTATCTAGCACATACATTTTTCATTTTAAGAAAAACTTTTGATTATTTTCTCTACTAAGTTTGAACAAGTGTGGTCTGTGACAAAATGTTGCAGTATAGAATGCTTCTATTATAGCTAGCTAGTAGTACATATCCAGGATATCCATTCCATTCCACTCCTTCCCGATGGGAGGTGTATGCGTAAATTACACATGCACACATACCTCATTCATCATTCAATATCCAGGGGCGTGGTCAATACTTACAAGGCAGGTGTGTATATGCATGTTTTGTCCTTCTGTAAATCATGGGGGTTTCCTTAAGCCTGCCTTTCCCCCCTCTCTCTCACACACACACTTTCTAAGAGTCTGGAGTTTCATGAGGCGGAGCATCCTTTGGCAGCAACAGTAAAGTAGTAAAAAGCCTCAGTACATTGGAGACAACAGCAGTTTCTGCCTGTTGGGTTTCTAGGTCATCTGGGAGATGCAGAGCCATTTAGAGAGACTTCGCAGTTCAAGAATAATTGCAAATTTTGCCAGGTGCTTTGTTCTGAGTTTGCAAAAAAAATATGATTTAGGTTGTATGCTTATGGTTAACGTTATTCTCTTCACTCTCTTTGCATGGCACTTGCAAGCAATGCCCTGGAACAGCAGTGGTTTCTGTGGGCTGAGTTGTATCCATGTTCTCCAATGTTGGAACCTCTGAAGCCATGTCTTTTTTCCCCCTCTCAAATCCAGATTTCTCAATGGTATATAGAAAACAAACAAACAAAAAACACCCTTGTTTCTTGCAGAGTGATATAGCAGATGTTCCAAACGACACTTCAAAGAACGACAAGAAAGGCAAGGCTAACAATCCGAAAGCAAACGTTACCCCTCAGACCAGCTCTGAACTTAGGCCAAATACCACTTCTGGTGGGGGACCTGGAGTGGAAACTAAGAAAGGTAAACATGGATTTGAAAGACTTCAAAGGTCTCTTATTGTTTTTCTTTTCTTTTCTGGAAGTACTGTGCCTCACGTTTGTAGCTATCATAAAGCATGACTATAAAACGCTTTTTGTCCTTGTTTACAATATTCACCACAATGTCTAAGCAAGATGGGATGGCTCTCTAAAATGCCATTAAGACGACTCAGTTACTGATATTGAAAAGAATATCAACATGTTTGCTTTACTTTTTCTTTTCTTTTCAGGTATAGAACTTATTCCTCAAATAAAGATAGAGGATTTAAAGCAAATGAAGGTATGTCTATGCTAAAAGTTAGCATTTATGTGCCTAATAATCATGTGCTATCCAGTCAATTCTGACTTATGGCAATCATTTTTTCAGGGTTTTTCCAGATAGTGAGTACTCAGAAGTGGTTTACCATTGGGACTGTGCAGCTTGCCCAAGGCTCTACTCACAGGAGGCAATGGGGGGGGGAATCGAACTCCCAACTTCTGGCTCCACAGCCAGATCCCTAAACTACTAACCTGGCTGTTACACATATTTAATTACTGTATTTCAATGCAACTACATTGTAATTAAAATGGTGTGAAAAACCAATCCTTAATCATAAGCTTACCGTATCCAGTAGTTTTATTTTCATATGATAATCCTTGCTCACGAAGTAAGTCACTCCAGGGTGCATTTTGTTTTTTCCTGGCTTCTCTTTAACCCCTCAGCACCTAGAGCACCTGTGAGCTGGTGTGGTGTTGGATGGTTAGAGTGCCCCCGGTTACCCCAGAAGAAATCACTGAGCTGATTTCCTCCCTGAAACCCCGGAAAGCCCCTGGCCCAGATGGTATCCTCCCCGAATTTCTACTCAACAACCCCTCATGGTGGTCCCCCTTCCGTTCTAACCTCTTTACTCTTATCAATAATTCCGGCCTTATCCCCTCTCCCTGGCTTTCCTCAACTATCGTTCCAATTTTCAAAAAAGGTGACCCCTCCCTCCCAAACAATTACAGACCCATCAGTCTCCTATCCTTTATAGGAAAACTATACTCCAAATATCTCCTTTCGAAACTCACCTCTTGGTCCTCTGCTATTGGACTCCCCGGTAAAGAACAGATTGGCTTCCGCCCAGGCGCCTCCACCCTGGACCATACTCTCACACTCTCCTTCCTGATTAACAAATACACTAAACACTATGGTGCCAAAATGTACTCAGCCTTTATCGATCTCAAAGGCGCATTTGATTCGGTCAATAGAGACTTACTTTGGAGGAAACTTTCCAACTGGGGGATTGATCAACGCCTCCTGTTTCTAATACAGCGGTTACATTCCTCCAATACATGCCGAATCAGGATTGACCGTGCTGGCACCCTGACAGATAATATCCCTGTCACCAAGGGCGTACGCCAGGGATGTATCCTAGCCCCCCTCCTATTCAACCTCTTCCTCGCTGACCTCCCTTCCTCCCTAACTGGCACTGACTTCCCCCCCCTGCTCTAAACAACTCGTCTACCCCTCTTCTTATGTATGCGGATGACGCCCTTCTCCTCTCTATCACTAAATTGGGCCTCCGCAAGCTCCTCCTCTCCTTTCAACAATACTGTTCCAGCAACGACCTAACCATAAATTCAGAGAAAACCAAAATACTGGTTTTTGGCAAATCCTGGGCCCCGTCTCCCTGGAGAATTGGTAACTCCACATACCAACAGGTCCAGACCTTCAGATACTTGGGGATTCTTTTCCACTTTCGGCACTCATGGAGCCCACACCGCACCTCCGCAATCGCTTCTTCCTCTCTCTCCCTCAGTGCAATTTCCCGTTTTCACTTTCATTCTGGTAATCAGTATGTACCTGCTGCCACCAAAATTTTATACTCCAAGACAATTTCCCAGTTACTTTATGGAGTCCCAATTTGGATCGAGGCAACAAACTCTGAAATCGATAAGGTGGCTGCCTCCTTTCTTAGGAAAATCCTCGGGATCCCTAATCTTATCAGACTTTCCACCATTACTCTAGAACTGGGTATTCACTTACCCTCTACCCTAGCCTGGACCACCACCTTCAAGTTCTGGCTCAGAACTCACCTCCTAACCCCCTCTGACTCGATCCTACAAGATTTATTAAAGGACCCCTACACTTCTACGTGGTTTCACTTCATAGAAGCCAAACTATTGTCATTATCTCTCTCTGTCGAAACTCTCGCCGACATGAACCTCAACTCAGCATATCAAATCATTAGATCCAACCTTTATGACCTTGAACATGCAACCCTATTCTCCCAATTGAACCCCACCTGCTCTCCTCTTGCTTTTGGCCTATCCCCCTCCCTTGGCCGCCCCTCCAATTATTTTAACCAATTGTCCAACCCTCAAAAAAGACGAGCTTTTATGCTCGCTAGGCTGAATATCTTCCCATCTGCAGCCCATCTTGGGAGATTCACTCGAATCCCCCGCCCCAACAGATTGTGTCACTCTTGTGCATCCGAACCCGACTCCTTGGACCACATCTTACTCCGGTGCCCATCCCACAACATCCCCCGTAAGCGGCTACTAGGCCCACTCCTCTTTTCCCTCTCCCCTTTTTCCCCCGACCTTACCCCCATACTCCTGAGTGATTTCTCGCCTTTTATCACTAGTCAAGTTGCTGACTTTCTCCTAACTGTTATGAAGACCTCCCCTCCCCCTACCCTAAACCCTCTGTAAATCTCTCTGAACCTAGCCTACTATAATCCCAACCTCACCCTTCCCCCCACCCGGTATTGGAATGTAACTATCTTGTGTACTCCCTGTACCCTGTAATGCCAATAAAGGTTTCTGCATGTGTGTGTGGTTAGAGTGTTAGACCTGGACTCAGGAGACCTGGGTTTAAATCCCTGCTCAGCCATGGAAGCTAACTGGGGGGTGGGGGTGGGGGTGGCAGCAATGGCAAACCATTCCTTAAACATCTCACATATGTTAAAAATCCTGTCAGAGTCACCATAAATTTGGAAACAACCTGATAGTACATAACAGCAACCGAACACCAGAGGAATCTTTTAAAATTGTTGGTAGAGGTTGCTAAGGAGCTGATAGGAAAAGTACGCCCACCTGCCTCCCTTCTTATACCCCTCCCATGCATTAGTATGTTGCTGATGGGCTTTCATTATGATGGATAAAATGGAAGATAGTAAGACTAGTAGGGAAATGTTTGAACAAGCCAAGAATCTAAGCCTCCAGATTCTTATAATAAGTCCTTGTACCATAGGTTTGTTAGTTATGTGGCCAACCTAGCAGTTCGAAAGCATGCAAATGCAAGTAGGTAAATAGGGACCACTTCGGTGGGAAGGTAACAGCGTTCTGTGTCTAAGTCGCACTGGCCATGTGACCACGGAAGTTTGTCCTCGGACAAAACGCTGGCTCTATGGCTTGGAAACGGGGATGAGCACCGCCCCCTAGAGTCGAACACGACTGGACAAAAATTGTCAAGGGGTACCTTTACCTTTACCTACCTAAGGTTTGAAGGTTATGTTAAATTTTGTAAAATGGCTTTAAGTCATCAGTATGAGCAAGTACTATTCTGAGCATTCTTGCAATTTCAGTAATTTCTCTTTCTTCCAACCCCCCTCTCTCTTTTTTTGTGGAACAGGCATATATAAAGCATTTGAAAAAACAGCAAAAGGAGTTGAATGCTTTGAAAAAGAAGCATGCAAAGGTATGATTTTTTTAATGATTTACTTGGTATCTGTTGTTAGAAAAGAAAAAAATATTGTTGTGATATAGCGTAGCACATACATACAAAGGCGAAATTACAGTTCATGTAATATACAGTAGCACTGCTTCATTAACTGTGGATCTGTCTGAATAGCTAAGTAAAACAATAGCTATAGGAAATACGAGTTGTTGGACATAACTGGACTTTGTGTGGGATCCCCATCTTTCTGGTGTGTTGCTGTTGCTAAGCCACTTCAAAAACAACCTGGCACTTTGAGCTCTGTCGAGAACAATTTTCACTGACATCCAAACTGTAATCTTTATTCTTTTTGAAACTCATATAAAGCAGAACTGTTATAATCTGTTTTATTCCCTGAAAGCTTTTAACTTTCTTCCTCCATGAGGAAAAGAATAACCAGAAAGGAATATAAGAAGCATGGGATGGATGGTGCATTTGAATTTGTGGCCCTTTGTAGAAATGAATGGTGTCTTGGAGGAGAATGCGAAAAGAAATTTTATACAGTTTTTCTTGGAGTGTTCCACCTCCTTTTTTCCCCCACAGAGTTTCAGGCAGCTCCTAAATTGTATTGTGGTAATGTCCTCACATGATGACTATATATGACTTTAAAAGTTCCTTAGAGAGGAATCCTATATACAGTATATCTCCTCAGAAAGACCTCCCAGTGAGTCCCCCTGATGAATCTGATGTCATGGTGATGCTGTTCAGATTCATTTTTCTCTTAAAATTTCTCTGGACCAAGAATGTCTGAGCCTTGTTCTCCATGAACATCACAGGCCAGCTTTTCCAGCCACGTTTTCTTCCTCTTGGGAGGGATCGTTAGAATGGCCTCTGGCCTGGACTTTAAAAAGAACAATGAGCTTTACATTTTCATGTTCGGGTTTCAAAGTGCTGACCAGTACTCTGCTTGTTTAGTGTGAAAAGCACTATAAAATTCTCTTTTAAGGTTTTGTAAAAAGACTGTATTAAATTAAAAGTAAAATATTTTTATCATCATTCAAAGCTGTTTAATGAAAGGAGATCTACAATGAAATTCAGAATTAATAACCTTTAAATACTGTATCTTTTATATGATAATGTTATAATAAAGCTAACTCAATAAACATAATTTAACAAAAGACAATATGTCTGTCCTATGTATAGGCTATGATTAAGGATTTGTACAGAGTGCCCCATAATTTAATTCTACAATCTGCTTGCCAATAAATAAAGTGTAACTCTTACTCCCCCACCCCCCGACATTCAGTGTTTATGAATGAATACTTGCAACCTCAAGGCACAAAGACTGTTAAGAATAAGAAGATAACATGCAGATTTAGTTTTGTGATAGCATACTTTTCTGTTGCAGGAACACAGTATTATGCAGAAGTTGCACTGCACACAAGTTGACAAAATGGTGGCACAGTATGACAAAGAGAAATTAGCTTATGAGAAAATCCTTGAGAAGGCAGTCAAGAAAAAGGGGTATGCTTTTTTAAAATGGATTGCAGGTCTGCTTTAATTTTGACTATAAATCTCTTGCATTAATTAACTTCTTTGTTTTGTTCCTGGTTCTCACTTGAATCACTGTTTGTTTCATGTAAACATTAAACGAGTATTTCACCTGCTAATAGAATTCAGGAGAGTAAGCTGAATTGAGGCCAAGGATTTGTCCAGTTTCTCAGCCCTGACATTTGGCTGGAGGAAAAGGCTGATGATAGCCAGGCCTTTCCAGTCATGGATCCTCGATGGGATTCACCCTTTGTTCCTATCAGCTTCAGCCAGCGTAGCTGATGACCACAGACAATGGCTTGCAGTCCAATAAACATTTAGGGATCTCATGGTTGGGAAAGGGCTTCAGATGACTCTCAGAGCCCTCCTTGGTGAAAGACATATTTTTGGAGTAATCTTAATAATCTGTAACTTTCAGAGGGCTATTCTACTCCTATTGTGAAGCAGGGTAAAGCGGCATAACATTCTAGAGCAGTGGTGTTGAACTGTGGCCCTCCAGATGTTCTTGGCCTTCAACTCCCAGAAATCCTGGCCAGCAGAGGTGGTGGTGAAGGCTTCTGGGAGTTGACGTCCAAGAACATCTGGAGGGCCACAGTTCGACACCACTGTTCTAGAGAGAGAGACTTAATTCTTACATTTATTCTCCATTTTTGAGGTCACTGTGACAAACCCAGACCTACTGGGATATGCCACACGTTAACTAAGCTGCCACCAACCATTCCCTATAAGAAGTCACACAGACCAGGGATGGATTTTTAAACAAATAAAGAACAAGGTTTATTTAAAACAACACACAGGGAAAATAAAATGATTAGGTGAATAAGATATAGTAACGTGGCTTAGTCTCATTCATACATGCATACAGTTTGGTTCACACAGAACCCTTAACTTGAAGCACAGACCCTGAACCTATCAGTTCTGGCTAACCAACAGACACCTGAACCTATCAGGTTGGTACTCTGACACACAGTAGTACCCTGTCTGACACACAAACTCCCACACCAGCTTCTTCTTCCCAGCTGCTGCTTCTTCACATCCCAGCGTCTTCTGAACTTCACCACACAGGCTTCACATATATATACAGTACAGCCCCTCCTCCTGATGTCCCGCCTTCCACTCCCCATAGGATGGAACTTTCCCTCCAAACCCATGACAGCCAGGTAACATCAGTGCTCTATGTAACACCTCCCCTCTTTATAAGTTGTTTTGTAGGGGGAAAGCTAAGGTGCTTTTTCCCAAAAAACAACCTGGATAAAACACACAACAACAGTTATACATACAATATCATACTTACTTATACTTACATTCTAAGTTAACCATATCAATTAGGCATTTAAACATTTACCATATACATTACATCAATTTACCTTTATTCATACAAACCAAGTTCAAAAACCCAGGTACATTTAACTTTTTGTCATCAATATATATACATAGTCCTTGTTTCTTTCGCCGTCTTCAATCTTCAGGTCTTCTTGACAAGGCGTCAGCAACACAGTTCACTGACCCTCTGACCACCTTCACTTCAAAGTCATAGTCCTGCAGATTTAAAGCCCACCTCATAAGTTTGCTATTGTGGGTTTTCATTGTCTTTAACCATTGCAATGGTGAATGGTCAGTGCACAGAATAAAATGTCTTCCCCAGATGTAAGGCTTGGCCTTCTGGATCGCGTAGACTATGGCCAAACACTCCTTCTCCACGGTTGCCAAATGTCTCTCACCTTTTTGAAGTTTCCTACTCAGGTAGGACACTGGATGCTGGTCACCATTCTCATCCTCCTGGCACAGAACTGCTCCTACCCCGCTGTTAGATGCATCGGTGTAGATGATGAACTCCCGGTCGAAGTCTGGAGCACGCAGCACTGGATAGTTGATTAACGCCTCCTTCAACCTCTGGAACGCCTCCTCACAGTCGCTGGTCCACGGGATGCGGTCATCAGCCTTCTTCCTCGTCAGATCGGTCAGCGGAGCCGCAATCTCGCTAAACCTCGGGATGAACTTTCTGTAGTAGCCCACCAACCCAAGAAATGATTTGACTTTTTTCTTGGTGTTGGGTCTGGGCCAATCACGAACAGCTTCTATTTTGGCCTCCAGGGGTTTTATCACTCCTCCCCCTACCATGTGACCCAAGTATTTTATTTCTGGGCTACCCAGCTGCAGTTTGTTCTCTTTGCAGAGCCTAGGCCAAAGCACTTCCTCCCCTGGGTCAAAGTGCCTCTCCCTGGCTTCCTGGTCATCCCCAGCTTTCTTTCTGACCTTTTGAGCTTGCAGGGTCTCTGCTGCTAGCTCTAGGTTTCTCTTTAGGTCATTCCTTAAAGAGTCTATATCTGTCACAACGTCTTGTGGGTCATCCTGGGTGATCTGCTCCCAATTTTGTTTGATCAAATCAAGGGGCCCTTTCACCCTTCTCCCAAATAAAAGTTCAAATGGACTGAACCCGGTACTGGCTTGTGGCACTGATCGATAAGCAAACAAAAGGGATTGCAGCTTCTGGTCCCAATTGTTTGGATTCTCTGCCAAGTAAGCCCTAATCATGCGCATTAGAGTCCCATTGAACCTCTCAGTCAACCCATCACTTTCAGGATGATAGGCAGTGGTTTCCTTGTGCTTAATTCCACAGATTTGCCATAAGCGTTTCATGAGCTTTGATGTGAACGATGCTCCCAAATCTGTGATTATTTCTGAGGCAAATCCCATCCTGGACATATACCCCACCAAGGCATCTGCCACTGTGTTAGTTTCAATGTTAGTCAAGGGTATGGCTTCAGGGTACCTCGTGGCATGGTCCACAATGGTGAGAATGAACCTGTTCCCCCTCTTTGTGGCCTTGGGCAAAGGTCCCACAATATCCACCCCTATGCATTTGAACGGAGTGTCAATCACAGGCAAAGGGCACAACTTTGCTTTGGTCCTGTCGCGGCTATTCCCCTGCCTTTGACACACATCACATTGTTTACAGAACTCCCTGATCTGCTTCCCTATGTCAGGCCAGTAAAAATTCTGTGTGATTCTCTGCTGTGTTTTGTTCACCCCTAAGTGCGCAGCAAACATGTCAGAGTGCCCCCTTTGTAAGATCATGGGGCGATACTTTTCAGGTACCACCAGCTGACTTCTGATCCCATCTCCCCCTTTTGAGATATTCCTCAGGGTCTCTCTATATAAAATCCCCTTTTTCTCCAGAAATCTCACTGGGGTTTCAGGTGTTAGCTGGGCGTCAGTCACCTGTTCAAAACACTTTTGGAGAGTGGCGTCTGCCTTTTGCTCCTGTCCAAATCTGCTGTCTGTGGTTAAGGTTTCCACCACAGCTTCTGAACTTCCCCCACCTGCTTCCGTCTCTGGCTCATCATTACCCCCTTGAACTGTCCCCGTGGTGGCTTGTGAACGTGTAATCACTAGCACCCGTTTCACATGTTCAGCCAGGTCATTTCCCACGAGCACGGCTGCTGGCAGAGTCGATGAAATCGCTAGCCGCCAAACTCCCCTCCAGCCTTGAAAGTTCACAGGTACCTCCGCGACTGGCAGTGAGATTACCTGCCCCTCAATCCCTGCCACCTTCATGCTCTCATTTGGGATTACATATTCCCTCGGAATAATATCTGGATGGCACAGGGTCACCTGAGAACAAGTGTCCCGCAGCCCCCGATACTGACGGTCAAGTATTCCTACGTCCACCCCTGCTGTCTCAAACAACTGAGAATCTGTTCTCACCAGCAGGCAGCGCCTGACCTCTACAAGAGGACCATTTTCCTCAGCCTGATCAGCAGATGTAGCTGTTCCAGATTGAGTAGCCATGGCAACAGGCTCCCTCAGTGACAATGAGCCTTGCTCTTTCTGGACACAGAACACAGCTTTTGGCTTGGTTCCACTCGAATCCTGAGGCACAATTCCTTTTAGCTGCTTTAATTTCTCACACTCTGAGATTAGATGGCCCTTTCCCTGACAGAAATAGCATTTTCTGCTATATTTTGAGTCTTTCTCATCTTGTTTTGGTTTTCCCTCCAAAATCTGAGGTCTTGGTTTCATGTCTGAGGGCTTCCCTTCACCATGGGCCCCTCCCCCTTGCTGGTTTTTCCCTGATCCCTGAGAGTACTTGCTGTAGGTTTCTTTGGGTTTTCCTACAGATTTCTCCTCACCTAAGGGCTTTCTTATCTGGTAAATAAAATCTGCGATCTCGGCTGCTTCTGCCACAGATCTTGGTTTCCTTTCCCTCACCTGGAATTTCAGTTCCCCATGCAGGACTGAATAGAACTGTTCCAGCGCTATCAAGTCTTTGAGCTGCTGAAAGGTCTCTGTCCCCTCCTGAGATAGCCATTTCTCTAGCAGCCTCACCAATTGAGCCCCCACTTGGGTAAAAGTCTGCTCTGGTTTCTTTGTGAGGGACCTGAATCTTTGCCTCAGCTGTTCCGCATTTATCCCATGTCTTGCAAACACCAGTTTTTTAAACTCTGCAAAATCTCTCATCAGTTCCTGTGGCATCTCTGAATAAACCTCAGCCAGGCTACCACTGATTAAAGATCGCATGATGGTCATCTTCTCAGTTTCCCTCACTGAGAAGTCCACAAACGCTCTTTCCACTAAGGAAAAGAACACCTCAGGACAATCTCCCTTGTGGTACACAGGGAATTTCTTCAGGTCAGCTTTAGACAATTGGCCTCCCTCAGAATCCCTATTGTTATTATTGTTCTGGTTCCTCAGTTCCAATTTTCTTAATTCAAACGCCATTCTCTCTCTCTCCAATCTTTCCTCCCTCTCCATTCTCTCTCTCTCTAATTCAAATTGCCTTTGTTTCTCTCTTTCCCTTTCCTCCACTTCAAATTGCCTCATCCTCAGTTCATGCTGTTGGGCTAGGAGTATTTTTCTGAGTTCTGGGTTTTGTTCTCCCGTGCTGTCACCTTGCACTGAGCCAAATTCATCCTCAGAACCTTGGTCTACCTGGGGGTCTTTCACTTCACCCATTTCTGCCATTTGGCTTCGAGTCAAGGGCATAATCCCCCCCAGAACAGGCTGCTTTAAAAAGTCAAGCCTCAAAATAAAACGACCACTTTTTTTTTCTCTTTTGCCTCAGAACCAGCTTTCCCTATAGATTGCTGCTGTCCTTCAGCACTACTTGCAACTGTAGCCAGCCGGAGTCCACCCCCCTCTGCTGGGCCTCTCAGCAGGCAGGCTAAATCACTGTTACTATACAGTTTTGCCTCAGCTTTTTTCCCGCCAAAAACAGGCTGCCTCAGAGCTCCCTAATCTAGCCCCCAATCTGAGGTTACACGTTCTTCTACTAGTGCACCCCCCCGTGAGGCACACCTAGAAGATTACCTACGCGCTCTCAGATTGTCCCTGACTAGACCCCCCTTGCTCTGGGCACACTTGCCAAGGCTTTGCTGGACCGCTGGACAACTGGACCAGTCGTATCCCACACGCTGGACACCAATCAATGTGACAAACCCAGACCTACTGGGATATGCCACACGTTAACTAAGCTGCCACCAACCATTCCCTATAAGAAGTCACACAGACCAGGGATGGATTTTTAAACAAATAAAGAACAAGGTTTATTTAAAACAACACACAGGGAAAATAAAATGATTAGGTGAATAAGATATAGTAACGTGGCTTAGTCTCATTCATACATGCATACAGTTTGGTTCACACAGAACCCTTAACTTGAAGCACAGACCCTGAACCTATCAGTTCTGGCTAACCAACAGACACCTGAACCTATCAGGTTGGTACTCTGACACACAGTAGTACCCTGTCTGACACACAGACTCCCACACCAGCTTCTTCTTCCCAGCTGCTGCTTCTTCACATCCCAGCGTCTTCTGAACTTCACCACACAGGCTTCACATATATATACAGTACAGCCCCTCCTCCTGATGTCCCGCCTTCCACTCCCCATAGGATGGAACTTTCCCTCCAAACCCATGACAGCCAGGTAACATCAGTGCTGTATGTAACAGTCACCTCCTCTTTGAGCTGATCAATCTGAGTCTTGGTTACAGTGCTTCATAATATAGATGATAGCTGACAGTAATGAATGTTGTAATAGTTTTTATTATGCTTCAAAGTGTATGAGACTTTCTAATTGTTCTAAAGTAGTCAAATTCTTTTAGTTCTTTTAATGTGATTTGATTGAATTTACTCTTGCCTGACATCTGTTGATATGGAGTAGGTTACCAACAAACAATCTCTCTCTCTCTCTCTCTCTCTCTCTCTCTCTCTCTCTCTCTCTCTCACACACACACACACACACACACACACACACACACACACACACACACACACACACACACACACACACACACACACACACACACACACACACACACACACACACACCTCCCCACAGAAAATATAGAGGCTAGCAGTCTTAGAAACTTTCTCCATGGCACATTAGTTTCCTTTGCAGAAATTTCCACTTTCAGTGTTAAATGGTACAGCTGAGACATAGGTTGATTTTCTGACTGAGAACTTTGTTCAAAGCTGAGTGGGAGGTGGCTTAATAGTGACACTGTTCTGACTTGAAACGCATACATATGTGAGGCTTGTATTATAAGACTGAGGTCTACTTAGGTATCACACTGGGTTGGGTTTAATGAATGCTGCATAGCATATACAAAAGATATTTGGAAACAAACAAAAGTGTAACCTTGTTCTCCTAATGGCCAACATTTTCTTTTTAATTGAAGCACTTACATATCACAGAAACGCAACACACAAACCGTTTTCCAGTGTAGCAAATGGAGCTACTCCTAGTATACTTCTGCCATCTTGGATTTATAATATAAGCTTATTGGTTTTATTGTTTTAAATTTATAAACTGCCCAGAGTAGACCTTTGGTCTAGACGGGCGGGATAGAAATCTAATAAATAAAAAAGGAGAATCCAGTCAAGCAGCTAGTCATATTTAATACCAAAATTTAGTCTTTTCCATAACTAATGTAATCATTTAATTCTACTCTGCTTTCCCTCAGAAGGTAAACTATTTCTGGGATAAATATTGAATGCTTAAATTTAGTAGACCTCTTTGGATTACAGCAGGGGTTGATGTATGGAAAACTGAGGCACTGGGGGAGGCTTGCCTCTGTGTACCAGAACACATGAGGTCGTAGCCAGTTGCTGGAGCCAAATAAACACACCTACTAAATGAGTGCATCAGTTGTATTAAGAGATTAAATGGGTCTGTTCTACTTGGAACTAACAACTGGATCTAGCACATATTGTTTGTAAATATATGATCAATAACCCCACAAAAAGGTTCAGTGCAAATTTGCACGTATAGAAACCTATGCGTATGTGAGACTCTGTGCTAAAGGCTGAGGGTGTGGCAAGCACAGGTTTCCTTTCTGTGCAAAGACGCATACAAAGCTAGTGTCATCACTTTTCAAGTTGTTGTCCTTTTGTTTTCATCATACTTCGGCAAGGATTTCCTCTTGCATGGCAGAATCATAAAAATATAAGAGCCTTGCTGGATCAGACCAAACGTCTGAGTGATCCACCATTCTGTTTCTGACAGATGATTCTAGAAATATCACAAGCCAAGCACGAAGATGATGTCCCCTCCTAGCTGTATTCTCCCAGCTGTGCCAGGGTGTTCCATTTCCTTTTTTTGTTCTAAAAGCCATTGATGAGCGCTAGCTTTCTCTGTGAATCTCTCCAATCCCTTTTAAAGTGACCCCAGCAAGTGCCCATCACCTGATCTTTTGGCAACAAATTCCATAAATTAATTGTGTGTTGTATGAAGAATTACTGTGTCTGTCCTGTGTATGTGGCCAGCAGTATATATAAGCTGCATAATTTCTGGGGGTGGGGTGATATAATTATACTTTTCTGCACTAACAGATGGTCTAAATGCCTAGTGTTCCTGAACAAGGGCTTCAGCCAGATCCTACAAATGCCGTTACATGTCCCAGGGTCTCAAGAGAATTGATGCACTCGTATTTCTGTTCACAGATGCTGATGGGTTCAGATTCACAGATTATTGAGTAACATACTTCTTCAGGGCAAAGAGAAAGGAGGAAAAAGTATCCTGACCTCAATGCATTTTTTTAGAATCTTGTCATATGAGGGCTAATCTAGTTTAAAATGGAACCAGATAGTCTTGGCTGTTCATGTGTCTTCCCATTACATACGGACAATGTTGGAATAAGTATAGCAATGTCGTGTTTATAGCAATGGTGTAGCCATTCTCAAGGCTTTTTTTGGCCACATCCATAAACACAATATGAAAGAAATACATGCCGAATCATGATTGTATACGTTGCATAACAAACCTAAATACTGGTGGTTTGTGAAAAATGGTTTCCAGTCTGTGTTCCTCTTCAAACGTGCCAGGACCCCCCATGGGGCCATATGACTCTTATTGAGAATTGCTGGTGTGGGCTACAGAGTTGGGAATAGGCATCTTGGCCTCCCTCACAGAAAACTAAGGGAGGCCAGGGTGTCTAGTTCCAACTGGGTAACCAGAGAGGATTGGCCATCCCAGTCTCTCCTGCTCTCTGTAAGTGACCAATTGTAGATTGTTACTCTTAGGTCAGTCCCACCTTGTAGCATATTTCTATTCTAGGAAATAACTTTGTGTGTGTGTTTTGTTTTTTATCATCCTTTGTCTTCAATGGAAGGCTAACTGTTAGGGTGCCTCAGATTGGCATCCTCAACACACTGGCACACATAGAAGTGAGCCATTGGCCTCTCTATTCAAGTCCAGATGTTATCCTGTTTTATCCTGAATGGGTTTCTTAGAACTGCAAACATATTTCCTCCTGTCCTACCAGGAATGTCATGAATGATTGCTCCTAATTTGTAGCTGTAAGCTCAACCGTATTGGCTTTCTGCACTCAACTATCTTAATTACCATAGTTTCCTATGTAGATTAGGTTGCTCTGAATGATAGCAGGTGTATGGAGGCTAAAAGAGCTGGATGTTCTCTCTATCTTCTCGCCATCACCTTCCCTCTGTCTATTCATGCACTATCCCCAAACCCAGTTCGCTCCCAGTACTGAGGTGGAGCTGGGATAAAGTGCCTCAAGGGACAGGGAGCAGAGAGGTAAGGTGGAGGAAGATTCACTTCCCACCCACCTTTCTCTTTCAATGTAAAAATTGGATATCTCCCCTGTACATGCAAGCTTTGCGTGAATGTCGCAAACAATAAACATACCTGGCAGAATCTTCTCTGCTTTGGCTCTGAGCCTATGACATTGTGCTGAACTTATTTACAACTTTGTTTTACAGACAAGTCATGCTATATTATGAAGACCTTTTCATGCATTATTGTATGAAGTATGTTGTGTATTTATGGCAGTGCCTGAAAAGAGGCTCAGGATCATTTATTCACATTTGAGTCCTTCTTGTCAGTGATGAAGTGGACATTTTAATTAGGGTTAGTGGCTTGGGAGGTTTGACTTAAATAAGCAATTCATTTCTATAAAAAAAAACAACTACATTGAATTGTATTTTTAAAAATCTATAAGTGTTCTTAATATTTACTATAATTAATATAAGTAGTTACATTCTATGCATTTAATCAGTATGTTTTATTTAGATACTAATGTACTCACAGTTTAAATACTTGTCTGAAAATTGCATTATATATCTGGAATCTACTCTTAACATTTAAGGCAGCATAAAGGTTAGGGGAATCAAATTCTGGTTTGTTTCTAGGGCTTCATTGGTGCCTTCCAATTGTTAAACTCATGACCCATGACTTTGCAAAGCCAGCTATTGTCTGAAAACAGTATCAGTTATTAATCCTCTCACTGATCCGAAGGGAATGCAAGTTATCTCAGGATTTTCTGCCATTCTTAGTACGGCCCTTGTTGGAAAGAAAACTAGAAGATAAAAGTTGCAGTGTATATTCATAAGTTAAAAGAGTATTTAATATTCTTTGAATAAATATATATGTTTAAATAACATTCTCTGCCATAAGCCCCCAAGCAGTGTACAAGCACAAGCAAAGTATAAAAAACTATGATAACAATGACAAAACTAAAATATACAGTATTTTCAGATATCTAAAAACACAGATTTAGATAACTAATACTGACCTGAGAATTTGGGGAAGGACAAAACAGCCATCCCCAACTCAATTAGAGATGTTAAATAGGGGAGGGGGCCTTTTTCATTTTGATTGATGGTTATTGCTTGATGTCCACAATGATTTTGTAGGGAGGGGGCAAGAATTACAGAACAAGAGTGGTTCTCCCTCCTTTCTTCTTTTCCTGTTTTCCTTTCCATGACTAATTTCTTGGGAGTTTTGCCTGCTCTTGGGAGTTCACAACTACATGGCAGTTAAGCAGATAAATTTCACAGGAGGAGAGGTAGACCTTGCTTGAACTGGAATCCTTATGAACCACCAAAATGCCTACTGTCAGCTCAGTTGACCATTTTGGTAAAGACTAGGCAAATTGTTCTGTAAAAAGTCAAGATATACGGTGTACACATACTTGGAATGAATCATGACAGGGCTGCATGGTCTTCAAAACAATATTAATGGAGGACTAGGTGGTGCCTTTATTAGACCATTAAGAAAATAAAGTCCCATAGTTTTCATGGCTGATGTAGAGGTTCTTGGATGGAAATAGTTGCAGTCTACAAGGGGCCTGTGGGGGAGAGGGTGCAACTTCAAAGCTCTCCTCCAGCCAGTATTTTGGAATTCGTCACCCACTTTTAAACACCTGCTCCTGCATTTGTGTTACTTTGAAGACCATGTGGTCTTGTCCTGATTTCTTCTGAACTATGTAAGATACCGTTGAATGGCCAGTCATGACGTAAGCTGAAGATCAGTGTGAGTCCTGAATATCATGGACTCTTGACACCAGATAAGTAGTATTGTATGTTAAGGACTGCACCCGGCAGGTACAATTATTGATTTGGCTTTAATTTGATTAAAATTGGCTGTTCCTGGTAGTTTAACTAAAAACAATTTTTTAACCCCAACTCTGATGGAGGCTTGCCATGCTTCTTGGTCACCGTGTTTCCCTAGCCAAATAGAAATTCTTTGAGTTTCAAAAGAAGGTAGAAGGAGGAAATGAGTGGGGCTCAGGGTACTTGGCTTCCCTTTGTTTGAGAGTATGGTGATAAATTCCAAAATACTGGCCAGAGGCGAGGTTTGAAGCCACAGCCTCCTCCCCCCCCCGCCCCTTGCAGACTGCAACTGTTTCCATCTAAGAAGTTAACCTGGCCTCTACATTGCCCATGAGACTTTGGGACTTTAATAAAAGCATATAATTTTGGAAATAACCACAAGAAGTTGATGCACAGCACTTGGTTTCTTGTATTTTGCTTTATTTTCTTAATGGTCTAATAAAGGTATCACCTGCTCCTGCATATGTACTCAGAATGTGGGTCTTGCTGTCTCTCACTTGCAGAGGAGAGTGATAATCACTCTTCTCTTTACAGCAAGATTTATTTGCATAAGAATGTTTTTTAACCCAGAGACGTCTTGCGAGAAATCTTGCAAGATTGTGTGAAAGTTTTGTGGTCTTCTTTTCTGACATAAATGCCAAGCTGCATCACAAATTTCATACAGAATGGCCTCTATCCTACACATGATTTGTTTGGAAAGTGCAGAAGAAATGCTAATTTTCACAGGAGTCTTAACAATTCCTTTGAAGAGCGACATCTTTCCTCTGCCTGCGTCACCTGAAAAGGACAGAGGAAATGCTGAGGTGCCCAGAACGATTGCAGTTGTTGTGCAGGATGGTGTCTTTGCTGTGCAGGGTTCAGTGGAGAGGGCTTTAGGCAGCATACAACTGGTCTATTTCCTATGCAGAAGAACAGGTGAAAATCAACCAACCAATCAATTAATGAGAAAATAGAAGGCTCAGGGCTTATTTTCCTGGGAAGCCAGGAGAGGTTACTAGTGTGAAGGGAAGTTTCAATAGATAGTCTCAGCATGACAGGATTTGAAAGATTGCCAAAAATATGAAATTTTGCATGGACTTGTCGCATCTCTTAATTCCCAAAAAATAAGATTAGTTACCCCATCACAGAACACTAGTATGTGCATGTGGTGCATGCTCTCAGCAGCTTAAACATTGACTATTTAAAGTATTGTTCATCAGGAAAACAGGCTAGCTCAATAAACTGGGGCTGGGAAGTGTGCACATACAGAATACAGTCATATTGCCAATATGCATGGAATACATTTAATAAACAGCCCAGTCTCTCAAAATGGCCGCAAGGATGTCACATGTACACCATTCACTCTCTACTGGCAGGAGGAAGGAAAAGTGAAGAATGAGTCGGTTATCCTGGATGGCTTGGAATGTTCTCCTTTCCCAGAGTTTAACAAAGTGTAGATTTTCCAAATCCCACAATTCTAATAACGGAACCAGTGGTCTGAGACCAGTGATCTCTTTCCTTTACATGGAAGTTCTTAAGGAAACAAGAACACTATTCTTTTTTGTAGAAAATATCTCCTGAGACAGTCCCAGAGGCAGAGCAGGTTAATTAAACCATTAATTTGACATATTTGATTTCTTTTTCTTTCCTTCCTCAAATGATCTATGTAAAAACACATGTAAAGCCAAAAATTACAAGTATCTGAAACCTCAAATTTAATCTATTTGTACATTCCCTTTTTAGTGGAATAATTGTTCTCCATTATATGGCATTTATTTTAGAGATCAGTAAGCAAACAATATATAAATTGTAAGTCATGAATGAAGGGAATAATGTTATTCAAATATGTTTGGTATTTGATCATCCTTTATTGTTTGTTAAGAAATGTTGACATGGGGTGTTTATATGAATTTTTTGTTTTGTTTTGTTCAGAGGAAATAATTGCCTGGAGGTGAAAAAAGAAATTGAAAATAAAATTCAGATACTAACTTCAGATCATAAATCTAAGGTAAGAGATGTAGCTGTTTCAATAATGGTCCTGTGTGTGGATAGGAGCTTTTAAAAGTGGCAAATTACCTAAGAAATAGGAAGAAACACTGTAGACCCATCCAAAGGAAGGTGAACAATAAAGTCTGAAATGTCCAAAGATCTTCACTGAGAAGGATGCATGCATAGTAGCGGCATGCCTTTTCTGCCACCTGGACTGATCCTCAGCCTCTGATGGAAGAAGACAATATATGACAAAGATGGAGTCATTCAGCCACTAAGTCATCAACCTGCAGTCAAAGCTGTATAACCCACCTCATTTGTTGTGTTGAATGGGATCCAGTCTTCCTTTGAGAACACCTCTGTTTGTAGAACATTCTCGCAGGCTGAAAAATGAGATATTTTTTATTCTCCCCCTTCTGCCTGCAATCTTCTGAAAATATGTTCCATAGGACTGGTGCCCTATGTAGCAGCGCGGGAGGTGACATTGGGTGTTGCAGGGAGAAAAGTGGAAAATGTGGAATTTTCTCTCCGCGCCTCCCCAGCTTCATGGAGCCACATAGCCTTCCATGAATGGAGAATCAGCTCAGGACCTAGAACACTTATTTTGTTTGTCCAGTGCTATAATTCTGCTGCTATGAATACTGGACACATTTTTTTTAAAAACCAGGAATATCTGTTGGCCATATACTGTATTCTTCTTTCAGTCAGTTCTTCAAACAAGTTTTTTTTTAAATCCATAGTGGTGTAGTCAGTGATGCTTTTCTACCAGCAGGAAGTGGACTGTGAAAAGATTAAAAATTAGGCAGAGTTTAACTTTCACTGATTCTCACTGCTTACTATAGTCTTCTGTGCTGTGTCCCATACAGTTCCAGAAGGTCTCCCAACTCTCAGGAGCACCTGGTGAGAGCAGAAACCTGTGCCTGCAGCATGTGACTGGGTGGATGGGAGATCAGCAAAAATTGACAGTTCTTCCTTGCAGAAGCAGATAATTGCTTTTATTTTATCACAAAGACATAATTGGATAGAACCCAAAAATGTAAATTAACAGTGGAATGTGTCATTGCCAGGAAAAAGGATTCAAGTCTGTAGGGGTATCTGTTTTGCTAGAACAGTCCTATCCATAATATGCTGGTAGATTCCTCTAGTGTGTGCATATAAAGCATTAAAGAATTACACTCTGGCTCTCTGCCTATAATAATCTCCGATGGCATATTATAAAGCACAACAGAGAAGGAGAGGGAGAAGGGCCTTCTTGGTCTCTTCAGTGCTTCCATGACAGTTTCCATGTTTTGTCTGAAAACTGTTCTTTTGTTGAAAAATGTCTTGCAAGGGGTTTTGGTTTTTTTTGGCTTTGTTTGCATAATTGGCTACAGAATAGGTCCCTGAACAGCCTGCCTTTACAGGATGAGTGTAGAATATACTGACACAGCCCTGCTTTCCCCAAGGTAAAAGAAATTGTGGCTCAGCACACAAAAGAGTGGTCTGAGATGATCAACACACACAGCGCCGAAGAACAAGAGATGCGTGATTTGCATCTGAGCCAGCAATGTGAGTTATTAAAGAAGCTACTAATTAATGCTCACGAACAGCAGACCCAGCAACTAAAGCTTTCGCATGACAGGTGGGTATGTCTATGCTCTCTTTCAGGCAGGGCACTTCTCTGGGGCTGGAAATTGATTCAGCTTCTTTAAGACCAATGTGAGAATTCTGTCAAGAGCTCCAGGGGATTTCTTGTCTTCCTTGGGAAATGTTTGCTGTGCCTCCTCTTTGCATGCAAGGTTAAAGACAAGCAAAGATGTACATCCCTAACATTAGGAAGGCACTCAGTTCAATTACCTGGAGATTACTCAATGTTTGGGCCTCTATAAAAAGAGCCTTACAGATTGCAAGCATCAACTACATTTGGACATTAGTAGAATTGGCAGATACTTCCTTGATTCAGCCAATCTCGAAGGTAGACTTTTTTTTTAACCTTTACACAATCTTGCTTGTCGATTAGGGATGGACATTGTTGGTGGGTCTGAGGGCCAGGTTTCTGCCTCAGGACCTTGTGAGACTTACAGAAACCAACAGAATTGCCAAGGAACATGGAAAAGGAAACCTGATGTGGCTCTAAGTCTACTTCTAGTTTTGAAAAAAATGGGTCTTTGGGGGATTAAATAGTGTAGGAAGACCCTGTGATCTATGTAAAAGGTGAATCATCACCCTTTGAGGCTGCTGGCAGCTGCTATTCACCTTTTTATGTTAAAAAGAGAGAGGTGACAGAAGGCTAAAACACTAGAGGACTGCATAGGGTAGCTTTAGGGCTGACCTTTGCCCAATCATGTAATAGATGAATAAAAACACATTAATTAGCAGAGGAGAAAAACCATGTATACCTCATTTAATGGGATATATTTAGTAATATATCCCATTCACCAATTCATGAAATATAAGTTCTATGCTTGGCTTCTGCAAGTGAAACAACAACAACTCTTATGATTGTTATTTTTAAGCCCCTTCACAAAGGTGCTATGAGCAAGAAAAGTGTGATGTGCATGGGAATCTAAAATTTCATTTTTCAATTATGGGTATCTCTCTTCCCCCCCCCCCCCCCCGGTAATATTTTCATTTAATTTATTTCTTTGCCTGCAGATGCATCCAAAATTGCACACAAAGTGGTCCTCTTTGCTACAATAAAATATAATAATCACAAATGATAAGATTTAAACTGGGCCATTCTTGTTAAACCATGCCTAGATGTTAGCGTGCTATGATCAAATCTAATTTTTTAAATAGCTTTTTCATCCTACTCATGTTTCTTGTTCCCTCTCAATATCCAATGGAATGGGTGTATTTTAACATATAATTTTTTTTTGTACCATCAAATCGCCCCAACTTATGGCGATCCTATGAAAGAGATATCTTCAAAATGTCCTATCTTCAACACCCCTGCTCAGCTCTTGTAAACTAAAATCTGTGGCTTTCTTTAGGGAGTCAATCCATCTCATATATGTTCTTCCTCTTTTCCTGCTGACTTCTACCTTTCCTATCATTATTGGCTTTTCCAGAGAATCCTGCATTCTCACAATATGCCCAGGTGGGACAGCCTCCATTTCAACATTTTTGGCCCCAGAGATTGTTCAGGCTTGATTTGATCTAGGACCACTTGTGCATCTTCCTGACAGTCCATGATGTCTGCAAAGCTCTCCTCCAGCACTACTTTTCAAACAAATATTTTTTTCCTGTGAGCTTTCTTTCCTGTCCAGCTTTTACATCTATACATGGTGATTTCAAATATGACAGTGTAGATCATATTGGTCTTGGTCTCCACTGACACATCTTTACATTTGATTATCTTTTCTAGTTCCTTCATTGTTGCCATTCCAGGTCCAACTATATAAAATGCATACTTTTAAAAAAGTAATCTTCACTAATCTTCTATGAAAGATTCTTTTCAGCCTTTCATGTATTCCCTACCAATTCTATTGTGATTCCTCTTATGACTAATTCTTTGTGCTCTTTGGAAACTGTATCATCTCCTGTATAATTGACAAAGAAGAGGAAAGTATTCCCAAATAATGAGCAGGATGAAATTGCTATGCCATGTCTTCAGTTAGATGTGCTATCCAGCATGCATCTGTATCTATGCCTAATTTTTCCATTTCAAGAAAATTTTTCTTACTTTTTTTTTCCCATGATGAAAGAGAAAGGTGTGCAAATGATTCTTCTGTTAAGTTTTATAAGTAGCTGAGCTGTGATTCTGCTCTGCAGTTGTAGAACAGAAACACATTCATGAAGTCAAGGCAAAGGCAGAATCCAGTTCAGTTGTCTATTGTGTAATCAAAAATGTCAGTGTCAGGCATTCTACTATTGGTGGAGGAGTTCCTTTGCAATGTATTGATGAGGTTGCCTTTCATCAACTTGAGTACAGGGAGTTATCTTGGAACATTTCTGGAGAAACAGAATATTGCTAACACAAATTCTTGAACAAGTGTTTGTTTTTCTTTCTCAAACACCAAATAAATACAGACTTGGCAGATATGTGAAAGGGTGTGTGTTGGAAGTGGTATTGTTGAAACAGTAAGATCTGAGGATTAAATCCAATTGTGAGTTCTAAATAACATAAGCGCAGTTAAGTGGATTTGTATAAAGGTTGACTTTCCAAACTGTGATTGATTGGGTAGATCTAATTGATTTGGAACTGACAATTGGTTTCAGGCCTAAAGGTACAATTCTATGTGTTTCTACTCACAGCTAGGTTCAGTAGATTTAGAGGATATAGAATTGTTCTCTGCATATCACACACTGATATTTTGCAACTATCTGAAGCTAAAGATGGATTCATACTCCTCTTTGGCTGACTGCCTCATTGTTTCATCATGTGAAGACATATATATCAAATAAATGAATCTCTCTGTAGAGAAGGCTGGATTTCTTGCAATGAAATGGTCACAGTGTGAGTGACCAGGTAACTCTTATCTGGATCTTTATGCAATTATTATTCTTCTGTTTGTGCATTCACATTTGCATGAGCATGCATAAAATGAGAAATTTCCCCCTCTCTGAGGAGCACAATAACCACCTGGTCATTCAAGCAAACACATATTTCTTATGTATTCGCGAAGGCTTTCATGGCCGGGATCTAATGGTTGTTGTGGGTTTTTCGGGCTCTTTGGCCATGTTCTGAAGGTTCTTCTTCCTAATGTTTCACCAGTCTCTGTGGTCGGCATCTTCAGAAGACAGCAGTCTGTGTTCTGGTGTAGTTTTCTTGGGAATGGAGTATTTATGGCTGTGAGGTAGGCTTTTGTCCTTTTCAGGAGATGGGTGATTAGTGTGTCTTATTGTGGATGTATTGTTGTGATAAGGAGGACAGTGACACATAATCTGTGCCGGCCACAGAGACTGGCGAAACATTAGGAAGAACAACCTTCAGAACATGGCCAAAGACCCCGAAAAACCCACAACCACCACCAGATATTTCTTACATGAAAGTATTTTTTTTCCAGAGGATTTCATGGAGAGAAACACAGTAAATTTAGCAGGATTCTACTGAACATGGAAATAGGATGTTTTTCTTCTGGTCAGGTATAAGAATTTACAGAGCTTGGAAAAGTTATTTTACCAGACTACAGAGTCCCAGAGTCACCCGGTGAACATATTTCATGATCATGCTGCCTGGGTTATTCTGAGAGTTGTAGGCCAGAAAAGTTATTTCTTCAAATTTAGGAGAATTTGTCACTAACTATTCTGATTGTGCAGCCCGATGTATTCTAATGTATCTATTCAAAACTCCACCCCAGTGAGTTCAATGTGTCACAAATGCATATAACAGATTTGGGGGACATGGAGCCCTTCGTATAGTTTCAGATGTTCTCTGCAACCATTCAGTTTAGATAGCAAGATGGTCTTCTCTTCTATGTGGGCCCACACATGGGAAGGAGGCAAATGGGCAGGGTGTTAGGAAGAGAGAGGAAGTTATCGAAAGAGAGGGTGGCAGAAAGAAGGCAATATGACTTCCTGCTTAACACTGATCCCACCCCATAGCTGGCATGTGGCCCCCAACAGATTATTCCCAAGAGGAATCAATCCTTGGAAGAAAATAATTTGGTGGAAGATTTCTCACCCCTGGTCTCTAACATTAAAGCCCAGTTGTCATCATTTAATAACTCTTTGTAACATTTTTTAGAGAAAGCAAAGAAATGCGTGCCAACCAAGCAAAAATTTCTATGGAAAACAGTAAAGCCATAAGTCAAGATAAATCTATTAAAAACAAAGCGGAAAGAGAGAGGTAAGTACAGCTCCTCTAGGGGGAACTCTCACTAGTTGTTCAGTAAGAACCAACGTATATCTATTTTATGTGGAATGATTTATATATTTAACTATATATATTTTGGCTTTCTTGTAAGCAAAGATCGGTGCTTAGTTCCACAGGTGCTCTGTGTTTTAGTATTGCTTTTTAAATGGAAAAATAATGTAGCTTTGTTGCTCTGCAGAGTATGCCAGTATGCCATCAGTTTAAAAATGTGTAGATTTTTGAAGATAAAATGTATCTGGTTCATGTCCACTTTGGATGGTGTGGATCAGGGAAATGCCCCCCAAAACCAAGCAGATTCCGGACATCTCCCTTGTTGCCATGGAGCAATCCAGTTCCTGGACTTTTTTTAATGTGCAAAGTTTTACATCATGGAACTGGGAATATTACTGTATCTTCTTTGTGACTAAGTATGTGTCTAACAGTTCAGAACTCTCACACATGTGAGAGACAAATATTACTGTTGTTGCATCTATGGTAATAGGGGTTATTCTCTAGAGAATAGGATGTTTCCACTCCTGTTCCCATGTTGGGAAATATAATAATAAATAATTGTGTGCCATCGAGACGTAGGGCAACCCTTTTCCTTGGGACCGGATGCCCTCACTAGTTCTTTTTATGACCTGTTTCTAAGCAGATAAAAGCATAGAAACCCTTGCCATTGTTACTGAGTTTGCTGGGTAAGAACGGTTGCTGTTCCCACTTTGGGCACCTACCAAGGCTGAAAAGTATAAGTTGTTTAAGGCCTCAAATGAAAGCTATTTTATTCATCTAGTTATGTTAATATTGAAGTCATTATTTGAAGAAGATAAGAGGGACATTTGAATTTCTCGACAACTTGATAAAAGAAGCTGGTTGGCTGTTGCATTTCATAGGTTCTCTCCTGACTCTGTCTTCCCAGCCATCCTGTACAATAGGCAAGGCTGAGACAGTGACTAACCCAAAGTCAGTCAGGAGAACTTATGACTGAACAGGAATTTGAACCTTGATCCAGCTTGCTCTGTTTTAGTGATTAAAACACTGTAATACATTGGTCTGTGAATTAGTGAATTGCTCCTAATAGCCCAACTCGTTTCACAGTTAAATGGGGATCTGAACCAAGTTTTTGACCTCTAAGCCCAACTCTCCTGGTGGATGCTAGATCTAAATCTGTATTTCCATGTTAAGGTCTAACCCAGTAAATTGTGGCTCTTAGCATAAGACTAATTAATTCACTGTCCCATAGGGCTTCCCATTTCCTTCTACTCTTATTTAACTGTGTACAAAAAGTGCAGTAATAATTTGTTGCTCCATAAGGGAAAAGATGGCAAAAATGTTTTACAGCACTTCAGTAAAAATTTGGTAGATCTTCTCAAGGGTGGGAAAAACCAAACTTAATATAATATAATATAATATAATATAATATAATATAATATAATATAATATAATATAATATAATATAATATAATATAATATAATATAATATAATATAATATAAATTAAAAGAGGTGGGACCTGTATTGCAACAAAATATTGCCATGTTAAGTGTTTCCTCCTCAACGTTCCAACCTCCATATCATTCCTTTCCTCTTTCCATTATTATTATTTTTTGTTCGTTCCATCAAAGTCAACATGGCAGCACTCTGATTGTCAGAGACTATGACATGGTCATTTCTCACTGGCCTGTTTTCCTCTCAATGCTTGAGGGACAGAAAGTTTTGCCAGTCCTGTCCCCCAACATTAAAATGGAGTCACTAGACTTGTTGTGAGGAAAATTGATGTTACAATTTGCAGTACCTGAACAGATTGTTGCAGATACCATCAAATTCTAAGCTATCTTATTTAATAAGCATATTCTTTAAAACAAGTAGCTACTACATTGTCAGAAATGTCTTTTATAGGCGTGTCAGAGAACTGAACAGCAGCAACACAAAGAAGTTTTTGGAAGAAAGGAAGCGGGTAAGTGATGTGTTCTTTGTCTCAGATACAATAAACATTTATGTCAGAGATGGACAATCACAGAAGACTTATTTTGGGGTTGTGTCAACTTTTAACCCCTAAACGCCCCCCACAGGCTATGCTGGGGCTTGTAGAAGCACAGAAATGCTTGTGTTTAGGCTATCTGTGTTCCACATGATGACTACAGTGGTTTGTAAATGCCTCAAAACTTTAATACTCTGAATTCTGTGATCATGTTAGAAGCCAGTTTACTTAGGGAATAATGCTTCTCCTGTCATTTAAGTAGACTGCTCTTCCACCAAATAGTTAATTCTCAATATGTCTAATACTAACCTGTTGTTTGTATCAGTTGCCTATGTGGGTAATTTGAAGTGTATTTAACAACATTATGCTGAATTTTGGCACATGAGCATTAGTAATGCAAAAGGAGGCATTTTGAGATCTCCAGATAAATTTTTCCCTCCAGGACAGTAGGCAAAAATGTCTTTGGTAGAATTTCCACAGTGGGGAGAACAATGTTTTGAACAACAACAAAAGCCTACTGTTGCACAAAGTTGCCTCTTTTTCTGCAAAGGTGCCTGCCTGGGGTTGGCACAAAAATAGGCAAGATACAGATTCCATGAATTGCCTTAAATTAAGATTAAGAATTTGAATCACTCAGTATGGTTTCCTGACTACCAGATACTTCTTCTGCACTTGCTCTGTGTGTGTGTGCTTTGCCTCTCAAAGGGAAAGGACACAAGAAATCTTTTTTATTTAAATTGCAAAGCCTTTGAAGATAGAAAAGCAAGGAAAGAAATCCAACTGTCAGTCTCAACCTCCACTAAATCAGTAAATGAATGGCCAAGACTTACATAGGTCCAGCTGATCCAGTGTAATTGCTGTGGAGACTAAAAATTGAATCAGCCCACTGTATTTTGAAATGCAGTTCTTTGGCCATTTGATTCTTTCTCTGCATTGTTTGGGGCATGAAGAATTGTGCCAGAAGCATCATCTGGGAAGATCTACTTATTCTTAACAATTTAGGTAGCCACTAAGAAAATTCTGTATTTTATTTTTGCATGTTTCTAATTTTATGTCTAGCTGGCAATGAAGCAATCAAAAGAGATGGATCAGCTGAAAAAAGTCCAGCTTGAGCACCTAGAAATTCTGGAGAAGCAAAATGAACAGGTAATCATGTCAGATGCCATAAATGAGAAGCACAAGTGTGAGTTACAATATTTTTATCTAATTAATTAGTTAAATAAGGGGTAGGGGAAGCTGTGGTCTCAAGATATGGTTGAACTTCAACTTGTATTAGCCCCAGTTAGCATAGCCAGTGGTCAAGGATCAAGTTCTGTCAGACTGATGGATTTTTAGAAATATCCTCTCAAAGTAAACCACCAAATAATGAGCAATTAATTTGTAAGTATTTTAAGTGAATTATTTTTAATGCAGATATTCACAGAATTTAGAGAAGTCTGGCACCATCAGGGAAGAGGCATGTTTTCCTTTATCCATCAAACAGCACATGCCATTTCTGTTGAGGAAGTGTCTGAGCCAACCATGTGTTTTCATGATTTATGGAGGTCCAAATAAATAAGAGAGGCAGATAGAACTTTGCATTGCTCAAATTCGTCAAAGTAGCTAATGACGGAATTGATGTTTTGATGCTAGAAAGAGTGCTCTGTGGTTTAGATTGTAATAGTGAGTATTTTGTATTCTTGTACTCTTGTATTTGTTTTTGTTTTGGAAATTAAAAATAATTAAAAAAAAATAGAAAGAGTTGGTTCACATAGCAATCCATATTCTGGGAGACAAGATGCCAGGTCTTAAGCCCATGCATTCCGGGTCCCCATTGTGGGGAATGAAGATGAATAACTGAGTATGTGTCTCCTACAACTAAACTCACCCTTACTTAATCTTTACATAGTTAGAGGAGAGCTGCATGAACTTGAGGCTGAGTGTGATACAGTATGTATCATCTACACATCAAGGTGATGTGTGACTAGTCCTGAGAACAAACACACTTCATCCTAAGATTTCCAGCTGTGTAGTTATCAACTGGCTCTACAATCTAAATAAAGATTGTGCCCTGTCTATACAAGAGAGGCTTTGTAACTTTTCTGGACGATAGCTCACCCCTCACTGTTTACCATGTAATGGCATGTTGACAGTTCCCCATCTTCAAAAGCAGCTTCTGGAATATGTCCATATACCCAAGTTAGCAAATAAAGCAGGAAACACCAGACACCCTTCACACATGCTGAGCCTCTGCTTTTGTCTCAGACAGGCCTCTCAGTCGTACCCCAGAAGCCAATTGGTTGAATTGCATTTATCTGAATGGCAGAGGAACAAGAACTGTTAACTGTTTTCCCTATAAAAATTAAGCATGCAAGAATGTATAGAGTCTTTTAGGAGTGGCTACTACCGTTAGTTTTAACATCAAGAAGTTTTTTTTTAAATGCTGCCAAGGTTTTTGATATAGAAAAATTAGGTCCAGCCCTAATGGGAAACCACTGCAAATGAGAACCTTGGCTTGTTCAACTAACCATGGTTTAAACAAACAATTATTACTTGAATATTGGCACAATTGAGAGCTTTTAGTTGCCTCCTTAGATACTCACTAGAGAGATGGGTTAACCCAATGCACAGCCAAGTTCCTTTACATAGCAGAAATGTGATGTTTTCCATTATATCTAAACCAAACCTTTGGCATGCCTGCCTTAAAATGGCTGAGATTCAAGTGGTTTGCATTATACGTCAGCATTATATTTGATACGAATCTGAAATAATTTAGTTTATTTAACTAAGTATTAATACAAACTGACTGAGACTTGTGGCTCAGGTTGTCATTTTTAAAATACATTTTCTCGCATTTAATTTGACTTCATTGTATTTGACTTCTATGAATGTAAGCATGTTCATTCATGCACACAAAACTCTTAACAATGTAACCCTGTACCCACTTACCCGAACATGTTTCTGAAGTTGGTTGGGTTTAGTTCTTGGTAGACGTGTACAGGGTTATCCTACGGAAACACTAGCGATGTTTGGTGTTAAAATTGATTAGCAAGTCCCCAATGAAAGCATATACACACCACATAGCATTTGACCAGCTTAAGTAATTACTCAGATACTTCTTTTAAGATAAAATGAAAATAGATCTTTACTCACTGAAAACTTGCAAGTTTCAAGCACAAGTTGTAGTAAAATACACAATAGTAAACAAACTGTCTCAGAGGGTAAGAAGAAGGATGAATAAAAGGTTGAAATAATAAAAGGCAAAAGTGGGTTTTCTCAGACTGCATGGTTGCGAGAAAAAAATATGTTGGACATAAGGAAGGGGCTCAGGAGAGCATCCTCCCTCTGCCTTGTCTCAAAAATGTTCTGGTACTAAAACAAAGGCAGTAAAACAATTGAAGGACAGAAGAGGTGTTACCTTTGCCCACCAAGAAAGGATCTTAGTCAACTGGTCAAAGAGAGGAGGCAGGTCAGTCTAACTACCCAACATATTAGTAAACGAATTAGTGTATGATCCTCTCGGGTGATCATACACTAATTTGCATGTTGGCTTGTTAATTAATTCCAACAATAAAATCCCTATTTTGTAAGTTTTGTTGCTTGATGTAAGTGGAGGATGTACAAAGTGCACATAGACATTAGTTGTTATGAACACACATATATATTTGTTTTGCTTGCATGTGTCATTTTCATCTCCGCTTTCATTCATTTTGTTTGCCTGCTTATTGTATTACTCAATGTTGACATTACTATTTTTTGTGCAAACAGCTTTTGAAATCCTGTCATGCAGTCTCTCAAACTCAAGGTAGGATTAATATGTACTGAGCAAGGTACTCTATTCAGTTCTTCCATGCCTAATTTATCACTCAGACACTTCTTGTAGATGTAACTAGTGACTGATGAATTCCACTTATCTTGATTTGGAACTGGCTCAGTATACAATATATATGTTTATGTAGAGAGCATTTGCATTTCTAAGAGGTTTTTTTTTTGTTGGACCTGTTGTTGGCACCTTTGCACCGAAGATGGATAGGGCATTTCCCAGTTCATTTGTACGTCATAGTATGTGGTCAATCGTGTTCACATTGTAATAGTTCTCCCAGTTTTTTGAACAATGGACAACTCAACTGGTTTTGGCTTTAGGCATCTGACCTGGTGAATGCCGACCATAAATGTGCATAATTTTGTGTCGCAACAAGTTTGTACTGTTTCAGGAGATATCTATTTTTTCTGCTGGTCCTTGTCAAAGTGGGAGAATTTCTTTCTCCCCCCCCCTCCCCCTAGTAAGATATCCACTAATTCTTATCTAGGATCCTTGCCAGGGAGTTGTAGATCAGCTTTAAGCTCAGTCCATAAACTGAATACAGGCATAGCATGTAGTTCGCAGTTCCGTGTCCATTTTAATCTTTGGAACATTTGCTGATTTCAAATGGGCCGTGAGACTGAGAGGGCAGGTTAAGATTTCATTTTCAGATTGGGACAAAGAGTGGCAGATCTCAAGTCCTACTTGCCAACAGATGTTACGGCACCTGTGAAAGAGCATTTCTCCCACGGTGATTTGTCTTTTTCATGATGTGTCAATATCCCAAAATAGCTTCATTGCTTCAGAAGTACCTTAGATCAAATTAAGCAATGATTTCTATAAGTACAGCATGCTGTTTATATATTTGGGAGACACTTGATGTGAGCATTTATTTGAAACAAATTAAACAGGAAGGTTTACCTTATGTGTAATTGGTGCTGTTGACAAACCTTTGGACCTGTAAGAACTGATTATCAGTCTGCTTTTACTTCCCACAGTCTGAACATACATTGCTCAAGGGAAGCAGATAGATACACATGAAATTAATCTGTGAAATGGAACCTACCCACCCACCTCCAATCTTTTCAAGTAGCAAAATTAGACCCTCAAGTTGTTTTATTAAATTTCTGATGCAAAGCAAGAAATGGAACATGCCATAGTTTCAACCCGTTTTTCCCTTAATAGGCAGGACAACTTTCATGTAAGAACCAAAGTATAAATTGTGAATCTAATATGATTTCATAAAGACAATAGGTAGAAATAAGATCACATAGTTGGATTTTCTTTTATGGTTATAATTTCTTTGGATTGCTGTTTTAATCATTGATTAAATGCCATCGCTATTCTAAGAGATCTGTACAAAAAAATCAATTGAAATTATGTATGTTTCTGTTTGATAATTTTAGTGAATGCCAGTAATATACACTTAGCAAATGTAAAAGGCTATTTTGTGTCTCTCTAAAAAGAAAAAAGAAAAAAAATGGTTAAAGCTTTGCACCCGGAATGCTGAATGTTATGGTTACATGTGATGATTTGAAAATGTAGTAGAACCGGTGCCCAGAAGTGATTCTAGTGAAGTCCATCAAACAGTCACTAGGGTTTTGCTCTAGTCATTTAAAGGCAATTGGAGGGAGGCAATCCAGAGATGCCTGGTTTTTATTTAGAGCATTCCAGCTGTTGAAGTAAAAAACGTAGGTCAGCATTTCAAAAGAGGCTGTACTTGCTGATCCATGCATTATGTTTCCATATTTCCACTTATGATTTTTTTTGCATTAACTTCTGGCTTGAGATATGTTAAAGGGCATGAATTTAGTGGTGTTTAATTCAGGGTGGTGTGTGTGTGTCACTTGGACTGCTAAGTTATGAAATTCAGTCATTGGCTGACAGTACCCCCACGTAACTTTTTATACTTGTATGTACGGGGTGGAGAATTGAATTTCTCTGGTGTTCATAGATTGTTGATTCATTCAGTAATTATTTGCATGCACAGCAGCTCCAGTAAGCATACACTGAGTTACAGTGACCAAAAGGTTATTTATCTGCATGTTTAGGAGAATCACACAGTGTTTTTTTAATTCTTCTCTCTCTCTCTCTCTCTCTCTCTCTCTCTGTCTCTGGTGTGTTCACTTTTGTGCAGTTGGTCACATGACAATTTGCACAATCTCATCATCAGCTCAGTAGCATGTTGTAGAGACTTATGCTATCATGCAAACTAGGCATGGGCTATTTGTGCCAAATGTACTTAACATTGGCTAATCACAACACCACGGGGGCCCATTACCTCCCCCCCCCCAAATTATCCATTCTACTCACCAGTTGCTGCCTGGTGCCTGGCGCTTGACTCCATCGTTGTGCCAATTATGGAAGGGGCCCAGCTGACTCTTCTCCACCTCCCCAGTCATCAATTGAATGGGGAGGCTCCCCATCCCACCTCCCCTGCTCCAAAGTTGTTGACTGCACCGGGGGGAACAAGGAAAAGCCAGCTGGGCTCCTTCCATGACTAGCATGATGATAATGTAGCCAAGCACTACACTGAGAACAGTGAGTAGTCCAGACAGTTCTGGGGGAAAAAATGGACCCTTGTGGTGCTGCAGTTTGTATTCATATCTCCAAGGATTCAAATATGAATAGCCCATGTCAAATGCAAACAAAGAGGATTCCAGTTACTGAGCAAAAGCTCTGCATGTTGAAAAGAGGTTTGCACACTTGCCCCCTATGTGAACAACACTCCCATTTGGTTAGAAATCATAGCTCAGAGTGGAAGTCTCAATTTATGTTCTTCCCCCTTCTTTCTTTCTTTCTTTCTTTCTTTCTTTCTTTCTTTCTTTCTTTCTTTCTTTCTTTCTTTCTTTCTTTCTTTCTTTCTTTCTCCTTCCCTCGTCTTCAGCCGTACTAACTGTACCATTGTCCTGGTTTGCAGGCAAAGGAGATGCAGCAGATGGTGAAGCTAGAGGCAGAGATGGATCGCAGGCCAGCAACAGTGGTATAAAGCTGTGAGGTGAAGACTGACATCTGACATTCCACCTTGTGGCAGTCCCGATGCTCATTCACTGAGGAGTAGGAGGCTGGCTCTCTTCTGCTTCGTGTCAAGTGTAGCTACGCATGATTGACAAGCAGCTTGGAAATTAACAAACAAAACAAAACATTGTTTCTTCTTTTTAAACAAAAACATTTGGACTGTGCTGTATTTTATTTTCCTTTTGTCACAATATACCATTTTTGAAAGAAAGATTGATTGATTGATTGATTGATTGATTGATTGATTGATTGATTGATTTTAACGTCCTGTCCAATTCTATTAAAAACCATTCAATGCCTTGTTTGTCTTTAACAGGGTTACAGTCCAATCTAGAACAGCAATGTTCTTTTTCTTCCCCTTCAATAGTTTGCACTTCTGTTTTTAAATTGTGTTGCTATTTATATTATATTTTGCTTGGGCTTCCGTGTGTTATAAAAGCCAGCCAGGTGTCCTGGAACTTTGCAGAGTCTCTCAAGATTCTGGCCCAAGAATCTTATTAAATTTCATATGAAATTTAACACTGGCCATAATTCTTACAAAATGTACCAACATCTGTAACTGAGTTTCCAAAAGGAAATGATCTTTTGCCCTCTTTTAGTTCGTTGGTTGGTTCGATAGTTGTGAAGACAACCTTACAGAAATAGATCTGTATCAGAATGGTTCAGTGTGAAGTGCTGTTGTTTTGGGATTTCAGCTATTCTATGCCATTCCCTTTCCCCCAACCTCAGGGGTTTGTTTGGGGGGGGCGGTAGAGCGAGGGAGGGGGAAGAATCCACCTAGCGTCCAGACAGGCTTAACATTATGGCTAGGTATGCTTATTCTTCATTGGGTTGTCTTATTAGGTTTTCCTCCAAAGAGAATATTTTTTTGTACTTCTACAAAATTTTGGGCCTCCCTACAGGCCGCCTCACCACGCCTTCCTCTTGTGCATGGATGGTGCCATTTTGGCCATGCACAGACTGGCGCTTGGAGCATTGAGAACATACGGTATTGTGGAAACTGCCATCTATCAACAGCATAGATAAACAAGCAGCTTAAAAGCTGTGCAAATTATTTCTGTATTCAGAATTGTGTAAGCAGCAAATGCTAGATCAGGTGGGAGTAGTCTAGACTGAACTGGCATTAAAAAAAATGCTGCACAAAGGATTGTGAAGGGGGAAGGTTGTCATTGTGCCAAATGTACTTAAAAGGCGAAAGCATTGTATTCGGGGCACTTTAACAAATGTTTACATACTACTTAACAGTTGCTTTTTGTTACCAATCTCAAATACTACAGCTCATTGTATCTCAAAATTTGTTTAATAAGCTGTTGGGTTGGGCGGGAGGGAGTTTGTAACTGTGAAAATGTAAAGTATTTATACACATATGATCATAATATTGTAGGAAATCACATTTCCGTGGCAACATCGATGACAGTAGTCAACAAAATTCTATTTGCATGTGATACGAACACAAATTTTGACTTCAGTGAATATTGTATGATCACACAGTCAATCTTGTACTGTTAAATAAGTACAGAGTTGATGTATTATACAGAATATTTGATTAGCAAAACATAAGTATATATATACATATATATATATGTATAATGTGTATATGAATTATGTGGGCATTCTTACTACTTCAAGTTCTAGTTGAAAAAGGAAAATGTTAACTTAATTTTACACAATATATGCAGATTTTCAGACTTTCATATCAGGAATAACCCTTTTTATGTCTATTAGATATCCAGACAATTTGCTACAGTATTAATGTGCATGTTTTCAAGGCCCGCTGTAGTTAGCAATGCAGAACAACGCATGTCAGACCTCTGCTTGGAATTGTCCATGCTACCAACATAAAAGAGACTGTGGGATGCTGGTAGTTTAGAATAAACCAGACAACTGATTTTAATCAGTACCAATCATGTTGTTGTACACGCTTGTACAAACTGATTCTACATGTTCCTATAAATGACGTTAAATAAAGAGATGATTATGTAACTGTCTCAAGATAAAACTTTCAGATTCTCAAATAAAAAGAAAAGAAAAACATATGGATTATCTGCGTGTTTTATAGCTTTTGATTTTTATCAATACTGACTGGAGCATTGGTTTACGGCTCTTAGATTTTTCCAGGTTTCTAGAATTTTTTTAAAGTGGAATTTTCAGACTCGTGTGTATGTGTGTGTGTGTGTGTGTGTGTGTGTGTGTGAGGGAGAGAGAGAGAGAGAGAGAGAGAGAGAGAGATGCTGTCAAGTTGGAACTGACTTTGTGGAGACCCAAATAGAGCTTTCAAGGTGAGTGAGATATTTAAGGAGTGGTTTTAATAATTCCACTCCACCATGAGTTTCCATGGCCAAGTGGCAATTCAAACTCCACTTTCTTGGGCCCCAATCTGTTACTCTACCCAATACACCACACTGGTTATTATTTTCAAACTCTTAAATAGACCAGTAATAATAATGGAGTGCCATCAAGTCAACTGCAGCTTCTCAAGGTCTTCTGTTTATGAAGTAATGAAAATAGCTGCTGGATAGCCCAGTGGTTTAAGTACCTGTTTGTGGAGTCAGAGGTTGGGAGTTCAATCCTCACTGTTCCTCCTTGACAGAAGCTTGACTCAATATTCCACAGGGTCCCTTCCAGTTCTGCAATTCGGAGAAGAAGAAGAAGAAGAAGAAGAAGAAGAAGAAGTGATTTATCTGATGTTTCTTCTGGGGGTTATCTGGAACTATGTAGGTTAGCAAAAGCCACACAGGCTGCCTCTTCTCTTACAAGCCACACTGGGGAATTGAACTCCCTGTCCTTGACCCTACAGCCAGGTGCTCCAACTCAGTCAACTATTAGCCAGGGGAAAACTCAAGTTGCGCCATGAAGCAAACTTACTAATTTGTGCCGTGAGCTCCACATGCTGTCATATTCTACCCATATAAATTTAGATTTAACCTGTGACTTGTTTCTATGTTAAGGAAAAAGCAGCTTGCTGTGAATCAGTGGAACCCCTCCTGAACATGGTCAATATTGCCTTTCAACAATAATACAGAACTTCCATGTAACAATAGCACAGTGTCCCTGGCTTTAACCCTCAGTCAACAAGTACTTACTGGCTGGCCCATCTTCACATTCTACTTTCATATCCTTTGTTCCTTTTGATTTTTATGGGGACCGAAGGGATCAATTCCCTTGCTTGAACCATCAGTCCTGCTGTTTAAAGCAGCAAGGATGTCTGGCATTTTCCTGATCAGGCTTAGAGCATAGTGGGATTCCCAAGCAATCATCTACAGCTTCCATTGTGAGGTCACTGTCATTATTTGTTATGTGACTGTTGCCCAGTTACATGCTGGAACAGTACATTTCACAGCAAAATACCAAAGGTCTCACACCCCTAGCAGTAGCATCAGTGTTAGTAGGATCAACAAATGTCAGGAATTTTCTTTCAGTGTTGTCCTAGAAGATTTGCATTTCTTTCTCTTTCCTTATGTCTGCTATCCCAGGGAGTGGCCTAGCACCTGATTCAGAATTCCAAGCAGTCTTCACAGAAGTTTAGTTTCTCCTGGCATTAAAATGATTGTTGGCCAGATTATTATTCAAACATTGTTGCCTTTGATTTTTAGTAGATCACCTATAACAGTAGAGGTCTGTCTGTCTGTCTGTCTGTCTGTCTATCTGCCATAACTCGGAGGCCTTGAAACCTAGAGGTCAGAAACATGCCTTACCCTGAGGGCAAGGTCCAAAAATGTGACAGGTGCTCCCTGAATGTGGTGCTTTGCCCCGTCTGGGCAAATTCTGTGCAGGGAGCATGTCCATTTGCCCAGGAATTGTAATGATCCTGCTTCCAGAAAGAAAGGAAAAGAAAAGAAAGAAAATGTGCAGGAAACTTACAAAAACACTTGTGTGATTTCCTGAAAGAAGTCTCATTGCTGGGAGGAGAGATGCACACATGCATAAAAACAAACACCCTTCAGTGAACCTTTCCTCTTGTTTTGACAATCTGGGGTTGGCAGGAATATCAGATATAAGAAATGGACACCTTCTTGTCCCCTTCTGAAGGTGAATCTGGATTCAGTTTCTCACATGCGTAATTTTTTTTAATTATTATTTTCCTTCTGTGGTCCTACATTATGGGTGGGATGTCTAAAAGAGAAGCTAATACATGCTTTGCCCAAATATTACTTTGCTACATGCATGCAAATGTCAGATGCCATCTGGTCGAAATTATTCATCACTTTTCGAGAGCTGTTTTAGTCTATCATTCTTTCCCGGGAATCCATCATTAATAAATAAAATCCTTTATGGTTCTGTCTAATTTTTGCTCCTGATCAGCTTCAAACATAGCAGAACAGTATGCATGTATTATGCAGGTTTCAAATGAATGAATGAATGAATGAATGAATGAATGAATGAATGAATGAATGAGTGAATGAATGAATGAATTTACATATGCTGCCCAATTAGTGAATTCACACAAAACCTCACAACTCCCACCCACTTTATTCTCATAAAAACATACTGTAGTGACATAATCAAAATGGCAATATAACTGACTCAAATGTGGTGGTCTACAAAATCCTTCGGTTCAAATGTTAAAATTTACATCATTTGAGAGTGAATGATGTCCTTAAGGGTGCCTTATATAACTCTGCCTTGAGTAATTTCTTGAAGACTGGGAGGGACGGAGCCTGGTGCACCTCAACTGGTAGCTTATTCCACCAAGCGAGGGCTGTTACCAAGAAAGCCTGACTCCTTGTCTTTACCTTTCCGGCTTCCCTCACTGTAGCCACATTTAACACTGTGGATTGAGAGGAGCACATGGCACAGGAAGCTGATTTTTTGGGAGAGAGGTTCTGACAAGTATAAAAATTAGTGCGCTCCGGAAATCTGTTTCACGGGCCTGCCACAGTTGTGCATTGACTGTTGTTCTTTCTTGTTCTGTTTTGAGATTCCCATTCATAAAATAAGGCTCTGAACTCTGAAGGGTTGACAAAATCCACAATGCACTCATGTGGGGGTGGGGGGTGTTACAGAGGCAAACCCCAAGGTCTTGTGTTCAACAGTCTTTTATCACCATTTAGAATCAATAATAGAGATAGATACGAACTGAACCATGAACCAGAAAACCCAACAGATCAGGCCATTTTGTAGGTTTTTTTCATGAAACAGTTTGGGGTTCCTGTTTTGCCAAAATGAAACGAAGCACCAAACATTTTTCCCCCTCCCTCTGTGCTTCATTTTGTTCAGCAGAAGGAGATGCTCACCCTTTCCTACTGCCCCTGTCATGTCCCTACCTGATTGTGTTGCATAAGGGTTGTCTTATTGAGTTCCCATCACTTCTGCGGGTATATCCAGGGGTAGGAAGATTCCCCACTGTATATTCCAAGAGACAAGCCAGCCTGTGTAACCTTGGCCAAGCTGTAAAATCCTAGAATGCCACCAGAGAAAGGTGCTGTTAAACCACTTTAGAGTGTGTGGTTACACAGTAAAAATATGGTTTGAACTGCTGTGTATTCACAGTTTATCAAATCAGGTTTCCCTGGATGAATTGCTGTAGATATCCCAATGACAATTTGCAGGAGTCAAGAAGACAGAAGTAGAGACCTTGGCTTGCATGGAGTTCCAACACCACAAGATGCTTTAAGTGCTAACAAGATGCTCATTGGCAATTTCCACATCTCTCTTTTTGTTTATTTAGTTCTCCTAAGTGCTCTAAGTGTTCCAGTGCTGAGTTGAAACCTTAAAACAAACAAGACACTGTGTGGAGAGAAGGGGGACTCATAGAATCATAGAAAAGTGAAGTTGGAAGGGGCCTACAAGGCCATCAAGTCCACCCCCCTACTCCAGGCAGGACTCATTTCAGGGGAGTTCCCCCTTTGCATCAGACCAGATGATCACATGGACACAAAGTGGGCAAAAACAATGTCAACCTGATTGGAGCAAATTCCTACTGGTTGAACAAAAACTAGATGAATTCCTCTTTTAAAAAAAGATTCCCTAGCAGTCTTCCCTATATTGAGCTTTCCATCATGTAGTCCCTAGGTTCTAATTCAAATTCTTCTGTGCCCCACCTGATGTAAATTGTGGGGTAAATGGCCAATGTATTCGCCCCCTGAATACTTTATACCAGGTACTTTACACCTTATTCATATAAGTTGGAATTTACTCAACATCACATGATTTTTCTTTCCCATGAGAAGCCTTTGTTCTTTCTTTTTCACAGCTGCTTGATGTTACTCTCCCCTCCACCACCACCCAGAGGACACTCAGTATTCCATAATAATGATTTCCATGTTAACCCTCTGATAGCTTCTATTACTACAATCAATCCTGGCAAATACTCTTTAAGTGGTAAAAATCATCTTGCAGATCCTACTGGCTAGGAATCTGAAACACAGCTTTGCCCTGAACTGAAGAGCGGCATGGCTGGGGCCAGAAGTCCATTCTTTTCCTGATCTTCCATGTCTGACAAGGCCAGGAGACTTCAGTTCCACCCCATCAAGTTTGGAAATTGCATTGTAAATCACAGCGCGCTTTCAGTCAATAGAAACTAATAACCTTTGTGGCAATTGCAGTCGAACAGCTATTAACTGTGAGAAGACCTGAAGCCGCTGGTTGGGTTTCCTGGTTTTTTTGGATTCCTCCCATGGGTCCAAGAACTATTCTAGAAACAAATCCTGTCCTGAAAGTCCCCCACAGTGCGTGATTTACAGTTTCTTCCATTCAAAGAGGAAAATGCATGTCTTCAGTATGATGTTTGAGCACATAGGATGAAAGTGGATGCGGGGAGTATAACCTTGAACAGAATGGAAAAAAAGACCCCATGAACCCTGTGATGCCATGCCTTGGATGATTCAATTTATGCACAGAAGGCTCAATAGTTTGCAATCCACTCAGGTTTTCTGTGTGGCTCTCTGCGTTTGTGTTACAAGCACTGTAGTGTATTGCCTTATGAACACTTCCTGTGGCGGCTTTTTAAAAGTCTAAATTTAACACCACCAAATCTCTTAAAGAAATAAAATTAATGTCCGTCATCTTCTCCCATTCTCTCTCTATCCCTCCTCTTTTTAAAGGGAGTTCCTTCCTCTGGCCAGTCTGTTTAGTTGTATATAACAGGACCATGTAGAAGAATACATTAACAAGAGATATGGATTACCTTTATGATTTGTCATGAAGGTAATCCATATCTTTTGCCAATGATTTGAGAGGCTGTAGGGGGATAAAAATCTGCCCATCTCCCTCCTCTGCCGGCTTATCACCCATTTTCCTTACCCTGCTGGTCATCGAGTGGTGGTTCTGAGGAGGAAACCAAACACAGTATGTCATATCACAAATATGACTATTGTATTCTTTTGTTCTCTAAGGAGTTTATCTCAAAGGTAATGGGAGTGCGTGGGAAAAGCAAAAAGAAGAGAAAAGGGGGGGGGAAGGATGAGAGATAAGCAGAAAGCAATGCAATTTTTTAAAAAAATGAAAGTGGGTCTCATCCCCAGGGTTTATGCTTCAGTGTCTGGACATTTTCTATTGCTCTGGTGTTCTGGACTGATCCCCTGTCCTCAAGAAGACTAGCAAGAGAACATGGGTAATACAATATTTTTCCCCCTTTGCACTGTCATTAGATATGTGGGTTTTTCCCCCTCATAAGTGATTGAGTCTCAACTTCTAGCATCATTATTCTACCATGAGAATGGTATGGAAAGAACACTTATCTAAGGCCTGCAGCTGTTTGTAATTCTATTTAGATCTGTGATGAGATCAAACCCATTCTTCTTAGCATTTGTTTGCAGTCTCTCAGTGCCTCTGTTTCACTACACTGATTCAGATAAATAAAGACCATTTAAAATACAGTGGTGTCTCAGCTTACGAGTTTAATTTGTAGTCCAGTCGTAACTCGAAATGTTCATAAGCTGAAGCACCATTTCCCATAGGAAGGCATTAAAATGCAATTAATTTGTTCTGTTCGAAGAAAAAAAAATCCCAACCCCCCCCAAACAAACAAACAAAAAAACCACTGCAAGTCCCATCAGAAACGTGATTAACTCATTCCGGCCGAAGGAGAAAAAACAACAGAAAGGCAAATAAATACTGCAAGACCCATTGGAAATGCAAAAAAAAAAAAAAAAAAAAAAAAAAAAATCACCAAAAACCAAACAGAGAGTGCAAGACCCATCAGAATCGCAAACAAAAAAAACCCCAAAAAGCAAACAGAGAGTGCAAGACAGATCGGAAATTCAAGGAAAAACAAAAACAAAAAGCAAACAGAGAGTGCAAGACCCATTAGAAATGGGAAAAAAGAAAACAAACAAACCCTGCAAGACCCATCACAGCATAGAAACATAAGCCCACCACCCAGCCCTAAACCATGCTGCAAAACCCACCCAGAACAGTTTTTAAAAAGTACAAAGCATCACCTTCCCAGACAGTCTGAAGCCTCCTCCGATCACGCACTCTCTAACTGCTGGGGAGAAAGAGCTACAAAGAAGCAGCCTCTTTGCCACCAATGGTTAGCAATTTGAATTCCCCACCCCTTTCCCCTGCCTTTTTCTGTTCATAACTCAAAGCTCTGGTCACAAGTAGAAGCAAAATTTTGCAGCCGGAGCTGGTCGTAACTTAAAATGGTTTTATGTTGGGACATTCGTAAATTGAGCCACCACTGTATTTGGAAACTGTGCACAGACACATTTTTTGTTGCTACGTGCCTTCAAGTCAAAACTGGCTTACAGCGACTCTAACAGAGTTTTCAAGTGAGATATTTAAGGAGTGGTTTTACCTGCTGCACTCCCCCAGTGAGTTTCCATGGCTGAACGGGGATTTGAACCCAGGCCTTTTAAGTCCTAGTTTGTCTTTTTATTCATACACACTTTAGACAAGGGGAAATTGGGAACAGTGTGTACATTGAGAAACAAGAGTGACAAAATATGAAAAGAAGGAGAAACAAAGTCCTCCAACCAGAGGCAAATGAGGCACAGAAAAAAAGGTGTAGGAGGAATTCAGAGAAACTCAATGAAACTGAGGTCAGAAGCAGACATTAGAGACAGCCTGTAATTTGAGCTGAAAACATATTAGTGTTGCTGAGGTGATTGAGGCAATCGTTCTGTATTTGTGAAATCAGGCTTCAAAGGAAATCTTGTGAAGGCTAATCACCAAACAAGCCAAGTTAATTTGCATAATCCCAAAGGTGGGAGAAGCTCTTGCTGTGATGTTCAGAAGTTCAAATTAGTGAAGAATTTATGTCTTCCAGTTGTGGACTTGTTTCTGGCCTGACACTGAGTGATTTTCACATCGCAGTTCACCAGGGTTTCTGTAAGGACAAATGTGGTGGGGATCATGAATGTAACACTCTACTCTCACAAAGGAAAACAAGCAATTAATCATGGTGCCGAATTTGAAAGAACTTTGAAAGTAATTCTGATAAGGACCTACACAGTTTGTGTGAAAAATGGAACACTCCAAAAAATCCTTAATACTGTCATGTTTAATCTCTCAAATCAGGGCAAAAGAGAATTGCTTAGTTTTGCCTATTGCTCCAGAGAGTAGATGAATCACTGGCTCCCACTCTGGGTTGGCTGAAAGCGTCATACAGATGGTCTTTATTGTGCTCAATAGTCACACAACGGAGTCCAAAAGTCAGCAGTACTCAGATGTGGCTCTCCATACTCCGTTGCCTTTTGTTCCATTTGTGGTACACCTTGGCATGACTTTAATCTATTTAGACCTCTCCCTAAAAATAATCAGACTGTAAAGATTCAGAATATCCTCTGATGGAGAACACTGCAGTCATTAGGATGTTTCCTCTTTTCCCTGTTAGACCGTACTGGTTTGAATGTTTTAGTCTTCAAGCAAGTCTTTGATGTGCCTCCATTCAATAATTCAGTTTAAATTGTGATGAATCCATTATGCAGAAATATTGCCAAAATTTTGTTATCTCTTCAGCTTTTTAGTACCTATGAAATTGAAAAATTTGGTGCATTATATATATCGATTGACTGATCAATCGATCTAACTGTTATGTGCACAGATGTCATATCACATAGCTGTTTTCTCTCACTATTTTAAGACAGTTTCACAATTCCAATAACTTGGAAACCAGAATCATTATTTATTTATTTACTTATTTTCAGAAAATGGAACCTCTCCATACAGAGTGAAAGATATAGATCCTTCAAATACCTGAGTTGATTATATGCTGCAGAATGATTTAATTAATTGGTAATTTGACTCCTTTGTCACTGTGGTAACTAATTCTAGTCCAATACACTTTTAGAGAAGGAGTCAATGAGCCTGAAAATTCATGTAATTTGAAGGGGGTGCTTTTCTGCAGCTGTACGCTACAGCAATGAACTGCAACTTCACGTTAGTGTCTGCAGCACTGAACAATATAACCAGTAGCTTAATTTCAGCATGCATTTCAAAAATCTGAACACTTATTTTGTGACTTTAACTTCCCTTATTCTACTTGTATGTGTTAAATTTATTTAATGTTTAAAATATTTTTGTCAAGCTAACTTTTTTAAATGATGGTTCCATTAGTGCATTTATATGTGGAACAATTTTAATCCTTGTGGTAGCAGCTGCTTTCATCTAGTGGCAGGAATTAATAAATATCAAAGCACTGTTTATTCTGCTGATGAAGCTAAATAGGCTCATTGATGTTTTTACAATAAAGTCCTTTTCATGAGTACCTAGAAGTAAATAAACAAAGATGAAAGCATCCTTTTGTTTAGTGCAATTTACTCTTTACCTAAATGTACATAGGACTGCAGCATGATGACCTGATCCCTTATATATTTACTTGTATGTACCGTAGGTCTCATTTTTTATATGGTTTACTCTCAGAGATACTTATACATAAGATCTCAGCTTTCAATAATAACTTTTAATATGACCACATTTATATGTTTCACTTCCTGTGAATTAAGTTCTTTAAAATCTATACATAAAATTTATACATATTTATATAGTGTAAATTCCTTCTGAGCCTGACCTAAAGTGCTAAAATGTTTATTGTAAGTACTGACTGTGGAGATAAAAATAACATTGGGAGCCTAGATAGGGTCCATGATTGTGAGTCTGAGGAACTCTGAGGAACTTGCTTTTCCTAGCATGAGAGGACTGAGTCACATTTTGCAGGATGGCCATTGTGTCACATTCTGAAGGCTGATAAAGCTCGCTTCATGTCGCATCCACCCTCCAAAGGAAGGCATCCTCCATTTGTGATTTATCACTATGCTTCTGCCAGCTTCTGCCAGAAAGATTGGTTGGTGGGATGGTGACAAACCAAAAAGCAGTGATGGTCACTTCAGTGCAGTGTGTTTTGAAAACAAAATTACTTTCTAAGTGTGTATTATCTATCTATCTATCTATCTATCTATCTATCTATCTATCTATCTATCTATCTATCTATCTATCTATCTATCTATCTATCTATCTATCTATCTATCTATCTATCTATCTATCTATCTATCTATCTATCTATCTATCCAATTTGCTTCTTATAACTACAACCTCACAAAAGCTACAGTGCTATATCCATTCCATCCCTGCCTCCAACAAATGTCATAGAAAAATCTGTGGGGCTTCCTTCTGTTAAAATGCAATGTACGTATTCCAAATACTCTCTTAGGACTCTGAGTGAAGGTTTCAAAGTGCAGACTCCAGTTACTAAACGTCACTTGTTAATGAGTTCACCTCATTAATTTATTACCCACATAATTGTTTTGCATTAACAGAATGATGGGCTCTTTCCCTGAATGAAGGTGGAGAATTGGGCGGGGGGGGCAGCTTACTCAAGTTGGTTTCATTCGGAACAGCTCTCCCTTTCACCCTGTTTCCCGATCATCGTGCTTTGCAGATACAGTATTCCCCAGTGGTCTAACCAGCTGCTGATCAGACCGGGAGCCCATCCAGCTGACGGACAGATGCCTTGTCTGTACTTCTAGGTGATGAAAAACTCACCAGTCCTCTGGTCCTTGTGACTGCAATCAATCCTCTTCCCTAGTGCTTGCCCCCTTTAGTCGAGAGTGTTTATTTGAATGTATCAATCTCTCTTGGTGATTTCCAATCCTCACCAAGGAGAAGCAGTGTCTTCATTGTTTTGTTGAGGAAGAGGGGGAGGAAGAACCCCCACCCTTAAACAGGATCATGGACGGAGGACAAACCAATTTACATGTCTCCCTGTTATCTTGCTAAACTAATAAAAGAGGCGTCCTGTGGCTGAAGGATGGCAGGGATAAGGAAGAGAGGCTGGAATTTGGCAAGGCAACCTGAGACTCCCAAGGAAGACAGCCATCGTGTGTGAGAGAGAGAAAGCATCGCGCCTCAACAGCTCTCTTCCCCTCTGGTTTGAATCTAACGTGGGTGGCTCACGAGGAATCTCTCTGTAGCAGCCTTCCTCAAGTTCAACTTCGTGCGGCAAGTTCGGACCCGGCGCCCCTCCAGGTCGGGGTACGTTGGACAGCTCCCTCTCTGGCGCTCCGTTGCGGGAGAGCGCGGGACGCGGGCGGGCGGGCAGTTCAGCACCAGGTATCTTTGGACAGCTCCCGCCGGCCTTCCTGCAGACACCCCGCCTCCCTGCCGCTTCTTATCTATTACTCACGCTTCAGAAAGTGATCCGCGTGCATTCTCAGCAGCGCTGCAGCGGCGGAAGCTGGCAAAAGACACCCCCCTCTCCTTCGTTCGAGGTGGGTCCCCATCTCTGGCTTCTTCCCCTGCCGGATCACTTTTGGAAATATGGACCTGAAAAAACGAGGGATCCTCATCCTCAGTCCAGGATTCCCGGGGCTGCTTCTGTTTTTCTGTGAGTAGATCCGTACCAGCTCTGGTAGATCCCCCACCCCGAAGACGCTATTCAGTCCCCCCCTCCTAGCACTTCTCCCTTGGGTTCCCCACCTATCGCAGGCCGTTGGAGAAAGAGTAGAAGCAGAGCCCCAGAGAGCAGGTTGTATGCCTTGCCAGGGAAAGGAAAAGCTCAGCCACCCCAGTCGCTTGGAAGTCTCAGGGAAGGGTCGCTCCGTGAGCAGCTGGCTGCATTTTGCTGAAGCCCTTCTCTGTCCCCTAATCAGGGAAGGGAACCTCGCGTCTAGCTGCCCCGTGGATCAGCCTAGCTCCCAAGTGAGAAAGTCCAGCTGCTGCTGCTTCTTTTTGTTAAAAGGCGTTCTTTTTCTGTCTTTTGCTCCCTGGCAGATGCTCTCGCGGGCAGCATCGCAGAACAAGAAGTGGAGAATCTCTCCGGCCTCTCTCCTGACCCCGAAAAGGGGATTTTTGTCGTCCGTGAAAACGGCACAACTTGTCTCATGGCGGAATTCGCGGCGAAGTTAATTGTCCCCTATGACGTGTCGGCCAGCAATTATGTGGACGTAAGAATTTTTTACTCTCCCCCACCCCCCGCCCCGGTTCCAGATACCTGCCCTGCCTTCTCTTCCATTACCTTGGCGAAACTTAATCCTCTAGTAAAACGAGGCAGGAAGGGGAGCTCGGGTTTAATATTTGCCCATGTGTTTGAGAGGGAGGGAGGGAGGGAGAGGTGGCGGGGGTGGTGGAAGACAGGAATGCGCCTAGAAAGGAGCCTGCTCCAAGGTACCCCTGAGTTCCTGTATGTTGCTACGGTAATGAAACTTCTCCCTCCCACCTGCAGCCGCAGAGAGAGAACATTCAAAAGGAAATCAACTGTCCACCGGTCGCCCCATGAGGCAGACCGAAAGGAGATCGCGCAGAAGCCGGAGCCACCGGGGGTGGGGGGGCTGGGGGTCGGGAAGACTTGTTAGCAGGATCCGAGGATGCCTGTTCTTTCCTTTGATTGTCTTCTAAAGCGCATAAAGTTCTTTTTTTTTTTTTTTTTGCGGGGGAGGTGGGTTTACAGGAATGGAAAAAGAGATGCGACACCACATAATTACTCACTCCAGTCTCCTGGGGCGCAGAGGTGGCTGTGAGAGAACTCTCTTAAGAGTAATCATTATGGTTTAGGAGATGTTGTAAAATCCAACCGTTTCTTTCCAGCACGATGTTTGAGGAGCTAAGATCCTACTCGCAGCTTTACTCCTTTTATCTGTTACTACGCAGCACTTGGCGTAAAAAAAAAAAAAATTAAGGGGGGAGGGAAGGAATCCACCACATTTCCCCTGTTATCTTGCCCCCCCCCCCCAGGAAAGATTCAAGCTTCTACAAAATCCTTAACGCATCCGTTTTCCAAAGAATTAATTACTGGAGGTGGGGTGGAGGTGGGCAGGTGTCAGCATTTACTGAGCTTGCCTCGCTGTTCTGTGCATCCAGACGATCAAGGAGTACGCCTATATCCCGCTTTCTCGGGGAGCCGAAGAGCGAGGGAAATGCGGCAGCAACGAATCCGAGCTCCACCTGACGTGGATGGACAAAGCCTACACCCTCCGCCTTTACTTCGTGAAGGTAAAGGATGCAGATCGCAAGGGTTATTTCGGGTGACTGAATAAAAGGGCAAGGGAAGGAAGAGGGAGAACGAGCGAGAGAATAGTAAGCAAGAATAGAGGGAAGAAAAGAAAAGCCACGATCCTGACCCGGCTGCCATTGTCTTTACCGCGCCAGTGTATTTATATACAGTAGTGCCTTTCGACCGAGGAAGGAAGACAAGCGCTCTGCTCTCGTTTGGTTTTTATCCTGGTCAATTTCCCTTTCTTTTTCATGTCAGTTTCAGACCCGAGAAGGGCTGGCAAAGTTGAAGGGCGGCCGCAGAAATCTTCAAGCCCAGTCTAAACTCTTGCCTGGCCGGATTGCAAGGGCCAGGAGAGGCTTCCTTATTACATTTTAGGCATCCTTACTTCGTGTGGATCATTTGTCTTTTCTCTCCCCACACGCCTCCTTCTTCTCCCCCCACCTCCCACTGCCTCCTGTTCCCATCCCGGCCCACGAACTGGTAGGAGAGCCGCAACACGAGCCGAGGGCCCGAGGCCTGGTGGAAGATGAACAAAGTCCAGTTTTCTTACGACACCTCGGAAGGCACCTACTTCAAAGGGCCCGTCAACCGTAAGTGCCTCTGCGCTCCCTCGCACTGGAGGCCCGCGAAGGGCCGCCGCAGGGGGGCTTTGCGGGGGGGGGGAGGCGGCTGGACCGCAGAGTTAAGAGGAGAACACGATCCCGGTGGCCTCCTTTAGCCTAAGGAGCTGGCAGGAACCTGGAGGAAATGGAAGGCAGGAAGGGGGCTCCCCGTGGGTAACATAAAGCTGAATAAAACGCCACGCAATCGAAGCGCGATTTTGCCCTGGTGAATCAACCAACCTCTGAAGCTTCCCCTTCATCTGCGGTCCTATAAATCATCATCTGCCCGCCCTGCTCCCTTCTGAATTTTCAGGGAGAGGGGGGGAGCCTCTCGTCTTTGCCCCCGTCCCTTCCCCCGAGGTCTCTCCCCGCCCCAACCCTCCAGACCCGCACTGCGGATAAACTCGCCCGCCCGCATTTCCCCGCTTCTCTCTCGGGATCCTCCTCAACCACCTTCCTTCGGGGGTTCACCCGGGGTCCCCCCGCCCGCGTCGTCGATCAGGGTGATTTAGGGTCCTGATCCACCCCCACACACACACCCCTCCTTGTGCCGGCGTGCGCTCCTCCCAGCACTGCGCCAGGCCTCAAGAGGGCCTTTTCAGCCTTGGCGTCTTCCAGACAGCAAAGGGCCCCGTGGAAGAAATCCAGCCCTCCCGTTCCGAGGGCTGGAACGGGACCAACCTTTTAAAAAGGTCACACACACACAGACCCCACCGACCGTGGCAAGCCTTCGAGCACCTTAGACTCCGAGACCGTTTCTGTCCCGTTGGTTAGCTAAGAGCTTCCAGAAAATGGAGAGCTAACATGCCACTCCTAAACAATTTAGGAGGGAAGGCGGCTGAAACCTTCCATCCTAGCTTATCAGGGAGTAAACGTCAAGGGAACCGAGCTGAGCCCGGTTTTAAGGACACCGGCTGAGGAGTGGATTGCGGGTCCCGTATCTTCAGCGTAGGCCTGCCTGCAATGTTTCTTTTAAAAAAAACGGAGCCGTTCACGAATTGCACTAGTGTATTTAGCAAGAATGAATGAACGGAAACGTTCCCTTCTTATCTGAAGGAAAGGTCACTTCTCTTTTCTACTTACTGTTACAGGAAAGTGGAAAGGCAACGCATCGATCTAAACATAAAAAAAATAAATAAATAAACGTGCCCAATTTAACTGACAGATTCACGGGCTAAAATTAGTGCCCGCTGAGAAGGATTATTTAACGAAAGCTGTACTTTTGGAGTCGTGTCCTGTGTAAAATGGATGCAAATCATGCAGGTCTCGTTTGTTATAAATTGATTTATTATAAATTAATGTCGACTTTCACTGTCTCAGGTTTGTGTCCTTCCGCGCACTTTTGATTTCAGAGGTTTAGGCTCCTAAATCTATACAAGTCTTCTGACCATTGAAATGGGACTAATGAAGCTATTGTTTCAATTTTTGTGGTTTTCTTTGCTTAGATGTTTGAAGCTGATACTCTTAATAATTTTAAAAATAGATGTGTTTTTAAAGTGATTTGGGAAAATCGGTTTCCCCTTCTTTGAAAAGGTCGATTGTGAGACAGTAGAAATAAAAGATTGAATCCAAATGAAAATAAATAATAGTCATAATCACGGTAAGAAATGCTATTTTTATACTTCTATAGAGTAGCTCCCATTAAAATTTACAATGGAAATTATTACATTTATCCTTGTGCAATTGAATCTCATCGGCCCCCTTAGGAAAAAAGATCTTGTTGTCTTTGTTTTTTTACTGTATATCTGCAGTGCAGCCTGTTTTGGGAGAGATAGTCTGTGATTTTTGCTGTTACACTGCAGCATGCAATAAGCATAACCCATGTTTGTACATTTGGCTTCTTCTGAAAGTGATTTCTAACCTTTATATCTTTTAAGCCTAAATTTCACCTTCCCCTATTCTAGTATCACTTTGGAGAAAATTATTTTTATATTAAAATGAAGGAAAATTAATGATAAATTTTTTGGAATGGTGTGAAATGCAGGAGCCCACTGTGCTTTTAGTTCCATTGGATTTTCCATCCCTTAGCTTGGCTGGATCTGCTACTCTCCCCCTTTTCCATACATGACGCTCACAAGATTATTAAATCTTTCTTGCAAATCTGTAAGAGTTCCTAAGGAGTAAATACCAATAGGTTCAGTGGAAATCCCTCGCATGATAATAAACCACCTGACTTTTTAAAAGGCAGTGTTACCCATTTTTCTTTAATATTTGAATAATCTTCTGTTTTTAGTTTTTAATGACACAAGCTATCTTGGGTCCTTTTTTAAGAAGAAAGATGGTGCGAAATAAATAAATAAATAAATAAATAAATAAATAAATAAATAAATAAATAAATAAATAAATAAATAAATAAATAAAAAGTCATTCGCTATAAGAATGCTATTCAATGGGGCAACCTCAATGGCCATCTTGACTGGGAATGATGGGAACTGTATCTGGAAGATACCAGGTTAAAAAAAGCATGCCCTTAGATGCCACTTCCCTCTTTCTGAATTCCAGAGATTTCATTCCTGTTCTCTGCAGAATGCCAGGCACTTTTGGGGGCTATCATCTTACTGCTACTATTACCATTACTGTGAGCAGTATCATTCAGATTTTGCCAACATTGGCCTTCTTTAAATGAAGAACCAAGGCAGGCCTTCATACCCTTTATGTTTCATATTGTATGCTTTCACCCTGCCCCTAAATTGAATTATGTACAGCTTTGAGGCAAGGTGCTCTGGAAGTTTACTGTGAGAGTGTCCTTGGTCTCTTGTTTTGTCTGGGTGTGCAGTTCCCAAGTTCCAGCCCTTTCTCAGCTGGGAAGCTGCCAGGGTGACCTTAAGGGAGTCATGTATCTTCTGCAGCCTAGCCTATTTAATGAGAAGTGTTTGAGGCAGAGGTGGAGAAAGTGGCTTTTTCGGCATACATATTACAGAATCCCACAGCCATCCTCAACCACAAATCCTACAGCCACTGTCCAGCCATGTTCCCAAAGAACGAAAGCTGTAGAACCACAGTTCTAAGTGTTGCAATTCTCTCTGGGAATATATCTTGAGGTGATGGAGGAACCTAAGCACTTACAAGGGAGCAACATGTAAGAACACATGTGTCTTATTGCTGTCTTGGAGACGTTTCTGTCTTTCCACCAAAGACAGAAATGTAGGAAATTCCTTCATGGCACCAAAATGTAGACCAGCTTTCCCCACCCTTTTGCTCTCCAGATGCATTGGCCATGCTGCCTGGGCATCAGGATGGAAAAAGCTGGTGTATAGAGGATATTATGTTTTTGCAAGTCATTGGAGTACATACTCTTAACTACTGTTGCACACTGCCAGACGACTAAAGAAAAGCTGAAAATATGCTGGTCTTCTCATCTTCACTCCGAAAATAATCAGCAACTTGATCCAATCGATAAATGGAACTGGCAAAAAAGAATGTTTGGGCTCCAGTTTGAATTTGACTAAAGACTCAGCAGCTAAATGCTGCTTCTGATGTCTGCATAGCTCTGTGGCAAGGTCACACAAGGGATAGTCCCCACTCTGTGTATTGACTGAATCCTACAGTGAGCCCTGCCCTCACTCTCTAGAGACACCCATGAACCATAGCAGAAGACTGTGTTCTTTCTATCCCTTTCTTGACATCCATCATCCCCCTTCCCAGAGTCTCCTTGTGCATTTTCCCTCAGTGAAGGATTGCAAGCTTGGGCTGGGTGAGGCTCTGCTTTGACCTATGCCAGGGATGAGAAAGGTGTTGTTGGACTGCAATCCTTATGATCCTGCACAGCTCTTTATACTAGCCTATTTTTATTTATTTATTTATTTATTTATTTATTTATTTATTTATTTATTTATTTATTTATTTATTTATTTATTTATTTATTTATTTATTTATTTATTTATTTATTTATTTATTTATTTATTTTATACCCCGCCTATCTGCCCAGAACGAGCACTCTAAGCGGCTTCCAAGCATATAAAACACGATTAAAAATACATATAACAAACCAATATATTATAAACCATCGCAATAAACAGCCAACAATAAACGCTAAGCATATTTTTCAAGATGCCTATGGCATCCTCAGCCCACTGGAGGGCTGAAGGGAGCAACACACATTTTATTTCTACTTTTCATTAAATATTTACCTCACCCTTGCACACAAGGGCTGGAGGAGGCTACAGAAAAATGTACCCCAAGTGGTGCGTTGCTTATCGCCTGCTTGTTGAAAGTTGTCTCCAAGTCTAAACCTTTGGTAGCAATACTATCAGCATCCAAGAGAATGGGGACCAGGGTGGGAGGGGAGTCCTCCTGCCTGCCTGCCTGCCTGCCTGCCTGCCTCCTCCTCCTCCTCCTCCTCCTCCTCCTCCTCCTCCTCCTCTTCCTGACTGCAGCAGCATCTCCACCTGGGCCATGATGTTGAGTTCTGCAATGCTTGCATAATATTGTTAGCACATACCGGGTGAATTAAGTTTGGCTGGGTGAGATTAATTAAGGCAGCATTCTTATATACCCAGGGTAGGCAACATCTACAGGGGCAATTTTCCAGCCCTGGATCCACCATGGAAGGGTGCATGGCAGCTTTCCTAAGGACAGAAATTAAGAAAGATCAAAACTGGATATTACTGGAAGTCCACTTCTTTTTTAATGTTATGCACTTGGGTTTGGGGAGATGGGAACCCCCCTGTAATTGGAAAAATCCCACCCCCAAAGGCTTCCAAGAGCAGAAAGAGACTTGTTTTGTATATTCTGTTCTTGTTTTTCTTCTTCCACCCACCCCTACTATTACCTTGCTTGTTCCTTGCCCTTGCTTATAAAAGCTGCCAGTGGGGCTGTGGTGTGTTGGGTCGTGAATATTGTGATCATTGAGGGAGGGATTTCTTCCCCCTCACATGTAAAAGAAACCATCATCCAACCCATTATTAAACACTCACAGTTGGTGACAGATAATCTTAATAATTTTTGACCAATCACCAGCATACCTTTTATGAGCAAGGGTGGTGGCTAAGCAGCACCAGATATACTTGGAGGAGGAGAATTGTCTTGATCCCTTCCAATCCAGATTTGGGCTGCGGCACAACATTGAGACAGCAGTGGTCACACGGCACAGTGACCTTTTCAGGGAGGCTTGAGGGAGGTCAACAGGGGAGGATGTACTCTGCTGGTTCTCCTTGGTCTTTCAGCAGCTGTCAATGCCATCAACCACAGTATCCTCCTGGACACGCTCTCAGAGATTGGGATGGGGGGGCTGGCACTGAGCTGGCTCTGATTCTTCCTCAAGGACTGTGTCCAGAGAGTCCAGCTTGAGGATGATGAGGGCCCAGTCCCCTGGGGCTGGACCATCCACTCACCTTCTGATGCTGCCTCAGGCTCTGTGCTCCGTTCCTATTGCTCTGGAGCTTGCGGTCGGCTAGCCACTCCTCACAGGAGGCAGGATGATGAGCCTCCTTGCCAGGTCAAAGATTGGGTTGCAGACTGGGCACTCTGGAGCGATTGGGAGGGAGAGCGGAGCCTACGGTGGCAGCGGAAGGGTGAGTGGACAGTGACTGGACCCTTGTTATCTCCACCCATGTATCCATATACAAATACCCCCATCTCTTGTACAGTGTCATAAGTAGGCTGATGATGCACAACTCTAGCTCTCCTTCACCACCTCTGCAGTGGATGCTGTCTGGATGCTCAAACAATGCCTGGCTTTGGTTTTGGACCGGGCCCAAAAAGGCTCAAACTGAACCCGGAGAAGACAGAGAGGGCTGAACTTAGACCAGTTTTGCATTTGGGTTTTGTATTTGAGTAAAAAATATGTGCAAGTGTAATGTAAAACAACCCACTGATTTGCCTTCCCAAAGATCGGGGGAAATTGTATGTAGCTCTTGGGCTCTCGGCATGGTACTCATCCACGGCCTTTTCTACCCTTTTGGCAGCTGGAAGGCACACTGTCACGACGCATCACCTTTCAGTTTTAGTCACCCCAGCTGGGAAGTCTTATGAATGTCAAGCTCAGCAGACCATCACCTTGCCCTCCAGTGACCATCAAAAATCGGTAGAACTCTTGCTGTCAGAGGTCCGCCTCCAGCCCTTTGACATCACCTCTGACTTTGTCTTTAGTGAAGGTAAGGTTCTTTAGGATGCTTGGAAGAGTTGTGTGGGGGGGCCACTATCTGGAAGGGGAAGGCTGCTGCTCTTGGGATGGAGAAGGGGGACCATCTAGTTCACTGGTTCTTAACCTTGGGTTACTCAGGAGTTTTGGACTGCAACTCCCAGAAGCCTTCACCACCAGCTGTCCTGACTGGGGTTTCTGGGAGTTGCAGTTCAAAAGCATCCGAGTAACAAAGGTTAAGAACCACTGCTCTAGTTTTTCAAGCAAGTGTTCTGACAAAAGGTTCACAGCCCAGACAAAGTCCAGATGACACCCTCTCTCCAGCCAGGAGGAAGCCAGTTCTCCCCATTCCATTCTATTCTTGTTCTGTGGATTCACCTTCCACTTCTCCACTTTCCTGGTTTAACCTGTTGGATTCCTCAAAGACATTTGGAGTGTTGGGACATTGCTAGTCTCTCACAGTTTTCAAATGATGGTCCTTTTTTATAGTTACATGTTGCTGATACACACATCTGAAACCTTTGCACAACAAAGAATCTTCTTGTGACTGTCAAGTGTCCCCCTCCCCCTCATATTTTTGGCACTGCAGTTGAAACTGTGCACAGGTGGGATGATGCCCGTGGGTGGTCTCCGACAAGATACATCACAAAGCTGAAAACCTGAGCACCTTTGCCCAGGGTTCTGGCTCAGAAGGTCTGGAATGCACAAATATGGTCAGAGTATTGTCCCATCAGGAGAAAGCTGTGATGGATCCAGCTGCTCAACAAGCTGGAGGTGACAGCGTGTTGGTGGATCAGTGACTGGGGATTTGTACTGTGCCACCTGGGCTTATTGTAGTAATCTGCTTAGAGTAGGAATCATCAATAATTTAGAAAGCAACTAAACAATATACCCAACCAAAGAAATGAATAAGAGTATGTTAATCAATGTCTGGCAATGGCCCCAAACCTTTCTCAGATGAATCCTTCTTGATCTACCTAATTGTCTCCCTGAGCATGGAAAAGTTACTTTCTTAGACTACAGTTCCCCCAGTTAGCAGGGCCACTAGCCATACTGGTTGGTGGATCCTGAGAATTGTAGTTATTTTCTAGGTTCTGTTCTGTTTCTGCAGCAAGTAAGGAAGCAAATTAACACTAGAGAAAGACACTGGTATTCTTGCTGTTCTACCAAGGCTAAGGGTGGGGGGAGAAGGACTTCTCTCTGTTTCACATATCGGATGGTCTGATTGATCAGTAGCTGTCTGGGAATCGATGTCTTTTCTTGGCCGCAATGAGGGCCAGATCACAAGATGAGGCAAGTATGTTATGTCCCCCTCTTGTAATGTTATCCTTTTAGGCATGCAAATCTAGTGTTACTTGACATAGTGGATGCATAAATAAAGGTGTATTATCCTCCAGCTGACCAATTCAAAAACAGATTGATTTACCAAATGTCTGTTGAGGCAAGATTGTGTCTGAAGAAGTCATCTTCCCCTCTGAAGGGGGCTTTGCTTTGAAAGACAAAATTAGCACTTCATTTAGCGAAATGCCAGTAATTTGAACTTTATGTTAAATGTAGGCCTTCCCTCTTTAGAATACTTAAGGGGCTGCCAGCTCACATCACATTTGGTATTTCTGCCTTTGCCTGGACAATAGAGACAATTGTGATGTGAGCCCCTCAGCTCAGTGGATGCTACTGTGTCAAACTACAAAGGAGACAATGTGTAATGCTTTCATTTCCTAAAGGAGAGGGCTATATGCTTCTCTACCCCCATGTCAGTGAACCCACAGCATTTTGCTGTACAAGGAACATAACAGTTTCTCACAATGAGTTATAAACCGCTTATTTTGATGAAGCAGGCCTGACTTGAGCGCCAGCTGCTTTCTCTGCATCAGTGCTTGCGTTGTGTGTATGAGGGCCAGGGCAGGACAGCTTGCTAAGAAAGAGCAGAGGAATTGCACAATTCCAGCTTGAAATTTGCAAGATGGCAAATTGTGGTGATAAGGCAGCACTCGTACCTCTCCTATGATGAAAGCAGCATGTTTGCCGGGGACTAATTGTGTTCACTGATGATGTTGATGGTGTGTGATGAAGACAAGGTTATTTGTGTTTGAATGTTGCTTCCCTGGGATGGGACCTTGTTATGGTCGGATATTCCCACTGATGAGTGATGGGCAGTTTTTGATTGTGATTAACATGTAATGGCAAATATATCTTGAAGGGAGATGTGAGAGGGTGAGGAGTGTGGGTATGTGTACGCATGCGCACATGTACTCTTGCATGTGTGAGTGCATGCATGGGGGAAGAGAAAGAGAGACTGAGAGAGAGATGAAGTTGGAGCGTGGGAATAGCTGGGAGTAGGTGGGTGGTTGTATATAGGACATTTACAAAGAACGGCAGAAAATTAAATCCATTCTTTGTGTCTCCCCAATTCCTCTAGAAGCAGAACTGAAAAACAGCTGTTGCCATTTGGAAATCTTTTTGAGTCAGCCTCCAAATAGTAAGAAATCTTGCAAGGAATTTTTGGGAGTTGAAAGATGATCATAGCAATTCCCCAAATATAAAAGCAAAAGTATGATCTTGTGAGTGATTCATCAGATGCAGTCCCTGTGCCCTGATCTCATCTGTTGGATTTATTCACCATTCTAAAACGTGGTGGCACTGCGGGTTAAATCGCAGAAGCCTCTGTGCTGCAAGGTCAGAAGACCAGCAGTCGTAAGATTGAATCCACACGACGGAGTGAGCTCCCGTTGCTTGTCCTGCCAACCTAGCAGTTTGAAAGCATGTAAAGGCAAATAGATAAAGAGGAACCACTGTGAGGTTCCGGTGAGGTTCACAGTGAGAAGGTAATGGCCTTCCGTGTCTAGTCGCACTGGCCACGTGACCACAGAAATTGTCTATGGACAGACGCTGGCTCTATGGCTTGGAGACAGGGATGAGCACGGCGCCCTACAGTCAGACACGACTGGACTAAATGTCAAGGGGAACCTTTATCTTTACTTAAAATGCTCTTCCTAGCATCATTGAATCAGAAGCATTTACTTTCAATGCAAACCAATAACTATATCTGGGGCGGGGGGGCTCTGCCTTTGTGTAACATACCACGGCTGATGTGAGCTGAGGCTGCAGCTATTCACTGATCACACTGACCCCAACAGATCCCTCCACCCTCACTCCCAATGCTGCTCCACTGAGTGTCGGGGGACGATCTGGCATGGCATGGCATATGAGGGAGGACAAAAGGCTTTGGTCATCATCAGCAAATGGGCACGACAGATGTTCAGGATATCCAAGCCCAAGGGTTTTAAATCACTGTCCCTTGTTCCAAGTGCTTTGTGGCAGAGACAGAGGAGTCCAGAACTCGAGTGGTTATAATTAATCACTGTTCTGGCAAAAAAAAATGTTTGCAATATCTGCTAAAAAGGGCCAGTGTCGCCTGGGCTTTTGTTCTTGCACCTTCTTTAGTTCGCTTCCCAATTTTCTGAGAAGAATTTTTTTTTTCAAATTCTACCGCCCATTGTCTGTCCTATATAATAGTGGTTATATATACATATTCCTCTGGCACAAGTGGCTTGTCGCAGAACGGGGTTGGGGGGGGGGGGAAGAGAAAAAAAGGCAAGCTGATCTTCCTTTCTTCTATCTAAAAATGTCTCTGAACAATGAATTTGCCTACATTTGCCCAGAACTGTGCAGCTATCTCTAAGCTCCAAAGGCAGCATTGCTACACATTGAGGATGGGCACTTCCTCCCTTCGCCCACCCTTGTTGTTCTCATGAGTCATCCCCAAGCAGGTATAGGAAGGAGAGAATCACAGGAGGGACAGATGCCCCTTTCCTTGTGCCTCCTCCATGATCAGGTCATTACTGCACTGAGTTGGTCATTATGATCTTGACTTGTTTTCCCTGACAGGAAACTGCTCAATCCCAAATAACAATGCCTTGAGATTTTTTTTTTTTTTTGTTCGTTTGTTTTTAAGCTTGGCCATAGTTTGCTAAGTTGCTGTACTGCTTGACAAACAGGGACCTGCTTTTTTCTCTGTGTGTGTTTTGTTTTACATAACCTGAACGGGGGCTCTGGAAATGGGACCTGTTCTGCTCCGTAACCCTGTAGGACTGGTTCCAGCATATCCAGAACATAGGAGATATCACGTATGAGATTGGTGGCAATCCACCTTTGGAAAATGGCATGTAAGCAAAGAGTGTGTTGCAGGGGACTAGATGAAGTCTGGAAGGGAAGGTAACAGGCTTGAATATGCACTCAGTCATAGAATATTGATGCCAATAGCAGGGTGTGATAGATACAGATTTAAAAAAAATTAGATATCAGATTTCTCCAATATTACTATCTTATTAGCCTTCTAATGCTCCCAAACTGACTGAAGCAAAACAAACTGATCTGGAACAGCAATATCTGAGTAGGACAACCTAGTTGCATTCATTACTCATACATGACTAAATGCAACTGATGTAATAGGAAGACACAAAACATTCTTAGGAACCATGTTCCAATTTAGCCTGAGTGGAAAATTGACATTTTGGAGGGAGAGCCCGAAATTACAGTTTCCAAGTGTGGAAACGTCCAACCGAATTTCCAACCAAATTCTATAGCCATGTGTGAATAGACAGGACTCATGCAATCAGCCCCCAAACATCCCCTGGAACAAAATGTCAGATCCTGGGAAGAATATTGTGGAAAACAGCTTGGAATGTCAACATCTGAGTAAGACAACCAAATTCACCATGCATACATGAGTAGATAGGACTGATATAATAAGCCACTAAATGTCCCCTGGAATCCCATTCCACTGCTCATTTAGGAGGAAAAAAACAAATTTCCAGAAAAAATCCGCAGTGGCAATTTCTGACTAGGACAAGCCAACGAAATTCATCAGTCTTGTGTGATTAGAGATGACTGATGGAGCAAGCCACAGAAGATTCACTGGAGTGGCCCTTCTGGGGACAATGATCCACATTCCAGAAAATTGCCTGGAATGGCAGATATTGAACATGATATCCCAGCAACATTCCATTGCTATATGTAGGTGGAAGGGAATAATGCAACAGCTGCAGACCATACCCAGGAGCTACAGTATTGTACTTGTTCCATTCAATTTCATTTCCCCATACCATCTCTTTCCAGTTCAGGTAATCCACAACAAAAGTGCCATGTACATCAGACTCAGTTTAAAGACATCCAGCGCAAGAGCATCCAACCCGCCCATCCTCACTCTTAGTATCTGAAAACTTTTCCTACAGCAAGCCAGCTTAGTCTATTTGCTACATAACAGCCTTTCCAATATTGGAAGACAGCTAGAGATCAAAAGTGGTAGAGCAGATGAAGAGTCGGATTAGTGTTTGAGAGAACCAGGTGCCAATCTCTGCTCAGCCATGGAAACCCAGAAGCAACTTCTGACGTACAGAGCCTGTAGTATGATGTTCAAGGCATGTGAGATGTTCAAAGAGTCATAGCCCAGTGGATTTCCATAACTGGGTGAAGATTTGAATGTAAGTCTCCTGGTCAAACACTCAGTCCAACACACCATGCTGGCTCCCTAAAATTTATGAAAACACTATTCATTATTTGACTGGAAACAACAACAACAACAACAACAACAACAACAATAATAATAATGTATTGTCATTGTAAGTATATACACAGTATACCCATACAATGAAATTCACAGACACCCAGAGACCAGACACATGCACACACATAAAATTCCCCAAACACTCCCCACCCACTAAAAAAATCCCCCAACACTCGCCACCCACGAAAGGTCCCCACTAAAAATACAAACATCTACACCGCAGGCCAAGTAACACAGTCTAACTAACTATTCACTACTGGTGGTCTTGAAGCTCATTATTAAGTGCAATTATAGCTCTGGGATAAAAACTATTCAGAAAACGTGTGGTCTGAGTCTTAATTGTTCTATATCTTCTGCCAGACGGCAACAGTTCAAAAAAGTTATAAGCAGGATGGGAAGAGTCTCTCAGGATGCTGTGTGACTGCCTCAGACAGCGGGAATAAAAAAAAATGCAATAAAATCTGAAGCCTTAGTAAATAGACATGTGCCTTTGTTTATTCAACCTCGCAAGTAAATGTTGAGTTATTGATTTGCGTGTATCCCTGTTGTTAAATCAACTCCAAAGCATTCAGAAAATTTATCACTGAGAAAACATGTTACAAAAATCTGCTTCTATGTGTGGGATTTGGCTTCTGTGGAAGATCAGTGGCTCGCTCCATTGTTCCCATCTAGCCGTAACTGACTGGTGAATTCGTCGTTTCACCATCTCACAAGTTATTCAGAGACCTTTTTTAAAATATGGAAATTTGGCCTGGGAAGGGCAGTATAGTGGTTCCTGTGGTTGTTTTGGGGCTTCCTGTATTTCTGCAAGGTAAACCTGTGAATAGAGGTGGCTTGGCCATCTTGGAAGCTGAGTTCCATGATGTTCTCTGCAACATGGAACTTGGTCTGGAATGGCAAATGGAGAACATTTCCTTTGGGGTTTTTGTGGCTGTCATCTAACCATGCATGGTTGGTGAAATTGGTTGGCTTGGTTTATACACAGCCAAAGTTCCTATTCCAGGCCATTCTATGGGATGTGAATCTTTTGGCCCAGAACAGCTGTCCAAAAATAGTTCTTGTAGAAGTATTGGGGCTTGCAGTGTCTGCCACCCATTCCTGCATGGATGGTGAATATGCATTTTCTGGCAAACGTGAAAGTTGATACCCCAAGTAGCTTTTTGGGGAGCCACAACGGCTGCTGGAGTCTGTTCCTTGCTGTTTGTTATTCCATCAACCGCTCTAGTTATGTGTGACTGGATGGTGTGAATGGTTTCTCAAACACAGAAGTTGTCTTTCTGGGCTGATTTATGAAACATGGATTTTTTAAAATCTGCTTCTTCTTATCATGTGTGACTAGTGAATTTGGTTGATTTATCCTACTTAAAAACTGTAGTTCTGGGCTGTTTTCCGGAGTATCAGTTTTCTGCCCAGAACAAGAACCAGAATGCAGTCCCTGTGTACTTTTTGTGGCATGCTACATCAGTCTCATTTTGTCACATGGGATGGGTGAGCTTGGTGGCCTTGTTTTACACTGGCTGTTCTTGGCTATTTTCTACAAGACTGCTTTTCCACTCACAACAGGAATGGGCACATGTTCCTTGGACATGTTATAGCTTGTTGCATCAATCTCATATAGGATTGGGAGCAGTCAATTTGTTGGATTTTCCTATTCAGAAGCTGCTATTTTGGGCCTTTCTGTTTTGGTTGGCACAGGGGCCTTAAAAGATGATTAAAAGAATAAAAGTAAATGAATTTGACTTCTTAAAGTATTAAAGTATTGTTTTCATGAGTGCCCAAGACATCTTGATTGTTTTGGAATCAATGTTGAGGATTAAGTGCCCATTTTGATCTGTTTCCTTACCTTCTGGAATTTATCTGGTCCTTTCTACAAAGTTGGAGGCAGAGTGTGGAAAGTTATTTGTAAAGACTCCATTGTCTAGAATCCCATAGCCATCACAAACATTGCTACATCTTCTAGGGGTTTGTGTAGCTTGACCAACCCCACACAAACTGGCTGTTCTCCCATGAGGCACAGTTAGGATTTGAACTTCCAACCCTTTGTTTCTGTCACCAGGTGCTCCAACTCACTGAACTACTCAGTCATTCCAAATACAATGCATATTAAATTGAGTGACCCTCTTTTCAAGTTCCACCATGTCCTCTCTGATAATAATGGCCTATCTTACAAACCATGAGTCACAGAGGCAGTACATGATATTTTTAAATCTGTCTGTCTGTCTGTCTGTCTGTCTGTCTGTCTGTCTGTCTGTCTGTCTGTCTGTCTGTCACACTGGGTGCCCAGGGTGGTATAGTGGATAGAGTGATGGATTAGGACTCAGGAGGCCTGGGTTCTGATCCTCAGTCACAGACATTCACTGGAGGAGTGGAACTCATAAAACCACTCTGTAAATATTTCAGCTTGAAAGCCCTGTTAGAGTCAATTTAAATCAGTTCCAAGTTGCCAGTACATAGCAACATCTATCTATCTATCTATCTATCTATCTATCTATCTATCTATCTATCTATCTATCTATCTATCTATCTATCTATCTATCTATCTATCTATCTATCTATCTATCTATCTATCTATCTATCTATCTATCTATCTATCTATCTATCTATCTATCTATCTATCTAATCTGCCAGTGCCAAGTCTTCATACAGTGCCATGCCTTTACATCAGGTGATTTTGAATTATTACTATACGATCAGACTGATTTATGAAAGATACATTTGAACCACTGAAAGTCTCTAAATTTTGTTTTGTTTGTTTCTCTGCTTTGTGTGGTATTTCCTGTTCTCCATCTGGAGTGTTTATTTGTTGGTCTACTCTGGTGAACTTTACTGTTTTCACAATTGTTACTGTTTGAGAATGAAGAATTTTGTCTCTCTAGCTCATGATGTATAAAACAGGCTGTTATGGCATTCTCTCTCTCTCTCTCTCTATCTTTTTGTGTAAGCCTAGAACAGTGAACAATGAATTTGGCTTGCAGGTACATGCTTTCATTGTCTCCAGAGCAAGTTACATCATTGATCCTTTGGTTGTGTGGACATGTTGGTTTCTTAGTCTAATATAGAGACTGGCAAATGTATTAGACCTTAAACTTCCCCCTTCATCTCCCCAAGTGCTTTTGAATTATTATTTTTAAATGTATGAACTCAAAAGCAGTCGGATGGCTTCTTGTTGGCTTTCACAGCCATATGTCAGTCATTTAACTCTCAGTTTATCTAATTTTAAGTTATTTGGTTTAGACACTAATGCAACAATACCAACACCACCCCATACGTTGGGATGTTTTGTTTGTTTCTCTGCTTTACACTGGGATATATAGTTTCTTTTTTCCATAGCTCACAAGCTGAAATAGTACAGAAATCTGGCTGCAGTTGGTGTTGAAGAACAGACAGCTGTCAAAGCTACCCTCTTGAGAGTTGTATTGGATCAAAAATTAGCGGACATTCTGTAAAGACCTGAAGCATAGAATTCTGATCAGACTGCATTCCCTTTAATCCTCTTGATCACCCAGCGTTACTGTCTTTGGTTTTCTTGTACACTGGGATTCAAAAAAAAGTCTCAAGGGTCAGACCCCCATCAAGATTCAGGTGGGGATGATTTTTTAAAAAATTGTTTGACAGGTCAGATGGGAAGCAAGATCATGGTATGGCAATGTACCTGTCCAGGTTGCTCTGATAGCACATTGTAATGTTGGAGGCTGCATAAGCCATGTTGCTACTCCCTGAGCTTCTTTCCTCCCCTTGCGGCTCTTAGCCCAGTGGCTCTGAAATCACTGTGCAAAATTAGCTGTGGGGAGGGTAGCGGAACCCCCACGTCATGCCTGTCCATCACTGGAAGCTCAAGAGGAGGAGCCAATGAGAAGACAGGAGGGGCAGAACAAAAAGGAAAGGGGAAGATAGTTAAACAGAGGGAGACAGTTGGGGATGTGGAATAGCAGTTAGGGTTTAGGAGAGAGAAGAGGAGAGTTAGGGAATTGAACTGAGAGAGTTAGGAGAGTGATTTGAGAAGGTTAATATATATATTGAACAAGCAGGAATGAAATTATAAGTACTATAAGATAGATGATTAAAAGTATATAGTAGTTCGGAATAAAAGTACTTACAACCAAATACATAATCAAATCCTTGTTAGTACCTGAAACAGTTCCTATGTGATTTACCTTTGTGATTTACTTGACAATAAACGAACAGATGTTAATTAAACCTCTGATTCAATAAACCTTGGCTTCGGCAGCACACGTGTATAACATACATAATCAGTATTAGGAGGATAATCCCTGGTGGTAGGTAGAAGAGAAAAGGGTGTGAGCCTTTGTGAGGGCCAAATAAACAGGGGAACAAGGTCAAACGCCACAGGGAGCATGTAGGTCTTCTTTGACCACTATCAAATTAGTATCATTGGTGGTCTTTTCTTCATCTATTTTGGACAGATAGGTAAAGATCTAGTAGCTAAGTATTAGTTGGAGATAGTGAACCAGGAGTAGTTAATTCAGTCACTTTTATCCTGGATGTGGCAGGTCTGGCTGAAAAGCATCAAGGCTTGGAAAATGTTCTTCTGGATACCACAATGCCCAGAGTCCTCCAGTCAGCAGGACCGCTGTTCCTGCTGGCTGGCAGGTTTGGGGTGCTAGAGTGTTCAAAAGTTTAGTTAAGTTCAAATACGTGAAGCCCTTGTTCAATCCTGCACTGGATGTCTATCTTTGTTTCTGGTTCTATCTATTTTGCCAGTAGGATAACTTTGAGAAGAAATATAAAGACTGCTGTTCTTCTCCAACCTTTCCCAGAATGATTGTGAAAAAGTAGTTAGTTATATTTACATGGGTCCAACTGTAGTTTATTAACATTATAATTCCAGTTCTCAGCAAGAAATGTTCCACTTTCTGAATATTCAAAAGCAACTATAACAGTTGAATTCAGTTACTTTAAAAATGTTTATTAAATGTAATTACTGTGCAAACATTTAAAAGCATATACTTCAGAATGTTATGAAGTGTGGTACAAATTTCAGTAATCTCTCTCTCTCTCTCTCTCTCTCTCTCTCTCTCTCTCTCTCACACACACACACACACACACACACACACACACACACACACACACACACACACACACACCTTTAACTACAAAAATAACGAATACTAGTTTATACCAAAAAAGAACGATGTTATTTCTTTTCATCTTTCCACCACAATGCAACTTACAACTCAGACAGATGAAAATTTATTCCCTCATCCTTTATACCAGTTGGTAATTCTTCATGCCAAATGAGCACAAGTCTTAGAGAAGTTTCTGTCCACACATTCTTAGAACATAAGTAATCTTCTCTTTTTATAAAGAACATCTGGGAACCACTGCACATATATATGTAGTATTTCTCTCTCTATAAGTCTGAGAATCAAGGCATTTCTTCTTTATGTTTCCTGCAGTTTGCACAAAAATGTCTGCAAACAAAACTAGTCTAATTTCCCTTGGTGATGCTAAGCACAACAGAAGAATTCATCAGAAAGATGAGCTTAACCTATCCAATGCTACTATGTTAATTAGTCCATCCAGTGGGGCCACCGTTATCACCATGTTAAAGGCTCTGTGTTTATGAGAATGTGCAAAATGTGCTGTGTACAAAATCACTCTGAGACTGACCAAAAGAAACAAACAAACTTACCTCATAATGTTGTTGTGAGGATAATGGTGACAGGTATCCTCTCTGAGTTCTTGGGAGAGCAAGCAGTGTTTTGTTACGAGGAAGAGATTTATGTTCACTGGCAAGCGAAATAAAGGTCTTTCCCTCTGTTTTATGTATTTCAGAACATAAATGTCCAGTGGATGAAAGAGAACAGTTAGAAGAAACCCTTCCTCTTGTCTTGGGCTTGATACTGGGACTAGTTATTGTGATAACCCTTGCTGTTTACCATCTCCATCTCAAACTGACAGCAAATCAAGTCCAAATTCCACGGGACAGATCTGAGTATAAACATATGGGATAGCTGGCAAAGTAACCAGGCCAATGGAAACACAGCACTTTTTCTATAGGTCAGGGGCTCCGATATGGGGAAACGATTGACTGTATAATGACCAAATGAAAAGGGCAGGGGTGGGTGGGGTAGGGTGGAAAAGCAGCCATTTCTTCAAAATTCAATACTTAGAGAAGAAAGGGGCAGCCCTTTCTGCCTCAAAGAGCCATCAATGCAAATGTTCCATTTTCCTTCATTTGCTGGAGCCATTTGTGGACTGACACAAGAAATCGGGAAGACTTCTGCTTTGCTCTTAGAATATGTGTAAATGCTACTGCTGCAGCCCTCCAGATGTTGTTGTACTACAGGACCCATCACTCCTAAACATTGGTCATGCTGGTTGGGATTGATGGGAATTGAAGTCTGATGACATTTGGGAAGCCAGATTTCCAATCCAGAGACTCATGAGCAGACATGTGCTCAGTGAAGTAGAGGGAAACATTTTCTGCTGATTTCCCTTCCCCTGACTGTGCAAGGCATTGCATCTGCCCTAAAGTCATCTTGGAATGGTTGAAATGCAGCCTTGCTTACTTCCAGAAGAGGTTGTGAGCTTGGCTGCAAGGGGCAGGAAAATGTGCCTGAAATCCCCTCTCCCCCTTCCATGCACCTGCGTTGGTTTACAGCCTCCTCCTGGAATGAACAGATTTTTTCCATTCATGGCAGAGCAGCTCTGGATTCCACTCAACATTCTCTCTTCCCAAAGCTCCAAATGCATTTCTACATAAAACAAGGGAAGAGTAAGGGCAAGGAATGCCAAATTCCAACCCGCATGCCATGCATTCTCCAGCTACCTTGCTCTGCCAGAAGGCAGAGTGAGGAAGCTGCCCTGGATAGAGGTGATCCATTGGGGAAGCAGAGGTGAGTTCCAGAACTTCACACATTCTCCTCAGGTGGGATGGGGATTATGTTCCTGTACTGAAGCTGAATACGGCTCAATGGCCAGGTCAGCTTCTGTATGTGGAATGGATGAACAAATTCTGGTCTTTTACATCCTGCAACAAAATATCTTGGGCTGGCCCCAGATCTTGGGAAAGATGCCATTTGGTGAGGCCTGCCAACCATATCCAGTTCACTTAGCAGTTCTTCGGTGTCCTCACAGTATCACTTCAGCTCATCTCGATATCTCTTTGGATCAGGTTAAAAAAAATCTGTGGTTTTAGCTTGAAATAGATTTGCTTTTTTGTTTGCTTCTTAGGAATGCTTTAGCACTGAACAACGGAATGATTGTTGCTGCTCAGAAAATAAAAGAGTGCCATGCTATTGTAAGGCAAGTAAGAATTGCTTCTGGGCTGGGCACTTTGCATGTTTTGTGACTGAAAAATGCCTACTGCTATACAATGATTTCACATGATGGCAACAACAAAATGTTCATATTACTATGCAGATATCTTCAGGTGTTATAAATATATTTGTGTAAATATATATATGGAAAAAACCCAATAAATCCTAAAGGACGTTGCTTAAGGCAGAGTATTTTTAAACTGAATATGAAATATTTTGTGGACATTCTTATTCATTTGGAAAGGACCTCTGCTTCTGTACAAATTATGAGATGCAAATTAAATGCTGAGTGGTTCTGTAAAACAGTGCATGGTATCAGTGTTGCCTCCAGCAGAAGGAAAAAGGGAGATGGTTGTTGCCATCCAGGTTGTGGCACATCTCTCAGGTGTGTCAGTCCTACTGCCTCCATCATGGTCTATGGAACCAAGGCAAACTTCTGATACAGAATGACAATGTAGTATAATGGTTAGAACATTGGACGATTGCTTTGGAGACTGAGATTCAGTTCTCTGCTGAGTCATGTGACTCACTGAATCATGTGGGGCTTGTCATTCTCTGGAAGCCTGACCCACCTCACAAGGCTGTAGTGAGGATGGGGGGGGGGAGAAAGAGAGCCAGGTACATCGCTGTGGGCATCCTGGATGGAGGGAAATACATGTAACTGATTAACTAGTGGATCAGTTCATATGCCTGGATTTTTCCTCACTGTATTGGAATATGGACTGAATGTAGTTGGTCGTCAGTCTTCTGTTTCAACATACTAAGTGCAAGGCTGTATGCCCACTGCACTCCATGTCTGCCCCAGGGATCTATAGCTTGCAGTCATACTGTTGTAAGCAGTGGGGTTTTGTGCACTTGTGTAAGGGGTTGCCAGATTCCCCTTTGCATGAGCAGTGCAGAAGGGACTGTCTCATGCACAGATTTCCTTAAACACCTTACTGGCCATTATGTTGATTGGGTGTAAAGATCAGCCCTGGGAGTGGATGCTTCTCTGGATAACATGCAGATCACAGAGGGTGGAGAGCAGGATTCCAACAAAGAAGCTTGTGTCCCCAAGCTGCTCTCTTTCCTACAGGGGGCAGCAGTATTATGATCCTATACCTACACCATGAGCCATCCATAGCTGTCAACTATAAATCATATGAGCTTGCAAATGAGTGGAAAGTAATACAGATTTTTTGTTTTTGAGTGAAGATGGAAGTAGCATGAAATGGAAATGTCCTTTTTTTAGGGCATAATTCACACAAGTCTGGCTGGAACACCTGAGCAGTTTTGGTGCTGAATTAGAGTTGCCATGTTGTTGTTGCTTCCTTCTCCTCCTCCTCTCCATCTCCTTCCTCCTCCTCCTCCTCCTCCATCACCACCTTCTCCTTCACCACTATCTTGGCTTCTTATCTATAACAACTACATGTCAAGAACCAATGTGATGAGTCTCACCCTCTAGAAAGAGACGTACCTCTTGTCTGGTGCCAGCCGGTGAGAATTTCCTTTTGATTCATATTTAAAGACTTTATTGAAATGCACAATGTTTCTTCATATACAGGATGGAAACAACATGAGGTTTAAAAACATTGAAATGTTGAAGAACGTGGACCTGACAGATTTCACCGTCCCAAAAATCACTGTCCAGCAGAATTTAAGGCCAGATAGTCAGACTTCCATCTACTGTATTTTTATCCAGGAGGCAGGACAGAGGCCACGCCACTGGATCATCAGGGACTTTGACAGCCCAGCCTAGACAACGACACTTCCCTGTCATGACCCCTGGGTGGCTGTCAGCCTGTCCATGCTTTCCTGACAGTCCACTAAGTGAAAATGCTACTCACCACAACAAAATGCTACACAACAGAGGAATAAATGTAAGGAAGAAGCCACTACATAAAATTCCTAGGCCAGCTGTGTACTCAAATCCACTTGGGTGGAACTCTTTCTAGGCCTCGTAGCATCAGTATACACACAACTGCTTTTTGTCTCTTTGAAGAATTTGGTGAAATTTGATGAATTATGTTGAAGAAGGTATCTTCCAAGTCTTTCTTGCTCTTCTAAAAGGAACTGTCAGTTTTTAATTTAAACTTTTAATAGCAGCCTCAATATTATTTCTTTTCTGCTAAATTCTTCCTCTTATATGTTGGCAGCATTAGGTCCTCCTCCATATGATAGGACAACTTGGAATTAGGATGACCCAGTGTCAGGACAGTGGCTGAAGTCTCAGGGCATTGCTGGCCTTCTCCAAATTTCCAAGCAGAGCAATAAATCTCAGAGTGAGTTGCACAGAACAAGGAGAAAATTCTGCACAGAGAGGAGGATAATACTTTAATAGTCAAGCACCCATCTGCACCCTTTCCAACCAGGCTGACTGGCTCAGTGGTTTCTCTCTCTATGTAAGATAGATAGATAGATAGATAGATAGATAGATAGATAGATAGGTAGGTAGGTAGGTAGGTAGGTAGGTAGGTAGGTAGGTAGGTAGGTAGGTAGGTAGGTAGGTAGGTAGGTAGGTAGATAGATAGATAGATAGATAGATAGATAGATAGATAGATAGATAGATAGATAGATAGATAGATAGATAGATAGATAGATAGATAGATAGATAGATAGATAGATAGATAGATAGATAGATAGATAGATAGATTAAAATGGCCCAATAGGTTCAAGTACAGGCACTCACCAGCTCTCTGTCCTGTTCCTTTCCCTCTCTTTTGGCTGCTTGGCATGTCAGTGTGAGGCCCATCATGCTACTTGGAGCACAACCAGGGACTGAAACACCTGTACTGTGACGGATGAGCCTTCTTATTACACAATGCCTCTCAGGAGTGATGCAAATCCTGGAATGCTCCCCCTTCCCTGCCTACCTCTGTGACACCACAAGGATCATCTTTCTGGCCTCATGATTTGGCTCTGAAATATTAGAGAACAGGTGCTCTCTCTCCCTTACAGCCCTAGTTTTAATGGTTGGACGATGGCATTCCTACAAGCTGCACTCCAAACAACTGAAGTCAAGTTCCTTTTCCACAACTCAATTGGATCAACAAAAACTATTCAAATCAGTTGTAAAATCCTCAGGAATGTTCCAGAGATTCAGAGCTTGAAAATGTTTAGAATATATTTGCAGTATGACTCCACAGTGGCTATGGGAATCTGGGAGTTGCAGTCCAGAGGAGGAACTTTCCCAAGTGCCATGATAAAATTTGGCAGAGGCTAGATTTTCAAGAATTCTCAGAATTTCTTCAAGAATTCTCAGAGTTTACCCACAGGCTCTGATATCACATCTGCCAGTTCCTCTAGTGCTCCTGGATGCAGTTCATCTGACCCTCAAGACTTCAGTTCATGTTAAGGAGGTGGGTATTCCTGTACCACCTTTTTACCTCTCTTGGATGGCAAGCCTTCTCTTTGTCACTTGTTTTCTATTTGCACTTGGTTGAGCCCTATTTTCCTTTTTGGGATAAGACAGAGTTAAAGCAGGTGCTGAGGAGCTTTGCCTTCTCTTCACATCCTACGAGCATTTATCCTTTCCACATCATGGATCTACCACCTCTTTGTTCTTCCTCCTTCTCCAAGCAGAGGCTGAAAACTTTTTGCTAAGTTAACTTCTTTTGTCTGAGATCATTCTGAGCTTTACTCCTGATGACCTTCTCTCTACAAATATCGGCTACCCATTTTCCTCAAGATTTGAAGAGGACATCATCATCTGAAGTTCCCTCTATTTTCATCTCATTGATGAATTTTAACTTCTTGGTGACAACTAAAGGTTAACTAATCCCCTTGTCACTTCCGATTTCTGGAAGATACGTTTTTCAGCAAGACAAAGGAGACTCTCCTTTTTTGGACATTTCACTCTCTTAGCAGAGCTTGGCTTCTAACAGATATCAGGGTAGCTGAAGTCGCCCATTATTGTGTTACTATTCTGTCCTTTTGGAATATATGGCAACCTGATCTAGGAAGCCATCATCCAAGCCATCAGACTGGTTTGAAGGTACTATAATGTGTTATGCCGCTGAATTGTTACACTCCAAGTCCCATTCTCCCAGTTTTTAGTAATTTCATCTTAACACAGGCAGGCAAATTCTGCATTATACATTTACTGCTTGCTGCCAGAATGAAGTCACATTTGCTATCCCCATAAACAACTTCAGATGGTCAAAAAAAAGAGGAAGGTTTGAGAAATTAAGTGCATGCAGGAAGAAGAGGTCAGGAAGTGGCAGAGGAGGAGAAGCTATGCTATGCAGTATAGTGGGTTAGTGCTCAAGAATACATTGTTAGGAAAAAACACTGGTATACCACAGGGCTGGCAAGAAGCCAGATCTGAATCTGGATAGACTGTAAATTATTTGCAGCACAAGAGTTTCTGACCCAGTTCTTTAGCAACAGCAACATCTCACCACCACACCATTTTTTATTATACTGCTAAAATAAAGGTTGAGGTAATCAAGAGTACCTTTTTAGCGGAAGGACTGTAAGTACCTGGTTCTGGTACTCAGAACAGCAGAAAACAAAACACATCCTATAAACTGTACCATCCTTGGCATAACATAGGATGCATTGCTATTGTCCAAGTTGATGCTGGGTCTGAAGTTCAAGACCCTATTTCAGTTGTTCATAAGATCAAGGCATTTGTTTATAATTATATTTTTAAAAAAACTATAATGTGTATCTGTCACAGCCACAGCTGAAGAATCATGAAACTTGGACACCTGAAACTTGCATAATTACTAAGAAGATCTTAGTGTAATAAATTTTAATTTAATGTGTTCTCTGTGTTCAAATCTTGCAACACCTTCTTCAGGCACAAAGTGGCAGATTGCCCTAGTCAGTGCACAAGTTGATGCAGTACAGCCAGGGAAGGACAGTTCAAGAGCCAGAATTACAAGGTTGCTCCCCTTCCTGCCTTTCAAGTACACACAGAGACACACCCGAGGGCAAGGCAGTCCTTCAAGGAGCTGAAGAGGCATCCCATAGGCAATGGTTGTGCCTAGGCGTTACACCTCAATCCAGATGTTGCAGGCAGCCATTGTCACAGCTTTGCAATGTGGCCTGAAGCTTAACAAATCAAAGTACAAGGGCTACAGTTACTCATGCAAGGCCAAAGACTTTTACTGTCTACAAACAAAAAAACAGAAGTGTAACACTGTACACTAAAATGAGCTTTTCTGATAAATTATTGCGTAATCTTAAAATTACCCATGTATGGATGTACTATACTTCCCTACAGCTCTAATAATCATACAGCAGTAATGGCCTACTCAGATATGAACACATACAATTGTGTTGCACCACTGCTTGTTAAGGAAATAGAAGAGCATCTCTCTCTCTCTGCTTTTATTTTTTTTAAATACACTATTTTTTGTTAAGGAATAAAGGGCTGTATTCATTACAACTGCAAACAGCAATCTGGAATGAATAGTCTTCTCCATTTTTTGTTTTGATTTTCTTTTATTACAACAGGATATGACCAACTTATTTATGGGGGGGGGGAGAAACTCTCTACAATGCAAAATGATCTAACCAGATTTGTTCAGTTTATAGTCAGAGACATTTTTCAAGTGAACTCAATTATAACAACAAAAACTCTGGAAAATACATGGCTTTCCTCAATATGTTTAAGTTAAAAATAATAATAAATAAATAAATAAACCTCTTTATCCTTGAAAGAATGAAGCACTTATAAAGGCAAATCTCTATAGGCCTATGGTAAACATGCAAATCTACCCAACAAGCAACACAAAACTGGTTGTAGTACCTTCTGCTGAATTAACATTCCAAAAAAAGATTTAGACAGTATTTTCCCCTGTATGGCAAACACATCAACAGAATCTTCCAACGCTTTAATTTTGGAAGATCTGCACCCAGTGGCTGGATGTCTTGAGTCAGTGTTTTGATTTCCAAAGCATAAATGGAAATAGTGAAGACTTAATCTGGTGGCACTGAAGTTGGCACACAGTAAAATGAAGTTGTGTCCTTACTGCTCGCTGGCGACGCTCTTCTGGAGGTAAGCTGCTATACACAGAGCCTATGTTGGAACAGTGGTGTGAAAGTGGAACTCCTGAAGCACGGTGCAGGCTGCAATTGGAGGCTGTTCTTCTACTTTTGTTGCTGCTAAAGTGCGATCTGTGTACAAATTTGTTGCACAATTTGTATTGGGCTCACCAAACTGAACACAGCTCATCCCCCATCTATGGTAGCTTGCAATCTGAGTTTGGAAGCATTGTTTTTACAACTATAACTCCCACAATCTTGCCAGCCAGCATTGTCACTTTCAGAATCAATCAGCTGGCATGACCGCTGGCTGGGGAATTCTGGAATTTGTTGTCCTCGAAATAACATTTCCAAGTGCTGTGTTTGCTTAACAGCCACCTGTTTGTGTAGGCAGACATACTGTAGGCAGGAACAAACACAGGAGGCGTTTCCTCCAGAAAGCTATAGCGCATGATGGGTGGGAAGCTGCATTTGATTTGGTGATCAAGAGTTATAGGGGCTCACCATAAATGCAGGCTAATGCTTGAGAGGCCAGAATTTGAACAGAAGTAAAATATTACTTAGTTAGATGCGTATGCAATGTAGTCATGGTGAGAAACCTGGAAGCCAAGGATCACAGGGAGACACTGGTCACTTTAGCAAAAGCCACCTCCTCCAACAGCCATGGCATACAATACATAGGTCCAAGTTTCACACTTAAGGGGTGACTCTAACCTTCCAACAGTGAGCTTAGCTCCTGACCAGCAAGTCTTCGCTTGGCTTTTTCTGTGGTTGCCAATTGTTTTCTACCACTGGGCAATACCTGCTCTTTTCCCATGAAAAATAAGGAGATGCAAAACAGCCCTTGGGGTTAGTACCTGAGGTTTTTCTTTTCTTCCTTTTTCAAGGTACCTATATCTTCAGGACAACACTGGAAATCTTTAATTATTAGTTCAATGGGGAAAAGGGTTTGATGCTGCTGAGGCATCTGAACATTTACAAAAATGGAGATGGATGTTTAACTAGCACAGAGAAAGTCTCTTCAACATTCTGAATTGTGAATAAATATCTTTGTGTCTGTGTTTTCCTTTCTCTTCAAAACAGATACAAAAGTAGGAAAGATCTCACTCAAATGCTTACTAAGTTACACCTATCACCTCCGTTAGCACTATCACTATGACATCAAAGTACTGGAAATTATCAAAAACAATGTACAGAAAATTACAAATTCATTTCAAAATACATCACACTGCTACAACTGAGATAAAAAGTGCATCTCTCTCTCTTTTTTGTCAGAAAAAAAGTGTTCTTCTGAAATAGAAGTGCTGTTTTGCGTCGGTTTTAAAATAAAACTTGGGTGTTCCACCTGGGTTGTGCTACAAGCTTTTCCTTTCTTCCTTCCTCTCAGGTGGGATGTGAAAGAACATCTCCTTGTTCTCTTAGTTGACAGACTAAAAACAGGGGCTGCCTGGGGAACATACATCCTCACAGGAGGATTAGCTGTCAACATCTCTGGTTTCCAAGCAAAGATATCTCTTCATAAACCCAAAGAAGTCTCCTTTGTTGAGTCACGGCATCAGGTGTCTGTTTTTCAGTTGCTGTGCTCCCTGGTGCTTTCTGTTTTCTTGCTTTGCTCCACTTCTGTGCAAACCTTCCCAGGAAAAGACAATTTCGATGAACCAAAACTGCCACCTTCAGTGGTGCCTGTATTGCCTCATGAGAGGCACGATGCACGAAGGAGGCCCAGCCAGTTTCAGAAATGGATGCCTCAGCAGTTCTTGCGCTGTGCCTCTCTGTGAAGGCTCCCGCACCAGCATCAAGTCTAAAAAGCCACGGAGTACTGATGAGACCTGGAAAACCCAAGAAGGCAGTGTGAGGAAGCAAGTGACACTGAAATGACTGATACCAAAATCAACCCTGCACGCTGTTCGGAATATGTGGCTAAAACCTGGCCATTTGCAGGGATGTCCCTGAAAATGGTAATGGGGCATCTGTTTCTCGAAACCCATGCTTCCCCTCACCTGCCTATCCTGCATCTTGAGAGCCTTGTTTTGGGATTGAAGCACACATTTCTGAAGAAGCATCATTCTAGGAGAGAAAGGGTGAACTGGAAGGAAGATACATTCCACTTAACACCTTGACCCTCTGCAAACATTATCTGAGGCCTCTTCCATACATGAAGTCCAATGAAGGTGGGAATCAGTTGATCTGGAAGTGGGGCTGGACACTGTGCACCTTCAAACTAAGGATGTGGTGAGTAATCAACAAGATGCTCATGATGTTGTAAGCCGCCCCGAGTAGACATGGTCTAGAGGGGCGGGGTATAAATTTAATAAGTAAGTAAGTAAGTAAGTAAGTAAGTAAGTAAGTAAGTAAGTAAGTAAGTAAGTAAGTAAATAAATAAATAAATAAATAAATAAATAAATAAATAAATAAATAAATAAATAAATAAATAAATAAATAAATAAATAAATAAATAAATAATGTGAATGCCTCAGAAAGATAACTCGTAAGTATGTGTGCACTTCTTCCAGAACTCCCAAATGGCTTCCTAAATTCATCTGGCATAGGAGATACAGGGAGTCTCCAGCTCCTTAGCAGAAGGCTACACTGCTGTGGACGTCACCATGGAGTTGACAGACAGAATGCTGTTAGTTATGCCCAACAGAGTACCTCCACTGGCATAAATTTCAGTGGTGAATTTCCACAAGTTAAGAAGTCAGTGTAGGCATCTGCTATCAGACATAAGTTGTGTAACTCAGTGGGATTCAAGAAACGCCTATGGTGATGTATTAACTTGTGGCACATTGTCACTGAAATTTATCAATAGGACTCCAGCAGGTATGATTCAGTGAGAGTGACTCCAATCCCACCCAACAATGCCCAGGAGAAGGTGGGATTTGATGCTTTTCCGAAGAGCTGGAATATCTGCTCTTCCTTCCTTGTTTTTGCATTTTGAGGTTCTGGGCAGAGCAAGAAAAAGTGGAGAAAGTGGTGGCAGGGCTTTCAAGCACTTGCACATATCCCATGCTTGCAGCATGATTATGGGATCAAGTATTCTTCAAGACACATGGGCATCTCTATTTTCAGATAGCAGGTTGAGAAACTAACAGCTGAGTTGTGATGTGGTCAGGTGGACAAAATTCCTCCATACCCAGAAATCTGGTGGAGTAGCTATTATATTTTTGAGTGAGAATCTATGTCATCTTTTTAAAACCTCCCTGCAAGTAAGAACAAATATACGTCATATCACTAGTCCATGCCTCTTACTGCTGTGTTGGGTTTCTTCTATACAGAAGAATGTATGTTTCTGTTGTTGTTAAAGACAAAGGAGTGTTGAAATCAGCTGCTGTATGGCTTGGCAATATAGGTTTTGGCTCTGGAGCCAGAGATTAAGAGTTCGATTCCCCACTGTGCCTCCTTGACAGGGGCCAGACTCTGTGATCCATAGGGTCCCTTCCAGCTCTGCAGTTCTAAAATGGTTAAGATTAAGATTAAATATGATTCCCATTCTATTCTTTATCATGGCTTGACTTTTCTTAAGCCATTTTAAAAACAGAGCCAAGAGCTATTTCTTTTCTTCTCTTTTGACTCAGCGTTCAACTTTCAGTTTCGGAAAGTACCAGGACACATGTCAGGGAAGGGTGAACCAAAGTAACATAGCTGAGGCCAGGTGTAATTCTTCCCAAATGGGCCAATTTCCTACTGAGTGTACAAAACACAAGCCAGTGCTTGGATAAAACTTAGTGGGAAATTGTCTAGGTTGAAAATGTCTTCTCAGGAGTAAGCCCCAGTGCAAGAGCTCCTCTAGCTAAAAAGCAGAGTTATCATCTAGGCCACTGGTTCTTAACCTTGGGTTACTCAGGAGTTTTGGACTGCAACTCCCAGAAGCCTTCACCACCAACTGTGCTGGCTGGGGTTTCTGGGAGTTGCAGTTCAAAAACATCCGAGTAACGAAGGTTAAGAACCACTGATCTAGGCAACAGTTTTTCTGGTTTGTAAACCAGAGCTCTTTTCTGTGCAACGGCTTCCCACGCTAGAGCCACCCTCGAATCTCTAACTGCTAATGAGAGACAGCAGAAGCAGCTTTTAGGCTGGTGTTTGGGGCCACGTGTTCCTCACCCCTACTTTACGGCAACCCATAAAAAGAGGCCAGGGTTATTATTTCCATATTGCAAGCTGGCATCAAGAGCTATTGTGCATTTAATAAATCCCACAAATAAATGTGAAAATGATCAGAGAAATACTGATACCAATTGTGCGCAGATAAAAGAATAGCTATCATCAGCCTGTCACAAGATATCAAGACACTGAGAACATGAGTCAGAAGCAAAACTAGCACAAATTATTTTCAGCTGTATGTTGGTGAAAACAATTTATTGAATATTGACAAATATTTATGTCCTATTTGGCGTGCCTTACATGAGTTTGGGTATTACTTACTTTTCTAAAGACTTCTGATAAACAATGATGACAACTAAACAGAGACTGGAATCCAGCTCCATGTTCTTTTTTATCCCAACACATGAAACAGGAGCCACTTACGAATCAGGAGAGGGAACATTCCTGCCCCAGAGCTCAATATGGGGCCCATGGAGGTCTTCCCCCCAGCCTGTCAAGAATCTCACCATGAAGCTCCTCCCTTTGGTGCCCAGAATTTCCCTACATGTCCTTCCATGGCCTTTCCAGTGGGCAAAAGAGGGACTAGATGATGTCAGGAGTGTGGTGACAACTGGCATTGTTCAGCCAATGGAGGGCTTGAGAGAAAGAGGGCTCTTCCCTCCCCTTATCTCTAAGCCTGCAACAAAGCCAGCATATACAAACCGAGGGCTGATAGATACAAATGTGCTAAGAGGGCAATTGTTCTTCTGTGATTTCTTTTTGTCCACAGAATGGTAGAATGCATTTTCCTACCCTGGCTAATGGGCATGCCTTGCCCTGCGAAACAACCATTTGTGGGCATAACATTTAAACACGGCAGGAGTGGCTGCGACTGCAAGGTTAATGTTGGCACAGATACTACTCATGACTTGAAGGTGTATGCACAACTACACGGGCCTCTCTGTTAGATCAGAACCTGAAACAACTTTCCTTGAGCTGGCATGGCCTTCAGATGTCTTAGTGCCATCATCCTTTACCACTGGCCATGCTGACTGGGAGAGATGGGAGCTGTAGTCCAAGATCTCTAGAAAAAAATAACCCAGAAGGATGGGGAAGGATGGGCTGAAATGGCAAAGATTCAGGGGCTGGCCACTCAGAGATGTGCTGCACAACAGGAATGCCTTTCCACAAGCACAAGGCTCCTCAAAAGCATGACATGCTCACCTTATGTAGATCCTTCACTCTTGGCGGTAAATTGTCTCGGATTCTGCGCATCGCCTGGAGAGGTGGCTCATTGAAATAAGGTGGCTCCCCATCTATCATTTCTATTACCATGATGCCAAGGGACCAGATATCCACCTGCAATGTGGATCCATTTAGTACAGTGAAAAAGGCTATCGGCAAATGCTTTATTCTCATAGCATGGTTAATTCTTTTATTAACTTTTAAAAGTAATAGAAACAGCAGCTATTTTTGGATTTTAAATTGTTCCCAACTGTGTTCTGCAGTTCCTAAAGTCTTGCCAGGATGAACAGGATCCTAAGGGAACCCAGGAATTGAGGGGGGGGGGCTAGAAAGCTTTTGATCCCCCCCCCCAAGTGGCTATAGTATGGTCCGGGTAATGACTTCCTCAAAGCTGCATGACGCTAAGTTATGGAATAGGATTTCAGCCTCCCTATCTAATTTCACATTCAAATTCTCTACCCAGTTGTGTTCTTTGCCTGATAGTATTGTACAACAATCCTGTTCATATGTTTGTGGTATCAAACTCCCTCGTGGTCCTAAATATCTTAATCAACACAGCTCCTAAGGTGACATCATTTTTCATCATACAAGAATAGTGGTAGGAATCAGACAGCAGTTGAGAACTAGTCCCAGGGGCATTTCATGTTATCTTTAAAATACACAAAAACACACGTGACTGGAAGGAGAAACGTGCCATGTAAGCTAGCGAGATGTGCACGTCTTTGCAATAATTTTCATATGGTGATAATTGCTATCATGGAACAATGAACCAGTGGCAAAGCATCACCAATTCGCGTGCCATTGTCTTCATAGGAAAAATTAAATGTGATGTGATATTTTGAAAGTATGTTGTTACTTATAACAATAAATCACACTAACCATGGGGGGGGGGTCATAATGGGCTGTGAAGTGCCCATCAGCAGAGGGAGAGATGGGAAGCTAGACTCCTCCATCCATTCTGGTTAAACATAATCTCCATTATATTCCACTCTCCTTCAACTGTCACATACCAGTGATGAGGCCACTTGCCTACACCAAAGGAGAGCTGAGGAGCAGCAGGGCTACTCTATCGGTGCTATTGAGACAGGAGCTCCATTTGGTGCTTCTGAACTCTTTCCATGCGGGCTGGTCATTATGCTTGTTTTTCCTCTTCTCTCCTCACACCTTCTTCCTTTGGTGTTGTGCCTTTCAACCACAAGCCTATAAACAAAGGTGGTCTCCATTTTCATTGCTCTTACATAAACTGCTCTAAGAGCTTTTTTTGGATGAAAAGGACCGAAAGGCTTTAAATAAACAAATACGAAATGAGGGAAAGGGCTTTAAAAAAACCCTAACAGACATCTCTGGGTGGACAAGACAGTAGCTTATCTTACCTCGGTTCCATAAGGCAGTCTGGAAATCACTTCTGGTGCCATCCAATATGGGGTCCCAACAAGGGATTTTCTTTTTGGAACATCTTTTGAAACTTGGGCACAGAAGCCAAAATCTGACAATTTTATCTAAAACAAAAAACAAACAAACAAAATACATCAGGAAAATTAATGAAGTGGACGGTACAGTGTCTATACAGTAGTCAGCAGATGCCCATAATATGGATGGTACAGCTTAGCTCCGGGGTGAGGATCTGCTTCCTCTAAAGGGCTGTTGACCAATGGGAAATGTTAAATGATGTTTTGCAGGCAATGGTGGGCAGAACCGGATCCAGTGGTGGGTGAAGCCTCAAGTGGGAGATCATTGCAGCACCGCCTGGCCCCTTCCATCTCTGTTCCTCCTGCCTCCGTGGGCACTAATTTTCTCTCTCTTATCCACACTCACTCATGCACAGATATGCAGCAAAGGTGATTCCCAGTGGGAGAGTCTGGAAAGCAAAAGAGATCCCACTGATTGTGGATAGCAGGATGATGCCGAAGACCACACAACAATATGCTGAGAGCCAGGTGCAGTCTCTGTGCTTCTGGTCTGCCACCCCAAACGATGCAGATGTCGTGCTTTGTAGTAGGTCCAGAGTTACATTGTTCCAAAAGCACCCAAGAAGAAGGAAAATGCATCGTGTCCATCTGTGGAAGCTGCTTTCTGTTGAGTTGGACTATCGGACCATTTAGCTCATTGTTGCTGACCCTGATCGACAGCTACCCCGAAGGTTTCAGGCCGTAGTTGCTCCTTCTCCTACCTAGAGATCGTTGGGGTGGAACCTTGGCTCACCTGTATGTGAACACTGTGCCCTGCCTCTTCAGCTATGGCCCCTTCCAACTAATATTCTTCTAAGATAGTGGTTCTTAACCTTGGGTTACTCAGGTGTTTTTGGACTGCAACTCCCAGAAGCCTTCACCACCAGCTGTGCTGGCTAGGGTTTCTGGGAGTTGCAGTTCAAAAACACCTGAGTAACCCAAGGTTAAGAACCACTGTTCTGAGATAGAAAAGCACTGGATGTGGCTGTAGAGCTAGAGAGTTAGCAGCTCAATTCCTCACTGTGCCTCCCAAGAGAAATGTAAGCCTATGTAGCCTTGGGGGAGCTGCACCGTCTCAAAGCGCTCCCAGAAGAAAAGAATGGGAAGAGACTTCTGAATAGCCACTACCTTGAAAACCCTGAAAAGGGTCACCAGAAGTTGCAATCAACTTGACCCCACAAGATTCTTTATAATTAAGGTGGAAAAAGAGAGGAACTGTTTCCACTTTCATACATTTTGCCTTCCCTCATTTCAGGCTGATGCTTAACATCAGACAGAGATGAACTCAAGGTCCATTAAAATTACTGGGGCTTATGTGAAACTAATTTTCTCAGAATTAGTATCCTTATGTTACCTCTGTTCTTAGTTGATGGGGAATGAATCATCTGTCACAACATTTGAGATGTTTCTGCCCATTTCTCTTCACTGTCCCATGCAAACCTTCTTGAAAAGTCTGAGTCTATGGGCCTAAGAACAGGGCTGCTAGAAAAGGACAACTGGAAAAATCTAATTTAATAGTACTATCTTAATACCACTTGAACTGCAGAAGTCTGCTGTTGTTGTTGTTGTTTTTAATTAACACTAATAATTCAGTACCAATTGAAATAAATAGATCTGGCGGCATGAAACTCAATTTACTAGTAATCCCTTCTAATGGGGAATTGGTTATTAAAATAAATGGCAATATTTATTGCACATTGTCATCATATGGAGACAGGAACTATTCACTTGTATTTAAATGCAGGAAACCTGGAAGGCGCGTCCATTTAAACCCACAGTAAAAAAAAAAAAAAATCAGAGTCCTCTACTCACAATAAAGGCATGCAGAGTGAAACACAGAACCTGAGAGGTGAACTGAAAATCAATCGCTAAGAGTAGTGGCTACCAATGGTCCCTCTGTACTATGAGCTACAGAAGCTCATCTAGTAGCGGTGCTCCAAGTAGCAACGGGGCAACTTAAAAGCTGCGATTTCAGTGTCCTATAGTGTCCTGCAGTGAAAGCACCTCAAAGGCACTGTGGTAAATTTAAAAAACCGCCAGACAAAACCACCCGTCACTTCTCAGAATCCTGGACTGAAATAAATACTATGGTGGGAATGTGTCAGTTATCAATGGTGGGTCCCAAGAGCAGGCTGGGAACGCAGCCGTTGCCTACAGATGACAAATGGCAAGGAAACAAATGGTGTCGAGCAGGCCAGTTGAATCCACCCATCCTCAGGAAGAGGAAAAAATGCTTTAAAGTAGCAACATGATATAGGGGTCTGGGTGTTGGACTGGGGTTTGGTAGGGCCAGGGTCAAGTCACTGCTGAGCCCTGAAACTCCCTAGGTTACCTTGGTTGAGTTACTCTCTCTCTCTCTCTCTCTCATACACACAGACAGAGAGACAGACAGACCTTCTGCCTACTTCACAGACCTCTTATGAAGGTTAAAGTGACATGTGCACCACATTGAGCTTACTGGTGGGTAGGCAATGTAACTAAGACAAAAAACAAGGCTGGTCCATCTTTGCTATCCTTCTGCAAACAAGTAAAGACTTTTCTTTTCAGGCAAGCTTGCCCGCAGTAACTGGCTACCTGAGTGTAATTTTTTAGATGGATTACTATGCATTACTGATTTAACTTGGTTTTATGTGTTCCATTCCTCAGAGTGGCATCTGTTTTTCCCCCTTTTTAATACTCGTACACTTATTGTTTTTAGCTTTAATACACCACTGTACATTGAGGCCATACGTTCCAAGCTCTGACAAAGAGTGAACATGATTCTGAATTTTTTCATTTTTTTTCCAGAGGAAGACTGCACAATCCTAGGAGTTGGACCTTCGGTAAAAAGTTGTTAATACAAATAGATTCAAAAGAGTTGGTTAGGGGCAGGGGAACCAATCCACTTGTTGCTATACTAACATCAGTCTGTGTCAAAATGCACGAGGGAACTTTCCCGGTCTCCTGTTTTTCAGTTTTGTATTTACATTGTTCACTTCATAATACCGTAGATGTTATGTATGTACAATTGCTTGCTCAGTTTTCTAAGTGGAGCAACTATGTATTTCAAATAAAACGAGGAAGCATTCTTCAACAATGCACAGCAAAACTAGATTTGCCAATTGCTCTTGTACATCAAAGCAACATCCGCCACTATCCTCTGTGCACAATAAACAAGGATGGTGATCGAACACTTAGTCCCAACGTTGCACGGCAGAAATAAACAAAGCAATGCATTACATTATGCGATAATTTGTCATGTCAGGCTACAGATTGGGATCTAGAAGATGAAGCTGTAGGCAGAGCTCCTAAGAAGCTTCCAAAATGATTGGGTTGTGGAGCCTGGCATTGTCTGTCTTATTTTGGCGTTGCTGCAGACGTTACTTTTAATCAAGGGCTTTTCACTGATTTCTCCCAAATTTCACCTCAAATGGGTTGGGAATTAGAAATAATTGGTGCTATTTATAATGCAAAGCCCAACCATGGCAAAAAACCTTCTTTTCATCCCACGAAGAAGAGATGAACAAATGCGTATTTTGTGTGCCAGATCCCTTCCCCTTTATGTAGGAGTGCAAGAGGCGTTTCCATGTTCTATTGCTCTCCTGAGTATATAAAAAGATGCTTCTTCAAATTAAAAGAGAGAGGAAAATAAGATGATTATGCAACCACTCTTGACAAAATGTGCACTGCAGATAATAAGCACAGGAGCAATAAGCATAATGCAGCATTGTATGTGTATCTACAAAGCAAAGATCAGGTGGCTTTCTAGCAGCGTTGCCGTAAAAACAAAAAGCTGAAGAGCATTCATAGTAAGAGAAATAATATTCTTTTTTCCTTGATGTAGGTCAGTCACGCACAGGCACACACTGTGGAGAAGTTCTGCAAAAGTTAACCTGTGCCTCTCGGAGTATGGAAGATTTGTAAATGATTAAATCTCCAGTGAGGTGGATTACATCCCCTTGAAGTCAATGGGGTTCTGCCATATAAGCCACTGGTCAGCGCGATCAGCCTTGGAGCTGGACTTGTCACCCAGCTTCCCATAAGCTTTCAAAAAAACAAAAGGAGGACAGACTGAATTAATTACCCAATTAAGGATTGAGGAATAGCTGGGGAGCATCCAGATATCAGGCTGCAGCTCCCATTATCCATCACCACTAGCTACGCTTGCTAGGACTGATGTGAACTGCAGTCCCACAAAATTCGGAGGGCTACAGGTTCTCCCCCCACCCCACATCCTGCTCTAAATCAGAGCAGATACTGAGTATGGCTGCCACATTACACTCATTAGTACTATTGCTTTCTTTATTGTGCACACATGAATTTGAATAGAGCAGCTGAAATGTCAGTCATATATTCATTACTGTACACTGTTGCACCGGGAGCAGGAGCAAATGGCTGGGAAGGTAGGGTAAAACTGTAGGGCTGACCCTTTTCAGCCTTATTTGGAAACCCTCTATTCTTTTTTAAAATAAGCACTGCCATTGCCACAGATATGTGCCTACATCAGTCCTAACAGTTCTTCCTTACTGTAAAGGCTTCTTTACTGCATGGCTGGTGGGTGGGAGGAACAATCCCCCAAAGTTCCCTAGTGCTGCTGCCACATTTGTCTTGTTTACTTTGCATTTTCATACATCACACATGACTTTCGAATCTTCAAAAAAATTCCATTTCCTAGCTTTCCACCTTGCTACTTCACTGTTTTTGTAACTTTTGGTATTTTAGCTCTGTTCCCCAATTAGCTTGTTGACATGATGACGGACACGAAAGTCATTTAGGACACCCCCAACTCTGTTTGCTTGTGCACTTACACCAGCGGTTACCAAGTTGAGGGTATCAGATGATCTGGGACTACAACTTCCAGAAGCCCTAACTAGCAGAGGCAATGGGCTTGGGGCTTCCAGGAACTGTACTTCAAGACAATATGGGGCCCAAGTTGGAAACCACTCATTCACATGAAAGGTTTTGGCTTATCCATTTGCCACCCCTTGAAGTATGCTACCCAACTGTGATGGTCTTGCTGTAGAACAGAGGGAAGGAATTTTCAGTCCTCCAGTTACCGACCAACTATTGTTTTCATTGTGCTTGTCCAGATGCCATAACAGTAAGGGCTGATGGGAACTGGAGTTCAACAAAATTAGGGAGGGGGCATAGATTGTCTACCCTTAGATCTGCCTAAAAGTCCCTGCTATGTTACACCAGAGAGAAAAAATGGCCATACAAAGAATTCTAGCTACATAACTTCTTGCACAATCCCCTGTGCAAACCACAGCATAACAAAACCACTGCCACTACTGATAATTTATTTTAGATTTTTCAAGATTCTTTTGTGTTATGGATACCCAATCTAGCTGAGGAAGATATTGCGGATTTTTGTCAGATTTTGAAATAGTAGGGATGCTTGAACTTTGCAAATTCTGCAGGCAACTCCTACACTGGTGCTCTTGTTAAGGTCTTGGCTGCACAAATTCTAGCATGTTGTTGTTGTTTTAATAGTTCGTGTTGTCTGTTATATGACTACAAAGAAGACACTATTTTTATGAAATTGTTTTTGCAAGATTCATCAACAGTAAGCAAATAGGCCCACAGAACTTAAAGGTGTTACAAGTATACTCTCCTTTGTCACCAATTCAGCATCTTCCTGAGATTTTCTTTCTTTCTCCCATTTCTAATCACAATGCATGAATGCTGGATTCAACAAGAGGTATCTGTTGTGTGCCACTCTTGACTATTAAAGCCTCTGGCCTCTTTGCTCCACCCAGTGGTCAGAAATGCACATATTCCGAAATCCATTTGTTTTCACATACCTGCCCAAAGTCAGTGCACACCCCTGCTTTCCACACATCACTTTCCAATTATGTTAAGGAGTTCCATGAGGTATCATATATTTTCATAATTAAAAGAAAATCAACTGCAAGAAACGTTAAACACTTACTCGCCCATCACTTGTGAGAAGTATTGAATCACTCTTGATATCCCGGTGAATAACTCCTTGGTTGTGAAGATAAGACAGTGCTCTTAGTACAGACAGACAAACCGTAGCAATCTGTTCTTCATTCATTCTGGAATGAAAAGGCAATGTATGAAAACAAATTCTGTACCAGCATCACACTTTGAGATTCTTCTTCCAGAACACAAAAATCCTAAATACTTTTAAAATTCAAATTTTAAGTACTATTTTCTGAACAATATGATATAATTTGTAACCATTAAGAATGTCAAATAATAACCATATTCAGAAGGAAGAAAAAAAGGACAACAGAGAAGTAGGGAAAAAGACACTTCTATCTGGTTGTGGGTTTTTCAGGCTCTTTGGCCATATTCTGAAGGTTGTTCTTCCTAATGTTTCGCCAGTCTCTGTGGCCGGCATCTTCAGAGGACAATACTCTGTGCTCTGGTGTAGTTTGCTTGGGAGTGGAGTATTTATGGCTGTGAGATAGGCTTTTGTCCTTTTCAGGAGATGGGTGATTAGTGTGTCTTGTTTCAGAGCTGGGGGCCAAGTTTTGTTGCATTTCAAACTTTCCTCTTCTATCATCTTCTATATCTACTTCTATCTCTTTTCCATACATTTTCCCCCAAACATTAAACCAGCATCCGCTGAACATTCTCAGTCTTGAGTTGCTCTATGATTTCTCTCCCTAGTTCAGCCCTTGTCCTACAAATCTAAAAGGCCACCTAGAGTGGCCTTTTAGGCCAGATCGGCGGGGTAAAAATCAAATAAATAAATAAATAAATAAATAAATAAATAAATAAATAAATAAATAAATAAATAAATTAATTAATTAATTAATTAATTAATTAATTAATTAATTAATTAATTAATTAATTAATTAATTAATTAATTAATTAATTAATTAATTAATATTATTTATTTTATTTATATCCCGCCTATCTAGTCACTTAAGACCACTCTGTACTTCTGCATCCTTTGTTCGGCCCGTAAGTCCTCTTTTACAGTTTAGGATCAGTATCACTGACAGATTAGGTTTTTTTTTTTTTTTTTTTAAACAGTTAATCACACCAGTTTCTTTTTTGAATAGGTGCATCAGTGACAACGAAACAACGTCTATATGGGCAGACAGGCCAGGGACATGGAAAATCTCAACACAGCCTGGTTGTACTGAGGTTGACCCAAGCCAGGAACTGAAAATCTCACTGCTTTGATATCACTGCCTTGCTACCAGTCCCATCTGCGTTTTCTTTCTGTATGTCTTCTCTCTTGGGTTGTAAGATATGGGGGAGAGGCTGGGGGAATGTCTTCTCTCAACACATCTGAAGAGTGTGAAAAAACTACTTCCCCCAAGACCAATAAACGCCAATAAAATTGTTTTCCACCTTTACTTGCTCCAGGCTGCAGTTAAGGTGTAGGATGATGCCTACATAAGATAGACACTTGTCCATTAAGCCCAGCTACTCTGACAATCAACAGATCTCTGGGGCCTCAGACAGAGGCCTTGCCTTTCACCTGCTACTACCCTGAAAATAAGAACTTCTTGCTTCTTGGGAGTGAGCTGGTCCTCTTCCCCCTCCTCTCTCCTTGGTTTCTGAGCTCCTGTCCTGTGTGAACACGCACACGTTGACTAAAACAGGCAGCTGTGACACAGCTGAGGCAGAACTGGCATGGTTGTTGCCACAGAAGTGGGAGGCCCACTTGTGCGAATGTGAAGGATGGGACACAACACAGTGATAGAGTTTACGGTTCCGTACTCATAAAGCTCCAGCTGCAATTCCTACTGCCTCAAAGGAGAAGAAAAATCCTCGCACAAAACCCTGGAGAGCTGCTTCCAGCACTGTCTGCATTGGTAAAGATGGAGCAATGGTCTGACTCAGTACAAAGCAAATTTTCTATGTCCATGAGGATGGAAGTGGAGGAAGACCACGGTTGTTGCAATGACAGCAAGTGTAGCACAGTGTTGTGTGTGCTGGAAACCCAGGTTCAAATTAAAGAGGGAAATTAAACATGTGCAGAAGGCCGTGGCCGATTCAGTATCCAAATACTGAGACAACAGATCAGGACTGATCTCCTCTGTGTGCTTTAAGAGACATTCTGATTGTTCCATCTGTTGTCCATGAGATTATCTGTCCATTTCTAGTTCTTTGTTAAAAAAATAAAAATGAATGGGGAAGGGACCTGAAACAGCTGGGTGGCATGTAGCACCAGTGCCATCCATTTGGGGGATGTAGTAGATCTTAACATGGCAGCCAAACACTAACCATATAGTGGTTGTCACTAGCAACACTGCATGAAAATAAGGGGGGGAAAAGGGGGGAAGCAGGAGGATGAAAAACAGAGCCCAATGTCCTAATTGTGTGACCTATCCAACCAAAACACATACAGCAATCATCCTTCCACAATACTTGGATAGTCAATCCTCATATTGTGATAATGTTTTAGTAAAGTTTAGTAAATGTAGCTGAGGGAGAGATGGGAAAAAAAAGAAGATGAGTCTTCCAGAATGCAAAAAATAAAAAATAAAATAAAGGCCGTCTAAACAGTGGAACAAGTTTTTCACTTTGCCCTAAAGCTCCATGAAATGGCTGGCACAGTGGCTACAAGAGGACATACAGCAAAGTTGCAACTAGAGTAGGCCCATTGAATCTATGGGGATTTGGTGAGCCAACTTCTTCATACGCCACATTTCTAAATGCAACTTCCAACTAGATTTCAACCACTACGTAGTATGTATTACTTTCACTCTTCCTTTTCTCAATTCTTAATTCTAGGAATGCCAATGGAGCAAGAAGATCTATTGGGATGTTGTCTCACCTTGGAGGTAAACAGCTGGTGTCTGCTCCACCTCAAAGTCACCCCAAAATCAAACAAATGCTCTTGATTTGGTCTGTTCTTTCATGGCTGCCCAAAGATCTGCCTACTAGAAATCCAAACTTGGTCATGAATCTCACCGGTTGATCATAATCCAATTCTAGTCTCTCAACTTTGCCCACCACACAGGGTTACTGTGCAGCTAAAAATAGGCAAGAACTCTTCCCCAAGACAGCCAGGATTTAAATACAATAATAAAAATACAACAAAAGAAATAATTAAAGAAAAGGAAGGGAATGTAAGCAGATGAAGACACCCAACTTTTGTTCTATCAGACATGATAAGAATTCTCCTTTAGTCTAGTCTGTGGTTGACCCATCTGGTGTGTCTCATTCTGTTTGCCCGTGTCTTTAACTATTTATGTAAATGTTACAAACACATCAGTAAAATCTCAGAGAGAAGGTCATAAAATGCTCAAGTGACGATTAAGGGCTGATTCAAATGAATCCAACCCTAATGACAGCATTTAAGAAAGAGTTTTCTGGAAGCATCTGTTTGCAATTAAATGCCTGTCAAAATATTTGGCATGGTGACTAACATTTCAGAAAATAGCTCTTAATGAAAGCTATAATAATTTACAGCATGCGGGCTGCTGAGAATCTTAAAAATAGCCATGATTCCATGAAGAAAAGCCACAAAGCTAATGAGAGAAGGTCCTCGTTTAGAACCAACAAATCTAGAAAATTAAACAGTACAAACTTCTAAGTCTAGCAGAATTCTTGTACAGTCTGAATGTGAGAAAACAACTGGTCTTTACAAGGGCTTTGTGGTAATGGTGCTACTGTTATGTGCTAGCAAACTGAGAATTATGGAAAGGCATCAGAATGGATTAATTTTAATCCAAATTATTTAGTGTGCTGCTTACATACCGCCCCATAGCGCTTAAAGCACTCTCTGGGCAGTTTATAATTTAGTTACGCAGGCTACACATTTTCCTCACCCCAGTAAGCTGGGTATTCAATTTACTGACCTTGGAAGAATGTTAAGGTTGAGCCAACCTTGAGCGAGTTACCTGAGTCAGGAACAAACTCAGGTTGTGAGCAGAGTCTTCACTGCAGTACTGCAGTTTAAAGTACTGCATCCAAGGCTCAGTGAATCATAGGATTAAATTATGATTCTAGTTTTATGGCTAACATATTTTCTGAACAAAAATACTAACTAGCTGGCTAAAATTCCAAGTCACACTAGAGTAAGCCCACTGAATCAGTGGAGATTTGGTGAGTCAACTGCACATTCTATTGGTTCAAATGGGCCTACTCTAGTTGCAACATACTATGCTAAGGAACAAAATTCCAGCCATTAAATAGGGACCAAAGATTGTGTTGTCCAGATGTTGCTGGATGGCCACGCTTAGCATCTCTACTATAAGGCCATCAACTGTTCACCCTTAAATTTAATGCTGCAACAATGAAAATGCATCCCATTACTACTAAACAGAGCTTTTATATTACTAAGGAACGTTGTACTAAGTAAACATCCCAATCAAATTTTGCACATAAAATTGATATTTCTTATCTGTTTTTGTCACATGTACGGGCACTACAGATATGCCATAATTTTCAGATTAGCAATCTATATACTCATTTTCTGTGTACAATAATACAAGTGTGTGTGTGTGTGTGTGTGTGTGAGAGAGAGAGAGAGAGAGAGAGAGAGAGAGAGATTATATGCTGTCAAGTTAGAACCAACTTCTAGCAACCCTAACAGGGCTTCAAGGTAAGTGAAATTAAATATTTAAAGTTTTACCAGTTCTACACCCTCAGTGAGTTTCTATATCTGAACGGGGATTTGAACCCTAGCCTCCAGAGTCCTGGTCCATCACTCCCTTTACTACATCACACTGGGTGTTTGGATATGGCGGAGTTTTGCAGTTGCCTAGTTGGTTGCCCCCTGGCTATACGATAAACATATGGAAAAATACACATGTGTGTCGCATTTGGCAACAGAAATTTTGGCCTTGTTTTTTCTTTCTTAGGATGTTGACAACAAACATTCCTCCACCTAGATAGATGTTAACTTTCAGGCCTGACCTCGGCAGAATGAAGATGCAGGTGTGTAGTCATTCAAAGGATGTAAGTTAGCAGAATGCATGGAAATAAAGACTAACACCATGCTGGCACTATCCTCCACCTTTCCATGTTGAGGTGGGCATTCTGAAGGGGGATTCTAGACATGTTCAACTGAGTGCGCATCACATTCTTTCTGCCAACAGGAACCCTGATGATGTAGGTTTTCTAGTTTTGGGGAGAATTCAAAGCAAATTCAGCAAATCACTTTACAATATCCTGACTTCAGATCTTTCTGCTCAATGTGGCAACGTTGGAGGAGAAGTTAGGATGCCCAAAGACATCAAGGCAAGACGGGTGCACATGTTCCTCTGTGTTTCATGGCCACATGCCTTTTTAAAACTCTGTATAAGGCCATACATTCCAATATGCAGCAGGACTCATCTGAATACTTAGGGTCAAACCAGACAGAGCATAGCCAGCAACAGTTTTGTGAACTAGCAATATTGATAATAAATTGCCAGTCTATCTGAAATCCTGCCTCCAGCCATGTACACCTGGGTCCCAAGTAGTCCAGGAAAATTATTGTCTTAATGAGTCTGCTGGCTCTTAAGATGCCATGGGACTCTTGATCGCTGTTTCCGATTTTATGCCTTCTCCTACTCAGCAAAAGCTTCCAATCAACAATGAAAGAAAAGTGCCAGTATTAAGTTTATTTAATGTGCAGGCCTGACCTCAAGAGTTAACATCAAGGCCCTGTTTCTGGCTAGCTGTGGAAACTGGCTCTTTGGAATAAATATCAAAATGGTTCTTATGCAGAGAGAGCTTTTAACAAAGAAACTACATGTTGGTTAGATAGAAAATGTATGGAGGGTGGCCACTGTCTATGGCCACTGGATTAAAACAAAGATGAAAGGAGAAACAGAGTGGGTGGAAGTAAATTGGACTTGGAAGTAACCATATATAGTCAAGAAGACAAAGAGGATCAGAAAACCCTCTCTCTGTCAGTTTGGATGGGGGTTATATTAAAGGAATAACATGAATTACGCTGTGTTGTTTTTTTAAAGTGATTTAAAATTACATGGTTGTCACATGGCTTTTTATCCCTATTCACATTCCCTTTGGGTTACTCTTCTTTCTTTCTTTTTTTAAAATGACTGTGCTGGTTTTCCAGAATACACAGTCGAAATTTCAAGAGTTTAATGGAAGAGCTGTATTTCCAAGACGCTCCATGTTACTTGCCAAGGAAGGACACACACACTCACACACAGCCAGGGTGTCAGACAAGGGCTGACACTGACGAGAGAGGTTGCTTGCCAAGGAGGGAAAGAACCTACAGCAGGAGCAAGGAGTGGTTGTGGGAGGCAGCATCGCAAGGCAATGTAAAACCAACAGAGGCATTCACATGTGCCATAATGCTTAAAATAAAGTGCTTTTACATTTGTGACAAAATAAATTTATTTTATTCTGCAAGCACAGTAAAATGCCTCACTTTCAAATATAGTACAGCACACACACACACACTGATTCTTGGGGGTCGAAGGGGGGGGGGAAATCTGTGCTTTTGTCTGCATCGTGTAGCCAGGATTTTTGAAGCCATTTTATTTACAAAAAACCTGATTCAACAATGGCTCTTATTGTCACTGGAACTGAGCATTTTCTTTGCTTCTATGTCCAGCATTTTGAACAAGCTGGCTGTCAGAAGGCCCTTTTCTACAATTCGGAATGACTACCAGCCCTGCAGGGAGAACATGGCTGCACGAGTTGGTTTGCCTGACACACTGCTGGGGTAGTATACACATCTTTAGTTGAGCTCACTGGAAATGGGAATGTATTTACCACTGAGAGTATTTTAGCACTGATGGATGCTATGCACATTATGCTAGGTGTTCAAGGCCTGAAATATAAGCCTTGCGGCTTGCGTATGGTTTGTGCATCTAGCTGAAAGCAGATTACTATTATTATTTTCATCTCAACGTAAGCTATGTTGGACGTAAGGAAGAGGCAGGATAATTGTCCACACCAGCAATTCAAAACTGGAAATTGCTTTGCATGTCTTCTTCCATATCATATGAGTAAGTCTGCTGGTACTGGTACAATCAAGCTATGTTTAGTAAATTCACAGGTTGCCATAGAAACAGTGGAGGAAACAGGAGTTAGCATAGAGGATATACCAGACTGGCACTTCCTCCCCCACCAATTCTTTTTTTGCTGCTTCTGATGACATAATGGCACAATGAACTGGGCCTGTTCTTCTCCTTGCCAACAGTTCATCATCTTTCACCTTCATCCACGGGTCTCAGTGCACACAGACAGATGCCTGGGATTCCTGTATACAGGCTCCCTTCACTTAGGTGTGAGACCAGATTGGTTTCTATTCTCACAAGTGGAGTGAACCAGGAGGCTCTGCTGTGATGGAGCAGATCTGCTTGCTCGAAGTCATCTGAAAATGTGCCCACTGCACACCAAACAAGCCTACCTTGTGTGAGTCACTATGTCTGTCAAAGCGCCGCCTTCCAGGAACTCCATCACAACCCACAGCTCATCCCCCACAAGATAACTGTTGTACATGTCGACCACATTCTCATGGTGATAGTCTCTCATTATTACAACCTAGAAGAAGAGCAAAAGCCACTGATGAATTCCATGGTTATGGAAACAATCTCATATTTTTATGCACTGCCTTATTGGCAAATTGCACAGATTTTTCAAAATAAAAACATGAAACCATCACAATAATCCTGAACTAAAATAATTGCATGCTCAATCCTTGTGTAGACTGATGGTTTAGTATGGTCAAATAAGACTCAGTACCAGAAATGACAGTGGAATGCCCTGCACCCTCAGCATTTAGAAAGGGATTTGCACTGGGGTGTAGCAGTGCCATGACACTGCAAACTGCAACTAGAATTTGAGACTGGTGCAACATATAGCAGCTATAAAGAAAGCTGGTTCAATCCTCTTTTCTACCACTATTGAGAATATCAGGCAGGAATAAGGAAGTAAGCCCTACTACTTGGTAGAATGGAACAACAAATTGTCTCTAGCTACAGTTGCTGGGGTTAACAGTGACAGCCTCCTGGTTGTCACTCCTGGACACCACAACTGTTCTTCCCGGTCCTCCCACTGCTTGTCCTGGGTGCCCAGAAATGGTCTGGTACCCTCAAATGCACTGCAGGATACTCTTCTGCTGTGCTGAAGTAAAACTGAATTGCCAGTCTGGCCGGCTAAAGACAGAATGGGGCTCAGAGGGAGTAGCATATTTTCTTGAACTCTGGGCCGCCCAACGTCCTGGGCCAATGAGATTTGTCACCTTCCTTATATTGTTTGACTACAGCTGACATCAGCCCAAAACAGCACAGGCAATGTTGAGGCAACGATTTATGTATTTATTTATTAAATTTATACGCTGCCCATCTAGACTGAAATCTACTCTGGGCAGCTAACAATAGCAGATAAAAGTAAAAACAACATATTAAAAGAAAAACAAAAGTAATAATATCATTCAAAATGAGAAAAATAATCAGGTGATGACAGGAGGAAAAGCCTGCCTAAAGAGCCAGGTCTTACGTTTGCTCTTAAAAACACCCAGCGAGGGAGCTAGACAGATCTCTGGGGACAGACTGTTCCAGAGGTGAGGGGGCCACTGCTGAGAAGGCCCGGTTTCTTGTTCTTTCTCTCAGGGCCTCCCTCAGTGTTAGGCCCTTCAGCCGCCTGTCCTGGCTAGAACAAGCTATCGAGGTCCTAAACTGTTTAGGGTTTTATATGTCATCATTAACACTTTGAAATCAATGTGGAAATGAATGGGCAGCCAAATGCAAGGCAGCCAGAGTGTGGGAAATATGCTGATATTTTCTCACCCCACTAAGAAGTCTGGCTGCCGCATTCTGCACTATTTGAAGCTTTCACATCAATCTCAAAGGTAGCCCCACATAGAGCACATTATAGTAGTCTAATCTTGAGATTACAAGCACATGGACCAGAGTGGTGAGTACCCCATCATCAAGATAGGGACGCAGCTGGGCAATCCACCAGAGATGGAAATAGGAGGAGTGAACCACTGACACTACCTGGGTTTCCATGGTGAGTGCCGGATCCAGATGGACCCCCAGGCTGAGAACCTCACTCTTCACGGTGAGAGTCGCTCCCCCAAAAGAGAAGGAGTTTCCCAAACCACCGATGGAGGGGCCACCCACCCTAAGGATCTCCATCTTGTCCAGATTCAGCCTCAGTCCATTCTCCTGCATCTATTGCAGTACAGCCTCCAGGCAGGACTGAAGGGAAAGTACAGCATCCACTGTTGTTGGAAAAAAGGAGATGTAGAGCTGGGTGGCATCAGTGTGCTGATGTCACAAAACTCCACACCCCCTGATGACCCCACCCAGTGGCCTCATATAGATATTAAACAGCATCGGGGAGATAATCAAACTCTGCGGAACAGCATAATCGAGACTCCACAGGGCAGAAACACTCTCCCCAAGCTGTACTCTCTGAGAACAGTCCTTCAAGAAGGATCGAGCTAGGCAATTGCCGGACCACCAATTCCCAACTCGGAGAGCCTCCCCAGGAGGATATCGTGGTCAACGGTATCAAAGGCGGCTGAGATATCGAGGCCCAACAGAGACGTTTGGCCCATGTCCGCCTCCTTCAGCAGGTCATCAAACAAACAGGGCGGCCAATGCTGTTTCCATACCATGGCACGGCCTGAAGCCCCACTGAATGGATCCAGGGCATTGGTTTTGTCCAAAAGGACCTGGAGGTGGTCAGCCACCACCATCTCTACCACTTTGCTCAGGAAGGAAATCTTGGCAACGGGCCTACAGTTGCCAATGTCATCCGCCGCCAGACTTGATTTCTTCCTGATGGGCCTAATGAGTGTCTCCTTGAGGGCAAGAAAAACCTTGTCCTCCTGGAGAGACCTATTAATTATTGCAGTGGCCCATTCAGTTGTTATAGGCCTAGCTGCTTTGATTAGCCAGGCTGGGCAAGGATTAAGGGAGGCGGTGGTGGCACGACGGCGATCAAGCACTTTGTCCACCATATCTGACGTCACAGGCAGAAAATGATTACATCTCATCAGGCATGGCGGAGCTCTGGATGTCTCTGCTTGATCTACTGTTTTCAAATAGGGGATAAGATGGTCTCTAGATATTTTAAATGCTGCAAATTGCTTGGGTGAGATGCTAATGGGAGGCCAATCACTGTGACCAATTCCGGATAGATCGCGGACTATACGGAAAAGTTCTGCCTGCTGATTAGAAGCTTCACTTATCCGGACAGTGAAGTGAGCTCGACTGGCAGCCCTCACCTTAGTAAGGTAATCGTTAGTCGTGATCCAGACAGCTTTCCGATTATATTCCATCTGGTCCCGTCTCCTGCATTCTAGCCTTCTCCTATTCTGCTCCATAGCTCGCAGCTGCTGGTTAACCCAGGGCGCTGGACGAGCTCTGCTCCAGAGAGGGTGTTTAGGAGCTATCATGTCAACAGCCCTGGTAGCGGTGGCAAGCCTGCCATCAACCAGAGCCTCGACAGAAGCGCCAATCAGATCATCTGGAATCCTTCTAATCGAGTCCTGGAATCCAACAATGGAAGTTGTAGTTACAGATTATTTTGAAGACCATGTACTCATTTTTCCTGGGGTAGGGGGCAGGCCCTCTATGTATCCATTTGCCACAAGGGTAGGAAAATGCCTGCACCAGAACCTTTGCATGGGTGTAGCTAGGCCTTCTGAATCATGACCAAAATGCACCTCTAGGAAGGTAGCAGCTGGCCTTGTGTGTGTGTTTTAGGAAGAGCTTTTGGCACAGTGCGGCACTGCTCAGCTCAATGGGGTTAATCCTATCTGACGGCTGTGGTCACTGCCAGCACTGCAGAAGACAACAGTGCTTTGGTGCCAGCAATGGCCTGCTGTTCTGACTACAGGACTACAGGACAGCCACGGAAGAGAAGTTCAGACAAGAGATGATGCTCAAAGGAAAAGCTTTTGCTTTGCATGTGGAAGATCCCACCGGGCTGAATCCCTAGCATCTCCAGGAAAAACTGGGCAAGACTCAGGTCTGTGAAAAGGTGGGGAGATGCCATCAATCAGTACAGATCGATAGCTCCTGATTTTTTTATCCTTAGATGTCACTTAAGTGTGTCATCACTATCCTTGTCCACTGACTATGCTGACTAGGGAGCACAGGAGTTGGAGTTCAAGAACATTTGGGAGCAGCAGTACTAATACCACAGATAAAGCATGGTCTGGCTAGGTGCAAGGCATTTCTTAGGTTTGGGGTAATTGAGGAAAAGAGTTAATTCCTTATGGTTTCCTTGCTGTAAGTATGTCTGTGTTTTCCCTTTTTGGCTCGGGTTTTTGAAGAAGCTCATCCACTTTTGGCAACAGCAACCAGAACGCTGCTATAACCTGAATGCTGATACAAGGCTCTGGCAATGTCTGTGCTTAACACTAGTGTCTTTTGAAGGTAAGGGAATTCTTGGGTGGGACTGGAAATGTGAATCTTGCAGGCTGTGGCTCTTAGGGGGAACCAGAGTTGGATTGCTCTTCACAGCAAGATTTCTTTGCACATGAATATCTGAAAGCAGTAGCAGCTTCTTCTTCTAACTATTAAAATTTGTGTGGAGAATGGCATCTTTCCTGGCCAGGATTCGCCAGAAATGATATCAATCTGCACAGGATTTGGCAGTTTCCTCCACAGAAAAACCAGCAAAGAATAATAAACAAACAAACAAACAAACAAACAAACAAATAGGGAAAATGAGAAAATGGGAAATCTCACTGGTGCAGTGGCAAATCTTGCTGACAGTCACTGTGAACAAGTTTGAATACTCATCACACTCCTAAGTGTGGATGTTTTGGTACAAGGTATGGGGAGGATCGGGACTGGACCAGAACAAGGGCTTCCCTGTGCGAGAGGAGAACAGTGCTTCTAGTAAGTTTTTAAAACAATAAAATAAGCCCAGTAACTGAAGGATTGTGGGAAGAGGAGTGGGAGTATGAAGAGCATGTGTTCTATATTGCAGAGGACAGTCACTTATCTTCAAAAATCACCTCTGCTTGAAAGCCTGTTCACTCCTACCCTCAAAAAGAGAGCAAGGACGTAGAAGGTACCCTTCCCCCCCTTTCCCTTCCTTTTGGTGATGCAAAATTGCCCACTCCCATTGGACAGGACATTTTAGATTCCAAGTGGAATATAGAAAAGTTCAGACGGATGGAAGTAGTTCCTCCAGGAGAAAAAAAAACTACCAGAAAAGGGGAGGGGGAGAGAAGACCAAGCACACATCCTTGTTTAAGCCTGGTTGACTGCAATCCTGCCATTCGCATTTCCAAAATACTGTGGGTTGTTTGATTCAGAATCCCTGCTTTCCCCCCAAGGAGGGTGAGATGGTTAACTTGGCTTTCCCCTCTTCCATTTTATTCACAACATAAAGTTGTGAGGTAAGTGAAACAGAGAGTGACCAGCCATGTCTACTCAGCAAGCTTTGTGGCTGACTAAGAGCTCAGGAACACTTTGGAATAACTTTTTTTTGGAGCACTGGCTGTTTCAGCCGGGGAACTGTGGGAATGATACTCTAAAAAAAAGAAAGAACTTTTCAAAGTTCTAGAATTAGGATATGTGCATCTGGAACTCCCTGGTTGAAGTCCAGCACTCTAACCATTGCGCCACACCAAGATCTGCCAGTTCAGGATTGGGGGCTCTCAAGTTAAGAGATAAGGATAGAAACAACGTCAATTACTGATACAGAGCACAATCTATTAACATGCTTAAGTCCAATTAAAGCTGACAGAATGTAAACATCCTTACTTCATTGAAAAGCAGTTCCCGTCTTTGCTGTTTCCTGAGATCCATCTTCTTCACGGCCACCTGCTTCCCAGTGTGCTTCTCTGTGGCAATGCAAACTATCCCAGTGGAGCCTTCCCCAATTTTGATGAAGTTGTCCAAGTACTCGCGAGGATCCCCAGGGCTCACCACCAGCTGCAAAGCTGCTCGGAACTGCTCATGTGACACCCGGGAGGGTGGCTGATCTGATGATGAGCCCCAGCTGGGTGGAGGATAAGCACTTGAAGTGATGCTTGGGGAGCTTGGGTATGATGCTGTCGAAATGTAATGGGAGCTGGGCTGCAGGGAAGGCTGGTGGTGGAAGTGAGAGAATTTGTGATAGACAGCTGGGTACTGGTAGCTACTGCCTGGATAGGTGGCTTTGCTCTGACTTTGAGGTAGCTTTGTTGGGCCTCGAGGGTAAGTATCTGATCCAGACAGTGGTGGACTTACAACCATCTGTGATCGGTCATATTCCAGCTGCGGAAAAAGACAAGGCAACAAGTGAGCTTGGTTTCATGGACTTGGAGTATTCCCTGCATAATGGCAGAATACATCCCTTTAACAGCTTTGAGAAGTTACTTTTTTGGACTATGGCTCTCAGAAGGCTATGCTGACATGGAAGAATTTCGAGAGATGTAGTCCAAAAACAGTAACTCTTCTTACCTCTTGCGTTTTTGCTCTCCTGGCATCCCTTGGAGCACTACGCAAATGAAGCCTGGTTGACTTTCTACCACAAGCAGGAGAAACATGTAGCCCTCCACAACTTTCATCAGCCTTAGCTACCATAATCAATGGTGAAGGATAATGGAGGCTTGAATCTAATGACATCTGGAGGGTCCCATGTTTCCCACCCATGCTTTAACAAATGCATACCCTAAAGAACCTTGGCTAGCTACCCAGTGTTGCTTGCTTAAGGTGACACCATATGGTACCATTCAGAAAAATACCTTCTGACAATTCTCCAGTAGAGCTAATGCAATTGCTGAAGTTTTCCAAAGAAGTCTATGAATGCCTGCAGCCACAAAAACCAAGGCTGACTCCTCTATATTTATTTATTACATTTAATCACATGCTTTTCCTGCTGGCTTGTCCACAGTTTTCCTCCCCCCCTTTTTTAAATTACTCTTGCAAAAATTCTGAGGTATTTTGGGATGAGAGACAATGACTGGCCCAAGGCCACACCGTGAGCCCCATGGCTAAATGGGGATTGACTGGGTCTCCCAGTCCCAGTCCCACACATCAGTCACAAAACCACTAGAGTCCCATTCCATGGTTGCACAAATGGACTAGGAGTCATCTTTTGGAAGAAGGAAGTCATATACAGTGACAGAGCAAATGCTTTTGAATGACAAAAACCTCATGTTCAAATCCCGACATCTCCAATTAAATGGACTATACTGGGCTGTAAAGATCCTTGTATGAGCTATGGAGAACTGATGACAGATCCCAGTGATTTGGCCTTGAATAAGGCAACTTAATGTACAACTTATTGCAGATTTCCTGCTTTTCTAAGATACATGAACTCAGACAGACCTTACTGACATAATCTTCAAAGCATGGCCATAATCTTCCAGCTAGTTACTTCCTACAATCTGTTGGATACCCTGCCCAGTACTGTCTTTCCTACACTGTATTGGGCAGAGCTGCTTCCAAAACACATTGCTGAAGCACATTTCTAGTATAATGTGGAATGTCTTCTACAGGGAGCTCATGACCAAGTGGCAAGGGAGGATCTGTCTCCTTGGTCAGTCCATGAGCAGCCCATCAGAACCAGGATTACCTACCCATGACGAGTTAGACAGCTTCAGCCTCACTGACTGAAGGAGGATTCGAGGAGCTTGGCTATTTATGAAATGGATGTCCAGGTCTCCATACTTATTAAACCCACAGCAGATATGTTTCAGGCTAAGTATCTTAAAGGTGACACTTTGAGATGTCTGCCCACTGGATGGGATGGAAGAATCTAATTATATGTGCTGTTTTCCTATCAAAAGCAATCTGGATATTTTCTTCATAGGTTTTTCAGTCTAATGCAACTTCCAGTGAAATCTGTCTTGGAAGATAGCAAAGGTATATAGCAATAGTGGGGAAAGCATAATCCATGCATTGTAGTCAGTTTGAGACCAAGGTGGAAAACCACACCCCTAAAGAGTGTGTGCAATTTACTTCTCCAACATATGTCAGGTTTGTCTCCATGATGAGTGGCTCATTCCCACCCACCCCATAGAGCTGGCATTGGAGAAGAGTGTTGTACAATGGCTCTTGATTGGAGCAATGCATGTGTGAAGCAATGCAGGGTGTAAGACCAGACGTTTAATATTTTTTTTTATCATGGACTAGGCAATGTGTGGGTCTCCCAATGTTGCTGGACTACAACTGTCTAGAGGAAGTGGGAGATGCAGTGCACCAACACTTGGACACCTACATGTTATAGTACGTCAGCAATAATTTGTGATCACAGTAGTGTAATGACAATAACGCCAGCTTCATATCAACCTAAATTATACTACTGAAGTGATGAAAGCCAGGAGAAACCAGGAGTGAGATTTTGTGTGGAAGGACTGTGAGTTGCATTCAGGTCTGGCCTTGAAACCCAACTCATAGGTTCAGAATAGTTAATTTGATGTGTGTGTCCTTTGCACTAGCCTCTGGATGGTAGATCTTAGGAGTCTAGAGAAAAGTAAAACAGACCAAAGAAGTTTGCCAACCTCTGGCTTACAACGTTAAAGGGGGATGGGAGAAATATATAGAAGACAACCCAACTGCTAAGTATTCCAAATAGCCATAATGACAGAATGGGATGTTCAGAGGCAGTTATACCAAGGAAAATGTTGTTGGAGAAAAAGAGCTAGAGAAAATTATGGCCTCCATCCTATTCTTTTGGGCTTCCTGGAGGTATCTAGTAGGTCACTGTAAGGGACTGGTGATTTATGAATTATATGACTTTTTGGTTTTATCTAGCAAGGCATATTTTTACAGTATGAATCATGCATGGTTGGAACAGTCAGAAATCCACTGGCATCAACGTCTTTGGATTACAGCTTGCAGAGTCCCACAGCTGTCAAGGTCCCTGGGAATATGGAATTCTGGAAGTTTTGACCTCATAAATACATTGCAAGCTCTAGTCCATCCAACTCATCTTGGATCATTCCGCTTTAAACAGCTCCAGTTCCCCACTGTGCCTTCCTGACAAAGGCTGGTCTCAGTGATCCATAAGGTCCCGTCCAGCTCTGCAGTTGTAAGAGGATGATGATTTCTTTCCCAGGGATACTTGAAAAGCAGATTAATGTCAAGGAATGCATTTTAAAAAATGGATTTTTTCCTTGAAGATCTTCACAATGCTGCTTCTTGAGGCTTCACAATGATTTAGAACATATTTAAAATATGGTTATAATTAAGGGATGGACTAAGGAGGCTTAAAACAACTTATGTTATCTTAACTTGTCTGAAAGTATGCACTCAGAAATGGAGAATGTTAATACAATCTTTTACAGATATAGTGGTCAGGATCCAGCACTGGTGTTCCACTGGTAGAATACGGAGCTGGGCGGGCCAGTTCCTTTTTCTGCCTGAAACTCCACATGGGTCCTCAAACCCTGTTTTGGGAAAGCCTCTGGAGCATCTGTGCAGCCTGTGTGAACCAATGCCAGAGAACAAAATAGGAGCAAGAAACATAGTAGAGAAGATCACATCAAGATGTAATCCTAAAGAACATACAACACAGTCGTATAAATTAGAAATTCAGACTCAGAGGTTTTAGAAGGGGCTTTATTTTAGAAAGAGACAAAACTCAGGTGTTATAGTTCCTGTTTTTTTTTAATGGTCACCTAATTAAATGCAGTGTCACTAAATGTTTTCTTTATATTCATCTAAAATTAAAAGTTCTCTGGAAGGAAAACATATCAGCGACATCCTTGTTGAAAGAGGCTCTGAACAATGACACTGTATGCTATTTAGTGGGAATTCAACTTTCAGTATGCTGCATTCTTTATTTTGTATTTTGCTTTCTTAAAAAATGTCCTACCTAGCTGTTCAATCCATTGATTTTCGACAAAAATATTCATCTGGGCAAAATCAACAAAACATACTTCCATGGTTGGAAGCTTTTAAAAATCTAAAATAAACCATTTTTGAAAAGGGGGCAATTTTCAGCTTTCTCTGTAGCAATAACACAACCAAGAAACTCAAGGTAATGTGTATAACATTTTTCAGAGGGGTGGGGGCTCAGACATAGGCCCACAATGTAGCACAATTAGAAACAATTATAGCACTGAATTTATTTAATCAATCAATTTCAGCGGTGGGGCACAGGGGTGGACAGCGTAGAAAGCTCGACACAACTCTCCGTTGCTAGTTTCATTGCTGGCTGCCAGCCAGAAGTTCCCTGATCCATGTTAGTTAAATGCACATTAATCTGAATTTGGCAGTGTAATCAAGGACCCAACTGAACTGTGAAATTGAATTCTGCAGTAGAACATCATTTGGCCATTTTATGCTAAGACTGCAGGGAGGGGGGGAAATGGCAGTCGGGGCGGGGAGGGGAGTCTGCTGTAGCATCCATTTGTCACTGTAGGCTGCCGCATGGGGAGGGAGTATTTGTGACTGAGGCCTGTTCACTGAAGGAAGGTACATTCAAAGTACAGAATTAGATCAGTGCCTGGCGTCCTCCTGCGTTAGGCATCTGTGTGTGCCTTTTCATCTTTTCAGAGGTTTTATTACGAAGGAGGTTTCACTCGCTCTCACAAGGCTTTTCCGAAGCGTAGAATTGCACATCCTTTTCTTGAGCAGAGCATTCCTAGCAAAATCCAAAAATGCTGACTATCCAACAACCGCATCAGAGGACAGCAAATTTGTGAGACATAAATGCATTTGGATACAAGCAACAGAGATATCAAATTAATTATTTTCTGTGGAATAATTTCACCTGCTGGGAAGAGCTCACTGTTTCCCACTGATTTTTTTAAGACAAGGAAGTATAGTTTCCGAACAGTACAGTGAGGAAGGCTGATGGCTAACGAAAGTTAATTGCATGAACAACTGCTCCTCTAAATCTTCTAGTGCTAAGACATCTCACCTTCAGCCCTAATTGTCAAAGAGGAATGGTAGCTCAAGTACATAACTAAGACGACCCTTTCTTGCTATTCATGGTCCATTTCAGCCTTCCCTGAATGTGGTACCTTTCGGCCATTTAGAAGGACACTTCCTATAATTCTTGAACATTGGTCATGCAGGCTGAGGCTGGCTATACTTGTAGCCTAAAAGTTCTGGAGGGTACTAGGCTAGGCAATTTTAATCTATTTCATCCTGTTACCAGCTTGCCAACACACAGAGCAGTATCTAATCAAAAGTGTGCAAAAATGAATGCAAATAATAATTCTAATTCATATTTTATCTGCTGCAAGGGACGACATTTCTTCTCTAAGGCAGTGGGGAAAAAACACGGCATCTTGGTCAACGAACAACTGGCTCTCAGCAGCGAACACTACTAACTATGCCTTCTAACTTCCCTCTGCAACCAAGACAACTTGAGGCTGGAAAGCTATAAAGGAAAGAAGTCAAATCCTAAATGGCATTGTAACCATGACTGAGCCTACACTACATATGTGCATCTCTGTGGTGCTGGCAGTCGGATGTCAAATTATTCATTCATTCAAAGCTTGCTAAGTTGCTGGGAAAGAAAATAAGGCTGGGAAAGGCTGAAGGCAACAGGAAGATCAAATAAGGGGCGGACTGACTCCCTAAAGAAAAGCCACAGCCTTATGTTTGCAAGAGCAGAGCACAGTCACTGATGATAGGATTTTCTGAAGGTCATCATCCTAGAGTTGCCCTAAGTTGGAAGCAACTTGATGAAATATAACAGCAGCAGCAGCAGCAAAATCCTGCCAGGACACCATGGTTCCTATAAATTCAAGAGCAACACAGGTTGCCATGAAAAAGAATATTGCACCTAGCTTTCACGATGGCTCTCGAGGCACCGCACATAATGCTCCTGGCTAGACCTCCATCCAAGCAGTGAGTAGGTCCTTGCCTGCTAATCTCTACACGATTCTGAAGTGTTTGGTAATTTGGAATGGAGGGTAGGCAGATTGGTCACCATTTTACTGTTGAACGGCAGCTCCCAACATCCCTCAACCTTCTCTATGGTGGCTGGGCAGACAGTCCAACAACATAGGAAAAGACACAAGATGCCTATCCTGCTTTAAACCATGGCTTGAGAGGTTTATTCTTATCTTTTGCTATTACATATATTTCATTGATTAATATAAAGCAAGCTGTTGAGAAAAGGCTGGATAATAACTCTGTTGTCCCCTATGAAATATGTATCATTTTTTGATCACTAAATGGAAAGCTCAGATGTCAGAGACAGGTTAATTTCTTTTGTGCGTTAATGATTTGAAATTTGCTTTAATGAATATCAACAGGTATATATTTGCACGATAAACTACAAGAGACAAGCCAAAGAGGGGAAAAAACCCAGAAACAAGCTGTTGTAAAAAATGAATTTGCACATACACCTTGCACATTGATATCCCTACAACTTCTGCTTCCTTTGACATACATAACAAAATGCCTTTAAGCATACTTGACACAATTCAATTCTAATATGGCCCGAACATAACAATCTACAGCATTTCAAAAACAGAAAGACAGCCGCATGCACCGGGTATTGTCTCATGACATGTTTCCTTCTCCCTTTCTTTCTTATATATTTAATTGAGACATAGATATAAATGAATCAAATTTTCCAGAGAAAATAGTTTCAAGGAAGAGTTGGTAGAGAAGGGAATTCAAATTCTCAGGTCCAGGTTGACAGAGCAGATAAAGTTCTGACAAGAAATCTATCAGAATTACAGCAGTGAGACAGAACATGCTGCTGCAGAAGCAGCTGTACTGTCTCACCAATATAACTCAAATGCTGACATTCTCCCTTTGGCACAAAAGACTTTTTTAAGCTGCAGTCTCACCTGTGCTTACCCAGCAGTCTTATTGAATTTGGTGTGACTTACTTCCGAGCAGACATGCACAAGATTGCATTCTTAGTTCTTGTGAAATATCCCCCCCCCCAATCCCCTGAGGCATAACAAAAGTTCCCTGGTCTGTGAGGTGGTAAGAACTGGAGTGCAGTGGCAAAAACGTATACAATTTGGTACATCTGCAAAGAATCCAGATCTGAGAGAGGCTGCAGCAGGGGAAAGTGGACCATTGTTGACTGTAATGGAAATGAAGGTGCTAACCTACCAATTCAGCTTATGTGGGGAAGGCAGTGATTTACAGACAGTCCTGTGGAAACAACACCAAGCACAGACAATGGACACCCTACTCCCACGGCTTGGGTCTATGTGTGTGTGACAAGTGAATATAATGTGTATGCAATGAACAGTGTGGCTCCATGTGAGCGAAAAAGGGAGGTGTGTGTGTGTGTGTGTGTGTGTGTGTGTGTGCTTGCATGGATGGTGTGCATATGATTGAACATCTCTTGCTGTTTATGTGAATTGCACACATACATCTATGAAACAAAGCAGAGAAAGAGGAGCTGCCCTTGCTTTTCAATGTCGTTCACCAGTCCCACGAGTGAACAAAACATGGAGGTGAGTTTGTGTATATACTGTATGTGTGTGCAAATGAAATGCTACTATGGTGAATGCGTTAATGCATGAAACGAAAAAAACCAAGGCAAGACAAGGGAAAATAATGGAGTCCCAAGCTGTATAAGGATTTGGATACTGGCATGACACTATTATGGTGGCCAGACTACACTTCTCTAAAAAATAAGTGTAGTTAGAATACCAGCCTCAGCTCCTAAACCATGAAGGTAACTTGGACTTCCAGTGATAGCAATGGATCCTGAAACACCTCCAAACTGTGAATCTGTTCCTTCGATGTGAGTTATTTCCCCAGATTTACAGACCCAGAAACCATTCGCATCCAGTGCTTTCATCTTATGCTAAAAGTATCAGGAACATTATTTTCTTGCAATGGAATAAAGCTAGTGAATTCCAAGTATTTGTCATGAACTTAATGGTTTGAAGACTGATTTATTATGCCGACGGATGTAAAAAGTGTTTGCACAATTAAAAACTCAACTACTTGATTAGTGATTATGTTATTAAGTTTAACCTTATGGTCATAATATAAGCAGCAACATTCGTAGCCATGTGTTTAGTTATCACAGAGCAGAAACAGACATTAAACACAGCCTATTGATAAAGGAATTCCTTAGCTACTGAACATGTTTAAGTGTATAGCAGGAGCTTTTCTTACCTCATATGATCTCAAAATTAGCTTGCTTTGCTTTGCAATTAGTCTACAGGACTTTAGTATGAGATTTCTTTGAAATCTGGATTGTCTGAATCACATTTCTCTAGCATGTTTTCAGCTTTAATCACAGCCTATTTATAGTATTGATTTTCACCCTCAGAAGCATATATTTGATTATATAAATGTATTTTCCTGGCTTTTATGGTAGAGTTCATTTTATCTGATTTTAATGACTTTATGGTTACATTTGCTTTACTCATTTTTATTGTTTGACAAAGAGTGCAAATCACCCTGAATGCTACTTTGTAGTGAAAAGGCAGGTATACATATAGTTAATTAGCCATAATCAACAACATCATTCAGATGGACATTCAAATATGCATCCTGGTGAAAACAGTTGGGTAACTAAAAGACATCCACATTGGCCTGTGCATTCCAGTGCATATCTGGTTGGTTGCTAAATTCAAGGATGTTATAGGCACACTGCCAATATCTGCGAGAACAAGTCAGAAAAGTGGGGAAACTTTCAGTGATTCAGTTTCAGAAATCTTTTAAAATGTATGTTGGCCACAAACCATTGTCAAACTCTATACAGTGGATCCTTGACTTACAGACGGCTTGACTTACAGACTTTTTGAGTTACAGACTTCTCTGGCCACAAAATTTAGGTTTGACTTGCAGGCTGAGAATTGAGTTACAGACCAGAAAAAAACCAAAATGGAACAAAAACGGCCTGTTACGGGATTAATCGGTTTTCAATGCACTGTAGGTCAATGGAGACTTGACTTACAGACTTTTTGACTTGAGAACTGCCTTCCAATACGGATTAAGTTCTCAAGTCAAGACCCCACTGTACTTCAATGTGGCTCCAGAGCTGTTATGGAAAAGCCCTTGTTCTAAAAGTGTTTTCACCCAATATTTAAAAGGAGAACTGTCCATTTCAATTTTGCTGAGTTTCTCTTTCCCCCCCCAAGTAAATGTTTGTTTCATTTCATTTTTATACCTGTTTGTGATTGTTTGGAAACCCTGCATGAAAATGCTCAGGCAATGTTGCACCCTGTTCCCCTTATGCATAATTTTCATATACAGTTTTCTTCAAAATTTGCATTTCCTGCAAGCAATTTCCCCAAACATAATGCATTTCAATATATTATTTTTATTAACAAGCTTATTTGCTGTAGTGCTGTTTCCTAAGATGTGCATTTTTGTGCATACCTTGTACTTGAGAACTGGGCTGCAAAATTTGGAAAGTGCAAGGTCAACTGCCTATCTATTTGCGTATAGGTTCAGAAAGTGTGAATCACAGCAGATCACATTCAGCTACGAACTGGACCAATTTCTTGTCCATCCCTGTCTTTTACCCATGTGTGATCTTCTAAAGAGCAAAAACAAGGTGTTTTAGACCTGACATCCTGGGCCTAGATTAGAGCACCAAATATGTGTTTAACTCCAAATACTGAAATGACCACAGTGTTGAAAAGGTCGATCTGTAAACATTTACCTTTGGCATGCCTGCTGCTGTTTCTGACAAGCGAGGGTAGGTATATGAACTATACGAATAGCCTTGCTGGTTGGACTTAAAAGCACTTGCTCCATAGGGCATGACTGGCTCTTGGAGACCAGAGCCTGACCTGGATCTTTGTCTCATGGCGGGTTGAGGGCTTGCCTGGTCTACATAGGAGGACTTGGGTCTTTTGTCATAATCATCCTTGGCCCAGTCGATGTCACTGTATTCTAGTCTTTCCCTGGAGCACTGACTGTGGATGGAAGTTCTAGAAGGAGTGTAATGGAAAGATTCTTTGTAATCCAGAGAAGAGCCACTCGCCCTCTGGTATTCCAGCTTCATACCACTATACTCATTCAGTTGGCTTTTTGTTTCCATGTGAGCATGATAATCTGGTAAGAACCTACAGATGTCGGCCTTCAGGGGCTTCGCTTCTGGAAAATACATCTCACTGGGTTTCATTTTCACCACATGTCCATTTTGTTTAGCAGCACAGCTACCTTTTGAGTATCTGTCTAATTCTTCCCTCTGAACAGTTTTGTCTTTGTATTTTTCACTCAGGAAGTCCACAGAGGCCTCTGACTCGCTTGAGTACTGAGAGTACGTGATGTAGCCATTTTCCTGTTGGTGGATTTCTACGTGGTTTGAGCGGCCCAAGTGAGGGGTGGGAGGACTCTCCTTCCGAAGCGAGTTGGAACGTGTCACAGAGATATTGTCAAATTCTTCCAGCAAGCCATTGATTGAAGTGTCCTTGCAAGGTTTATTTCCTCTAACGATGGTCTGGGAAGAGAAGATAGCTTTTGATTAAAGTCTGTCTTAGATTTAATGTCACAGTGATGAAACTCTTGAGCAGCACAATTTCAACAACACTGCTGCAAACCAATAGTCTGTCATATTTTCTATCAAATACAACATTTTAGGCCAAAAGTGTAATTTCCCCCTCAAGATCCATCATTGCATACTCTTGCAAACTCTATAGAGAGCTACAGACTATTATAATAAATGGCCATTTGATGTAAGTCAAAACTACTGTCAGGGAAAGCTAGCAACTAGCTGGCTAGTATACAACTGAGGTGGGGGAGAAATCACTTCTCGGTTTGGATTCAGTTACTCAGATTATTATGAGGCAATCAACAGGTTATGAAATTTTCCGCTGCTCATTATTGATCATTTTATTCCCCCATAGAAAGATAACTGAAAGCAACAATTCTGAGGCACTGTGAGAAACTGAGAGAAGGGAGGGAGGGAGGGAGGAACCAACCCCAGAGCCTTCCATTTTCTGTTCTAAGGAACTGTTGCTTTATTTCAAGCTGAGCTAAAATAATTTGCTATGTTCTCATAGAGACAAACGATATGAAACCTAGAATTAACTAGATTACAAACAATCCTTACAGGCAAATGAATACAATGACATGCTGAAGCGACCCATAACTTTCACGCTCTGGGTCTCAAAGCACAATTCTACCACTGCTCAGTAATGAATTTCATACTATACTCATTCTTCTCAAAAGTAACTTTCCAACCTGTAGAAAAGAGTGGTGAAGAATCTAAGGCCTACTACCTGTTAATGGACTTCAGTTTCTGTCAGTCTTAGACAGTAAAGCTAACAGAAACAATCAATGGAAATGGCTAGGACTGATGTGAATCTGGAAACAGAAACAGTCGATCGCAACCTTGGGTTTCCAGATGGTCTTCAACTATAACTCCCAGAAATCCTGGCCAGCACAACTAGTGAAGAAAAATTTGGGAAGTTTTAGTCCACGAACATCTGGGGACTCAACGATGGGAACCAGTTCTTGAAGATCACTGGTACGCCACCTCAGTTACTGGAACTTCAAGAGGTTTTTACCTGAAATGCTAAGAGCTGCTTTCTGTCAGAATTAGATGTTACTAGACTACCTGGACCAACTATCTGAATTTGTATATAGGCCACTACTGTACCTCACAGGTTAAGTTAGACTGGAGCAGGAGAAATTGGTGCCTTCCATATTTTGTCTTCCTTTTTCAATTTCCATCTCTTTTCCCTTAGTTCTAATACATTTTTTCTCTCAAGAAAGCTTAAGCTGGGAGGAATTACTGTTTGAACTGCAATGCTCTTAACCCACCCACCCCTCAGCCAATATGGTCACCAAGAGACACAGCCCCCTAAAAGTAACCTTTCAAGCTCTTATTAAGGGCAACTATTCAGAAATGCTTCCGATTAAACAGACTCTGTGGACATCTCTTGGGAAGGATAAGTGTCCTAACAGAGGAGCTCATGTTTCCACCTAGAGAAAGAGAGACCCATGTACATCCAGTAAGATTTACACATGAAAAGCAATTTCTTTCACCACCTGCAAATTGACTTTTTAAAATAACACTTTGCTTGAAATTATAGCCTCAATGGAAGGCAACTCAGCTCAGATCCTCCTGCCCCCATTTGTTAATTCTTTAACAAATTCAACATGGAACACAATGATGGGTACTATGTCCCAAAATAACAGGGCAAGGCAATAGCATTTGAAGCTAGTCCATAAACTCTTTAAGTAATGGTATCTGTTGAATTGGTACAATGCAGAATCTGCCATGTAGCCAGGGATATAATAATTAGAACAGGGTGATTTCCTTATGGTTTCTACATAAACACTTAACTATGCCAAAGTCTTAAAATAACTTGGCAAGATTCAAGATTCTGCCTTCCTGACTTCAATGAGTAAAGCACATGCTTAAAATCACAATCCTATGCATTATCTACTCAGAAGTATGCCTTGTTTAATTCAATGAGTTTTACTCCATGGTAAGGGTGTACAGGAGTGCACCCTCAATGTTGGGTACTAAAATTAGTGAGACACAGATTTTGAAGTAATACAGGATCTCCCACTTGCAAAAGTGTCAACCATGTGCAAATGGTGATGCCCTTCAGGAATACCTAACCCATGCATGCAAAAGGAAAAAACAAGATGAGGGTGAAAGAGGAGAGTGCAAAAAAACGGCCTGAAACTCAACATCAAAAAAAACTAAGATCATGGCCACTGGTCCCATCACCTCCTGGCAAATCGAAGGGGAAGATATGGAGGAAGTGACAGATTTTACTTTCTTGGGCTCCATGATCACTGCAGATGGAGACAGCAGCCACGAAATTAAAAGACGCCTGCTTCTTGGGAGGAAAGCGATGACAAACCTCGACAGCACCTTAAAAAGCAGAGACATCACCTTGCCAACAAAAGTCCGAATAGTCAAAGCTATGGTTTTTCCTGTAGTGATGTATGGAAGTGAGAGCTGGACCATAAAGAAAGCTGACCGCCGAAGAACTGATGCTTTTGAATTGTGGTGCTGGAGGAGACTCTTGAGAGTCCCCTGGACTGCAAGGAGAACAAACCTATCCATTCTGAAGGAAATCAACCCTGAGTGCTCACTGGAAGGACAGATCCTGAAGCTGAGGCTCCAGTACTTTGGATATCTCATGAGAAGAGAAGACTCCTTGGAAAAGACCTTGATGTTGGGAAAGTGTGAAGGCAAGAGGAGAAGGGGACGACCGAGGATGAGATGGCTGGACAGTGTCTGCGAAGCAACCAACATGAAATTGACACAACTATGGGAGGCAGTGGAAGATAGGGGGGCCTGGCATGCTCTGGTCCATGGGGGTCACGAAGAGTTGGACACGACTAAACGAACGAACGAGCAGTCATTACTGCATATTCTCCATAGATTTGTCTAAACTCTCTCTTATGCTTCCCATAGCAGTGGCCATAATTACAGATCAAATCCAGTTGTTAGTTTCAATTGGGGACTCAATTAGAAGTCCCACTGAATGAATGGAGCTATCTGCCAGACAGGGCCATTCTGGGCCGTTTACAATAACAAAACCATAAAATAGCAAAATAATACAACATCAGAGTTAAAGTGCAAATTAAAATAATAAATGAAGTGAAGGACAACATGAAGAACACAATACATACCACTCATATAATAAACAGCATAAAAATGGCTATTAAATGAGTAGATTAAATGAGTCTACTCTATTTGGAACTATCAATTGGATGTAGCCTTCATCCTACAGTGGACTAATGCACAGATCAGTTTGTGAACCTGTAGTTTCTATATGTGCGTCCACAACCTCTAGCGTCATTCTTCCTTGCTGACTTTTCACGAAAGGTACAGAATTCTGCTTCCTTTCATGGCATGTAATTTGATAACTGAGTCAGTTCACATGGCAAACATTATGCAACTGTGGCCACCTCCTGATTCTTGTACTGGTCTCGGATGAAATTATAAGCCTGTGTCTGTTTTCTAGCTAAAACAGAAAGTCAAGCAAGGGTGTATGGAGTTGCTTCCTTCGGACTTTGAAGTCATTCAAGTGACACACAAGGTTTGCATTCTGTGTTTGTCATTCTGTGACACTCAAATGTAATTATTTAATTTAATTGCGTCATAAAAGCACAAGATTGGCAATGAAACAGTTTATAATTTAATGTGAGACAGAAGCACCCACGAGACATCCACTTCCCCAGTGCAAATCTGCACCTCAGAAGGAAACACTGATTTAATATTCTCCCAGCGCTTATGCTTCAAAGTAGAATTTTTCTTCTCTCCTTCCTCTGTTTCACAGCCTCACTTACATTGCCTGTGTATGTAAATTCTCTCTGAGCAGAGAGAGACCTTTCTGGGCACAGGGTGGTTTTGCATGCAAAATTTTGTGTTTTTTTAAAAAAATTCTGCAACCTGGTTCTTTCTACACCTTCCTCAGCGAGGGATGTTCAAACCCCCTCCCTTAATATACAGGAATATCCCCTTCCTTTGCTCCAAGCTGAGCTGCAGAGATAGAAAGAGCCACGTGCCCTCGTCCTGGTGGGCAAAGGAGGAGTCATCTTCCCCAGTCCCTAATGGGTTACACATCTCGGGGTGGGGGTGGGGAGACAAAGCTATCTTCTAAGAACAAGAAAACATTTACTAATTATTGTAAACTGATGTGTTAATTGTCTGCCAAAAGATATGGTGGCATAGCTGAACAGCATTCATTTCCATACGTTGTAGTGATATTGCTTGGAGGTAACATATCGCAAGTAACAACATTACACCAACACTTTATTCTGGGGCTTACGAGGACATAGCAATGTTGCATTGTTGTTTTTTTTTAAACGATGTGTGGTAATGTTTTTTCATGACGGATACCATTTATTTATTTATTTTTCCTGATACTTTTGGACACCAAAATGTTTACTGGATATTTTGAGAGGATATCTTATTTATGCTCTTCTTTATTTTCCAATGTCGTATTCTTACTTTCTTGGATGGTTATTTAACACAATGGCCGAAATCCTGTTGCACAGTTACATAAAAGGCAGAACCATGCAAAAGGCATAGCTTATGGAGGCAAATTGCCATAAATAAAGAAATCTCAGTAGACATTCTCCACTGTGCCTCCTTGACAGGGGCTGGACTTGATGATCCATAGAGTCCCTTCCGGTTCTGCAGTTCTAAGACAATGGTGATTACTGTGATTATCCATTGCATGCCAAGTCATGCAATTTTGTGTAAAACAGGCAATGTCTATGAAGATTTCTTAACTTACTGCAATTCATTTCCAAAAGTTACGCCTTTTCCATAACTGCAACAAGATTTCAGCCAATTAGTCACTTCACTTTTTGCAACTTTTATGGGACAGCCTTTAGCAGTTTGCAATAAGTTCTATAAAGAAGTACCTAAAACTTCTCAAACTCTGAAATTGCTTTAGGACAGTGATGGCGAACCTATGGCACACGTGCCACCGCAGGCACGCAGAGCCCTTTCTGCAGGCACACAAGCCATAAGTCACTGGATCGCTACTCCCTTCTCCTGCAGGAAGTAGCTGCAGCCGTGGTGCTGGTGCTTTGACAGGCGGCAGGCCAGGATCCGGAGCCACTGGCACTGACAGCGGATCCGGAGTGGGGTCTTGAGGCACCTACGTCCCTGGGATTCCCCCTTCTGCCACCACTTCCAGTTCCGCTGTGGCTGCTGCAGCCTGCCACCCGCTGGTTCCTTCCCCCCCCCCCCCGTTTGGGCACTCGGGCCCAAAAAGGTTCACTGCCACTGCTTTAGGGCATAAGATGGCAGCTTTAAAGCTTCTCTGTGGGAAACTGTGAAATGTGAGATGGCCTTCCTGCTGTCCAAAAATCATCCTTTGTCAAAAATATTCTAATCTGGGAAAATATGATTTTGGCTCATAGGTATGATTGAAAAAATATATAAAGACTCAGGTATACTGTGTCAGTTTTAAAGCCATGTTCCAGCATAGACAGTGAGATAGTTATGCATCACCAAATTCTTCCTTTGTTTTAGATGAACCAGTGTATGGACTGAGAAACATGCAGGCACAGTTAAGTCAGTATTGCATTCATGGTTCCCTAATAGAAACACAATGATAATAAAAGAGTAAGGACCGCCCTGTTGTTAGACCTGTTAGGTTTAAACAAACATGTATCCAGATACCATTTCTTTTCTGAAATAGTAGTTTCTGAAAAGGCCATATTTGGGGCAAATTCTGAATGCAGTGGTTCTATTTACACTTCTTGGCTACCAACCACTGATAGACTTTTCTTCCTTCATAATTATGTCCAGCTAGACTCTTTGTAAAGTCATCTAAGCAAGTGGTATGTGTGGCAGGATCTCCAGAAATGGAGATATGTGGCAATACTATGGGTAAAAGTGTCACAATGTTATTAATTAACATTATATGTATTTGTGTCTGTATTTTTATTTGTCTGGAAGCCGCCTAGAGTGGTCGTTTTGACCAGATAGACGGGGTACAAATAGAATGAATAAATAAATAAATAAATAAATAAATAAATAAATAAATAAATAAATAAATAAATAAATAAATAAATAAAAGATCTGTAATACATTTCCTATGAATATGTGGGGGCAACCCACAGCCCATGGAGATCTTCTGCCAGCGGAACTACTGTAGGCTCCCTTGGGGCCCATATATGGCCCACAAGCTGCTTTCTGCTGTGCTATGTTCTATAAGGTCCCAAAGCCTGTGTTTCGATGTATTGAGAAGGAAGTATTGTACCTTGGCTATAGAGTACAGCAACTAGAGAAGTTACTTTTTCACAGCATGTGACCACACTGACTATGGGATTCTGGGAGCGGATGTTTCTGTTTTTGATTATATTATTAGCTGCCCTAAATTCCAGTTTGTAAAATAAATTTAAATTTCAAAAACATAGCTATTCCAAGAGAATATTTTAAGAGCACTCTTTTGTGGTAATTTTCATGCACTCACTCTCCCACGCCTAAACATAACTTAGTGGCATTAGCGGTCAGCTTCTTTCAACTAAATGATTGTGTGCCTTTGGCATGCATTCCTAGTATATAGGCACATATGCTCGTCTATAGCAAGAGTCACTCACCATAATAGTCACAGAATAATACCAAATTTTAATTGCTGTTTCTTATCAGGGGTCCAGATCTGATAAGTGTTAAACGGCATTCATTAATGCAAAATGGAGTGTGGCTTGGGAGAAATCAATATTACAATGGGGAGTTATGGCACGCCTTTGTGTCATACCAACTGTCGGACATTAAAATCAATGAAAGCCAATCTATTTGAGTTAAAGTCCACTTCTCCCTGAGAGCAGATATCCTCTGCCTTCCATTGCTTTTGGAAGATTTCTGGCATTTGTTGTGGCTACTAGTGACAAGAGCCATATTTCATGGTGCTATGTTTGTAGTCTGTCCTCCAGTGATAAGCTATAATGGATCTGCCTGTAAGAACAGCTGTCTCACCAGGTTACGAAGAAGAGATGAAAAACAGCTTCTATTCCCAGAGCACTGTATTAAGGTTGATGATAATGAAGTATGTAATTAACCGCTTTGTCCCAGTTAGGTCTCACTTTAGATCAATAATTCTGTATTTTATGTGGCTATGTATTCCTTTTCTTCCATTAAAAATAATCAAGAGTATCTTTTCAAGTGAGCATTGAAATTCTACAAAGCTATAGCAGAAAAGCACAAGTATTTACAGACCAATTATTAAGTATAAACAAAAATGCCTGTCTGGCCATCTTTGCTAATAATATTTAGGGAAAATCCACACCCAGCATTCCCTTCCTGGGCAAATCCCAATACACCAAAAGCATGCTTCTTAGGATCAAATTACATGTTACATCTAACATGTCATTAGAAGAGGGGAATAGTTTTTATGTGAAAAGGATATATATGAAGCTGTGGATCCAAAAGCCTAGCTAGAAGGAGAAGCAAAACATTCTGCAGAAATAAGGAACGCCTCTGCTTCATATATGTACAGTATAGCTATCACAAAGCTGCTCAAGCCCTCGGATTAGCCATGGCACCCCTGCTCATATGTTTACTGGTTCATGTATACCAGCATCAGAGAGAGGGACTTTTCTGTGATGGTCCCATTCTTACGGAACCCTAGAACTCGAAAAAGTAACTTTTTAATTTGCACCTCCTAAAACTTCCCTGACATGGGCATCTTGGCTTGGGATTTCTTTTTTTTTTTTTTTAAAAAGAAAAAAAATACAGCCAGTTTCATCCTGGTGACGTTTTTTATATGGGTGTCAAAGCCTGGATGTTCCAGTCTCCTTTTAATTGAATGAACGGCAATCTTAAAAACAAACAAAACAAACAAAAACCTCAAAAAAAGCAAATTACAGTTTTTACTCTTGCTTGTATTTTAAATGCTTTATGCAGCTATTAAACATATTTTACTGTTTTGGAATTTTAACTTGAAATTGCCTTGAGGAGCCATTACCTCAAAACAAAATGCAACAGTGTTATAAATAAATTAAAAATATTGTTGCAGTGGTGGAAAAAACAATAAAGCTTGTCTCTCATATTGTCTTTTGCAATTTGGGCAGGACTCCTAAAATTACTTCTGGATGACATTGCTTCAGAGTCTTTCTCTGCCTCAAAACTGCTCTTCTGCCAATATCATCATTCTGCTTTTCTGTAGATGATCTGTTTTCATTGCAGATTATGGCTAGGACGCTGTGCAAACCACCAATACAAAGGACACAGTATGAATGGCTTGATACAAAACTTGTGTAGGAGACAGGAAAGACTTCCTTGCTCAGAGATTAACTCCAATTTTTTTTTTTTTTTTTTTTTTTTTTGGTAGGAGGGACGGCTATTTGCAAAAAAAGAGGCCATGCTTAAGCAAGCAGGAGATACTGCGTTACTGCATCAGCCAGGCTTTTTGCTCAGCTGGGGTCAAACAGACTTCCACTCACTCAGAGGCCATGCATGGAAATATTTACAGCCTGCAGATAAGATGTCAGACTATAAGGGTGATTTCCTTGTTCCATCTCAGACACTGCACTGATCTGATTTTTCTTTTCAGAGCAATGCTGACAACATCTCTGCCTTGTCATATGTGAGATGAACTCATGGATGGAAATGTGGCATTTGAGACATCTCCAAAACATTGAGATAGTACAGCAAATGTCAAAGTGAAGCTCCGGGAGCTCCCACTGTATACATGATGGTACTTACAAACATTCTAATGCCAACGGGACATCTTTCTTCAAGGACTCCTGTTAAATATTGGAATTGGCTGTTACAGCAGGATAGGCAATGGTAATATGGGACGTGGTGGCGCTGTGGGCTAAACCACAGAAGCCTGTGCTGCAGGGTCAGAAGACCAGCAGTTGTAAGATCAAATCCACGCGACGGAGTGAGCGCCCGTCACTTGTTCCAGCTCCCACCAACCTAGCGGCATGCAAATGCAAGTAGATCAATAGGGACCACCTCGGTGGGAAGGTAACAGCGTTCCGTGTCTAAGTCGCACTGGCCACGTGACCATGGAAGATTGTCTTCGGACAAACGCTGGCTCTATGGCTTGGAAACGGGGATGAGCACCGCCCCCTAGAGTCGAACACGACTGGACAAAAATTGTCAAGGGCAACCTTTACCTTTACCTACTGGCACACCTCTGGCGGTCAGATCACACGTAAATGCAAATATGTATTTCCTGTTGTTATAACATGCAATTCCTTCAGAGTATCAACAGACTGGTAAATCAGCCCCATGTTTACCTCCTAATTACCAATCACAGAACACAAGCAAGCTAATTTGTCAAAAGCAGAGTAAGAAGAGATCACACTGAGACAATGAGACTTCTTTTATCACTTCAAGAGGCTTCTAATAATGTGCTAAACATATTGTCTAGTAACCTCAATTACTTGCTGATGCACAACTGTTTTAACAGTGGATGTTTCAAAATGATTTTATACTGGTAAAATGAAGAAATCTGGGTGGAGGGAGATAATGAAGATAATGAAGAATGGGTTCATGTGTAGAAGGAATGTGATCTTAGTTTAATCAGTCAAGCTTTCCATCAAGCTTTCCATCAGAAATTAGTGAGTCCAGTGCCAATTTAGTTCAGAGTCTTGAAAAGTCATATATTTAGACTACAGCTCATGGAATCTACAACTCTCCCAAGAAATGTGGGTGGAGAATTCTGAGATATTCACACTACAAAATATTGCCAAGTGGTAATTCAGTTCCGGTATTCAAAGCAAATTCTTGAGCTTACAGTTCTTTAAATAGAGAGAAGTAAAACAATTTAAAAAAAACCCACTCAATTCTCATAATTTGTGAATGTCTGTGTTGGATTTCTCTTATCATCATCATCATCAATGATTATCACCATCATCATCATCAATCTCTCTCTCCTTTGCTGACAAATAGAGTCTCTCTATTCTGTATGTCAGGAAGGACAGATCCTGAAGCTGAGGCTCCAATACTTGGGCCATCTCATGAGAAGAGAAGACTCCCTGGAAAAGACGCTGATGTTGGGAAAGTGTGAAGGCAAGAGGAGAAGGGGACGACAGAGGATGAGATGGTTGGACAGTGTCTGCGAAGCAACCAACATGAATTTGACCGAACTCCAGGAGGCAGTGGAAGACAGGAGGGCCTGGCGTGCTCTGGTCCATGGGGTCACGAAGAGTCAGACACGACTTAACAACTAAACGACAACATTTTGTATGCATGGAAAGTTGGCTCTTAAAGAAAAAATCTGGCAAATTCTGTGATTCCCATGTGTACATACATGTACGCAGAAGCTTTAAAAATGATTCACCCCACCTCAAATCAAGCACATAATCACATATACAATGTAGAGAGCTCGCCAATATTTCAGACAGTGTTTCACACACACCTATGTATCCCCCAGGGAGATAGAGTGCTTTGTAGATATCAGTCGAAATACCCATTATAGATTCTTTTAGTGACTTTTGCAGAATAATGTTATTTCTTTGAGCAAGTTTTACTGAATAAATCACACTTCTATCATGATGAATCACAAAACTGATCCTATCAGACACTATGACTTGTCTAGTGGGGTGAGGGAGGTATAACTGACTGGTTTTCACATACTATTTTCATATCTACACCTTAAACAACTCTTCTTATCTATCCATTTATATTAGACTGATTCAACATTAGAGAAGGGCATGACCCAGCAAAATGGTGATTTGTGGAAGGCCATGATCCATGAATTACTGATTTTTTTCCCCCAGACAAACCAGGAACTTGTTTGTCAGTTCATTGGCCCTATAAAAAGACTCCCCATGGGACCTAGAGAAACTCAGTTCCTCCTTCCCTTCCCACTGCCTCCATCGTAGGGATCTTTTGCTGCTGCCGCCTCCTCCTCCTCGTCTGTCACTGCTGCCATCTTGAGAGGCAGCCTGGCTGGCTCCCACAGGTCGGCTACCTCTGCACGTGTGACCACCTCTTAGCTGACAGGGAGGTGCATGTACAGAGGCAGCCAGCTGGGAGCAGGCATGGCTACCAATCAGCTGAGAGGTGGGTGCACAAAAAACATTTTAAAATTTAGTTTATTATTATTATTATTATTATTATTATTATTATTATTATTATTATTATTATTATTATTATTATTATTATTATTATTATTGTTGTTGTTGTTGTTGTTGTTGTTGTTGTTGTTGTTGTTGTTGTTGTTGTTGTTGTTGTTACTGTTACTGTTATTGTTATTGTTATTGTTATTGTTATTTTAAGAGGCAGCCCAGCCTGCAGGAGCTACTGGGCTGCCGCTCAAGAAGGTGGCAGTGGAGGCAACAGCAGCAAAACATAGGAAGGTGACCGGGACAGTAGGAAGGGGGGAGCAGGGGGGGAACGAACCAGGACATTTGGGAAAACACTAAAAAGTATGTGGTTCTAGTCAGTTCAGGTTCTCCCTGGAACTGACCCAAAACAACAAACCAGTGATTTTTCACAAATTTTCTGTGTGTGTGTGTGCGTGCGTGCGTGTCCATCTCTAGTTGAAATCTTACACCTTGAAGCTTGGCTTACCTAGCCACAGCTTTTGGGAGCATTGTCTCTGTATAGCAACTAGGTAAGGAAGAAAATTTATTCAAGGCCCAAATTGTTTTTCTTTGCATTTAGGAGCAATAAACTAACTGTTTTGTAGTGCTACCCCATTTATTGCTATCCTAAGTTTGCTACATACACACACAGCACAGGAATTTGATTTTAATGTGTCAAAGGAAGAGGCAGAACTTGGAGGATGCTCTCAGATCTGAATGTCCATCCCTAACTATAAGTGATGCTTTTGCTTTTGTTTTGCTTGTTTGTGGTTGGCGTGAACCGATGGATCTGGGAATTTTGGTCAAAGAAAACTAGGCTGCACAAGGCCTTCTTTAGAGAATGTCACTGAAGAACAAAATGCATGGCCCCCTTGGGCCCGGCAATCGAGTATCAGGCATCCAATTAATGGAAAGTTGGAAAAAAATGTTGGGACATGTTTGGTCCCAACTTGCAAAGCGATTTTAAGTCGAGGATACAGGAGGCTTTATTCTCAGCATTTTAAAACTCCAACCTTCCTTTGCAATAAATACGAAGGGATAGGGAAATCAATTACTACAACTAGCAAATTCCAATAAATCTGTGGCTTCAAAAGAAAAACAGAAAACCATTTTTGCAAAGCAATCCTTACTGGAAAAAGAGTATGTGAGAAAGTGAGGAGCGGCTGCTCACCAAACTCCCAGCACTCGTGTATCCCTCTGTATCTGTGAGTATGTGAGAGGAGTGAGACAGGGACGCAGGGGAGACAGAATGGAGAGAAGACCTGGAAACATCCATAAGCTGATCCTACATTATTTGCACAGAGCACACACTACTCTGGCTAGACAAGTGGATTACAATTAGAGCTGAAAAGCAATTAAATAAAACAAAGTTGACTGATCACATGAGTTTTAATCAATTACTAGGTTAACATATAATTTAAACTTGCACATCTATAGGCACCTATTTTTTTGTATTGCCTCCATCTACTCCAGACATTTGGGGAACCTCTAGAAAAACATGGAATGTGATGGATGGACACACACACACACACACACACACTTACTTTACTTTACTTTACTTTACTTTACTTTACTTACTTACTTACTTACTTACTTACTTACTTACTTACTTACTTACTTACTTACTTACTTACTTACTTACTTACTTACTTACTTACTTACTTACTTACTTACTTACTTACTTACTTACTTACTTTTAGGGAGGAGGTGAACTTGCTACTCTTTCTCTGCTTTCTTCTTATGTTCCTGATAATTCCTCCTCCCCCTCCCCCAACCGCTCATAATAGAAAGGAAATAATGTAATCCCAGGACTGGCTGACAGGTTCCCCCATTGGCTATGGCCAAGGAACCCCATGGCCTGGGCTCTTGAGTATCCAAGGCCTCTATTAGTCTGTCTTTGCTCCATTCCTCAACTTCCCTGCTTCCCCATGACTGGTGACTTTGACACCCAGGAAAGGGACGATGGGGACACTTCTGTGGGGAGAGGGTTGGATCGGGTGAACCTGAGTTTATATCTCATCCCCTCTCGCCTCAGACGGGAAGATTTGATCTTTCCTATGGCTCTGGGATGCACCAAAGGCTTTGCAACTGACTGATCTCATGAATTCAGAAATTAAATACTGTGCTCCTAATTATAATGCACAAGTTAAATAGTAAGAAAATGCTAAGGTTTAAAGTTCAAGCTACAAAAGACATTGGCACTGAAGCATTTTTGCAAAGGAGAGGCATTAACACCCACATATGGATGGGTATCTGTGGTGCATTAGAAGCATCTTAAGGCTGTGATCCTATATTCAATACTTTGGGAATAACCCCATGGAACTCAATGGCGCTTGCTGCTGAGAAAATCTCCACAGGACTGCACTGCGAGAAATAAAATATGGGTGTTTACAAGATGATAAAGAGACCAGAGTAGGTACTGTATTACTTGTCAGGCATTACTGCAATTTCGAAAGTCAGTTGCCATAACAACAGGAGCAACAGCTCATTGTAATGACATTCCCGTTAGTTCTTTCGACTTCCTTAAATATTATAGCATTAAACAAAATTTAGGGATTAAAACATGAAGCCACATAGCTTAAAACAGTAAATTTTTGGCATGAACTAAAGCATTAAGTGACTAAATATTAAGTGATTCAATATTAAATATAGAGTTTACAAACCCATGAACCTGAGCTCTAAAGCCACACAGAGCTTACCTGTGTGCATACCCAGAGATTGCCAGAACTTAACAAAAGCCATATGTGCATTTATATGGAAATATGATACTAATCTTTGAGCTGAGAGGAGGGGAAAAAATCACATGGAGAGGGAAAGCTTATATAACTGGATTTACATGCTGTTCTAGGGGCAGGGGGCAACACAAGCAGGAAAGGGAAAGTAGGGTGATAGGAACCATGAAAAGTAACTGTTGTTGATTACCATTCGTTGTGATTTTGAGAAGTGTTTCTGAAATCAAATCCCATTACAATCAAGCTTTGGAACTTTGGGTGTATAGTGGAGATGTGGACAGACCGCCAAAATATTGTTTTATCTTGGTTTGTGGATCATCAAGGTTGACAACCCATGATCCATGAATTTCTCCCCCCCCCGGTGACTCGACAAACCACGAATCGATTAATCAGTTCATCGGGTGTTTTTAAATTGACCCCTGAACCCTAAGTGTGTCCCCCATCCCCTTCCCACTGCCCCGTCACTTCTCAATCCTGACCTTATCCCAGTGTGTGTGTGTGGGGGGGGAAGAGTTTCCCTTCAGTCAAGCTTCCACTCTCTGCCTATTCTGCGTGGAGATAGGCAGACAATGGAAGCCTGACTGAAGGGAAACCTCCCTGCCCCACTGTTTGTAATGGCATTGAGGTTGATTCCCTTCAATCAGGCTTCCATTGTCTGCCTATGCCTGCATGGATCAGCTGATCTGTGCAGGCATATGCAGAGAGACGAGTAGATGAATATAATGGGCGTATATTCATCCCTTCATGGGGGTTTCCCAATCTCACGAATAGGAAGGGACAAATATCTGTCAAACTAGCAATATTTAACAAATATCACAATTTGTTTTTATATTCGTCCCCATATCTAGTGTACAGCTTCTTCCATTAGACTGTTTGTATGATTTTCCTTTGTACATATACAGAATGCAGAGATGAGGGTGGCATGCCCCTTCCCCTCAGCTGTGTCCTGAAGATCCATGGACCTCCCAGGCTCAATATCTACTGATTGTTTGCAATGTTTCAGAGTTTGCAGCTTTTCACATTACTGAAAATCTGGCTTGACTGAGATTCCCCATCACTTGGACAGTGTAGAGTTCTATCCATGGAAACTCACATTTTCAGACACTGTGGAGACTACAGGGGTTTTTTGAGGTTTGGACCACGAGACATATATTTATCAGTGCTGGGTCCCACTTATTCCTTTAATTACTGAATATGAAATATGAGGAGAAGCTCATGTATCTGTCTTTGTATTCACATAGAGCTAGAGAGGGTCAACCCAGAATATTTTGTCAGTAAAAATACAGAAGCAAAAGGTGTTTCTTTTCTACCCATGACCCTTTCTTTGGCAGTCTATCAAGACCAGGGGTCTCCAAAGTGCAGCCTGCAGGCCACATCCAGCCCACCTGGCCTTTTTATCCAGTCCATCTGTGCATACGTGTGGGCGGGCACGAGTGTGTGTGTGCATGCGTGCATGCATGTGGGTGGGTGGAAGTGCAGGTGGGTGGGAGTGCGGGCAGGCGGGTGTGTATGTGGGCAGGAGTGTGCTATGTGTGTGTGAGAGAGTGTGTTCTGGTAGGCGGGAGTGCGAGCAGGTGGGGGAGTTCCTTCGGCCATTGAAAATATCACAAATATATTATGTGGCCCTTCATGTGAAAAGTTTGGAGACCCCTGACCTAGACTAAGGCTCAAACTAAATATTATTAGAAATACATATTCTTTCTCATTAACCCAACTGCCATCTAACAACGGGCTTTTCTCAAGCATACATTTCTCAGCAGTCAGACTTGTATATTAAGCCTCTATTAACTTTCTCATGACGAGTCGGCAAACAAATGCAAGATATGGAAGTGAGGAAAAGAATGTGTTGTCACCAACAGACACCTTTCACCACCTGAGGGAGCGCCTCTTCCAAATATCAGCTTAATGTATCATCTAATGCAGTGGTTCCCAACCCAGAGTCCCCTTATGTTCTTGGACTACAAGTCCCAGAAATCCTGGCCAACACAGTTAGTGATAAAGGCTTCTGGGAGTTTTAGTCTAAGAACATCTGGGGACCCAAGGTTGAGAACCACTGATCAAGTGTGATCTCAAACTACTGCCTGGGAAAGCCTTGGAGAAATCCTGAAGGCTGTTGCAGAAATCCAATGTTTCTATTAGCAACCAGCCTGAGCTATACACGGAGCTGTCCAAGGTCCTGGTATGACTTCATCTTCTGACAGAAACCTAGCTATTGGCTGAAACAAGACAGCCCACCTTGATTTCGAAGGAACCCTTCCCTCCACCATCTCCACCGGCCCCAAGAGCTTCTGGGAATTTGAGAGAACTTCCCCCATTGTCTTTTCTAGCTTGAAGGGTAAGGCACAGATACCAGGCATTTTTCAAAATGGCAACTGTAACAATAAAACCTCTTGTAAAGCAAACTCTCTCTGTGTGTGCGTGTGCATGCAAGTGTTCATGTATGCACACATGTGTGTATTATCCTCCCATACACATTCAAAGAAGCATCAGATCTGGGGGCTGCAGGCTGAGTTGAAATCAGTTTATAACAAATTACAACATGAGAAAGCATCCTTTATCCCACTAGTACAACAATCAGGCTCAAACAGCAACTCTATCATGCTAACCTTCTTTAAGAAACTGCTGCAGCTGGCCTAGCACAATCCTGTCTCCATTTACACTTAGAGAGAGGAAAAAAACTTTATTCACCTAAACATTAAATACTTTCTGCTGCCACCTTGTGTTGGCTACTGAGAACTGATAATAAGCAGTAAACTCTAGGACTGTGTTATACTTGTTTTTTCATACATGAAAGACGACTTTCAGAAATGGCTCAACTAGTATTTCAGAGATGAACTGGGAGGGGAGGGAATAAAAAACCCTATTAAAATGGTAAAGTAAGTGTTAAACCCTTGGTACTCAATGAAATGGGCTGTAATGCACAAAATCTCATGCCACAATGAGGTTTTTAGATGTTCTAGCTGTTTTCTCTGCCACACGTTAACATAGTTAACACTTTGGAATGTGTTAAATAGGTGTGTTTGTGTGATGTGTGCCTGCATGCACAGATGTTGTTATGTATGTTCCACTGCTCAGTGGTAAAGTGTGGGGGAATGCCCCTCCCCAAAGTTGCTAAGCCGTTGGCTGATTCTACAGTAGTACAGCAAACTCTCCTGGGACGTCACAGCTGCTTCCGACAGGAGGCGTGCTTGCCCATTCTTCCTATTTCCCATAGGTGACAGAGAGCTAACTTCAAAGCCTTTATTTGAGCCAATCATAATGGCATTATGTAACCATTGTCCTATCTGAACTCTGTCAATTGTCTGTATACTGTCAACTATCTGTGAGCTTGTAAGGTTAATGAACACAGTCCTCCTGGGGGCAGGGCAGTCATCTTATTGCAGGTCGTCATCTAGTCACCCATCAGGAGCACTGCTGGCAGACATCCTTCTGTGTGTGTGGCTGACTTCTCTAAGACTATTTGCTATCCTAATTACTTGTGACTACATAGACTATCAGCCTGCTCATTTCATGACCCTACAGTAAAGCACATGATATGACTGTAAGAAGGCCTCAGGTTCAAACCTCAGCACCTCCAGGTAGGATTTTTTTTAAAAAATCATGTTTGAAACCCTGGGCAGAAACTGCCAGTCCCTATTAGACGGACCAACTCAGGATAAGGCTGGCGCAGGATAAGACAGCTTCCTCTTCTGTATGTAGGTGTGCATGTGTGTGCACAAATATATGATAGAGAAACCCAACAAAGTCCCTCACAGTTTTTCAGGGCTGGGGATGTAAGAATCCTTCAACTGACTAGATAAATAAAGACTGCTCTGGCTGTTCAGATTCTGGAACAGTAGTCAAGGTAATCTGTTGCCAAGGAAAAAACAACAAAGAAGGCTGCAAAAGCTTAAAGACTAATCGACACATCACACTTAGTTTTTCCCTACACTTTTATTGCAAACAGGATCAAAATGCCACAAGATACAGGAATTCTTGCACTTTGCATCCTTTTCGCTTTACTGTTAAGAATTTTTTCTCAGTACACACATACACTTGTCTGTGTTTAAGTATTCCTCAAGTGCTCTTAAACCAGGAAAAAAAAAAAAAACAGTTTAAAAGATGCAAGTTGTTCTCCTTGATCACAAAAAAAGAGTGCGGACAAATCACAACTCCAGAGGGCGAGATGTTCAGCATCTGGAGCAATGTGGAGAAATCTTTTCCTTCATGACTAACGGCACACACATACACATTTAGAGGGGAACAGTTTCAGTAAAGCATGGTCTGGTCTGTGGAAGTTTATGATGCAATAAATTTGATAGTCTTTAGGTGGTACAGGGCTGTGCTGGTTCAGTCACAATATCTTTAGCTCCTATTAGCACATTTTTGGCACTAGATGGTGCATTAACACCATTTTTGTAGACTCTTTCAAATATTTACAGGACAGGGTAGACTGGGCAAGCATTTATTACTTTTCCCAGCAGACCATTCAAATAATAATAATAATAATAAAAGAGCTATACCAATTGTGAACAGCAACTGGATGCAACACGATGGCGGAAACGCTGTGCTTTTATGTATCTCAGGGCACATGCAGACTGTAGAGATGGCCTTTGACTAGAAAAGGATAATCCTTACTAACACAAGGGTGTGAGTGTCAGAGCAGGGGTTTCTCTCACTTCCAGGAGTGAGCAGATTAATCAGCTTTGTTTGTGGCTGGCCTTTAGGACTCAAGCAGGAATACCTCTAACATCTGATTTCACAAACATGGAATGACTCCCTCATTAAAGTGCTTTGAGCAATAAATAAAGACTACCTTTGACATCTGCTTCTGCCTTCTGTGATCTTATTGAATTCCTCCGACCTATTCAGGATGAATGGCCCATTTTAAAATTCTGAAGTATTATTGCAAGCAATGCTTTCATTCCATGGCCTGACTGGCCAACAGCATGAAAGGGAGGTAAAGGGCTTTACTATTAATGCTATGCTGAAGTCTAACACTGAAAAAGTGTGAGTGGTTTCAGGTTTCGTCTTTCTCCTGCAGTAGCCCAGTACATCTTCTCAAGAATATCTGCACAGTTCTGGAACCCTCTGGAAGAGTGTGGGAAAAAACTCAGCAGGAGCAGGATTGCCTCCTGGCCTTTCTTCCAGTCAGGACTTCTTGGGCAAATCTTGGTTTGGGGAGTGATCCTGAGGAAGAGAGAAAATACTGGACCCCAACCCTCTGTATGCTGGAAAATAAATATTGAAAAATGCTGCAGAAATGATAACAAATATTGTGTAGGGTCTGTGTGCAGTCAATGGGGATTCTCTTTGGGATACAATGGTCTAGACTAGATGGGTGGAGCTGTCCAGCATGACAATGAAGAGTGGCCTCCCTGCATTTCAAATGATTATAGATCAGTGGTTCCCAACCTTGGGTAATCAAACTAAACCTGGACTCTTGCTATAAGAGAAAGTGACTATCATACTTCAGAAAAATCATGAGAACACTGGAAAGGACAACAATGCTAGGAAAATGGGAAGATCAATAAATAAGAGATGGATCGACTTAATGAAGGAAGGCTCAGCCTTTAGTTGCAAGACCTGAATGTTAATCAGGTCCTACTTTTAGTGTGCCAGGGTACAGTCAAGAGATGCGTGGATTGGACTGGCCTACAGATAACGGTCCGGCTTACCAACCTGTGGAATGGCCTCCCTATGAAATGGTGTCAAGAAAATATTTGGTTTATTTAAAAAACAGCACATCTGACAGTTTCCGGTTAGCAAAAAGTGCTGGGGATGTCTTTCAGCCCGGACTTTTGCATGACAGAATAAACAAAAAAAGTCATATACATGACTGCTGGAGCAACAAGCCTTTGGCCAAGCTGGAAGACAATGAAACAGTATGGACAGGACAGAAAGCTGAATACTTTCATTAGTTTTATGCTAATGAAAGCATAATGCTTTCATTATGCATAATGAATGCATTAGCAAAATGCACCCTGATAAGATGCTATAATTGCACTATGTGGCACACGACAAAGGAATGACTTACTTTCTGAGAATAAGGAAGAGTGGCACATTGCATTTTTTTCCCCAATTTGCCATCTACCAATGCAGCACTGAATTTTAAGATTCAAGGTAAAGAAGCTAATCAGAAGGTAGGAAAATTAGAGGTGTTGATGGAACAAAGAGCAATTACTACTTAGGAAAGGAAGGTCACTTATTCACATTCACAAACTCTCACACATGCTTTTTAGTTCACTTTGTATCATGTAATTTTTACTTATGCAGATTTTGGCTGGGGCCTTTAGGATTTAGTTTGCCTTGATTCGGAGAGAAGCTTCCGTTTTTACAATGGGTTAGATTACTCCATCTACACCTCCTTTTATTAGACACACACAGAGACACACACACCAGTGATTTTGCTACTTTATTTCACATTTTTCCTTCCAATTTTCCTATCTGGATTCTCCTGGATCAATTTTCCTGCACATTCCCCTGTGTAGTCAGGAACCTGTTCCTTGGAATAGGTAGCTATCTGTCTTTATTTCTCATTCTTTAGGCCAAAGACTGTTTTAACTGCTAGAAACACAGTTAATTAGAGGGCTGGTGGAAGATCAGGGGTAAATATAGTGCAATAAAGAACTAACTGTGGCTGCTTTTATATAACTATAATTTCCTCTGATATTTTAATGGAAGTTGCTCTACATTAAACATTTCACTTCATCATACACTGTGCTATAAACTGATTGATTTTTTTTCTGATTTCTTTTATATAGTGCCTTCATTTCCTAGATCTTATTCTCTGTTTACTTGCAGTGATTTAAATAAATATTCAAATTAATTGGACTTGAAAATGGCTTCAGGTAATCTTTGGTTAGATCCCTTGCAAATAAAGAACCTTATTTTCCCTGAATAGGATTGTTAATGATAAGATTTTAAAGAAGTCACTAATTCATAGTATCACCAGAAATCAGAAATGACTTCATAGCACGGAACAATGACAAAGTTATCCATGTCTGTAGGGCCGGCCCCAGCATTAGGTAGAAAGAAGCAGTTGCCTTAGGCAGCAGTTTCTGGGTATTATGAAAAAGTAGCCCTTTGTTTGCCAAAAATTCTAACACGTAATACTCCATTGAAACCACAATTATTTTTCTTAAATATGTTGCCAGAGACTTGGATAGAAGAGAGAGCCCTTTGGTAATACATATAATAACTGCATCCAGAATACTATACATAATGGAAATGGCAGAAAACAAATGCCAAACCATGAAGAATTTATGGGAAAGATTATGGAAGTGACGGAGATGGACATATTAATAGAAGCTTTGAAAGACAATTCAATCCAAGAAGCAACTGAAAAATGGGACCCTATATATAACTGGATCCGTTCTATAACCTGAAAGCCAAATGAGATAACTTTAATACAAAATAGTCAAATAACTCTAGTTGGAAGTATATAGGCAACTAACAGATACAAAAGTTACAAAAGTTCTTAATGTAATGATATGTGTAAGTACACATAATATGTGATAAAGAATGGCATGATAATTTCCCCTTACCCTGCATCATCATCATCATCATCATCATCATCATCATCATCATCATCATCATCATCATCATCATCATCATCATCATCATCATCATCATCAATCAATCAATCAATCAATCAATCAATCAATAAGAAAGAAAGAAAGAAAGAAAAAGCAGAGAAGGTAAGAGGTGCATATTGAATCTTCTGCCTTATATGCCAAAATAGCATGGCTCTCTTTAGGAACTATGTACAGTACCTTGATCCAGGATTGAGATTATACTGGGGGATATAAATTGCTGTTTTTCTGCAGACATCAAGAAGCTATGGGCCCACTCTAGAGCCTGACTATAAGTCACTGCGTTTGATCCAACATCTTGCTCTTAGGATACGCCATCCGATAGTGCAGAAGCCATTATCACTGTCCTCAAGGGATAGCCACAAACACACAGCACACAAACCAAATTTAGACAAATCAATTTATTTAAATTTTGATATCCAGTCTGTGTTGGAGTGACTATTAATTGATCCAGCTGATCCAGCACTAATGAATCATTTCTTCCCTGCCTCTAAATTTAAAAAGAACCACGCCTCTCTGCTTTATGTCTCTTTCCTTCCCTCTGGTCTATTAATATCTATCGTTGAAGCAGATTGACAACCCTGCACCATGCAACAATCATAAGAAAACTTCTGCCCTAAAGTTGGGCACCTGGAATGTTCAGAAAATGACCCCTGGCTTTTCTGATGACCTGCAGGAAATAGACGATGTTTGCAAGATAGCTGTCATTGACATGGAACTGAGTACACTGCAGATGGACATTGTTGCCCTGCAAGAGACGAGATTGGCAGACATGGGCTCTGTCAAAGAAAAAAAATCTCATTCTTCTGGTAGGGAAAACCATTGAATGAGTCCAGGGAACACGTGTTGGCTTTGTGGTTAGAAATACTTTGCTGAGATCCATTATTCCATCTACTGTGGGGAGTGAAAGAATCCTGTCTCTGTAGCTCCACTCATCAGCGGGACCAGTCACCCTCATTACTCCATATGCACCAACGCTGTTGTCTACAACAGAAGTCATCCAAGATGCAAGCATTGGCATCAGCTCGATTTGATCCTCACTAGACGTTCTAGCCTTCCTAGTATTACAATCCCACATAGTTACCAGAGTGCTGATTGCGATACTGATCACTGCCTGGTGTGTTCTAGAGTAAAACTGTGAACAAAGAGATTGTATCACACGAAAAAGGAAGGAAAACCACGTATTGACATCAGCAAGACTTGCAATCAAAGAAAAGTGGAGGAATTTGCCCAAGCGCTTGAGGAAACCCTTCCAGGCCCAGCTGATGCAAATGCACCTAAATGATGGGAACATTTCAAGACACAGGTGTTATAAACAGCTTTCTTGAAATGTTTGAAGCCCATTATGAAGGTTGAAACTGGTTCAAATCCCATTCGGGGGAGTTGATGCCAGTCATCGAGGATAAGAGGAGAGCTCTAGCAGCATACAAAGCCCGTCCTAGTGAGTACAACTTGCAAGGTCTTCAACCTGCTCGTAGCAAACTCCAACAGGCTTCCAGGAGATGTTCCAACGATTATTGGCTTCAGCTCTGCTCTCAGATAAATATAGCAGCTGACACAGGTAACATCAAGGGAATGTATGATGGTATCAAGCTGGCTTTAAGTACAATACAGAGGAAATCTGCTCCCTTGAAGTCTGCTACAGGCGTGATCATCCAGGACTGAGCACAGCAGATGGAACGCGGAGTATAGCACTACTCTGAGCTATATTCCAGAGAGAATGTAGTAACCGAAGAGGTATTAAATAACATGCCTGCCTGTCTTGGAAGAGTTGGACAGCGAACCAACTTTAGCAGAAATAAAAGTGTCCTTGGATACCCTCGCCTCCGGCAAGGCACTTGAGAAGGATAACATCCCTGCTGAAGTGCTGTAAAGAGATCATCACCACCGAGCTGTATGAAATCTTTTGTCTTTGCTGGAGGGAAGGTGGAGTACCACAGGACATGAAGGATGCAAACTTCGTCACATTGTACAAAAACAAAGGAGACAGGAGTGACTGCAATAACTACCATGGCATCTCTCTTCTCAGTGTTGTAGGGAAGCTGCTTGTTGTACTGAAGAGGCTCCAGGTGCTTGCAGACAGAGTCTATCCATAATCACAATGTGGATTTCAAGCTAATAGATCCACCACTGACATGGTATTCTCCCTCAGACAGCTGGAGGAGAAATGTAGGGAACAACAACAGCCACTCTTTGTTGACTTTATAGATCTCACAAAGGCCTCTGATTTAGTTAGCAAGGACGTCTTTTTTAAAATACTTCCCAAGATTGGATGTTCACCTTGACTCCTTAACATCATCAGGTCCTTCCATGAGGGAATGAAAGGCACTGTAGTTTTTGATGGCTCAACGTCAGTTCCCTTTGACATCTGAAGCAGAGTGAAACAGGGCTGTGTCCTCGCAGTGACCCTGTTTGGGATCTTTTTTGCTGTCATGCTGAAGCACGCCTTTGGAACTACAGCAGAAAGTGTCTATCTCTGGACTAGATCAGATGGAAAGCTCTTTAATCTCTCTAGATTGAGAGCAAAGACGAAAGTCCAAATGAAATGCATACGGGACTTCCTCTTCACCAATGATGCAGCTGTTGTTGCCCTCTCTGCTGAAGACCTCCAACAACTCATGAATTTAGGAAGGTGTGCCAAGATTTTGGACTAACAATCAGCCTGAAGAAAACACAAGTCATGGGCGAGGGCATGGACTCACCTCCCTCTATTACCATCTCCACGCAATAATTGGAGGTTGTTCATGACTTTGGGTACCTTTGCTCAATGATCTCTGACACTCTCTCCCTAGATGTTCAGCTGGATAAACGCATAGGCAAATTAGCTACCATGTGCTCTAGACTCACAAAGAGAGTATGGCTTAATAAGAGGTTTATGGCATATACCAAGATGCAGGTCTATAGAGCCTGTGTCCTGAGTACACTCCTGTACTGCAGTGAATCCTGGACCCTTTGTGCACGGCAAGAGAGGAAGCTGAACACCTTCCATATGCATTGTCTCTGACACATTTTTGGTATCACCTAGCAGGACAAAGTTCTAAATACAGTGGTACCTCGATTTAAGAACTTAATCCATATTGGGACTGCATTCTTAAATCAAAACGTTCTTAAGTCAAAGCACCATTTCCCATAGGAATGCATTGAAAACCATTTAATCCGTATCTGCTGTTTTTCGTTCTTAAGTCGAGGCGCTGTTCTTAAGTAGAAGCATTAGTTCCCATAGGAACTAATGCAAAACCAATTAATCCGTATCTACCACTAGGGGGTGATTTTTTATTTTCTTCTTCTTTTGACTTAAGGTACACTTACGCAAAAAAAAAAAAGGCAGAAAAAGTTTTTTTCTTCTTTTTTCTTTTTGGTTCTTAAATAGAGGCTCCGTTCTCAAGTCGAAGCAATTTTTTGTGAATGGAGCCGTTCTTATGTAGGGACGTTCTCAAGTCAAAGTACCACTGTAGAGTAGTCCTAGAATGAGCTGGAATTTTTAGCATGTATACATTACTGAAACAGCAACATCTACATTGGCTTGGGCATGTCGTGAGAATGGCTGTTGGTTGGATTCCAAAAGATCTCCTGTATGGAGAACTAGTGCAGGGAAAGCACCCCAGAGGGAGACCACAGCTGTGATACAAGGATATCTGCAAGCAGGCTCTGAAGGCCTTAGGAATGGACCTCAACAGATGGGAAACCCTGACATCTGAGCATTCAGCCTGGAGGCAGGCGGTGCATCACGGCCTCTCCCATCTTGAAGAGACCCTTGTCCAGCAGGCCGAGACAAAGAGGCAGTCCCGAAAGCAGCAAAATCAGGGAGTTGGACAGGGGACAGATTGTATTTGTCTTCAGTGTGGAAGGGATCGCCACTCTCCAATTGGCCTTCTCAGCCACACTAGACACTGTTCCAAGTCCTCCATTCAGAGCACATTACCATAGTCTCTCGAGACTGAAGGATGTCTACATGGGTTAAAGGCAGTTGTGCTCAGTGTGCATGACTTGAGACTTTAACTGCAAGTTAATGAGAAAAGAGGTGGACTACTCTGAAGAACTTGAAGCTACTCTGCTCTGTGAATCACTGCACTTCTGTGCAACTAGAGAAATTTAACTGAACATTCAAAACTCTGCAATGGTTTGTAGATGCTTAGCTTAGTGTCACACTTAAAAAAACTGTAAACTGGACTGTGTTTTGTAACTATTTGGCAGGTTTTTTATTCTAGCTCATTCCTAAAATAAATTCATGTAAAGTATACTAGCCAATGTCCTGTTGCTAGCCTTAACTGGAGCAGGCCCATTGATTCAGTAGGGTTTACATACCAATTTACTATTAGTCAATTCATTCTGCAGATTTATTTTTACTTGGGAATAGTAACAGGATGCTTGGCTGCTATATTTTACTTACACTTTGCCTCTTCCTCTCTTACCCTGGAAGCTCAGAGTGATTATCATTTAGAAATCCCATACATTTTTAAAATGTAGTAACATATGGCAGTTCCAGAGCTCAGAAAATATGTTGGTGAATTATTTTATACCAATGTATAACTCAAGAAACTTACCCTTCCTGGATTATAGCTGTTGAAATCCCATAGGCAGCACAGCTACAGCAAGAAATATTCCGCTAGATAACAACCATCTATGCCACTGAATATTTTGAACACTAAAGAACATGGCCGCTAGATGACAGCAAAACACCAAGATCTTAGAAGGCAAGTAAACTTGGCAGGTGGCAGTAGCTGCTGTTAGCTGCTTGTGTCTCACACTGTATCCTATCCACTGCAACAGTGACTATCCTATTCCAAGGTTCTAACAGATCCTGAAATTCTGACATATTTCAAATCAATATTAAGATCCCTCTTCTCCCTTTCAGAGCTGGCTGAGGAAATGCTTAGTAAATCCTGCATGTGACCAAGATGTCCAAAATCATTTTGGGGAAATCATACATTGGTGATCACATTAATTCTATAATACAAGAGCATATGGTCCTCCAGAAGTTGTATGATTGCAACTCACACTGGCCTGAGCTGGCATAGTCAATGGAGACGGATGATGGGATCTGAAGAACTCCACATTCCCCAGTCCCGATATAATACATACAACTATGAGGAGACACAGGGCTTGTCCAGACTGGCTGTTTGGGGTGTGGGGTGGAGTGGGCTACAAAGGGTCGGGTGGGATGAGGGGAAGAGTGATATGCCATTTAGTGCACTCCTCCCGTACCCACAGCAAACAATCCCTTGTAGCCTGATCAGCTATCAATAAAGCGCTTTCCCTGATCCTCTGTGGGCCCTCACATGCAACAGATCCCTTCAAAGCAATTCCCCATTACCATACCACAAAATAGGATGTGGGAAGCTGTAAAGTACATTAGTAATTTTTCTAAGCTCTGTGCTGACCATCTGTTGGTACCATTGTTCTTCCTTGTTTATGGGACCCTGAATACTTGTGATGTTTTATAATCCACTCAAAGACTTGACTACTCCATTCATCTGAAGAAGTTTGCTTGGATACATAAAGGTTATGAAAAATAAAAACTGGTTAGTCGCATAGGTGGTACATAACTATTTCTGGTATAAACTGAATAATCTTTGCTATTTGCAGATGAATTACACTAGCAAAGCTGTGGAGGTTTCCTTGGAATTCAAACAAGGAAATCCAATGAGACAGAGTGTGTGTGTCCTGGATACTAATGATTTCATGTTTTAATTATTTAATTTTCTACCCAATTTCATTATATATGTAATATGAAATCGGTTACAAAATTAAATAATTAAAATATGAAATCATTAGTAATCAGCACTTATATATATATATATATATATATATATATATATATATATATATATATATATATATATATATATATATATATATATATATATATATATATATATATATATATATATATATATATATATATATATATATATATATATATATATGTATAGCTGATATTTAAACAGAACTATACAAAGAAATGTGAGCAGAATCAAATTACAGTTCCAACATGCCTCTAGGTATGCATGGATGTATTTAAAGGGAACCGTTTTTTAATCCCTCTAGTTTACTGAGGATTGGGTGAGAATGGAAACAGCACATATTGATTTTTGCTTGAAGTGTATTTTATCAGCAATGGCTTGTTAAAAAAAACCCAACCTGTTAAGAATATTGATTCAAAAGGATAAACTCATGCATGGGAAATAATCTGAAAAAGAGCATAGGAAATTATCTGTTCTGTGGTTACTAGAGGGGATGATGCAAACCTAAAGTCAACAAGCATGTTTATGCACCATGTTAGTGTTTTCTACAGAGAAACAATCTTTCTATACCCACAGTAGTTCCAGGATCTGCAAAAGCTGCCCAGTTCTCCACAAAACCTATCAAAATATCCATAAATTTTGGGGAAAGTCTTGAAATGTTGGTTTTGTGATAACTGTAGTATTGCTGCTTTCAAAGTGTAATTTGAAAGGGGGCTTTTGATATGTTTAAAGATCAATCTCTAACACACAAGAACAGACTTCCTTCTAACCGACTTGAAAATTTCTCTCCACACACAAGACTATCATTTGATTATTTAATTCCTTCCTTTATTTAAACACTTATAATTCCACTTGTTTCCCAAAGACTGGTCTTAGGTATTGGACCAAACAATTCTGAACACCAGCCAGAGTGGATTAAAATCAAAGATTTTTTTAAAAAAATTTCAATCTGATTTTTAAAATTTAAATTGGATTTTTTAAAAAATTTTTTAAAATCAAATGTATTTTAATGAAATGCTTTTGGAGGAAAAATCTATCTAAAGATAGTTTTCTATTTAAGATATATTATAGATCAAAGGTTATTCAGTGTGAAATAGAACTTAGTTATGTAGCATGAAACTGTATATTCATGTAACATTTATATTTTTGGTAAACTAATCCAGTTAATCCAAGTTATCCATGCTGAGATAACATGCACTTTTTCACAGTAAAAATGGCATAAAATGAACAAAATGCAGAAAAAGACCTTAATCCCATAGTTGTTCTGCAAATCTATGTACAAACAATGAACACATTGATGTTTAAGCAAATACAAGATTATATATGTTATATGATCTTATTGTTTTAGTTAAATAAAATGATTTAAGTAGTTCTCTAAATATAAGTGATTAACCTATTAAACTAAAATATATTCTGATATAGCTGTTTCACTAATCAGATAGGTGATTATTCTAAATATGAAATCTTCATCCAATTGCAAATATTAAAGGTTATAACCACCAGGATGAATGAGCTTTTACATTTTAAAAAAAACATCATTTGAATCAAGTCACCAGCTAGTGATTCAAATCATGATTTAAAACAACCTGATTTAAATCAAATCCACCCTGATACCAACATTCAATTTAACAACAACCACCATCTTAGAATTGCAGGACTAGAAGGGGCCCTATGGATCATCAAGTCCAGCCCTTGTCAAGGAGGCACAAGGGGGAATTGAACTCCTAGTCTTTGGCTCTGCGGCCAAATGCCTAAACCACTGTGTTATCCAGCAATTCAAAATGATGACATCAATTCCTCATTCATAAAACCCAAATTTAAAAACTCAATAAAAAGGTTCCCCCGACATTTTTAGTCCAGTCGTGTCTGACTCTAGGGGGCGGTGCTCATCCTGTTATCAAGCTGTAGAGCCAGCGCTTGTCCGAAGACAGTTTCCGTTGTCACGTGGCCAGCATGACTAGGGAATGCCGTTTTACCTTCCCACCGAGGTGGTACCTATTTATCTACTCGCATTTACATGCTTTCGAACTGCTAGGTTGGCAAGGAGCTGGGACAAATCGACGGGAGCTCACTCCGTCGCGTGGATTCGATTTTACGACTGCTGGTTTTCTGACCCTGCAGCACAGGCTTCTGCGGTTTAGCCCACAGCGCCACCATATCCCTTCATATACTTCATAAGAAAAGGAGCTAACCATTAGTGCTCTGAAACAAACACAACCACAAGAACAGAAAATGAAACCAAACCAAACCGTACGGGTTACTCAGGCTTTCAACCAAACACCTTCTTCAAGTGCCATATTTTTACATTCAGCATGAAGCAGTCTTATCTATAAGACCCGATCAATTGACAAAGCATTCTAAAACTTAGCTGAAGCAGCAAAGAATGCTCACAACCACCAAGTGAGGAAATTGTGGCTCTCCTAACACTGTTAGAGTGCCACTCCCATCAGCCCTTATAGAAAGGTGTAGAATAAGAGGGGATGCAACCCAGCATCAGGGATATTCCATTTGGATAATTCTCTGTTCTGGACAGATGCCTAAATGTCATTCACCTAGGAGAAAGATCTAAGCTTGAAGGCTTTGTGGCTTAGCTAGGCTTAGCCATATCCAGTCTTCCTGTTCAGAAAGGAAGCTCCCAGCTGATACTGGGACCAGATAGGCAGGATATAGATAGATAGATAGATAGATAGATAGATAGATAGATAGATAGATAGATAGATAGATAGATAGATAGATAGATAGATAGATAGATAGATAGATAGATAGATAGATAGATAGATGTGTGCGTGCGTGCGTGCGTGCGTACGTACGTACGTACGTACGTACGTACTAAGGCAACTTATTTTCTGAACATGAAACTGGAGCAGAGCTAGGTCTTCTTATGTCACAAAACCTTCAAGCTTAGGCTTTCTCTCAGGCTAGCCACATTTAGGTGTCTGTCTGTCAGATGGAACTCCCATAATGAAGAATTATGAAATTTGTAGTCCAAACATTCTGAATTGCACATATATCCCCAGGATCATCCAAAGAGCCATATCTTCCCCCACTGTGATCAATCTTATGACTGCTCACTTGGCTTCACATAACCAAAGGATCTGCAGCAATGCTTTAGAACAGTGATTCTTAAACCTGGGTCCCCAATGTTCTTGGATTGCAACTCCCAGAAATTCTGTCCAGCACAGCAAGTGGTGAAGGCTTCTGGGAACAGCAATCCAAGAGCATCTGGGGACCCCAGTTTGAGAACCACTGCAGAAGACAGCCAGAAAATATAAGCAGGAATATAACGAATCATAGAATATCAAAGGATATCTGGCAGCTGGTTGTCTAAATTTCTCTTGAATGCCTCCAGTGTTGGAGCACTCACCACCTATCAAAGTAACTGATAAGAAAGGAGTTCATTAAAGTTCCAAGCTCCTAAGCTATAGCTGCAGCCTGAACAGAACTTGGAATCAATATATTAACTGATGCAATTCAAACAAACTGGACGTAACATGATCAAAAGACAACTCCCACCAATAACTTGGTTGTCCCAATATGAGATGCTTTTCAAGGGCAGCCCTGTGAACAGCCTATTACAGTGTTCCAATGCCAGACTGATTTGGGCATGCTTATTGTGGCAATATCTATCTTTCTCAGGAAAGATCATAAGCTGGGGAAAAAAGTGTTCTTTGAAACAGAAACTTTTTGGATATCGTTAATTCAAAGAGTCACCATAAGTCAAAAGTGACTCAACAGTACATAATAAATTTTCTCTGGACTCCGGTGTTAAAAAAAACCCATTAAAGATATTCTGTGTAATTAAAGTCTATAGACAAACTAAGAAACAAAACCAGGCCAGCATACCTGTGTCAAAATAAATTTTACTTTTAATTCCACTTTTCCAACCAATATTGTTTGGTTAAATGCAGTTTGGGGTGGATGGATGGAGCAGAAAGGTAATTTAATGGCTTCCCCATTAAACACTGGGCTCTCTTAAACACTGTTCAGGAATCTCTAAGCAGTCACAGGTTGGAATGAATTGTCTGGGAACCATGTGGTACATATTCAACATGGTTTGGAAAAGTTCTCTCTCTCTCTCTCTCTCTCTCTCTCTGGACTACATTTCCATAATCGCCAAAGCCAGCACAGGTATCAGCTAGCTGAAAGGTTCTGGGTTTCACTGAAGATGAAGATAAAATAGTTGTTTAAAACTCTTGCTGCTTGAAACATGTAGTGTGGAGAAAATTTGGCTTGTAGCCCCAGCTACATACACTGTAACCTGAGGATTATTGCCTTGCCCTTTCTCTGTAAAGGCTGTAGAGTATGGAAATGGCTAGCAAGTATAGATGATATGATAAGCTCTCAAATGACCATGGCCATCAAGCAGTAAGCTCTTCAACAGGCCACTTGTGTGGTGCTGGTTGCCTCTTTCCACTCTGTGAAATCATTGCCTCTGTGTTCAGTCTCTTAAAATTTCAAAGGTAAAATAATGCAAAGGCATAGGGATGAATTTGCATTTCAGGCTGATTTTAGGTTTTTTATATATATATATATACTAATCCCATTTAATCATTGCTGCCACCACTCCTTGCACCACCTAAGTAAGCCTATTTGCAGTTTAGGATAAATAATGTTAATTTCTTCAGGGAAGACAGATTTTCTAACCCACATAATATGATGCTGCTTGGAAAGAGACAAACATTTCACTGTGGCAGAAGAGACAATCTCAAATGTGCAGGAAAAAAGCTTCAGTATTAGTACACAGCCATGACAGGTGCCAAAGGATTCCTCTGTAGTGTTAACAGTTTTGTGCATGCAAAGACCTATTTTGGGCTTTGAAATACAGTATGTGGAGCACTAAAATTATCATTTTTGTATTTTAGGAGAAAGTCACCCCGTTCCCAGAATATCTTCACCACTTGGCTATATAGGTCTCTATTTAGGCCTAAATGGAAATGCTACTCCTCAGGATGGGAGCAGGAACCATTCAAAGTGTTGGGACAGTAATTTGGGATGTGCCATTCTTTTTTTTTAGAACTCCAAATCCGAGAATTCTCCATTCTGTGACTTCTGGCTGCCAGACCCACACCTAAATTGTGCTCACCTGGGGGAAAGGTTGGGCTGGAAGGCTTCATGGCTTAGGATAGGCTGAGCTCCAGTCTAACTACATGTTAGAGCTCCCAACAAGCACTGGGGCAACTTATTTTTCTAACAGGAAGTTAGTCCAGAGCTTGGCTTGTCCTAAGGCATCAAGCCTTCTAATCCAACCTTTCTCCAGGTGAGCACAATTTAGGTGTGGGTCCGGCAGCCAGAACTCCCAGAATGGAGAATTCTGGGCTTTGGAGTTTAAAAAGAAGAATGGCACATGTCTAGTAGCAATGCTTACCCGCATATCAGTGGTTGTAAGGATTATCTTGCCATATATTTTTGTTAGTAACTCTGCTGGCCCAAGTTTTTTCTACTGCCAGCAGTGCTAGTAGCACAACATGCTCTCTGTGCGCCATAAGCAGCAGACATATTCCCCCCATATAATGTCCCCTTGGGATGCTGCTGCATTGTTGGATAGTGTCTTTGTAGAAGCATTATGGGGAAAAGATGGGCATCAGTAGGACTATTCCAGAATGAAACAGAATCATACCCAGAGTGAGCAATGGGGAGGTTTTATGGTGAAAATGAAGGCCAAGATTTAACCAGTGCAATGGTGTGTGTGTCAGTCTATCCTGCCCTCTATTAAGTTGCCTACTCCTCAATAAAAAGCATAGGGCAGTGATGGCGAACCTATGGCACATATGCCACAGCTGGCATGCGGAGCCCTTTCTGCCAGCACATGAGCCATAAGTCGCCGTATCACTATTTCCCCCCCCCCAACAGCCAAACCTGAGCAGGCAGCTGCAGCCATGATGCCCGGACAGGCAGCGGGTCAGGATCCAAAGCAGCTGGTGCTGGCGGAGGATCTGGAGTGGGGTCTTGAGGCACCTCTGTGCCCAGGATTCCTCACTTCTGGTTTCACCAGTGCCACTGCCACTGCCACGGCACACCACCCCGTTTTTGGGTCCCCCCAGTTTGGGCACACGAGCCAGAAAGGTTCACCACTACTGGATTAAGGTATCTTCCAAATTGCTAGCTCACCATGACATTCTTTGCATTTCTCCAGTTACCTGTGCTGGATGTGGAATATGGCCTGTAAAACTCATCAAACTTTAGGCAGTGCAACAAAAGAAAAGCATGCTCAAGTCAAACAAAGCCAAAAGATGGAACTCTACCTTCATAGGCGCAAGTTGGATAGGTGTGATACACGAAGGATCTACCATAGGCTTTGGCCTGTTGGCCGTGTCTGCGAGTAAACTATGCCACTGCTGAGGTAGTCCCGTGAACTTTTGTTCTCTATGATCAAATCCAGTGTGTACTCTGTGTTCAAAGTTCGAAGGGCCAGAAATTTCAATCTTTTTCTTTTTCTTTCCAAACATGGTGGAAAAACCTGGAGAGAGGTAACAATGAAACAAAAACAAACAAAAAAATCACATTAAATTACTTATGTGAGATGAGGGAAACAGAACATACAATCTTGACCCACAGAAAAAGTATCTGATTAAATGGATTACATTCCATGAGAGTATATGCCCAAGAAAACAGGTTAGTTCTTCAAGTGTTTTGGGTTTCTCTACTGTGAAACCCTGATTAGGGATAGCGCATGGATGTTAGTATGAAATCATTCAAAACAAAGAGTTTTGCCAGAAGACCTATCACTTTAACACAAAGAGAGCACTGAAACTAAATACTTCTGGTTCAACAGCACACAACTCAGTTGCCGAACACTGGTTCCCCCTCTGCTTCTATGATGTCATTGGATTACAATGGCCATCATCTCATTAGCATAGCCAGTAGTCAGGGTTAAAATAAAGATACCACCCAACAACAGTAGGTCACCAAGGATGGGAACCATTGCCTACGTTTCAGGAGAAGGGCCTCAGCTTGATAATACATTCTTTTCATGAAGAAAGTTTGATTTATAATCTTCTGGCATTCTAAGTTCAAGCAAGGGTGGGCAACTGTATCCCTCTAGGTTCCCCACCCCATGGCTACCATCAACCCACCAATAAGGCCAAACATTAAGAGCTCCTGGATCTTGCAATCCACCAAAATCTAGAGGATCACAACTGTTCCCTGAGTTCTAGGATCTCAAGAAACATAGCGCAGAAGGGCCTCTTTTTGACACGTTACAGAAACCTGCTAATGATTAGAATAGACAATCCTGGGTCAGATGGATTAACTATCTTATACAGGACCAGTTTGGACATGGAATGGGAGATCTGTGATTGGATATCTTAACATTAAAAAAAAAAACCTCAGCAACAACATAGAAGCAGCTGTGGGGAGACCAAATAGGTTTGGAAAAACAATAGTCAAAGGAGAGGGTTGAAACTTTCCCATTTAGCTTAATTTCATAGTCAATATCTCCCGCAAGGGAAAAGTTTATTTGAGGCTCACTGTGGGGATGTGTCTGGAAGCCATGTGTACTGAACCCAAAGAAGGAAACTCCTCCTTGTCCACACTCTGTGCTCTCCTGTAAAAATGAAGGTTGTGAACACCATCTTCAATTTGTACAAAACATACCTGGAGCACAGCAAAATTGGAAAGTGGGACCTTCCAGGTGGCCTGAATTTAAATGGTCAGAAAGACTGTATCCTCCCATACAAGCTTGCCTGGGCTCCAAGATTTCTAGGAAGCATCCTTCTCTCCAAGGCATGCTTAAGCAAGGCAGTGAGAAAGAGCTTAATTGGTAGCTGTTCCCAGATTTTGGAATTCCCTGTCTAGGTAAGTCAGGTTGGCCATCTCTTTTTGTTTATGCAGACCTTTGGCAGTTTAACTGATCGCCCTGGGCTGGGGTATTGAAGGTGATGCTTTTAATTGTATTCTTTTTTAGTACTGAACACTGATTTAATTATATTTTAATATTTGTGATTTAAAAAAAACTGTACTAGGGTTTTAAAAATTGTAAATTGCACTGATTCTACATTTCTGGAAGAAAAACAGAATATATTCAAATAGACAAAGCAAAACTTTGTCCTGTGATGAACCACAAAGTCATTTTCTCTTCAAGGCTGTGTTGGATCAGAAATGATCGAATTTGTTGATTTCTGTTTCTTCTGAACTTATAACTATCATGTTTGTGCTGGAAATTTCTATGCATTTTTCTGCACATTGTTCCTAACACAGACAGGGTTATACACAGGTCTGCCTTTCATACAGTTTCCCTAAGCAAGCTGTTTTCTCTAAAACAGGGCTTTTTGTTCTTCTCCCACAAATACAAGCATTTTAATGAAAACTGTCTGGCGAGCTATGTCACGAAGTTAAGGACCCATGAATACCAAGGATAACTGCATTTCACTTCAAACAATAATTAGAGAAATAGGAATTCACTAAGTTTCTCCTGAAACACAAACCACATGAAACACCACCCTCTATTTCACATACTCGTTGAAATCCTGCCGCACTTCTTTGCCTGTGCCATCTAAATGATACCATCAGCTGTAGCAGATTTCTGCTGATCAAAGGCTTCCTTTCATGATTTTGGCGTGTGCATGGCTTGAACATGCCATGATGAAGTCACATACACCACGAAAGAGCAAAAGGAAGCCTTTAATCAATGGGAATTCAACATAATTCCTGTTGAACAGGGCAGACCCTACTGAACAGGATTTATTTCTCTTATTCATTTTATTATTACTGTGTGCTATCAAGTCAATTCTGACTTATGGTGACCCTTTTCAGGGCTTTTCAGGTAGAGAATACTCCGAAGTATTTACCATTCCCTTCTGGGAGCAACCTGGGACTATGAAGCTTACCCAAAGCTACACAAGCTGGCTCTTTACTAGGAAGCACACGTTCTTGACCTCTGGCTCTGAGGTCTAAACCACTGAGCTATCCAGCCAGCTCTGAGGTATAAATGGTTTCAAATCACCTGATCTCGCCTTTTGGCTTTTGAAATTCTATCTGCCGTATTTAACCTTTAAGTTTTTGTGATATTTTTATATTTTACTTAATTGTATATATGTTGTTCTGTTTTGACCCTTTTTTAAAAAAAAGATGAGTTAGAAAAACATTTTAAATAGATAAATACAACCACTAAAATCACTTTAATAATCTCCTATTCCTTGTAATTATGGGAGAAATTAAGAGTCCTCTCTCCCACCACACTGACAAACTGCTTGCTTTCACATCTGTCCATGGCCCTGAAATAACTTTAAACATTTTGCTTGCTGTTCTTTTTAGTTCCATCGTTGGGCTGAGTACCAGCAAGAGGCTCTCTCTGTACAGCTCCATAGCTCTAGGAATCAATATGCAAGAGCAGCTCCTGGAAACTTAGATGACCAATGAGCAGGAAACGAATTAGGAAGATGCATAAGAAACGACTACAGAGGAGACCATTCCACGTTTTGACTTAACTGGAGAAAGGAAGGAAAATCAGAAACTATCCGGGCTTTGTGTTACTCAAGAACAGTTGGTTCCTTCCCCCAAGTCTGGACTCTGGCACACAGGGTGTAAAAGATTTAAGGCTCTCTGCTTGCTGGGGATTTGGGCAACAACAGGAAAAAAAATCTTAATAATGACTGCTAGGCAGGCAAATGGAAAGAAGGCAAGTGCTGGGGTGGGAGAGGCCAGGGGAGATGGGAAATTGTCTAATGGAGAGTCAGGCTGGCATCCTGGCCTTGATCTGCCACCCCTGCCCTCAGTCTATCTCCTAACGCACCTGTCAGCAGGCCTGCCTGGTTTAAGTAGTAAAGGTCTGTGAGTGACTTGTGTTGCCGGGCATTGCTATGATGTCCTGGACACCTAGGAGCCAATCCCATCTCTGATCCACCTGAGGAAAATCACCTTAGAACTAGATGTTACCCAGTAAGAAGTGGCCATTCCTTAAGGGTTAAAAGCAATTTGAGAGTAATTCTGAGAGCTTTCCTGGTCTCCTGGAGCTTGCAACTTAGCTTGCCTTGTTTTGCGGCTGGTCACCAGGAGTAAAACATTAGCTCAGTCTGCATTTTGACTACGTGGAAGGGGCTTAAAACACTTAATGTATTTTGTTTTTCTAATGATGCACTAGCTATAGTGTCTTATTCAACCCATAGGTGTAACGTGTGAAAATGTGTCAGCTGATGTAGGATGCAAACTGAATAGGTAAGCTTATTGAGGAAACAAATGGAAACAGTATTTATTTCACAGCAGCAACAGGAGGAAAAACCTCAGTTTAAAATGAATTGCTCCTTCCAGTACTTTATAAACCTCTCACATACACTGACTCTTTAATTACTGTAATAAATGATAATATCTTCACACAGTGGTTGCAAATTACAGTGTATTTTACTATGGTAATATGGTGCACATTATTAACTTACTTAGGACTATTATATCTGAAACTGATTGATTTGCTTGGCAGGGTTTAGAAAGTTTCCCGTATTTTCCAGAATCTCAGTGAGAATAAGGTCTGCACACTGAGATAAGAGCAAGGGAAACTGTAAAAAGTGAAACGATAGTATATAACAGCTGTGTCATGTTTGCATATTCAGCACAGGCCACAATGTATTTAAGATAAACCTTTCATTTTGCCAATATAAGTTGCATGGCTCTGTATCTCTTCAGTATGTTTCTCTTGTTTCAGAAAACAACACCCTGCCAACCTCTTTTCACATAATTTTATTCACAGTTTGACGTTAGGTGCTGACCCAAGGAAGAATAAGCTGTACATTCCACAAGACATGGGTTTCATTTTTACATTAGGAATGTCTTCAGGTTTGGTTTTTGTACATAAATCAAGTGGTCCCCCTGATGATAGAGAATCGAATCTCCTTTCATCCCTTACTCCTGGCTGTGCTTGCTAAGGCTGATGAGAAATGCACTCCAGCAACACTTGGAAGGCTACATTGCACATCCTGATCTAGACTCTTGTCTGTTGTTGTATGCAACACAGGGGTAGGGAAAACAGTGCCCTCTAGATGCTCTTTGAGAGCAATCCCCATCAGTGAATGCCATTGTTCATGCTTCCTGGGGCTAATGAAAATCCTGGCTGCCCAGTCTGTATCCAATGGAACATTTTCTTTGACTACACAGAGAGAGGTAAAAAGGGCTGGGCAAGCTCTTCCAAAGCTACTGTAGACACCTGCCTATTCTGGCCAAATGACCACTTCAACAATTTTGCTCCCAAGATCATCATGCATTGTATGCTGTTTGTTGTTATGCACTGTCATGCTGGAACAAACTTGCAACCACCCTAATAAGGTTTTCAATGTAAGTGAGATATTTAAGGAGTAGTTTTAACTGTTCCACTCCCGCAGTGAGTTTCCATGGCCGAACAGGGAATTGAACCCAGGTCTACAGAGTCCTAATCCATCACTCTATCCACTATACCAGCGGTTCTTAACCTTGGTTACTCAGATGTTTTTGAACTGCAACTCCCAGAAACCCCAGTCAGCACAGTTGGTGGTGAAGGCTTCTGGGAGTTGCAGTCCAAAACTCCTGAGTAACCCAAGGTTAAGAACCAGTGCACTACACCACAGTGAATATCTCTTGTATTCTGTACATCAAGCCAATACCAAACTTACACCTAGATTCAGAGGAAATGCAGTGGTTTTAAATTCATCTAAGAGCGCTTCCAAACCAACAGTGAAGGTTTCCATAAATTGACCACTTGCTGCCTTTAAAAACCTAATCTTACATTCCAGGGAGGATCCACAGTGACTTACTCCCAAAACTGATGGATTATTGCTTGATACGGTGTTGGATAAAGTGTGAGAAGTGTTTGGGAGAAAGATCTAGCTTATAATATTGATGATAATTTATGGCCCTCACTGAATGCAAAATTTCCCATGAAAACAATCTCTGCAAATATCTAGGAGCACAGCATTAAAGACGTGTATCATTGTTACTTAGCTGTACTTGAAATTAGTCCTATGTATAAAGGCTTCAATGAAAGATGTTAGAGAGGTTGTGGGGAGGCTGTGGTGAATTGGGCAAGTCTCGTCATAGATGCTCGTTTTGCTCTTTTCTCTTTTGGAAATCTTCATTTAAGATCCTTGACCAAGTCATCCGAATATTCCCCTCACTTTGTCTCTTTTCCCTACATATGGATAATACTGTGTTCTCCTGAAAATAAGTCAGGGTCTTATATTACTTTTTGCTCCAAAAAAAGCAGTAGGGCTTATTTTCAGGGGATGTTTTAGTTATTTATTTTTTCATGTACAACAATCTACATTTATTCAAATATAGTCATGTCATCTTCTGGTTGCTGCACAAGGGGTTTCACTTAACTAGGGTTTATTTTTGGGGTAGGGCTTATATTACAAGCATCCTAAAAGATCATACTAGGGCTTATTTGCAGGTTAGGTCATTTTCAGGGAAGCAGGGTAACTGCAACTTGATTCATAAGAATTTGATAGCATTTATGTGTTTTGTTGCTAGATTAGTTATATCTTCAAACTGGTAAACTGGTAGGAATCTTTTTTTAGTTAATTATGTGCCATGAAGTCAGAACAGACTTATACTGATCCTAACAGGATTTATAAGGTAAGTGAAATATTTAAGTGCTAGGGAGATCATACCCCCTTATTCTTTCCTTTCCTATAAGTAGTAGGTTTACCAATTCCACATCCCCAGTGAGTTTCCATGGGTGAGTCCTGATTCGAACCCTGGTACCCAAAGTCCTAGTTCATCACTTTATTCACTACACCAATATTTCCTTAGAGAGCATGAAATTCAGATTATGGAATCTAGCCCTCATTGAGAAATTACTGTATCTTGGCAGCTTTGAAATCCAAAAACCTTACAGACACATGATCCGCTTTTTTGATAACTGATATTCATTAATTATGCAAATATTTCTAAAGGTATGCACAGCATTTTTGATTCTCATACTTCAATTTGGAATTATATTTATGATTAAGGTTTTAATCAGCCTTTTTAATACCTTTCATGTTACTAACCTTTTTAACCACTTCAAAAAAAATCACAATTGTTTTAGTTCTCAACTATATTGGACTATATGTTATATTATATTTTATCATTCGGTTTTTGTTTTGTTTTAATGAACTTGATTTTTTAAAAATCATGTCAATACCAGACCAATCTTTTCTTCCTTTTGCTCCTGGGGAAGGTGGGGGCCTTCTACTTTTTCAAGGCAAAATAATGTAAACAGGCTTTTCCTCATGTGGTTGGTTGTGATATGCCCTTGTAAAGACAGGCAAAGTCCTATAGGTAGTGTTTTGGTGAGACAGGCAGTTGGTGCATGATGTTCACGACTGGGGGATCATGCCCCATTATTCTTTCCTTTCCCGTAATTGTCCTCCAAATTCTTTTTAAACATTTTTTTTACATATGTGAGATTAGTGCTAAATCACCCTATCACTTTATCACTGTGTCTTCATCATTATTATTTCTTGTATTTTTTTGTCCCATAAAAGGATCACAAAGGCAGAACCAGAGGAAGGAAGGAAAAGGAAGGAAAGAAGGGGGCTTTGGATAAAATGGGAACAACATCTCATTCAGTACAAACAGTGGCTCCACGAACCAACAGGCAGCCCCTGTGTGAGCACTGACTGGGATTTCGAATATAATAAATGCTGCATATCAAATTGCAGCAAAACTGAAACACTTTCCACTATAAATGCACCCTTAATATTATACATGCTGCTCAGAGTTGGAAAACTGGAGAGATATCTCCAAGTCTCTTGCACAAAACTGTAGTTTGTACTAAACCATCAAATAGAAATGTGACATAATTTTCACGGTCATGCGATTTGGTGCCTAAGGAGTAAACTATATAGCTGAAAAAAATAATCACAGATAAGGGAAAATAGCAACATCTACATTAGGCAAGAGATGGCACTGCACTTCCAGTATTGCCTAAACACACAACCTGAAGAGAGTGGCCCCCCTTTTTTTTTTTTAGTAACTGAAAAAATGTATTCAGTTCACTATCGAAGATCTAAAAAAAAAAAAACTTCCAGAAATTATATTTAGCGAACATGAGTAGAGTTTCAGAAATTCAGCTTGTGCTTTCTGTTGACCAGTGCTGGAAACTCACAGATGAGTCTTTTCTTCTTTGTGTCAAACCTGAATGAAATCTCCAGAGACACAACAGCACTTATGACAGCTTGGAACTAGGGCTGTCAGACGGAAGACCAATATGTACAGGGGTTTTTTTTGTGCCATATACTTTTAAAGTGTAAATAAATAAATAAATAAATAAATAAATAAATAAATAAATAAATAAATAAGGTTTAAGTGGGGGCCAGCATTAGAATCCCATTCCCGATTCCCCTCCACATTGACCTTCTATGCACAACTATAAAGCTTGATTGAGTACTGCCTATTTAATTTATCAGTCTGCATTCAAGACATTTTTTTAAAAAATGTTCTTCCAACTTAATTCATTTTCTTCCCCAGCGTCACGGCCATCAATGCAATATGGTAAGAAGAAAACATTGAAACAGTTCCAAGCCATCTCAGCCCTGAAATTGCCAATGTTTCTTCAAAAGCACACAATACCTTGTTTATTGTTGAACATGCCTTCACTGGTCACACCACAGCACAGCAGGGTGTCTCGGGATGGCTGGCCCATGAGAAACATCTAATAAAGATGCACAATGAAATAAATTCAACTGATTTTTTTTAAAAAAATCAAAGACAATGTGGGCTTGTACAACAAAAATAGTAAACACTGGCAGAGAATCACCAAAGAAACACTGTTATTGTTTAAAAAACATCACCCCAGCTCTTTCTTACTGAAAGCCATGTTTGTATTCCCTATTTTAATGTACCAGCTTATGCAACAGTAAACATTCTCTAAAACAAGACCTTGTGAAACAGGATGAGTACTAGACTCTAATACACTGGTTCAAAACCTTGAGCCTCCAGCTGCTGTTGGATGACTGCTCCCAGAATCCCCTGCTAGCTGGGGATTCTGGGAGGTGAGCCACTACAAATGCTTTTAGGTTACACTTGTATTGTGTGTGGTTCCCGATAATCTTGTTACCCACCAGCATTCTGTCATAAGACTCATAAGATCACATGACTGAAACAAAATACATTAAAAGCAAAATATGTAGATGAAGAAAATCATGTGCTATGACAGACAGACATTTTTGCCACTTGAGGCAAAAGCATTGCCTAATTTTCATAGATGTGTTAACCAGTACCATATTGGTTGGGCTTGATCAGTTTGGATTGCAGGCAGATGTGTGCATAGATAAATGTTGATTCATAAACATACTCCAAAGATAAGCAAGCAAACTTCCATCAACAATGAGAACTGCCAAGCTGAGATGGGGAGTGAATCTTGAAAAGAGGCTATACAAACCCATTGAATGTATGAATGACTCCTAGTAATGATGGCTACATGTTATTTCAAGTACTCAAGGCAATAGACCTCAAAATCTCAGCCTCTGAGAAACAAAAGTTGGAACAAGCTATGGCATTCACATCCTGCTTGTGGGCATCCCAGAGTCAACTGATTGGGCATCGTATGAGCAGAATGCAGAAGCTGACAGATCTTGGATCTCATACTCTTCGACATCCTTAACTCTTATTGTGTGATATTTGTTCTCTTATGTGCAGGGATATTTTATTTTTATTATTTTGTACAAAAGAGCATGTGGTCAAGTGATCTGACATGCTTTCTAAGGCCCACTTGACTTCACTCTCCAGGATGTCTAGATCAAGGTCAGCAAACACACTATCTGGGTTCTCCGGGACACACAGATGTTTCTGGTATAATTCCTCTGTGTATTTTTGCCACCTCCTCTTGATGTGTTCTGCTTCTGTTAGGTCCCTCCCATTTTTGTCCTTTATCCTGTCCATCTTTGCACAAAATGTTCCTTTAACATCTCCAATTTTCTTGAACAGATCTCTGGTTTTTCCTTTTCTGTTATTTTCCTCTATTTTCCTCTATTCCTCTATTTCTTTGCACTGTTCATTTAAGAAGGCCCTCTTGTCTCTCCTTGTTATTCTTTGGAAGTCTGCACTCAGTTTTCTGTAACTTTCCCTATCTCCCTTGCATTTTGTTTCCCTTCTCTTCTCTGCTATTTGTAGAGCCCTGTTGGACAGCCACTTTGCTTTCTTCCATTTCCTTTTCTTTGGGATGGTTTTGGTTGTTGCCTCCTGTATAATGTTACAAGCCTCTATCCAAAGTTCTTCAGGCACTCTGTCCACCAAATCAAGTTCCTTAAATCTGTTCTTTACTTCCACTGTGTATTCATAAGGGATTTGGTTTAGATTATACCTGACTAGCCTAGTGGTTTATCCTACTTTCTTCAGTTTAAGCTTGAGTTTTGCTATAAGAAGCTGATGATCAGAGCCACAATCAGCTCCAGGTCTTGTTTTTCCTGACTGTATAGAGTTTCTCCATCTTTGACTGCAGAGAACATAATCAATCTGATTTCGGTATTGCCCGTCTGGTGATTTCCATGTATAGAGTTGCCTCTTGTGTTGTTGGAAAAGAGTGTTTGTGATGACTAGCTTGTTCTCTTGACAAAACTCCTTGCCCTGCTTCCTTTTTGAACTCCAAGGCCAAACATCCCTGTTGTTCCTTTTATCTCTTGACTCCCTACTTTACCATTCCAGTCCTCTATAATGAGAAGAACGTCTTTCTTTGATGTAAGTTCTAGAAGGTGTTGTAAGTCTTCATAGAACTGGTCAATTTCAGTCTCTTCAGCATCAGTGGTTGGTGCATAAACTTGGATTACTGTCATGCTGAAAGGTCTGCCTTGGATTCATATTGAAATCATTCTATCATTTTTGAGATTGTATCCCATTACAGCTTTTCCCACTCTTCTGTTGACTATGAGGTCAACTCCATTTCTTCTATGGGCTTCTTGCCCACAATAGTTGATATGATAATCGTCTGAATTGAATTCTCCCATTCCTGTCTATTTTAGTTCACTGAAGATGTCAATGTTTATTTTTGCCATCTCCTGTTTGACCACCTCCAGCTTCCCAAGGTTCATAGACCTTACATTCCAGGTTCCTATGCAGTATATTTCTTTGCAGCATCGGACTTTCCTTTCACATATTTATTTATTTATTTATTTATTTATTTATTTATTTATTTATTTATTTATTTATTTATTTATTTATTTATTTATTTATTTATTTATTTATTTATTTATTTATTTATTTATTTATTTATTTATTGGACTTATATACTGCCCCATAGCGCTACAAGCACTCTCCGGGCATACAATTTAATTATACAGGCTACACATGCCCCCCCCCCAGCAAGCTGGGTACTCATTTTACCGACCTCGGAAGGATGGAAGGCTGAGTCAACCTTGAGCCGGCTACGTGGGATTTGAACCCCAGGTCTTGAGCACAGTTTTAGCTGCAGTACAGCGTTAATTACTATACAGACACAGACTTACTACACCAGTAAGAACTGGGTTGTCATATCCTCTGTAGAGCCCACCTTCAAAGGAAATTTATAACATACCATAAGTGGCTCATGATTTGGTTGGGATGGCACTTTGAGGATGAATTTCCTTCCAGTTTGGTCCATGATTTTATTATTTATTTATTTATTTATTTGATTTATACCCTGCCTATCTGGACTATAGCTCTCCTTCACAATTCATTAGATCATTGGTGCTTTTGGATATATATAGATACAGTATATAGCTTTATATATAATGAACACATAGAAGGTAGAGCCTAAGTAAAATGAATTGGGGGTAAGAGGGTGATAATAATGTTGGCACTGTGCTTTCAAAATGGTCATGGCATTGTTTACACCAGCAACTAGCACAGCTGGTCATTTGAAAAACAACTCATATAATGAAGGGAGTTGGATAACTTGTTATCATTTTTTGTCTGATCTGAAATGAAAATATTAATGTTATCAAAGCACAAAGGACAGAAATGGTGGTTTATCAGGGGAGAAGGAGGTTTATGTGCATGTGTGTGTGTGCACACGCACACACACACACATGCACAGAGGATAATGAATACATGTTTGCGATTGCCTAAGGGAAAAATCTAAACTAGAAGTCTGGAAATTTATTTCTGTGTTAATGAAATGTATTAGCATTAATTGAGTCTTTCAGTAATTGAAATGATGATGATATAGTTGTTGCAGAAGTGTGAAATCAATTTATTCTACGTTCAAGCAGTAGAAGTCTTGGAAGTTCAGTGAGACTGCATCACTAATACCAAAATGATAACCAGCCGATGAAAATTTGCACAGCTTCACTAAAATCATTGGTTCTTTATCCACAGGGGAACCTGGTGCTATCTCTTCAGGATAATTTCCCAAATTATAGCCTTCCAACTTCCGCTGAACTAGAAAATAGCAGAACTGACAGGATCACACCACATTGATGTGCTCCAATGCTCTGGACCAAAGCAAGTTTTTCCCCTCTCAAAAATGTCTAATATGCTCAGCTGCCTCTTTTTTAAAAGCACTTGTAATCAAACACTATTCTGTGAGCAGGAAAGAAATAAACTTGTAATGGAGCAGTGTTAGAATACAATGGTAGCAAAGAATGTATGAATCAAGAGGCATAGGACATATAAGGATATGTATCATTTTATGTACTTATGCAGGAGTAAGTAATACTTTTCATTTATGTCCAATGTATACATTACTGGAAATTATCAGATGCCAAATTATTGAGATTGGGCACTCTGCCCCCCTGCACATAATAGTGCACATCATCCTGATGAACAGCACAACATTGCTTGCACAATTCAAGAATGCAAGTCCTCCCAAATATTTCAAGGACAGGAATTCTGACTTCAAAAAAATCCACAGGTAAGTGAGAAAGACAACTGTGTTCTTTCTGAAGCTTGCTAACGTCAACAATCTTTATTTCAGTGAGATTTCCCACTGAACTGGATGCTACAGAATGTAACTTTTTCATGCGATTGCAACCATCATGCCAAATGTTTCCAAGTAAGCTCAGTGTAGTTACTGATTGGTGCCCCTCCTAGGTAATGGAAACAGGGTAGGTGCAAAGCAGTGGGGTGGAGATGAACATAGTGGGCAGTAGGGAGTTTTGATGGGATAAAAGGACTACAACTTTATTACAACAACAGCTTTTGGCACAGAACTAGACAATAGCCCAGTGCAACGGACAATGCAGCTGCCATCTGATGCACCCTCCTCTAGCCTGCTTGCTGGGAATCGCTGGAATGGCAGGAGAAGGGGAGGGGCCCCACATGAGTACAAACCTCCAAATGGGTTGTTCTTAACACAGGAGACAAGGCTGTCATGCCAGGCCCTGAACTGGGTGTCTGCTGGGAAGCCCTGAAGCAGTCCCATTCACCATTGACAGGGACAACTCCATGGTGATGCTCAAACTGACAACAGGGTGGCCTAGATGGGGAAGTCAAATCCAGAAAACAAGCCAAGCACCAGTGGTGTTTTTTTGTTGTTGTTGTTTTGTTTTTTAAATAAAACTTCGACAAGCTAGAGTGAGAAGTTGCACTTCCAGGACTGAAATGGAAGTTCCACCTCCCACACAGGCACACAACCTTTCTGACCGGTTAATGCAGGTTCATGACTCCAGAGAGTCAAGCCACCAGAAGAACCCATCGGAGTTGGGACTGTAACTACAATACTCACTACTGCTCTCCCCACCCAAAAGTCACAAAAGAGTCACAACTGGGTTGGTCCTTCCGCACCTCTTAAAGGATCTTATTAGAAGACACAACAGCTGATTTTAGATTTGACCCAGACTAAGTTCAGTGGGGCTTACTCCTATGTAAAGATGTGTAGGATTAGAGCATAACTTTGGATTTAACTGTTTCTCATCCAGCATTTGTACTAACTATACAGTTTCATTTGTCTCTTGGCAAGTACCATCATATGATATTTGTGTGAGTGCTAATCCCCACCACCAACTCACATATACAGGGAAATGTATGAAGCAAGGGTAAAATGCCATCAACATTCTAAAACAGCACATCAGCTTCACTACAAAAGCATTATCTTGTGAAGTCTGATGTTTTTGTAAGCACTGTTTGCATTTTTCCCCCAATGTGGCAGTCCTTTGTCAAAATTAACAGTTAGATCTTTGCTTTATTCCATTAATTTGAGTGAGTAAAATTGTCATGGTGAGTGTACAAGGAAGGTTAGCCTCACAGGAATCCTCCGTGACAATAATATTTGATCAAAGTCTACATTTTCAAGGGGGAAGGGTACCTATGGATCTTTGGGAATTAGTTTGGCCTAGAACAGTCTTTAAAAAAGAACAAGGCAGGCAGGCAATCTCTTCACCATACAATCTGAGAAGTCCTGCTTGAACGGTAGGAGGGAAACCATGGTACATTTCATACAAGCCAGAAAAACAAGACTAACTCACCTTGGTCCTAACATTGAAAATGCTGCCACAGAAATATAGCTTAGCCTACAGAGTAGCAGTGTATGATCTGCTGTGTAACTGTGGCAAATATGATTTTTTTTTCACCTCCTGAATAGCAACAGTTTCTAAACCCAGAGAACTCTGAGTGGTAGCCGTTTCTCAACATCTAGAACAGAGTCAGGCAGAAGGTAGATGGAGATCTACTGATATGACTTTGAATGAATGAAGCAGATCTCCAAAGGGTTCTGATTCCCAACAGTCTAAAAACTGCATGGAAAACTGTAATTAAATCAAAACTCTCCCATTCATGACCTCATACTGATTTCTGCTCTCACAGTATTCCTCGCCTATTAAAATAAAATTATCAGTTGCTCTGCCAGGTGACTTTGGAGTTTGGTGTCAGTTCCCTGACCGGTAGGAAGTGAGATACAGTTTTGTATTTGTAAACACAGGCAGGCTCGTGTGTGTGTGGAACTGCCTCCACTTCTGATTCATCATTTTCAGTTTGGCTCCGCCTCCCTGTCTATCATTTTGCATTTCTTTTTGATTATGCTGAATTTCACTGAATACTGGAAAGCAAAACAAAACAGAAGAGATCCCAAAAACTGATGTCTGCAACCCTAAATATAAAGTACTACTAGGTATTCTCTTTAAAAATCTATTTTACTAGAAATGAGACCTCAGCTTACTAGTGCTTAAAAGGAATATGAGCTAGAAAGGCTCATTTCTCCCTCTCTAGTAAGGCCTTGGTTTGTTCACTGTTTTATATAAAACTCTCACAGAATACCAGCACAGATCTGTACATGTTCTACTGAAAGCTTGATACAATACACAAAGGCTGCAATCCTGCACACAAGCACATAGGAGTAAATTCCAGTGAACCCAATGGAGACTGCTTTTAGGTAGACCTCCATATGGTCATACTAAGGCTGCAATCTTCTAACCAGTTGTCTGGGAGTAACAACCATTGACCACAACAGGATTCACTTCGGAGGAGACGAATAAAGGATTGTACTATAAATTTTCATGCCTAGTTGATTAATCTAGTTTGGTAACCTTTTTCTCAAAGTTTATTATATTCAGCAACATTCAAACTTAAATGGCAGACTTATTTTTATAAAAGGAGATTTGGACTTGAGATAAAGAGTGGGTGAAATCCTGTTGCTTAGTGTAATAAGTAGCACCACAGTAGGCTCACTGAATCAGTGGGAATTTGGTGATTCAGTTTCTCTATAAATTCCATTCGTTCAAATGGGCCCAATCTTATTTGTGACATACTATGCTAAGCAACAGGATTTCAGCCAATTTGCATGTATCCTTTGGAACAGAGCAGTGATGCAAGTCTTGTGAGCATCATATTTTTGAAAAAGGAAAGGTAACTTCAGCTTAATTACGTCACTATGAAATGAAATATAACTCTTATTTATATTTCTGGCTTGGTTTCTGTAAATCTGAGTGATATGAAATAAATTCTGCTATGATTTTATAGCTTATGAATTTATAGCTACTTGGAAAGCCTTCATTCAGCTGGTTGATACATAGCAACATGCACACTCTGGAAAATGAAGCCATAAAGCAAAGGGTTGCCACAAATTAGACAAGAAGTGAGCTAAGAGATGCACCTTCTATCTTAAATTTTGCACAGATCTCATTAGATCATACCAAATAAGTCATTTCTCTGATCAAAAAACGTGAAGTTGGCCATACAGGCAAAATACATTTACTAGCCCTTGGAACTGACAGCACTAGAATGCTATCACTTCAGTTGTGTATTACTATACATCATCAGAACAAGCTGATAGGGTCCATTGCTCAAGTTTAGTGTTCACTTTAATACAGAATGACATGGAAGGTGGTTTTCAGGTGCAATTTAAGTACAAAGCTATTTATAATGTTTCTAATGTTAACACCTATACATATAAATTAACACATGGAACTTTTAGGCCAATCAAACCTCTTTATGTATCTCATTTGTTTGACTTGTTTTGTTTCTCTTTTTTTGGCAGTGTGTGACTGCTGTACCTTCAGGTCCAATATGCATGCAGCTGTTAAAACAGATAGGCTTTGGTGAAATAGCACTGAGCGCCTGCAAGATTGTTTTCCAATGGTGCTGGGAGAGCTTAGTAAATATATTCACAAACATTCTCACTTGGTTTGCTGGTCTGAAACATTTTGCAAGGGTTTTAGTATCAAAAAAAAAATCCACCCTCAACTCATTATCAGCAGCTGAATGTCTAAATCGCTACTGCTGTTTAATTAAACCCTTCAGCCAATTGTTGGCAGACTCTAGAGAAGAAAGGTATTAGGGACACTGGAAAACTGATTCCAGGATTTTATTTTCGGTGGCAGTTTTCTTGGAGACAACTGTCAAACTGTTGATCACAATCTCCAATTTCCTCAGATCATGAGAAGAATATCCATTGCAAAATTATCTTAGCTATTAGCCTCTGTTAATATGGCTCCTGTATATATTTTGGTTTCTTATTTTCTTGGAATATTTTTTTTAATATTTAATTCGCAGTTGTAAGGAAGTGAATCCACCTCAAAATTTCTGTTATGTATGAAGCAAGGTCAAGCTTTAGAATAAAAGGCATGATGTGTTACACTCCATTTTCACAACCCATGGCTGTTGGCAGCAAATATCTACAGCAGTGGTTCCCAAATTTGGGTCCCCAGAGTTCCTGGACTAAAACTCTCAGAAGCCCTCAACACTAGCTATGTTGACCACAATTTGTGGGAGTTCTAGTCCAAGAACATCTGGGGACCCAAGGTTGGGAATCACTGGTTTATGATTACAGCAGCTGGCAACAAGATCTTGCAGAAGACTTCTCGGGAAACTCTGGATGATCTGGGAGCTATTCTCTATCTCGTGGACTTTCCACGGGCTGTTCTAACTGCTTCCAGCAAAAGCAGAAGTATGTGAAGAATCACTTCCTGTTGGTTAAAAATGTTTCTGGGTGGGGGCTGGGGATGTTTTAGATGAAAGCAGATGTGTGAAGTTGTTTTTTCTCCATCCACAACAAGAGAGAGAGAAAGAGAGAAAGAGAGAAAGAGAGAAAGAAAGAAAGAAAGAAAGAAAGAAAGAAAGAAAGAAAGAAAGAAAGAAAGAAAGAAAGAAAGAAAGAAAGAAAGAAAGAAAGAAAGAAAGAAAGAAAGAAAGAAAGAAAGAAAGAAAGTGTTATACAGTACTTGTTATGGTTGCATATACTGTACCAACTTCACATATACACTGAATGGATCTAGGTTACCAGGGTCTTACTTATTTACCTTGGGGTTGGAATCAAAGAAAACAGTGCCACAGGGTGTGTGGCTTCTGAGACAAAAGCAAATCCCATATGAAGGATCATGATGAAAGCGATCAAATATAAAGCAGCCAATACCATTATGCCCTTGCCATGAGCTATGGCATGATCATATATCAAATTCTGTGTACAGCTCCAGTAGACTCCTTAGAAAGGGTATTGCAGACCTTGTGAAGGTGTAGTCAAAAGAGAATAAGCAAAATGATTAGGGAACTGCAGCAAGTCTTGAAGGACAGACTACAACATCTAAGCCTCTATAGCATAGAAGAAAAGTAAGAAGGGGGGGTTTGCACATGTGCATGCCAGAAGTGTCTAAAATTATTTGTGCTGCTGAGAAAGTGGGCAGCCAAACAGCCTTCACCCTTGCTGATACTGTTAGAACATGGGCACATACAGTGCAGCTGTCCCATAGGTGGTTCAGAATAGATAAAAGGAAGAGCACTGAAGAGTATAAAGTTAAATGATAAAATTAGGGATGGATGAAAAATTCACTGGATTTGCATTTTAATGCAACATTACACAATTTGCACTTCCTAGGCCCAAATGTATTTGTGGACAGAAATTAATATATTTCTGGGTTTGCAATGACACTTGTAACAACAACCAAAAATGCATTCAAAAATAAAAACATGTTTGAAAAATACATATAAAGAAGTACATACTATTTTAAAATGTATCCAAAATGAGTACATTTGCAAATTACACCCATCCCAAAAAAGCACTAATTTAGACATGAGGGCAAGAGTGAGACAAAATGCATAGTGGCCAGAATCTTACTGTTTATTTACAGTGGGGTTAAATGCAACAACAACAAAAATTACCATGAGTTCATAAGTTATCATTTGTACTCCATGTGACAGTCAAGCCATGTGACTGACAAGAAACACTAGCAAAGACTCGCTAGGTTCTGTCAATTAACTTTTGTGATGAATGCCACTTAATGTAGATGTAAGTAACCAGTAGGATTCTGGCTATGAATTCCAGCAGAGAAAAAGAAGAAGAAAAGGGGAAAAAAAAAACCCGAGCTCACAGTCCAATGCAAAAGCAGGACACAACCACCATATAAGTTTTGATGAATTCACTAGTCTCTATATGGAACACGATTCTGCAGGACGTGGTAGTTACCGTCAACACGAGTGGCTTTCTGAGTTTTTTTTGTTTTTAAATTCACAGAAGATAAGGCTACTAAAAGCTACGGTGTATACTTTTGGGAGCAAAGTGAAACAACCTCTGAATAACAGTTGTAGGGAAATACATACAGGAAGAAAGGATCATTGCCTTTGCATTCTGCTTGTGGGCTTCTGATAGGTATCTAGTTGGCCATAATGTATGAAGCAGAATGCTAGACGAAAGAGGTATTTTGCCTGATTCAGCACCATTTTTTAATATTACCCACGTTCAAGAATGGCTGGATATTTCTGCTGCTAAGGCAAATTCTGCTCCCCTCACTCCCCCACATCACAGGGCCAGGGAGGCAGATAATATGACAAGCACTTCTTCCCACCCACCACCAGCCAGCAATAAAAATACAAAAAGAACAAATGTGAAGAGGGACTGATTAAGACAATTAAACCTGAAAGTGAGCTGTCCCTTTGATCATCTGGGGTAGAAGGAATCAACAACGTGTTGAGAACTATACCCGCGGTGATTCAAGACCTGACTTTAGAGGAAAGTAAGGCCACTAGAAGTGAGGAGGGTAAAAAGGCGGGAGTAGGGCAGCCAATGACAGAAGACTTTTTAGTAACTTAGATGTTGGAGGAGAAGGCAGGAAAAGAGAAGAGTTGGGGATCAGAGGAGTGGTTAGATACAGGAGAGGAAGGGAAGGAAAAGAGTAGTGGGGGACAAGAAAGGGAAGAGGGGCTATACATGTTCTCTTTCCCTAAAAGGAGAGAGAAGAAAGGGAGAAACAGAGCAGACCCACGCACAGACTTGGTACCCTGGGGACTGAAGTGCAGTTGGGTGAATTGGACCCTTTGGAATGGACAGTGTATGTCTATCAGAGAGAAAAGGGTCCTTGATGGAAAGTGGTGCATCCAAACCCTATCCCTACTGGGGAGACACATCGCAAAGGGGACTGGGCTCGTCACCCCTGTTGTGAGAGAATTTGCACCATGAGTAGCAACCCATGATGGAGACCGACTGACTGGGAGAGATTTGGGACAGTACCTCATTGAGAGAAAGTTTGATGTGGGCAGGACTACCTACAACCTGGACTGATTCACAGTTAGTTAATGGTCCCGTTGGACCTACTGAAGTTGTTGTGCACCCCTCCCCTCCTGAAGTTTCTAAATGTTCTGTTAAAGATACTCTGTCTCCTGTGGTTAATCATGTTAAAGAAGAGGAACTGCTTAAGTTAGAACCAAAACCCAATCACAACAAACAAAATGATTAACAATTTGTTGCCCTTTGACAGCAGTCAAAATGGTTGCCCTGAGGTAGCTGCCTCACTCTGCCCAACTGTAGGGCCTAGCTTTCTTACGATAAAAATAGTAACTATAAACAGGTTAATGTTTTCATAATCAAAGGCCAAAAAAGGATGAAAAGCATGTTTCTTCTCCCAGCAGGACACCCCCCCCCAAAAAAAGGTATTAAAAGAGAGTAGGTAGTTTGCCTCACTTTGTACAGTAACCCGTTTTTAAAACACTGTGCAAAATGTAATTGTGCATCATATGCTATGTGGAATAGCCACCTAGTATGATCTACCCTTTCCTTTAGTCTTCCTAATAATCTGAATGCAATGTTGCCATCTTTCTCGAGAATTATACCAGCTTTGGAAATACAGTTCCACTACTTTCTGTAAATAGAGTGAAGACATGTACAAGTGTGGTGGTGGAGATGTTATGCACCCTAAGATATACTCTAGTTATTTATACAGTTGTTTGGGTGTAAATCCAATTTTACTCAATCCTCAAGTAGACATGCACAGCATGGAACAGCCAAACCAACAAAATGATTAAGTGTAAGCCTGAGATTACAAAGATATTTTTTTTTCAGTTTTTATTGGTGACTATATTGCCTAAGATCTCATCTATTTCTTCAGGTAGAAATAGTTGGTATCCTTGAACCATAAATAATATGTAATTGTGAGTATAAGAAAAATCTCTGCTCAGAAAGCCTTGCTCCAGTACGCAATGGAGCCCAGGCTTACTGTTCTTCATATCAACAAGGCATTCAGAGGAAGAGATATAAAACAAGCCTCCAGTGAGCCAGTCTTGCCATGGCACACATTTAATTTCCTGAAAAGCCACTTCCTGGGGCTTTAGGCTTCGATATATCTTTGATGCTTTCCCACCATAGACACACAAGAGAGAGTATGATTGAAAATGAGATTAAATCAAAACATTAGGAGGCTGGCTTCAAAAAGTAGATTGATTTGATTTGTTAGGTAGCTACTTTTACTTACTGTTCTACAAATGGATGTTTATGCATTTATTTTATGAGAGCCTGGGCTTATATACAGCAGAGCGAGAGCGAGAGAGAGAGAGAGGAATGTGCCACAAGGCTAAGGAGAAAGGCAGAATGAAATATTTTCTTTCTCAAGTGCATTATTCGAACTACTTCAAATTAGACTAAAATGTTCTAGGTTTCCTTTTTAAATTGTTCCCCTTCTTCCTGTGCCTCCCAAACGCCTTTGTGCTCCTCCATATTCAGTACTGTACCCTACAAGTGAGTGCTTTTACTAAGTGTCCATTACCTCTGCTATAGAACAGGGGACAGGCTTTTCTTCAAAATCCAGTAAAAGCAAGAGAGCGCATTCCCTACTTGTCAAGGAAAATTATAGGCCTGACCAGAATGAAGTGTTATAATGAGAAGCCATAACTGTCAGGTGTGCTGAAACTGAGTCAGGGTGACTCAGCAAAGATGATGTAACCCAGGCTGATGCAACCCAGAGATGAAGTAATGGTATGATGTAATCTGTAACCTGATTGGTTGTGTATATGTATATATGTAGAGCTGTACAGTTACTTATATCTTCACCTGCTTGAAGATCACATCTGCCTGCCATGCTGCCAGACTGCTGTATATACTGATGTAAATACACTATGCTGAAAGAAATGCTGCTGGACTGCGTGTGAATTATTGCTGGACTGCCTGAACCGCCATATACTCTGCTAATTCCGTGATTTCTGCTGAGAAAACCTGACACTACTGCTTCTGCCAGTTTGCAAATTCACATTGGGTTTATTGGTATTATTAGTGACAAGTGGCAATTTTATGAGCATGAGCATTTCAACAACATGAAGCAAAGAAACAGGAAGGGGAAGGCCAGGAAAAAAGAGAGGTTGGCCTGCGTATAAATTGCCTAAGGGAATAATAAAGAAGAGAAGAGGTTCCATAATTCACATTACAGCAGGCACGTTGGCGTGTCTTTGGGTCCAAGTCCCAAGTCCAGGTCTGAGTCTTTTGTACCAAGTCCTGAGTCCCTATTAAAAACAAACTCCCCCCCCCCCAGAAAGAAAGGGAGGGGTGAGTGGGTTCCAAGTCGTGAATCGAGTCCAAATCATTGGGGGGAAAAAACTCAAGTCAAGTCACCAGTGTGACTTCACAGCGAGTCCTGTGACTCAAACCCCCATCTCTTCATCATAGTGTGTCCATCTGTAATTTAATTAAGCTGATAGGTGTTATGGGAACTCAGTCATCCATATGAAGTATGGTTTCTTCTCAGGCCAAGGCCAGCAGCTCCCAAGTTTGTTTGTTATTTCGAAACCAGCTATCTACAACATCCAAACCTGCCCTGGAAAGCTCTTAACTATCCTTCTCTCTCTCTCTATCACTCACTCACTCACTTACTCTGGGCCATTACTGATTCTCCATCTGTTTTTCCCCATGGTGGATACTTTTGGCAACCCTTGGATTCCCTGTTTCAATTCTCCTTGACCGATTCCGTCTGATCAGGGACCACACACTGCAGGTGATGCTCTCAAAACATTACACAGCCAACCTGATTTAGCTCTGTACTAAAAGCAAATGGAACCCATCAGCCTACTGTAAGAATGAAAAACGCCATCAAGCCCTTTCTAATAGCCCTTGAACAATCACCATAAGGTATAACCCCCTTTCAATCCCGATAAGCTTTCTGCAAAGCTGTTCACTTTTGCAAAGCTCCAGCTGCCCTTCCCCATATGTTTCTTATTGAAACTAAATTTGAGACATTCAAGGACCCAGATAAAACAAACAGAAACTGGAACTGGTTCTTTTTCGCTGATCTTAGGACGCCTGTAAAAGTACCTGCAGCAAGAAAAAGACAAGGAGCAGAACCTGTTCTGGCAAATTTAATCAAGAATCCTCTCCCTCTGATCTGGATGATTAAAGTACAGCCAAGAGTCATTTCTCTATTTTGGTGTCTTTTGACACTGATTGACAGAAGCGCTGTGGGAGATGTGAAGCTCGATTATCTCTTTTCCTTCATCTTTTCTCTCTGAAAAAGATTTATTATGGAAATGCAGTTATAGTAACAGCTGCATCAAAACTATTTCCTTTGTGGGGGGGAGGGGGGGACCTTCAGAAACATAACTGCAGTTTGGGATCAATATAGAACTGAAGAGAAAGAAAACAGCATTATAACCTGAGTCAGAACCCTGACACAATCTAGAGTTTTCTCTAAAGCTGCTTTTAAAAAAATCTTGGGTAATTCCATTTTCAGTTCACCTTTAGGAAACTGGGATATTGAAACCCTTGAACTAAATCCAATTTTAATCCCATGTCGAGGTCTACTCTTATAAAGGCTAAAATTGGCTTTCGTCTTTTGACACTGGATGCTCGTTCATACACTCATCTGTAAGCAATTCCAATAAGACTAAAAGACCCAAGCATGTATAAATGGCCCAACCATAATATCTTCAGATAATTTCTCAAAAAAGAAAAACTATAAGGTGCACAACCCCTAACATTCTTTAAAGCAGAGATGTTTCTGTTGCAACCACTGCTGCAGCATATTCAGCAAGAGTGAGGCAATCCACTGTTGGATTCCAGTGTAGTCTACCTCAGAGGTTGCCCACTCTATTTTTACACAAACAATTATCTCTCAGCAACAAGATAGTGTCTTATTTTTAACCCCCACCCCACCCCCTGTCACAGCTAGGGATGGAGAAGAATTTTGGGTCAGTTTGCACTAGAAAGCCAAGTGACCTAATTTGCCTTGTGAGAGGACTCCATACCTTGGAACAAAGTTACTCTTCAGACTACACACTTTATTGATATTTACATTTTTGGTCCCAGTGGATTAATAAAGCCCAAATGTTGATGTTTATGGGAAAGGCATTCAGAAATGTGTATATTAGAAAATGTGTAAAGTTTCAATTCAAATATTCCTGTAGTTTGTTTAACTGCATAAAATGGAGAAAATGGATATTCAGTTTAACACATGTACAGTTACTTATTGGGATATTGTTATAGCATCTCTGAAGCAAATCAGGTTTACCAAGGCAGTTAAGATAAAATAAAAAATCATCACTAAAAATAATGGAATGAAGTTTCACAGAGATAAATGCAAAGTTCTACACCTAGGGGAAAAAAACAAACATACAGTGGTGCCTCGCATTACGACATTAATTAGTTCCAGCGAAATGGCTGTAGAACGAAAACATTGTAATGCGAAATTAAAAGGCCCACAGAAACACATTAAAACCCGATTAGTGCATTCCTAGGGGCTTGAAACTCACCATCCAGCAAAGATCCTCCACAGCGCAGCCATTTTCGCTGCCTGTGCAGTGAGGAATCTGTCCCAGAAAAGAGTGGGGAGCCATGTTTTTTACCCGGCAGCCAATTTGAAACTGCCGATCAGCTGGCCGAAAATCATCACTTTGCAAGAATTGGTTCCCGAAGCAGGGAACCGATCATCACAAAGCAAAATTCCCCCATTGGAAACATTGTTTTGCGATTGCTTTTGCAATCACAAAACCTTCAACGTAAAGCGATTTTGTCGTAAAACGGAGCGCCCGTAATGTGAGGCACCACTGTACATTTATAAGATGGGAGACATTTTGTTCAGTATTACATGCAAGAAGGATCTTGGAATTGCTGTAGATCTCAAATTGAATATGAATCAACAGTGCAGCGTGGCTGCAAAAGAAAGGCAGTGCTCTTCTGGACTGCAGCAACAGAAGTCCAGTCTCCAAATCCCATGAAGTACTAGTTCCCCTCTATGGGGCACTGGTTACAGCTCATTTTGAGTATCGTGTCCAATTCTGGACATCACACTTTAAGAAGGATGGCGCCAAATTGGCACAAGTTCAGAGGACAGCAAGAAGGATGATCAGGGGACTGAAAACCAAGCCCTATGAGGAAAGACTGAAAGAACTAGGCATGTTTAGCCTTAAGATAAGATGACTGAGGGGAGATATGATAGCACTTTCAAATACTTAAAAGGTAGTCATACAGAGGAGGGGCAGGATCTGTTCTCAATCATCCCAGAGTGTGGGACACATAATAATAAGCGCAAGTTACAGAAATCCAGATTTTGGTTGAACATCAGGAAAATATAAGTTACACATTCTAAGTTATGCATTATTCATAAGTTATATGCTAATGTGGTTGTGAGGTGGGGCTGAAGGGGCTGCTGAAGAGGTGGAGCCTGGGAGAAGGAGTTCAATCTGAGAGTCAGAGGGAGCTAGAGAGAGGAGGATAGTTTGGGGTTTGGAGGAAGAGAGTGTTTAAAGAGTGATTAGGCAGTGATTAGTCAGAGTGTGATCAGTGTTAATTAATATAGAAGAGATTAAAGTAAAATGTTGAAGATGGGAGGAACTTTAAGTATGTGCTTAAGAATTATTCCTGAAACCACGTGTAATCAAGAAACCTGTTTCTGTTAAAAGTCAGTACTGGATGGACCTTAATCTTTCAGAAGAAATAAGCTGATGAAGAACTCAACTGGTGGCAGCGTGTCAGAGGACGTGCTGAGATACCTTTGTGAGCTCTGTGTTTGGTGAGACAAGCAGGGGCCATGGAGTAAACACCACAGTTGGTGTCCAGCGGTGCGATATAAAACAATCCAGTGAAGCCAAAGTTTAAAAGTGAATTTTCTGGAGTTGTGGGTACCTTTTAGTCAGAGGTCTGTGGTAAAGAACTGTGTGACCTGCTAGAGCTTTTGTGGAAAAGCTTAGTAGCAGGGATTCTGAACCCAGATCTGGGGGAACTAAAGATAAGGAACTGAATCTAAGGGGAAAATTCTTTTTTTGTTTACCTCAGGAGTTGAGAAAACCAGTGGCTAGCTTGAAATACAAGGCTCTGAGAGATAAGGGAGCACTGGTGGATGAAAAGTGGTATCCAGGGTCAGACCAGATCTGTGGTGATAGGAAAATCAAAGCAGAGGCTTGAAAAATAACATTATTTTAGTGTCTGAGAGCAGGAATAGCTCAGACATAGAGAGACACAGTAACTAAAAGGTTGTTAGCTGGAGAACTGCCAGAGAGAGCTGCTGAGAGAAGCAACAACATAGTTACTGGAATTAATAGCAGAAAGACAGGTCCTTTTTAAAAGCAGTACAGACACTAAAGACTTACTCACTCAGACTTAAACATGCCACCCAAACATAGCCAAAAAGGGAGTCGTGAGGCAGAAAGTTTACCTCAGGAAGTGGAGGGAAATGGAGACCCTCTAGCTCCAGTGGAACAGGAGGAGACTGATGAGGGTGTCTCAGAGAGAGAAAGTGTTCAAAGCTCCCAAGATTTTGAAAAATGGAAACTACAACAAGAATTTAAACTGAAGGAGCTAGCTATGAAAAACCAATTAGAATTGGAGAAAGTGAGGGCTGAAGAGAGAGCTAGGGAACTAGAGCAAAAGGAGAGGGATGAGGCCAGAAAAAATGGCATTTGAGCAAGAAAATACACAAAGGGAAATCAAATTTCAAATACAAATTAAAAAAATTAGAATTAGCTTCTCAAAATAACAACAATAGCAGTGCTAGTTAAAAAACTGTGCTCACGACCTAGGGTTCAAATCCCAGGTAGCCGGCTCAAGGTTGACTCAGCCTTCTATCCTTCCGAGGTCGGTAAAATGAGTACCCAGCTTGCTGGGGGAGGGCAATGTGTAGCCTGCATAATTAAATTGTAAACCGCCCAGAGAGTGCTTGAAGCGCTATGGGGCGGTATATAAGCAGCACGCTTTTGCTTTGGTGAGGGAAATGACTCAAAGATCGATCTAAAGAAATTTCCCCAATATAGGAAAGGAGATTGCCATGAATCTTTCCTCATTTCATTTGAGGGAACATGCTGGAACTTTGAGATTAAGGATGATGAAAGGATGATAGTGTTGAGATCGCAAATAAGTGGAGATTTAGCTGAACTTTCTTCTCAGATGCCTCTGGAGCAGGCTAGAGATTTTGAGTCTTATAGAAAAATGGTATATTCTAGATTTGGCATAAATGCAGAACACCTTAGAAGAAAATTTCATTCCCTTACCAAACAGCCTGAAGATTCTTATGCCCAATTAGGGGCTAAACTGATTCAATGTTTGGACAAATGGATGGAACATGAGAAAGTCACCTCTCTAGATCAAATGAAAAATGTGATTGGGTTAGAACAATTTTATTCTATTTTGCCTGTGGAACTGCGTTATTTGGCCAAGGACAAAAATTCTAAAAATGTATTAGAAGCATCTGAAAATGCTAGTTCCATTACTGAAATTAGAGATCCTAAGTTTTCTGAGGTAAAATTTAACAAGCAGAACTGGGACAACAGTAAGAGACCCTTCAATAAAAATTACGACAGTAAAATGTCAGGGAAAAGATGGCCAGCTTAGTACCTCACCTAAGTTGCCGAGGCCTAGTCCGCAGAAGCGAATGAACCCTGAGGAGGTTTAATAGATCTCCTCAGTGTGATCGAAGGACTTATAGACAGTGTTATAACTGTGATGAGTTCAGGCATATTCAATCAAATTGTGTGAAAAACAAAAATAAAAATGGAAAAATTATAATCAGACCAAAGAAGTTTACTATTTAGAACCTGTGGAAGCCACTGAAAGAGGCTGTAACAATGGTTCTGTCTCCAAGGCAACTAGCATGACAGAAAATTCTTATCTGCCACTAGCCAGAGTTGTTCAGTGCTTCCTTATAAAGGCAGAAGATATTTTATTACAGAACCCTGGTGAGAAAATTCTTATTAATGAGAAGTCTTATGTGGGAGTTCCCACATAACCCTGTGTCATCCTGGTGTGGTTCCTGAAGAACAAATGCTTCCAAACCAAACTGTGATAATCAAGGGAGTACGTTCTATGCCAGTGATTTTATCTATGGCTAAAGTAAAGATACACTATAGAAACTAGGTTGGAATTTGGGATGTGGCAATTTCTGATCAAATTCCAGCACCTTGTTTAATCAGGCTAGATCTCACTAAGCATGTGCAGAGTGCTTTTGGAGTAACATGTTTCCTGGGAGAGCAGTTAACAACCCCTGAGGGAAAAAAATGGATTCCCTAACCTCTGAATCAAACCAGGGATGCCCCAGTTTAGAGGAAAAACCTGAGATAGTAGAAATGGCTAAGGAGGTCATATTGAAAAACCCTAATAATACTTTCTGTACTGAGGAGCAGAAGGAATATATTACTTTAAATGATTGTATTAGAACACCTAATGAAAATCCCATTCCACTGACCTCTGAACACCCAGAGAGGTCTATAACTGATAAAGACCTGACATATAGAGAGGGTTTAAAGGCACCTCATTGAGGGGGAGGACCCCACCAACAGCTAATTGTCCCTGTGAAAAGTAGATAGGAGTCCTTACAAGTAGCAGAGCCAAGCTTGGGGTACTCATGGAAAGGAGAAAGGCTTGTATGAGGCCCAGGAAAGAGCTTTCTGTCCTGAGGACAAAGTAGTGGTGTTGAGACCCATAGAGAGGAGTAAATTGTTTCTGGCAAGGTCAGAACCTGTGGATTTGTTGCAGCAGCACTGGAGGGCCAAGGAGTCTAGTCGCTCTGCAGCTGCAAAATCACTTCAAACCTTGCAAGGCCAACCCCTATCTAACAAACCAAAGAATAAAGAAATAGAACCACGTGAGAATCTCAGTGCATCTAAAATAAACCAAGTTTTGAGATTGCACTTAAAAGAAACTTGCCTGTGAATGTGGAGGTGACCCATGATAGTGGTTCCCCACATAGGGAGAACTTCTCAACAAAAGTACCTGTGGGTTAATTTGTTGGTGAGGGGGAAGATGTAAGCAATAAGCTCTCAAAGAAGGACACATCCATAGATGTTCTGGAGGAGAATAAGGAACTGCCTACGCTCTCCCCAGCTGAGAAAGTGAAGCCACGAGCCAGAAAGAAAGCAGGCTTCACCCGGAAAAGGCTAGCGGGGGAACTCCAGGGGACGTCAGAGTGCCTGATGATGTCAATCGTCAGAAGAGACCATGGACTTCAGGACCAGCCCTTGTTGTGCCAGACTGCAACCAGGAGTTAATCATATACATCAATGTGTTGAGTGTGAGTCTGGGATACGTGCTGTGCCAAACGGACCACAGAAGGAATCTACACCCAGTGACTTGGATCAGCAGGGGATTCTGACCTGGTGAGAGACTTTTGTCTGCCAACATGAGGATGTGCCCATCAATTGTTTGGACGCTGCAAAGACTGAAACCCTACATTAGGGGAAGGAGGTTCATCCTTTGCACCGACCCTTTCCCTCTGGTGTGGCTACAAACTGTGGAATCCACTAACAGTAAGCTTGCAAGATGGACACGGAACCTGCAAGATTTTGACTTTGTAATCCACCACGTAAAAGAGACTCAGAGCATGGATGCTGATACCTTGCCTCGAATGCCAGGTGGATAAACAAAGTTTGTAATGTGGTATTAAATGTTCTGTTTGTGTATAGCTATGAAAAATGATTAAAATGCCAAGTTTGATGGGGATGAACTGAGAGGTGGAGAATGATGGTAAAAATAATGGTGATGTGGAGGTAATCTAATGTAAATTGTATTGATGTAAATAATGCAAAAGTTTGATATGTCTTTATTAATGCAAACACTTTAACTATATTGATTGTTTTAAATGTTTAAAGTGGTAAATTTGATTGGGGAAACATAATAATAGAGAGAGAATGGTATTATAAGGTATGCATAAATTGGTAAGTTATTGTTATAACTGCATGTACTAGGTGTTTGTATATAAGGGCAAACTGCTAGGTTTCCCCTCCTAAACAAACTTATTTAAGGGGGGAGGAATGTGGCGTCCACCCTAAGTTATGCATTATAAGTTATGCATTATTCATAAGTTATATGTTAACGTGATTTCAAGGCGGAGCTGAAGGGGCTGCTGAAGAGGCGGAGCCTGGGAGGAGTTCACTCTGAGAGTCAGAGAGAGCTAGAGAGAGGAGGATAGTTTGGGGTTTGGAGGAAGAGAGTGTTTAAGGATTAGGCAGTGATTAGTCAGAGTGTGACCAGTGTTAATTAATATAGAAGAGATTAAAGTAAAATGTTGAAGCTGGGTGGAACTTTAAGTATGTGCTTAAGAATTATTCCTGAAACCATGTGTAGTCAATAAACCTGTTTCTGTTAAAAGTCAGTACTGGATGGACCTTAGTCTTTCATAAGAAATAAGTTGATAAAGAGCTCAACTGGTGGCAGCATGTCAGAGGGCATGCTGAGATACCTTTGTGAGCTCTGTGTTTGGTGAGACAAGCAGGGGCCATGGAGCAAATGCCACAGTAGTCATACAGAGGAGGGGCAGGATTTGTTCTCAATCATCCCAGACTGCAGGACACATAATGATAGGCGCAAGTTACAGAAATGCAGATTTTGGTTGAACATCAGGAAAAACTTCCTAACTGTTGGAGCAGTACAACAATTAAACCAATGACCTTAGGAGGTTGTGAGCACTCCAACACTGGAGTAATTTCAAAGAAAATTGGACAACTATCTGTCAGAGCAGGGAGTTAGATTTGATGGTCTTATAGGCCCCTTCCCATTATTCAGTCATTCTTAATTTTATATTAAAAATAACTAAGGTTAAGTAATACAATTAGGGATTTTTAGCAGATTAAGAAGGTTTTAAACAAATTAATCTAACCAATTTCTCCATTAAAGGTTCCTGTCCTAGTTTTTAGTGTATTTATACCATCTGTTTCCTTCATACAGCTACAGTATATAACACAAGACAGTCCTTCCTCAAAGTGCCATAAATATGAACCACAATAAGCTTTCAGCCATGCCATCATGACTTCACAATATGATTGTATGCAATGCAACCTACTCTCATGTAAGTGGGTTTAGAAATGCAGCTTGAATGAATTATTTCCCTTTTTTTGTTCCAATGGTCTGGAAGATTCACATCTTTCTGTTTGTTTGGACTACAAGGCTCTTCTCCAGAGATGGTGTAATTTAATGTTTGCTTTTCATTGGAAGAACTGAGAAAAAAAATCATTTCTACTTCTGCTTCATGTTATTAATTTTAGATTTTAAAACCGAGGCTGATAGTGCCAGTTTATCAATTCCACAGACTTCTTCAGAGTATATGCCAATGTAAGGAATGTCGGACACTAGATTTACATGGCTTAATTAACTTATTTCACTAATCTTCAAATATTGGATATGCTTAAAATATTTTCTGTTTGTTTACAGTATGTGAAGAAGCACACCAGGAAAGGCCCTTTGGGATGTAGAATTTTGATTTTCAAACACCACATATAATTTTAGGAATTTTCGATACAAGAACACAAAATAGCACAGAGTGCTGTCCTCTGAAGATGCCGGCCACAGAGACTGGCAAAACGTTAGGAAGAACAACTTTCAGAACACGGCCAAAGAGCCCGAAAAAACCACAACAACCAAAATACAGAGACTTTTTTTTTAGTTATATTGCATGAAGAAAACAGCTGTAGCAAAAAGAAAAGAAAAGAAAAAGAAAGAATTTAATCCAAAATACACAACCTCTGACATTGGTTCTCAGCTTTCTAAAAAAATCAGTAGCAATGGACAGACTTGTTTTTAAAACTGCAGACATGCATCCTAGACATGGTTATTTCAATTTAGGAAATCCACAGAATGCCTCAGTGACATTTCACAATGACAGACGGCTCTTGAGTGGTAAACAAGAGGCCTGTAGGCAGGTCCTTCTGCCTGCCTTGTACAAAGGCAACCCTTTTTCATCAAATACCCTCCTGAAACAATAGGAATTCAAATCAACGCATTCCTCAAGGGGTGACAAACCCAACACTCCAGCTGGCTTCATCAGGCCTCCTTTATTTGAAATGTCATTTAATTTTCTCATGATTCTGATGGAGACTGAAAACATGCCAAATATTGCTCTGAGCATAAAGAATTGCTTCAAAAAAATCTATGAACCAAGAGGCAGAACAGGCAACAGCACAATCCTGTGAAGATTTGCTTAAAAATAAGCTCTTTTTGCAGATAGGTAGGTTGAAGGTATTCTAGGATCAACACCATCACTGAAGGATCAAGTGGCCTCAGTGCCTCAGAACACTTTTTCCACTTTCAGCTGCTTCATCAGCTGTCCAGCCCGACCTGAGCGAAACAACAAAAATATTGATAGGCCATCTAGTCTGAATCTCGGTGAGCAATTCTTTGGCTGCTGCCTTATTTCTTTGGTTGTGGAATATCGAGATTGGAAAAGTAAGGTACTTTTTGGACTATTAATCCCAGAATCCCCACACCTACCACCCACACCTACCATCACTTATTATACTGGTTGGGAAATTCTGAGACTGAATAAAAGCAAGTTTTGTGTTTTGAGTAGAAATAATCAAAGCTTGGAAGAAAATAGGAATACAGTGGGGTCTCTACTTAAGAACATCCCTACTTAAGAACAATCCAACTTAAGAACAGCTCCATTTGCTAAATTTTGCTTCTACTTGAGAACAGAAATCCAAGATAAGAACAGGAAAAAAAAACCTTTCCTGCTCTTTTTTTAACCTTAGGTCATCTTAGGTTTTAAAAAAATTCTCCCCCTAGTGGTAGAGTACGTATTAACCAGCTTTGCATTAGTTCCTATGGGAACTAATGCTTCAATGTACGAATGCACCTCTACATAACAAAAAACAACAACAAAAAAACAAACAAAAAAAAAAACCAGCCAGAACGGATTAATTGGTTTTCAGTCCATTCCTATGGGAAATTTTGCTTCAACTTAAGAACGTTTCAACTTAAGAACACCATTCCAAAACGGATTAAGTTCTGAAGTAGAGGTTCCACTGTAGTTTCTATGGATGGAAAAGAGCAGATACGGATTAAATGGTTTTCAATGCATTCCTATGGGAAATGCAGATTCAACATAAGAACTTTTCAACTTGAGAACCACCTTCCAATACAGATTAAGTTCTTAAGTAGAGACCCCACTGTAATGGAGTTACCTGTTGCTAATTACTTTGGGGGTAACAAGCAATGTAATTACAAGTACTGTAGTTGCAAGACTGCAGGAAAGAACAATATACGAACAGGTTGCTTATCTATAACTGGTTCTTTGAATGATTATCTCTGTGAATTCACACATGTGGGCCTTGCACTTCAGCAGAAGCACTCTTTGAAAATTCTAGCACTGATAAGAGTTTTGCCATATTTCCTCCACCACACAGCTCATCACCAGCTGTACCCTGACACTGCTCTTCATTTCTAATATATGGGAAACAAACAGAGGTGGATGGCTTGTTTGAGTTCACAGATGATCATATGAAGAACTACAAATAAAGGTGAGGAACAATTTTTTTCTTCATCATAAACATGGACCCTAGTGAACTTGCCAATAGAGGAGGAAGGACATTACTGAAGGACTGAGGAAAGCATTGCTTGGTCAAAAGAGGCATTGGCATAGATCTGTTTTCATTAAGCAACATTTGAGGAAAGGTGATAGCTGAGATCAGGTAGTATCTTTGTGACGTTCCAGAAGGGTGATGCCACATTAACAGGATGTCTCTACTACTGAATTAGAAGGCCTTTTCAAGGTGGGTGGAATGGGTAGCTTAGCCAGCTGATAAGCAAACATGATGGTCTCTACCATTTACATGGTGAATCTATGGGGCATAACTCCGTACCATTTCTTCTGACTACCACAGCATACGAAGAGATGTGGAAGAATGCAGTCCTAACAACGTAGTCTAATGTAGTTTGGAGACAAAAAGGAATTGTGCACCATCATACTTTGCTCTGCACAGATTTTCAGCTTGCTGGAAGGTTACAGGCATCAAGGAATATTTTGGACCAAGATTGCTGGGCAAGGTGTGCAAAAGCAATCAGAAGTGAAAACTTCACTAGTGCAGCTTCCGTTGTCTGGGTTCCACTTTCTGGAAAACTGGATCTGTTATTAAAGGTGGTTGAGATTCTAAGTTCACAATCTAGGGATGACAACCTGCTCAGTACAAAGCCTGATGGTGGCAGAGGGACAGCATCTCCTGCAAACAGATCTGCACATGAACTGAATGGCTAATGTAAGGCTGGACAGAAAGAGGCAGAACTGTAATTGCCAAAATGAGGAAAAGGAAGTTACTTTGAGTTACCCAGATAGGTCACAAGATGCTCTGAAACCACAGCCATTGATGCAGAATCATTAGTGAAAACTGAAGAAGTAGAGGCTTGGGCACACCATTTTGGGGGCAGAGCGAGAAAAGACCACATATCAGGGCAGCAGAGAGTATGAAAACAGGCAACAAAGATGTTGAGGCTGTAACCAAGTCCATCAGTGTCACATTTAGAGTATTCTTTATTTGCATTGACCATATGCCTTTACAGGTGGCACAAAAGAAGTTACTGTGACATAAAAGCTACATACTAAAATTCAGAAGATAAATACATAATCATCAAACATACATAGGTAAAGTTTTCCCTTGGCATTTAGTCCAATCATGTCTGACTCTAGGGGGTGGTGCTCATCCCAATTTCCAATCTGTAGAGTCAGCATTTGTCCATAGACAGTTTCCGTGGTCACAAGGCTAGTGTGACTAGACATGGAACGCCGTTACCTTCCCACTGTGGTGGTACCTATTTAGTTACTTTGCATTTGGAACTGCTAGGTTGGCAGGAGCTGGGACAAGTGACGGGAGCTCTCTCCGTTGCGTGGATTTGAAGTGCTAATTTTACGACCTTTCAGCCCAGAGGCTTTGCGGTTTAACCCACAGCACCACCACATCCAAAAAATTAAATAGGCAAGTCTACAAAGAATTTCAGTTTTGAAACCATATCCAACTTTATTTTAATTGCTGCTGCTAAATTTTTTTAAAGACTGTCCCGTCAACTATTTATCTAAAGGGGTGGCTAGCTAAGTCAATATCAGCACCAATACTGAACTCATGAGAATCTAATTCAGGTTCTCATATGTCCCTTGCTTGGCTTTATTGTGCTTCTTCTTGAAAAGAAAGACTAGTCTGTCAAGGGCAGCAGAAGGAATCAACAGGTATTTTGTTGCACAAGTAGAGTAGTGGATGATGAAGACAGTAGTGGATGCTGGCATTCAAAGCTGGTACCAAAGAGGCTGGTCCAGCAGAGATGCTGGAAACCAAATCTTGTGAAGAAAGACTAAAAGAACTGGGCATGTTTAGCCTTGAGAAAAGAAGAATGAGGGAAAAGAGCACTTTTCAAATACTTGAAAGGTTGCCATACAGAGGAGGAACAGATCTGTTCTCGATCATCCAAGAGTGCAGGACACATAATAATCGACTCTAGCTACAGGAAGCCAGGTTTAGGCTGAATATCAGGAAAAAAAACTTCTTATCTGTTAGAACAGTATGGCAACGGAATTAGTTACCTTATAAGGTGGTGAGTGCTCTAGTGCTAGAGACAAGCAAGAGGAAATTAGACAGCCATCTGTCAAATCTGCTTTGATTTGGATTCCTGTATTGAGCTGGAGGTTGGACTTGATAGCCACACAGGCCACTTCCAACTACAAATCCTCAGGAGTAGACCAGGTGATTCTCTCCTAAACAGAAGAGATGCTCAGAATGCCCATCCATCAGACAATCCATCCTCCATTGAAATTATGTTTTGTTACAAGCGCCTGAGAAACCACAGAATGGCCACAGATGAAAACACCAATGATGACTGCCTCTATGAAGGCAGTAAGCCCGCATGTGAGCCAATGTTCGGAAACCATGAAAAATAAATGGATGTAATAGTTATTTTCTAGTTACTTTCAAAAGTTGCCCTTGAAGGGCATTTTAAGCCATTTAAGACAATTTAGAGATATTTCAGGTGCTTCTGGAGGAGACCAATGCCCTTGATCCATTCCAATCCAGGTTCAGGCTGAGTTATGGCATGGAGATGGCACTGGTCACCCTGCAAGATGACCTTTTGAGGGAGACTGTAGCATTCACCCTTTGTTAGGTATAAGTCATGTATTATTCATGTTCTATGCAAATATGGTTGAGAGGCGGAGCCAAGAGAGAGGCTAAAAGGCAGAGCCTGAAAGGAGGAGAGTCAGAGTGAGAGAGTCAGTGAGAGTTAGTCAGAAGAGACAGAGACTGAGTTAGAGACTGGTTAAGATAAATAGAGAAGGTGGAAATTATATGGCAAGATAATAGTATGTACATCTGAAGAACTTCTGTGATTAATAAATTGGCTTCACTTTAATAAGTAAGTTTTGTTTGCATTCACAATACAAGTGTCTGATCAAACGTCATTACAGTATTTTGTGGATTGAGGTAATCCACTGGTGGCAGTGAAAGGAAAACATGACTGGAGCCTTTGTGAGGGCGCAAAAAGTAGGTGCCTCAGGGAGGTGATGGTCACAGAGACCAATAAGGGCAAAACATCCTTGTTGGTCCTCCTCAACCTATCAGTGGCCTTTGATACCATCGACCATGGTATCCTCCTGGGGAGGCCATCCAGGATAGGGATTAGAAGACAGGCCTTGGCCTGGCTCCGGTACTTCCTAGGGAACTGATCTCAAGAGAGTGCAGCTTGAGGAAATGTTATCCAGTCTGTGGACTTTCAACTGTGGAGTCCCACAGGGTTTGATAATCTTACCAATGTTGTTTAACACCTATATGAGGCCACTGGGGGAGGTCATCAGGAGCAGATGACACCCAGCTCTATCTCTCCTTCCACCCTTCTGCAGTGGATGCTGTTCCATTCCTTGAGCACTGCCTGGGGCAGCATACTGGGGTGGATGAAAGATAATAGACTGAGGCTAAAGCCAGACAAGACAGAAATCCTGCAGATGTCTGTAGTCTGGGTGCTTCCCTTCTTTTTTGGGGGGGGGGGGATTTATCTTACCGCGAAGGATGAGGTACGCAGCTTGGCTGTACTTTTGGACCCAGCGCTATCAATGGAATCTCAGAAGGTTCTGTGGTCCACACCGCCTACTTCCATCTAAGGTGGATTGTTCACTTGCATCCTTACCTTGACACCAGGTCCCTTACCATGCTGGTCCATGCATTGGTAGTCTCAAGATTAGACTACTGCAATGCTCTCTACGTGGGGCTGCCCTTGGTGCTGTCAGAGAGACTTCAGCAGGTCCCAAACTCAACCGCCAAATTATTAAGAGGGTTTAGAAGACATCAGCATATCTCCCCAACCCTGGCTGCCCTGCACTGGCTGCAATTTGTTTCTGTGCCAGCTTCAAGGTAATGGTGTTAACATTCAAAGCCCTAAAAGGTTTGAGACCTCATTATCTGGCAGAATGCCTCCTTCCGACCATATCTGCCTGTCCTGTAAGATCTTCCCAGGCTGGGCAGTTGAGAGTTTTCACCCCGAGAGAGGCCTGGAAATCAAGTGACCAGAAACTGGGGCTTCTTGGTGGTAGCCCCACAACTGTGGAATGCTCTCCCACTCGAAATCCACCTGGCAGCTTCACTAGGAACTTTCAAGTGATTGCTTAAAAGACAGGCATTCAGAGACTCTACTATACCTTGACAAAACAGCTAATGTTCAACCCTTGCCATCCTTTCCTTATTTTTATTTTAATGTTTTACTGATATTATTTTCATTAGTCTATATTGTACTGATTAATTTATACTATTGTCCTGTTATTGTACTGTTTTGTTTTTATACTCTGTTTTATTATACTGTGTAAACCACCCACATGAATGGTACAGAAATGAAATAAATAAATAAATAAATATTTTGGTAGCTTTTTACGCCATTTTATCATCAGTCCCAAATGTCAACATAAGACAGTGTTAGTGGTCTGCTCATCAAGGTTTCTTTGTCAATATCTTGCAAACATCTACAAGGTATAATATCAGATCTGGCCATGAGCACTTCTCGGCATTTTCTTAGCCTTGCAAGTAACAACGTAATGCATTAATAACATGCAACATACCAATTTACCTGTAGAATCAGAGCAGGGAAAATGAAGTAGTGAGTAATGCAACAAGGTACCTTTAAAAAATATTGTGTTAAGCTCTGGAAATTATAGAGGAAGTTGCCTTATAATAGTTATCACTCTTTAATTATCTAGCCTAGTATTTTCATAGACAACTCATGATTGAAGCAGGGGGTACCTCCTGAAATTTAGAGGTGAGATGCCTTCCATACTCTGTTCATGAGCCACTGATGCTGTCATCCACTGTGACTGGACATGTTTTACCAGGATCTTAAGCACAGGCTGTCTTTTCTATAATTTGCTACCTAGATCATCTAAGTAGAGACACTAGGGACAGAACAGGGACCATCTGCAAGGCTATGGTCCCTCCCTGAGTATTCAAGTTTTGGCAGAAGAATAAAGAGAGTGACAGATTGTAGGTTTTGTACCAACATGGGAAATCTAAATGCTAACCAGAAAAACAGAGCCGTTTTCAGCAGCAGCATTACATTTAGGTCAAGCATGCAGTGGACCACTCTATATAGCTTTATAGACCATCACTTGGGAGACAATGTGATAAAAATGCTAGAATGAATCAGTGGTACTGAAAGTTCAGCAGTATCCTGGGGAAACTGTCCCTGAAGCAAGAGAACATCATGGCTCTGGATTTTAGAACAGTGTGTTCTAAAAAAATTTAAAATAAATAGAAAAAAACACAACTTTCAGAGAAGGTGGGTTGACATTATCAGTGAAAACAATTAATGGATGAAATAGTTACAATTCTAGACTGCTGTACTAAACACCACAGAATAGAATCATGATTGTGCAGTAACTGATAATGGTATTAAATAAAAAGGAAAATGTTATGGTATTTAGATGTAAGTAGAAACAATTATTAAACAATTATTATAGTTACTTTTGATAAAAGGGGAGATAAGGTATCGCTTCTGAAGTATTAATGTTAATTGTAACTACAGCATGGTAACTATATTATTAGAGACCCTGGAACTACGTATAACTCTTGTAATTGTAATTGCAATCATTATTATTTTTAAAAAATTAATTGGAAGCTGGGCTTCTGACTGCATTCATGGAACAGATGATTTAGCAACAGAAAAAAAAGCTAAAACTGTCCAGACTCTGACATTTTCAGCCTCTTCAGTAGACCTGCAGTGTTTTCCTGAAGAGGTAATCTCTCTTACACATATGCTTTCTGTCACCTGAAGATCTTCACCGTGTCAACAGTATGCATTGAGAGACAGTGCCCATAATACGTTTTGAAAGGCCACATCTATATAAAGTGCTCTCTGACAGGCTCATGATCTTTGCCCCTCCGGTTCCAGGAAATGGGTGGTGAAACAATGGATAGAAAGGCAGCAATAATGCCAAGTTCTGGGGCAGTTTGATTATTCCGACTCTCTACACTTGTGCATCTCTTCAGGGCAAAATAAGGTACCTGTCTCAAGCAGCAAACAAGAGTAACACAAGTCAGAGCTAAAACGGCAATGCACTCTGCCCTGCATCTCCTAGAGCCTGTCTAGCAGTACTCAGGCATGATAGAGGACGCCGAACGACTGTCAGAGCTGGTGGAAGATTTAGCTAGCATCATGGTTGATCTCCGTACATGGAATTGGCAGTGCTTAGAAACATTACTTTTTTTAAAACTACAAAATCCAGGATCCCCACAGTTGGCAAGCCTACTGCCAATACTGAAGTTCAAAAAGTAACTTCCTCAAGCTCTAGGAAGGGGGCCACATCCTTCACCTCAGATAGAAAATATATTGGCTTGGTCCAGAATCTTACACTTGGAGTGATTTTTTTTTCCTGAATTCAATTTGATTTTTACAGCTTGACTAGTGTAAACAGCTATCATGTTATAATCAAAGCTTGCTCAGAAACCATCCATTGCCTAAGGGGGCTCAGATATTGCATGGCTGTGACTGAGAATTTTTAAAAAATGGTTCAAGTTTTGTTATTGCCATTGTCCCTTCCCCAAGTGAAACCACACGTGATCCCTTAATTTCATTTGACAATTGAATTGGCGAGGGGTTACAAGGAAGGGCTCTGTCACTTCCCCTGTAGCAAGGTTAGAAAAGCTTAATGAAACTTCAGAAATAGTGCTGCGTCAAAGAAAGTGCTCGAAGGGCAGCAGATGTATTGAGTTACTGTTTGTTTCTTCTGCCAGAGACGAATAACATTGAGTATATGACACAAATTATTTGGATTAGAGCCAAGTTGATTGAACTTGGGCACCACTGAAATCAATAGGACAAGATTGTCATGGTTTAGCTTAATCCCGCTGATTTCAATACAAACCAAGGACTATTTAGTCTGTAAGGCAGACCTGGGCAAAGTGCGGACATACAGCCCGCGAGCCGCTCCTGTCCGGCCCGCCGGACATCAAAACCATTTATAGTTTTTTGTCTAAAGTTGATCAGTTGCTTATCTTTAACATACCGCAAAAAACCTCTTTAGTATTTGTGAAGATTAACAAGTTTAAAATAAAAACAATCATAACATCACTGTTTCATTTTATTTTTAAGTAAAGTTGGTTCGGCCCCTGAACACAGTTCAGATTTTTCATGTGGCCCCTACAGAAATTAATTGCCCACCCCTGCTGTAAGGAATGTGATGAAGACTGACTGCAATCTATGTTTATTAGCCCAGTCCACTCCCCAGTTAAACCCCAGAGCTTCCATTTTAAAAAAACTAATATCTATCCTAATTGTATTGATATTTCCAGCAATAAATATTCCAAGTAATTGCAGAATAGTTATATAGGAAAAAAAATTCCCTTCAGTGAACCTGGGTTGACATTTATTTCAAACAACTATTTAAGCCCTTAGTGGTAGAGGCCAGAGAAGAGAAAACTATGAGCACATGCAAATTCATATTTTACTCCTTTTTTTTCTCCCTCCGTATTAGAAAGGATGAGTCAATTTTTGGAGAAGTCAACCATTTTCCCAAGGTTGTATGGATTTTTCAGCCACTGTTACATAGAGACAAAGAGAACTCTTACAATGACCAGCGCAGAGAGAGAACAAGAGAAAATAAGAGAGGAAAAACAAGAAATCTCTTCCAGAAGAGCCAAGAAATCATAGAGAAATGTAAGCCTGTATTAGGAATGCTGAATGACTAACAGGGAAGCACACTGATCAGGAGAAAATAAAGAAAAGGTAGAAACAGTACAGTATACGGAAAGACCTATACAGAAGAGATAAAAGGATGACAGACTCCTTTGAAGGGGAATCCTATGATGAAGAATTGGCAGTTGTAGAAAGTGAAGTGAAAGCTGCTCTGAAAGCATTACGAATAAATTACTTTGGGGGAGGGATAATGACGACACAATGAAGCTACAATTCAAAAGTAACATAACATGTGACAATGATATTACTGTAATGGAGAAGATTAATATGTAACATTTTCTAGTTTTAAGACACCTTTAAAGGGAATTTTATAGGTATCTTTAGAAGCATTTTAGGCAGATGTATAATTTCATGTCACTCTCTAAATCATTTTAATAAAAAAAAGTAACAACAGAGCCTTTTTAAAAACCTATTCTTACATGCTGAAGCAGATTAATAGAGCCAACATTTTGAAAATGTTCCCCTATTCAGATCTCTCACATTCCTCACAATTTGGCACATCCAGATACTGAATGCTTGAGGGATTGCAACTTATTTATTTTTTATTTTATTTTATTTATACCCCGCCCATCTGGTCTTGTGACCACTCTAGGCGGCTTTAACCCAAAAGCGCAGACTTTCTCCTATTATACCAATTGAAGATTCAGGGATTGGGAGCCTTTGGCTCAATTATCTGCCAGCCAGCACACAACACCACCACCACCACCCCCGTAACCTTGGGGCAAATGGCAACAGATTATAGCAATTGTAGTCCAAACCATTTTGAGGGCCAAAAGTTTACCAAGCCCTGTTATAACCTGTGCATCAATGCTCAATGGAGGTCACATCCAGCCCATTTCTCCCTCCCACAGTGGACTCAGTTACTTTGGGCAGGACAAGAAGTTTTAGCCTAATGGAGGGCATGAGGTTGCAGAAGTTTGCAGCTGATTGTGACTATCATAAAATCAGAACTTGGTACTTACACACACACACAGAGAGAGAGAGAGAGAGAGAGCCTTTGAATTCCCCCTTAGTGGTTGAGGGATTCTGGGAGTCATAGTTGAAAAAAAGGACATCCAAGCTCTGTATGAAGCCATATCGATAAATAAGACTCATGCTTATTTAGTCCAGGGATGGAAAACACTACAGCACATCCACATGCGTGAATACATTCTCCTGGGACATCAAGATGAAGAGGTATTTGATGAGAGGGGACAGAGATGCAACACAGCACTTTTAATCATTGGGATGTATGTGGATTTGGAAGCTGATTCCACCTCCTCCATGAGGCAAAGCTGTCATTCAAAGAACTGTTTACCACCTACTGAGGAGATCACAGCTGGCTGGGACTAAATGAACATTGGCACGTGCCACATTCAGGAATTCACAACTTGGAACAATAGAATGTGCGAAATTTTAAAATGCTACACTTCCTTCTATTGGCCCAATGCTGCAGTAACACTGTCTAGAGATGTCCTTAGGAACAGACATAAATGGGGGGGGGGGGAGGGAAACAGACAAGATGCCAGAAGAACAGATTGAAAGGAGGCTTACCTTGTAGAAGCAGACTTAAGAATTTCAAGATCCTTGATGTTTCTCTCCTATTCCCATACTTTGGAAGTCCCTCTGTTTCATCTGAAAGAATATTAATGGGAGGAATAAATCATTACAACATTATATTATGTATTCAAAGAAGCAGCAGAAGTCCAGAATCGTCCTTTAGCTATGGACACATGCCAGTTTTCTCCATCAACAAAGACATCCCCTGAACTTCAAAGGTAACAACAGTGGCCAGTCGCTGGAACCATAGCCAACAGGGAGGTCCTGCACATTTTGGTGGAGACAGAGTTTGCAAATGTTATGGTTTCAGATGACGGTACCCAGATTGCTTCAGCGAATTGTTCCAAAAAAATACTCACATGGAGACAGGAGAGAGATGGGAAGACATGGATAAGAAACACTGGTTTGACGATTTGTGCCGGTTGAGCCAACGGCTGAACAGCTATTCCACATTCGGCACCCTGCCTCCTCGAGCGAGAACCCACTTGGAAGCAGCACCCCCAGCTTCCCTGCCTTCCTCTGAGGGAGCAACCGCCAGAGGGGGTGGAGTGCTAAACCGTAGAACACCTGTTAGGAAATTGGCCAAACTGGCAGTTCATGCCCATCTCTATGGGGAACACTATACATTCTCCAACCTCAGCCACACCTACTACCATGCCTTGGCTCCACAGATGCCCTAGATTCAACGGTTACTCAAATAGCCAGCTGAGGAGCAGCAGGGCTCTGGAGGAAGCATGCAGAAGCAAGAGTCCTCTGCAGCTGTCATGGTGAAAGGTGAGCTGGCTTTTTCTTGACTGGGGAGGGGGGTTTCCACTGGAGGCTGGGAATTATAAGAGGACCGATTAGTAAAACTGCCAGTTGATGTTTACCTGATATTGCCTCCATCTCTGCTTCTTTCCCTTTCGCTCTTGGGGGTGAAAGCTCTCCTGGAGTCTGCCAACAGCCAAGCCTCAAACTGCAGGGCAGTCCAACTCTGCTCTGGACCAAAATAAGTCCCCCAAGGGATGGGAGCACGGAATTCTGAAGAGCAACAGGCTTGGAAGAACTGGCAGTTGGTGAGAGAGATCTGGGCCAATGGGCATCCGAGGAAGGGGAGCCATGGAAGTTTGAAGAATAACACTACTTTGGATAACTGACAGTTGGTGGAAAACTGTTGGAAGCAGGGGAGGGGGAGAGGGAGGGAGGAAAAAACAGGATTGCTGGATGTGTTTTGTTTTGCTTGGCTGACAATAACAATATTACTAATGGGTTATATTGTGGAACAGAATGATCTTAGATTAATTCATCACATCAACAACCTGAAGTTTATAATTTGATATTTCTCAGTTCATGGACTTGCCATTTTTAGTTCTCCCATGCAGTTAAACTAAATCCCTGTGTTGTCCTTGCTACATGAACACGTGCAATCCTTTCTTTTACTTTGGATGTAAATGTTTAGTTCTCTTTATTCTAGTTATTAACTTTCCATTGATGAGCAAGCTTTATGTGGATGATTTAATTCAAAGAAACTATTCAGTTTGCATTTCGGTTGTGCTACACCCACAATACAAATGCGCACAATTACCATTGCTTGGTCAGCAGCTCTCTGCAATTTCAGAGCCCAATCCCTGGGCTAGAGTGGGAGCGGGGGGGGGGGCCCTCTGGGCGTCAGAGGGCTATGGCTTGCAGGAGGTATGGGAGTGCTCCTGGAGAAGCTGAGCACGGAAAGAGATATATGGGGAAGTCAGGCAAGTGGGCCCCGAGTCCCCATATGAATTAGCACCTCTGTCATTTAAGATGCAGCTTGTATTACCATTTGGCTTCTTTCTTTTTCTTTTCAGTCTTCATGTGCTTCCAAAGCTGTCTTTAGCTGGCAGAGACTCCCATCCACCTGCTTTTTGGTACTTGTACTGTACTGCTAGCAATCAAGCACCAATCTGCTCAGCTGTCATTTATGTCCCTTTAGTATTTATATAATTCTTCTATGTTCACATGGAGCCACCCTCTTAAAAGGACAAACACACCAGCGACAGCCCAAGCTCTCCTGCTGCCTGAAGCAGGCAGTTGTGCGTTAACCCCCACACTGCAGTACGAACAGCCCCATATCATGGCAAATATACCTCCCCCCTTTCATCATGCACCATTAGAGGCTGTCAGGGAGTAGGGGTGGCTGCAAAAGGCGGCGGCTGTGCCACAACAGCTCTTTAGAAAGTAAAAAGGAAGAGGAGGTGGCAACATGATTGCCCTCTGCACCAGTGCCCCCAATACATCTGGTCCTATTCCCATCATCATCTCTCCCCATCAATGGCATCTTCTATAAGCAGTGAGAGGGAGGGAGTTCTGCTGGCCACAAGAAGCAGGTGTCCTCTAGGGATGTGCCATTTGTTTCTGTTTTGCTTTGGGGCTTTTTTTTGTGGGGTTTGAGGGGCAAATCCCAGAATTTTCCAAGAATTCCCCAGGAAGAATTATTGGAAATACATGCCTGCAAATACCTTCATGTCATTCACCTGGAGAAAGGTTGAGGCCTCTTCTAGGCCTTAATTCCTGCCCTATTGATTCCAGGGTGTGTGTGTGTGTGCCCTCAAGAGTTACCTTCCTCTAGAGCAGTGGTCCCCAACCTTGGGCCTCCAGATGTTCTTGGACTTCAACTCCCAGAAATCCTGTCCAGCAGAGGTGGTGGCGAAAGCTTCTGGGAGTTGTAGTCCAAGAATATCTGGAGGCCCAAGGTTGGGAACCATTGCTCTAGAGCACTGGTTCTTAACCTTGGGTTACTCAGGAGTTTTGGACTGCAACTCCCAGAAGCCTTCAGCACCAGCTGTCCTGACTAGGGTTTCTGGGAGTTGCAGTTCAAAAGCATCTGAGTAACAAAGGTTAAGAACCACTGCTCTAGAGCATAGGGCAACAAGACTACCACCCTTGAGAAGCAGTAGGGCAGGAAAGAAGACTTAGAAGAGGCCTCAGCCTTTCTCCAGGTGAGTAAAATGAAGAGCTCTGTAAGTGTGTTTGCTGATTGGAACTCCCAGAATTCAGGCTAGGGAATTCTTGGAAAATTCTGGGATTTAGAGTCAAAAACCACCACAAACAACAACAAAACAATACCACGATTCTACACCATTTCACTCACACAAGCACAAGTCAGCCATGTGGATTCTGGCCTAAATGTATCTTTAGCTCCTACTTGTTATCATGATATGAGCATGTGCAAGAAAAGACCTCACTTTAGTTAGAAATTGCATATGCTGTTATTCTTATTTGACGAGGTGCTGTACACTAGTGCTCCAGGCTTTGTCAGTGGAACCCTCCCCCATCATTACATGAATTCATCAGAGAAGTAGCAACATGTGCAGGAGAATCACAGACAATGTGTTTGTGGAGGTTTCTGAGCACAGGAATAAAAATCACTTGTTGAACTGGCAAACAACATGTAAAATTTGAAAATAAATAAGAAAGGGTTGGTTTGTACTGTGATTTGGGACTTCCTAGACTCTTTCATATACAGTATGCACTAAATAAGATACTTCTATCAAATGAGGGACTTCTACAGATATGTGCAAGGTTCATGGAAGCACATGTTTTCTCTACCAAAGGTCTATTCTTTAATTGGATCTATTATTTCACATGTTTCAGGGAACACACCAAAATACACTGAAAAGGTGTTTTCAAGAACATTTTCAAAGTGCCACCGAAGAGGGATCCCTTGAGAGGAGAGGAGAGGAGAGAAGAGAGAAAGCAAACACACCAGGAAACTTTGTCTTTGGTGAACACTCTACAAAATGATACTACTGTACAAAGAAGAAATGTTAAATAAATGGCCCGTCAAAAGACCCAGACATTCATTTCCTTGAGGAGGAATTCTTACTATGGTCAAAATACAGAGAGAAAAGATGGCCAAAGAAACAAGGGTATTGTTGTATATGAACTTCTTTAGATAACTCTAAATGATTTGAACATAAGCAAAACATGGTGTGGCGTTTGCCCTCGTGGCCCCTGCTTGTTTCCCCAAACACAGAGCTCACAAGGTACCTCAGCACGCCCTCTAATACACTGCCACCAGTTGATCTCTGTTATCAACATATTTTACTTAGCAAAGATGAAGGTCCATCCAGTTCTGACTTTTCAACAAAACAGGTTTATTAATTACATGTGGTTTCTGGAACAATTCATAAGCACATTCTTCAAGATTCATCAATCATCAATATTAACCTTCTCTATTAATTATCACAGGTTATACTCTAACTAATCACTCCTCAGACCCCCAACCTATCCTTCTCACTCTGATTCCAGACTCAGACTCTGACTGACTGATTCTCTCAGGCTCCGCCTTTTAACATCTCCTTCAGCCCCACCTCTTAACCTCATCAACATATAACATGAATAATGCATTACTGTGTTCTAACTTAGGGTGAATGATACACATGGGGTCTGGAATGACTCTTCTCTCCAGGTTGCTTCTGGGTATAAGCAGATCCTCTCCATCCCCAGGCTAACAACACAGCCAAAGCTGTGTTCGGAAGGAATCATGATATGATCTAAGTGATGAGGTTCCATCAAAAGTGACACCAGGGAAGATGTGGTTGTTTGACTTAGAAATATATGAAGATGATTAGTATTGTCACTGGACATTCTTCTGTAACTCTCAGGATGCTAATGCCTGTTGGGACTCTTTTATACTGTATACTGTTTTGGTCCCCACATGATGAGCAATGCTGGCCAGCTAATCTAGACACTATTTGTAATTTCTTATAGCATCCCTCATTGGGCATTGTATTGGAAAACTATGCACATTTTTAAAGGAGGCTGGAGCTCAACAGCTTTTGCATCCAGAAAAGTACCACCTCCAGAATCAAATACAAGTGGTGTGGTGGATCAAGAGCAGGCAAGGTTGGTATGCTTAGATTAGGCATCCTTCAGTCTCGAGATACTATGGTAACGTGCTCTGAATAGAGGACTTGGAACAGTGTCTAGTGTGGCTGAGGAGGCCAATTCAATAGTGACCGTCCCTTCCACACTGAAAACAAATACAATTTGTCTCCTTTCCAGCTCCCTGATTTTGCTGCTTTCAGGATGGCCTCTTGGCCTCGGCCTGCTGGACAAGGGTCTCTTCAAATTGGGAGGGGCCATGCTACACCGCCTGCCTCCAGGCTGAATGCTCAGAGGTCAAGGTTTCCCCTCTGTTGAGGTCCATTCCTAAGGCCTTCAGAGCCCGCTTGCAGATCTCCTTGTATCGCAGCTGTGGTCTCCCTCTGGGGCGATTTCCCTGCACTAATTCTTTGTACAGGAGATCTTTTGGAATACAACCACCAGCCATTCTCACGACATGCCCAAGCCAATGTAGACATGGCTGTTTCAGTCATGTATACATGCTAAAAATTCCAGCTCGTTCCAGGATTACTCTATTTGGAACTTTGTCCTGCCAGGTGATACCAAAAATGCATCAGAGACAATGCATATGGAAGGTGTTCAGCTTCCTCTCCTGTTGTGCACAAAGGGTTCAGGACTCACTGCAATACAGGAGTGTGCTCAGGACACAGGCTCTATAGACCTGTATCTTGATACATGCTGTCAGCTTCTTATTACACCTTTGTGAGTCTAGAGAACATGGTAGCTACTTTGCCAATGCGTTTATCCAGCTTGACATCTAGGGAGAGAATGTCAGAGATCGCTGAGCCAAGGTACACAAAGTCATGAAAAACCTCCAATTCTTGCATGGGGATGGTAATAGAAGGTGAGTCCACATCCTGGTCCATGACTTGTGTTTCCTTCAGGCTGATTGTTAGTCCAAAGTCTTGGCAGACCTTGCTAAAATGATTCATGAGTTGTTGGAGGTCTTCAGCAGAGTGGGCAACAACAGCTGCATCATCGGCGAAGAGGAAGTCCTGCATGCATTTCAGCTGGACTTTGGTCTTTGCTCTCAATCTAGAGAGATTAAAGAGCTTTCCGTCTGATCTAGTTCGGAGATAGACACCTTCTGTTGCAGTTCCAAAGGTGTGCTTCAGCATGACAACAAAAAAGATCCCCAAAAGGGTTGGTGCAAGGACACAGCCCTGTTTCACTCCACTTTGGATGTCAAAGGGATCTGTTGAGCCATCAAAAACTACAGTGCCCTTCATATCCTCATGAAAGGACCTGATGATGTTAAGGAGTTGAGGTGGACATCCAATCTTGGGAAGTATTTTAAAAAGGCCGTCCCTGCTAACCAAATCAAAGGCCTTTGTGAGATCTATGAAGGCCACAGAGAGTGGCTGTTGTTCCCTGCATTTCTCCTGCAACTGTCTGAGGGAGAATACCATGTCAGTGGTGGATCTTTTAGCTCGAAATCCACACTGTGATTCTGGATAGACTCTGTTGGCAAGCACCTGGAGCCTCTTCAGTACAACACAGGCAAGCAGCTTCCCTACAATGCTGAGAAGAGAGATGCCGCAGTAGTTATTGCAGTCACCCCTGTCACCTTTGTTTTTGTACAATGTGACGAAGTTTGCATCCTTCTTGGTGTGCTGGGACTTGGCATTTAGCAGGGACCACAGTACCATTTGCTACCTCCCGCTTCCTTCTTCCAGTCTTCACAGCTTTGAAACAAAAATACTTCATTGTGAGCCACCACTGCTGCAATACAAAGTATTCTAGGTCATTTGGATCTTAAACAGGCAATTAAGATCCATTAGTTGTATAAAAGGCAGTGTTAAGTAGGGATGAAACTGTTAGAACTGTTTCACTGATACAAATAAACTCCAGGAGTACTCAATAATTTCCTCTAGGGACATATTTACAACAGGTAGAAAGAAGACCCTAGTCCTTCCAATCCGTATCATTACAGCTTTCTACATGTGGGAAATTATATGCCTGCAGCAGGAACTTTCTGCTGAATAGCCTGGAACATCATGATTCTTGCTTATGTGAAAAGCTACATTAGAACAGAAAAGTATCAGCTGCAGATGTATTACTTTCAATCTGTACAATATAACAACAAATGGGGAAGACTTGGACCTCTCTAAACATAGCAAGTGAACCTGCAGAGCTAATAACTAAATAGTCCTAACACTGCCTGCATTTTTTGCATATGGCTCCTTGCTGGTTCTGTCACAGTAAGTACCTGATTTTAAACCTCACCATCCATGCTTAGAATAGGATTTTCAAAAACATCCAGCTGGCCATTGTTTAAAATTAGAAGCTTCTGAACTTCCAGGAACAATGGTTTGATCTCAAAGAGTTCTTTTGTTATTCAAGGAAGAATAAGATCATTCAATGAAACTGTTCTTCCATATCCAGTCATGTAAGTATTTTAGCAATTTCCAGTGCTACAGAATTTGGAAGATAGCAATGACAAACCCAATCCAATGATCAGACATATTTTTCATCACACTGACCCATCCTCAAAATGCAGTGGAAGGCTGACCTTGATTGATTCCTTCTCCATTAAAAACATTTTAAAATGATAAGGAGACCAGACCTATTCTATTCTTTGATATACTTGTTTTCTATAGGTGAGGGATTTAGTACTATGAGCAGCAGTAAAAGTAGTGCAAAAAAGCATTCCATTGTATGCACTCCTAGCAGTACCTTGAAGGAGTACATCATTGGTTCAACATGATCACCTTACTGAGTATTAAGTCTAAGATCTATGATAACAAAGCAAACAGAAGCACTGTAGCAAATGTAAGAAGCTGAATGATCAGCTAGAAAGTGTTTACTCCAATACTGAGTAGGAGATGTGCAGAACAATTGTCAAGATGTGAAATTTTATGTGTATATAGATTGTTAAAATAATTAATGGAAGGTGTAGAAAAAGCAGCCCTGAAAATGTACATTGTACTTTTAAAATGAGGCTTGAACAGCAGTTTACCCAAAGTCACTGTGAAAACAATCAACCAGTTCTCCAGCTGAGCAAGGTCAGTGTACCATAACATTCCTGACAGTTTAATCTGTTTTACAAATGACAGCAAATTGTAAACAAAAGAGAGAATTGAAAGTGAACTGAAAGAATTGAAAAAGTAGACCTTTGGTCTAGATGGGCGGGATAGAAATCCAGTAAATAAATAAATAAATAAATAAATAAATAAATAAATAAATAAATAAATAAATAAATAAATAAATAAATAAATAAATAAATAAATAAATAAATAAATAAATAAATAAATATTTTGTAATTGGTAAAATGTTGCAGTGTGTTAATATGACCTGAGAGGGCATTTGCAGGTCCTCTAACTTGCACCCAGTAACTATAGTACTCTGGTTTTATAGTACTTTGGTGTACCAGATATTTTACAATACAGGCCTTTATTTCTCCAGGCTTTACACAATTTTAGACACAACAGTTATGTTTATTATCTTAGTGGCTGCCTGCCAGACTCTGAGTTATAAGCCCGTAGAGTTGCAGAATGTGGAAAAACAATAGAGATTCATATTTTGAAAAATTTCTTTCAGGCCCCTATAACTTGAAGGGCCTGGAAAACAGAGTGTTTATAGTTGAAAGGGAAAGGAAAACAACTGAAAGAACGATAGAGGCAGATAGGAGACATGAACATTGTAACAGCCACCTTATACCTCACAAAGGGGCAGTTACATCACACTCAATCATTCTTCGTTTCCACTGCCACCAACCATTCCCTCAAATAAAGCTTCAGGCCAAAGTATGATTTCAAAATAAAAACTTAGGTTTATTGTATACAAACAAAAGGAATGGTAAATCACTTGAATATAAATAATAAAGCAATCACTATAATAATTTAACAATCACACACACACTCTCACAGACCCTCACTAGATAGCACAGTTCTTATCTCACAGAATCTCCAATCCCTATCTCCCTATCTCAACCCTATCTCCAAGCCCTATCTGCCCTATCTGAATCTCTCACACCATTCACTCCCCCTTATATACAACAGCTCCACCCCTTATGTCCCACCCTCCGTCACGCCATTGGCAGATGACACACAGTTTCAGCAGTGATGGGCACGTGATGTCATAGCTGTCTGTAACACACATCACTAATCAACTCATCAACACAAGGCAATATAACTCCATGCTACACCATACACACTGGATACCAACTACAATTATGTAACAATAACAGTGGCAGCAGATGAGGACAATATGGATTTTCCTCTATAGATTCAAATTGGACTAGATGGGTGAGCACTTACAGTAATTTTCTATGTGTGTTTTAATATGCTTTAAACATTTTAATATTTTAAAATATGTATTCCCAGGTTTTTTAATGTACCTCTGCATTATAAATGAAACATTCTTACTGTTCTTTTTTTAAAGTCTTAAAATATATTCCCACTGTATTTTGGATTGAATTTTAACTTAGGCATTTGCCTACACCTTAAGCTTAGTTTTCATATATTTTTAAGTATTTATGCCTACAGTTTTATATAGTTGTTAGACTTTTGGATGTTTCCAATATTTGGAATATTATGTTGTGCTTATGGAACATAGGAGAAATGAAGATATATAAAACTTGTAGAATTAGACAAACGGATGTTGCCAGAATTATTGCAACAGTGAAAAGACTTATACACAGATAAAAGCTGCTATGATTGGAAAACACTGTCTGATCTCATTCTGGGATTCCAGAATGGTGAACACAGGCTTCTGATTTTTACCTTGGGGTCTATAAAGTTGGCAGGGTGGTGGTTTTTCTCTCCACCTTTCCCACTATGCTGTGGTTCTGAGGACCCCTTGCATCCAGGTCTTACTGAAAAAGGTGCCCGTGTGTGTGTGTTTAGTCGTTTAGTCGTGTCCGACTCTTTGTGACCCCATGGACCAGAGCACGCCAGGCCCTCCTGTCTTCTACTGCCTCCCGGAGTTGTGTCAGGTTCATGTTGGTTGCTTCACAGACACTGTCCAGCCATCTCATCCTCGGTCGTCCCCTTCTCCTCTTGCCATCACACCTTCCTAACATCAAGGTTTTTTCCAAGGACTCTTTTCTTCTCATGAAATGGCCAAAGTACTGGAGCCTCAGCTTCAGGATCTGTCCTTCCAGTGAGCACTCAGGGTTGATTTCCTTTACAATTGATAGGTTTGTTCTCTTTGCAGTCCAGGGGATTCTCAAGAGCCTCCTCCAGCACCACAATTCAAAGGCATCAATTCTTCGGCGGTCTGCTTTCTTTATGGTCCAGCTCTCACTTCCATACATCACGACAGGAAAAACCATAGCTTTGACTATTCGGACTTTTGTTGGCAAGGTGATGTCTCTGCTTTTCAAGATGCTGTCAAGATTTGTCATCGCTTTCCTCCCAAGAAGAAGGCGTCTTTTAATTTCAGGGCTGCTGTCTCCATCTGCAGTGATCATGGAGCCCAGGAAGATAAAATTTGACACTGCCTCCATATCTTCCCCTTCTATTTCCCAGGAGGTGATGGGACCAGTGGCCATGATCTTAGTTTTTTTGATGTTGAGTTTCAGACCATTTTTTGCACTCTCCTCTTTCACTCTCATTACAAGGTTCTTTAATTCCTCCTCACTTTCTGACATCAGAGTGGTATCATCTGCATATCGGAGGTTGTTGATATTTCTTCCGGCAATCTTAATTCCGGCTTGGGTTTCTTCCAGTCCAGCCTTCCGCATGATGTATTCTGCATATAAGTTAAATAAGCTGGGGGACAATATACAGCCTTGCCGTACTCCTTTCCCAATTTTGAACCAATCAGTTGTTCCATGACCAGTTCTAACTGTTGCTTCCTGTCCCACATATAGGTTTCTCAGGAGACAGATAAAGTGGTCAGGCACTCCCATTTCTTTAAGAACTTGCCATAGTTTGTTGTGGTCCACACAGTCAAAGGCTTTCGCATAGTCAATGAAGCAGAAGTAGATATTTTTCTGGAACTCTCTGGCTTTCTCCATAATCCAGCGCAAGTTAGCAATTTGGTCTCGAGTTCCTCTGCCTCTTCGGAATCCAGCTTGTACTTCTGGGAGTTCTCGGTCCACATACTGCTGAAGCCTACCTTGCAGGATTTTGAGCATAACCTTGCTAGCGTGCGAAATGAGTGCAATTGTTCGGTAGTTGGAGCATTCTTTGGCACTGCCTTTCTTTGGGATTGGGATGTAGACTGATCTTTTCCAATCCTCTGGCCACTGTTGGGTTTTCCAAACTTGCTGGCATATTGAATGTAGCACCTTAACAGCATCATCTTTCAAGATTTTAAATAGTTCAACTGGGATGCCATCACCTCCACTGGCCTTGTTGTTAGCCAGGCTTTCTAAGGCCCACTTGACTTCACTCTCCAGGATGTCTGGCTCAAGGTCAGCAACTACAAATGCTCAAATGCAAAACATGAAACAGCCCTTCCTTCAGCAGCCCTACCCAAGCCATTTGACCTTTCCACAAAATGTTACGCCATTTGACCAGAGCTAATCAAAAAGGTGCCCAGCCTCAGTGAAATTGAACAGAGTAGTGCAAACAAATGGGACATGGCCAAGACTTCTTTCGGTGTGGAGAAATGATACAGGCTTCACAGTTCTCACCATGTTGCCCCTGAAGACAACTAATTCCGTCTGGCCAAAGGTGGGCTCAGCCCTGATTAGGAGTAATGTAGGTAGATGAGAGAAATAACTTCCAACAAGATACTAGGCATGCTGAAGATACCAAGTTTCCCTAGAACTCCCTACTTGACAAAAGCAAGACCTCTCTACTTTAAGCCATCCCAGATTTGACAATCTGCCCAATCAAAGTCCAGTTAATGGGAAAAGAACCATCAGGAGGAGGAGCAAGCAGGGCCCTTACCTACAAGCAGTCAGTGCCTAAACAATGCAGAAAGTCAACAGCCCTGGTGATGGCTGGCTCCACTTTTCTTCCGTGCATTGTGTTACAGCAGTTATTTCCACATTCATTTCTATAAACCTCGAAATCAGCATTTACAAATTGGCATCCTCTTGTCCTCTAGCTTAGTCAAATATAACTGACCACTTGATGTTAGGGGTGCATCATCTTGTCTAAAATCAAACAACCTGCAGCTTGCCTTTCCCTTCTAACCCATATGCACCTATACTGTACAATTCTTAACATGTGAGAAAAATGTGTGTGTTTGTCCATTTAAACCCCCACACCCTTTCACACCTACCCATCCCATGCTCACCTACACACCATTTTGTGTTACAGTGTACAACATGTTTGTTTATGTGTAGCAAATGAGGCAGGAAAAAGGTGTCTGTGAAACAGCAAACAGATGCTTCCTGAGTGAGCAGTGAATGCAAAATTAATGTTTAATTTTGGATACAAAATATCTTCCCTAAACATTTTGTGGATCCAATTTAGATGCACAACCAGGCATGCAAAATCCTTATTACATACACACTGGATACTTAAATAGCGTTATCTACTCAGGCAAATTACACCTTTGTATAAACTAGCAGCCATATCTGTCCATGGCTGGTTCTAAATGGTCAAAATCTGCAAAACCTTTGCGGGGGAAAAGAGGTCAGATCATGCAATTGAGATGTTTAATAAATGCTAGAGAATTCAGAGATACTTTTTAAACATCACAGTCAAGAATTCATACATTGGATTGGATCTAAAGACAGTTACTAGCAATGTTCTACACACATTTGTGCAAGAATTGTACACTGTGCAACAATATGTAGGTGCTTGAGTCATGGGCTTGTACCAGAGGCTGCACAGACAGAAAAACTTTGCTCCTGTAAATGCTCAAATGCAAAACATGAAACAGCCCTTCCTTCAGCAGCCCTACAAAAGCCATTTGACCTTTCCACAAAATGTTACGCCATTTGACCAGAGCTAATCAGATCTGCTTAGTTGCTGATTTTAATTAATGAAGAAGTTCCAGCCTTTTGTAATTTGATTTTAGAGCTTCTCTTTGGCACTCACCTTTTTAAAAGTGAGGCCTCTTGCTCCACTGCAGTTAACTGCAATGCTCTCAAGCCAGGTGGATGAACAAGCTTAGACTGTGGTGATCATAAAAAATGAAGAGCTACTTGGGGTTCATCCATTCATTATGAAAGAGCTTTGAGCTGCACGTGCAACCGTTCAGCAAGCAGGGCTATAGAAACCTCTAGATCTAGATTTCACTGTGTGTCTTCAGCTTTTGCCTGCAACTCAAGCTGTCCTTTTATTTTTAAAAAAATATATATTATATTTTAGCCTTCTTGGAAGTCTCCACACTCAAAAACCTTCTACATCTTTTCCTCATAGACTAAAGAATGTCCATGCATATTTTTCAACTACAGTACATGCATTTTCAAATATATGCATTTTCAAGTATTTGCATATTTAAAAGGGACCTTTTGTTATATGTTTTTATTTCATTCTCTTTGAGGTACACAGCTGCTCTTGCAAATGATCAGATGTCTGAGAAAAGGTGTACTTTATCAAGCGAAAGGTCTTGGAAGATGCAAATAGAATACTATTCTCACGAAGCTCCACCACAATCAAATTCCTTCTCATCCCTATCAGTACATATATATGCAGTGTGAAACTGCAAGAGAGAATTCACAGATGATCGATGTAGGCTGAAAGTGTCACACTGAACTTATTGACTTCAGCCAAATTATATGAGATGCTAGTTATCCCTTCAGAGGTGCTGACCTTCAAATTTTCCAAACTTTGAAGTTTCCATGTCTACACAATCAATTTACATCTCAACTTGCCCCGTTCTCTACTTCCCAGTGACCAAACACCAGGCAAACACAAGCTACTTTGCAACTTTCAGAGCACAGTAAACCTTGAGCTTGGATAATCAAAGGAATGTTACCTCTTATCAAAACTACAATTCCAGTTGTGAAGAAAATGTCTCGTATAGTCTGACTCAGAGTATCTGTTAATTGTACTGTCTGCAGTGAGCTAACACTGGGGTAGCAGAAAACCATAACTTCCCATAATTCCTTTCTCTATATTCTATAGCCTATCTGGGCACGAACTTTAAAAGGTGCATCTTCACCCATTCCCACTTTCAAGTCACTCTATCAGAATAAAAAGCAGCAAAACATGATTTTAAGTGGAAGTGACATTACCAAGCATTGACAGTGCTACCAATACTATAAACAGTTTAAACAGGGCAGGGGAGTGCTAAATATTGTTCTGGTCCAAATGCTATGTATTCTAGGACTGGCCTGCTTCATGAAGTGTAGCAACAACTTAGGTTTGAGCCAAAACTCCTCCTCACAGAAGTTGTCACAGTGCTTTCTCTGAGTGGCCTTCTCCTGCCATACACATGGACAACCTTAACCATCTGTCTGAACTGTTAGCTATGCAAATAATGGCAGATTCAAAACTGGTGGTGGCGCTGTGGGCTAAACCGCAGAAGCCTGTGCTGTAGGGTCAGAAGACCAAGCAGTCGTAAGATCGAATCCACGCGACGGAGTGAGCGCCCGTTGCTTGTCCTAGCTCCCGCCAACCTAGCGGTTCGAAAGCATGCAAATCCGAGTAGATAAATAGGTACCATCTCAGTGAGAAGGTAAACAGCGTTCTGTGTGTAAATCACACTGGCCATGTGACCACGGAAAGATTGTCTTCGGACAAACGCTGGCTCTATGGCTTGAAGAGCGGGATGAGCGCCGCCCCCTAGAGTCGGACACGACTGGACAAAAATTGTCAAGGGGAACCTTTACCTTTACCAAAACTTTCAGATAACGAGCAACACATTCACATTATTCAATGATATCTCAATGGGTGTATTCGGATAACTCTTCCCCTCCCTCCTCCAAAGTGCGTTGACATTTCCAGTTGCTATGGTAGGGGAATAAATTCAAAGGAGGGCAGAGGCAGATGTTTTACAGCATGCTGCATGTGGCTCAAAAGTGAATATACTGTACACTGTTGGTTTTGATGGAAGAATGAAAGTCTATTCAAAGTGCAAGCCACTTTTACCACACTTTGGAACATATCCTGTCTTCACTTGTTGCTAGTCTGAAGGAGTCTAGGACATGGGTCCAGGGACTGTCACCTGGACTGTCACCTGGACATTTTACCTGTTGCTTCAGCTATACCAAACCTACAGTAAACCTACAGTTGGAAGAACACCAGCTTAGAAGAGGTGGAGAGCCTCAGTCAGTAAGAAACAGCCAAGGGTTTGACATAAAGTATCTGCATGTTAAATCATGAATTTTCTGGAGTAGGGTTCACTGTGGTGGGTAACTTTTGGTGGGGAAAATGGTGGGGTGTTTTGAACCAAAAACCACCACAAACACCACCTCCATCCCAATTCTCATTCCTGCAGGTTTGTTGCATAGCTACCTACATATTCCTGAGTTTAGGGTGAGTCACTGTCAAGTTATGCCACCTACTGATCGATAGATCTTGACTTCGCACTTCTAAACCCTCTTCTCTCCTTAATTTATGAAGCTTCATCTTTTGTACATTGAGGTCTGAAAATAGTATATCAGTAAAACTGTCATTCTCCGCTACTCAGTAACACCTTTCTGGACAGCTTCCAAAGCCGCCTGGGCAGCTAAACAGTACAGCCTCCTTTTAAAATGCACAACATCCATTGCCAGATTAAAGTGACAGTCCAACACAGACTAAGAACCAGGGACCACTTCCCATACCTTTAGAACACCTAATGCACAAATGTTTTTGTTACACACGGTCAAGTGGTTCCTCCTCACGGAGAGGGTCCTTTCAGTTGAAACTGGGGCTTGCTGTAGTGCTCTTTTCCTAAGACAGTGGTTCCAAACCTCTGGGCCTTGAAATGTTTTAGACTTCAGATCCCAGATGCCCTAACCACTCACCATGCTGGCCGGGGCTCCTGGGAATTGAAGTCCAAAACATGGAATGACCAAAGTTGGGAAACCCACTGTTTTCTGGCACTCTCAAAAAGGAACAGCCGTCTCAATAGCAAGCCTAGCTTTAATTCTTCATCACATGCAATCTCCCAATACACATAACATTTTAACTATATGGCAGGAGTTTTGTGCATTTACACATGCATAAAACTAGAGAATCTTGACTCATGAGACTATAAAAAGAGCCCTGCTGCATCACACCGAAGGCTTTTCTAGTCCAGCATTCTGCTCCCAGGTAGATGTCCCGTCCTTCTACTAGCATAGCCTTGCAACTGATACACAGATATCAGACCTGCAACTGATGGTTTGCCTCTTGATACTAGAAGCAGTACCCAGCCACCATGACAAACCACAGCCTTTGGTAGCCTCATCATCCATGAACCTGCCTAAACATCCAAGACCACCATCCAGTTTGGTGGTTGTCACATCTTGAGACAGCAGTCTCATCACTTAACGATGCTGTTGTGGGTCTCTGCCTGAATTCCTGACCTATAATGGGGAGATCAGTTGTTACCTTCCAATGTCCTATAGAAGAGAGCAAGCAGCAGATACTTTCACCACCACCACCACCACCACCTCCAGGGACCTTTTGGCCAAAACAAAGCAAGTTCACTGCAGTGGCTTTGCAGCATCAAGAAAGCTTTGAAGGTCAGTCCTGACAGCCTGAAAGGATGTGCTCCTTTTGTTTTCTTTACAGGGAAGGGGAGACTTTATGATGAATAATATGAGTTTGTTGCTTGCTGGGAGCTAGTATTCCACTGCTCTTTCCCTTTCACCTCCCTTGTACGACCAGGGCCCTGAGCACAAGAGATGTTTTCATTTCAAAGCATTTTTTCCTCCCACTAAATGAGCTAATAAGAACTGGTACTGTAGCTTCTGGGTGAAAAGCCTGTTTTTCAACTTGCCCCCTGTGAGCTGGGACATGAGAAATTCACTAGTGTGGAAAATGTTGGCTACCCTGACTTTAGGCTGTCACACAAATTGGGAGGCAGCGTGTGTTCGAGTGTGAGAAGATTTTTGTTCCAAAGACTCCGTTTTACAGAGGATGTAAACCAGACATTCTCAGTGCTACTGAGGACAACAGTGCTTGCAATAAAACACACACATTTCAGCCTCACTGGCCTTGTGAAAACAATGAAATATAATCACTATGAATGATGCCTCATCTACCTGCTTGGTCTGACAGGAGCTTAAAGGTACAATAACAATCACAAAAAATCCACTTCTGAAAACAACAGCATTTACTCATGTGTGATGTTTTCAAGACCAGCTGAAGATTTCTAGTTTCCCAGTTACATTAGCAAATGTTTTATCATTTTTAATCCTTTGCAATATTTAATGACTGCTACTGACTTTGCTTTTGATTTTATTACATGCTGTAATTTTGTTTAATACCTGTTGATGACACTTCATCAGGGCCTTGTTTTCTGCTCAAAGTTTTATTGCAATCTAATCTTTTATGTTTTAATATCTCTGAACTGCCTGGCTATTGGTCATTTTGAAAATTTAAGCAATAAATAAGTAATTTTGACCACAGTATAAAACTGAAAATGTATAACTACTGATTTTTGTTTCCTATGATACTGGCTGGGTAAAAGGTTTTGAAAACTAATCTTACTAATTATTACTAATCAACTAATCATTACCTGAAGGTAGAGTTCTGGTCAAAGTCTGACCAGGAGAAAATAAAGAAAAGGTGGAAAGAGTATACTGAAGACCTATACAGAAGAAATAAAAGGATGACAGACTCCTTTGAAGGGGAATCCTATGGTGAAGAATTGGCAGTTGTAGAAAGTGAAGCGAAAGCTGCTCTGAGAGCATTAGAAACAAAGAAATCACCTGGGATAAATGGGATACCAAGAGAACTAATTTATGCTACAGAGACTGAATCTATTAAAATCCTTGTAAAAATATGCCAACAAATATAGAAAATGAAACAATGGCCCACAGACTAAAACCACTGAATGTACATCCCAATTCCCAAGAAAGGAGATGCCAAGGAGTGCAGTAACTACAGGATCATTGCTTTAAATTTCACATGTAAGCAAAGTGATGTTCAAGGTTTTGCAACAAATGCTTTTACCTTATATGGATTGTCCTGCCACATAACTTGTCTTGTGGACAAGAAACTACTCTTAGGACAGAATATGGAGACACAAAATGGTTTCCTATAGGCAGAAGGTGTCAGAATAGGGTGCATTTTATCCCCTTATCTGTTCAGTTTGTATGCAAAACATATCATACGGAAAGCCAGTTTAGATTTAGATTTAGGAGAACGTAAAACTGGTGGAAGAAACATTAATAATTTAAGACATGCTGATGACACCATCATACTAGCAGAAATCAGCAATTACTTGAAACTACTTTTGAAGAAAGTGAAAGAAAAAAGTGCCAAAGCAGGACTGCAGTTGAACACTATGAAACTATAAACCATGAGTACAGAACTGCACAACTTTAACACTGACAGCGAAGAAACTGAAACAGTCAGAGATTGGGTATACCTTGCTTCAATTATCATTCCAAATGGAGACTGCAGCCAAGAAATCAGAAGAAGACTGAGACTCAGAAGGGCAGCAATGAGGGAATTAAAGTGTAAGGATGCATCAATGGGGACCAAGACCAAGATTGTCCACACAATAGTATTTCCAATCATCCAGCATGGGCATGAAAGCTGGACAGTTAAGAAAACTGAGAAGAAAATTTTGATTTGTTTGGAATGTGATGCTAGAGGAGAGCTTTGCAGATACCCTGGACTGCCAGAAAGATGAACATATGGGTCTGAGATCAAAATAAGCCTGAACTATCTCTGGAGGCAAAAATGTTGAAACTGAGGTTGTCCTACTTCACGAGAAGGCAGGATTCTCTGGAAAAGACAATAATTCTTCAAAAGGTTGAAGGCAGCGGGAAGAGAAGGAACCAAAGAGAGATGGATTGACTCCCTTAAAAAAGCAACAGGCATGAGTTTGCAAAAGCTGAGCAGGGCCATGGAGGACAGAACATTTTGGAAATTGCTCCTTCATAGGGTTATCATAAGTTGAGGACGCCTTGACAGCACATAACAACAGCGTTGTGGGTGAAGCCAGTAAGTCAACATTTCACCTGACATGCTCCCTCACAGTACAGTGGGGTCTCTACTTAAGAACGTCCCTACTTAAGAACAATCCAACTTAAGAACAGCTCCATTTGCTAAATTTTGCTTCTACTTGAGAACAGAAATCCAAGATAAGAACAGGAAAAAAAAACCTTTTCTGCTCTTTTTTTAACCTTAGGTCATCTTAGGTTAAAAAAAAAATTCTCCCCCTAGTGGCAGAGTATGTATTAACCAGCTTTGCATTAGTTGCTATGGGAACTAATGCTTCAATGTACGAACGCCTCTACATAACAAAAAAAACAGCCAGAACGAATTAATTGGTTTTCAGTCCATTCCTATGGGAAATTTTGCTTCAACTTAAGAACGTTTCAACTTAAGAACACCATTCCAAAACGGATTAAGTTCTTAAGTAGAGGTTCCACTGTAGTTTCTATGGACGGAAAAGAGCAGATACGGATTAAATGGTTTTCAATGCATTCCTATGGGAAATGCACATTCAACATAAGAACTTTTCAACTTGAGAACCACCTTCCAATACGGATTAAGTTCTTAAGTAGAGACCCCACTGTAGTGAGAGGGTCAAAGGGAACTGAGACACTCCTGCCTTGATAATGGTGAGAGATAATTTAAAAAATAGAAAAGACTTCTATCACTACACCTTGGATGTAAACAAAATTTGGGATTGAATCCCATAGGTGAAAATGTATCCCTAAAGGACATGTACAACCATCTGTCTCTGCTGCCCAAGATGAAACCACAAGGATACAATTAAATAACAAAGGAAACCCAAAAAGAATCATACCAAAGAGACTGGACTCCTTCAATAAATGTCTGGCAAATTATACTTGCTGGTTCTAGGACAGACCTCACTTGGAAGCAGACATCTACAAGCCTGTACAGCAGGGCTAGGGAATGCCCTTCAACTCTGTGCAGCCTGACCAGTGGTAAGGGGACTGAGTCCAGAGGAGGAATGCAGCTCTACGGGGATGAAAAGAATCACCATGGGTTGGAGCAGGAGCAAGGATCCTTTAGATTTCCACCACAAGCTCCAAGGTAAGGGATGATGGTAAAGGCAAAGAGAATCCAGAGTTCTGCCAGATGGAGACAGATGTAAAGTAGTTGTTAAAGAAGTGGAGCCAAGCACAAAATAGCAAATTGTGTGTGTGTGTGTGTGTGTGTGTGTGTGTGTGTGTGTGTGTGTGTGTGTGTGAGAGAGAGAGAGAGAGAGAGAGAGAGAGAGAGAGAGAGAGAGAGAGAGAGAGAGAGAGAGAGAGAGAGAGAGATAAAGAGAGGGGGGGGAGAGAGAACTGCGTAACTATGAGACAAGGAACCTGGGACCTTCCCCATTTGGCCTGTAAGGCCTCTTACCAGATCCCCGCTTTAAATAGATCAGGTATTTCCTCACTGCATGTGAGCAGGAAAGGAAGCTACAGAGAATGCAGGCCTGCCAGGTCCAGGGGTAGGAGTGGGGAACCTGAAATTTCAGGGATGACACACATCCATCCACCCACTCACCTGGAATCAACATGGTACAGGAATCCCCATGAACAGATTCTGTACCAGACCAAACTGCAGGAAAGCAGAACAAAAAGACACCACTGCCCTGCTGTGGTGTTTTTTTTTAAAAAAGCTAGAAAGCAAGGGGTTTTGGTCCTGCTTTCATTCTGTTGGGATACTACTTTCTGCTTTGAGAATATCAGTATGAAGCACTGGTATCATGGGGGGGGGTGTGTGAGCAAAATGATGGTGGTATGCTACATGCTGCCCCTCAATCTCCAATCTCAGCCACACCTACTACCATGCCTTGGCTCCACAGATGCCCTATTTGTTACTCAAATAACCAGCTGAGGAGTAGCAGGGCTCTGGAGGAAGCATGGAGAAGCAAGAGCCCTCTGGCAGAACAAGCTGCCATAGTGAAAGGTGAGCTGGCTTTTTCTTGACCGGGGGAGGGGTCCACTGGAGGCTGGGAATTATAAGAGGACCGATTAGTAAAACTGCCAGTTGATTTTTACCTGCCATTGCCTCCATCTCTGCTTCTTTCCCTTTCGCTCTTGGGGGTGAAAGCCCTCCTGGACTCTGCCAACAGCCAAGCCTCAAACTGCAGGGCAGTCCAACTCTGCTCTGGACCAATAAAAGTCCCCCAAGGGATGGGAGCACGGAATTCTGAAGAGCAACAGGCTTGGAAGAACTGGCAGTTGGTGAGAGAGATCTGGGCCAATGGGCATCTGAGGAAGGGGAGCCATGGAAGTTTGAAGAATAACACTACTTTGGATAACTGACAGTTGGTGGAAACTGTTGGAAGCAGGGGAGGGGGAGGGGAGAGGGAGGGATGGAGGGAGAAAAAAACGGGATTGCTGTATGTGTTTTGTTTTGCTTGGCTGACAATAACGATATTACTAATGGGTTATGTTGTGGAGCAGAATGATCCTGCAGTGTTAAAAAACAAAAATTAAAAACTAGCAAGCAATGGGTTTTTGTCCCTCGGAATGTCAAAGGGCCCATCCTCTGTGACATCGCAAGGTCCTTGCTCCTGGTTTAGCCCTGAAATCTCAGGGAATGGATGTCCTGGTAATCCTATAGGTAGGGTAGGTTTAACTCGGCTGCTTGGTGAAAAACAGTTCAGCAGCAAGGCCAGGAAGATATGTTGTCTACATGCGTAGACCAGGTGTGAAGTCCCATTGCTCAGCTGAGTGCGACCTAAATGGAGACCCCTTTTCCGTGATGCTCAACCAATTCCAGCAGTCATCTGGGTAGTGAAATGCAGCATACAAGTGTTCTGTCTACAACAGAGCAGGGAGTGTGTACATAGTAATAACCATGTGCCATCAAGACAATTTGGGCTCACGGTGACGCTTTTCAGGTTGAGAATACTCAGAAGTGGTTTAGCATTCCCTTCTTCTGGGGGTGTCCTGAGACTGTGCACCTTGCCTAAGGCCCCCAAGCTGGCTCTACATGTAAGAGGCACAATGGGGGAATCAAACTCTGTCTCACCCATATCCCTGAGCTATACAGCCAGTTTAAGTGTACACAGACACACTCTTTTGGCTTTGGTCTTGGGTCACTGCTAGCACACATCTCCCTACTGCCTCCCCACCCATTAAATACACTCCTAAGGGGAAAAATAGAGGACTCTCAGAAGTTGTGTACAACAACTCCCATGGGAAGGGGATTATCAAACATATATTCTTATGCCAAAGCTAGAGGCTTTGTTTCTAGTTGGTGAACCTCTCCTGCTATTAAAAAAAAAGCAAAGCAAAACAAGCATCCCACAAGTCTCCTCCCTTCTGTACTACCTGAGGTAATGTATGTGAAATAATCAGCACCCAAAAAGTATTAAATTAAAAAAATTGTTAGTAATAACATAAAATAATGGGGCAGGGTGGAGGCTGAATGTAGCTTCTGTTCAAAAAGTGGCTGCTCGGTGTTGAACAACTTGAGACCCACAACAATCTGAACACAATCTGCTCAAGACTGGCTTCACTATTAGGATGAATGAGTTGACCACTAATTATTTACTCTCTTATTATTACATTTTCTTGACAGAGAGAGGAAAGGATCTGGTTGACTTTTCTATCTCATGTGCCAAAATAACTTGGTTGGTTTAGGTAACACTTGGGTAACTAAGGGACACCGTTTGCTGCTCTACCTCAGGTGGCCAAACAGCCTGGGCCAATCATCCACGGTGGCCGGCCAGCTGCTTGGCAGTTTCTCTGCTTGATCAGCCCCAGACTCAAGGCACAAGCAGGAGGTTCTACTGAGTCCTGGGTGAGCTAGCATGCTTTCCTGGTGTGCATATTCAACTTGGAAGATTACAAGTCATGCAGCCCTTATTTAGCATGATGCTGATTTCCATTAATCTCCGACACTGGCATCCTGACATTTCAGACGAGCTTAAGCATTCCTCCAGTGATGCTCATTGGGGACAAGTGGCCTGGGCTGCAGCAGATAAGAACTATAACTTGAAAGCACCATTATGGGAGGATAAAATGGGACAGAAGGAATGAAGTACCAGAAGCCTGAGAGAAAAGGACTCTTGGAGGGCAAGAGGTTAAACTTGGCTGCAAGCCACTGAATACATGAAAGCAAGCCAAGGCAGAGGCAGAGAGATAAGGAATAAGGACTGCCCTAAAGGGAGATGCAACAGCCTCCTCAAAGCCACTGCATACTAACTACTGACTCTCTACCAGCTGACAGGCAAAACCAGGAGTGTGGCCTCAATGAGCAAGCCAGAAGAACTATTTCAAGATCTTTTCTCCCGTTTCACACCCCTTCTATGATCTTTGATGTTCAGGCTGTAACTCAGTGTAAAAACCTTTCATAATTGGTGAGTGTTCACTAGCGAATTAGCTTAAATGAAAACGTGCATTCAGTTAGAAGTGTGCAAAAGTAGATCTGGGAGGAAGATAGAAGGACTCTTTTCAGAATAATTAGCTCCCAATTTGTTGAAATGAGCAACGTACTGAGTATACAAAGTTGAAGCAAAGCTGCAGAATTCCAGTGTGAGGGAAGGACACTTAATGCTGACAATCAAAGCATCAGCTGGCTTGCAGCCATGATCTAAAGCAATGGAAAACCTGATTTTTAAAAAGGTTTTGAAAGGGGAAGAAGGAAAAACCATGCAATCATGTAGAGGGAAACCTGGCTACAGCTTCCATTATTAAGGAGGTTAAGTGGGTATCCTCTTTAATGGTACTTTGTGACACTGTTCTTGTTTCAGCAACCATTTATTTTATGAAATGTATTCCATGTATTATCTGCTGTACCAGTCTATTATCACAATGCTGTTGTTTGATATTTTGTTTCATCTTGTTTGTTTTAATTTCTGCTAGGTCCTGAGCGGTGCGCAAACACCAGAACAATGGGGCATTTGTTTTGTATAGCAAAGTAAATGATTATTATCAGGCATAATTTCGGATAAGCCCATGGAAGACTAAAGCCCACATCCAGCTAGAAATGGCCTTTCTATGTTGGACCTGGGTTCCATTTAAAAAAAAGGGGGGGTTACCACATCTCGTAGTTGATCATGCGGCAGCATTCTCTAAGCAACTTGAAGCTTGCTTACCCTTGTAATTTTCAATGAAGTAGCGATGTTAGTCTGTCCAAGTTTATCAGACAAAAACAAGGCCCGGAAGCTTTTTAGAGGGCTGTTGAAAAACACCATGCAGGTTTATCATCAAGTTATCAAGACTTCCTCTTCCCACTTAAACCAGGGGAGAAAATCAAGTAACTCTCCAAATGTGGCCGGGTTACAACTCCTATCCTTCCACATTATTGGCTAGGGATGATGGGAGATGTTGTCCAGTAACAGCTCAAGGGCCCCAATTCCCCTGCTTTTTAATTTACACGAAAAGCTAACAACATATCTAGGGGCATAAACATGTAGGACATTTACCTCATGTATCTGTTACAGCAACAACAAAAAGAAAAGTATTGTGGGAGCTTTAAAATAATACATTTATTTCAGTGTGAGCTTACACATATACTCTATGCAAGTCTTTAGCCGGGATATTGTGCTCTCTATGTCTAAAGAGGAGAACTATAGCCACACTATATGATCATTAGTCCTACAGGTCCCATAATACTTTGTTTCGGTTTTTGTTGAGACATATACCTAAACTTCCATCTTTTAAAAGGGCTTGCCTTTCCTGGCTTCACAGCTACAAAGAAGACTCTGAGAACACAATGGCAAAAAAAAAGTTCTCAGCACAGAAAAGCAGTAAATTAACTTCATCATTTTGCATTCTTACACAAGTTCTGAACCCTCATTTTCTGTTAGTGTGGCTTTGGCATCTGAAGTAGCCAGATGCCTATGCTGGCGTTCTCACTGAGGATGCAAACTTCTCTGCTGATCCACTTGAGATTGCATGAGCTACCAGCCTTTTGTGATCTGAATGCTTCACCATACAGATGCACAGAAAGACAGCATCCTCTACACACAGAAAAACAGCAAATCAGGGCAAACTCTAGGATAACACCTTGTTATACCCTACCATCTGGTTTTGGGTGCCCCCCCAGGTATTTGTTTCTATGAAAGAGCTTTCTATCCTCTCTCCAAGGCTGGCTCCAGAGTTGGACATGCCAGGGCAAACTCTTCTCTAGATGCCTCTCTCCCTACCTCTCTCTGGTCATGGCAGTCCATGAAGCACACCAAGCAGTTGCATCTAATCAGGTTTAAAAATTCCCTACAATGTGCTATCAGTACAGGTGAACTGTGGGAAATTTAAAAGAGGACTGATTCCAAACACCCGCTGCTTCTTAGACTGCAAGGCCAAACCCAATGGAGGACAGGACAACCATCAACAGTGGGCCCAGCAAGTGAGACCTTCATGCTCCTCTTCTGCCAACAATTCTTTCCTTATGGCATTCACCCACAGTGCTATCAGATGTCTTTTCTAAACCACAATGAGGCACTTATACTTTCCTTATGCCACAACAAGGTCAGGGGCAGTGTAGCTGGTGTCCCCTTAGCTCCACTTGAGTCAAGAGAATAAATTATTCAGAGGTGACTTAAAATTTCCCTCCCTCCTCTTCTCTCTCTCTCTCTCTCTCTCTCTCTCTCTCTCTTTTTTTTTTTTTAAGGATTACTTTCTTAAAACCCACAGCATCACAGGCTGGGATTTTAATATACTGCAGGAGGAGCGGAACAAAGGAAGTAGCAAACATTTAAAATGATTTTTAATAGAACCATTCACAGAAACGTGGATGCTCCATTAAGCCTGGAAGCTTAATTTTTGTTTTAACTCAGCATAATCAAAGGGACTTGGTGTTATCTTCTATTGATTTTATTGGCAAGTCTCCAAGATTTCCTGCCTAATGCCAACATTGTCTCTCTCCCAATGTGCTAATCTATTCTTAGATTAAGCTCCTATGCAATATTTGACTCCTAAAGAAAAGTTACCTTTAAAGACAATGTGCTTGAAGTTTTTATTTCTCTCAGACTTACAATTGCATTTTCTAAATGTACATTAATGAAAAGTAATGCAGTTGCTATTTAAGGTTGGAAAGGAATCTAGTTTTGATTAAGGTTACTATCCTACACACACTTAGCCAGAAGTAAGCCCCATGGAATACACTGGGTCTTGCTCCTTCGTAAACATCTACATAGGTAAAGGTAAAGGTTCCCCTTGACATTTTTAGTCCAGTCGTGTCCGACTCTAGAGGGCGGTGCTCATCCCGTTTTTCAAGCCGTAGAGCCAGCGTTTGTCCGAAGACAGTTTCCGTTGTCACATGGCCAGCGTGACTAGGGAACGCCGTTTTACCTTCCCACCGAGGTGGTACCTATTTATCTACTCGCATTTGCATGCTTTCAAACTGCTAGGTTGGTGAGGAGCTGGAACAAGTGCACATAATGTAAAGCCTTGTATGTGCAATAGGGGGGCTAATTGGTAGGATAGTATCTTCTGTTGTGCAAGGTTTCAGAGATGAAACACAAAACGTTTATTTTTCCTTGTTTGAAACCACTGGTATGCCCAAAGGAATTATTTGTGTGACTGGACTTCACTGATCTGACTTGATTTATTTTATTTACATTTTTAGCTGACTTTACAGATGAAAATATTTTACCACCTGTTTTTATGACAGTCATGCATTATCACCCTGGAAAAAGAAAGTGCTGAGCCCAATCAGAATAATTTCAGGCAGATAAATACCTTCATCAGCCTTAAAACAGGGCCTTAGAGTTTTTTTTAGGCACTGGAGGATAGTGGATCCCTTTCACTCCCCATTTCTGCTGCCTGCTCGGCGTTGCCAACAACAAGGTGGCCAATTTCAAATTTCCCTGGCTCAGGCCATGCCTTTCATCCGGCAAAAGATAAAGCTCCCCGCTGGGGCTTGGCAACTATTTCAAAACTGCCCTCCCCGCCAACCTCGGCCACGAGCTCGTGTGAACGCAAGCGCCCGTTTCACGTGCACACAGGCGCGTTTTGTGCGCGTTGTATGTGGCTGCAACCTACGGCTCAGCGACACCGCCTCGCAAAATGCCTTTTGGACTCCGTAGCGGGCACTTTGCAGTGCCTGGGCGAACCAGGAGGGCGCCAGAGCCTTGCCGGGCACCCACGGCGCCACCGACACGACGACACGCGTGTGCCCATCCCGAGGAACGCCAAGTTCGCGGCGCCCACGAAACGGGCTGCGCTCCTCTTGCTCGGCGGCTCCAGCGACGATCGCATCGCCGAGGGTTGGAGGGCTCCCCAAAAGCGGCCAGGAGAGCCCCCCTCTTTTACGCACCCGCCACCAGCGACACACACGCACACACACGCCTTCCACACCCACCGGAGGTGCCTCCCCCTTCCCTCTCCGAGGCAGCGCTCGCCAGGCAGGCAGGCAGCCTCCTGGCAGAAACCTGACAAAGGCGCTGCTGGGCGCACCATCGGGGCTCGCCCCTGCCCAGCTCCCCTCCTCCCCGGGTCCAGGAAAGGACGCGCCGGCCCTTCTCTCCCCATCCCCAGCTGAGAAGTCCTCGGCTGGGCCATTCATTCGCCCGCCTGCCCGCCCTCCAGCTCTGCCCTTCCCTGCCCAGCCCATGCCTACCTCGAGGCTGTCAGGCGAGCTCCTGTACCTTCTCCGTTACATCGCTCCGAGCGCCATGTTCCCGCTGGCCGCGATGTGTCCCTTGACAGCAGCAGCAGCCAAGCGGCGGAGAAAGGGAGAGAAGCAAGGCAAGGACCGCGCGGCGTCTCCCGGTCCTCCTCCTCCTGCTGCTGCTGCTGCTGCGCCTACATCCGGGCCGCCGGCGGCCAGAACTCGAGAGCGCCCCGCCGTGGCCAGAAACCGAGGTTGCTCGGCGGGGGTCGGCCGGGAGAGGAGCGCGACGCGGCCCTGAAGATGTCGGGGAGGGAAGGCGACAAAGCGCGGGGGGGGGGGTCCCTCTTCGTGTGGCCAATAAATCGCACTCCTTTCCTGCGCTGCTTAAAAAAAAACCGAGGGGAGAGCCGAAGGGGGTGGTGGGGAGAGATGCTTTTGTTCCTTCTCCGCTAAGGGGAAGATCAAGGCGTGATTTCGTTTATGAAACCTGCAGCTGGAATTGCCCATCCCGACGAACTGGACTACTTGTCGGGTAATCGCAGTGGGTTTTTTAGACCATCATCCGCAACACGTCTCGCGTTTAAGCGTTGTGCGACTGGGTTTCATAGTCCCCACCTGCAGTTCTCACGGCCTGCAGGCTTGTCTCACCTTTCTTTGAAGGGATGCACTTAGGGTATCCCTCTTTCCTGCCTTTGTCTCTCAGGTTGGTGTGGTAGGCGAGGGGGTTAACTCCCAAACAAACAAAAAAACAAAAAAACACAGTAACTGCTCCAAAAGTGAATCAGTGAGCTTCAGGCCCAGGTGGAGACTGGGAACTCATTTGCAACTGATCACAATGTTTGTTAATAAAGAAAGAAATTGTGGTTTGTTTGTTTGTTTGTTTGTTTGTTTGTTTGTTGTATCCTACCTTGTCTTCTTTTAAAAACATTAAGTGTGAATGCAAAAATAAGAGATAAAGAATTTAAGTGGGGAGAAAGATACATATGATATACTCATAGGTCATGTATACATATAAACATAAACTGAATACATGATCCTAAAAAACTCTGCTTGAAGCATCTGTAAGATACATAATCATATGAAGATGAATGCTGACCTTTGAACAAATAATGGTATTTGTTTTTCCAGTCTTGGAGCGTAAGGCCATTATCCTACTGAAATCACCTCACGTCCCAATGAAATCACTGAAGCGCTGCAGTTACGTGATGAGGTCTCACCACAGGCCTGTTTGTGTGACGGCCATTTTGACCAATGAAAAGTCATTAATACATTGCAGTGCATCCAGGGGAGCCGTTGCTGGATAGGCCCACATCATACTTTTGGGCTGGCTGTCAAATGTTTATGGTTCAGATGTTTGTTTAATTATGGATGCTGTGTGATCATTTAGCTCATCCGCTTACTGGTTGGCATGTTTATTTGCTTAGCTATGCTTTCAATGATTGTAAGATGTTTTGAAGGCCATTTTGTGGAAGAATAAACATGACAACAACACTGTGGTGCAGTGGTTAGAGTGCTGGAACATGAGAAATCCAAGTTCTAGTCCCTGCAGAAGAACATAGTTCACAAATAACCTTTGGACAATCACGCTCTCTCTCAGTGTGCTCTACCTCATAGGGTTGTTGTGAGGATAAAGCAGCAGGGAGGGAGAGCCACGCACACTAGCTTGAGCTTTCTAGAGGAAAGGCAATACATAAATATAGTTAATAAATACAATAAAGTAAAACCAACAGTAATAGTACTCTAAACCAACCACCTTCAAAATCTACAGAATTGTAGTATGCCAAATCTCTGGATTAGAGAAGGCATTGATTACTTGTCAGCTGCATGGGGAGAATCCCCGTCCAACCTCCTCGCCTGAATGGTCAGCTGCATGAGGAGGCGGAGATGGGCAGCCTGAGTTCCTGCCCAGGTTGACTTGCACAAGGCCCTCAGCTATGCATGAAGAACGGAGAGTGGCCCAGCTAGCCCCAGGAGGTGGAGAGAAGGTCTGTGCAGCCGCCATAAGAAGCTGTAAGGTGCATGAAGCGCCTTTTTCTAGTCTGTATCCAATTCTCAGTACATATTTATATGTGAAAAGGGAATAGTAAATTTAGGATAATCTTAGCCAAAATCCAGTAGGAAGTTGCACTAGAGTACACCCATAGAATCAGTAAGGGTTAGATGAGTCATTTCCTCCATAAACTCACCTGATTCAGTTCGACCCACTCTAGTTGTGACTTACGACTGGATTTCAACCATTGCAATGGGAATGCTGTAGACATAATATATCTTGACTTCAGGAAAGTGTCCTATGATATTCTAATTAGCAAGCTTGCATTCACTTTGCAAACACCTTGAAACAATGCAGTAATAACCAGAGACCGCTATGGATTTGTCAGGAACAAATCTTGCTAATCTAATTTTATCTCATTTTTTGTTTGGGTAACTTCCATGGTGGATGATGAGAACATTGTAGGCATAATATGACTTCAGCAAAGCCTTTGATAAAGTGTGCCATGTTATTCTGATTAGCAAGCTAACTAGTTATGGGCTGGATAGAACAACCATACAGTTGGTTATGGAATCATATTCAGAGAGTGCTTATAAATGGCTCCTTCTCAAACTGGGAGGAGATAACGTGGGGTATTACAAGGCTAAATCCTGTGCCCAGTGCCATTCAACATTGGTATTAATGACTTGGATGAGGGAATGCAGGGAATACTTATCAAATTTGCACAAAATTGGGAGGAATAGCTAATCACCTGGAAGATGGAAACGACGTTAAAAAATCTTGATAGACTTGAGCACTGGGCTGAAAACAACAGAATGAAAGTTAACAGCGATACATACAAAGTTCTAAACCTAGGGGGGAAAACAAGTTGCAAGATGGGGATACTCGGCTCAGTCTATGAGCATCTGCTGGTCTTCTGCTGCTCTTCCAGCTCCTTCATTGGCCCAGTGAAGAGAACGGGGGTAAGTGGTTGTAATGCCAAAAGTACTGATGAAGTGATGCAGGAACAAATACTTTAGAAAAGCATAAAAAGGATTTTTAAAAAGGAAACACGACAGTGCCCCTGCAACCCAAAATCCACATTGGCACAAATTAAAATGGCATCCGTGTTCACATCCATAAGACCACATTGAAGTGCATTGATTTAAAAGTGAGATATTTTTCAAAGCCCCAGCTGGCCAGTTGAAAAAAAAAACCCACTTTGCAGCCCGTATAAATCAATTTCACCCGTGCATCATGTGCCCAAGAATTTATAAATCAATTTCGATAATGCTTAAATCAATTTAACTGTGGTTCTTATTGCCAGTGGGGCAACAGCTTGAGCTTTGACAGGACTTAATAAAAGCCACTTGTTTGCTTATCTTGCACTGATACTAGTATGTATGGCAGGCACTGTAAAGGGGCAGGAACTCCCTTTTGGCAAAAGGAAGTAGACTCTGCCTCAGGCAGCAGATGCTGGGGATCAGGGAGCAGCAGAAGAGGGCAAAGTTGCAAATTCTAGCTTCAAGTCTGGGGTGGATCCTGTCCTATTTCCCGTTTTGAAGGCATCATGCAGGTGCCACTGCAGTCAGCTCCTGAACATGGAAGGGGAAGTGGCCAGTCAATTCACCCTTGACTTCAGGCAGCAATATGTTTGGACTAATTGTGCACCAAACAGCTATTCAGATGCATTGGCTTTTTCCAAACTGCATCCTTGCAATGCATTGGACCAAGGATGATGTTTATATAGTGATCTGTTATGGCATTCCCCATAGAAGCACACATATTTCCTCACCAGATGTCTCAGATGGCAACTTCCGCCACCGCCTAACACCATGGCCATGTTGACTGTCAATGATGGGAGTTAACATCCTGACTAGAATGTCAGATTGTTCTGAGGAATCCCATCAACACAGCTGCTTTGAAGTTAAGTCGGGGAATCTTGGAGGGTCACACTTTCATGCACTTCATGGGAAAGCAGCCCAATTAAACACATGTAGGCATTGTTTTAAGCAAATATGTAGTAAGATATATCATTTTAGCCAATATAAAAGCTGAGTGGGAAATTCTAAATCTGCTTATACATTTCATAATCACTTGGAATTTGGCCTTCGTCGTGGTTTTCCATAAACTCACAGGAACTGGCAACCAATACATGCTAGCCCAGTGGTAGCGAAGGTGGGAGTTAACAAAAGTGTTGCTGGTTATACATGCATAGTCAAGCATTTTATGGCTGTTTTCTCTCAGCATTTCAAATCAATCCACATAGCCTACAGCTGCCACCACCCACATGTCCCAAAATCCTCGTTTAGAAAATATTTAGCTACTGTCAATTCACACCACCATATCATGCTGTCTGATTAAAAAAAAAATAAAGTCAGTTAGGCTTAATACACCAAAATACCTTCTGTATCTTTGTGCATACTGGTGTAAATAATAATAATAATAATAATAATAATAATAATAATAATAATAATAATAATAATAATAATAATAATAATAATAATAATAATAATAATAATAATAGAAGAAGAAGAAGAAGAAGAAGAAGCCAAGTTTTTCATTTCCAAACAGATCACTGTTTTCCATCTTTTTGAAATTGGCTTTCTGTATGGCACCCAATAATTACTAAGAAAACAGTTCAGATAAAATAGTTGAGCAATATTTTGATGGAAAATCATTCTATTAAAGCAGCATGACATGTCCACGTAGATTTTACAGAAGCAAATAAAAACTTGCATTCCACATGCAGAGATACAAGGCACAATGTGGGGGTGCCATTCCCAAGGTTGCTAAGCTGTATGGGTGCTCTAGTGAGGGAAAACTCTCCTAGCATCCTGTGGCTGCTTCTGAGGGGAGGAGCTGCCACCATTCCTCCTCTTTCTCTCTATCATAGAGAGCTTGCAATAGAGGCCTTTCCTTAGGCCAATCAGAGGGCTTGATTAATTGCCTTTCTCCAGACCAACCCTAATAACATGATGTAACCATTGTCCTATCTGAACTCTGTCTACTATCTGTAATGCTGTCACTACCTGTGACCTTGTAATGTTAATAAAAGGGACGTGGTGGCGCTGCGGGCTAAACCGCAGAAGCCTGTGCTGCAGGGTCAGAAGACCAGCAGTCGTAAGATCGAATCCACTTGATGGAGTGAGCGCCCATCGCTTGTCCCAGCTCCCACCAACCTAGCACTTCGAAAGCATGCAAATGCGAGTAGATAAATAGGTACCACCTCGGTGGGAGAGAGGAGGGCAGAACATCCCAGACAGAGAAGACTTCTCATTCTGCTTCCTTGCTGAGTCGCCCACCAGGAGTACTGCTGGCAGACATCCATCTGTGTGTGTGGCTGACTTCTTTAATCTATTGCTAAAAGTCTCTTTGCTATCCTATTATCCATTATCTGGTGATCACCACAAAGCCCATCAGCCTGCTCTTTGCCTGAACCCAACAGCACAAAATCCTGACAGTTTCTAGAAATCCATCTAAAAATGGTATGATTGTGGTGAAAGCAACTTAATTGCTAGCCCAGAGTCATATCTCATGATTCTCTGAGTGGTTGTGCTTAGTGGTAGGGTGACTAGGTCTCGGGGCACTGGCTGAAGTTTCAGGGAATTGTTACATTTCTCTGGATCTTCAGGCAGGAAAATAAACCAAAGGCAAATGGCAGCGGATTTTTTTTTGTTTATGAAATGGCTTTACAGCTTGGGCACCTGTTTCTATCCATTCATAGAGCTCAACGTGAAGGTGTATCAATGAGTTGCTTCAAATGACTTGGTGGCTTACAGTGCATGCACAAGTAGCTCTCTCTTCTGTCGCCTATCACCACTCCTGTTTTCATTTGGTGCACTGATGTTGGGCCCACTGTGCTTTTGGGAACAAGGTGGGAGTGGAATACTAGCACCAGAATGCATGAGACTTCTTGTTACTCAAAGCCTAGTGGCCATGGCTGGGGGGGGGGGAATCTTAGCCACCCTGCCACCATTACATCTCAAGGTGACATCCCCATGACAATTACAAGGGCCCACACTCTTGTTCTCAGGTTCTGGCCCTGAAATTTCAGGAGATACAATGCTGCCAACCTGCCAACCCACTCAGTGCTGGAGAGTGGCTGCCCATTCTCTGTGTTCACAGAGATAAGTATGGATTCAATTCTCACATGTTTTAATGGTATTTTAAAAACTCACTCATTTGGGGGCATTTTTAACATCAATTAAATGGCACGTCATTAAGGACTATTTTTTTTGTTTTTGTTTCTTATATTTTTAATCATAGCCTTTCATGCACATACATAGAAAGTATGTCACCTTGTGAAGTCTGTGATTTGTAGCACCAGATAGAAATAAGAATATAAAATAAATACTGTAAAGCTAATTAAAATGTTGTCTTTATTGTCCTGGTATTCAGATCTCGCATGATGTGTGCACACTTTTTCACTGCTTGGATTAAGCTGAAAATAATCTTCACCTTAGAACATATGCTTGTGTAATTCCCATTTCAAGTAAGTGTTATAAAATGCAACTTATATTTCCCAAATCCTGACCCATCATGTTTAACTATTACAATGCATTGACTTTCCTCTCCTTTTGTTGTATATCAGTTCTCCGAATCTTGTTTGTTGTTTAGTCATGTCTGACTCTTCGTGACCCCATGGACCAGAGCACACCAGGCCCTCCTGTCTTCCACTGCCTCCTGGAGTTGGGTCAAATTCATGTTGCTAGCTTTGATGATACTGTCCAACCATCTCATCCTCTGTCATCCCCTTCTCCTCTTGCCTTCACATTTTCCTAACATGAGGGTCTTTTCCAGGGAGTCTTCTCTTCTCATGAGATGGCCAAAGTATTGGAGCCTCAGCTTCAGGTTCTGTCCTTCCAGTGAGCACTCAGGGTTGATTTCCTTTAGAATGGATAGGTTTGTTCTCCTTGCAGTCCAGGGGACTCTCAAGAGCTTCCTCCAGCACCAGATCTTGTAGCTCTGCTCAAATCACTGGCTGAAATCCAGAAGTAAGTGGCAAGAGTAGGTCCCCTTGATTCAGTGGAATTTATGGAGCAGTTGACTCACCATATCTCTATTGATTCAATGGGCCTACTGATGTTCGTGCCTTGACAACCCATGGGAAGAATTTTGAATCCATCAAGTACTAGCTAACCTCTGCATTAGAAGATCGTTCTTTATATTATAAAAACAACCAGCTGAAACCAAACCCTTTTAAAAGCCCAGGTCTATGCTTTCCACTTAAAGAACAGAGAAGTAGAGAGAACATTCTGAGTCAGATAGGAAGTCAAGATTTTGGAACATTGCCTTACCTCAGAGTATTTGGGTGTCACTCTGAATTGAACCCTGATCTACAAAAATATTGTCTAAACACCAAACAAGTTGCTGCCACAAATAACTTACTTAGGAAATTGGCTGGGTCAGACTGGGGTGGACACCCACAGACATGAAGAGCAGCAACTTTGTCCCTATGCTACTCCACAGCAGAATCTGCTAGCGCCATTTGGTATGAATCAGCACAGGCCAAACATGTGGATTTAGCTCTTAATGATGCATGCAGGATTTTTGCTAACTGCCTGAAACCTACCCTTGTTTCAAAAGTCTATTATTTGGCTTGCATCGCCCTTCTGGAAGTATGTCAAGAGGTGCTAGCAAATAATGAATGAAATAAGGTAATACAACATCAAAACCATCCACTTCATGGACACCAATCCCCTAGAGGACAGCCAAAATTGAGGAAAAGATTTCTGCACACATCTCAAGCTCTACATATTAGACCGGAAAAATCTAGGCTAAACCTGTGGAAAGCAAAAACAACATATCTTGCCAAATAGATGGATGGATGCCAAAGAGTGTTTCCTATCAGGGCAAGATTCTGGCTGGACCATCTGGAAGTCACTTAATAGACTCTGAAGCAGAGTATGAAGATGGAAGAATAATGAAGTTGAATGAGGCTGCTTTGATTTAGGACAAATTTTCTGTGAATGTGGAGAAATTCAATCAATGCATGATATATCTACCAGCAATTTATGCCCTACCATGTATACCAAAAAAAATCTAATAAACAGCTAATATAATGCTATTGAAGTAGCCTGCTTCTGGTTAAAAATAATCTAAACATTTTATTTTTATTTATTTTATCTATGTCCATAATTTTAAATTGTACAGCACTCTGATCCGGATAAAGAAAGAAAGAAAGGGTCTGTTTTAGTTGCTACTTACTACTGTATTTCAGCCAATTATGTATGTCTGTAGCATTGTGAGAGAGTTTTTAAAACACCCTTAAAACATGTGAGAATTAAATCTATATTCTTCTCTGTGCATTCAAATATTGTTTGAGCTGCTACTCCTGGAGGAAGATGGTTTGCCAGTGCTTTGAAAATGTATACTTGGGCAGCCTTGGAGATCAAGCGCACAATAGGTAAAATGTTTCTGTGTGCAGCTGAGATTTTATTTTGTTATTCACAAATAAGCAGGCAAGCAGGGATCAGATCCAGATCAGGCCCATCTTATGTAGAGAGGTTAGGTTTATACTTCCCCTCATTAAGAACCTTCCCCTCCCTCTCCCTCCATTTCTCCCTATTGGCATCAATGTAGTTTGTTAGCCTCTATGCAGGGATGGGAAAGTCAGAGGGAGATCAGCTATGAGGAAGGTTTCAGTCACAACTATCAGGGTGAGTGGGGCTTGGAACTCAGAAAATTTCTGGTTTGGGTCTAATCCTCCCAGAACCCATAAGGCAGACTATGAACTTCCAAACAAATTGGAAGTGCAAGTGTGGGGACAGGATTGCAGCTGGAGATAAATAAACAAATAAAGGAATATCTTACCATCTTGAACGAGTTCAAATATCCAGGGCCGGGTGAGCTGCATCCGAGAGTACTGAAGAACTGGCTGAAGAATTCTCAGAACCACTATCCATTATTTTCTTGAAATCATGGGAAACAGGGGAGGTGCCAGAGGACTGGAGGGGGGCCAACCCCAAAAAGGTTTAAAAAAAAGAGGAACTTGGGAACAACAGGCCAGTCAGGCTGACATCAATCCCAGGCAAAATTTTGGAACAGATCATAAAGCGGTCACTGTGCAAGCACCTAGAAAACAATGCAGTAATAACTAGAAGTCAACACGGATTTGTCAAGAACCAATCCTGCCAAACTAATTTGATCTCGTTTTTTGATCAAGTCACCTTCCTGATAGATAGAGGGAATGTTGTAGATGTACTGTAGTATATCTTGACTTCAGCAGAGCTTTTGACAAAGTGCCCTATGATATCCTGATTAGCAAGCTAACTAGGTGTGGACTGGATAGACCAATGTCAGTTGGATACACAATTGGATACAGAATCATGCTCAGAGGGTGATTATTATTGGGCCTTTCTCTAACTGGAAGGAGTTAACAATTGGGGTACCCCAAGGCTCAGTCCTGGGCCCAGTGCTCTTCAATATTTTTAACGACTTGGATGAGGGAGTGCAGGGAATGCTTGTCAAATTTGCAGATGATACCAAATCAGGTGGAATAGCTAATACCCTAGAAGACAGAAAACAAAATTCAAAATGACCTTGATAGGATGGAGCACTGGGCCGAAAACAACAGAATGACATTCAACAGGGATAAGTGCAAAGTACTGCACCTCAGGAAAAGAAACCAATCGCACAGTTACAAGATGGGGGATACCTGGCTCAGCAGAACTACGAGCGAGAAGGAACTTGGCATTGTCATAGATCACAAGCTAAATATGAGCCAACAGTGTGATGTAGCTGCAAAAAAGACAAATGTTATTTTAGGCTGCATTAATAGAAGTATAGTTTCCAAATCCCATGAGGTGCTAGTCCCCCTCTATTCAGCACTGGCTAGGCCTCACCTTGAGTATTGTGTTCAGTTCTGGACACCACACTTCAAGAAGGATGCTAACAAACTGAAGCAAGTAAAGAGGAGCATGACAAGGATGATCATGGGACTGGAAACCAAGTATTATGAGGAAAGGCTGAAAGAACTAGGCATGTTTAGCCTTGAGAAAAGAAGACTGAGGGGAGATATGATAGCACTTTTCAAAAATTTGAAAGGCTGTCATACAGAGGAGGGACAAGTTCTGTTCTCGATCATCCCAGAGTGAAGAACACAACAATGGGCTCAGGGAAGCCAGAATTCAGTTGAATTTCAGGAAAAACTTTCTAACTGTTAGAGCAGTATGACATGGGTACCAGTTGCCTCAGGAGTTTGTGAGTGCTCCCCCTCCCGTGAGAGGGGCCTTGCTCTCACCGACAGCCTCACACCGTATCATTTAAATGCCAGACCTTAAAATTCTTGATTTACATAGGAAAATGTTCATAAACTCCAGCAAATGCATATTGAAGTATTTTGTACCAATTGCCCAAACTTCTTACCAGTACTTCGGGAAACTAATGGTAAATGAGGCTTACTTCAAGACAAGTTGGTAAAGAGAGTTCAGCCCTACCACAAAAACACACACACACACACACACACACACGGTGGTGGAGAGGGAGACAGCCAGAGTGTGCCACAGAGAGACGGGAGAGAGTGAGGAGCAACATAGAGAGAAAGCAAAACATGGAGAGAGTGAGGAGCCACAGAGGGAGATAGGGAGATTATCTGGAACATTTTGTGGATACAGGAATCTGAAGAAATGTCTTCCTAATATCCATTTCTTTCTTGCTCTCTCAAGTATTTAGGCAGACTAGAGCAAGCTGTTGTTGGTGTACTTTAAAGTCAGCCTCATTCAGCTTAACAGGGCTTATTTCCAAGAAATAACTTAGCCTTCTGCACCTATGAACTGAGCAGCAAGTCTCTTTGAAGTAAATGAGGCTCACATCTGGAAAGATGGTATATTAGGACATGCAGCCTTGCCATAGGAGTAAGGGTCATTGAACTTGGTCAAGCTTACTGTAGAGTATACTGGCAGCCAGGACTGCTTGTGGATCCAGTATTCAGAATCATTCTCTTCTTGGATTGAGAATAACTGCCGAAAACATTTGCAAGACAATCTTGTGTGAGCCTGGTCAGAAGGAAGCCATTTTGAAAGACTTGTTTCCTGATGAGACCAGCCCCTGCCCAAGCTTGTCGCTTTTTAAAATAACCCTCCTTTAAAGGGTTTGACTCTAACTATTAAACATATTAGACCAAGCAGTTTCAAAAAATGAAACAAATGATATTCTCTTTATTACAAAGTGACAATTTATAGGGAAACAGATTTAAACATATTTTCTTCAGTTACAGCATAACTGCCCAAAACTCAACCTCCCTCTTCAATTACCTTCTAACTTCTCTTCACACATTCGAGCTCTCTGGGCCCCTCCTCCTTCAGGCTCTCCTCGATAGGCTGGCCACCTGCACCCCACAGCCAATCACCTTGTTTCTCCTATTACCATACAAATTGACTAGGGTTCCTTCACACCTGGTATATATAATCCTATAGCCTAGACCTCCTAGTGATGCCTTCCATGGCAAATTTGAGTGTACTTTGTGTTATTAGGCCAGGAAATCAAACCCTTCAACAACATCAAACCCCCAAACCTGTTGTTTGTACAGTGTTTATGATTCAAAATGCCCAGAAATAACCCAACATTGGCTTGCTATATCTTGCCCACATTGCCAGTGGATATCACATGCCTTCAAAACCTCTGAGGGATATGTGTATTTGGGGGAACTTTTTCATTTAAGAGGGTCAGAGGAGCATGAGAAGACATGGAGGCTGCACTGGAAGCCATGGGAAGCTGCATGCAGTCCACAGACCATAATTTGCTGACACCCGCTTTAGAATAAAAGCATTTGGCACTAGCATATTGCACATGAAAATGTTGGCAGAATATGAGACCGGAGTGATAAAATGCACATCAGTCCTAGAAATAATGAAACAGTTTTTAGACTGGTGTGAAAACAATCAAGAGTCTGGTCATGTTCCAAAGGCTAACAATTTTATTGTGGCATAAACTTTGTGCACCGTAGCCTGCTTTGTTCGATGCATAAGAGGTCATTACAAAGAGAAGAACAAATACAAAGAATCTAATCTGTTTGAGTGCTGTATTGTGCTAGGATACACTCACAGATATCTTATCCATAGCGTGACCTTTTGGCCTTTTTCATAATGAAACTTCTTTTTCTTTCTTCTTTTCAGGACTGTATATACTACCCATAGAAATGGTTACTATTTGTTTGTTTGTTTGTTTGTTTGTTCATTTGTTCATTCATTCATTTGTTCATTCATTCAATTAATTAATTAATATCCCGCCCATTTAGACCGAAGTCTACTCTGGGCGGCTAACAACAATATGAAAACTACGTATCCATCAAAGCAAGCTGTGTCATATGAAAGTAAATTCTAGAATGAATTGTGTTGCTTTTAACAGTCCCATACAATTTAGAGTTGTGGGGATTTTTTTCCAACTAAGGACAATACCTCTAGAATTTAATTTAGTATAATTTAGCATGTGAATTTATGTGAAGCCTATAGCTCTATTCAGACATAAAACCTGAGCACGTGTAGGCCTGAATAGTGGCAACCAAGTCTTTTCAGAAGTTAAGAGAAACTTGGGTCACTTTCATTTTTTGAAGTTTCCAATATATTACAAAATTATGAAATGCTCAAAAAAGGTATGGCAGTTTTACACTGTATGCATGCTTTGTGTCTAGGTCTTTATATGCTTGCATGTTAAGTGCCTGGGGTTGATTGACAATGGTATTTAATTAACATGACCGATAGTTATGACAGTCAAGCAGGACAAATCAATGGAGTTATGATTAGCCTATTTGGTTGGAAACATTCTGTTTTGTACAAAAGGAATTGTGAGAAGGAAAGAATTAGTTGGAGTTGAGAGTTAGAGTGGGGGAAAATAAGCTGTCAGGGAGAAAGGGTGTGAGAATGTGTATGGCCCGCTTTAAGAGGATGTTGTGAATAAAAGTATACTCTTATTATAACTTTTGTTATAGGAAGTATCTATTGGTCAATCCATCTGTCCACCCATGTATCTATCTGTGGTTAAATTATAAAGTGATTAGATTATAAAGAAGAAACAGAAGACTTTTGATTGGAGGCTGAAGGAACTGACAACGAGACAATTTCTTTATAAAGTGTTTTCAACAGTTTTGACTTTTTAAGACACTAGTACATGTTAAATTGTTTTTAATGGAATAATCTATTTTGTTTTCAGTTGGTTGGTTTGTCAACAGTTTGTGAGCTGCCATTAGTCCCTTCACTGGGAGAAACATATAAATAAACAAATAAATGTATAGACATTTTAATTGTATTTTGATTTTACCTGTTTAGTGAACTTTTTCATCTCTCTCTCTCTCTCTCTGTGTGTGTGTGTGTGTGTGTTTTAAAAATTAACACTTTGGTTTATAAACCTTTCTGATTATTTTACAGATAGTGGTCAAAAGATATTACACTCATGCGTATTACAGCTCAGTGCTATTATATGTAGTTTATACAGTGTCATCAAAGAATACAAAACGGTGTTTCACCAAAAGCATTATTGCTTAGTTTTCTAAGTGTGGAATATGTCCTTAGCAGACTCATAGCATCATTGTAAAACGGAACACTGGATGTTAGTCTCTCTTAGCATTAGAAATAATCCAAGAGAAAGAGTCCTTGCTTGCAAGTTTAAATGGATTGGTTATGATTTTTGGCAGTAGCACACACAATTAGGGAAATTGTATGAGTGCAACACAGGATTGTAAAAAATGTGGTTCATGTTACACTCGAGGCCCTCCTGGCCTCCCACATGGGCCCGTTGATGATTTTGGGATGCAGGTAAGCTTCACCTGCATCTCTGTCCTTCCACAGAACGTAGGCAGACCTTTCAGGCACCTCTAGGTAGGGCAGGGATGTGTGGATAGGGCTTAACTTCATTCCCACAACTCCACCACACACTCAGGCCCACACATGTTCAAACGTTTACACCTGGTAGAGATGAAGTTGGGTGTTGGACGTCATTCAGCGTCACAGATTCTGATAATATGAACAAAATTTTAGTAGTATTTCTTATAACGTACAAAGAAGCAGTTATGCAGAATGTAACTGGCAAATCTGTATTTAATTATTGTTCAGATTGGTCTCAAGTCAGCTGGGTTTACCTCAAGGAAGATTGTGCTTTATCCCTCACTGTTACCACCGCTACTGTTTTCACATCTGCTTTTTATCTCTTTGATTTGTGTGGCAATTGAAGGCTTGATGCTCTGTGTTGCAGAAGACCTTGATGAGAACACTGTTTCTATTTAGCTTAAACGCCCCCTGTCCTATTTTCCTTTCCTCCATTCATCATCTAAGAGAACCACACTTAAAGGATTTAGATTCTGCTGACTAGGATCACAACACTAATCTTCTGAGCTATTCTATTGCCACGACATAGGATGCTGGTTTGAGTGAGTTACCTTGTTTCTGCCACCAGACTCCTGATTGTAATGTGTTCCTAAGATCACATTATTAGAAAGATTGGAGCCTGGCAGCGCCTTAAACTTCAGAATAGCCACCACCAAACTTGCGTTTGAACTGGAATGGAAGCCCTCGCTGAAATATAGTGCTTCTTAGTGGCAGTGTTGGCACAAACTTTACTGTCAACTGAGGCAGGAGAAGAATCACCCCTCCCACAATGCCTTGGTTCCAAAGGCCACAGGAAAACAGCTGGCAGTGGCCTTGCTCCAAAGGCATTTAGGTAGTCGATAGCAATTCAGAATAATAACCTGCTGCCAACAACATCCTACTCTTCTTCATCAGCCCTCCTCCTAATCGATCCTGTGCAGAGCTAGGGGCATGGTCATGGCCTTCCACCTGAGTGGATGGCGATCATACTGCCACCCCCCCTCCAAGTATTCTGTATCACTCCAGCTAACAGTCAGCCTGGCCCTATTTAGTACATTATCCAGTGGCATTTGAATACTTCAAGATCTGATGTAGGGAGAGGTTGGAGAATTGTGTTTGCTTTGCATTGTTAAATGAATTAACCTAATTAGAACTTCCCAGACTAGTATACAAATGGTGTTCAGTAAATTGCCTATTACAGGTTTTGTAACTCAGCCTTCAGCATTTAAAAAAGTGCAACCCAAGTTGTGGGAAATGCTTCCTCCCATGCCTTGTTTGGGAGGGAACATATAACGCCAATGTGAACTCTGTGCAGATTTGAAAATACAAAACAGAAAATGGGAGTGAGTGGATTATGATTCAATATACTGTATAGTACATGAAACAGGCTAGAAATAGGCTGATCCATCTACTTGGATTTAAGCTGAATTGAGATCCATTTAAAGAAAACGATGTGTACTATACAAGAGAATGTGAATTACTATATAGTGGAATAGTCATTCTCAATCTTTTGTTTGTCCGTGGCTATAAACACAATAGGAAAGAAATATAGGGCGAATCAGGAGTGTATAAGTCACATAATGAACCTTACAAGGTGATACGTGAAGAAATGTTTCTAGGCTGTGGCCCCCTTCAAATGTGTCAGGAACTCCCAGAGGGCCAACTGGCCCCCTTTGAGAATGGCTGTTTTACAAATGAAGAACAGAACACACATTACAAACTCTTAATTATACAAATAAGCTTTAAAAATGCATATACTCATTATCACCTTATTCTTTCACATTTAATAATAGCCTTATTTCATTTTCAATTAATACATGTTGTTAGGGTTGCTTCCAAGATTTTATATGGCTCTAGCGTACAGGCACAATAAGACCGCATTGCAAGCATTTGACAGCCTACTTCTGAGATCACATTACTGGTGTGAAACTGACATATCTTACATGTATTTTCCCCATCATGATTTTCACAATTTGTACCAAAAAAAACAACAACAACAGTGTGCAATAAATACTCCTGTTTCTGTGCAAAAGTAGCATCTGTTTCCCTTTGTAAATCTAATCTGTTTGATCACAAAGACACAGGCAACCTATCCAAAGCGACTGCTTTTATGTAACGAGTTCATGCAATGAGACAATAGCTACTGCATTTTTAACACTGAATATTTTACCTAGATGTGCAAAAAGCACTTGCACAAAAGAACACATTTTCTCCCAGAGCAACTAAAGGGCAGTCTGGGGATAAAGAGACTGTTTTTCTGGTTGTCTCATTTACCACACAAGCATAACTTTCCATCCATTCCTCCCTGGTAAACAAACCACCGCTGTTGCAATTCTTAGAGGCACATGAGCATACTGACTCTCTCTCTCTCTCTCTCTCTCTCTCTCTCTCTCTCTCTCTCTCTCTCTGTGTGTGTGTGTGTGTGTGTGTGTGTGTGTGTTGCATGTGCACCCCTGAGAATCACGGCAGCAGCAGTCTGCTGGGAAGTTACATTTGGGATTCTGGAGAAGGGCTTTTTCTGCCACAGCATCCCAACTGTGTAATGCCTTCCTCTTGTACGCTCAATTGGCACTGACATTGGCATCATTCGGGTACCAAATCAAGACATAGTTATTTATTACAGTCTTTGGGGTTAAAGGTTATGGCCTGCACAGGGTTTAGTGCAATGGTTAAAATGCTTTTAATGTTTTAATGTTGATTCTAAATAGTTTTAAATATCTTAAGTTTTTAAATTGCTTTGTAACTCACCCTGAGATCTGTGATACAAGGTGGGCATAAATGTTTAAACCAACCAACCCAGATTTTTTGGTCACAAAGCATCTTTGTGACCAAGGAACCTAAGGTCTAGATTGTGAAGCAAGAACAATCTTCTTCTGACCACTGAGAAGCCTCCAGCCTCAAGACAGAAGATATTGGGTTGTTCCCCCTCTTTTTCCTCTAGCTGTTTCCTATCATATTCTTCCCAAAAGACATTTTCTATGTAGGAAAAATGGATAATGAGGCAGCAATTGTGTGATTTCCTGACCTAATGTTGACCCCAGAGCTATGCTCCAATACCATTTTTTTTCACCAGAAATTGAAATTTACAGGAGAGTAAAGTCAGGAAAGATAAGAACCTGCACCTTTCGCAGAAGTGAATTCAACCTTATTGTAATTAAGCATAGCAACTTTACGTCTTTCACATTTTTGCCCAACTCTGTTAATACATTTAAATCCTTATTGTGGATGAGAGAGAACTGTAAACTTTAGTACCTGTGTCTCTATATTCTTTACAGAAAATCAAAGCTCAATTTGAAATTAAATTATTTTGCAGTTAGAACATGTAAATACTGTACTTGGCACATTGCTGTCTAGGGAAAGTGTTTGGTCACAAGGTTTAGCTACTCCAAAGAGTGAAAATTATTGCATTTTTATATAGGAGTTTTTGTTGTGAGCTGAACGATAATAGGCTTCTGGAACACCTTCCACATAAGGTGTATATGCAGCTTGTTGTGACCATTTGCAACTAGCTGACAAGGTATCAGGACATACCTTGTCTGTGTAATTAGCATATGACCATACACGTGACTGAGATGTACCCCAGCACTCCATTTATTAGCTATGATTGGCTGTGGCATGTTACACAGATCTTATCTTATTAAGGTTCTGGTTGCTAACTCTTAAATATTATTTGCTCTTGTATATTATGTGTACCAATGATTCAGTGGGTCTACTCTAGTGTGATTTACATTAATAAACAGGATTTTGGCCACTGAATGGTAATGAAGTCCAGTGTTGTATCTTATGAACACTAGAACATGACAACAAGGAAGAGGTGCATGGATTTCTAAAGAATTCAAAATCCAAGCATGAAGTGTGCGTGTAGAAATGCCACATTCAAATGCAAATGCAAAATTTGTATTTGTAATTTCTCAGATGTTGAAGGTTGCAAGTAGAAGCTTTGCAACAGTGAAATTTTTTAATACCACTGGATCATAATAATTAAAACACATACATGAAAATCCATAAACCCATCAAACATAAGCCCTTTGACTGGCGGATGGGACCAAATGGGTTGCTTTCTTCCCAGTCCCAAGGCAGTGGAACCAAGTGTTCTTTCTGGCAAGGTGTACAGCAGAGGAGCTGCTGCTTCCATGGCTAATAGAATGGGCCAGGCAGATTTCCACCTGGTCATGGGAGACAAGGTCTAAATCTTCCCAGTGGCCCTATACAGTGTCTCCTAGCTGATGCTGGAAGCCAACACAGATTTCCTTTTAGCTCTATATCCTGAGAGCACTTGGGCCGTCCAGTGCAGGTCCTGTGGATTCTCATGATCATCCATGCGTTCATTGGCTATTGATACTTGTTATTCATGGCTCTACTTAGGGCGTGTCTCTGCCTCTGCCCTATGGCACTCAGATGAAGTGGCCACTTCATGCATTATGCACCTGCCTCCTATCACCTTCCCTCCCCCTATAACACTGGCACTGTTCTAGAAATTAGATATATGTTGGAAACATTTTTTTGGAGTGGAGAATTTCAAAGAACTGCAAATTGACTTCAAACCAGACGCTCAATAAGTTGATCAAAGATGATTTTAATCCATCTTAAATTAATTGCTTAACCCATTTATCAAAACAACCCCACTTCCCAAAATCTGGTAGCTAAGTATTCAGCTATTACATCAGAGCACCTACTGAAGCAGATAGCTTGCACATCAAAGTCCTTAACTGCTGGTTAAGTACTAAGAGGATTAATGTAGCAAGGTATACACTCATCCATCCATCACAATTCAAAGGACAAGTATGCATTCATAGTTGTCGGAACTAATGAATAGTCACATCTGATTGACAGATGAGAGAAATGCTATGCATGAAGTGTGATCTCTTTCCTTCTACCTCTTCATGCATGTCCCAAATGCTTGTCAAAATCCTAAACCACCCCCCTTTCTTCTGTCATTTCCTTTTTGATTTGTTTTCATGGCTCCTTTGATTCATTTTCCAGTTCTGATTTCAGTTTCAGCTTGTAGGCCACTCCGGTAGTTTAATACTCTGTGTTTTGGGTCATACAGAAGCTGCTTTCTTCTTCTTCTTCTTCTTCTTCTTCTTCTTCTTCTTCTTCTTCTTCTTCTTCTTCTTCTTCTTCTTCTTCTTCTTCTTCTTCTTCTTCACAAAAGAAGAAATTCATTGTCAAAGAGGATGACAAAATGAGATGGCCAAAATATTGGAGCCTCAGCTTCAGGATCTGTCCTTCCAGTGATTTCCTTCAGAACAGATAGGTTTGATCTCCTTGCAGTCCAGGGGACTCTCAAGAGTCTCCTCCAGCACCACAATTCAAAAGCATCAATTCTTCGGTGGTCAGCCTTCTTTATGGTCCAGCTCTCACTTCCATACATCGCTAATGGAAAAACCATAGCTTCGACTATGCAGACCTTTGTTCGCAAGGTGATGTCTCTGCTTTTTAAGATGGAACAGATTAGTTTGTTTGTGAGAGCCAGAAAAGTCTAATTCAGTTAAGTTGAAGTTGGCAAATTTCTAGCAGTTAAGCTGATGTTAAATTGCTGCCAAAGTGGAAGATTGCTACATAGCCTTACCAGAAAAAAAGAAGGAAACCCTACACATTGTTTTGTTCCTCTCCTGCCCATGTTCTTGCTATAAAGCTTTATAAAGAAGGTAACTGCTACATGCACTTTTGAAAAGTCCGTTTCAAATCCACTCCACAAAATCCGTTCTCTGTCAGGATTTGTTCCTTTAAGTGAACAAGTGGTTAAATTTAATATTGTAGTGAGAATGCAAAGTCATGCCTGTAAGCTTAGGTAATGCTTGTCAACCATGTTCAGCTGCTGTGTCTGCAGTGATAGGCTGCTCTCACTATTTAAGCAAGTGAGTGAGAACAGCACTTCACCACTCAGTTGGGAGTCTGGTGTCATTACTTGAATGTGAATGTTATGTTGTTCTGAGATATCTATGCCAATGTATATATTGCCATGTATATATGTCTGGCCAAGTCTAATATATTATGGTATAAGTATTATTAGAACTCTCTCTGTGCATTTTCTCATACGTCCACGTCTTTGCTTATTAAGTGGAAGACTTGAAGCTACCAGATAAGAGACCCTGTGTAACTTGTTATCTTGGGCTCCAAGGTTTCTTTTCCCTTACAGGGTGCTCTTGGAAGCTTCACTATCCAAATCTGACTCCAAGCTTTTGAAGAGGCAAACGCCATATCAAGCTTTTGAAGAGGCAAACGCCATATGGACCCATGCCAACATTCTCTTGCTCTCACTGTCCCGTCCCATACAATGTCATCTCCACACCCTCTTGTGTTTTGACGGGTGAAGTCAAGAAGGCTGAGGTGAAAAGTCAGTAGAGACTGCACTAGGGAGAACTTTACATCCATCACTGAGTTCCTCTTGTTTTAATACCTCCGATTTCTTCCAATTCTTAGCGTTAAGAATTCTGGCTGCAGTGACTATATATATAACTAGGTAGTTCTTTGTCTTATCTATATTATCTAGTATAATATCTGCTCAGTAAAAACAATTCTGGGGCTAGTGGAACATTACAAAGCAGTACTTTTTTCACTGGATTATGGAGAAAGCCAGAGAGTTCCAGAAAAATATCTACTTCTGCTTCATTGACTATGCGAAAGCCTTTGACTGTGTGGACCACAGCAAACTATGGCAAGTTCTTAAAGAAATGGGAGTGCCTGACCACTTTATCTGTCTCCTGAGAAACCTATATGTGGGACAGGAAGCAACAGTTAGAACTGGTCATGGAACAACTGAGTGGTTCAAAATTGGGAAAGGAGTACGACAAGGCTGTATATTGTCCCCCTGCTTATTTAACTTATATGCAGAATACATCATGCGGAAGGCTGGACTGGAAGAAACCCAAGCCGGAATTAAGATTGCCGGAAGAAATATCAACAACCTCCGATATGCAGATGATACCACTCTGATGGCAGAAAGTGAGGAGGAATTAAAGAACCTTGTAATGAGAGTGAAAGAGGAGAGTGCAAAAAACGGTCTGAAACTCAACATCAAAAAAACTAAGATCATGGCCACTGGTCCCATCACCTCCTGGGAAATAGAAGGGGAAGATATGGAGGCAGTGTCAAATTTTATCTTCCTGGGCTCCATGATCACTGCAGATGGAGACAGCAGCCCTGAAATTAAAAGGCGCCTTCTTCTTGGGAGGAAAGCGATGACAAATCTTGACAGCATCTTGAAAAGCAGAGACATCACCTTGCCAACAAAAGTCCGAATAGTCAAAGCTATGGTTTTTCCTGTCATGATGTATGGAAGTGAGAGCTGGACCATAAAGAAAGCAGACCGCCGAAGAATTGATGCCTTTGAATTGTGGTGCTGGAGGAGGCTCTTGAGAATCCCCTGGACTGCAAGGAGAACAAACCTATCAGTTCTAAAGGAAATCAACCCTGAATGCTCACTTGAAGGACAGATCCTGAAGCTGAGGCTCCAGTACTTTGGCCATCTCATGAGAAGAAAAGAGTCCTTGGAAAAAACCTTGATGTTAGGAAGGTGTGATGGCAAGAGGAGAAGGGGACGACCGAGGATGAGATGGCTGGACAGTGTCTGCGAAGCAACCAACATGAACCTGACACAACTCCGGGAGGCAGTAGAAGACAGGAGGGCCTGGCGTGCTCTGGTCCATGGGGTCACGAAGAGTCGGACACGACTAAACGACTAAACACACACACACTTTTTTCTAACAGAGTATGTACTGCTATCCAATAGTTTTGCTACTACTCTACAAGTCCACCACATATGGAAAATGCTTCCCTCTTATGCTTCACACTTCCAACAAACATTTGACACCTCTGTATAAATCTTTGACAATTTTTTCGGAGTCTGGAAAAGCAAAGATTTAAAATCACAGGGAATTACTACACTATAAGAACATATTTTCAATCTTAGTAGCTGTAGAGAAATATAGCTGAAGAAGGAGGCAGAAGGGGCTGCTTATTTTAAATGATGAGCAAATAACTTTAATTAGGGTCTCTGCAGGGTTACAAGTCTACAGAGTTCTAGTTTTTCTTTTAAAAAAAAAGCATGATAGAGAGCAAAGAAGAAATCTTCTCAGGTTTGGCAGCATTCTCCAAGCTCTTCCCATTCTCTATAAACAGTAAGAGCAAAGACCTAAGACTGCAGAAGGTGTCTGCCAATAGATTAGCAGTGCACTTTTGAACTTGTGTGATCCTTTTAGCAAAATGATGTAAAGGAAACAACTTTAACACACAGCAGTTACTTTGCTTAGACAACCATCTTAAGAATGGTTGCCTAAGCAGAAATATATATTGTGTTCATAAGGATGAGGATTGCAGTTAAATATCCTTAAGGATTCCCAGTCCCTGATCAAAGTAGCTACACAGAAGACAAGTATCAAAGATCCATAGGTACAACAATACCCTGGATTTGGGGACACATTGTTATAAAAGCTATGTATGGGGGTGCTTTCTGTATTGGAATCCTCTCTGTGTTGGATCATAATCCAGCCTATTGAGATTTGCAGATAAGCCAACACTTCTTCTGTGTGACTCTCTGCCTCCTTTAAGCTGGAGGACCCTCAAGTACACCCCACCAACACTGGTCAGTAATAGGAGACATTAGCTTTCTTATCTCTTTTTCCCTGTATGGGGAAGGAGGAAGTGGAGCTAAATCGGCTTCTCTCGAGTGATGCTTGTGAGTGTCTATATGGCACAGGCTTCTTCAACAAAAAGATATGGAAATGAGAATGTAGGAAGGTGGAGTTAGAAATTAGTGTCCTACAGAAATGTTTCCAGAAACCTAACTATGTTAAAAGTGTTGCCATTATTAGTAACCATAGCTGGGTTCCAAGTGGCAAATACTTGACCAACTGAAGCTATGTTGAATCCAGCCCCTCCTGATCAAGGGGTATTGGAAATTCCTTAGGAAGTATCCTTACTACGGCATGACTTTGGTGTTTAGCCTGATGAAGTGCAATTCCTCCACAAAAGCTTGCAATTTGTTAGATATATTAACAGTCCAATAAATAATTATGTGTTGTGAAGCCAATTCTGACTTATGGCAATTGTTTGAAGGGTTTTCTGGGTAGAAAGTACTCAGAAGTGGTTTGCCATTCCCTTCTCCTGGGACTGTGAGGCTTGCCCAAGGTTACACAGGCTGGTTCTACTCACAGAAGGCACAGTAAGGAATTGAGCTCCCAACCTCTTGCTCTCACCCAGCTCACTGAGCTATCCAGCCAGCTCATCATCCACCTTTACATTTGAATGTTCTTGAAGATTATTTCTTTTGTATCAAATGTAAAGAGAATAGTTAACAACTTGACATTCTCACAGAGTAAATATTTGGCACAACACTCACTCAAACCTTCAGTTTGGTTCTGGCCATTCTTACCGCTGGGTAAGCAAACAAACAGAGAATAAATCCCAACAAAACCTTGAAACCAGTTAAAAGATTTTAGAAATAAACATTTACTCCAATGCTTCCCAAGTTTATTAACAGAAGCTAAAATGTTCCACCACCACTACCACCATAAGACAGCTGCAGTGTCCAGACTTGGGTATCACCAAGTCAGATCAGAAATACATATAGCAGACCTGGGCAAAGTGCGGCCCGAGGGCCACATATGGCCTGCAAGCCGCTCCTGTCCAGCCCGCGGACTGTTTTGAACATCAAAACTATTTATAGCTTTTGTCTAAAGTTGATCAGTTGCTTATCTTTAACATACCGCAAAAAAGCTATTTAGTATTTATGAAGATTAACAAGTTTAAAATAAAAACAATCATAACATCACTGTTTCATTTTATTTTCAAGTAAAGTTGGTTGTGCTGTGGGCTAAACCGCAGAAGCCTGTGCTGCAGGGTCAGAAGACCAGCAGTCGTAAGATCGAATCCACGCGATGGAGTGAGCTCCCGTCGCTTGTCCCAGCTCCTGCCAACCTAGCAGTTCGAAAGCATGCAAATGCAAGTAGATCAATAGGGACCACCTCGGTGGGAAGGTAACAGCGTTTCATGTCTAAGTCACACTGGCCATGTGACCATGGAAGATTGTCTTCGGACATAACGCTGGCTCTATGGCTTGGAAACGGGGATGAGCACCGCCCCCTAGAGTCGAACATGACTGGACAAAAATTGTCAAGGGGAACCTTTACCTTTACCTTTAAAGTTGGTTTGGCCCCTGAACACAGTTCAGATTTTTCATGTGGGCCTCCTATAGAAATTAATTGCCCACCCCGGCATACAGTAACAGGAGAGGTATCAGGTTATGGCCTACAGTACAAGAATGAGGTAAACCCCCTTTTTCTCAAGGTTTCCAGATATTGGACAACATTATTCTCTATACAACTAGTGTCTTTTGCTTTGTGAAGCTAAGCACACATAGACAGCAGGACCAATTGATTGATCAAAAAGATACCCATTCAGCGCTTCCTTTTTAGAAAGCCCATACCGAGGCAGCAGCTATCACAGACTATCACAATTCCTGGGGGGTGGGGTGGATAACAATCTTGTAAATGTGAAAAATAACAGAAAATATGTTTACTTGAAAGGTAAGGAATTTTTTTTTTACAATTCTCATTCCAGCAAGGAAGAAATTACATCTGTGGTATGCACATACACACATATGTTATCTATTTAGCCATCTATTAAGAGAGAGATTGAAACAGAATTTCTTCTGCCTGATATAGAGTTGGAGGAAGGAAGGGGCAAAGGAAAACCTAAATGAGCACTGGGAAGTTGTAGGAAAAAAGAACTCATGCCAAAGACCAGGATATAGTAAGAGTTGCCATGTTGTTTTCATAGAGCTGGCTGGGTTTATTTGAGCTCTAGACTCACCACCATAGTGCTTCTTTATAGCATATGCTGATCTTGATTCCAGCTTTCGTTAAGCAAATCAGAACAAAACAAAAGCCAGACAGGTAAGTCTCTAGCCTTTGTAGAAGCCAAGACATCAGGCTAAATATGTAATCATGATTCCACCCAATAGTTTTGTGAGAAATGAGCCTGCTACTGCCTTCCACATCTCGGCAGTTTAGCTGAGATGTGGAGTCACAGCTGTGATTTCACATAACATTTGGAGGCCCTAGAGATTTAAAGTGTAGAGTGGCCCAATGATCTCTGCACTGTATGCATGGATAAAGTGTACAGTCACAGCAACTGCCATTGCTATAAAAGGGTGGAAGACCCTGCTCTCAGTTCTGGATGCAAAAAAAAAATACCCATAACGTATGTTTCAGTACCCATAACATATGTTTCTTTCAGTGGTTAGAAAAAAAATTAAATGCATTTTATAATTTTTCTGCATTGAATATAGGGAGGGGGAGGTTAAGAGGTACCCATTGGTGTAGGTATGGGTGTGTAGACATCATAGATGAATGTGGTGAAGATAAAGGTCCCTCTTCTAGAGACAAATTACAGTTTAGGCTCCAGATTATCCTGCAGCCTTTTACTAGGAGTAAATCCCATAGAACTCAATGGTAGTTCATTCTCAACATACATGGATGCAGGAATCAGCAAGTTGACCAATGTAGAAAGCAATTGGTCCTCAGGTTCAATTTAGGAAACAGAAACAAGTTCTGTTCTTAAATGTAATGGAGGCACATTAGACAATTTTGTCCTTGCTACTCTTATATAAGATTGTTGCTACCAATACTTGGCATTTTATAAGTGATTTTTCAACATACAGATCACTTTGCCTATGCAGTATTAGCTTAGCAATCCTTACAGCAACTCCAACTTTCAGACTGGTCAGTTTGTTCCCATTTTGCTGAAGAAATGTAGTCAGGGTGCTGGACCTGGGTGATTCTGCTTCATTTTAGATGCTTCAAGCAGGATCCCAAATATTGCAGAACCTCAGTTCCTTAAAAAGCTATACCTGTTGAATATCTGTATCTCCTGCAGCTGCTAGGAGCACAAGAGCCATGTAAGGAATTGAAGGTGAAAAAGATGTAGCCAAGAAAAGGTACTAATAGGAATGCACACAAGACCTTGGTCTGCAGCTTGTGCACCTCACCAGTGCATGAAAACAACCTTGTTTCCTGTTTATAAAGCAGCCTTATAAAAGGAGGATTTTGTGAGTGAGATTTTGTGGTGCAAAATTGCTGGCCACTTCTGTCATTATCCGCCACATGATTTGCATGACGAACGTTCGCCAACCCCTATGGCTGGTTTTGCATTCAACCATGTGAAGGAGTGTCTGGATGAGCTCAGTGGTAGCTCATCTGTAGTGAACTGCCGAAAACCTGGAACTGCTACAAAACAAAATATATTAAAAGTAAAACCTATGATAGTTTTGCTGTCTTGCATGCTTCATGCCACTGCCCAGCATCTGGTTTTTGCTGACAAGAGCACAGTGACTGAGAAACCAAGGTTTGGGCAATGTCATTCACAATGCATAGCAAACCTTTGAGAACTGTCCATTTGACAGAGACTTCACCGAGATCCTCAAAGTGGAGCAGAGCAAGAAATAAGAGGCACCTTCCTCTGGGCCCTTTTAAGAGACCTTCCTGGGATGCAGGAGCCTAAGAGTAGCAGAGGCTGTTGGACTACCATGTTGTGCAATCTTTCACAATGCACACAGCTGACATAGTGACTGGACATGTATCTGTTCTGCTGTTTGTGCCATGTTCTTCATTGTTGCTTTTTATAGTTAATCTGCCAGCTACACAGTTATGGGACTAATCACAAGTCCATCCAATTTTTGGCATGAATACTGTATGCTATATATTTTGCTCAGCTGGCAGAACTTGTGCCTTTGTCCAATGTTTCTGCTCACATTATTTTGGGTCACTTTTGGCTTGTCTGATCACCTCTACTAGTCTCTTGGGACTGTTGTTGAGAAAGTCCAGATGATGGGGTTTGGAACTGCAGAGCTGGAAGGGATCCTGTGGATCATCAAGTCCAGCCTTTGTCAAGGGGGCGCAGTGGGGACTTGAACTCCCAACCTTTGGCTCTACAGCCAGATTCCCAAACCACTAAGCTATCCAGCAGTTCAGACGATGGAAAGCTAGCATGCTTAAGTAACACTGCCAAGCTACCCAATGTGGAATCCGCTGGGCCATTTTGTCCCAGCCCTCAGCAAAGCAAGCCGTCCTGCCTCAGTTCTATTCTCCTTTTAAAAATACTTATTTTTTGGCAACAAAGATATATGTGCATCTAGAAACAGGATGTAGAAAAGATAAGAAACTGGCCACTTTACTAATCAGTTCTGGTATTTGTCAGAGTTTCAAAGGGCTGTTCTGTAGGTTGCTCCCGCCATGGATTGATTGTCTATCTTATGAAACAACTTTGGAGGTTTAGCAAAACTAAAGGGAATCTCATCTATATAAGAGTTAAAGTCTTACACACATGTGAAAAATGACTGGGGAGAGAATATTAACATATGTACATCTGTTGTCTGTTAGTCGACTTTGATGTGGCCATGTGTTATTTCCCCTGTAGCACTGTATTTTATGCTACCTTGTTTGTTTTTCTGATATTTTGAATCCATCTCATTATACATAAAAATGTATATGGGCTGATTACATCTTTGACTTTGTCATTCCAGTAGTGTAGGAATAAAGATCACTTTTCTACAAAACAGTTTTCATTTTTGTCTGCCTTCCTGAATTCTAATTAAATTGATTTATTTTACCATACAGCTGTATCCCATCTTCTGAGTAGCCATTCTGCCTTTGTTGAAGATAAATCATAAATAAAATTATTAAATACAAAATTGTGCTGCTGTTAATAAATGTGTTAATAAATAGTTCTATATCTTCCATAGCTCTAGTTTTAGAAGAGATAGCTGTGTTTGTCTCTGCTAGCATTTCAGGAAAAAAATAAAACAACAATTAAAAAAATAAAGACAAGAACATTGTTGCATCTTAAAGACTAACTACTGCTATATTTTAATGTAAGCTTTTGTGGACACATCCACTTCTTCAGACAATATAGCAGATACTATTTAAGGTGCCACAATTTCTTCTTCTTCTTCTTCTTCTTCTTCTTCTTCTTCTTCTTCTTCTTCTTCTTCTTCTTCTTCTTCTTCTTCTTCTTCTTCTTCTTCTTCTTCTTGCTTGACATTCTGTATCTTCCTGTCCCACTAGCCCTTTTGCATAGCAAAATGGCACTATTAAGGGGTCACGTGACAAAATGTAACCTATCACATTTCTATTTTCTTACCAAATAGAAATGGGAAAAAAGTCTGATTAATTAATTGGCAAGACCAGAATATAATATAAATATCTGCAACTTCTACCCTGGATGCCCAACAATTGTCAGTAACTCTTGGATAGATTTTATCCAACCTTTGTTGAGAACAAGGATTGTCAGCCTTTATTCTCTGGTACTGTAGTAAAGAGGATCTAAAGATAGAATCTCCGTATTAATGACCTTTAAAAAAATTGACAAACATTGGAGAGTGAGCTTAATTTTTGTCTGTCCCTCCACCCCATCCAGCTATAGACTATAACATAGAAATACATCAGATGAATTAAGTAATATCAGGCTCTTGAAGAGAGCAGGACTGGCAATAATAGGAGATACTCTTAAGAACAGATTAGAGTAAAATTATTCTCAGACCCAATATAAAATTCATTATAACCAAATATCCCTGTTTCAGTATCGGCATGTATAACATTTGATAATACGGCTGTTTGAGACAAAGCACAGAATTTGAGAAACTGCTTTTTAAAAACTCCCACCATACTTAGCCAACATGGGCCATAGTAAGGGATCATGGAAGTAAAAGCCCCGAACACTTAGAAGAGTACCAGATGTGTAATGGTGCATGGTAGGTCAGTGGGTGGAAAGGATTCACATGACGTAACTAGGCAAAATGCCTGATTCTTTTGTAAGACCAACATGGTTACAAAGACACACATACAAAGTCACCTTTCCCTACCAGCCATTCTCATTTAAAAAGCCAGAAACCCTATTCACATATCATAATCACAAAATAATTCTTGGTGAATCAAATACCATTTGAAAAAAAATCCAAAAGCAAGAACCCATTTTGTCAGTAAGAGGGAAGGTGGAGATGTATCATTACTGTAGGAGCACTGTACATTTCTTTTTCATGTGTCGTTGATCTCATCTAATTTAAACCAGAGGAAAGAGCATTGAGAAGGTATGAATCAGCTCCTCTGCAAAAGAGGCAATTCTCCCACCCACCCACAATAACTCCTGTGTTATTGCCCAACTACTGTGTAACTGTTACATGAATGCCAAGTTCTTTGGAACATAAAGTGATCTTATACAGTGCATGCCTATATGAATAAGTCAATGGAGAGGTACTTGTTATTTTCCCCAGTGGACACATGACTTATATTGCATAATATTGCCACTTCAGAGGCACGGATGTGGAGGTTTCCTTTTGCTGTCATGGATAGAGGAACTCTCTAATCACACTTGTCCATGTCTTGGTAATCCCTAGGAACTCCCTAATCACACTAGTTCATCCATTGTTAATCTCTGGGATTACTGCAATTCTGTCTGCATGCCTTTGAAGGCAACATGGAAACTTCAACAGGTACAAAATGTGGCGACCAGGCTAATATTGGGAGCAAGGAAGTATGATCATAGATCTCCCTGATCCTGCCTCACCTGCATTGGTTGCCTGTTTCCTTCTGTGCCAGATTCAAAGTGTTAACTTATAAAGCCCTTCGCAGTTTGGAACCTCGTCGCCTGTCAGAGCATCTTTCCTTCAGATTTTCTACCCAGGCAACCCACTCTATCCAGACTTTGTGACTGTGGGTGAGCACCACCAGGAAGAGGGCTTTCTCAGTGGTGGTACAACACTATGGAACACATTGCCTGTTGATGTTCTCCAGTAATGATGGGCATGAACTGTAATTTGGAAGTTCAGCCCAGTTCTGTGAAGCATCTGCCCAGGTGTTGCATGGGCACCACACACTCCCCTCTCCAACCTCCTCTGTGCACTTGCCCATTCTCTGGCCGACGTGAACATCCCTCCCTCACCTCCTCAGAGTGATTATCCACTCACCGTGCAGTGTGTGCTTCCCTCCTCTGGCACTTGCCCATTCAGACAAGACAGTGGTGCAAGGAAGCCCCCACCAGATAAGGTGGAGGATGGAAATACGTGCTGAAAGGTGATTTTTTTCAGAGAGACCTTTGGTAACTTCTCTGCAAATATTGCAGACCCTTTTGCTTTCTAAGTGAGTTGTATTCACTGTTGCCTTTGGAGTTCCCAGGTAACAATAAGCCCAGTTTGAATCATACCTCATTGTTCTTCCAAACTTATCCTCATTAATAACCTGTGTTTTGTTACCCACCTGAAAACCATGGTTAGAAGCCATGGTTTGTTGTTGGTTTATGGGTGCTAACTTATTTAAAACTTGGCTTTTTCGTATGTCTGAAGCCATAACTATGGCTTACTCATTCTTTTCATCCAATTGTTTATCCCCAAACAGGAAGTGACAAGGAGAATGGGACAGAAATGAGTAGAGCAAACTACGAGCTTTTTGAGTTGTCTGTGGAGCAATTTCAGAATGTTTTTTAAAAAGCAATACATCAGTAAGTGTGAATTATAACATAGAGTAGCATGCAGGCATCTGGCATTTTGCATGAATCTGCAACCAAAGCTATTTTCCTCTGTAGCATGTGAGTTAGTATCTGACCACTGACAATTATCTGCACAACCTGACCATAGGTTTTGCACAGTGGATGCCTTCTTTGCCACACAGTAAGAGGTGAACAAATATTCAACAATAATGGAAATCTGAGGGAAACAGATGGTGGCACATTCCCAAGGTGGGGCAAGGGCAGAATGAAAAAAAAACCCACACAAACCTCGTAAAGAACCATTTTTCCCTATTAAAATATGTCTGAAAAAATAAACATTTTTTTATGTTTAGAAGTGATGATTTTCATTTGGAAAAACACACACGTGACAAGGTGAAACAGTTAACATTGTTGACAAAGGGAAATGTAATGGGTGGTTAGTTCTCAACTTAGTTTTCATCCCTGTTGTTCTGATGTTCAGCTGCTGAGCTGCTGTGAAAATGAACATTATCAGGAAAAGGTGCCTCTGCTGAAGCACTTTGACCTCCATCTGCTGGCAATCTAGGGACCTCATGGCAAGCTTATAACAGGGGCAAAAGGAGGATCATCATTACCTTGATGTTTAGGGAGTTTGAGGCATTTCTTTGTGTGTAGTGTTCAAAAATCATAGAATTGTACACTTACAGTAAAAGGGATCCCAAGGGTGATTTCATCCAACCCTCTGCCAGTGCAGGAAACCCACAGTTAACGCATCTGGTTAGAGGCAAGCTCTCTTTAAAGATTTTCCCATGCAGTAGAGAGCACTGCTTTCCAAGGTAATCGGTTCCACCGTTGAAGAGCTTTTTCAGTCAAGAAGTTCTTCTAATGTGTAGCTGAAATTGCGTTCTTGTAATGTAAATGCATTGGTCCTGTCTTCCGGGGCAGAAGAAAACCAGCTTGTTCCATTTTTCTCTCAAAAGCTCTACAGTTATTTGAAAAGCTACTCTCTTAAAATCATTTAACCATTATTGGTTCCTCCCAGTGAAACCTGGGAACTGTCATTCTGTGGAGATGTTAGAGTGCTTTACATCAGCGTGTACCTCCACAGATTTATAACGAGCAATGTCCTTTGTAGGTAAGAGAGTCCACTTTGGGCTTGGAATCTAGGTAAGTTTGGAGTAGCTCAAAAACATTTCATGAGAGGTTAGTGTGGTCCATAGTCCTCATGGTGCCTTGGCCATATTTGTTTGTAAAACAGAACTGTGTGAACCATGCAGTCAGCTCTGCACCCTCTACATTAGCCTGCTTCTTTCCCCCTCAGTTGCAGATAGAGGACATTTTCATATTCTCAGAGCTTCAGGAAGCTTAAGCTACCAGTCCAGTGTGCTTCTTTGCATGGAACAGGCATCTTCTCCTTTGCCTCAGGCAGCAAATATCTTGGGCTAACCCTAGAAGCAGACTAGACAGGATCTTTCTGCTTTTACCCAGCAGCTTGTTATTCCCCAAAACACTTTACAGAGGTAAAATGAGACTGTTTTGTGACTCTGATTTTAACGCAGCAACCTATGAAGATACAGTAACTTTCTCTTCCCAGTGATATGCAGATGACTAGACTTTTCCGGCTCAGCCAAAGCAGGAAGCAAAGGTGATTTGGAAACAATGGAGTGAAGAGAACAGGGAAGAAATTGCACTAGGATCAGGAGATGCCAGTAAAGTTTGCAGTAGTTTCAGCTGAGCAATAGGTTAGCAGTGAGCTAAGAAGCAGTTCTTGAAGGACCTAGAAACCAGTCTTCAATAATATCATTGGCAATGGGAAAAGAGAGGCCATGTATCTTAACCCGACCCCATCACAAGAAAGATGGATTTTAAAAATATTTAACTGACAAGTAACAGGTAATAGTATCATAATAATATTGACAAAATCAGGGCTTGGGGGGGTTCCAGTGGATCAGAGTGAACAAGCTGGTATCAGAGAAGCTGAGAGAAAATGGCACAGGGTTTTTTTGGTGGTTTTTTTTTTTTTTTTTTTTTTTTTTTGAGGCTAATTTGGTTCTGTTCCATTACTCTGGTTATTTTAACCTCCTATGCGTTTTCCAGCATTTCATAAATATTCCTGTAGCAATGTGCCAATGCATCTAAATGTAACTGGTTATATTAACCAAACAATTGGTTTGAAAACAGAAGATTAACAGTGGGCAGTGGGGGGGGGCAGGCAGGCAGGCCACCTACTGCTTGGAGTATGCACACATTTCAGCTAGGACTGTCATCCATTTCAGGAAATTCCAGTCAGTTAGCCATTTATATGTTAGCCAATAGGTTAACCGATTCACAGATGGGCAAAAACAATAGTTTGTAAGCAAGAAATGTGCTTGCGAGAGAGCGCCTATTGTGAGCAATGTGTGCATTATCTTGGAACAGACAGAATTTTCATGGGAGAAAGAAGAGAGGAGAGGACTCTTTAAGATGGCACTTGCTTACTATCTTAAGGACCTGTATTAAAAATATCTTCTTTCAAAGCAACTACTGTTCATCAATTACATGTGTTTATTTGCTTAAAAGTTAAAATCATTTAATGGCTGCAGCCCTGTTATTAATATTGATGCCCTGCTTGACAATATTTTTCAGCTGCATGGCGCTGCTGAGGTCTTTGCAGTTGGAAGCACTGGAAGCTGCCTGACTCCTTGACTTCTTTGTCCCATCATTGCTTTGTCACGGTTTCCACTCCCGCTTGCCCACCTTCAGCAAATCGCGTAGCCATTCCATCCAAGAACAGATGCAGGCAGGGCTCTCCCCACACTTCATCCTCTGCCTTGCAGCATGCAGGGAAGGCAGCTGCTTCACTGTTTTATTCCGCAGAGCTTCCCCGCTCTCAAATCTTAATCAATTCCTTTCATTCAAAGAAGGGTCTGCGCTTGCAGGATGGAATAGATTAATCTTCCTGCCATTCTGCTGCGTTTCCCTGCTGCTACTTTGCCATTCTTGGCATATGCTGCATCTATCTTCTGTGTGTGTGTGTGTGTGTGTGTGTGTAAAGTGTGTGTGTAAAGTGTGTGTGTAAAGAGGGGGACAGCCTCAAACATTTAATATTCTGCACTACCTCTGTTTTTCAAAGACATAGTGCTTAGTATACAGTACTTTCAGTGCTAAAATGCTCCTCATATCTTAGTAAATCTCACAACAGCCATAGAAGGCAGGCTAGCTTTATTATCCCTTTCATGATAATGTGGGTTTGAAGCTAAAAAGTATCATTCTGTCTAAAGAAGGGCTGGTGAATACATGGCCCTCACAGTTTTGCTGAACTGCAACTCCCATGATCCTCCATCCCCTAGCTATGCTGCCTAGGTGCTGAAAGGCATTGTAGCCCAACAGCAGCTGGAAGGCCACACATTTCTTCCTGTTGGCTTACAGTGAACAAGTAAACATATGAAAAACTTGAGATTTAACCTAGCCCCATCATGGATGGCAGCTTATTTTCTTATTTGCCAAGTTACACCATTTCTTGGTTATAACAATGATGGGTCCAGGCTAGCTGAATTTCACTTAGCTCTCAAAGTCATAATTAATTTTTCATTGATTTTGATAAGACCAAAAAAAACAGGTGAGCATATTTTGGATCCAAACTATATTATTCTCCTGGCCCTTTTTGAGACATAATACATTTCCATATTCCACTGCTTGTAAGAAAAATGACAAATTCAAACTGGGCTGGTATGAAACAATGGCTTGACTAAATATTTGTGAAATGCAGCCTACTGTGTAGGTAAAAATGATTGAGAGAGATGGTTACACTCACCTTTATTTCTCTGGGCAAATGTCATTTCCTCTGTGCCAAAAAGCAATAATAAAACAGCCATTGCATACAGGTGTCATTAACAATGTAGAGGCTTCAGAAATCTGTATTAATATAATCTATATTAGAGCAGTCAGCAAAGAGCAAACATGTGTGCAAACTTCTGAGCTATCCAGAATTCTTCAGCAGGGATGATACTAGACATAGCAGGGTGTAGATTAATATTGAGTAATGTTTGATTTAAGTCACACTGGTGACTTGACTGAGACTCTACTTGGGGGTTTTGTTGTTGAAGACTTGGACCTGACTCATGACTTGGATCCATTTTTCTAAATCATGTTGTCAAGTCTCTATGAGGGATGGGTCTTCCTAACTGCTTCTGACAGCGGTGATGGGAGCAGGTAGAGAGGCCATCGAGTTGAAACTCAGACTTGAACCTTGGGCTTGGGACTGAAGACTTGAAATCAGACTCTGACCCAGAGACTTGCCAACATCCCTGTTCATTAATCAGCCCAACAAAAAGTAAGTCATTAGCAAGAAAGGTCTGGATACAATGGTGTCATTCTGCTAGTAGAAACTATTCCATCAACAAAGCTGAAAAAGGGCTATTCCCCTTCCCATTAGAGTCCCCACATGCCATTAAATTCTCTTTTATAAAAGAGAAGTGCTGCATTTTGGGAGAAACCTGTAGCAAACTCGCTCCAGTGAGTGGCCCACATTTCACTGACGAGAACCCCAGGCAAATGTTCACTTTGTGTACAAAGCAAACACAGGCGGAGCGGGTAGCCCACTAATTTCTCTCCCTCAGTCTCCTCTTCCCATTCCTCTTTATGTGCAGAGGGCATTAGGATGAGCTGGAGAACTATGGAAGCTCTCCACACAGTTGAGAAACTTGGAGGTGACTATTGTCCTCTCCCTCCTCAGGGATTCACATGTGAAGCAAGAACTCATGCCGGGCTGAGAGTACTGCATGGGGGTGTGTCAGAGTTCAGTCCTAATCATTCAGAAATGCAGTGCCAAATTCTGAAGTGGAGGCACTCAGCATGATCATCTTCTCAGCCACATCTCTAAAAACTGCAGCCAGCTGAGTTGATTTATACTATCTCCACCCGGGACAGGAATTTTGTAAATCTAATGGGTCTTAACTGCCCCATCTATGTCAACCCCTCTTTCACCCAATGCTCTGGATGACAACAGGGCTACGTCATTAGATTATACTGCTCCTCATACATACCTATTCAAGCTCAGAAGGGGGAAGAAAGGGTGATTGCAGATAAGATGTCTTTCCCCCTTCTAATAAAAAGGCCCTGTGCCTTGACCCTGAGGGCCATGGCACCACAACAATCATGTAAACATTTCTTCTCAGAAGTAAACCCCATTGTCATCCAAGGAGTGTGGTGTACAGCTAGGTACGTAACAATAGGAGTACAGCCTCAATGTCTTTGCGAGCAGTGCGTTTGTAAGCTCAGAGACTGTAACAGACATCTATTCCACTTACCTTCCACAATCATAACGGCAGACCTTTTGATCATAGTTTCTTTTCCAGGCTAGTCCTCTAAACATGGTGGTCTCCAAACATTTTTAATTTCAATTTCCATGATGTCCACCACCGGCAGTGTTTGCTATGATGGGACTCACAGACTAAAGCATATGCAGGGCACCAGACACGAGATGGTTGGTATGACAGAACGACTAGTCATACTTTTGTCTCAGTGCAGAAATTGGTGCATTTTCTGGTATTGTCCAAGCGCTAGTTCTGCTCTTACTATTTCCGCCTGTGAGTATTTATAATGGAGCTACTTCTCAATCCTAACCATTATTCCAGGGTAGCGTGAGTGTCTACACAGAGAAGATGTCTCAAATAGAGCCATCAATCCATTTCCATCACCGACCTTGGGCAAGATTCTTATCCAACATTCCTAGGAATGGCAAAGACTGAAAATGGAACCATCTGTGTACAAGGTATGGGCTAGTCTATCCCTAAGCTAATGGCCCTTCTCAAAGTTATTGGGGGTTAGCCCATCCCAGCCTTTCGACACTTACACCAAATCAGAAGGAACATGTGGGGAACATGACCTGGAAATAGACTGGAAATAGCTACACGTGGAATCTGAGATCCTGAAGTTATTGTGGCTTTTGTCTTCTTGTCTGCTATTTTCCCCAGTGATTTGCATCCGTGCTTTCTCTCCTGTTGGAAGCTGTCAAACCATTGATCTATCTAGCCCAGGATCGGGAGAGTGATAACTCTTGGACTCTTACTTTATGTCCAAGGCAAGAATACAAAATGGTGCCCGCACGCTCTGTTTCTCAATCACCAAAAAGAGTCCAGGCAGTGTTAAATCATGAACATACACAATTCTGTGTGAAGTTTGAAATTCATAACGCTTTGCTCAGTTTCATAGAATCATGGAGTTGGAAGGGGGCTTATAAGGCCATTGAGTCCAACTTCTTGCTCAATGCATGAATCCAAATCAAAGCACATATGAATTTGAATGTGTAAACCTTATTTAGCTATTCTTGGGGTTCTGCATGCAAGCAGAGACCTTTCCCCTGAAGACTTTCCACTTTCTTTGCATTGAAAGTGACGATGGAAATGGGAGTACTAGTTATTCCTCTCTCTGCATGGTGAGCTACTCCAGAGTAGGAAGTGAGTGAACAGAACTTGCATATGAAATATACCCTTCTCCTAACAGCACAGCATGCTTGGGATAGTAGATGCACGTTGCATATACTTTGCCTGCACTTCTCAATTTGCCATGCTCTTGTTAAAGCTCCGACTGTTGGCAGCTCTCACTGGCAGTAGCTTTCCAGGGTTTACGGCAGAAGTTTTTCCTAGCCTTACCAGGATATTCTTCCCGTTTTCTTTGTGGTCTCCCATCTAAGTACTACCCAGGCTTGCCTGATGTTGCTTATTTTCCAAAATTGGTTGAGATTAGATATGTTCTGTGTGATATTGGTGGTAAGCCATAAGCTAACCATTACTCTTACTTCGTGATTGGAGGCTGTAATTGACCACATTTAAAAATCTTGGCTCTCATGCCAGTTCGTTCTTTCATCATTCTTTCCATTAGATATTGGCCAACAATGTCCCTGTGAATATTTTATTGCTGCTCTGGTTTTTTTTTTTGTTTTTTTTTTTTTTTGCACTATGCAGTTAATGCATTCTGTAACATTACCTTATGAGCACTGTAATCTAACTGGTTAATTAACTACTTCGAAATCCTGGCAGTGAATCTGATTTCTTTTATTAAAAAAAAGAAGCAGAAGCTTTAGACTGTTGGCCACTCTAACATAAAGTGTTGGAACTCAAATAAAAATGTCACCATGATTTAATATCTCGATGATTGCTTTCCTGTTGTTTTGGCATCCTGCAACACTGGAAATATTTGCTTTATTTCCATGCAGCAGGCAATATTTTGAAAGAGCTGTAAACTCTGGACGAGTGGCTTTTTAAAGCCTTCATAATATTTTTTCAGCTGTCCTTCCTAATTACAGTAGCTAAACACAGAGAAAATAAAAAAGCAAATTTAGCACCTGTTCTTTTTTTCTTTTAAGTTATCTTCTTCATTCTAGGGAAAAGACAAAACGAAAACAACTGCTGGATAGCTCAGCGACTTAAGTATCTGGTTGTAGAGCCAGAGGTTGGGAGTTCAATTCCCTACTGTGCCTCCTTAGGAGGGACTGGACTTGATGGTCCCTTCCAGCTCTGCAGTTTGATGATGATGATGATGATGATGATGATGATTATACAAAGGTCAGCTGTGTGTTTCTTAACATATAGGTTTATGAAGGCATAAACATCTGAGTTGTAAATCACAGCTGAACAATGACATTTTCAACTTCAATAGGGGATTTTTTTACTGAGGTTGCTGTGAGTATAGATACTGGCTTTCCAACTGCTCTGCCTGAACCAAGGCACACATATACTGTATGTGGCTGCAATGTTCTTGTGAGTACTAATACTAAAAGATATTTGGTGGAGCACGTAATTTTGTCCCTGAATAGCGAGACTGGTAATATTGTGGTTGGGGTCTCCTGATGACAGGCCAACCAAGAAACATTGGCCAAATAACTCTCAATAGATTCACCTAGAGCCAGCATGGTGGAATGGGTAGAGCAGAGGTCGTCAACCCCCGGTCTGCGGCCCATTGCCGGTCCATGGCTTGAGCCTGACCGGGCTGCAAAGACAGACCTCCCGCCCCCCCACACACAAATACTCCCCTCCCCCCAGCTGCTTTGTGCACGTGCGTGTCAGAAGCGTGAACGCTCCCTCACCCCTTCATGCAAGCCCCCGTGTGCGCAAAGCAGCTATGGGGAGGGGAGTGCATGCGGAGGGGGGGTGGGAGGTCTGCCCTTGCGGCCTGGCGGCGGCAACGGGGCTGGGGGGAGCCAGAAGGCAGGGCGAGGCCCGGGTGTTCCAGTGGCCCTCCTCCCAGCAGCGACGGCTGGGGGGTAGGCAAGAGCCGGATAAAATTAAAAAGACTCCCAGGCTTCCACCACCACTGCCATGGGTGGGCAGGTGCTTCTGCGCATGCACGAAGTGGTGAGGGAACGCGCGCACATTCCCCAACCACCGTGCGTGTGCGTCAGAGAGGGCAAGCGCAAAGGGCCACCCCACCTCCATCAGGGACTCCGCCGGTCCGGACTAGTAAAAAGGTTGAGGAACTCTGGGGTAGAGGACTGGACTAAGCCCCAGGGGATTTGGGTTGCTCTGCAACCTTGAACATTTCACATATTTCAAAAGCCATGTTAGGATCACCATAAGTAGGAAGCAACTTGATGGCATATCACACACAGAGACTTGACCAAGCTGCTGGGCTTTATAAACATTTTTGCCTGGATGAAATCTTTTTTTTTTTTTTAAGAGGAAAAAGGTGGAAGAATTGAAGCTCCTTGTTCAAGCTCAGATAAGGATCTCATTGCAGATGTGGCTCCCTTAGGCTTAAGAGGCTACTAAATCTCTTGTTATCTGCCCTAAAGTTAGGGTTTTCTGTTATTGCTTGATACATTTGTGAAAGTGTGCAGCAGAATCTAATACTGCCTGCTGTCAAAGACGAATGATAGATTAAGCCATCGGTCTAATCCAAGAAAAACTGTTCTTGTAAGCACAATTGTTTCCAAGGCTTTCTCTGAACCTGGATTTCACCTGTAAACCATCTTGGCAGCTTTCACTGAGTTAAAACACTGTCCTTGGTTTTCTTCTAGGGGAAACAGCCGAGCAGCAATAATTTTCCAGCTCTCTGAGTGTCCTGCTCCCAATGTTTGAGCCAGAGGAAATGAATTTCAATCTATGAAAACTCAAATACAGTGGTGCCCCGCTTGAAGATTATCTCGTTAGATGAGGAAATCGCTTAACGATGAACTTTTTGCAATCGCTTTTGCAATCGCAAAATGATGTTTTAATAGGGAAAAATTGCTTCATGATGATCGGTTCCCTGCTTTGGGAACTGATTTTTCGCTTAACGACAATCAAAACAGCTGATCGTTGGGCTTTCAAATGGCCGCCCGCTGTGTAAAATGGCTCCCTGCTGTGTTTTAGGATGGATTCCTCGCTTTACAGGCACAGGAAAATGGCCACCCTATGGAGGATCTTCGCTGGATGCTGAGGTATTTCACCCATTGGAACACATTGAACCGGTTTTTTCAATGCATTTCAATGGGATTTTTACTTTCACGTGATGACATTTCGTTCTACAGTGATTTTGCTGGAACAGATTATCCTCGTCAAGCGAGGCACCACTGTATGCTATCCTTTAAGGAGCCATAATAGTTGTCTGTCCTTGCTTCCCTCACCAACATGCTGAAAGAGACATGGCTATGTCTTTGGAATCTCCCCAAGTTTTTTGTATTTCATCAGCATCTCCCCTCTTCTTCTTATAATCTCCTCCCATAGCTCAGCAGTGGAGGTAGGGAAAGAGTTATGCATTTTCAGTTTAGCTGCAGAGCCTGGAAAAGGTATGTTTTGGGGCTACAACATCCAGAATCCTTTAGTCATAATGGCAAGCAGCTGGGGATACAGAAGATGGATGAGCAACAGAAAGAAGAAATTGCCTACACATAGGGCAATGGATGGAAGAATTCCACCCTCTCCAACAACACAATGGTCAAAACTCTCTTCTTAATATAGAAAATTATAGCAGAGGAGGTCCATTTGGTGAGTCAGCACCTCCATAAATTCCATGGAGTCAAATGGACCTATTCTAACTGTGCTTACCTTGTTTCAGCAAGTCACAGATAGCGTAGCCCCATTTGAATCAATGGAACCCATTACATCGCCATTGATGTAATGGGCCTCCTCTGGTGCAATTTACCACATGAAGCAATAGGATTTTAGCCAACCTGTCTACTATCCATGTAAGAGAGGCCAGTTTAAACAGAAAGGAATATTGCATATTGGCCAGGATCATGTTTGTTAGGGCCACCACCGTGACTCCATCAGAGTAAAGCTCAATGTCTAAATGCTGCCAGTTATGTCAGGGTTATTTTTTTTTACTTGCCACACAATAGCCACTTGGCGACTGACTAGACTGACTAGAAGAAGAAGCACTGATTTAACTGGTGGCAATTCACCACAGAACTGTAAGCCAATGGGGTTACACTGGGATGTAAATATGTAACAGGATTCTGGTTGTCAATTAGTTCTTCAGGTAGCACCTCTTCTTGCCTGAATCATTTCAGCACCTGTCCTTGAAAACGATGCACTGACTTACACTGACAAAACCAGGGGGTTGCAGACATCAGCAGAATTAGTGGTGGGAAAGAGCAGTGGTTCCCGACGTTGGGTCCCCAGATGTTCTTGGGCTACAACTCCCAGAAGCCTTCACCTCTAGCTGTACTGGCCAGGATTTCTGGGAGCTGTAGTCCAAGAACATCTGGGGACCCAATGTTGGAAACCACTGGGACAGAGGTTGTGCTCCTCCTTTCAAGGAGAATGCAACCAGAGCTATAAGGAAAGATGGGGATTTGAAGTTTGCCCTATGAGAGATCATCCCTCCCCATTTACTTGCTGTAATCCAAACCGCATTGTTCTTTGGAATTATTCACACCTCATATATGTCAGTATAATATAAAAGACTGAAGTCAGGGTTTGTGCTGATGAGGATTTTACTTGGCTGTTGCACACAGTCTGCTTTGTCAAGGCACCTCATTTCTATCTTGCAGCTCTTCTGTTGAGCCTCTCTCTGGTGAGCACAGATGGAGAAAGGAGCCAGTCTGTGGTATCTAGTGAATTTTAATACCTGCTCATTCATTCTCTCAATTTCAGAGATTGTTTGTTTGTATTGTTTTTAAACCCACCAGACAGAATGTTGATTCTGAACCATAAAATTGACTGAAATCCATGCAAAACATGCAGCTGTACGAGTACTTTGTGGTATGAACCAACCTGGTAGTTGCCTTGCTGAAAATGAGAGAAAAACAATCAACGAGGCAATGTTTTTAAATCAACATTCAGCTATTTTGGCCTGCTAAATTTTGAGTCCCGCTACTGCAATTTGAAAGATACGAGATGCCACTGATGAACAACACTGTTAACATACTAAAATGGAAGGAAGCATGCTGTGTCTTAGATTTGTCTGAGGCACATAGACTGTTTTACCTCTCCTGCAGTAAAACCTAAAAACACTGCCTCTAATTTGTCGATCTCCTGCAGGTCTGACAGCACAGGCAGAGTAACATGGTCTGCCAAAGTGAGGCAATCTTCTGCATCATTCTGCCCTGTGTGCTATGCTCAGAGGAAAGACCTCTCAAAGCCAAGCATCTGGGCATGGCTTGCCATTTGCATCCAACATTTCTCTCACCGAGCTGCCAACCCTTGTGCTTCTCTTTGCAAGGCATGCAGAGGGTGAGTAATGCAGATGAAGTAGCAGCCACAAGCAATGGGAAATGGGCTGGGAAATGCAGTAGGGGCCTCTTTCTACCTCAGCTGGTAAGAGAGCTAGCACTAAGATCCCATTCCTTGGGGTTTCAGGGCTAAACCTGACGCCAGGGGAAAGGCCTGTAGGATGTCACCATTTTCAATTGGTCCAATGTACAAGTGGTCAAAATGGCAAGCAAGAGTCAATCGCTAGCTAGGCCAATTGATTGGGCACTTGGGACAAGACTCTCCATATCCTGCTTTGCTTCAAATGGTACCATGGGCCTCTATGTGTGCATTCACTGGGTTTCCCGCCATCTCCTGCCCTTGCCCGTGGGTTATTTGGTGTTCAGTGAACACAAAACATCTTCAAAGACCTTTGTTCTGAGACAGGGAGTCCTGCCACCAGTTGAGAATGGATGGAGATAGGCATCCAGGCTTTAAAGCTATCACACAATATATACGGTAAAACCAGACTTTATCTTCCTTCAGTGCCACTTATCCTGAGATTTGTCTCTTCCCCCAGAGAGTCAAAGAAGCATCATACAGTAATTCTAAATCTTCCACCTGTGAGGCCCAGCAAGTCTAGCTCACCTTGCAACTGAAGCTTCACTATCACTGCCCTAGGGTCACAATCCTCCCACTTTTTATTTCTGGATCCTTTGAAAATTGATGAGGTTCTTCCATTTTAACTGTTGCAACCTTGCCTTTCTAATGTGATAGATGTGCTTGGTTTGTTTGTTTATTTGTTTTGTGAGAGACATTCTACCAAATGAGGGGGAGATATTTCTTAGTTCTACCCTCAGGTCTGGTTCAATAAGGTTAGTAGTAACTAGTAAATGTTTAGAGGAAAATTAATAGTTTTTACCAGCACCACATTATGGCATTCATAATCTCTTGGCCAAAGCAGTCTTGGTGAGTTCTGTTGGACAAAACTAAATCAAGGGCAGAGCCAGGCAGAGAAGTTCTTGATTGCTCTGTTTCTTTCTATGGAGCATCTGAATGGCGGCCACAGATCTCCAGTGTCTTGTGGCCTACAGTTTGAGAATCTCTGACCCCAAGCAGAAACTGTCAGCACAGTTTTTGTCATACATATTTTATTGTTTGCTAGAAGAATCCCCACTAATACACATCAAGTAGTAGACATCAGTAGTGGTTTAAATGTGGAGGCACCTACTTCCCCTGGCAATTAAAACTGTTTTGGTTTCCTAATAGACTGTCTCTGCTGATCTCTTCTCATTGCAGCCTCTCCGTTTTTCTCGGGCTTTCAAAATTCACAGCTTGTAAAAGCGGTTGGTTGGCCACAGATGGTTCTGGACCCTTCTTCCAGCACACACTGTGACCGTCTGCTCCTCTTCACTAAAGCTTTCAAAAATCATCAGTGTGATTTTTGCAGCAGTCCTTGTGATCTGGAAAGAACATCGACTACCATCAAGTTCATGTCAAGATGGAATGATCTGGAAGTGTGCCACAGCATGCTTCACTTCCTTCTTAAGTTGAACTAAGCCACTGACTTTGAGCATGTGCTGCCACTTAAATACTGACTGCATTATATGAGCCTTGCCAAACTTATGACTACAGTTCCCATCTTACATACCCATAATAACCACTGAATGGTAGTGATGGGGTTTCAGTCTAACATACCTGAAGGGGATCAGGCTGGGTGAAGGTTGCATTAGATCAGGGGTTCCCAAACTTTTCAGGACCATACCTCTTTTTTGATTTTTGAAAACCCTCACATCTCCACACCTCCACTTTACCATCATCCAGCCCAGTTTTTAAATTAAAAATTCAATTCATACGGTAAAGTTTTAAAATAACACAAACAGTAAAGTCTATTAAAAATTAAAAATAACAAATAAGTGCAAGTCGTTGTGCTTGCCACAGAAAGTTGGTCACAGTATACTTGACCTTAAGTAACATGACTAAGTAAAAGCTGAAATGGGACTGAATGGAACGGAGCAGGCACTTCTTAATGAAAATTGGTGTCATAAATAGTGGGATCTGATGAACACTATTTTAGACTTCCGACAGAACAAATATTACTCTTTATTAACCCTTTATTGCACCAAACCCACTGGTACAGCACACAATGGCAGGAATGACAACTTCTGAGTAGGATAAACAATTAGCAAACATACGTGATTAGATGAGACAGATACAGCAAACTACAAACCATCCCCAGGAACAACATCCCGGTACTCGTTCTGGGCAGAAAAATGATATTGTGAAAAAATAGACCAGAATGGTAACTTCCAGCTAAGACGGCTTCATGAGATACACCCGTCCCACCTACATTGAGGGAACAGATGAAATCAGCCACAGAAAACTCCTAGAAGCAACTCCTGGAAGAGTCTGGAATGGTGGCTTCCAAGAAGGCCAGCTCAGCAAAATTCACCCATCGCTCTAGAGGAGGCGGATACAAATAGCTATAAAATACCCCAAGGAACGTTCACTCTGGGCAGAAAACTGCTAATTACCAAACAAAACAAAACAAAAAACAAACAAACAAACAAAAAAAACAGCCTAAAACAATGAATTCTGTGCAGGACAAACCAATGAAATTCATATAGTTCCATATATATCTCCAGTTTGACTTTTTTAAAAAAAAATTTTGAGAGACCTTAGGAAAGCCTGTCTCCAGGGCCAACAGGATGAAAACCGATGCTCCTAGACATCTGTAGGAGCAGGAAATCATGATTGTTCTTTTTTTATTTAAAAATGTTTCTTTTTTCCTTTTCCTTTTTTTTCATGGAGCTGTTGAAGATCCTGGGAAACTTCTTAAATGCCCCTTGGAGACCTCATGTGGCCCACAGGCCACACTTTCTTCACATATTTGCTCCTATATATTCAGAAAATATTAAGTAATAAATACATTATATTCATCAAATATTAAACAAAATGAATATGTGTTTATTTTTTAAGCCTACTTACTGCCAGAAAATGAAGAACATTAATATGAACTGCCTCATTACTTCAACAATAATTCTTTCCATTTCAAACATTCTCTGAAAGCACAAAACAATTACTATTCTTAGAAAGAGTGGAGAGTGTGTGGCATGAATATATACCATGCCACATAAAGTGTGAAATTTACAATGTTTGAGTGAGCTGTGTTCAGTCACTGTTACCCAAATTAGGAGAGAGTGGCTAACCTCCCCCCATCACTTTTTACACATCGTTGTTTAGTTGTTAAGTCGTATCTGACTCTTCGTGACCCCATGGACCAGAGCACACCAGGCCCTCCTGTCTTCCACTGCCTCCCGGAGTTTGGTCAAATTCATGTTGGTAGCTTCGGTGACACTGTCCAAACATCTCGTCCTCTGTCGTCCCCTTCTTCTCTTGCCTTCACACTTTCCCAACATCAGGGTCTTTTCCAAGGAGTCTTCTTATGAGATGGCCTAAATATTGGAGCCTCAGCTTCAGGATCTGTCCTTCCAGTGAGCACTCAGGGTTGGTTTCCTTCAGAATTGACAGGTTTGACCTCTTTACAGTCCAGGGGACTCTCAAGAGTCTCCTCCAGCACCACAATTCAAAAGCATTGATTATTCGGCAGCCAGCCTTCTTTACAGTCCAGCTCTCACTTCCATACATCACTACTGGAAAAACCATAGCTTTGACTATGCGGACCTTTGCTGTCTAGGTTTGTCATCGCTTTCCTCCCAAGAAGCAGGAGTCTTTTAATTTTGTGGCTGCTGTCCCCATCTGCAGTGATCATGGAGCCCAAGAAAATAAAATCTGTCACTTCCTCCATATTTTCCCCTTCTATTTGCCAGGTGGTGATGGGACCAGTGGCCATGATCTTTTTTTTCCAGACCATTTTTTGCGCTCTCCTCTTTCACCTTCATTAAGAGGTTCTTTCATTCCTCCTCAATTTCTGCCATCAGAGTGGTATCATCTACATATCTGAGGTTGTTGATATTTCTTCCGCCAATCTTAATTCCGGTTTGGGATTCATCCAGTCCTGCCTTTCGCATGATGTATCCTGTATATAAGTTAAATATGCAGGGAGACAATATACAGCCTTGTCGTACTCCTTTCCCAATTTCGAACCAATCAGTTATTCCATATCCAGTTCTAAGTGTTGCTTCCTGTCCCACATATAGATTTCTGGGGAGATAGATAAGGTGGTCAGGCACTCCCATTTCTTTAAGAACTTGTCATAGTTTGCTGTGGTCCACACAGTCAAAGGTTTTTGTATAGTCAATGAAGCAGAAGTAGATGTTTTTCTGGAACTCTCTGGCTTTCTCCATAATCCAGCGCATGTTAGCAATTTGGTCTCTAGTTCCTCTGCCCCTTTGAAATCCAGCTTGTACTTCTGGGAGTTCTCGGTCCAGATACTGCTGAAGTCTACCTTGTGGGATTTTGAGCATAACCCTGCTAGTGTGTGAAATGAGTGCAATTGTACGGTAATTGGAGCATTCTTTGGCACTGCCCTTCTTTGGGATTGGAATGTAGACTGATCTTTTCCAATCCTCTGGGCACTGCTGATTTTTCCAAACTTGCTGGCATAACGAGTGCAGTGCCTGATTTTTTCACATAGAAAGCATCAAAACCACAGAGGAGATGCATACACCCTATCAGAACACAAACCCCCTCATATTTGTCATTTTCCACATGTAGAAGGCAGTGGCTGAAAGGAGAGAGACTAGGCATTTCCCGATACGTTTATCCAGATAGGCAATGATTGAACCAGAAGGCAGCTTTTCCTAATGGTCTGGCATACTTGGGATAGTAGAGGCATATTTTATACACTTTTTCTGTGCCCCTCAGCTTTGCATGCAATATGCATATGCTTGATTTGTCTCAGACTTGTTAATGCCTCAGACCCTTCCAAGACCTTTGGGAGCTTTTGAAAATACTACTCCCCACAGAACGGAAAGCGCTGGCCCATGATTTGGTGTGATTATTCGGTTTGGGCTCATTAAGAATTGATTTAAAAGGTGGACTTTAAACTAGGCCTGGAGCTTATAAAAAGGCTCTTCACTGACATTATTATCATCAACATGCTCCTATTAAAGGAAATTGAATTCCTTGCCCTTAAAAGTGCCTGTAGTGTTTGCTCAGGTAAAATGCCTGCACGTGTTCATTAAGGTTTGCCTGCTCCCGCCATTCCCTCTGCTCTTTTTCAGTCACTTTCATTTCTGTGCCCACTGAAAATCATCTTTATTCCCACTGATAAAAAATTAGCAAGCAAAGAGCTTTCAATCAGATAACTGCTTTTGACTACCTGTGCTCCTGGAAACTAGATTACAGGCCACAAAGCGAAGCGAAGCAAAACAAAACAAAAACTGAGGAAGCTCATTAAGTCTCAGCTCATTGAATACCTTCGATTTTAATTCTCCCTGGCTGCTTTTGCAATTGAACTGCTTTGATATTACAGGCTAGGAAAGGAGAGGCAAGGAAAACAATATGGCCAAGGAGAGGAATAAGTGGAGCCTCTTATGGCAGGTCAGGGACGTGGTGGCGCTGTGGGTTAAACCGCAGAAGCCTCTGTGCTGTAAGGTCTGTAGATCTTCAGCTGTAAGATCGAATCCACGCGACAGAGTGAGCGCCCGTTGCTTGTCCCAGCTCCTGGCAACCTAGCGGTTCGAACGCATGCAAATGCGAGTAGATAAATAGGGACCATCTCAGTGGGAAGGTAACAGCGTTCTGTGTCTAAGTCGCACTGGCCACGTGACTCCGGAAGATTGTCTTCGGACAAAACGCTGGCTCTATGGCTTGGAAACGGGGATGAGCACTGCCCCCTAGAGTCAGACACGACTGGATAAAAATTGTCAAGGGGAACCTTTATGGCAGGTCAGTTTGACAGCATTTTTAAAGGAAAATAGTGCAAGGAGAATGGTCTGTAGAGACTAGGTGAAAATGAGATGCTTTTTCAAGATGGTAGTCTTGGTGAAGTGAAATGGCCTTCTTAGATCATAGCACTGGCATCAAGATACTTGCTCATCAAAAGTTGGTATTTATTCTAAAGACAGCTTCACATTTGGTGGGGATATGTTTCTTTTTTCACCTATCATATGCCACTTTGGTATACACTGTAATGTTTGGGGTGGAAGTGTGGTAGGTGTATTTCCAAATATATATGTATGTTGGGGCCATGAGGAAATGCATCTCTTTAAATGTCTCCCCAAGGTAGCCCCCTTTTTTTTGTAGAAACACGTGCATCTTTTCTGAAATGTCTTATGATAACTGAGAGACAGGTGGCAGACACACAGGAGGCCGTTTCAACACGGATGAGACCGCTGCCAAATGTTGTTAGGAGATGGAAGTTCTGGTAGGAGATGGAAATTGGAAGGGAATTTTGTTGCTCTGATTTGGTTGGTCAGGCAAACTTCAGCCTGTTCATGATCCCCTTAAGTGAGTGTGGAACATCAAAAGTTTTTGCATGTGAAATCAGATTTCACATTCACAATAGGAATGGGTGACAACTTTCTTTCCATTCGTTTTGACGAATATTTGCCCACCAAAATCTGCATATTTCTTCATATTTGGGATTGGAAAATGTCAGTTTTTGTTCTTGATATTTTATCTGAATGTAGGAGAAATTGAAATTGATGAATCTGCCTAGTCAGACCCAGGGCTTTGAATGCTTGACTTTAGATTTCAGTCCATGTATATTCAACCATATTTGTGCTGCTGATTTAGGGTTACTAGCTTTTTTTTTTCCTAAGACGCTCCTCATCTTCATCTATGATATAGCAGGAAGGCAGGAATTTACCAAAATGTTTCTATTACTTTCTGTTCAGGACACAGAATTTGAGTTTTAAACAACCTGAATGCGGGAGAAATTAAAACTGACTGGTTCCCCCATACTGAATTCACAAACAGCATTCAAACCTCAGAATATTTCCACAAGAATTGGTTACTTCCTCCTCCTTGAAAAACAAATGATAGATTTAGCTTTCATGTGCAGTATTTCATTGTATACTATATTTTATAGTGAACCTCTCCATCCTAAAGTTACATTTGGCTTCTACATAGGCGCTCTTACCTTCCCCCAAAATGGGATTGGATGACTTTGGTTAAGAATTTGAATAAACAGACAGACCGTAATGGCAGAGGGGATTGCTCTCTTGGGATTGGACTAAGTGAGGTTGTAATGAGAGATGGAGACCTCAGCAAACAGAAGGACTGTCTGTTTGGCTCCCCCCCCCCCCAAGATGTAACCCAGCTGCATTTGTGCATGGTACTAATAGGCAGTTGGAGGAAATGTTGCTGTAAGCTTTGAACTGTGAATCCCCAGAAGGATAATTCTGCCTGACCATCTCGTTGTCATGGTGACAAAAAGTATCATTACTTATAATGCTACTCTGTGCTACTTGCCAGGGAAGGAAAGGGGATTGCTGAATGTCACAATTTAGTGGCAGGAAATATTTGCATTATCTCTTTGCAGCTTTAGGTTCAAAAAAGCCAAGAGGAAAGCTTTATGGACTACCAGATAAGACCTAGGCCCCAGCCCGTGTGGTACCTTTTGGTAAGTTTTGCACAGGTCAGCAGCACTCAGTGGAGTGTGCAGATCAAGGCCATCACGTGATGACTTCAGCTGCCTCTCAGATATATTTAATTATACTGATTTGATTTGTTTTCTGCCTTTCTTCTCAGGAACCTATTGCAGCTGGCAGCCTACCTAAAGAGACAGTTGAAATCCTGCACTACTCCTGACCTATATGCTGTGAGCACAAAAGTGTGAAAGAAAAGTTTAAGTGCATTTGGCTCAAAACCCCTACACACAACAGCAGTTTGATGCCACGTTAACTGACATGGCTTAGAATTTTCTGCTAAAGAGCTCCCTGCTGAACCCCAGCAGAGAATGCAAAGTGTGCCACTATTGAGATTAACAGACAGTTTAGGGAGTGCCTGAGAAGTGTTTTTTCCAACAGAGGGGAATTTCAGTTGAAGGCTCAGAAAAAAATAGCAGAGGTATTTCCATTGCTGCCCCCTACATTTGCCATTTGAGATTGTTGCCTTATTCTGTCAAGCATTGGGGCTGCCTATACAAAATTATTAGGTACTTGTAACAACTGAGTACAACGGCTTGGTGCAATGGCTTGTTTTTCTTCATGTTGATTCAGGCATAGGTCCCACTATGATCCAGGAGTGTCTACTAGAAAGAAAATGAATATTTTGGGAGTTGATAAAATACTTTTCATTTTATTGTTTCTGGAACGATATTCAAAGATAGGATGGAACTGAAATTCTTAATCTACCAAAGCTCCTAGAGCTGGCTTTCATGCGGATAGGAGTGCTTACTGCTGTCATGTAGGAAATTTAAGGAAGAGCAACTTGCAGAAGAAGTAGAAACTAATAATAGCAATCTGGACACTCCGATATCTCAGTAGCTGCTTAAAAGATGAGAAAGGAGACATACCCAGGACTACATGGTTATGCTCTTGTCTATCACCTCTTGCCGGTTTAGATTACTTCTAAGAAGCGTTGATGTCTTTCCTATGGTTCTGCAATACAGGGGTCGGGAAAGTGTGACTCAGCACATGTTGATGGACTGCAATTTCCCCTGGCTTTTGCCAGTGGGACGTGGTGGTGCTGCGGGCTAAACTGCAGAAGCCTGTGCTGCAGGGTCAGAAGACCAGCAGTCATAAGATCGAATCCACGTGACAGAGTGAGCGCCCGTCGCTTGTCCCAGCTCCCGCCAACCTAGCGGTTTGAAAGCATGCAAATGTGAGTAGATAAATAGGGACCACCTCGGTGGGAAGGTAACAGCGCTGCGTGTCTAAGTCACACTGGCCATGTGACCACGGAAAGATTGTCTTCGGACAAACGCTGGCTCTATGGCTTGGAAACGGGGATGAACACCACCCCCTAGAGTCGAACACAACTGGACAAAAATTGTCAAGGGGAACCTTTACTTTTGCCAGTGTGGCTAACATGGAGGAATATTGAGAACTGGAATTCAGTAACATCTGAAAAGTCTAACGTTTCCCTGCCCTTCTGTAACGTCTACTCAGAAATAAACCTGACTGAGTTTGGAGCCTTACTCTTAAATATGTGTTATAGAACCGCAGCCTAAATCTCTTATCTACTTAGTTACTTGTTTCTAAGTATTCAATACTTAGTTGTAGCATCCATTTCTTTATTTTGAAGGGAGTTGGCAATCATTCCCACTCCTATCCATTAACAGTCACCATGAAAAGCAATTATTCAGAAACATAATAAGCAGTGTGGTATCATTTATGTTTCTGAATTAACTTATTGATGGATTTCATTCAAGTCAATTCTAGCTATGTTTACTCAGATTCAAGTGACACTGTGCTCCAGGAGAGCTACTCTCAAGAAATAATGCACAGGATTGTTGCACCGCCTTAGCCATTTCATTCTCTGGCCATTATTTTATGCTGTATAATTATCTCTGAAAGCAAATTATGTTTGACCTTGCTACAAGGATACAGTACTAAATGGGTGTGAGGCCTGCTGCCCCTTACCCTGTGAGAACTGACGACCATGGTGTCGCCCACCAATAACTTCTTTGGCTCCAGTTTGCTGGTAAGGGTGTTCTTTATTTGGCCAGGTCCTTTCAACAGCGGTGCCCTGTCATGGTCCTCCAGGATCCCAGGGGGCTGAGTTTCCTGCACAAGACCCCTGGAAGCAGTCAGTTCCATATGGGTCTCTGTTCCTGTCAAGGAAGACCCTGAAGTCCTGGTGCTGAACAAGCCCAGTCTGGAAATAGCCCTTTAACAAGGATTGGTAGAGGCAGCTGGCAGCACCTGTTGACTGCTCTCATGCTTCTTGAGGAGCCTCACCCTCGTCTCACACTGGCATTTGCGTTGCCAGCAGCTTAGCTGGATTGAGCATCATAGGACCCACTGGGCATCTTGGGCACCACAGAGCTGGTGGGGCAGGAGCCTTCTCTGGGGCTGCTACAGTGGAGGTCCTTTTCCCCTGGCCTTGGCCCCTTGCCACAGGGAAGCTGCTCACCAAGGCAGTACAAGGCCAGCTCACCTACAACCCACTTTTGGGCAGAAGATGGGATCTAGATGTTCTACCACTGAGCCCAAGGTTTCCTCTTCCTCTGTCAAATCCTCATGGGGTGTCATGGGCCCCAAGGACCCTGAGTCTTCCTCCCCATCCTCATTTAGCCTTGCCACCAGGTCCTCCTCCCAACTTGCCAGGTGCTTTTCCTCCCCCAACTCCCCAGAGACACCTGGGCGTCCCTCCTCCTAGCCTTCCCAAGAGCCCAGAGCGGCTGGTCTGCCAGGTTCCCATGGGGTTTGTGGGGCAAGGGCAGATGGCCCACCAATGGTGGCCCTCTCACAATGAGTCAAAGTGCATGTCCAAGGAGACTCCCTTTGCTGCATTCCTTTCTATGCTCCATCTCCTTCTTTTACAAAACATATTCCAGAAGCCAATGTTTACTTCCTGAGATACTCATCCAAGTTTTTATCTACAGTACAACAATATTGATAGTGAGTTGGATACAGAAACATAATCGAGTCTGGGTCCAACCCATTGTCTTACTTGGTTCCAGTTTTTACCTACTGAAATATTTAAGTTCATTTGCCTAGTAATCAACATGCAGTCAGAGGACTCCATTGGTACAGGTTTACCTACAGACACTTCAGAGTTATACCAGTTTCATACCTCTTTATACATTTGTGGTTACATTGAGGGGCACTGTATCAGTTTCAGTCACTTGGGTAGAAGAAGAAAAAGAGAGAGAAAATCCAGAAAGGGGAGGAAGAAAGCTCTTGAATGAGATGGCATCACAAGTCTGAATCCAGGTGAAATCAGACACTATTACTAGTTTAGGTGGCGTATATATAGAATTTCTAGGTTTGAACCTTCCCAGATAGACAAAACTGATACTTGCTGAGGCAGTCAATCTGTATTTGTGCTATCCTGAGTAAAATCACTGAACATTCTCCCAATCAAGGACACATTCTGTCTCTCTCTCAGTAGCATGTGTTTTTTTTATCAATTGCTCAAAAATCCTCTGGTTTATGAATGTAGGATATTATGTTCTGTACCCATGATTCAAGTAGACAGGAAATGGCCTGATATTGCTACACAGTATTGTGCCCACATTATCTGCAGGAAAAAGGATGCAAGCTTTATATTGAATGTTGACAACACCAATGGTAACAGTCAAGATGGTCTACAGGGTACCCTCTTCTGCTCACTACCATTCACAAAGTGATACTGCTCATGGAGAAAATCCCAGAAGCTGACCCTTTTTTTCATCAGTTCACCACTTCTCACCCAAACAAAAAGCAATTGTCAGGGCTGTTTTTCAACAAGTGTGAATGGTACTGAGCAGATGAGGGTGTGACAAACCCAGACCTACTGGGATCTGCCACACGTTAACTAAGCTGCCACCAACCATTCCCTATAAGAAGTCACACAGACCAGGGATGGATTTTTAAACAAATAAAAGAACAAGGTTTATTTAAATACACACACAGGGAAAATAAAATGATCAGGTGAATCAGATAAAGTAACGTGGCTTATTCTCATTCATACATGCATACAGTTTGGTTCACACAGAACCCTTAACTTGAAGCACAGACCCTGAACCTATCAGTTCTGGCTAACCAACAGACACCTGAACCTATCAGGTTGGTACTCTGACACACAGTAGTACCCTGTCTGACACACAGACTCCCCCACCAGCTTCTTCTTCCCAGCTGCTGCTTCTTCACATCCCAGCGTCTCTTAAACTTCACCACACAGGCATCACATATATATACAGTACAGCCCCTCCTCCTGATGTCCCGCCTTCCACTCCCCATAGGATGGAACTTTCCCTCCAAACCCATGACAGACAGGTAGCATCAGTGCTGTATGTAACACCTCCCCTCTTTATAAGTTGTTTTGTAGGGGGAAAGCTAAGGTGCTTTTTCCCAAAAAACAACCTGGATAAAACACACAACAACAGTTATACATACCATATCATACTTACTTATACTTACATTCTAAGTTAACCATAGCAATTAGGCATTTAAACATTTACCATATACATTACATCAATTTACCTTTATTCATACAAACCAAGTTCCAAAAAACAGGTACATTTAACTTTTTGTCATCAATATATATACATAGTCCATGTTTCTTTCGCCGTCTTCATTCTTCAGGTCTTCTTGACAAGGCGTCAGCAACACAGTTCACTGACCCTCTGACCACCTTCACTTCAAAGTCATAGTCCTGTAGGTTTAAAGCCCACCTCATAAGTTTGCTATTGTGGGTTTTCATTGTCTTTAACCATTGCAGTGGTGAATGGTCAGTGCACAGAACAAAATGTCTTCCCCAGATGTAAGGCTTGGCCTTCTGGATCGCGTAGACTATGGCCAAACACTCCTTCTCCACGGTTGCCAAATGTCTCTCACCTTTTTGAAGTTTCCTACTCAGGTAGGACACTGGATGCTGGTCACCATTCTCATCCTCCTGGCAAAGAACTGCTCCTACCCCGCTGTTAGACGCATCGGTGTAGACGATGAACTCCCGGTCGAAGTCTGGAGCACGCAGCACTGGATACTGGACGAGCGCCTCCTTCAACCTCTGGAACGCCGCCTCACAGTCGCTGGTCCACGGGATGCGGTCATCAGCCTTCTTCCTCGTCAGATCGGTCAGCGGAGCCGCAATCTCGCTAAACCTCGGGATGAACTTTCTGTAGTAGCCCACCAACCCAAGAAATGATTTGACTTTTTTCTTGGTGTTGGGTCTGGGCCAATCACGAACAGCTTCTATTTTGGCCTCGAGGGGTTTTATCATTCCTCCCCCTACCATGTGACCCAAATATTTTGTTTCTGGGATACCCAGCTGCAGTTTGTTCTCTTTGCAGAGCCTAGGCCAAAGCACTTCCTCCCCTGGGTTAAAGTGCCTCTCTCTGCCTTCCTGGTCATCCCAAGCTTTCTTTCTGACCTTTTGAGCTTGCAGGGTCTCTGCTGCTAGCTCTAGGTTTCTCTTTAGGTCATTCCTCAAGGTGTCTATGTATGTCACAACGTCTTGTGGGTCATCCTGGGTGATCTGCTCCCAATTTTGTTTGATCAAATCAAGGGGCCCTTTCACCCTTCTCCCAAATAAAAGTTCAAACGGACTGAACCCGGTACTGGCTTGTGGCACTGATCGATAAGCAAACAAAAGGGATTGCAGCTTCTGGTCCCAATTGTTTGGATTCTCTGCCAAGTAAGCCCTAATCATGCGCATTAGAGTCCCATTGAACTTCTCAGTTAACCCATTACTTTCAGGGTGATAGGCAGTTGTTTCCTTGTGCTTAATTCCACAGATTTGCCATAAGCGTTTCATGAGCTTTGATGTGAACGATGCGCCCAAATCTGTGATTATTTCTGAGGCAAATCCCATCCTGGACATATACCCCACCAAGGCATCTGCCACTGTGTTAGTTTCAATGTTAGTTAAGGGAATGGCTTCAGGGTACCTCGTGGCATGGTCCACAATGGTGAGAATGAACCTGTTCCCCCTCTTTGTGGCCTTGGGCAAAGGTCCCACAATATCCACCCCTATGCATTTGAACGGAGTGTCAATCACAGGCAAAGGGCACAACTTTGCTTTGGTCCTGTCGCGGCTATTCCCCTGCCTTTGACACACATCACATTGTTTACAGAACTCCCTGATCTGCTTCCCTATGTCAGGCCAGTAAAAATTCTGTGTGATTCTCTGCTGTGTTTTGTTCACCCCTAAGTGCACAGCAAACATGTCAGAGTGCCCCCTTTGTAAGATCATGGGGCGATACTTTTCAGGTACCACCAGCTGACTTCTGATCCCATCTCCCCCTTTTGAGATATTCCTCAGGGTCTCTCTATACAAAATCCCCTTTTTCTCTAGAAATCTCACTGGGGTTTCAGGTGTTAGCTGGGCGTCAGTCACCTGTTCAAAACACTTTTGGAGAGTGGCGTCTGCCTTTTGCTCTTGTCCAAATCTGCTGTCTGTGGTTAAGGTTTCCACCACAGCTTCTGAACTCCCCTCTGCTTCCGTCTCTGGCTCATCATTACCCCCCTGAACTGTCCCCGTGGTGGCTTGTGAACGTGTAATCACTAGCACCCGTTTCACATGTTCAGCCAGGTCATTTCCCACGAGCACGGCTGCTGGCAGAGTTGATGAAATTGCTAGCCGCCAAACTCCCCTCCAGCCTTGAAAGTTGACAGGTACCTCTGCTACTGGCAGTGAGATTACCTGCCCCTCAATCCCTGCCACCTTCATGCTCTCATTTGGGATTAGATATTCCCTAGGAATAATATCTGGATGGCACAGGGTCACCTGGGAACAAGTGTCCCGCAGCCCCCGATACTGATGGCCAAGTATTCCTACGTCCACCCCTGCTGTCTCAAACAACTGAGAATCTGTTCTCACCAGTAGGCAGCGCCTGACCTCTACAAGAGGACCATTTTCCTCAGCCTGATCAGCAGATGTAGCTGTTCCAGATTGAGTAGCCATGGCAACAGGCTCCCTCAGTGACAATGAGCCTTGCTCTTTCTGGACACAGAACACAGCTTTTGGCTTGGTTCCACTCGAATCCTGAGGCACAATTCCTTTTAGCTGCTTTAATTTCTCACACTCTGAGATTAGATGGCCCTTTCCCTGACAGAAATAACATTTTCTGGTGTATTTTGAATCTCTCTCATCTTGTTTTGGTTTTCCCTCCAAAATCTGAGGTCTTGGTTTCATGTCTGAGGGCTTCCCTTCACCATGGGCCCCTCCCCCTTGCTGCAATTTCTTCCCTTTTATTCTCAAATCCAGCTCCTTTCGCTTAGCCTCAAACTCAGCCCTGATCTGTAAAATTTCTTCCTCAGCCCTAGCTTTTATCTCTTTTACTTTTTCTTCAGTCTTATCTCTGATTTCCTTTAATTTAATGTCTTTTTGCTGATTATATTTTTCAAGATCTTGCTCACTTTGTCTGGCCTGAGCCTCATACTTTTCTTTTTCCAAAATTTCTTCAACTGATAAATTGTTATTTCTCTTATTGAGGAATGTTAATTCTAATTGTGCCATTCTAATTCTGTGTTTCAGTTCCATCTCTTTTATCCTCATGGCCATTCCCCTTTCCTTGGCATCTGCCTCTGCCTGACTGATTTCAGCTCTTTCTCTTCCTCTCATTTTAAGCTGTTCAATTTGTTCCTCCTTCTCTAGTTCTTTCATTCTGAATTCATGTTCTAGAGATAACTTAAAGTTTCTTAGGTCTCCCTGTGGTTCTCTCACTTCCTCCATTTCCCTCACCCTCAGTTCATGCTGTTGGGCTAGGAGTATTTTTCTGAGTTCTGGGTTCTGTTCTCCCGTGCTCTCATCCTGCACTGAGCCAAATTCATCCTCAGAACCTTGGTCCACCTGGGGTTCTTTCACTTCACCCATTTCTGCCATTTGGCTTCGAGTCAAGGGCATAATCCCCCCCCAGCACAGGCTGCTTCAAAAAGTCAAGCCTCAAAATAAAACGACCACTTTTTTTTTCTTTTGCCTCAGAACCAGCTTTCCCTATAGATTGCTGCTGTCCTTTCAGCACTACTTGCAACAGTTGCGAGCTAGAGTCTACCCCCCTCTGCTGGGCCTCTCAGCAGACAAGCTAGCTCACTGCTATTTCACAGTTTTGCCTCAGCTTTTTCCCGCCAAAACAGGCTGCCTCAGAGCACCCTAATCTAGTCCCCAATCTGAGGTTACACGTTCTTCTACTAGTGCACCCCCCCGTGAGGTACACCTAGAAGATTACCTACGTGCTCTCAGATTGTCCCTGACTAGACCCCCCTTGCTCTGGGCACACTTGCCAAGGCTTTGCTGGACCGCTGGACAACTGGACCAGTCGTATCCCACACGCTGGACACCAATCAATGTGACAAACCCAGACCTACTGGGATCTGCCACACGTTAACTAAGCTGCCACCAACCATTCCCTATAAGAAGTCACACAGACCAGGGATGGATTTTTAAACAAATAAAAGAACAAGGTTTATTTAAATACACACACAGGGAAAATAAAATGATCAGGTGAATCAGATAAAGTAACGTGGCTTATTCTCATTCATACATGCATACAGTTTGGTTCACACAGAACCCTTAACTTGAAGCACAGACCCTGAACCTATCAGTTCTGGCTAACCAACAGACACCTGAACCTATCAGGTTGGTACTCTGACACACAGTAGTACCCTGTCTGACACACAGACTCCCCCACCAGCTTCTTCTTCCCAGCTGCTGCTTCTTCACATCCCAGCGTCTCTTAAACTTCACCACACAGGCATCACATATATATACAGTACAGCCCCTCCTCCTGATGTCCCGCCTTCCACTCCCCATAGGATGGAACTTTCCCTCCAAACCCATGACAGACAGGTAGCATCAGTGCTGTATGTAACAGAGGGTATCTCAACTACTGTAGTGTATGTCTGTCACAGGTTAATTGGGTATTATAAAAGGGGGTTGTGACTTAAAATAGGTTGGGAACCACTGCCCTAAGTGAAAAGAATAAAGTATGTATCAGAAAAAGCAAAAAATATGATACACGACCAAAGTTCTTTTATAAGTTACATTTTTACCGGAGTTAATTTGAGGGCTTTTCCATCTGATGACATGCTGCACCTTCATATATTTGCCAGTTTTCTCTGAGTGAAAATTGTGTGATCGACATAAGAAGGTAGTCAAGATACTCAGTTCAACAGAGGCTTAATAGAAACTGTTCTATGAACTGAGGAGCTCAACCTCCTGCCTGTGTCAACGCCAGACAGGTGGTCTTCCAAAAGTATTCATGTTACAATTCTGTGTGTCCCCTCCCATTACCAATAATAACAATAATAATAAGACAAATTAAAGAGGAGAATGATCCCAAAATTGGAACAAAACCATAGATATTTCTCTTTTGGCTGGAAAACAAGACATTTTGAATAATGAAATGAAAATATTTTCTAACAGTCTTGGGATGCTGTGAATTAATAAATTAACTTTTACAATCAGGTCCATCAAGAAATAAGGAATAAATAGGTGGTTTTAAAAAAAAGAACAGGAAAGCAGGAAGGAAAGGATGGGTGTGTCATTACATCAGTGATGAGTTCCTTCCAGGTTTTACTCAAAGCTTTGAAGGAACTCTCCAAGGTGCTGAACCTGAAATTTTGGACTCTGCATCGAATGTGTAAGTTTCACATCAAAATCCCAAGCAGATGCACTGATATTGAGTGTTCATTGATTATTTTGTGTTTGCAAGACAAGACACAGATTTACCAAGTCACCCTCTTTTCTTTCTGTCATCATGGAACTCAAGGAGGACCCCAGGTGGACTCAGTGTCCAAGCACAAATCCAGGGCTTGCATGATTACATTTTTAAAGTACATTCCCAGAACCTTCTAGCCTACATGGTTCAGGTGTCCTAGAGCTGTAGTTCAACAGTAACTTTTCAACTTTGGCCTTCCATCCCACTCTACAATACAACTTGATAAGCTTATATTTAGCTGTGTGACAGACTGGAGCTTTTTAAAAAAGTGCAGGTGAGCCAGGGTACGTAGACTTGAAAAATGATCCAGTGAAGTTGCAGCAGGCTAAACAAGTAGCAATACTCACATGATGAAAAGATACATTCTTTCTGAGTACAAGCACTTAGAAGAGCTAAAGAAACAGAGCTATTTGCACCTTTTCCTATCCAGGCTGGAGAAATCTGGGAGTTGTAGGGTATTAAAATTAATTTTTCCAAGTTCTGTACTAACCAGACCTGGATCTACCAAACGTTAGCAAAATGACAGGACCAGCCCGTGTCCTAGAATTATTTACATGGAAATCTTGTGAAACAATCCCCACTGACTCCTGCTGAAATATGTAGGGTCGGTCTCTATACCAAATTCTGCCAAAGCCTCAGTTATTAACTGAATCAGACAGATAGCTACGAGGTCCTGACAAAAGCAGGTTCAGTTCTAGGTTCAAGGGAAGCAAATTTACAGAGTTGTTTCAATCCAGAGCACAAATCTGGAGTTTGTTTTTAAAGCAAATGCAAAGATCCATACTATATAGACCTCTGCAGCTGGGTGGGTGTGAAGTTTATCACCCACCCTCTTTAGGGGTCTATCGTGCCTTCAAATTTCATGTACATCAGTGGGAAAACTAAAAGGTTACAGTCATACTAGGTTTCCAATGCAGGTGACTGAGTTTATAAATTGATGCAGATCCAGGAAACAAACTGCTCTAGACTGAATTCATTCCAAAGCCCCATCTTAGCCTCTCATGTACAGTGGTGCCTCGCAAGACGAATTTATTTCGTTCTGCGGTTAAGCCGCCTAGAGTGTTCTTATAGACCAGATGGGCAGGGTACAAATCAAATAAATAAAATTAAAAAATTAAAATAATGTTATCTTGTGAAAAATTCACCTTGCAAAATGTGTTTTCCCATAGGAATGCACTAAAATTTAGTTAATGTGTTCCTATGGGCAAAAAAAGTCAGAACAAAGTCAAATTTGATTTACAAAGGGTGTATTAAGTGCTCTTTAAAGCCATACATATTGTGCAGATGATTTCAAAAATTTCAATTAAAAAAACTTTTAACTTTTTAAACATCATTGAAAAATATTTAAAAATCAGCAGACATGAGACAGGAACAAAAAACGGAAAACAATTGTCTTCTGAAGCACGGCTATAGGAACACTTGCGAGTCATCAACCCCCATTGCCAAAACCATTTGTCTTGCGAGTTTTTTTGTCCTTGGAGGCATTTGTCTTGCGAGGCACCACTGTACAACTCTGTTGTATAGGATTGCTGCCTTGGTCTGCAATCATTCTGTTCTTGTTCTTATTCTATTAGTCACTCATCAAGTTCAGGATGAAGGCTTTAATTATTTTTTTATAACATAATGACAAATGAAGTAGGAGTTTCTTATGGAAACACCAACCCTGTCCCTTCTAGAAAGTTATCAAGTTATCAAGCCATTTCCAAGAAGATTTAAGACTGAAACCAACAAAGCAAAAGAAACCACAGAAGTTACAAAACTCGCATTGAAATATTGGCAAAAAGTACAGACATGCTTGCCCAACCAACCCTGCATCTAGAAAGCAAAATCTTTGGTACAAAATCGGTGTCTTTACTTTACCTGCACTTCTAATTTAGCAGTCTTTTTCTTTTGCATGCAAACGCCTAACTCTGAAGCTGAAAAATATTTCTGACAGGTATTTATAGCTACAGAAATGTTGATGGAGAAAAGCAATTTAATCAGCCTCCCCTTCTCTTTTGGTTCTCTTGAACTTTGAACGTCTAAGCTTAGAGAACGTCTTGCTATTGTTTGGATTAGGAAGCACATCTGTCTTCACAAGAAACAAAAGGGAGAGTTAAAAGAAGATGTCCATTTTGAAAATTGGCAATATCCATTTTTGTTGCCCAGTTAATCTGCTTCTGGTTAAATAAGCTTTACTGGGTGACTGAAATGTGATTTTTGGGGGGAAAATTAAGTCACTACCACATTGAACCATTCAGGAATAAATGCTATGAAATTAAAAGTCTGCTTATTACTTTGATGGAGATGATCATATTATTATTATTATTATTATTATTATTATTATTATTATTATTATTATTATTATTATTATTATTATTATTATTATTATTATTATTATTATTATTATTATTATTATTATAAAATTGCCTCTCTATCAGTCCATTTCCTTCCTTATGATTTCATATATTGGTTACATATTTGTTCAAATAGTTCAAATCACTTTGCCAGATGAGCAAGAGCCAACAAATAGGTTCACACTTAAACAAAACAAAGAAAACTTAAGTGACCAAAAAATGACAACACATTATGGGTGGTTACATGAGTGACTTTCAGACTGATTGTTATGCATTACTGCTCTGACTGATTCTTTAGAATTGTACTTGTGTTTACCATCTCACAGAGTGGTGTTTGCTCCTTTTTAGAATTTGCATACTTGTTTTCAGTTTTAAATATTGTCTTTCAGGGTTGTAAGCTGCTTTGGGTCCTTTTTAAGGGGAAAGGTGGGCTAAAATATTTTAAATAAATAAATAAAATTTGAAGTAAGAATTTTTTTAAAACTATCACCTTAAAAGCACAGTTAAATCTTCAGCCATCTATTAAAATCCATTAAATGCCACATACTACAAAATGTTTCCACTGCCTGTCTGAATAGAATAGCGTTGCTTATTTTGGAAGTTAATTCTGTATCAAGAGTGCTACCACAGAAAAGGCTCTGCTGTCTCATGTTCCCACCAAACAAAACATTTTTTTAAACTTCTGGGACATGTTTACTAATAATCTCATCAGTTATTAAAAAACTTCCTGTGCTGACAGTTGAATTTCCTTATTTCCTTATTCCTCTGTGTGCTTATATGTATTTGGAACTCAGCTGTATCCTAATTTATATTATGCATTATTTTTCTTGCAAGAAGGAATAGGAAAAGTTACTCTTTTGACTACGACTTCCAGAAAATATCAGCAGTCTTTGCTGCCACCCCCTTGTATTTTTTTTCCCCTTGGGCTTATTTTACTTATATTTTACAGTGGTTCCTGACCTTGGGTAAACCAGATGTTTTTGATCTGCAACTCCCAGAAACCTTCACAATTAAGTGTGCCAGCCGGAATTTCTGGGAATTGCAGTCCAAGAACACCTGGGCTACCCAAGGTTGGGAACCACTGTTGTAGAACAGTCAGATTAATTCCATGGAACTCTGAATCACCAGAAAATGACATCTCACCCTGGATTGCATTCACATCTCTGGAGCTTGATCTTTGCATTATCTCTGCATGCAGCCCTCAGGTCACAAATGGAGCCATTGTTTTCTCATTCCACTTCAAGCAAAAGGGGACATTTTGGTGCAGAGGCAGAGTTGTAATGGGAAGTTCTGAAATGACGCTACCCATCATGACAGTCCATTTAGTCAGGATGCAGGTCTGCAGGGAGACTATGAATATAATATATCTAATGAACTGTTCTGGTGCATATCAGTAAACAAGCTGTAATCGTTGACATTTCCATAGAAGCAGGTCTTTTGTAAAGCAAATACACCTTAATTTCAACTGGCGTATTACAACTGGCGTGCCAACTGTGTCTCTCAAGAGAATTTAAACTCCTATTCCTCAATCTGACAGAGAAGAAATTTGCTCTAAATGGTTTTCAAAGTTGACAAAATTCTGAACAAATTCTCATGAATGAATTCAGGGTCCTCCTACATACCTGACTTTTGAGGTACCTGAGGTATATGTGCGAATGGTTCATCTATCACTGTAGAATCATCTCTGGTGGCTGCTGGCATTGCACCAACCAACCAACCAACCCCCCCCCCCCACACACACACACTTCTACTTTAATTAAAGCATGGGGAAGATGTAATAGGATAACTCTCTCCTACCCCCACCAGGACTTTGTGGATCAAGAAATGTCATCCACCAAGGAAGCTGCAGAGGGATAATCAGATGTGTAAGATGTGGTGGTGGAGGAAAAATAGCAGTCTATACTGTTCCAATAAGCTCAAAAATATAACCAAAAGAAAAGACTCTGCATATAAGGTCAATCAGCAACCAAGCAAGCAAAGGAAGTCTCTTTCTTAGGGAAATCAGCGGACAAATTATAGCATAGCACTAGCTCCACTTTTTCCCCTAGACCTGCCCTCTCTTAGGCTTGCTACTTACAAGAAAGGAGTTATATTGTAAGAATTTTAGTAGAAACAAAATGTACTTACAAGGACCCGTCACAAAGGGGCTGTTTGGAGGGTCCAGAGAAACTGCTGAACCCCGCAGAACCGTAGCTAGTGCAGAGCCAACATTTCTCTGAAAACAAATTCTGATCCCTTCTGTTCATCGGTCCTTGATAAACAAAAGGCCAGTTTGCAGAATTATTTACCGTGGGGGAATGGGCTGCCTCCCCATGATATCAGCATCACCCTAGAAGGACACTTGGGGGAAGGAAATGTGGAGGAGGCAAAGGGATTGTTCAAGAAAAAACAAGAAGTCCTTTGCAGTTTGTCAGGTTGGCAGAGAGAAAAAAGACTTCCTATTGAAATGCAAATAGTGGCCCAAATCCTGTTGCTTGGCATACTAAATCACATTAGAGTAGGCCCATCCAATCAATGGGGATTTAGTGAGTCAGCTCCTCTGTAAATTCAGTTGATTCAAATGGGCCTCCTCTAACTGTGACTTACTATTCACACACATCATCTCTCCAGTGTATAATCTTTTTGGTTCCTGCTTGATAGCTGTAAAGTGGAACACAATTTCTCATTAGATTCAGTGTTAAAATAAGTGTTTTGTTCCTATAGAATGTCCACATCTTATACACAAAATGGCTGTCTTCTCGCTTCCCTTGGTTCTTTCTCTTTCTTGACTGGTAAGCACTCCCCTCCAACCTCTACTGTCTTCCTCCCCCCTACCCTACCCCCATCGTTCCCACCTTCAGGCTGTTGCTGTCATGCAACACACAGTGCCGATTTTAGTAGGCTTAAAGGCAGAGAGAGGGGAAGATTAGCTAATAAGGATGGGACTTTCATTTGGAAACAATATGTCTTGTTTTTATGGTCCTTTGTTGGTTGCTTTTGTATCATGGGTTGCTTTTGTTACAAAGTTTTATTTACAACCTTCTGTGCTGTCTATAGTTTGAATGACTGAGAGGGAAATTTTTCTGCACTGGGGAGACTGTCTGCCTACCCAGCATTAATGAATCATTCCTTCTAGCTTTTGGAATTCAAAGAGATCCCTCCAGTGAGCATTCTGTCCTGTCCTTCACCAGTTAGTGACAGTTGTTTGTTGCTGTTGATCTGTTCAGTTGTTTGTTAGTAAGTGTGCAGTCAAGAAAGCAGTACATAAAACTCTGTAATTTTAAGCAACTCTAAGAAAAAGCACATTTTCATTCTTTCTCCAGAGGTATCTCAGAGTGAGTTACTGAGACTTCAAGTGCCAATTAATGAGAAAGGGGAGACTCTGGGGAAATTGTAGCTATTCTCTTCTATGGATACCTCCTTTTTAAAAGAAACATGAATTTTACCAGAAATTCAAAACTCTGCAACAGATCTTGCATCTCTTTCGCTTCTCCTTTTTTATTTGTCATTTGTCAAATCACCCATGAAATGTTTAATCAAACAGTGTAGTGAGGGCTGCTGTGAGCAGCCAATCATAATGCTACCATTTAAGGGATACCTTCAGGGACTAGAGTGCAGGAAAGCTCCCACTTCTTCTCTATGACAAACTTGTTTAGTTATCTCTCCCTCCCTAATGCCAGCCTGCTCTCTAGCCTTTCAGAAAAGACTTCCAAGCCAGCAGCCCCCTTTCCCTCCCCGATAACCAGTGCTTTGGTGTCTTGAGAATCTTCTGCTGCAGCATGGATCCACCACTGAGCCAGTATTACCAGCTGACCAGCCTCAAAATATGTCAACCAGTACTGTTATCTAGTCTGCTGAATGGGACCCCTCAACACCTGTCCCATTTCCTCCCTTGGAAATGACCTCAGATCTAGTGACCCCAGATCCAGAAAGACAACACAATGACTGGTAGAATGAAATTATCTGAGGGGGAGCTTGGTGAAGTAGGAGAATACTTGCCTTTCTCTGTCCTCTATAAAAAGCCTTTCTTCAACAAGATCTTCCTTTTTCCCCACCCCAGACTACAGCTTCCAGAATTCTGCTTCTAGAATACAAGAACCGGAGTCCAGAAAAAGAACATAGCATAAGAAGCTGGTATTCAGAGGGGTACTACCCAAGGAGATTAGAACCCTTATGACTGATGGCCCCCTGTCAAGTATCTGCTGAGCACTTAACTTCCCAAGAAGATATTGCCCTGCAAAGTCTGAAGGTGGAAGATGTAATTGCAGAAAAGTATTTGCAGTTGGTAAAGCTATCATTACTGATACAAAGCAGTTTTTGAATGCAAAATTAATGTCTAATTTAGTACTCATTGTCTTTTGAAGTGTCATTTAACTAGGACAATGAGGTACTGCAGGATGTCAGAGAGGTGGTGTCAATTCATAATCCTCCACCCATAAAACATCACTCATAGTGCTGGTGGCACTCTGTAAGCCCCAGAATGCCAGAGAAACAATTGCTTAAAGGCACAAACTACAGGAAGTATAAAAGATTATTCCTAATTGTTCATAGGTTTCATTTCTTCTCTACAACTTACATGCCCACCCAAGCAATTTGGGCCCAGTAGATTCATGGCTCATTTTTAAAATCTGTCTCATTGAAACATTTGTCTTGTTCAAGTGAAATTGTATAAATTGCTTTTGGTGTCTTCACTGATTGTACCTGCTCTGAGATTTGCTGGTACAGTGCATTAAGTTAGTTATGCACCACCAATTCAGAACCAATTTATAGTGACCCTAATAGAGACTTCAAGGTAAGTGAGATATATAAGGAGTGGCTTTACCAGTTCCAAACCTTCAGTGAATTTCAGTGGCTGAGTGGGGATTAAAACCCTGGTCTACCAGTGGTTCCCAACCTTGGGTCCCCAGATGTTCTTGGACTTCAACTCCCAGAAATCTTGGCCAGCATGGCTAGTGGTGAAGGCTTCTGGGAGTTTCAGTCCAAGAACATTTGGAGACCCAAGGTAGATATAGTGCGGTGTGGTAGATAGAGCCACTGCTCTATCTACTACACCACACTGGGTACTGCAGTGTATTTAGAAATACCTTGAAAATATTTCTGAAAGATTTGTCCTGGAAGATCTTCAAAATAGTAAGAGCTGGTTTCCCAGCTACTCATTGGGATGTTTGCATCTCAAATAGATTCCTCCAGTGGCCCTTTTATTGGCTCCAGTTGATCAGCCAGTTTGCTCCAAAAGATCTCTGAAATGGGAAGAGCTACAAACATTTAGTATGTTGCTGCTTAGTCCCTCGTTGCCGAACTCCACAGGACTTCCTCTTCAAGTCAGTGTGCATAGGATTGCAGTGGGGCCAAACTAAAGAACTAGAATGGCTGCACCTCTCCGGGAGTCATGGATACACAAAGTTTTAGGAGCGCCCCGATCACAGATTGTTTGCCAGACACTTTGTCAAGTAGATACAAGGTTAATGAATGCCAAGGTGGCCAGAGAAAGAGAGATCAGCATGAAAGAAAGAATTCTGGGAATGGGTGGCACTGCAGTGAGAACAGAACTCATGGGTCTTGAACCCAGGGAGTGGCAGGCACTTTGGCTAATAATAAATATATAAAATAGCATGGCTTTCTAGGTAGTGGTTGACAAGTATCTACATATGGAAGGTCTGTCTAAAGACTTGTACCGGTTTCTCTTCTTTTCTTAAACTAGTATAAGTTACATGGCGAGTCCTCCTGCATCAATATCTTCCAAAAATGTGTCAGTTTTTATGGACACATATTTTAATCTGCCAATCAAGGTAAGCCTAGTGACAAGAGTCCAGTATCTGGGTATGTTTGTTGTGTATCTTTTAAGCACAGAAGGAAACGGGGCAAAAAATTCTGGCTCTCTCCAAGGAGGTAGAAACATTCTCAGTTTTCAAACATGAATCCAGAGCTTTTTTAAAAGTGGGAGTATTGTGAAATCCTCCTCCGAAATCTTGTTATTAATTCTGGAAGAAATGTGATTTAGCTGTGCATTGCTTGTCTTTCAGCATGAAAGAAATGTTGCTTGAACATGACATACGTTATCATTATGCATCTGAATGTTAGGCAGTTTTACTCCCTAGTTGCTCTATTCCATAGGGCTTCCTCTCAAGTCAATATGCATAAACTTGCAAGGCTACTGAGCTTTATCCCCATTTCACTCTTACTTAAAGTAGACCTTTGTCAGTTGCAACCAATCTACTGTCACTGATTTCAATGATTCAATGATTGATTTCAATTGATTTTAATCTAGATAGAACTAATGGTAGATTTAGCCCATCAAGAGAGGTGTCTGGAGGGCTAGATAGGTCTGTTGAAAAAGATACTGAATGCTCAATCAAGAGACATTTAGGGATCCATAGTTAATCATAGCGGAAGTCAATCTGACAAGTTCATCATGACTAATTTGCTCCATTGATTGGGTCTATTCTAAGTATGGCCAAGTATCAAATTAGACAATAGCATGTCATTAGATTGCAAGGCTACTGAGCTTTATCACCATTTCATAAGGTTTGTGCCTAAGCAATCAGATTTGCACACAAACTCCATGTTTTCTTCCTGATGACTAATCACAAAACAAGCTGATCTATAAAGTGTTGAAGGTGAAAAAGCTCATCCTGCAACAAACAGACATATTCTAGCACTTAAAGAATTCCAGCTTCTATCTTTATTGTATAGTTTGAATCTAAATCTAGATTCACACCAGAATCATGGTTTTTAAAATCCATGTTGATTCCTTCCTGTATCTCACTTTAGAATAGTCTGAAGAATCACAGCTCTTGCACCTGAGAACAGCCTTGTTGTGCTATTTCAGTGGTTCCCAACCTCAGCTAACCCAAATGTTCTTGGACTACAACTCCCAGAAACCCTGGCCAACACAGATGATTTTGCTTCTGGGAATTGCAGTCCAAGAATACCTGGGTTATCTATCCAAGGTTGGGAACCACTGGCTTATTTGGCCCAGCTTCCTGGTCCAGGAAAAGACTGCTAGAAGAGACAAATGACTTTTTCCACTGTTTTCCACTTCAAATCAGCTAGGATTTAGAGAATAATGGCTCTGAAACTGGAGTAATAAGTTGCCCATCATGGCTAATTGCCACAAATAGACCTATTTATTGCCACTGAATATGTATACTCTTTTTCAAAAGCTACTGTACCATGTGGCAGTGAAGATCATCATTTAATTAAAAATTATAACTTTTGATTATAAGTTTTTACTTACTCTTTCCCTCCCTTCCTTCTCAGTATATTGCTCATCACTCCTTTCAAGCTGAACTCAAGTTAGTGTTCTGGGGGACAAAAATATCTTTCTCCAAACCATTCACAAATTTAAAACCTAATGTTCTCTGTCTCTTCCTCTCTCTTCAAAATGAAAAGGAAAAAAGCATTCTTAAAATGGCAGAACATTTCTGCAGAAGGAGAGAAACTGCCTTATGGGTAGCTTTCCTTTTAAAGGGCTGGCTGAATAAATGCTTTAAACAAAGTGTTCCACAACTGTAAGACTCACAACAGAGGAGCAATTATGCCTCACTGTGAGTGGTGCCAAGGGGCTGTTCAATAAATAAGTTTTTATGGTTCGTGATCCAAAATACATGTATATACTTCTATCACTGTATCCTGGTCTGCCCTTCGGGAAGGAGAAAACCTAAATTTTTTCACTCATTTGAAACACCCTGAAAACTCAATCTGATGGCAATGAAAAAACAAGAGAACAAAGAAACTTATGGATTATCTTTAGCATACTGCAGATGGAACCACTTTAACACTTGGAAAATGTATAATTTCTATGAGCCCTGCCTTTACTTTACAATAGATTTACATTTAGGGACAGGTGAGAATTTCCATCCATTTTTAGTCTGACTTTACCAACACTTAGAAAAACTACATATCTGGAATAAAGTGAAAATAACATATTATACTCATCCCTCATCCATGTAGGACTACTTTCAATGATGAGCAGTCCTTTTTAGATTTAACCTAGTGGCATTTTAATGTTGCTCTTTTTAAAGAGAACTAACAGTGGCCAATAGATGGTGCTCTTGTTATGCTAAAGAGTCCCAGAGCAAGCCGATGGGATATTGCTGAATACTGAAATAAGAAATGTCCTGTAATTTCGAAATTACAAGGTAGGTATTTGAGGAAGCCACAGCTATGTTAATAATTGCATTTCTGCCTGCATATAATGTTGAGATTTTGATATGAAAATGTAGTAAATATTAATGTTATGAGAATACACGTTATAATCAAAATTCTCAACATATATACGGTACCACTCCTGAATGCTAGAGGATGAACCTTTCTAGAGCTCTGGTTAGGACGGGTGCACCTTTCCCAAAGGGGCTGCTGTGTTAAGTTTGTTGCAGCAAAAACCACAAGGAATCGTGTGAACCTAAAACACTAACAATTATGCTGTAGGTTTTCATGGACCTTAGTCCTTTTCAGCAGTGCATGAAATATTGTCTTGCTGTACAGGAGTGTTCTTCCCTTGCAAGTGCACTGTGCAATTTATCTGGCTGAACCAGGGCGCGAACTCTGAGATGTGTGTGGAAGGGGATCAAGGACAGGCCCTTCAGAAAAGCAGAACAAAGTAGCTGTCTGAGGGCACAGTTACATTATGGAAACAAATTGGGAGAGGGATCGGGTTTTTGGACTAGGGTTTATATCACGTTGTACTCACATGGTATTTGAGTCCGTGTGGGTATCCCCTTGGGAAAGCCTTTAATCTGTTCTTGAGGTGTGTTTTATATCAGTCAAGGGGGCTACACAGGCTTTTAAAATCATTGCAATTGAGACTTTGTTCTGTGTCCGTCTGTCCTCGCACTGGCCACCTGTTGCTGCTGCTGTGGTGTTATTTTTAAATTTTGTTTTATTTGCTTTATGTCTTTCAAAATTACATACTGATATGCCAGTATCAATTTTCACCAGATGGAAAAAAATAAAAAATAAAAGAGGTTGCCTGCAGCCTGTGAAAGCCAGATAGAGGCTCCTTTTTCATTAATTTTTTTAATGGACAGCAACCGTTTCTCCTTGAAAACTTGTGAGGATGCTCAGGGCACACACATATACACACACAGAGGGAGGGAGTGAGAAGGAGGGAGGGAAAGCAGCCAGCCCTGGCAAAAGGGAAGGCAAGAGAAATTGATGAGACATTGACAATAAAACCCAGTAGTTTCTAGGCTTGTGAAGAAGGGAGCACCGTATATATATACCATATATACTCTCTGTAGTAGTTGCCAAATTCCTAGAAGAGTTCTTGGCCAAATGTAGAATATTATAGTCTTTTTCAGAAGGATATTCTCACAAGGCTTTTGGTTTTAAAATGCATCTTTTAGGATCCACCAAAAATGAAGCAGCATTTTCTTCCCAAAATCAGAACTGGGACTGGCCATGTCATCAGGCAGAGTGAAGCGGCTGCCTCAAGAACCAAGTCCGGGGTTTAGTTTCTTTGAGGTGTTATAGGTAGACTTGTTTGGTACTTCGTTTGATGTTCCCGTGTTATCCTTAATGGCATTTGTAGTCATTTCATTTCTATTGATTCTTGTCATGTTACTGCTAGGCAGCTGGAAAAATGATTCTGTTGTTTTCCATCTCGTGCACTGAAATAATTTGGCAGGGTGTAGGTGTGGGTTCCTGATCTGATCCTTATTTTAAGCAGCAATGTTTTTGGGCCAGCCCTGATCAGAATCCAATAAGTAAGTAAGTAAGTAAGTAAGTAAGTAAGTAAGTAAGTAAGTAAGTACTGTAAGTAAGTAAGTAAGTAAGTAAGTAAGTAAGTAAGGAAGGAAGGAAGGAAGGAAGGAAGGAAGGAAGGAAGGAAGGAAGGACGAAAGAAAGAAAGAAAGAAAGAAAGAAAGAAAGAAAGAAAGAAAGACCAAGGTCACAGGTGGTGGGAATTCTACCGGTCATAAAAATTCAAGAGCAGGCAATAGCTTTATAGATCAATTTAAAAAAAAAAAGCCTCCATACAATCTGTTAGCTTTTGTGGATCGAGACTGCCAGTCAGACTTGTACCGGTGTAAAAAAAAACATGAAGTCCCCAAAGTCTGTGACAAGACGGAGTTCGCCACGCGTTTTTTTTTTTTAAAGATGTGAATCAGGTACGAGGGAGGCTGCATAAAAGTTACAGCGTAGGAAGCTGCGGATTGGGTATCGCGCACGCACACCCACCCACCCTCCCTCCCTCCCACAAAGCCGGGCGGGCCGTGCGCGTACCTTCCCGCTTGGCCTTTCACTGAATGCCTGCTTCTGTGTCGGTCACACGAGTGTAACACAATGTAGCCGTGTGCAGATTATCAGGAGTCCTTCAGGAGTTCTTGGCACGCTGTTTGCTGCTGCTGCAGCTCAGAGGAGGATGATTCATCTTCTCCTCCGGGCTGTGACTTGACTTCGCAGGTTTCGCAACACTGGGTGGCTTTATAACGACATCATTGCCGGCTGTGTGTGTGTGTGCGTGTGCCTCCCAAAAGCTTTCTTTGCAAACTTGCGAGCGAAGGAGCAGCGAGCGGCAGGGGGGGGGGGAACAAATCTTAAAACAGCAGCCCCCCCCTCTTTCCTAGGGAAAAACAATGGCGCTTTACATCTGCCAGCTCTTCCTCTTAGCTGCCGATTTAACGCTGGCGTCCGCGATCTCCTGTGTCCTTTACACGCTCACCTGCCTGTGTATTGGGACGGTCGTCAGTTTGTTGATCCTTCTCTGCTCCTTTGGGGTGGCGAAGAACGTGAGGAAAATGGTGGGCCGAATGGGGGGTGCGCTCCTCAGCTTGGCTTGGAGGAGCCCCGTTGGAAAGATGCTTTTGAGGAAATCTGAACATCCAGAGTTTGAGGTGCTGGCAGCGCCTCATGGCCAGGAGGCAAACTGGGACCCAGTTCCGAAGGAGGAAGGCGCATCCGCCACTAAACTGCCAGGGACTCGGAAGAAATCACAGAAGCCTCTGGGGCAGAGTCAGCTTCCTCGGAAAGGTACTTCCCAGGGCAGCTCAAGCTGTTTTTCTGGCCCATAACTTGCTTATTCTCAGCCCAGCCTGGTGTTTTCTTTCTTTCTTTCTTTCTTTCTTTCTTTCTTTCTTTCTTTCTTTCTTTCTTTCTTTCTTTCTTTCTTTCTTTCTTTCTTTCTTTCTTTCTTTCTTTCTTTCTTTCTTTCTTTCTCCCTTTCCCTTTCCCTTTCCCTTCCCTTCCCTTTCCCTTTCCCTTTCCCTTTCTTTCTTTGGAGTACAACTTTCAGAGCTCTGCTTGCTTTCTTCAAAGGCACAAGTTGGGAAAACTTGGTTTCTACATTAAATTAATTGTACATAAGCAAAACAACGGACCAAATCATTTTGATGCTGAAAAAAAAAGGCATTTGAATTTCTGCTCAAATTTATGTTATTTTATGACACTGTTAATGATCCTGTCTCCCGGCAAGGACTTTCTTTCCTTGAACTTGCTCATCCCTAGCCAGCTTATTACTGGAGAAATGTTGATGCAAAACAAACAAACAAAAAAACCCAAGATGAGTTAAAGATAAGTTAAACTATTCTCGAAGGCTTTTGCGGCCGGGATCTAATGGTTGTTGTGGGTTTTTTGGACTCTTTGACCGTGTTCTGAATGTTGTTCTTCCTAACGTTTCGCCAGTCTCTGTGGCCGGCATCTTCAGAGGACAGAGGAAGAACAACCTTCAGAACACGGCCAAAGAGCCAGAAAAACCCACAACAACCTGAAGTTAAACTACTCAATTGGGATGGCCTTCTGCTGCTCATCTCACCTGTGGGGACAGGTATCCTTAAAGTCCTTATGAGAAAGAGTCCAGTAGAGAAAGGTAAGCAGCTCAGGATGACACTACAGTGGACCCTTTACTTAAGGAATTAATCCGTATTGGAATGGTGGCTGCAAGTCGAAAAGTCTGTAAGTCGAATCTCCATTGAGATGCACTGAAAACCGATTAATCCCATAACCAGTGGTTTTTATTCTATTTTTATTCCATTTTGGTTTTTTTCTGGTCTGTAAGTCGATTCTCTGGCTGCAAGTCGAATCTAAATTTTGCAGCCAGAGAAGTATGTAACTCGAAAAGTCTGTAAGTCGAGCCGTCTGTAAGTCGAGGGTCCACTGTAGATGCCTATTCTTCTTTTGCAGAAGGACTTGGTCCACAGGAATAAATATTGACAACCCCCCTGTGAGGAGGCTCCTTATAACATTTTTTGTTTTAAAATATATACTAGGATTTTTCACCCACTGTGGTGTAGTGGATAGAGTGATGAATTAGGACTCTGCATACCAGGGTTCAAATCCCCTCTTGGTCATGGAAACTAATTGGGGGAGTGGAACTGGTAAAGCCATTTCTTAAATATCTCACCTCGAAAGCCCTTATTACAGTTGCTATGAGTTGATTGCATGTCAATGGGGCATTAACTAACTAGGACTTTTCACAATATTTGTGCTTATTGCTGTATTGGGAGGCTATGTATTCTAAAAGGCAGGTCAGAAACAATTGCATCCATCTATCAGTCTTTCAATGCCACGAATAAATACTCCAGTGCTCGTCACTAGATTTACTTATCCTGAAATCAATTTAGTAGACCACCCCGAACAGACCTGTAATTCTGGGATATAGGCCCACATTACAAGCTGCTACAGATCACACACAGGATTCCTTCCAACTTCTTTGATCGCCAACTGATGCCAAATATGCCAAAATGACAAGCATCGCTAATTTTGGACTATGGCTTCCGTGGCCATGATAGAAGGCATCTCCATGTGAATGTGGCTTTTAAGAACACACCCTGTATGTGCTTGTGAAAAGGTTTGCAAGTAAGATGATTACTACACAGGCATGGCTCAATCGTCTTAAATCTGCATCTGCCTACAATCTGCTTTCATAAGACCCAGATAAATTTTTTTGTGGTTCTTTAGTCATTAAGTCATGTCCGACTCTTTGCGACCCCATAGACCAAAGCACTCCAGGCCCTCCTGTCTTCCACTGCCTCCCGGAGTTGGGTCAAATTCATGTTGGTAGCTTCGATGACACTGTCCAACCATCTCATCCTCTGTTGCCCCCTTCTCCTCTTGCCCTCACACTTTCCCCAACATCAGGGTCATTTAGAATAATTTATTTACGGTCCTTAGACCAGTCACATAAGTATAAAACCTTATAAAACCTTATAATTTCTAATTTTCAATATTTCATTAGAACATGTTGGCATACATACAGCTAGGAGCTACTATCTAATTGGTACTTAACTTCCACAGTCGAAGTATTGCTACACAGAATTTCGCAACTTGACAGGTGATCTGCATATCAATATCTGAGAGAAGGAACTCAAGTCTATTTCCCTCTGAATGTCCTACGATTCTATCTATTAAGGGAATAATAGTCTTTTTTCACACTGCTTCAAAAATGGGCAGGTGAAGAACATATGCTGTATGGTCCCAATCTCCATCAGCTGGCAGGAGCATAACCTTTCAGGAAAAGGAGTATTTTTATACTCCCCTTCTAATACCCCAGAGGGGAGGGCCAAACACCTCAGGGTCTTTACCAGGGAGTCTCCTCTTCTCATGAGATGGCCAAAGTATTGGAGGCTCAGTTTCAGGATCTGTCCTTCCAGTGAGCACTCAGGGTTGATTTCCTTCAAAATGGATAGGTTTGTTCTCTTTGTAGTCCAGGGGACTCTCAAGGGTCTCATCCAGCACCACAATTCAAAGGCATCAATTCTTCGGTGGCCAGCCTTCTTTATGGTCCAGCTCTCACTTCCATACAGGAAAAACCATAGCTTTGACTATGCGGACCTTTGTTGGCAAGGTGATGTCTCTGCTTTTTAAGATGCTGTCAAGGTTTGTCATCGCTTTCCTCCCAAGAAGCAGGCGTCTTTTAATTTTGTGGCTGCTGTCGCCATCTGCAGTGATCATGGAGCCCAAGAAAGTAAAATCTATCACTGCTGCCATATCGTCCCCTTCTACTTGTCAGGAGGTGACGGGACCAGTGGCCTTGATCTTAGTTTTTTTATGTTGAGCTTCAGTTTTTTTATGTTGAGCTTCAGACCATTTTTTGTGCTGTCCTCTTTCACCCTCATTATGAGGTTCTTTAATTCCTCCCCACTTTCTGCCATCAGAGTGGTATCATCTGCATATCTGAGCTTGTTGATATTTCTTCTGCCAATCTTAATTCCGGTTTGGGATTCCTCCAGTTCTGCCTTTCACATGATGTATTCTGCATATGTTAAATAAGCAGGGAGACAATATACAGCATTGTTGTACTCCTTTTCCAATTTAGAACTAATCTGTTATTTCATACCCACCTCTAACTGTTGCTTCCTGTCCCACATATAGATTTCTCAGGAGATAGATAAGATGGTCAGGCATTCGCATTTCTTTAAGAATTTGCCATAGTTTGTTGTGGTCCACACAGTCAAAGGCTTTTGCGTAGTCAATGAAGCAGAAGTAGATGTTTTTCTGGAACTCTCTGGCTTTCTCCATAATCCAGCGCATGTTAGCAATTTGGTCTCTAGTTCCTCTGCCCCTTCGAAATCCAGCTTGTACTTCTGGGAGTTCTCGGTCCACATACTGCTGAAGCCTACCTTGTAGGATTTTTAGCATAACCTTGCTAAAAGGTGTGAAATGAGTGCAATTGTACGGTAGTTGGAGCATTCTTTGGCATTGCCCTTCTTTGGGATTGGGATGTAGACTGATCTTTTCCAATCCTCTGGCCACTGCTGATTTTTCCAAACTTGCTGGGATATTGAGTGTAGCACTTTAACAGCATCATCTTTTAAGATTTTAAATAGTTCCACTGGAATACTATCGCCTCCACTGGCCTTGTTGTTAGCCATGCTTTCTAAGGCCCACTTGACTTCACTCCCCAGGATATCTGGCTCAAGGTCAGCAACCACACCATCTAGGCTGTCCAGGACATCCAGATCTTTCTGGTATAATTCCTCTGTATATTCTTGCCACCTGTTCTTAATGTTTTCTGTTCCTGTTAGATCCCTAACATTCTTGTCCTTACTATCCTGTCCATCTTTGCACAAAATATTCCTTTAATATCTCCAAATTTCTTGAACAGATATCTGGTTTTTCCCTTTCTATCATTTTCCTCTATTTTTTTTTTTTTTTTGCACTGTTCATTTAAGAAGGCCCTCTTGTCTCTCCTTGCTATTCTTTGGAAGTCTGCATTCAGTTTTCTGTAACTTTCCCTATCTCCTTTGCGTTTTGTTTCCCTTCTCATCTCTGCTATTTGTAAGGCCTTGTTGGACATCTTTGCACAAAATGTTCCTTTAATATCTCCAATTTTCTTGTTTTTCCTTCCTGATATTTTCCTCTATATCTTTCCGTTTGATAAAAATAAAAATAATTTGATAAAAATTACATATCCCAATCAAAGCCAAGTTGTTGCTCCTACTGGATTCCTTTAATTCTCATTTTAAGAACAGTTGTGTGAATGTACTTACAATACTTCAGTGGAATCCTGCTGGCTTGGAGAATATTTGTTTGTCAGCTGAAGATGAGAACAGAGATTTATCTGTGCAATGTGATTGCAACATGGTTGTGTTGCTTTCTCATTTCTGTCTTTCTAAATCCAGGGCCTATTTCTAATTGTTTGCTTCTAAAATCATGACCTGGCTCAGGAGCATTAAAAGGATCAGAAAGAATTTTTTGAATGAGTTTTCATATATTGGAATGAGATTAGAATGGCATCCCATTCTCTCTCCCGCCTGATTCTGGACTACTTTTAGAAATTGGGTCAGGCTTTGCTAAGATCAGAAGAGTTCAAGCTCATTGCTATTCCCTGATTTTGACACAAATGTTCAAAGGGTTTGAGGAAATGAGATGAGAATCACACAGCGGTGCTGGGCATGGTGGCTTCACCCTGCAGCTTAGCTTATCATAGGGAAATTGATTTTCTTATTTAGTAGTAGGGAAAAACAAAAACAAGACCTAACCAATTTCCAGGCCAGCTAAAAAGAAGAAATTTGCATATTTATAGTGTGATTAGTTTTGTAGCAAGTAATTGCATTCAAAACATGGTGGCTCACCAAACATATTCCAGCTTCATGACCCTCGGAGGGCTTCACCAGCACACCTAAGTGACACTTTCCCCAGTTTTGTTTAAAATATTTTTTTGCTAAACAGGATGTGAGCAGCATACATTGCTCTAGAGCAGACATGGACAACTTTGGTAACCCTGGAGTCAAACTTCTGCTCCCAATACTTTTCATAGACACCAGGCTTCGAAATGGCAGAAGTCCCCCCAAATGTAGGAAAAATCAAAATGGAAATATCTAATCAGCCCATTTGTATTTTGATTATGGGAATTATGGGGTGTGGGGATCCCAGCAATACCCCCAAAACATTCAGGAGTGAGGGAAAACATTTCTGACTCTCTACCTTGTATTGCACTCAGACACACTGCCACATCTGGAGCTTTACACTGGTCTGGAGGGGGCAGATATGCCCTTGAGGAGTGCAGTTAACTTACAGGCTGCATTTCTCACCTTCCTGATTTAGAGTTACAACTTGCCTGTTTTGGGGGTAGGGTGAAGAGGGGAGAATCAAAATGGTGGGTATTTTTCTCTCCAGGGATTCCAGGTTCCACACAAATGGGGGGCGGAGGTTTCTCACATGAGTCATACAGTCCACTGACTCTCAGCCTTGCCTTCAAAACTTCATCTTGGAGCAAAGAAATACATTTGCTGGATAATGGATGGAATCCAGAAGCATTTATTTCTGTACCGCATAATCAAGGTGTGTGCATATAGGACTGGGTTCGTGGGTTCGTTTATTTGTCCATTTAGCCCAGTGTTGTGTACTCTGCCTCACAGTGACTCTTTGGGGTCTCAAGTGGATGCCTTTATGATCTCACCTTGATCCTTCTAATTGGAAATGTCAGAACTGGAACCAGGATGTTTCAAAAGAAGCCTTCTACTATTAAACTATAACCCCATGTACTTCCTTTCTCCTCTATCAATGGGAATCTAGTAGGACAGGTGGTCCTTTTCAGCATCAGTGGTCCAGATGGCCTTTGGGTTTCATTCAGAAATCAATCTGTGGATCTGACAGGCAGGAGCAGTTCTGGATCTCAGGGGGTCCTCTGTCCCATCACCTCATTTTCTTTTAAGCAGAATTGCCATAAATTGAACATGGGGCCTTTTCTACTGAAACCAGGTGCTCTACTGCTAAGCTACTTGTGTTTCTTTCAGATATTGAGAGTTTGTGCTCAACGTGTTTTTTTTTAACTTGTTTTAGAAAGTGGCTGTATTGTCCCATGACATTTATTTGGCTATACAGAAGCAACGTAGGAGAAGATGAAGACCGTAAATTGGCAATAGGTATTTAGGGAGCCCTAAAACTCAAGATTTCATTCTTTTCAGAGCTCCCATTATCTCTGTTGAAACTGGTTTTGCTGCTCGTTCTGCAGCATTACTGCTCATCCTCGGCAGTAAAGCCAGCATTGCTTGCAACAGATCTGTGTACATGTTGGTATGACCCCAGGTTGAAATCAATTTTTTTCCTCCAAATTGTCTTTGAGAGTCTGTTTTGCAAATCCCTGTGTCAAATATGTCCCCTCCCTGGGATCTCTTAAGTTCCCAGAGAGTCCCTCCATTTTTTCTCTTTGCATTTGAGACCCACTTATGTTTTATTTCGGTGTTGGAAGCCTGACAGTGGATTTTGGGCAGCAACAGACATGCAGTGGAATTTGATATTTTATACTGTTTGTAATAGCAGTTCGTTTTTAACAGCTTACCAGAAGCTCATCACAGTTTTTAGGGGAAAAAAGGGGGGTGTTACCAAAAAACTGGCAAATGGCTAATAATTGTACATACTGTCTCCATCTTTAGTGTGACCACTGGACTTACAAAAACATAAATCCCTCTCCAGCACATGAGAAGATGTCAAAGGGCTTGGCTGCACTAGCTGGTGTAGGCTTAATAAGCTTGTGGAAGGTCAGGTAGAGATCTGATAGGCCATGTGGTGCAATGTTTGCATCCATGTAATTCTATTTGATCCGCCTTCTTTAACAAAGCAAAACAAAGAAAACTATAGGCTGCCATTCATCTGTTAGACTCTCTGGTCCTGATCTTGCAAAATACTGTAAGGGAGCTGGGAGGCTGGCCTCTGTTTCACTCATGCCTTGCTGTAGCCCTCCTACTATCTTTTTCATGAGTCTCATGCAGGCAGAGCTTCCATCTGTCTTCTTCCCCTCTCAATCACTGCTTCAATCCCTTCCCAGCTTCTCAACTATGACCTTCCTTGCTCCCTCCTGTGTCCTCCTGCTTTCAGGAGGAAGATTCCAGTTCTTGTTTTTACTTCTCTAAAGGGTACAATGCATCAGTGCTCCTCTAACTGGCTTAATTTTTTTTTCCTCCCTCCCTCTGCACCTTGGAGAAGCAGAGAGTTTCTTTTTTCATTTCCCAATTCCCCCATATTATTGAGTGGTTAAGCTATCTGTTTAGCTACTAATGATATGGGGAAACCGAAACCAGCTGGCAAATAAAAACTGGTTTGTTCCCAGCGATTGCACATGCTGGAAGTGAAACAAAATGAAGCAATCCTACCTGCACCTAAAAACAGTAGCCTTTGACAGGTGTGGGTAAGGAACACTCTGGGGACGGGCTGGTTTATTCTAGCAAATAAATTGTCTGATTTCCAGAAAAAAAAAGAGTGAGCCTACCCACCTCCAAAGTAGACAAAAACCGAGGGCCAAATGCATTTGTAGTCACACCCATACTTTAAAAATCATTGCATGGATACTTAACAATGCATGGATACTTATTCACATGAATGGGCAAAGATGGCAAAAGCCTTCCAGAAGCCTTTCATGAAACAGAAACCATTTCTGATGCAGCACAAACATCGCCCACAGCCTCTCCTGCTCTCCCCATCCACTACCTCTGTAAAGTTTACAAGGTTGGATTAAGACTTTTGACGGGGAATCCGCTCATTTGACAGTAGCAGGGCTGGGGAATGTCTTGCTCTCCAGATATTGCAGGATTTGTAATCTTCCAGCTCTCCCCATTGGCTACACTAATTGGAGCTGATACACAGGAATTGTAGGCTGAAAGGGATCTGGAAAGCTTCCCAACTCATGTTCACTAATACACTGCAGCAAGAGGAGAGAACATCAGTTTGATTAAGGGCCACATTTCCATATGGAAAACCTGGTTGGGGTTACATGCTACAGCCAGAACCAAACGTGGGTAGTATTCCCCGTTTCTCTGTCTCTCTCCTTCTCTTTCTCCCATTATCCTGCCACCTTCTCTGTTCCTCCCCATCCCTTGGGAAGAACAGATATCTCTAGGGAGGAATCTCAATTGCTTGCTTGCCGAAAGCTTTAGAAATCAGGCTAGTTCTGTGTCCAGCCTTAGTGTTCCACGTTGCCAATAAACAATAACAATTTCCACCAGCTCCCAAGTTCATTCACCACACATTCATGCCTTTTTCCTTTCCTTGAAGGGGGCTCTTTTCTACTTGAGTGTTTTTTCCAGCATGATGCTCCCTCGCCATGGGCATTAAATATATTTCCTGCGCATTGACCCAATTGCATAACAAATCAAAGACTTAATTCAGGGATAAAAGAAAGCATTCTCACGGATATTCTCTCTGATCATTCAGATGGCATTTTGGGAGGGGAGAAACAAGGGTTTGCTGACAGAAAAAAAAGAGTGAACTGGTATTTTTAGTCTCAAGTAATGCAATCCAAATATTTGTCATCAGCTACTTGAAAAAAGGCGTAAAGCAATTCAGAATACTTTGAGACAGAAGACAAAACCTGGAATTCCTAAGTTCCTGTTCAAAGCTCTAACCACTGCATCTCTCAGCAGTATGGGTTAGAAAGAAAGGGGTTTGTTCAAGAGAGTGAACACTCCTCCCTGCAGCCCACCAGCCTTGCTTTCTCCAGGACTCCACACTGGCTGCACGACTCCAGATGTCATAGTCTTAAAAACAACCCTTCCAAGCTCTTTCACTAATGTCCCATTCTTGCTTTTTTGCAGCCTAGATAAGTCAGCACCCCCAAAAAGCCATCAATGGGTGGAAGGAAGTTAGGAATATTGCTGACCAATGCACGCACTTAGGCCCACTGCACAATTAGGTGGAAGGCCAAGAGTGGAGCACCTGCCTCAGGAATCCTGAACATTCTTGTTGCACAACAGTGGCTAGAATTCTGGGGGAGAGAATTCCTCCTGGGCTGGTAACGAGCCCCATTAACAGGGGCTGGAAGAGTTCCCGCCCTATCATGTGTCCTTTTGGTAAGGTTCTGCAAGATAAAACCAATGGCAATCACTGCTTCTGCTGGATACATTTTGAGGCCTGTCCAGCCATCAGAAGATTCACCGCCGCCACCAGGATCACCTATTATCTGGTTAGCCAGGTTTTGCACCAGATTCAGGGCCCATTGATGTGGAATCTCCTTGTGGTCATTTTCATATTCAGTTGGCCCAGAAGTTGTATTGCCCTACCTACATATCTTGTCTCTCCTGACACAATGACATCATAATATCCAACCCCACTACACCACAAAGCACTGTTTGACCTTGAAATCTCAAGGCCTTGCAGATGTTATTCATCTAACAACCCTACGGTCTGCCTAGGTGAGTGGTCGGCTCTGCCCTTTCCTACCTCACCACTTACTTACTTACTTACTTACTTACTTACTTACTTACTTACTTACTTACTTACTTACTTACTTATTTATTTATTTATTTATTACATTTATAGCCCGCCTATCTAGTCCTATATAGACTACTTTGGGCGGGTAACTACATATCATGTAACAATTTAACAATTTAAAATCATAACAGTATATTACTAAATAAACAATGATCCAAGATGGGAGAAAACATAAGATAACAAAATTCAGACAGTGGGTAGAGGGAAGGCTTGCTTAAACAGCCAGATTTTCATTTGGCATTTAAAGATGCCCAGCGAAGGGGCCATGCGAATTTCAGGAGGGAGGCTATTCAAAAGACGAGGAGCCACTGCCAAGAAGGCCCAGTTTCTTGTTTTTTCCTTCTGGGCCTCCCTTGGCATTAGGATCCTCAGCCTCACCTCCTGGCTAGATTGGGTGATATGGGTAGATCTAGGTGGGAGAAGGCGTTCCATCAGGTAACGAGGCCCTAAACCATTTAGGGCTTTATACGTAAGCATTAAGACTTTGAAATCTATGCAGAACCAAGCGGGCAGACAATGCAAGGCAGCCAGAGTGGGAGTAATATGTTGATGTTTCCATACCCCACTGAGAAGTCTGGCCGCCGCATTTTGTACCACCTGGAGTTTCCGCATAGATCTCAAAGGCAGCCCCACATAGAGAGCATTACAGTAGTCTAATCTCAGGATTATGAGTGCATAGACCAAAGTGGTGAGCGACCCAACATCTAGATAGGGACGCAGCTGGGCTATCTGCCAGAGATGGAAATAAGCGGTGTGGACCACTGACGCTACCTGCGATTCCATGGCAAGCGCCTGGTCCAGATAGACCCCCCCCCAAGCTGCACACCTCACTCTTCGCGATGAGAGTCACCCCCCCAAAAAAAGAGAGGGAGTTTCATAAATCACTGATGGTAGGCCCACCCACCCTCAGGACCTCCGTCTTGTCCGGGTTCAGCCTCAGCCCATTTTCCTGCATCCATTGCAGTACAGCCTCCAGGCAGCGCTGCAGGGGCAGAACAGTATCCACTGTAGTTGGCAAAAAGGAGATCTAGAGCTGTGTGTCATCAGCATATTGATGGCATGATGCTCCACACCCCGTGATAACCTCACCCAGTGGCCTCATATAGATGATTTGTTGATTTCTGTTCTGTTCCACAGATGGGTATAAGCCAAAGTTTGAGTAGTAACTTCCTGACAGGTGTTGATATTTGTTCTCCATGTCTGAAAGCTGGAAGAAGGCCAGTCACCTTGTCTAACTTTATCACCCAATCAGAAGCCTCCCTAACTAGGAGAACACCAAGGCCTAATAATGAAGATGTGCTTGCTTTATCTCTGTAAACATTATTGAGACATTTGCAGATATTAGCCAGAGTGTATGTGGGCTTGTAATTACAGTTTGATACTCTCACCTGGCATTTAATCATAAACCTCTGCACCCAAACCTGATTTTAATTGTGGGGCACAGAAGCAGAAAATGTCACATGATCACATCTCTCAGGGCTCAGCCGAAGACATGAGGCAACCTGAGGGACGACAACCATTTTTGCCCCTTCTCTGCACAAACTGAAGAACAAAAGTCCTGAAACCAGCCAACTGCTGTGTAGCACATCAGGTTGTAGATCTGATAAGTACCTTTCCCCATCTTGGCAATCAAAACAACAGTGAAACAACTGTAATAATGAGAGTTGTACAGGGAATTTAAATAACTAGCCAGAATCTGCAGCCTCAGACCACTGCATCATTCTGTCTAATGGTATGTCTAGAGAAGACCTTTCTGACAACTTTTGAAACATAGGACCTTTATAATTTAATCCCACCAAAAAACTGTTTTAAATCTACATTTATCTCTCGTACTAAGTGCTTCACTTTCAGTGAGTGTGACATTGAGGGTAATGCTTCAAAATATGGTTAAAAATTGAAACTGCTTCTTTAAGTATGTTGTTAGCATGTGTAACAGGTTAGTGCATCATCTAGAAGATCATTATATAGATATTATTACAGGAAAGACAGGGTTGGGGCCAGAAATGTTTGCAAGGAAGACTCCGTGGGCGAGAGCAGGCAGACCTGTCTCCTGGCTTACACAAGCTGATTCTCTTGTAGAGTCAGTGGGATGTAGCCATTAGAGCAGGGGTAGATGTGTTTGGTAAATAAAGGGTGCATTTAGAACCTCAGGCCACACAGGCACACATACAAACTCACTGGAATGCTAATGGACGTCTTAGGCAAACTGAGGAACCCCTGTTGAAAGCAAATGTTGACATTAGGTGGATTTTGCTTTGAACTGGAATAAGCACGTTCTGAGGGACTGGGAACCACTTCCCTGCCCCAGGACCCTCTAAGGCAGGGGTCCCCAACCCCTGGTCCGTGAACTGGTCCCGGTCCGGGACCTTGGGAGGACTGGGCCGTGGAGACAGATATCCTACCCCCTGGACACGCAGACACACACATAGCCCACCCACGGATGGATGCATGCCCCCCGCATGCATGCACAGACACACACATGCCCCCCGTGCATGCATGGAGGCATGCACACACCTCTGCATGCACACATGGACATACCCACCACATGCACGCCCCCTGCATATGCACAGAAATACTCCTGCATGGAAACATGCACACACAGATGCCCCCCGATTCCCCACATGCACGCTAACCCGGTCTGTGGTGTCAAAAAGGTTGGGGACCACTGCTCTAACGGACATACCTGGCCCTCTTGATATAACAGGAAGTGACATGAATGAAAGCTTTAAAAAAAAGGGACTGGATGGTTGTTTCTTTCAAAACCTGGTATTGTGTTCCTGAAACAAGATTTGGGAGGACACCTTCTGTTTGGGAAAGAGCTATGCCCTCCTAAAGGTGTGGCTGTCTCATTTTTGGAGGGAAAAATGTGAGGACTATTTCTGCTAATGAGGCTCCCCCCCTCCCCCTGCCTAAAAAAAAGTGGTATCATGCAATCCATAGGATGCATTGTTTCTACCCTGCGATATGCTTTTTGGGGCCCATAAAACAGGGTTTGGGGGGGGAGGAAATGCATGAGGCTCACTCATGGGCTGTAGGTTGGCCCCTCAGGGTTAGAGTGTTGGCTTAGGTAGGGCTGGAGAGATCCAGCTTCTGGTCCCTGTTCAGCCCTGAGGCCAACTGGGCGCCCTTGCGCTCGACACAATCCCTCAGCCTGACCAACCTCACCTGGGGCGCTGGGGGAGGAAACCTCTGAAATGCTCAACTTATACACATGGCAGTCAAAAAGAGAAATGAGTATAAGAAGTAGATAAATAAAGACATGTCTTTCCCTCTGGACAGTTTTCATGAACTGAAAACCATGAAAAGCACGTTTCCTATTGTACATTTCCAGGGGAAAATTGATAGACACAGAATGGAGTAAAGCCTTCCTTTTTAATGCTTCCCAATGTTGTCCCATGATTATTCTCTCACCCCCAACGTTTACATTATCTTAGTAAATATGCAAGAGGAGGGGGGAAGTATTTGCTATGGTCATTGGCTGCCTCATGCAAACTGTCCTACAGAGGAAGCAGCCTGTGGCAAAAGGAGGTCACAGCTGTTGGAGAAGATGCAGAGTCCAGGAAGGAGCTTCAAGTACTGCCCAGTTATTTGTACCTCTTTTTTGGGAGCGGGAAGTAACTGAAGCATAAAGAAGTCACATTTCAAAGCCAATGATGCAATGAGCGGGAACATTATAATTTGAGTTACTTTTCAGTGTTGCTTTTAGGGTCATTTCAGAGGCAGTTCGAATGGATATTTAAAAGCCTGTCCTTTTAATGCCATTCTTCCTCCACCCCACCCCTAATCGTAAGTTGTATTCTCCCCGCCTCCCTCCCACACACTTTAAGGAAAAAGTAACCTAAAAGAACATGACAAGCATTATAGCCAACTGTTAAGATAACTTTGCAGCATTAAAGATAATGAGGTTCATTTGAGGCTTTGTAGCAAATCACAACAACAAATTGTTCTCTAAAATAACTCTCTGGCCTCTGCTTGGAGCCACAGATGTCTTATGCAAGTGGAAAATCACTTCTGTTTCTCCCAGTCAGTACTGTACTATTAGATTCTTTCAACACTGACAGTCCACTGCACCCTAACATGTTCTCTCCTACACTGTTCTAGAAGGTAACAAATGCATAAATTGAATGGAATGTGGCATAGGGACAAGAATCAGGAATCCCCCACTGTTCTATGGTCAAGCTATACATTATAGATATCTTGTAATTAGAACAGAGAATTCCTTGTGAAGAGCTTTTCATACCTACTGTAGTTTTCAAATGAACTTCCTTTGTTTTGTGATTGGTTATTGGAGATAAGCACAGGCTTTGCTTGCAGGTAGAAGTGCACATTTATTTCAGCTTCTGTTGATAGACAATGTATAATGTGTAGTTTGGCCCCCAGTGGCCTCCCACTTGGTTATCTCTGGTTATGTAGGAATTGTTACTTTGGACATTATACAATCATGGAGCTGAGACGGATCTCAAGGACCATGAAGTCCAATTTCCTGCCAAAATAGGAAATCCACAGCTAAATCATCTCTGACAGATGACTATTCAATCTCTGGTTAAAAACCTCTGATGACTGAGAGTCCATCATCAGTTGACAAAGAGCTCTTACTGTGAAGAAGTTCCTAATGTTTAGCTGGATTCTCTTTTGTTATAAATTAAATCCAGTACTTAGCATTTATCCTTTGGAGTTGCAGAAAATAAGCAAATGGCAGCTCTTCCATTTCTGAAGATGGTTATCATACCATCTGTTAGACTATTTTTTTTCTTCAGGCCAGACAAAACGAAGTTGGCTCCGTGATCTGTGGAGCCAACGGTTATCAGTTCATTTCTCCACCATATTTTCCAGGAGAAGACCTAGCCTGTGTAGCCTTGGGCAAGCTTCATGGTCCCAAGGCACCCACAGAAGAAGGGAATGGTAAACCATTTCTGAATACTCCATAATTAGAAAACGCCTAGAAAACATCACCATAATTGTGGATTGACTTGACAACATATAATTTTGAAAACATACCCGACTTTCTCACTGTTCTTCATAGGGTTTTACCTGCCTTTTATCATCATCCTCACCATCCACTGGACACATTCTAGCTTCTCTGTATCATTCTGGATGATATAGCTGTGTTCATGGATGCTTAGTATTACATTGGTGTTTTCAGTTTGTTTTGCTATCCCATCACAATGTTGATTCTTGTTTAGCATGTTGCCTAGGAGAATCCCCTTGATCCTTTTCACACATACTAAAGGTGTCCTCTTCCAGCAGAGCATGCTCAGCCCTATCCAGAAACTCTTCATCTTCCCTAGTGAGTCAAAGTGTAATAGGGATGGGAATTCTAGATTTCTTGTACTACAAATCCCATAATTCTCCATTCTGGAAGTTCCACATGACAGACACTTAAGTGTGGCTCATCTGGAAGAAAGGCCTCAACTGGAAGGCCTTCGGACTGAATTAAGCATAGGTCGACCTAAGCTTCCTCTTCATGAACCCCAGTCTTAGTTGGGAGCTTTCTTTCTGAACAGAGAGCTAGGCTTTGCTCCCAGGTGAGCCACATTTGGCTGTCTGTCAGTCAGGTAGAAGATCCAGAATGGAGAATGATTAAATCTGTAGTCTAAGAAATCGGACAAATCCCATCCCTAGTGGAGAGGGTCACAAGCTGCTATACCTTTTCTCCTAATGGAGCAACCAGTTTGCACTTGCTGCAGGTACAGGTTTCTACATCCATTTTAGGTAGGAAGCCAAAAATATTACAGGTGTGGCAGGAGTTCCTTTGCCATCCATCACTCTTGTTCTATACAGGTGATGATACAATGCTTTTGGCTTTCTTCTCAAACACTCTCAATTCAAAATACAGTGGGGTCTTGACTTGAGAACTTAATCCGTATTGGAAGGCGGTTCTCAAGTCAAAAAGTTCTCAGGTCAAATCTGCATTCCCCATAGGAATGCATTGAAAACCATTTGATCCGTATCTGCTCTTTTCCGTCCATAGAAACTAATGGGAAGCTGCTATTCTGCCTTCGACCACTGGAGGGGGATATTTTGTTTCTTTTTTTCTTAGGTCAAGAAAGGTTCAGGGAAGGCAGGGAAAATACAGTCCAGGCAGTTACAGTACCAGGCAGTTCGAAGACTGTCTCCCAATCCACTCTCTAAACGCTGGGAGGAGTGAGGAAGTAGACAGGCACCCTTTTCAGTGGCCAACAGTTAACTGAAAGTTCACTTTTTGCACTTTCCCTGCCTCCCACGTGGGTTTTTTTCAGTTCTTAACTCAAATCTAAGTACTTAAGTCAAGTCAATATTTTCCTATGAGAGCGGTTCTTAAGTCAAAATGTTCTTAACTCAAGCCGTTCTTAAGTCAAGACCCCACTGTATGCTTTTCTCTTACCCTGCTCACATTATCCGTAACAATCTCACATACAAACATTGGCTCTTTAAAAGATTTATGTATTTATACTTCACTGGGTTCCTGTATAATACAATATGCCTCATAAAACAGATTTTCTTTCCAGCTATGGCCAGATAAACTATTACTAACAAAAATTAAAGCTATCATTGCTCTTATGCTTGCTTCATAAGTTAATTTTCCGTTCCTGAAAGGGTCAATGTAATTCCTTTGTGGAAGAATTTTATTAAGCAGCCTGGCAATTCCACTGAAATATCCTGCATTGTGTGCCGTACACTACATTGGCACATGAACACTTCAGCTTGCAGTCCCATGACCACACACCTACACGTAAGCCTCAACAAACACAGTGAATCTTTATACTAAGTAAATACCCACAGACGTTACCACAAAGAAGGCACTTTTTTCACCCTGTGATATGAATCAAGTGGTTAAGATTAAACAGAAGCAAAATGAAGAACCACCCAAATGGCAAACACAGTGAATAATAGGGAAAAAACACAGCTGATCCAGTTAAACTGCTGTGCCTCCTTCGTGGGCAAACAATGAGATTGTTAGGTATGAGCAAGACACTCACTTTGCAAAGTCATTTTCATCTCTGAAGTCAAAACTTTCATTTCAATGGATAGCTGCTCCTTATAATTTGTGCATTGTTTTTCATGTGTCCAGGTGGGGGAGTGCTCACACCGGCACTGGTGGGGGCGTGCATGTTTCCCCACTGCTTCGTGCATATACTCGAGAGTACACCCACGCAAGAGCGAGGGGGTGACCCGCCTTCCTCAGAGGCTGAGCTAGTATGCGGTCTCAAAAAGGTTGGGGACTGCTGCCCTAGACAACTTTGTCCTCTCTAAGGCACCCCATAACATTTCCAGATTTGCAATTTCAGCAATAAATTCAGCAGTGGTAAAGCTAAAAAACATGGCTTCCCTTAAATGGATCATAGTGGGATGTACCTGAACTGCAGGGGCACATTGCTAAAAAGTATTGAAAGAAAGCAATGTTTACTCCAATTGGTTTTCTCTCCTGATTTCAGCAGTAGTGAGAAGTGCAGCAGTAGCAAGTACCGAGAGAATGCAATGATAATCATGTGTCGTCAAGTCCATTCTGATTTATGGCAGCCCTTTTCAGGATTTTCCAAGTAAAGAGTACTCAGAAGTGGTTTACCATTCCCTTCTTCCAGGGATGCCTTGGGAGTCTGCAGCTTGCCCAAGGCCACATAGACTGGCTCTTCTCCCAGGAAGCATAGTGGGGAATTGAAGTTCTAACCATTGGCTCTGCAGTCAGAGATCCCTAAACCACTGAGCCATCCAGCCAACATACCTGGTCCCTGTTTCCAGAAACAATGACTGATATTGTTGCTATAGGCCCATAAATATTTTCAACTTGGCAGGAACACCTGGAGGAATAAAGAAGCCTTCCATCTTGACGTGGGAAGAGGAGAAGGAAAGATCAAAAGAATATGAAGGCAGTATACCTCGTAAGCGGAAGAACAGTTTCCTCTCACCTGGTAAGAGGAGCCGAAAGGTCCATAACCGATCACCTATCTGACAACACACGGTGGAATAAGCAGGTCTCATCTCAGTTCAAAATAATGCAGAGGAAATCTATTTTTAATAATTAGCCACTTATAGGTCCATGCTTCCGAAAGAGTTATTTACCATGACAGTTCCATTTAAAAAACAGAACAGAACTAAGAAAATCTACTTTTCTACTTCTTAAAAGTCTTGTTTTTTTTTTTTAAAAAAATAGTGTTTGTCATTCAGCAGTACAAACATTTGAACTGTCTTTTTTTTTCTTCTTCCACTATTTAATAAAGACACTCTATAACATTAAGATTTAAAATTTATATTTTAAACATCACGGCTGTACGAGAAAGAAGCAAAGTTATCCCTTATTAAGTTATGATCATAAAGCAACATGGTTATACAGATGAGACCTGCATTCCAAAAGGAATTAATAATAAGGACCCAATTTCTTGTTTTTAATTTTTTTTATTCATATAACAAAATATACAGTAACAAAAGCAATTGACAGATAAAATCACAACTCAAATATACAGTGTAACCTATCACCATTGGGAATATAAACTTATATTTATATATTCTCATCAATATGTTTCATTTTAATTTATATCATGTGCCCTGTGTTTTTCCAGAAATATGATTCTTGTGTTGGGGTATAACATAATTTCTAACTAGCTATATCCAAGCTATCTTCATCATCCTCCAACCTGTTGCTGGCTGAATTGTGATGTTTGTAGCAGGGAACCTCTTTCGTGTGTGTGTGTGTGTGTGTGTGTGTGTGTGTGTGTGTGTGTGTGTGTGTTTGTGTGTGTGTGTGTGTACAAAAATCTTCTAGCCCTTTATTAGATACACAAACATGGGCCTGGTTTGTTTAACCAACATTCCCTCATCCTCTCCTTTATGATCGGATGTCTTTTCTCCTCTCCCCTTCCCGTATTCAACTCTGAAAATAAGTTTAATTGCTAAATTATTTTGCCATACAAATCATGCTGCATTTGGCAGCCTTTGCAAACTTTCCTTACCCCATGGTGTTCTTCTTATCTGAATGATATAAGTGTGTTTGTGTGTTGGAAAAGCTGCCAATATTTGCTCTAAGACAGTGAATGTAAAAGAATGGAATAAATATATTGAGAGCTGTTCAAGACACCATTTTAAAGCAATTGTATTTCTTTTCCCAATTTTTCAGTTTTTTTGCTTGCTCTCCTCTGGGCTCCTGTGGACCTGGTGTGCCCTTGTCTGAAGAAAACAAGGTATCGGTTGCTTAGCACCCTACTGAAATCTCGAGACTAAGAGGTGAGGCAGCCTGGACGTGTACCCCCACAGATATATATCTGAACGGAGCCCCCTAGCTAAAGAGACAAGTGTAACCTGAAACAAAACAATGCAGTGTTGATCTGGAAGGGAGAATGGAACGGCCAGGCCAGTGGAAGGGAAAAACAGTGACCTTTGTCCCCACACCCTATTTCAGCAGAGAGTGCTAACTTATTTAATGGGCTATGTATGGGTCAAGTGAACAGAAAATTTAATGTGAATTCCAGGATTACTGTATTTTTCTGTGTTTAAAACAACACTTTTTCCTAAAATAATTAAAGGAAAAATTGAGGGTTCTTTTATACAGGGCAGTAAGCAGGGGGGAGGGATCAAAGCCCTTTGATCCCTGCCCCCCCCCATTTTGCAAAGAAAATGAAAGGGGAAAGCAATTCCTGCTTTCCACCGACATTTTCATTGCAAAACGTTTGCAACATTTTGTTTTATTTATTTTATTTACAGTATTTATTAAATTTATACCCCGCCCATCTAGACCGAAGTCTACTCTGGGTGGCTAACAATAATAGATAAAATTAAAACAATGTAATAAAATAAAAAACAGCAATAGTAATATAGCTCAAGATGGGAAAAAAATAAAAAACCAACAATAGTATTATAGCTGAAGATTGGAAAAAAATGAATATTTGCAATGAAATGATTGAAATCTTATGAGTCAAGCTGCTTCTTCATTAGTAAGGTCCTACAATTTATTTAGTTTCATGGAAAGTATCATTGCTTGGAATTTGTTTAATTGCTTGCACTACTGAATTGATAATGCCTATAGAGCCTTTCAGTCCTATTTCTTGGGCTTGCGAGACTATTTACAGGTTCTAGAATCACAAGAGTTTTCTCATTTATTTATTTATCTGTGCTCACAGAGGACTGGTGTTTTCCTTGGACATTCTAGGGTTGTTGGTAATTTTTGTAGTTGCTTTGAACAGGTCATCCCAATATTGATGTTGACGCATGGAGAAGGTATTTGTTGCTGGGTATACTGGGATGCACTGGGTCCTCTCAGTAACACCTGATCATGCACAATCAGAATTGCTCACTGAGGTCTCCCTCCCCACACAGATTGCCCACCCCCTTTTCCCACTCTTCTCTACCTTCTCCTCACCCACTTCACTCCCTCACTCTTCCCCTCCCTCCTTGCTTTAACCACCTATCATTCTGAAACCTTCACATTTCAGTTACAGTGCTTTTCATTTCTTTTGTTTGTAGTTTTTACTTTTGTGCTATGGTGCAAACATGCTAATCATTTGAAAGGAAAAAGCAGAATATAGGAACAGCTGATACCAATGGTTTAGGTCTCTGGCTGCAGAGCCAGACGTTGGGAGTTCAATTCCCCCACTGTGCCTCTTTGTCAGGGGCTGGACTTGATGATCCATAGGGTCCCTTCCAGCTCTGCAGTTTTAAAGTTATTATATAGTTAATTGGGAGGGGCAGTATGGCATGAGACTGGGCAGAAAAAAGAGGCCTATAAAGAAACACCATCTGAAAGAATATAAAGTGCACAGATCAACACACACGAACATAGAGCACAGGATTCACCATGAGCAGATTGGGCAGTGGAACATATCTGAGCAAAGAACAAAAAACCACTGCTTCCCAGCAGTGGCATAAAAAGAATAATGAAAACCAAAAAGCAAGGGTTTTTTTGTCCACCTTTAACTCTCTTGACACTAATTTCAGCCTTGCATCACATGGATGCTGGAATGAGTTACCAATATCATGGCTTCAAGGAAAGGTGAACAAATGCTGAGTGGGGACAAGTTGCTTTCATTCACATACATATTAAAAAGTCTCTTCAAAATGAAATTCATCATAACTTTCTGTTAACTGTTTTGTGCATATGCAATTAACTGTGGCTTTTCTAACTGTGTTTTGTGCATATCTTCACTTGCATAACAGGCTGAACGTGTGATTGACTAATGATTGTAACCGGTGTGGATATCATGCGGAGGAACTTCTGTCTTCCTTTTCTCCTCACTTACACAGAAGAGACATTTCATGGCTTGCTAAGTATGAAACGGCTGTGGTTCAAAATAGGTATTGGCACAACAAATGTTGGAGAGAGAAAACGTTGGGTCCCTGTTTTGCAGGACTGAAATTAGAGGTTTAGGCCTGTGACAGAACTTTTACCAGCCTGACGTGGATGGAAAGATCATCCCGACTGCACTGAGAGACTAAAGTGCAATTTTCACATCTGCCGGGTGAGAAGCGTTGTCAAAATGTTACCTACAGGGATAAGTGATGTACGGTGACAGGAAGCAATGAAGGACACCCTGTGGAAAGGCTATTGGAAATTAAGCTCTCAGCACACACAAAGCTTCAGTTGAGCCAAACACCTGCCTTTTTGCTCTCGTGCTATAATTCAGAATTGTCTCCATGTCTTTTCCTTCTGGCGATGACTCAAATCAATATAGCAGAGCATCCATCTCTCTAGCAGGAAAGCCTTCTGGGAGGGCATGCTTTTCTACCTGTACAGACGAAAGACCGCTGAGGACAGCCAGGGTGCAAGTGACACTAATGATGGCCAACATTTCTCCCCCCACTTTTTTTTTAACTGGGCCAGGCATGTGAGAAACACCACAAGAGATGCTTGTATTCTGGACAAGAGTATGCTATATTCGGGACTTTTTCTTTAAAAGGTGGAGGCCTGGAAAGGCCTAAAACAGGTCATAAAGGGGCAAAAATGATTATATTTGGCAACTTGGGTAGACAGGGACTCTGGGGTTCATATTTTCATTCCTCCCTAGGCTGTTTTTGGAAGGTCTAAGGATGTGACTCTCTAAGAGCTGGTGCCCTAGACTCTTAGAAGCTGCCCATAGGGCTTCTAGTTGTACCGAGCATCACCTCTAGGCCTTGTTTACTCCATAGGGTCGCTGTGCAAGACAAAAGAAAGGGGGAGGGCATCTTGAGACTTGAGCTCCGTCACCCCTGAGGAAAGGCAAGATAAAATTTAGCAAAGATAATAATAAGATGTTTGTATAATTCGCCGAATACATATGTGCTGGGAAGTCTTAACTAATCACAGTATCTTAAAACATGAACAGTGTAATAAGAAACGTGCATCTTAAGTGATCCGAGTAGGCAGTGGTCAAGCAACAGGTAAGTGAAGTGGATGCTGTTCCTAGAAAGAGCTGTTTAAATTTACAGAAGATCGGTGGGTTGCTGGGGAAAGTGCTTTTTCCTTAAGGGGGTATGTGGTATATTTTCTTTACTTTTTCTTTAATAGTATGAATCCCATTTGGGGACAGTGCTGGCAAATAAGCAGTTAATGTGAATTGCTTTGAACATTTGTCAAGACTATGTAATTTTGCTAACGTTTTGTTCTTATTTTAAAAATGTATTTATTGAAATAAAAGTGCATTTTATTTGTTTGCTATTTACCATTGATTCACATCCACTATACAGCAACTTTAATAGGGTTTTCAAGGTATGTGAGATATTTAAGGAGTGATTTTAACATGATCGCCCACTCCAATTGAGTTTCCATGGCTGAGCCAGATTTCAACCCAAGCCTCTTAAATCTTAGTCTACCATCACTTTGTCTACTACACCAGCCATTCTCAGCCTGTTTTTGACCACGGACATAGACACAATATGAAAGAAATATAGACTGAACCAAAATAGTACAAGTCACATAATGAGCCTTATAAGGTGGTATATGAAGAATTGTTTCCAGTCTGTGGCCCCTTTTAAATGTGCTAGGACCCCCCCAGGAGGCCATATGATCTCCCCTCACCCACCATTGAGAGTGGCTACACTATAATGCACTGGCTCTCAACATATGTGCATTTATTACTTCTTATTTAACTACTCAATATTAGTTAATTTTATTTTTAATTTATTTTCTCATTTTATTATGTATTACTATTTCTAATCGTGTATCTGTACTTTTGCAAAAGTACATAAAATTAGGAAAAGAGGGGGGAGAACCTGGGTCTGAAGAACTGCCCATACCAGCATCGCTCTATCGTTTCACTGAATCTCAGGGTTAAACAAAGCTAGCCCCACAACAGTCCTCTTACTTCATCCACAGATGACTACAATCATTTTAGAAGCTGAGTTTGACTTGACTTGACTTCATATCTCTGGCTGCAGCTTACCTCCAACTCAAATTTCCTTTGCAGAAAGTTGAAATCTCTTTTCATGGCACAGCTTCAAATGCTGGCTCCCAGGCAGCGTTCTAATTTTGACCCTCAGAGCTGAACTTTTAAAGAATCTTTTCTTTGTAAAAACTACCCTAGTTCTAAATAAATATGGTTGGAAATATATCCAACTCAGACCTTGGAAATCATTACTTTCAAGTGACTACTTTCTGTAATTAATTCCCTTTTTCAGTAATGATGACTTGGTTATGTATCATTCTGACTGTAAAGTAACAAGGGTGAAGTCAGTTTTTTGTGGTTTTAACTGTAACTGTTTTGGGGGGGAACACGGCCTCATTAAATGTTGGAGGAGGAACATCGTGTGGTTTAAGCATTAATCCATGCTGCACCTCATCTTGCTCTGCTATAGCTGAAGGACGAGGTAAACAGGATGAAAGTGTGTTTTGTACCATAGCTCATTGCCTTGAAGCATTCATATTTTAAAAAGTAATATAAATGTGTGGTAACTACTTTTGAGAAATGGGAAGTAAAAAGTTACTTCTCAGAACTGCAACTATAAAACTATTGAGTGGGACTTGAAAGATTGAAAGTAATTATTTGAACTCTTAACTTTCTAAACTCTAATTCCATTTACTGCAGTGGAATTTTTTTTAAAAAAAACATCACTTTTCAGCTATATGGCAAATGTTTGTGACATGCACAAAAGTGTAGTGCCCTCAAAGTGGCTAAAGTAGGGACTTGGTGCTTATTCACTTATAACATAGGAAGAACACAAATTGGACAAAGGTAGTCTGTGATATCCAGCATGTGTGTGTGTGTGTGTGTGACGGTGGGTAAGTAGATGTCCCCCAAGTTGCTTGAGAGGGATGTTTTTTTTCTTCTGTTCATTATTATACAATGTTATTTTGGGGAAAAAACACATTACAAATAATTCAAAACAGGCAAGAATGACAAAATTGTCTGGTCACTTCTCACACCCATTCCGATAACAAATGCTCTATTTCTTGAAAACACACCAGGCCTGAAATCCTGTTGCTTACTGTGGTAAGTTGCTCCAAAGTAGGCCCATTGAATCAATGCAGATTTGGTGAGTCAACTCCTTCCTAAGTTCCATTGATTCAAATGGGTCTGCCCTTGTGATTTACTATATCAAGCAACAGGATTTCAGCCAACAAGTTTATAGTGATCAGATCAATCTTATGTAACTCCAGTAGGACCCCAGTATCTGCTGAGAGTCACTTCCAAGCCCCCTCGCAGTGGATTCTGAAAACTAGATAATAGCAAACACTATATATAATATACTTAATGGACCCAGGGCTCTCTCTGTACCTGTAATGACAATAACCAAGGGTGGCTGACAATGACAATGCTCTGTTAGGTAGAGGGAGTTGCCTTAAGATAGCAGGAGACTAGGTGAAATAGTGGCCAGTTACCTATGCCTTCTCTCTGGTTCCCTCTAGTGGCCATTTATATAATTACATGTAAGCATGTATTTTGGGGTTTTTAAAAATGTCTATTTTTAATATTTTCAAATTGCAGATAAATGAAATTGTGGATACTGATCCCATGGATGTGGGGTTCCTACTGTACCTTCATATGCACCAAAGCAATTGACATATTTAAAACAAAAAAGCAAAGAAACCTCTTAGCAATTTTTTTTGCATTGCTTCTTTAAGCCTTGAGATTCTCTTTTGCATGCTGATGCAGCCCTTCCTCTCTCTGCTCATCTCCCTGTAAACCTCCTTTGGTTGCAATCCTGCTCAGTACTCACCAGCTTAGATTTGCTGTCAACAGAGGTGACTGCAACATGGGCATCTCCCTTTGACATGCTCTGGGGGAAGGGGGAGGAGCAGTTTGTTCTTAGTTTTTTATAGTGGATGATGAATCTATCATGCATGTGTCAGTCCAGCTTGGGGTCTGCAAGACCTAATGAGCTAAAATGGAATCGGAGAGCGCTGGAGTCAGAGGGTGCTTTAATTACTATACTGTATTAACGTACTGTATTCTTATTTTGCGTAACTATGTTGGGATTTTAATTTTTTGTTGTGAGTCACTTCCAATGTAGGATAAGAGGGGCATATGAATGTTTCAAAGAAAACAAAAAGAAAACATGGGGCAGGGATGATGGGAAGAAGTACTAAGAAGGCTTTGCTGTGTCAATTTAACAGTTCATGGTTCATTGTGCTATTTCTTATTTAGCAACCATGCTTTTTGGATGGCTGTCAAACATTCTTCTGCAATCCCAGGAAGAAGTCAATCTCAAACCTCAGAGGAAATTTCCAGAGGATGCTGAAAAGCTCTCAGTTTATTTTTAGCACATCTAAGAGCCTATATCCTGACCCAGAACCAACAGCGCTCTCTCCGGTTCCCATGTAAATGGCTGAGGTAGGGTGGCCTTGCTTTGGAAAGCAAACCATGTTTCATTTGGGAAACACGCTCGTGAAATGTGTTTCAGGACTGGAGGAGATGTCAAAGCAGGGGGTTACAAAATGATGCACGGCATGGAGAACAGAGGTGGAGGGGAGGGGGGGGTCCAGGCTCTTCTGCAATACTTGTCTTTGGAGAAAAAGCATCCAGTGAAGCTGTTTGGCATGAAATTCAGGGCAAAAGGAAGGACATTCTGGGAATGTTGGCATAAATCCGTGGAATCCACTACCACAAGAACTAGCTGCAGCTCGTCTAAAAGAGTTTTGCTGTCTCGCAGATTCGAAAGTGTTTCAATCTCAAGTTGTTTTAAATTCAGTTTTAAAAGAAATGTGGGAATTTGGGTCAAATTCTTTCCAAGTGAATTTTTTGCTACCGCCTGCATAGGCCAAATTCAGTTCAACTGAAGAATGGTGGGATTTCCCCCCCCCCCCGCCAGTCTCGGAGAAGATAAATGCATTTCTGAGACCAGTGAGTTCTTCTCCCTTTTTTGCATATTTCCATAATGTGCAGTTTGAAGGGTGTTGCTAACTGTTACCTTCACAGACAAACCACTATACGTAGTCATACATGGACTGGTAGCCTGCCTCTTTGTACTCTTTCCCATTGTGCTTGGTGTCTGCGTGCGTGCGTGCGTGCGCGCATGCACGCGCATGCACGCGCATGCATGCACGCACATATGTGGCCTTTGTGCATAAATGGCCTTTGTGAAGACACTCTGAACGAGTTTTGTGCAGAGTCAAACTTTCTCCTAAAAAAAAGACCCAATAAATTATTCAAGTATTAAAAACAAATTAATAACATTATTTTTTAAATGTTAGGTAAAAGCATTACTAAAAACGGATTGAAATGCAACAAAATATAAACCACCCTGTTTATTGTCTCCTAAACAGTCAGTCACTAAGGAAAAGCCTGCTTGAAGAGAAAGGTCTTCACCTGCTTCTCACATATAGAAAAACCTGCTTTTCCATACATGAGACTCTTCCATTGTGTCAATCTGTTCTAAAATATTGGTGACTTAAGGAACCAGGTAGGAGCATCACCTCCAGACAATTGTGGAAGAATTGTAGAAGTGTGTGCCTTCAGACACACAACAGATGGGAAACCTTGACATCTGAGCGTTCAGCCTGGAGGCAGGTGGTGCATCATGGCCTCTCCCATTTTGAAGAGACCCTTGTCCAGCAGGCCGAGGGAAAGAGGCAGTCCCGAAACCAGCCAAGTCAGGGAGCTGGAAAGGGGACAGACTGTATTTGTCTTCAGTGTGGAAGGGATGGTCACTCTCAAATTGGCCTTCTCAGTCACACTAGATGCTGTTTCAAGTCCTCCATAGAGAGCATGTTACCATAGTCTCTCAAGACTGAAGGGTGCCTGCCTGTCTGAAGGATGTGCCTTCAGACAATTGTGGGAAAACAGACTGAATCACAGGTATTTGTGTGATTCCGGGGTATCTACAGGATAGGACAAGATTCAATGTCGAGCACCATCACAATGAATCTTTCATATTCCATTTGGCATTTGCAGGGTTAAAAAGATGGTCAGCAATTTGAATTGAGGACAGGGGAAATCCAAAGCCATGCAGTAGACTGAGCTGCTGCCCCAGAAGAAGGAGGGCCCAACTAAAGGCCCAACTCTCCCTTGGACACTCCAGTCACTGAGGTGCTATGGAGGGCTCAAAATAAAGTCACCATACACTGCACATCTTTTTAGAGCCACTCTGCAAAGCATCTGGCAGAACTGTAGGGTGAAGGGAAACCCGCGCTGCTGTTTTTGCATTCTGGAATATTCTTCATTTTCTTTTCTTTTCTCCCACTCAACTTAGTCTGCCAAATTTTACTGAAATATTGTCACATGATTAGGATTCTTAATGTCTGCAGTAGTGAAAGAACGTTGTATGGTCTTTGAGCAGATGAGTCTCACATTTAGGAAGCTCCACAGCTTGGCCAGCTCTTAGCTGTTTACATTCCACCCCCATTTCCCAGGTGTGACAAACCCAGACCTACTGGGATATGCCACAGTTTCACTAAGCTGCCACCAACCATTCCCTATAAGAAGTCACACAGACCAGGGATGGATTTTTAACAAATAAAAGAACCAGGTTTATTAAATAACACACAGGGAAAATAAAATGATCAGGTGAATAAGATACAGTAACGTGGCTTAGTTTCAATCATACATACACACAGTTTGGTTCACACAGAACACTTAACTTGAAGCACAGACCCTGAACCTATCAGTTCTGGCTAACCATACAGACACCTGAACCTATCAGGTTGGTACTGACTGACACACAGTAGTACCCGGTCTGACACACAGACTCCCACTCAAGCTTCTTCTCTCAGCTCTTCTCCAGCTTCTCTTAACTTCTCCACACAGGCTTCACATATATATACAGTACAGCCCCTCCTCCTGATGTCCCGCCTTCCACTCCCCATAGGATGGAACTTTCCCTCCAAACCCATGACAGACAGGTAACATCAGTGCTGTATGTAACACCTCCCCTCTTTATAAGTTGTTTTGTAGGGGGAAAGCTAAGGTGCTTTTCACCAAAAAACAACCTGGACCCAAAACATACAAAACAGTCATATAATAACATACAATACCATACTTACTTATACTTACACTCTATTAGGCATTTAAACATTTACCATTAACAATACATCAAGTTACCTTTATTCATACAAACCAACATGTTTAATAAACAGACACATTTGACTTTTTGTCATCAAAATATATACATAGTCCATGTTTCTTTCGCCGTCTTCATTCTTCGGGTCTTCTTGACAAGGCAACAGCACCACAGTTCACTGACCCTCTGACCACCTTCACTTCAAAGTCATAGTCTTGCAAGTTTAAAGCCCACCTCATAAGTTTACTATTGTGGGTTTTCATTGTCTTTAACCATTGCAGTGGTGAATGGTCAGTGCACAGAATAAAATGTCTTCCCCAGATGTAAGGCTTGGCCTTCTGGATCGCGTAGACTATGGCCAGGCACTCCTTTTCCTCGGTTGCCAAATGCCTCTCACCTTTCTGGAGTTTCCTACTCAGGTAGGACACTGGATGCTGGTCACCATTTTCATCCTCCTGGCAAAGAACTGCTCCTACCCCGCTGTTAGACGCATCGGTGTAGATGATGAACTCCCGGCCGAAGTCTGGAGCACGCAGCACTGGATAGTTGATGAGCGCCTGCTTCAACCTCTGGAACGCCTCCTCACAGTCGCTGGTCCACGGGATGCGGTCATCAGCCTTCTTCCTCGTCAGATCGGTCAGCGGAGCCGCAATCTCGCTAAACCTCGGGATGAACTTTCTGTAGTAGCCCACCAACCCAAGAAATGATTTGACTTTTTTCTTGGTGTTGGGTCTGGGCCAATCACGAACGGCTTCTATTTTGGCCTCTAGGGGTTTTATCACTCCTCCCCCTACCATGTGACCCAAGTATTTTATTTCTGGGCTACCCAGCTGACACTTGCTCGCCTTTACTGTTAGCCCTGCTGCACTTAACCTCTGCAGCACTAACTCCAGGTGTTTCAGGTGATCTTCCCAGGTATTACTGAAGATCCCTATGTCGTCAATGTAGGCCACAGTAAAGTCACTGAGCCCTGCCAAGGTCTGGTCCATCAGCCTTTGGAATGTGGCTGGTGCATTTCTGAGACCAAAGCTCAGGACTCGAAACTCATAGAGACCAAAAGGGCTGCAAAAGGCGGTCTTTTCTTGATCCCTGGGATCAATTCTTAATTGCCAATATCCCTTTACCAGGTCCAATGATGAGATGAACCGACAACCCCCTATGGTTTCAATCAGGTTGTCTAGCCTGGGCATGGGGTAGGCATCAGGAGTGGTTACGCGGTTTAATTTCCTGTAATCGACACAAAACCTAATGCTCCCATCAGGCTTGTCCACTAGGACTATCGGAGAGGACCAAGGACTAGAAGAGGGGACGATTATGTTCTCCCTAAGCATCTCGTCCAGCTCCTTCCGCACCTTGTCCCTATAGGGTCCCGTTACTCGGTATGGGGATACTGCCTGCGGGGGTGCATCCCCTGTGTGGATCCGATGCATCACTCCCTTCACTATCCCCGGCTTGTTGGAAAACACCTGTTGATATTTAATGAGCAGCATTTTTAGTTCTTGCTGCTGGTCTTGGGTGAGTGCAGGACTGATCTTTACCTCCTCTGGGTTGTATTTTACTTCCCCTCTACCCTCCCAGAAGGGTAATTCAGCTCCCTCACTCTCAGCTGCTTTTATCGCAAATAAAACCCTCTGTTCCCCTCTGTAGTAGGGTTTTAGGGCATTCGCATGAACCACCCTCCTTGCTTGGTTCTCCTCCTGCTCTATAAGGTAGTTCAGGTCTGACATCTTGGAAATGACCCTATATGGTCCTGCCCATTTGAGCTGCAGTTTGTTCTCTCTGCAGGGCCTAAGCCAAAGCACTTCCTCCCCTGGGTCAAAGTGCCTCTCTCTAGCTTTGTGGTCATACCATGTTTTCTGTCTGACCTTCTGAGCTTGCAGGGTCTCTGCTGCTAGCTCTAGGTTTCTCTTTAGGTCATTCCTTAAAGAGTCTATATATGTCACAACGTCTTGTGGGTCATCCTGGGTGATCTGCTCCCAATTTTGTTTGATCAAATCAAGGGGCCCTTTCACCCTTCTCCCAAATAAAAGTTCAAATGGACTGAACCCGGTACTGGCTTGTGGCACTGATCGATAAGCAAACAAAAGGGATTGCAGCTTCTGGTCCCAATTGTTTGGATTCTCTGCCAAGTAAGCCCTAATCATGCGCATTAGAGTCCCATTGAACTTTTCAGTTAACCCATTACTTTCAGGGTGATAGGCAGTGGTTTCCTTGTGTTTAATTCCACAGATTTGCCATAACCGTTTCATGAGCTTCGATGTAAATGATGCTCCCAAATCTGTGATTATTTCTGAGGCAAATCCCATCCTGGACATATACCCCACCAAGGCATCTGCCACTGTGTTAGTTTCAATGTTAGTCAAGGGTATGGCTTCAGGGTACCTCGTGGCATGGTCCACAATGGTGAGAATGAACCTGTTCCCCCTCTTTGTGGCCTTGGGCAAAGGTCCCACAATATCCACCCCTATGCATTTGAACGGAGTGTCAATCACAGGCAAAGGGCACAACTTTGCTTTGGTCCTGTCGCGGCTATTCCCCTGCCTTTGACACACATCACATTGTTTACAGAACTCTTTGATCTGCTTCCCTATGTCAGGCCAGTAAAAATTCTGTGTAATTCTCTGCTGTGTTTTGTTCACCCCTAAATGCGCAGCAAACATGTCAGAGTGCCCCCTTTGTAAAATCATGGGGCGATACTTTTCAGGTACCACTAGCTGACTTCGGATCCCATCTCCCCCTTTTGAGATATTCCTCAGGGTCTCTCTATATAAAATCCCCTTTTTCTCTAGAAATCTCACTGGGGTTTCAGGTGTTAGCTGGGCGTCTGTCACCTGTTCAAAACACTTTTGGAGAGTGGCGTCTGCCTTTTGCTCTTGGCCAAATCTGCTGTCTGTGGTTAAGGTTTCCACCACAGCTTCGGCACTCCCCTCTGCTTCCGTCTCGGGCTCATCAGTACCCCCCTGAACTGTCCCCGTGGTGGCTTGTGAGCGTGTAATCACTAGCACCCGTTTCACATGTTCAGCCAGGTCATTTCCCACGAGCACGGCTGCTGGCAGAGTCGATGAAATCGCTAGCCGCCAAACTCCCCTCCAGCCTTGAAAGTTCACAGGTACCTCCGCTACTGGCAGCGAGATCACCTGCCCCTCAATCCCTGCCACCTTCATGCTCTCATTTGGGATTATATATTCCCTAGGAATAATATCTGGATGGCACAGGGTCACCTGGGAACAAGTGTCCCTCAGCCCCCGATACTGATGGTCAAGTATTCCTACGTCCACCCCTGCTGTTTCAAACAACTGAGAATCTGTTCTCACGAGCAAGCAGCGCTTGACCTCCACAAGAGGACCATTTTCCTCAGCCTGATCAGCAGATGTAACTGTTCCAGATTGAGTAGCCATGGCAACAGGCTCCCTCAGTGACAAGGAGCTTTGCTCTTTCTGGACACAGAACACAGCTTTTGGCTTGGTTCCACTCGAATCCTGAGGCACAATTCCTTTTAGCTGCTTTAATTTCTCACACTCTGAGATTAGATGGCCCTTTCCCTGACAGAAATAACATTTTCTGCTATAGTTTGAGTCTTTCTCATCTTGTTTTGGTTTTCCCTCCAAAATCTGAGGTCTTGGTTTCATGTCTGAGGTCTTCCCTTCACCATGGACCCCTCCCCCTTGCTGGCTTTTCCCTGGTCCCTGAGAGTACTTGCTGTAGGTTTCTTTAGGTTTCCCCATCAATTTCCCCTCACCCAAGGGCTTTCTTATTTGGGAAATAAAATCTGCGATCTCGGCGGCTTCTGCCACAGATTTCGGTTTCCTTTCCCTCACCTGGAATTTCAGTTCCCCATGCAGGACTGAGTAGAACTGTTCCAGCGCTATCAAGTCTTTGAGCTGCTGAAAGGTCTCTGTCCCCTCCTGAGATAGCCATTTCTCTAGCAGCCTCACCAATTGGGCCCCCACTTGGGTAAAAGTCTGCTCTGGTTTCTTGGTGATTGACCTGAATCTTTGCCTCAGCTGTTCCGCATTTATCCCATGTCTGGCAAACACCAGTTTTTTAAACTCTGCAAAATCTTTCATCAGTTCCTCTGGCATCTCTGCATAGACTTCTGCAAGGCTGCCACTGATTAAAGATCGCATGATGGTCATCTTCTCAGTTTCCCTTACTGAGAAGTCCACAAACGCTCTTTCCACTAGGGAAAAGAACACTTCAGGACAATCTCCCTTGTGGTACACAGGGAATTTCTTCAGGTCAGTTTTAGACAATTGGCCCCCCTCAGAATCCCTATGGTTATTATTGTTCTGATTCATCAGTTCCAATTTTCTTAACTCAAATGCCATTTTCTCTCTCTCCAATGCCAATTCAAATTGTCTTTGTTTCTCCCTTTCCTGCATTTTTTCTCTCTCTAATCTTTCCTCCATTTCAAATTGCCTCATCCTCAGTTCATGCTGTTGGGCTATGAGCATTTTTTTGAGTTCTGGGTTCTGTTCTCCCGTGCTGTCATCCTGCACTGAGCCAAATTCATCCTCAGAACCTTGGTCTACCTGGGGGTCTTTCACTTCACCCATTTCTGCCATTTGGCTTCGAGTCAAGGGCATAATCCCCCCCCCCCAGAACAGGCTGCTTTCAAAAGTCAAGCCTCAAAATAAAGCGACCACTTTTTTTTTTCTTTTGCCTCAGAACCAGCTTTCTATAGATTGCTGCTGTTCTTCAGCACTAACTTGCAACAGTTGCGAGCCAGAGTCTACCCCCCTCTGCTAGGCCTCTCAGCAGGCAGGCTAGATCACTGCTACTACACAGTTTTGCCTCAGCTTTTTCCCGCCAAAACAGGTTGTCTCAGAGCTCCCTAATCTAGCCCCCAATCTGAGGTTACACGTTCTTCTACTAGCGCACCTCCCCGTGAGGTACACCTAGAAGATTACCTACGTGCTCTCAGATTGTCCCTGACTAGACCCCCCTTGCTCTGGGCACACTTGCCAAGGCTTTGCTGTACCACTGGACAACTGGACCAGTCGTATCCCACACGCTGGACACCAATCAATGTGACAAACCCAGACCTACTGGGATATGCCACAGTTTCACTAAGCTGCCACCAACCATTCCCTATAAGAAGTCACACAGACCAGGGATGGATTTTTAACAAATAAAAGAACCAGGTTTATTAAATAACACACAGGGAAAATAAAATGATCAGGTGAATAAGATACAGTAACGTGGCTTAGTTTCAATCATACATACACACAGTTTGGTTCACACAGAACACTTAACTTGAAGCACAGACCCTGAACCTATCAGTTCTGGCTAACCATACAGACACCTGAACCTATCAGGTTGGTACTGACTGACACACAGTAGTACCCGGTCTGACACACAGACTCCCACTCAAGCTTCTTCTCTCAGCTCTTCTCCAGCTTCTCTTAACTTCTCCACACAGGCTTCACATATATATACAGTACAGCCCCTCCTCCTGATGTCCCGCCTTCCACTCCCCATAGGATGGAACTTTCCCTCCAAACCCATGACAGACAGGTAACATCAGTGCTGTATGTAACACCAGGGTTCTTGAAAAATAAAACAAAACAGGAGATCTGGAAAAGCACTGATAATGTCACTGCCCTGACGACAGAATGGGTTGGAATATCTAAGGGGTGGGGGCAGAGGAAGTTCTAATCTGTATGCAAATTATTCAAACACGGGTCAGGTCTCTGAGCTTCTGCATGCTCCAGAAAAGTACCACAAAGGCATCCTTCCGTGCTATTCAAAAGATGCTGATTTGTGTTCTAAATTTAAACTTTTACTGTGTGAGGTGCCATCTTGTGGACAAACTTTGGAATGTCTCTCTTTAATTAATCTGTGTTGCAACAAAAAGAACAAAGAAACATGCAGCACCTTAATAGTAAACACTATTATTTTGGAATAAGCTTTCATGGACCAGAGGCTGCATCACAGGAATCATGAAATGTTATCCTCAGTTATAAATATTATCCTCCAATGATACACACTTGACCGATGTATCATCCATGAATGATGGCTATGTGAGAAAGGGAAGACTTGTGGTAGAAAATTACAGGGTGATGAACCTGTGGCCCTCCAAATATTATCGGAGATCTGTTTCCATCTGTCTCGGCTCATTTGGTCCTTTTCTCTTTCTGCTCTGGTTAGGCACCTCAGGCGACACAAGCCCATCATGCTTCAAAGTGTCTGGATTCCACACACATTAAAGGGAATGCGCTAACCCTTCCCTTCTCCATGATCTGTTTTATCACACCTTTCCATGTGAGCCAACCCTCCTCCTATCAAGCAGCTCCTCCTGCTTCAGATGGCCATGTTGATATGATTAGAGAGATGATAGAGAAGGGCAGGGTTAGCATGTTTAGTGCATGTGGGAAGCACACCTGGATAGGTCTATAAAAATGATGACATGCATTGCAAAGCGTCCGCTGAGGAACAGACCCAATATACTGTAATCTGTTGCAAATAATTATGAGGGTGTTGACTGTCCGTTCAGAAATAGATTCTGAATTATCAGCTAGGGAAATGGTTGGGTAACATTAGTTGGCCTACTTCAGTTGATGCTGCTGTGGTTTCATAACTTCTGCCCACTCTGGCCTTTTCCTGGAGCCTGGAATGTGTCTGCAAGTGAAAGATTCTATTTGCATGCCTGGTACACTGAAAGAAAGTAACCCAGCAATCCTTAAACAGAACTTTTTCTTGATCATGTGAGAGCTCCATTTGGTCATGTATCTGCTCCGTTCACAAATGGGGAGATGTACCTCCTCACATGTGATCTTTCTATCTCCTGGGGCATTTTCTTTTTCTTTTTTCTCCCCCAGGCCAATTCACATATGTGCTGTGTTGGTGGGAAGGGAACGAGCTTGGGCGGCAGATCATGGGAATATGAGGAAGGCAGAGGGCTCCCTTCCTTTCAACCATGCAACCCTTTTGATAGTGAAAAGAGAACTCCACTTAAGTAACTCAGGCACGTGTACAGCAAACATGGCTGTCACCAGTGGTGTAGTGGAGGCAGGTCTCCCAAAATCAAAATCCTGGGACTTTCTGAGTAGGAAGGACTATGACATCATTTGCCACTACTAGCTGGCCTCTGGCAGCATTTGGACTGCTGAGCAGATGGACTACTGCAATACACTTTGCATGGGGCTGCCTTTGAAGAGTGTTTGGAAACTGCAGCTGGTTCAAAATGCTGCAGCCATACCTCTGATGGGTGCTGGTTAGAGGGAGCAGGTAACTCCCTTACTACAACAGCTTCACTGCTTGCCAGTCTGCTTCCGGGCCCAATCCCAAGTGTTAGTTTTTGCCTAAAAACCCTACTTGGGTCCTGGCTATCTGAAGGATTGTATCTCCTTCCCCATATGAGCCTCCTCAGTTTTAAGATCTTTTGGGGAGTCCTTTCTCTCAGTTTTGCTACTTTTCCAAGCTCACTTGGTGAGGGCACGAGAGAGGGCCTTCTCAGTGGCTGCTCCCAGGCTTTGGAATGCACTGCCCCAAGAAGCCAGGTTGGGCCCCTCCCTCTTTCTCCTTCCTCTTCGAGCAGGCTTTTAAGCAGCAAGTTATCTCAGGAAGGCTGGTTTTTTAACTTACAGGTTTTTAAATGTTTTGGAATTGTTTCTATACTTGTTTTTTAAAATGTTAATGCATGTTTAATTGTTTTCTAAATGTAATATTTATATAGTGTTTTTATCAGTTGTGAGCCACCTTGCGTCCCCTGTGGGGAAAAAGGCAGCATATAAATAATTGAAACACACACACACACAAATCCTCTTGAATTTAGCTGCAGTCCTTCCCGTAACTAATGTGTTTTCTTGTCCCACTGGATATTGCCTATGGAAGCTGAGAAGATTCCGTCTCTGAATCCTGAATGAGAGCCACCACTTCCAAATCTGGACAGCACTCGTGTCATGCTAAGAAGAGTGGCAAAGTTGCCCCCGAGGCACCACCAAGATATTCATTCTGTATACAACGTGCCTTTTGGATTTTACATCCACATTCCTATAGCTAAATATCAGATGAAGTGCTGTTATGGCAACCATTTTCTTTTGTTCCCGTTAGATTTTTGATCACATCTGTCATTTTGCTTCAGTCCCATTGGGAATTTGTTTGCTGTTTGAAGCAATGCACTGGCATTCCCTTTTGATACAGACGTCCTGTAGAGGCTGCCTTTTTGTACTCACTATTACTCCTGTATTAGCTTGTTTGGCCCAGAGAGCAGACTATTTGTTTTGGCTGGGTTTGGGCCTAGAGGGCTTCCCTGTTCCAGCTCCTCCAGAAACAGAACCATTGTGAAACCAAGTGCATTGCTTAAAACACCATTGAAAAACAATTCTTGAGATGAACAAGTGATTACATCAAGGCACCTTGTTGCCTGGTGTTGTAATTGACATTCACATGTGCTCATGTGCACCAGTAATCTGGGAGAGAGACAGGGGGAAAAGAAAAACAAACATTAAAAAGAAATCAAATGCAAAAGAGGGGGGGGAAAGCTCTTAAGGATGGGGGGGGGGAGAAAGGAAGGGGAGATTATTCTTATATACAATCCAACATGCTTTGGCCAAAAATATTTGGCTTGCTTTTATCAGAGCAGATAGAACAATACGTATACATTGGGCAGAAACCTATTGGCTAGTGACGGTGGCGCAAGTGCAATAGTTTAAGTTGCAGCAGCAAATTTAAAGTACTTTACGCATTGTCATATGTATTTCTCATCACAAGCCAGTGCCTGACAAGCCACAGAAGCCTCAACACATTAACAGCACCAAATTCTTGCCATTGCATTCATGCAGCTGTAACTAACCAATCAACAGGAGTGTGGCCAGTAGTAACTGTAAACAGAACACAAAATAAAAATAGATGTAAACCCTTCATAGAAATAATCGGTCTGAAATTAGCTTACTTAGAAAATTAGACACTATAAAAGAAGATACAGTGAAATCCAATAAAAACCAAGTGATTACTCTCTGGATGCTTATAAAGTGATATAGAAATCTGTCAGCAGCAATGTTAAGAACATTCCACAAGTGCTAGTAGTTTATTCAATAGGAATTAAATCTAAATCTCAATATGGCTACTGAGGTTAGTTGGATTGTTTTTCTGTGTATCACAGATAGTTTCAAGGCTGTCTTGGTCATAATGATTTAGCAGCTCAAAGAAAACAAAAGGAGTATGGGAAAAAACATGAAGTGAAAGCACAGATAGTTTCAATTACAAATTACATACTAGTAACATGTTATTGTTGGGGAAATTATTTTGGTAATTCCCTTTTAGTTAACGGAGTAAGAAATGTGGTGAGATTGGCCAAGTCTCATTATTATCCTCTCCACACTTCGTTAGTATCACTCCAGAAGCATTTGAAGTAGAAAATAAGGTATATTTTCTTACAATTGCTGTCTATAGTTATAGTCAGACTAGGACTCGGGAGACCTGGGTTTGATTCCCTGCTTGGCCACTGGGAGTGGAGTGGGGGGTAGAGCTGGTAAAATAAAATTCCACTCCTTAAATTCCTCCCTTACTCTAAAAGCCCTATCATATGAAAGCCTTATACAGTGGTGCCCCGCATGACGATGATAATCCGTTCCAGAAAAATCGCTGTACAGCAAAATCGTCGTCATGCGAAAAAAATCCCATTGGAATGCATTGAAAACCGGTTAATGCATTCCAATGGGGAAATACCTCGTCGTCCAGCAAAGATCGCCCATAGAGAACTACTGATCAGCTGTTTTAAATTGCTTCTGTCTGGAAAACACCCATTTTGTGAAGGGAAGCCATTTTGCAGAGCCGGAAAAATCGTCATTTTGCGAACAAACGGTTCACAAAGCAAGGACCTAATCATTGTAAAGCGGATTTCCCCCATAGAAACCAAAAGTCGTCGTACTGCAGTTTCATCATACTGCGAGGCCGTCGTATTGTGGAGCACCACTTCTGACATCTGACTTGATGTCACATAGCACAAATACAATCTCAGATTGTAACATACACAACCAGATTACAGTTGTGCCTCGCAAGACGAATTTAATTCATTCCGGGATTAATGTTGTCTTGCGAAAAATGCATTGAAATCTAATTAATGTGTTCCTATGGGCAAAAAAGAGAGTCCAATTTGGTTTACAAAGGGTTTATTAAGTGCTCTTTAAAGTCATACATATTGTGCAGATGATTTAAAAAAATTCAAAAATTTCAAAAAACTTAACTTTTTAAACATCATAGAAAAATATTTAAAAATCAGCAAACATGAGGCAGGAACAAAAAACAGAAAATAATTGTCTTCCGAAGCACGGCCATAGGAACTCTTGTCTTGCGAGTCATCAACCCCCCCCCCCAATTGCCAAAACCATTTGTCTTGCGAGTTTTTTGTCCTGCGAGGCATTTGTCTTGTGAGGCACCACTGTATTATGCAGGTTGAATTGCAGAAATACAGGTAGAATGTAGGAAATGGCAACCTTGCTGCATCTGGCCAGACCTCAGTTGTGGCGAAGAAGGGCGGTTTCCCCCAAGGGTTCTGTTTTACCTTTCCTTGCTTACTTCCACAATAGCTGGCAGGTAAGTCTATTCACATGCTATTACAACATTACTGGTTTTGTTAACCAAAATCAGTGTAAATACTCCCACCAAATGAAAGCACTATGTGATGCATAATCATTATACCTTTGTGTGTATTTTTTTAAATGGTTCTGCTAAAACTCTTTGCGGGGGAATTGTTTCATTCAAATCAAAAGTGGTTTCTCAGCCTGAAACTGGAAAGTTCTCATTAGAGGCTTTGGCATTAATGCTGCCAGGCCAAATGGGAAATGAACTAAGTAGAATGAATGGGCATCTCCGGAAAAAACTACCTGCGTGTACTTCTTCTTAGAATTAAGATTGCCAGTGTCAGCAGCATCTCATTCCCTGAAATGTCACAGACAACACTGGAGACCAGGAGGTGGGGCTTTTGTCCTAGAGGCAGGGCTGGCAAGGGTTGGGAAGAGCTGCTTCAGGGCCAGCTGGTTGTGGGAAAGGGCAGGAGGAGAACTGGGCTGAAATGGCCCAGAATCTGTGAAAAACCTGGCTAATACGATCACGTGACAACTCAGAGGAGGGAGAAAAGCATGTTTTGGTGCCTGGGCAGGTGATGAAGTGCAACCAGCAGCTGCAGTGTTTGCTGGTTTTCCTGTTATGGTGTGGCCCCCTCCCTTCACACCAAACTCGGGCATTCTCCTCCTCCAGCACCCCTCGCCCTGAGGTTTGTTTCTCCTCCTGGAGACCTGCTGGAGCAGAGCAATAACCTGAGACGCCAGGTAGACCCAGCAATCCTAGTTAGAGTGAGGATATTTTTCCGTATGGAATGAGGTTTGGAATAAATGGGTAGCAAAGGCATTACCCATACAAATCCTCTGTAGTTGGACATCTACACATGTGATCACCCTCTAGACAGCCTGAGAACACTGACACTTTGCCCTGTGGTGAGGTTCTCTTGGCCAAGTCAGTGAAACTTCTAGACTGCTAAGAGTTAATTCCTCCCTTATCCTTCATTATTAATCCGATCTAGTGGTATAGTGGTGCTAGAGCAAACAAGATCAAAGACTTGGGGCCTTCTGAGCAACAGGAAACATGACATAATCTACCACCCTCTTGTTCCCTCTGATTTTACTTCCCATCCTCACAATAGGAGGGGGAGGGGGAGGATTTTACCAGAAACAGTATAAGTTGGCAAACTATTCTTGTTATAATGCAAAGTATTAAGGGTAGTCTAGTCGGTAGTTAAGAGCCATTAACTTTATAAAAGTCCTATTTGTTGATATGGGCATTTTGGACTCTTCTTGCATGGTGGGATGGGCCGGCATTGGGAACTCTCATGATGAGCACTTGCACTTGAAAATTTTAAAACTACACCCCTGATCTGATGAAATTCATAGTTCCCACTTTGACTGTACTTCAACTGGTGAATGTAGTGGGGTACAGTGAAGAGGATGATTTGTGTCTCTTGGCATCTTTGACAATGAATCACCGCCCAGAGATCTTTGGGTAGTGTGGGCGGCATGTAAGTTAAACAAACAAACAAACAAACTAGCAAGACAATGAATGATTGGATGGATGGATGGATGCAAACGAGTACACGAATAAACAAATCTTTGAAGAAGGGTATTCTCCGACTCCAGGTGATGTCCTGTGAGCCTCCTTACAGTATATCACAAAAGTGAGTACACCCCCTCATGTTTCATAAATATTTTAGTATATCTTTTCATGTGACAACACTGAAAAAATGACACATGGCGACAATGAAAAGCAGTGAGTATACGGCTTGTATAACAGTGTAAATGTGCTGTCCCCTCAAAATAACGCAACACACTGCCATTGATATCTAAATGCTGGCAACAAAAGTGAGTACACCCCTAAGTGTCAATGTCCAAATAGGGCCCAAGTAGCCGTTTTCCCTCCCTGGTGTCATGAGACCCGTTAGTGTCACAAGTCTCAGGTGTGAAGAGGGAGCAGGTGTTATCGCTCTCACTTGCTCAGACTGGTCACTGGAAGTTCCACATGGCACCTCAAGGTAATGAACTATCTGAGGATCTGAAAAAAATGAATGGTTACTTTACATAAAGATGGCCTAAGCTATAAGAAGATTGCCAAAACGCTTAAACTGAGCTGCAGCACAGTGGCCAAAACCATGCAGTGGGTTTAACAGGACAGGTTCCACTCAGACCAGGCCTCGCCGTGGTCGACCAAAGAAGTTGAGTGCCCCTGCTTAGTGTCATATCTAGAGGCTGGCTTTGATGCTGCCAGCATTGCTGCAGAGGTTGAAGGGGTGGGGGATCAGCCTGTCAGTGCTCAGACCATACATCGCACACTGCATCAAATTGGTCTCCAGAGCTGTCGTCCCAGAAGCAAGCCTCTTCTAAAAATGATGCACAAGAAAGCCTGCATACGGTTTGCTACAGAGAAGCAGAATAAGGACATGGATTTCTGTAACCATGTCATGTGGTCCGATGAGACAAAGATAAACTTGTTTGGTTCAGATGGTGTCAAGCGTGTATGGTGGCAACCAGGCGAGGAGTACAAAGATAAGTGTGTCATGCCTACGGTAAAGCATGGGAGTGTCATGGTCTGGGGATGCATGAGTGCTGCCGGCACTGGGGCGCTACAGTTCATTCATGAGGAAACCATGAATGCCAACATGTACTGTGACATATTGAAGCAGAGCATGATCCCCTCCCTTCTGAGACTGGGACACAGGGCAGTATTCCAACATGATAACAACCCCAAACGCACCTCCAAAACAACCACTGCCTTGCTAAAGAAGCTGAGGGTAAAAGTGATGGACTGACTAAGCGTGTCTCCAAATTTAAACCCTATTGAGCATCTGTGGGGCATCCTGAAATGGAAGGTGGAGGTGCGCAAGGTCTCTAACATCCACTAGCTCTGTGATGTCATCGTGGAGGAGTGGAAGAGGACTCCAGTGGCAACCTGTGAAACTCTGGTGAACTCTATGGCCAAGAGGGTTAATGCAGTGCTGGAAAATAATGGTGGCCGCACAAAATATTGACACTTTGTGCCCAATTTGAACATTGTCACTTGGGGGATACTCACTTTTGTTGCCAGCGGTTTAGACATTAACGGCTATGTGTTGCATTATTTTGAGGGGACAGCACATTTACACAGTTACACGAGCTGTATACTCACTGATTTACATTGTAGCCAAGTGTCATTTCTTCAGTGTTGTCACATGAAAAGATATACTAAAATATTTATGAAATGTGAGAGGGTGTACTCACTTCTGTGATATACTGTATATAGGCATAGTGTTGACAGGCAGGGCAAAGATGGTCAGCTCTGAAGAGGCAAATAGGTAATTACTAGGCAGACAGAGCATAGTAACTTGCCCCTGAACACATACAGATACATACACATGCACACACATGTGGACACACATGAATTTGCACAGATGTGCTACGGTTTCTAGTTGTTGGCCAGCTACTACTGAATGACTCTTCTGAAAATATTTGCAGTGGGTGAGCATTAAAGGATAGATCTGACTACTTTTGTCTCATTCATGAACATTTAATTAAACTGCTCACCGGTGCATAGTTGGTTTTATATAAATAACAATACTTGGGTACACAACAAAAGATCCAGACTTGTCCCCTGCCTCTGATCATATTATCCATGAATGATTTATGAAAACAATAACATTAATGATTTGTTAAGGAACTTTAATTAAGTGGCTTCAGATCAGTTACTGAGATACTTTAGCACATTTTTCTTTGCATTATAGGGTTTCGGTTAATATTTAGATTTTTTTTTCTTTAAAAACTTGGTTTTTAGCCCCTGTTTTTTGAGGGCAGGGAGTCTGAGTAACAGCAATATGATAAATAATGTAACTGCACTGGCTGGCATTTTGCTTTTAGGCCTAAGTAAGTCTGTTATATTAATGCAATGAATTACAGAGAGGCAGCAGTGAAGCTTGGGGCCTACATTCCATTTGTTGATATTCATTTGCATGGCTGCCTCTGCTATTACCAGTTTCAAAAAGGAGCTAATGATGAGGCATTCAAGAAATGTGAAAACTGAGACCCAGACCTACCAGTGTGGGCAATAGTCTTATTAGGAGTAACTGAAATTCTGCACAAGTGTAGAAGCCAGATACAAGATTGCACACTCTTGCACTAGTTCAGTGGGACCTAACAAAGGCATTGCCCATGAGTAGATCTTAGACTTTGCTTTGTATCATTGGCCAACATGTCTGTCTTTGTTTTCTGCAGAAGCTTTCATTAATTAAAAAAAATGTGGTGAGCCTGCTATGAAAGTATGTTGTTTGCTAGTTGTTCTGTCCCTTCAGTGCTGTCTGGAGGCTGTGCTGCAATGGATGCAGCTGAATGGGCTGAGGTTGAACCCGGACAAGACGGAGGTCTTGAGGGTGGGCGACCCCTCCATTGACGGTTTGGGAAACTCTCTCTCATTTGGGGCGGTGACTCTCCGACCACAAAGAGTGTGGTGCGCAGCTTGGGGATACATCTGGACCCAGCGCTTACCATGGAAACCCAGGTGGCGTCCATGGCCCGCTCCACCTATTTCCATCTATGGCGGATTGCCCAGCTCCGACCCTATCTTGATGGTGGGGCTCTCACCACTCTTGTCCATGCGCTTGCAATCTCGAGATTAGACCACTGTAATGCGCTCTACGTGGGGCTACATTTGAGATTGATGCAGAAGCTTCAAATGGTTCAGAATGCGGCAGCCAGACTCCTTAGTGGGTGAGAAAGTACCAGCATATCTCTCCCACTCTGGCTGCCTTGCACTGGCTGCCCATTCGCTTCTGAGCTGACTTCAAAGTGTTGATGATGACATATAAAGCCCTAAATGGTTTAGGACCTTGATACCTGGCAGATTGCCTTGTCCCACCTAGATCTACCCGAATTACTTGCCATAGCCAGGAGGGACGGTTCGGGGCCTAACGCCGAGAGAGGCCCAGAAAGAAAGAACATAAAACCGGGCCTTCTCGGCAGTGGCCCCTCGGCTCTGCAATAATCTCCCATCAGTGATCTGCCTGGCTCCCTTGCTGGGTGTTTTTAAGAACCAGTTAAAAACTTGGCTCTTTCCTGTCAATAATTGACTTTATTTTTATTATAATTTTCTGTTTTCCCATCTTGAGCACTACTAAGCATTACTAATGACTATTGTTTTGAATTGTTTTTAACTGTTTTAGTTTACGATGTTTGATGGAACCTGCCCGGAGTAGATTTTGTCTAAAAGGGCGGGATAGAAATCTATTAAATAAATAAATAAATAAATAAATAAATAAATAAATAAATAAATAAATAAATATTCACATGGACAGAAAGCACGATGTAAGAGTTATTACCCTACTTGAGATAGTGCCAAGGCAAAGCTGTACAGTGTAAGTTGTGTTAAGAAGGCTGGCTCTGCCATCAGACAGAGTGAGGCAGCCTTCTCAGATAGCAAATGTTGAATGTCATGAAAAGGCTTGCTTGCTTGCTTGCTTGCTTGCTTACTTACTTACTTTTACTTTCACTTCACTTTACTTTTTCTTCCTTCCTTCCTTCCAATATCACACCATGGATACAAAACAAAATTCAGTAATCAACATCAACTTAGAACGAATTTGTCATTTGTTATTGTTTTTACTGCCAAAAGTGGGAATAGGACTTAGCAGGATTTTCTGTCTCATGTGTCAAAATAATAATTTGACTGGTTAATCAACATACACCTTAGTTAGTGTGTGTGCTGTTTCATATTGGGATGTTGTGGGTAGTTCAAAGGGGGGTAGCCTGGACTCCCCAAGGAAGAAGTTCCAGTCTCGTCACTCCAGGATTTAAGAGTACATCCCTAACTCAAAGCATGAGCTGCCAATGAGCTTATAGAAGGATCTTTCTGGGCTCTAGGACTCCTTATTTACACCTTCAGTAGTGGACATCTTAAAATACAGGGCTGTGGGTGTTCTAACACAGTGGTCCCCAACCTTGGGCCTCCAGATGTTCTTGGACTTCAACTCCCAGAAATCCTGGCCAGCAGAGGTGGTGGTGAAGGCTTCTGGGAGTTGTAGTCCAAGAACATCTGGAGGCCCAAGGTTGGGGACCATTGTTCTAACAGGACGTGAAGCACACAAGTCACTCCCAGGATAACATTCAGCAACGATGATTGTCTTCAATCATCTTTCCTGGGCTGTTTTCTCACAAGATGCAGAACACACATTCAGACTCACAGGAAGACAGCAAGGAGATGAATAGATTTTCTTCTCTGGCCCAGAATACCTCCACCTGGGACAGGGAGGAGATCATTCCTCTTTCACTGCTGCTTATCCAGGATGGCAGGTGGATAAATAATTCACTGGCCTTGTACACAAGAAAGATGAGACGCACGACTCATGCTGGAAGCTCCTGTTTCTCATCTGTCCTAAAAGCTTAAGTAAGGCCTTGCAAGGCATATTAGTACATGAGAAAGATCACTGCCTCTCAGTGAGGAGTCAATTACTCTGAACCAGAATACAAGAGGGGAAAAGGCAAGCCTGATCTGTCCCCTCTATGGATGAGGTAATCAAATAATACTGAATTAACAGCACGTGCCCATGTTTACTAATATCATTCTATATCCTTCACAGTCTCAGGGTAACCCCAGACATTTTGCTCCCTGAGGGGGAACTGAAACAAAATGGCACTCTTTTAACCCTGACAAAACTTCTGGGTACCTCCCCCCCACCCCTGGTTGGATCATTTTGGAGCCTAATGCAGATGATCCCATCTCGCCCACCAAAATAAACTATAGCTCGGGTGTTAAGGTCATCAGGGGATGCCTTTGCCTCAGTCCCATCAACTTTACAAGTCCAGGTACGGGAGAGGGCCTTCTCTGTTGTTGCTCCCAGACTTTGGAACTCTCTCCCACTGGAGGCCAGGCCGGCCCCATCTTTGCTGTCCTCCCACAAGCAGGCAAAGATCTTTCTCTTCAAAAAGACTTTCCCTTAATGACTGGCTGTGCGAGCGGTGTTTTTAAATGGATTGTAGTGCCTTATTGCTTTGAATGTGTTTTTGGTGTTGCTTTTGTTATTTTTAGTGTGGTATTTGTTTGAGTCTTTTTAATATTTGTATACATACTTCTTTGGGTTTTTAAATATTGTCTTTTAATGATGCAAGCTGCCTTGGGTCCATTTTAAATAAATAAATAAATAAATAAATAAATAAATAAATAAATAAATAAATAAATAAATAAATAAATAAATAAATAAATGAACAAACAAACAAACAAACAAACAAACAAACAAACAAACAAACAAACAGCAACAAGCCAATCAAGAACAAATCAAACAACTCTCAACTTGCTGCCCTTTAGTGACACCCCAAACCTGCTGCCTAGGGGAGAAATTTCGCTTTGCCTCTCAGAAGGATGGCCTCCGTTCAGTCTATAAATATTCCTGGAAGAAAAAGTCTTTCAGGAAATGTGAGAGATTTGGGCAGAGTGAAAATATACCCCCCCCAACTCTCCACACTGTGTACATGTAGTCAATATGTGAGGAGAAAGGGGAAGTTTAAGACAGGCAGAGTTCTCCCAAAAGTTGGCACAGCTTGGTGGCAAGGGAAAGCAAGGGAACTAAGTTCTTTTCTAAGGAATTTCAGCTCGATTCACACTGGAAGAAAGTACAGTGGGATTCAGCTGTTACATACACACATTACATGACACTCCACTGCAATGTTTGAACATCCTTTATATTTTAGGTCAATACTAGTGTTGGGGTGAAGAGACAGGCTGAAATGGGCAAGAGTCAAGCCTAATCCTCCCTTTAACAATACTAAAATTATATTTAACATCATTAAAACTGGATCTGCACTTGCATCTGAAAGTCTCTGTCTTACTGAATGAACTCCAGCATATGACTCAAATTCCTCAACAGTCTGGACAGCGTTCAGACCAACTCCATTGGTCTCCATTTGTCAGAAAGCAAAGTACCAAGGAGGCTCCACACATCAAAAGGCAAAGATAGCCCAATACTGATCCTAACAAAAAATCAAAATCTATATTAGGGCAGTACATTTATGTTGATTAAATGAAACTCCAGTGCCAGAAAACATACTTAATTTTGATGTTCATGTTGTTATTATTATTATTATTATTATTATTATTATTATTATTATTATTATTATTATTATTATTATTATTATTATTATTATTATTATTATTATTATTATTATTATTATTATTATTAAAAAGTAAAGGTAAAGGTTCCCCTTGACAATTTTTGTCCAGTCGTGTTCGACTCTAGGGGGCGGTGCTCATCCCCGTTTCCAAGCCATAGAGCCAGCGTTTTGTCCGAAGACAATCTTCCGTGGTCACATGGCCAGTGCGACTTAGACACGGAACGCTGTTACCTTCCCACCAAGGTGGTCCCTATTTATCTACTCGCACGCTTTCGAACCGCTAGGTTGGCTGGAGCTGGGACAAGTGACAGGAGAGCCCTGGCGGGGGTGCCCTGAAACCACCCATGCCCGCTTTAGAGTACTTTGGAGGCTTTTCCTGACGGTGAAGGAAAAGCATCGTACAACGAAAAAGCCCCGTTGGAACCATCGTTTCCATCATTTTTGTGATCGCAAAAAAACAATCGCAAAGCGATTTCATTGTCAAGCGGGGCAACCGTCTTGTGAGGCACCACTGTATTTAAATGGCTCATGGATGGACCATAAACTCCCATGAATGGTCTTTGCTGTTCCAGGGTCTGAGGGGCAGAATCAGAATACCATTTGGAGAATGTATAAAATGTATACAGCATTAAGGAAGTATAAGATACAATACAAAATAAGATTCTAAAATACAATTGAGATAGTGTATAAAACCATAACTGGTACTGTACATCCAGAGCATTTGTGGTATAGATACAGAGCATAAATACAGAGCAGTGTTTATGTTTTGCAGGTACATAGAGAAATTTCCATGACGTTTCCAAGCACATAAGGTTTCTAACAGTTGTGTTAAAATACAGTTTCAGTGTGTCCTCCCGTACCAGTGCCACCGCCCCTTCCCCCAGTTCAAATACAGGGCGCGTCTCTAAAGGATTGCTCGTTCCCCCTCTTATATATCCCTCTCTTATATATATGAGAAGCCTCGAGTCCGCCGAAGTGTGAACTTGGGCAAACAGGTAGGGAACCTGTTAACTCGCCGGGCAGACTCCTGCCCTGCATGGTTGGGAGACCCGTTTGTCCTTTTTCTGCAATCCCGGGGTGCAGCCTGAAGAAGTGGCCTTCACCCACGAAAGCTCGCTGGTCGCTTGGTGTCGTGGAGGGTTCAGATCCAGGGATCGCCTCCTCTACCTTGGTTCTCCCGTAAGGACCACACGGCTCGCTTTGTTTGGTTTCCTTTTGAGAGAGGTAACCGGTGACCCTCCAGATGTCTCTGGACTACAATGCCCATCTCAGGGCTAGGGACTGATGGGAACCATAGTGCAACAACATCCGGAGGAAAGACATACTTCGCTCTTGGTTGCTGTTCAGTTTTGGAACAGGGACAAGGTGCCGGCTTTTCTTCCACGCTGCTTGTCTCCTAAGAAGCCACATTTTCCCCAAACTGGCCGAAGAGGTCAAAACCGACGGCTGGTGTCCGGAAAAGGGGACGTGGATCCTCCCCCCCAGCTCTTCAAAGGGCCACCCTGGTGTATCACCCCTGCTCTCCTCTCCCTTTCATTTCCTCCTCTCCCGATGAGTAGCTGTGGAGGGGAAGCGTCTTGGCCCCCGGGGCACAGCCGGCGCCCCCCCCCCCCCGGGAGGGCTGGCCAATCTGGCGACCATTGTGACGCCCGCGCTGGCCCGCCTGCCTCTCCGCGCCCGCCGTTCCGTTGCTATAGGAGCTGCGGAGCTAACACTCCCCCTCCGCCTCCCCCGATCGCCGCCCCGGCAGCCCCGGAGCCGCGCTGGGCTTGGTCCGCGCGGGAAGCGCCATGCCCTTCGGCCCGCCGCCTGGGCAGCAGCCGCGGCGCGCCCCTCGCGTCTCCTCCCGCGGGCGCCGAGGCTACGCGGAGTTTGCCGGTAAACGAGATTAGGGAGGGGAGAGCATGTATCTCGTTCACACACACACACACACACACACGCAGGATCTGGACACGCCTGAAGGAGCGCCACGTCCTGCGTGTTTTGTGGTTTGTTTGTTTGTTTGTTTGTTTGTTTGTTTGTTTTTGGATCCGGACAACCCAACATAACCTTTGGGGGCAGGTCGAAAGAGGATCAGGCCCTGACCGAGGCGAAATGCCTTTGGGGTGGGCGAGATTTTAATTTTAATTTTTGCTAGCCACCGAAACGACTCTTAATTGCGCGCCCAGGCTGCCTCTCGTGTGCCGAGCGCGGGTCCCCGTGGCGCGAGGAGGCTGCGATCCCGGAGAACGTTCCCGCGGAAAAAGTCCTGCTTCGCGCAGACGGAGATGTTGCTGAGTACCGGCGTACCGAATCGCACTCCTCATCTTGTCGGGACCCGTGGTACTCTGATTGGTTGTTTGTAGCGGATTAGTTCCCCTCTCGGCAGCATCGTCTCTCGCTGCGCCCTCTCCGCCCAAATGCAGGGTTTTGTTTTGTTTTTTTCCAGGCGTGGGCTTTTTCAGACGGTTGATTGACAGGTTCGGGTCGAGAGCGCTGCATCTGGTCCCTGGAGAAGACCTTGGAGAGGAAGACGGGCATCACCAGAACTGAATGTTAAAACGCTTGCCTGGTGTCACGAAAGCTCTGCCAGTGGAGTTTGGTCAACGAATGACTGCTTCAGGCGTGCAAAGTTGCAGCACTTACACGCCACCCTAGGATATAATAGATCTGTGTGCCTCTTTGCTGTGTTGTGGTTTTGGTTAGTGAACTTGCCTTCCATGCCTAGGAGTTTCGAGATTTCTTTCAGGCTGTCTTGGCTGTGGTTTGTACCCCAGGTACGTGGAAGTAAATTCTGTTTTACCCAATGGAGGAGAGGCATTGGTTGGAATATGTGATTGCTTTACACAGTGTATTGCATTTTATGTGGTTGCACCTAAATGTTGCCCTGCATTTTACCAGGGGCATCAGAGCCTTTATTTCTTTTTAATACTGCAAGGACAGAAGGGAATAAACGAGATAAAACTTTAGATGAGATATCTGTGAAGATTCCCCGTCATCCAGGTGAAGTTATCTGGAAGCTGAGTCATGGCAGGTAGATTTGTTTCTTATTAGGTTGAAATGTTTTGCTACTCCTCCCAGGAGCTGCTGCTTTAGATGAGACTGCATGCCCTTTGGGGAGTGAAACCACATCATCGGCTTCAGCTGTTGACCCATTGAGCAACTGGATCACTTCTGGACATTTGACCAGTGCTTGTTCCATGGATCGGCTTTCTTCCATTTGAACCTCTGCAATGTGTGGGGGTGTTGGCATTTCTTTTCATTTAAAAAAAGAGATTAAATTGTTTGGACGGAAGGAGCATTAATTAAAAAGTAATCTTTTTTATTTGTGATGATATATGCAAAGTTCACAGTCTGCAAAAAAATGCTCCAATTGTGAAAGGGTTGAAGTTTACTTAAAGTGGTGCAGTGGAGGAACTGATCAGAACTAGTGTTTTTAAACAGAACAAAGAGAAATGAATGTGCTTGTCTTTTCTCCTTTATGACAGCTGAGATGGATTGTTGCCATTGTTATTGCTATTTGCGAATTGCTGTCAGCAGTAGTGCTGTGCAGTTTGTTGCAAACAGAAGTGGGACTCTCTGGTTTACTGGGCAGAAGCCTGCTTGTCCAGCAGCCAGTAGCATGGCTCACCACCCATTCACCAATTGTATTTGCACTGCCATAGCCAGTATCGCTTATGCTTTTTACAATATGTTTATGACATCGTTGTGTTTGGGGATACACCACTACACACTTGTTCCTTCTGAAAAAAGGTGTCTCAGAATTGGATGAGGTATATAGAAAAGGGCAACAAAAATGACCAAGAGAATGGAATAGTTTTCTGAGAAGGGAAGCCTAGAGTGCCTGGAACTTTTTTGTTTTGTTTGATGAGAAAGACAACTCAGGTGGGGAGAGATGTGATAGGAGTTTATGGATATAGTGGTGCCTCTCTAGACAGTTACCCCGCATGACAGTTTTTTCGCTAGACATTGACTTTTTGCGATCGCTATAGCAATTCGCAAAACAGTGATTCCTATGGGGGAATTTCGCTGAACAATGTTTGGTCCCTGCTTCGCGAACCAATTTTCGCTAGATGACAATTTTGGCAGCACCCTCCGTGCTCACAAAACGGGTGTCTTTGGGACCTAAGCTTCACAAGACAGCTATTTAAACAGCTGATTGGCACTTCGCAGAGCGGCTTTCCTATGACCGATCTTCACTAGACAACGATGATTCTTCCCCATTGGAATGCATTAAATGGGTTTCAATGTATTCCAATGTGGAAATGCTTTTCTCTAGATCAGTGGTTCTTAACCTTTGTTACTTGGATGTTTTTGAACTGCAACTCCCAGAGACCCCAGCCAGCACAGTTGGTGGTGAAGGCTTCTGGGAGTTGCAGTCCAAAAACACCTGAGTAACCCTAGGTTAAGAACCAGTGCTCTAGATGATGATTTCACTAAACAGCGATTTCAGTGGAATGGATTATCATCGTCTAGCGAAGCACCACTGTACTTACAGAGTATGCAGGAAGTGGAGAGAGAAAGCAGGCCCTTTTGCCTAACATTAGAACGGTGTCTGTCTGCATGCCACCAAAGGAAACTGGTTCAGCAGATTTCAGTTTCTAAAAAGGAGCTTCTTTATGTCTTATGTAACTCATGCATGGAACTCACTGCCACAAGATGTGGTGCTAGCACCATTTTCATAAGCTTTAAAACGCAGAGATGAAGAGCTTTCTGTCAATGGCACTTATTTATTTGTTTGTTTATGAATTTATCAAGTGCATTTATTTGTTTTAGTCACAATCACTTAAGTTTTGCCTCCAAGGTAAGACGTGACAGGAGGGAGACATTAGAGGGAAGTTGCCTTTGTGACTTGCTTGTGGGCTTCTCTGAAAGTACTTGGATCAGTTAGTGTGTGAGAGAGTGAAAAACTAGATAGACAGTTGGCTTGATCTGAGCTTGGAGACAAGAACAGAAGTTTCTGAGGATAATGGGGGAAGCTCTGTGAGCTATACCCAGCTTGAGGGGTAGAGATTTCCCACCCTTTGCTTAAAATCTAAGCCATACCATCAGATCAGAAAGTATGATACTTGAACACCTCCCTAAGAACATCTCCCTATAGGACTTGATAGACCTCTAGGAAAAATCAGAAGCCTGTGTTCATCACAGCTGGCATTTTGCCCAAAAAGGGTTAATTCCAGTATGAAATCAGATAACCAGTCTCAATCTCATCACAATTCATCTGGGTATCAAGTTAAAGGTTGCTTCATTGTTTCAGTAATTCCCGGCAATATCAACTTGTCTGTTTCTACATGCTTTATTATCAACATTGCTTCTATGTTCCATATGCAGAAGAATACTTCAAAGTTGTTGACAACATCCAAAAGTCTTACAGCTGTGAAAAAACCTGTAGGCACAAATGCTTACACAGAAATCCATCTTTGCAGCTTGTGAAAAGCTGCAGGTATGATTTCCATCCCAAACTCTTACAGCTATGAGAAGTTGCCAACAAAACAAAACTTAAGTTGTAGGCAGAACTTAAATCATGTTGTAATTATGTTCCAAAATTGCAAGAGTATACATTCTAAAAAGTCAGACTCTAATAGCCTTAAAGGTCACATTGGAAAGCACAGAATACTTTCTTAAAATATCAAAGTTTTTTAAGGATATACGGTATATACAGCAAAATGCACCTCTTAGCTTTTAAGCATATTAGAACTATTAAATAATGTTCTCACCCAGCCAAGCTGGCCATGTGCCAGTCTGCATTTATAGAAGGAAATCCATGATGTTTGTGTTACTGGCTTTTGGAAGTAAAGCCTGCTGCTGTGTTGCAACATGCCTGCTGCTCTTTAATGTCAGGTCTTTAATATTAGTATTGTTGCTATCTGGTTTGTGTGGTGTGGTGTCTTCTTGTGTGTCCCTTTGCCTCCCTGTATTTATATTTCTCTCAGTTATTTGCATTTCCCTTCAACTCTAAACAACTGAATTTTGCTGGTGTAGTAAGTTACTGAAGTTACCGATTCGGTGGAAATCTCACTTTTACTGGAGTGGCAAATATGACTCATAACTTACAAGGCTAGCAAGTTGCTATTGTAGCCTGATTTTGAATAAATAGGTTCCTGCAGCTGCAGAAATAGAAAGTTGCTTGGGTACCATTTTACTGGGTAGGGAAAATGCTATGGGTGTAAAGTGTAGGTGGACAAAGCTGGTCAGGTGCTTTCACCACACTTTAGGACTCCAGGAGTTTTTCCCGTCACTTGTTTTGTATTATCATTTGTTTACACAACTGACTATCGGTCGTGAAAGAGATTCTTTTGCAAGCCAATGTTATTGTGCTTCCAGACTTGGTTGGAGATCTGGCTGTTTATTTCACAGTGACTTTTAGTAAACTGCTGTTCAAACCTCATTTTTAAAGCACAAGGTGTGTTTTCAGGATTGTTTTCTACATCACCCGTTAATTATTTTGACACTCTCTGCATGCAACATTTCATACCTTGACAGTACAAGGGTGAGCAACAAAAGGGAACAAAAACAGCCAAAGTGCAGTTTCTCTGGATAAGGTCTATTTCTGAAGAAGACTTGATGCTTTTCTCTTTTTGCCTTTTATCCAGAATCTCTTTCGGCCTTTTATCCAGAATCTATCATTCTGGGAAGATATTTTCTTCAATTGACTGAAAATGGCTTTGGCCGACAAGAGGCTTGAAAACCTTCAGATCTACAAAGTTCTCCAGTGTGTTCGTCAGAAGGACAAGAAGCAGATCGAAAAGCTCACCAAACTGGGATACCCTGAACTCATCAATTTCACTGAACCCATCAATGGAGACAGTGCCCTTCACTTGGCTTGTGTGGCTAATGACATTGACATGTGCAATTTTCTGTTAGAGCTTGGTGCTCACCCTGATGTCCAGGATCGAATGGGGCGTACGCCGGTGATGAAAGCAGCTGAGCTTGGCCATGACTTAGCCCTGGATGTATTGGTCCAGGCAGAGGCAGACATGACCATTGTGGACGCAGAAGGAAAAGGTAAGGAAGAACCACACATTCCATCTTGTTTTGCAGAAAAGAGGGGGGAAATCAATTGTACAATACAATATTTTTAGTTGTAACAAAAGCTCAGGTTTTACTATTTAGTCTTTCATAGTTGGTATTTCTGTTGGGGGCTCACTTGCTAAACTATTTGATGCCACTGTTCTTGAACAGGTGTGCTGTTCTACTGCATTTTGCCCACCAAGCGGCACTACCGCTGTGTCCAGATTGTCCTAGAATTTGGAGCAGATGTTAACAACTGCACTCTTGAAGGGAAGCCTGTCTTTGTACAAGCTTGTGAGCAAGCCCACGAAATCAAAGAGATGTGTATGACATTCTTGGAAAGAGGAGCCAACCCGAATGCAACAAACCCAGTAAGATTTTTTTCTACCATTCAAAGAAGAGAAGTTAGGACACTAGAGGTACAACCACAGAACTAACTAGGGCAGAAACCATTGGAAATCTGAACCAACATGACAGCAGATGATAATTATTCAAGTCAGCCCATTGAATAAATGGAATTTGTTCAGCCTAAACATAGGTCAATCCTATTTTTTCTAGTTGGGATTAACAGTTGGATTTAGCCCATAATAATTAGGACTGGCTCCAACAATTACCTAGTTCAGTCAATGATTTAAAAAAAATAGATGATTAAAAAAATTGATATACAATAAGGTTTTATAGTTTAATTAGAAAGCAGATTTATACAGTAGCAGATTTATACAGAAAGCATTAAATACAGTGTATGTATGTATGTATGTATGTATGTATGTATGTATGTATGTATGTATGTATGTACACATACACATACACATATACATCTATACATACATATTGTATTTAATGCAAGTATTTCTGCAGATGGCAAAATTATAGGTGTCAGAAGAGCAACCCCCATCCCCTTTCTCTCACCTTCAGAAAGGAATGGGATGCCTCGTCTGAGACAGTGTGTGCTAGAAATAGTATTCTTTCATCGTCTAGATATGCATAATCTAGAAATGAAAACAGATATACTCTTTCCTTCAGATGTTCTGTTTTTGCGTTTGTCCACGTGCCACTGATGGATTGAGGGCTCCAATAATAATCTTTCATTCATGACACCTGAAGTGATCCTTCACATGATACTGAGGGAAATAGCAGGTGAAATTCACAGAGTGAAATGGTAATTTCTACAGATTCATAATCACATGGGGAAGGATGAGGTAGATTTCTGGACTTCTTTTAACCATAGATAATGGTGTGAGAAGGGTTGTGTCTATGAATCTCCCTGTTACGAGTGACTTGTGTTCTTAACAAAGCCATAGTAAAAGGGTAATGAATGATATATACTGTTGTCTGAGAACTTAGTCTGTTGCTTGACACTGGAAAAATACAGGTATAATGCATAAATATATTGCCACTTTTTAGAATATGAACAGGAGGAGAATAGAGGGATACTTTCCCTCAACAAGCCTGCGCCTGCTTTTAGTTCTTTGATAAAAAATTAAAATGATGTGCTTTCCTCTCTTTCTACAGTATGATTAATATACATAACCAGATATATATATCATAGCTAATATGTCATTATGGTATAATGGTTAGAGTGACAGACTAGAGGATAAAGCACATCGCCTGAGAAATGCATTTTTCTTATCTTACAACATTTTACCCCCACTAATATGATTTTCTTTGTTATGGGCATCTCTGGAATTAGACATGCAAAGGAAGCCAGAGCTAATCCACAAAACACAAATGCCTGTCCTCTTAAATATTTCTTTTTTAATGTCTTAAATGTGTGTGTGTGTGTGTGTGTGTGTGTGTGTGTGTGTGTGTGTGTGTGTGTGTGTGTGTGTGTGTGTGTGTGTGTGTGTGTGTGTGTGTGTGTGTGTGTGTGTGTGTCTGCATCTTTGTACCTTCTTTGCCATTTGAGTTAGCACTTCCTAGATATGTGCAGTGAGGCCCCAAGAGATGCAGGTTCAAATCCAACTGACTGACTCTTAACCTGGGTCTTTGCCAGAGGGGGATAAAGACAGAGTAGGAGGGAGTCATATCTATGCATTTCTCAGAAGAAAGACATAATAAATAAGAACGAATCATAAATAGGAAGATGTAGATGCAATTGTTTTTTTTTCTCTCTCTCTCTCATTCGCAGGCAACGGGCCGCACAGCCTTGATGGAAGCAGCCAGGGAAGGAGTTTTGGAAATAGTCCGTGGTATCCTTGAGAGAGGAGGAGATGTGAATGTTTTTGACCATGAGAGACACCATGCTGCCCATTTTGCTGCCAAAGGAGGGTTTTTTGAGGTATTCTTTGTTGGTGGTGTCAGAAACAAAGGTATCCAGCCAAGTAATTAACTCTCTTGGTTAATTACTAATGATCACCCTTTATTAGTGGAGGGATTCCAGGAAGAATGACTTTTCTACATTATGTGTACACAGATTGATAACGAGGATGATGTTCCCCCCGTCAAGTTGATTCGGACTTATGGCAACACTTTCCAGTGTTCAGATAAAAGCAGAGATCATAGCAGGTGCCGATAAAAATAGCCAAAAGTTACAATGTGAAAGCACAATTAGATAAATAGAATAAGAATAAGGTCCTGTCAAATCAATTCTGACTTGTGGTAACCTTTCTGAGTACTCAGAAGTGGTTTAACATTCCCTCCTTCTGGGAGTTCCCCTGGGACTATGTAGCTTGCCCATGACTACACAGGCTGGCTCTTCTCCCGGGGTGCACAGTGGAAAGTCTGTTGGAGGAGCTGTGGTGATGACACGCTGCACAAGGTATTGAGGTCTCATTATTCTATGTCTTTCCATAACTAAAATCAGTGAGCAGGTGAACATGTTGCCAGGTTGCCATTATCAACAATAATCTCACATCTCTCATCGTATCTACTGTATGCCCCTATTTTGGTCAGAGAGAGCATTATACTTACTATGAATAGTACTAATCAACATCATCATCTTAGAATTGCAGAGCTGGAAGGGAACCTATGGATCATTAAATCCAGCCCCTGTAAGAAGGCACAGTGGAGAACTGAGCTCCCAGTCTCTGGCTCTGCATCCAGATGCCCAAGTCACTGAGCTGTCCAGCAAATAATGGATCAGAATGGAGCTGATCTGATGCTTGCACCCTACGGTGAAGCTCTTTTGTTAGGAAATCCTCCAGCCTGATCTTCTTTGCTTCAGTTCCATGGCGCAGATGCTGTGCCAGGAAGGTTCCAAAGTGGACTTCTCTGAGAGAAAATAATATGCTAAATGTGTGTTCTTTTTCTTCTTCTTCTTCTTCTTCTTCTTCTTCTTTTTTTAAATTTTAATTGGCCATTTTCATTTTGAAAGACAGCAGTTGCATGGGGTACCAATCCAGATCATGCATCTGATCCAGTTTGCGGACTTGTTTCTGATTTCCCCTCCCAAATCTCCCGTCGTCTGTCTGCTTCTCATCTCCAAAGGGGGGGGGGTGTTCTGTTGTAAGCCGCCCCATGGGGACTAATATCAGCTCGAGGGGGTGGGAGGGGGAAGTCTATAGAAAACAAGCATGGGCTCTACTTGTCTTTCAAAATAAAAGTGACGGTTAAAGTACATTTTTAGAAAGCATGCTTAATGTATTGCATAGTCACTAGATGAAGGAGAGAACAGAGCCCCTTCAATCCTTACTGACCCCTGCAACTCACTGGGTGACTAGTCACTCCTTCCTTCTGTCTGACCCACCTCACATCCTTGTTGTGACTCTCAGGTGGGGTGGAAGAGACTCATGCATGTCATGTGGAGCTCACTGGGGGAAAGGCAGGATGGTAGATAGAAATTACAATTAAAAATAAATAAATAAGCATGATTATTGTACATGCGTTTGTGGCATAATCTAATAATTCATCCAATATCCTACCTGGCTCAGTTGCTGCCAGAATTTAGCAGTGGGTGGGAAGTTACTAAATAACATAACTAAATAATCTTGCATGGCAACAAATGTAGGCATGTTTTAACAGAATTTCAATCAGGGGGTTGGTGACATGAAACAAAATTGGGGAAAGCTTTCTGCTAAATAAAAGAAAACCAAGTCAAAAGATACAATAGGACACACACTCCTCACATCCATGGCATCAGTATCCATAGTTTTCCTTATTGACAGTCTGAAAATATTAGAAATATTAAGTTAAAAAACCCAAAAATATGTATTTCCATGATGTAATTACCAGAATTGGCACCAAAGACTATGCTACATATAGGGTTATCCACAGTGTTTGGCATTTGTGGGGAGAAGGACTTGGACCTGATTAGAGATGGGCATGAATCTGGGTTGTCAGATCATGCTGGATCATTCTACTGGCCCCACAGGTGCCATGTGGTTCTCCCCCCCCCCCCCGGCTGGATTCCTCCACTCACCAGCTGGCGCACACTCTGCTCCTTCTCCTCCTCACTCATTTCACTAGTTTCAGCAGGAGCACAGGCTTCCCTTCTCCGTCTCCTCCAGCAGCTACCCACTCAGATAAGGAGGTAGGACAGGGATTGCTGCAGCTCTGCCTTTAAGTGGGCAGTTGCTGGAGGAGGCGGAGAAGGGAAGTCTGTGTTCCTTCCACAACTGGGGAAGCAGCCAAAGAGGAGGAGGAATAAAAAGCACGCCGGCTGGTGAGTGGGGGAATCTGGCTAGGGTGGGTGAGAAATGGTATTGCATAGCACCTGCAGTGCCAGTATGACAATCCAGCATGATCCAATGATCACAATCTGTGCTCTATCTCTAGAACTGATCTATGCAGGTACTGTAGTCCTAATGCAGTTGCCAGGCAGAGGCTAAACACTGTTTCTTATGCAAAGACTATGTGGAAACTGGGGTGTGGGAGGAAGAAAGGTATACATTCCACTTGAAAATAAACACAAAAGACTATGATCCATTCTTAGATATGAATCTAGTGGCTCATAGGTAGCTGCCTGGCTTCTCTGCCCCGCTTGCTCTGGGTGGTACCACCGAGTGGGTGCTGGCCAGAAGAGGTGGGGCTTTGAAGTGCCAAACACCTGTTTGGATGCTGAACAAACCTCCAAATTAGTGGTTCTTGCCCATCTCTAATGTGGAAGAAGGTGGAGGCCCTTGAAGATTTAAAAGCAGTGAGGAGATACAGTAGTTCAAATGAGAATGATTTTGATGCTGGCAAGATAGCTGTCAAAACGGTCTGTTACGGACAAATTACATGTTATGTTAACTTTTGCAAAATTGCAAGTATTCTAAGCAACAACATTGTCCTTCGGGTATAGCTTGGAACTGCAATCCTAATGGAGTGGGTTAAGTGGGTTTTCCTTTCTGGGGCCCCGAGAAAAATAATCACCTCCCATCCCCAAATCTTCGGCCCTAAGGCAGGGAGCAATTTCAGTTGTGCGTGGGGGGTGGGAAGGAGATTTACATTGAGGCTCAGTGGTTGAAATTTTATTGCTTACCGTAGTAAGTTGCACTACAGCAGGCCCATTGAATCACGGAGGCTTTGGTTAGGCAGTTCTTCTATAAATTCCATTAATTCAAATGGGTCTGCTCTAAAAATATATTCTGCTTATATATCTCCCCATAGCACTTAAAACATACTCTGAATGGTTTGCAATTTTTAATTATGCAGGCTGCACATTGCCCCCACCCCAGCAAGCTTGGTACTCAGTTTACTGATCTCAGAAGGATGGAAGGTTGAGTTGACCTCTTGTGCTGGCTCCCTGAGATCATGAGCAGAGTCTTGGCTGCAGTACTGCAGTTTATCCAGTATGCCATGAGGCTCCTAACTCTAGTGGTGACTTATTATGCTAAGCAACTAGACTTTAACTAGTGTATGCCTAGTGTTTACATTCCAACAAAGCTGTTGTCTTCGTCAAACCCTTCCCTTTGTTGCTGCTGTTAAACTCATACTCTATGTGTATGTGTTCTCTTAAGGCAATTTTCCCCCTTAGGACAGCCTTTCCCAAACTGGCGTGCTTCCAAATGTTTTGGACTACAGCTCCCATCATCCTCAGCCATGGGAAGGTCATTGCTTGCTGGGGATGATGAAAGTCATAGATATGTCAGATGGTGCCAGTTTGGGAAAGCTGTCCTAAAGGGTCAAAATACTGTCCTTTTGTCTCTAATGATCAGGTGGGGTTCACCTACTCCAGAGGCCACTGTATTTGGCTTAACATAATAGCAGCATGTTGCCATTGGCATAACATCTATTGCAGAATAAGACAGGAAATAAATCTGGCGGAGGTCGCTGCACATAGCTGTGTCTCCTTCTAAATCCCATGGCCTTGGCTTTGCCTCCTTAGATCTTGAAGCTTATTTCTGCCTATAACGGAGATGTAGGCCTGATAGCAATGAACGGAAACACGCCACTTCATTACGCTGCCGCTGGAGGTTTTGCAGAATGTTGCCGGTTCATTGGTCAAAGAGGTAAAGTAAAGGTGGTTGCAGCTCCACTACTTTTCTTACTGGGAATCTATGGGGGGGGAGGGGTTCATAACCTGATGCAGTGGTCAAGAAAGGATTCTGCTCAAACGAAAGGAAAATGCTTTCACATCTTCATAGACTTGAAGATCCTCCATAGATATAAAGGGAGAGTCACAGGATCCCCACTCTTTCACTGAAAGCATGCATGAAGATTGTCTTGCAGTCATGCTGGCCTGTTCCCTTCCTGCCTATATGCGGGCTGGCCTGTATCTCTGCCATCCACACTTGTGGCAGCCACATGAAAGGATGCTGACTATGGTTGAGATGCTGCAGGAAAACCACAAGAACTGGCACTGTTCTGCTAGTCAAACTGCCAGCACAAGACAATGGCTGCATTTTTGAACATTGTCCTTCATTCCCAGCCCCCCAAACTTTGCACAGAAGGAGAGGTCTGGAGAACTTAAAAGCATCCCATGTTTGTAATATGTTAGCAATCCAGTAACTATTGTTTTGTCCAGAATTCAGTTCTATTCCCAGTGTTCTGCTGTGCTCTGACATGGCTAATGGAGTGTTTAGACTGCTGGCTGACTACTTCAGCTTTCCTGCTGGATACACTGTTTTATATGCTTAGAACACTGTGTGATATGTATGCCCTTGGCTTAAAGCAGTTGAATATTAATATTCAACGTTTTATGTTTCTAAAGGAATCTTGAGGGTTATGAAATCAGCCTTTGGTCTTGATCCTCAGGCCTTTGTGCATTTTTGCAAGCTGTCCTCCCGTGGGCCCCCCCCCCTCCATGATTGTTTTCCTTCTGTTTTTAAGGCTGTAATCCCATATGGAAGAATCTCGAGAAGAAGACAGCAAGACAGGTGGCTAAAGACAGTGGCTCCAAAGCATCTGTCAAGGAGATCCGTAAAATTGAGCGCCGCTATGCCAAATTTTTAAAACCCAAACCTGGTGTGAAGAACCCCAACCCACCCTGGGCGGTGAGGTTGCACGATTGGTCCGTAGAGCATCAGGAGAGTCTTCATGATTTATTTGGGGCAGTGGACCGAGGTGACGGGACTGTCAGCAGAGAAGACTTTGTCTCCATCATTGAGGAGAAGTGTCCATTCGTGGAAGCTGAGCAAATACAAACGATTGCCCAGGCCCACGAGAAGACACGGGCCGGAGGGGTCAACCCTGAAGAGTTCCTTACAGGGAAACGGTACTTGCAGAAACCTTTCCTCCTTTCATCTTATGGTCCCAAGAAAAAGAAGGGCAAGAAAGGGAAGGGCAAGAAAGGGAAATTTGCCATCCCCATGCCCATCTGCGTCATCCCTGACAGCTCGCGCCCACGTCACCCGGATGGCGGACCACCGGAGTACATGATCGAAACCTATCAGAACGTGACTGACTGTAATCGGTTCAACCGGGATCACCCGCCCGAGCATCCCATTCAAGATGATTCTTGGTGGTACATTGACGACCCTATGAAGAACTTTTCAAACATCAATTACCTTACGAAAGATGGAGACCTTTCCTCCCTGAAAAAAGCCTTTGAGTCCAGGGTGCCAGTGGACATGAGGGACAATTTCTACAAGACTCCCTTGATGGCTGCCTGTGCGAGTGGCAACATAGAGGCAGTGAAATTCCTTCTGGAAAAAGGGTATGTACTGGGCATGGCCTTGTGGGCCTTCATGTGGAAACCCAAGGACCACCAAGCAGAGTCAGGGAAGATGGTGTGCACCCACTATCAGAGAATTGGGAGGCCAGAAATGTGTTTTGTGTCCCATCTAAACAAAGCACACAGTCCTTCCACATTTACTGTTGAGCTTGGGAAGTTCTTTTAAGGGCCAATGGTACAAAACTGTACTGTATAAGTAGTGAGGCCATGTGTCTGTAATTAAAAAAAAGTAATTTCAATGTGGCTCGTTATAGTTACATCAGAAAGTGAAAGGAATTCTCCCTTCTTTCATCACAAACAGGCTGAAATCCAGTTGCTTAGGATAGGATGTTGCACTAGAGTGGGGCCATTGAATGAGTGGGGATTCTGTGACTTTTCCGTAAGTTCTATTGAATCAAATGGAACTTTTTTATTTGTGATGTTAGTATTGTTAAGTCAAACTAGAGTAGTCCCATGAAATTTATGGAGGAGTTGACTCACCAAATCTCCACTAATTCAGTGGGCCTCCTCCAGTTACATTAAGCAACAGGATTTTAGCCATAGTGCCATTTTGTTATGTCTTAGTTACTTGGAAAAAAGTTACAAATTATATGTATTCTATTGTTTGTAATCAGTTACTTCTAAGCACTTGTCATTTTGGAGTCAATTTATCATTCGTTTTTGGAAGGGTCAAATGAAACTATGCACTCAGCATAGTTTAGGATAAATGTTTAGGATAAATGCTTCCTTAAGTGGATAAATACACCTGATTATCAGACCATGTGATTTTCATCACCCACAGATCTTTGCACTGAGTGTGCTTTGTTTTATGATTAAGTACTGGAAGGCAAACACAAACTTAATTTGCAAATCTGATTACTTGCATCTTTGAGGCAATAATATCACTAGAGGAAAAATGGGCTAATTGCAGGAAATACACATTCACCGTAGCATCAAGTTTAATTTTTAGAAGTTCTTCCTTTTTCACTTCTAATCAACCAGAAATTTACTAGTACTAGAATGATCTGCTTCCCATCCACCTCTGGCTAATAGGATGTATTTCAATGAAAGATGTTACCATGTGCTCAACTAGCATGTCTTTTCAGAATTTCTGTGGGTTCTGGACTTCATAGGCTATGCAAGGCAGTGCGGATTTCACATTTGGTTATGGGTAAAGGGTGTGGATGGAGGTGTGACGCACATCGCATCTCAGTCTAACTTATCTCACAAGGTATTTAGTTTGCAGAACAAAACCAAAACCCAGTAAATCTGTGTACATAGAGGGTCAGAGTGCCTATGATATGTCAGACATGTGCTACAGTCTCTCATGGTGCTTCTCCAAGTTTTTAAATGAGAAAGCCACCAGGGGAAATAGCAGATTTGATCAGGGAAGCTATTTGAAGATCAAGAGGGCAAGCAATTTGGTTGTACCAATGAAATAGTCTACCGGGGGAGTCAGGAAATGTAGCATAATATGTAGTTAAAATAGTGGGGTAGGTACATGTAGCTGAATTATAACCTGACTATAGGCAGATCTACATTCAGGTTATCATTCAGCCATAGAGCTCACTGAATATCCTTTAGCCAGTGAATGTAGTTCTATTTAGGCCTTCTCTAAGCACAATATGTACTCAAAGAGAAGGGAGTGTGTGGTATGCAGAAAGTGAGAATCTGAAGAAGAGGAATGTCTCTACAGATGGAAGTTATTAATATAGTCTAGAACCCTGGAAAATAAGAGTTCTGGATTATGTAGAGAGTTTCTATTGTGAGGCTATCCTCGAGTTTTTATTTTATTTCTGTTTCCTTTCCTTTCCTTTGGATTAAACCCCCAGAATTGCCCAAGATGGCCAGGAACCTCATGATGCAGTGGTTAAACTCTGCTCCCAACCTGAGTTTGACCCCAATGGATTCAGGCGGGTGGCTCAAGGTTGACTCAACCTTCCATTCTTCCAAAGTCGGTAATTTGAGTGCCCAGCTTATTGGGGTGGGGCAATGTGTAACCTGCATAATTAAATTGTAAGCCACTCAGAGAGTGCTTTAAGTGCTACAAGGCAGTATATAAGCAGCACACTTTATTAATGAAAGTTTTCACAGTGCAGAGACACATGGCTGGAAGTGTCATTGCAAGGACAACAGCCCAGTTACTTCCTGGATAATCATGCTGATAAGCAACAGTTGAACCCATGGCTTAAATTGGACTGGCTGAAACTGATGGAAGCATTGGCTAGATCTTTGGGTCAAGCTACACTGGGAAGTAAGGCATGAATTTGCAATTCAGCAGTAATTACAGCAACCCTAAGATGGAATGAAGTCAGTTATAATATTATTCCTGTTTTGCAGATAGTATATGAACATGAGGCTTAAAACAGCTTTAGTTAAAGAATTTTAAATGTTTCAAGCAGGGTCCCAGACTTTGCAGAATCCTCATTTCTGGCCAAATTATACTGGCTGAATAGCTGCAAGATATAAGAGCACTGGGATGAGAAAAGAGAGTAAGAAGATAGAAAAGAAAATAGGTCATGGGGATTGAACACGAAAAGATTTTAGGTTCTGTTCCCCTTCATCTTGTGCAAAGAATCAAAGAAAACACTACTTTTTGTTTCCTGTCTATACATGAACTTTGAAAGGGCTGCTTCTGAGGGGGAACTTAGCAGTGTTTGTGTGTGAATTATAATATGTGTGGTGGTCAACTCTTTTATAATGGACATGATTTGAATAATGAACAAATAAGTGTCACAGTATGTAAATGTATCAGTCAGAAAACAAGAGACAGAAATGTTGTGGTGCCCTGAAGGCCAACTGCCATATTTTGAGGTGAGCTTTCATGGATAGATCCATGAAATATATATTAGAGTGATTTTCTGAGAAAATGGAACATAATTGTCTTAGCTGCCACAGCAGAAAGAGCTGTAGCATGAACTGTCAAGAGGGTGAAGGAGTTTGCAAATCTTGCGGTCTGGATTTTAGGGAGCAGAATATAGCAACCCCAAGAAAGAAGGTGTGATAGAAACTCCCAGTGATAGAAACTCCCTGTTTCTATCTGGGATGCAAAGAAGAGGGAGGAAAGGGAAAAACAGAAGGAATATCAAGGTGGAGAGCAGAAAACATAGAATGGACAAGAAGATTGGATGAGAAGCACGTGGATGAGGAGGCCAATGGTCTAACCTGGGTAAAGCTGGTACAGTACAATGTGAACAAGTGCCAGGACAGAGAAAGAAAACACAGCAAAAGAAAAAAAGACTTTGGTAAGAGACGAGGAGAGAAAGAACAGTAAGGTCAGGATGGAACAAATGAGTTTTAAATTGAGCAACGCCACTTATTTTCACCACTCACTAATACAACAAAGGATAATAAGCGGTTTGGTCAAAAGCCCTTCAGACCATTTGATTACACCGCCATAATCTGTGTTCCAAAAAAGAAGAAGAAAATATGACCTCAGGATTTGCATATTAGAGCTATTAAATTCTCTGATGAAAATGGAACATAATGTCTTAGCTGCCACAGCAGAAAGAGCTGTTGCATGAGCAGTATATTGCCAGCCAGTCACTGCACCACTAAATTCTCATGTGTTTCATCTGTTTATTTCCAAAGAATGTATATAGCAGAATTCTTCATCCCTGAGAAAATATTCTTGCTTATTTAAATCAATAAAAAGGGACTACTGAGGGAGGAACCTGTAAGGTAAGGGATACCCGGAAAGCAGATTTCTAAATGTATGGCTGAATAAATCTGTGAAGATTCTCAGTCAGCTGGACTTACTTCTTATTAGAAAGAATACATGGTGAATAAATGGTTGAATAAATGGTGAGCATTTTTATGCTGATCTACATTCTCAGGCTTTCCATCTGTAGGGGAGAAGACTGAAATGTTATTCTATGGCATTTGTAATTCTTAATCTAGCCATCTTCTGCTTTGCATGCTAATTGATAAAAGATTATTCCAAGATTTTGTTGGAATTAATCAGAATTGCAAATAGCTCAGCATTGGTACTTGCAGGGGAACAACTGTCCGCTTGTTAAAGCTAAACAAACTTACAGGAACCACTTTATGAATAAGCTTTATTCTTCTCACTTGGAGCTTCTGGGAGTTGTAGCTGGTGATTTCCTGTCATTAAAGAGTTCTGTTCCCCATTCTGTGGCTCCCAAAGGCTTCCCCAGATTGAAGGGGAGCCCTAGAGGGCCCCAGAACTGGGTAGGGGAGAAGAAGGTGTTGATACCTCCAAAATGGCTGCAAAATGGCCAGGGCTGATGACACCAGACAAGTTATGCACGTTTGACTTGGTGACAGGATTTCAGTCAGTAGCTCATAAAAGGAAGAAAATTAATTTTCAAGCAACCAGTATTTTTGTTAACACATAAATAGAGGCTGACAGAGAATTCAGAACAGCGTGCTTCTTACACTACTGATTCTTTTCCATCAGGGCTAGTGTGAATGCAACGGATAATTTCATGTGGACACCTCTCCACCATGCCTGCCATGCAGGTCAGCAGGATATTGCTGAACTGCTCATTAATTCTGGAGCAACAGTAGATGCTGCTTCAATCAATGATGGAACTCCATTAATGAGAGGAATTGAGAGTTGTCGGCTGGACACCGTACAGTATTTAATCAACACTGGTGCTAAACCTCAGTTGGCCAACAGAAGAGGTAACTTTTTTTGTGCTCCTGCGAAATGTGTTTTTCTTAATGGATGGTAAATGAATGCTATAAATGAGCTATAGCATAGATGTCATGTGATGTGGGGGAACACTTCCCCAATGTTTTGGGTTAAGGCTACTCCCCTTTTTCAGTACACAAGTTGTCCTTGGCACTTAGCAGTAACTTCTAATGATTCTTACAGACTACAGATTTCAACCTCCCTGCACCACCATCTGATTTTCAAACTGTTGTTTCCTCTTTACATTGGCTTTTTTTCTTTTAAATTCCAAATATAACTTCCCTTGCCATTATGTTTAGAGAGGGATGAACTAGTTCAGTTTTGCATCTAATCAATCATAAATTTATTCTGTCCATTTACTGCATCTGTAATCTGACGCCTGAACCTCTCCCTAACAGTCCTACAGAACTTTATAGACCTCCAGGGAAAAATCAAAAGCCCGTGTTTGCCACAGCATGCATTTATCCCAGTTAAATTCCAGAATGAAATCAGACAATCGTTTCCAATCACATCAAAATTCATTAAGGTACATGTCTAATAATTGCAGGTGACATCAGTTTGTCTAAATCTACAAGCTTTATTTATCTACATTGCTTCTATTTCCCATAAGTACCAAAATACTTCAGAGTTTGAAACATTCAAGTGTCTTACAGCTTTGAAAAATTGTAGGCATAAATGCTTTAAAAATACATGAAATTTAAACTTAAGTTGCAGGCAAATACTGAAGCCAGAATTCAGTCCAAAATAAGTAGAAATATATTTTAAGAGTAAAAATAATAATGAGAATGTTTCAATTGCATTCTAAAAATTCAAGAGTTTATAGCCTTAAAAGGCACATTTAAGAAGCTGGGAATACGTTATCTTAAAATATCGAAGTCCCTAAAAGAAAGAATATATTTGAAGTTGTTTTTTAAAGTGTCTAAGCATATTAAGAAACACAAAAATTGTGTATTTTATGTGTATTTTATTTACGTTGTAAGCCGCCTAGAGTGGTCATAACTGACCAGATAGACGGGATATAAATAAATAAATAAATAAATAAATAAATAAATAAATAAATAAATAAATAAATAAATAAATAAATAAATAAAATAAAATAAAATAAAATAAAATAAAATAAAATAAAATAAAATAAAAAAATAAAATGATTCCAAATGCTCACCCAGCTAAACAATTTGAATGTATGGAGGAAAAAGCATGTCATCCTTATCTCCTACCACTATTTCTGCTATGTGATTGTTGTTGGTATCCAGTTTGTGTGGCATGTTGTGTGATTATTTTAATGCTGATGTTACTGCACTTGTGCTGTTTCTATATATTTATAGTTCTTTCAGTTGTTTTTCTTTCCCTTCAAACTATAAACAATCTTTTCTGCTAGGCTTGGAGATCTAAGGGCCTGGTGTACCAGGAAAAACAAATTAATAAGAATCTCTCTTGTTCCTGCACTTCCTGTAACTTCAAAGGGTTGTAACTCAAAATCTGGCAGGCTGCTGCTATGACAATAACATCATTCTTTTAACTAAAATTTTGCAAATCCTGAAGGAATAAAGGCCTACACAAAGTACTGTAGAATCAGAGTATAGGACCTGCAAATGCCCTCTCTGGGCATATTACCATATTGTAATGTTTTATTGTTTTATTGATTCTCTCCTTTCTTTGCCTGATGCTGATCTGTCACCCCTAGCAGTGTTAATGTATAGCACAATTTTGTTCGCCTGGAGAGCTGGCTAATGGTGTTGTAGTTACTTTAGTAAACTATTGTTCAAGCAGTTGTTGTGGATTTTTTGGGCTCTTTGGCCATGTTCTGAAGGTTGTTCTTCCTAACGTTTCGCTAATCTCTGTGGCCAGCATCTTCAGAGGATGGCCACAGAGTGGCGGAACGTTAGGAAGAACAACCTTCAGAACACGGCCAAAGAGCCCGAAAAACTCACAACAACCATTAGATCCCGGCCATGAAAGCCTTCATGAATATATTGTTCAAGCCTCAATTTCAAAAGCACTTTCATTTCTAGGACTGCTTTTTCCACATACCCTTTCATTATTTTAACACTGTATGCACAAAATTTCACAACTCGACACATCAGTCAGCATTCAAAAAACACATATGTGAAATGCACATTATTTTCATATGCATTTTCCTCGAACTATTTTCATGCAAGTTTTGAGCTGACACCTGTGTGGGAGAAGTGTGCAATGGAGACAAGGAGGGAATGGGTCAACCTCCCCATCTTTATTTAGCATTCAGTCATTTCCATAGGCTTAAACATTTGATTTAATGTGGCTTTTCTTTGAAGAAACTTTGTTTCAAAAGTAGCTCTTTGTGCAGCATGTACATGTGCGTGCACACACACACACACACACACACACACACACACACACACGTCCCTGTGTCTTCGTTCTGTAAAGGGCAAACTGGTAGATAGTAATTATGACAAGACAGGAATGTAATTTTCAATATACAAAGGCTGATTGAAGATGATTGGGTTAATGCACTGGATATTCACCAACTGTCACCTAGTTTCCTTTTGATGGTGGTCAACCGATGTCTCAGCTGTTGAACTTCAGGCTGCATCAGCAGCTGGTGTGTATGAGGTGGTGGTGGTGAATGATTTACAACCATATTCTCTTATACAGAGAAAAGTAAATAAATCAATTCTAATATAAATTTCTTGTGATTCTAGCTTTCTGTGTGCAGAGAGTTAACACGGTGCTGACAGATATTTGAGCCTTGTGTCTCTCCATCTTGTTCAAGATTTTATTCATCCAGTTGTCACTGGTATACAGGTTCTACCCCACACTCCCCACTGAAAATATTTCAGGCATAAAGAAGGTTTACTGATGAGGACCCTTGAGATCAGTACAGTGGTGCCTCGCATAACGAGCGCACCGTTTAACGACGAATCCGCATAGTGACGCGTTTTTTGCGATCACATTGCGATGTTTAAATAGGGTAAACAACACATTGCGATGATCGTTAAGCGTTTCGCTTACCATTCTTTGCAATGCGATGTTTTGGGAACAGCTGATCGGCGGTTCCGAAATGGCCACCAGATCAAGAAAATGGCTGACCACAGCATTTTCACGCCAATTCCTCGCTTACCGAGGCGGCGAAAATGGCGGCCCTATGGAGGATTCCCACTTAGCGGTGAGTTTATCCCCCATAGGAACACATTACATGGAGTTTAATGCGTTCCTATGGGGTTTTTTGCCCTGTATAGCGACGGATTATCGTCACTATGTGGGGCTCCACTGTATTGGAAATCAAACCAGCCATATGAGTGTAGCATCTCTAGATAGGTCAAAGCTGACTTGTTGAACATGCAGCCTGCAAGGTCTGCAAGCTGCTATTAGTAGAGAAGCCATCTTTCTTTCTCTCCTCCTTTAATGTATAAATCATGCTTTTCACCTACAAGGTGCCAAGGGGATAGGTAAAATAAACATATGATTAAAATGTCTTACAGATGCAAGAATAAATCAGAACCAGGAGGCATTCAGTGAAAGGCAAAAACTGGAGGAATTTTTTTTTTAAAATCAGAATTTCAGATCTTTATATTACGACACCTAGCATATTTCAGGTCTCTAACAGTTCTGGGGTTTTCCTCAGAGATTAAAGATAAATTAAATAAAAATACATTTTTTAAAGAAAGGCCCAAGGCTGAAATGCATGGGGATTTGTAGAATGAAGATGTTTATCTGGCTTGCTGGGATTCTTTTTCCCCTCTAGCGTTTGGCTCATAGATGCAATACTACTACTACTACTACTACTACTACTACTACTACTACTACTACTACTACTACTACTACTACTACTACCAACAACAACAACAACAACAATACTACTACTACTACTACTACTACTACTACTACTACTACTACTACTACTACTACTACTACTACTACTAATACTAATAATAATAATAATAATAATAATAATAATAATAATAATAATAATAATAATAATAATAATAATAATAATAATAATAATAATAATAATAATAATATCGGGAACACAGAGACAAAAAGGCACACAAGAAAATTTGAGAGCAGCACTAAAACTGGAGAGGAACAGAACATGAAACAAAATCAAAAGAGTGGCAGAACAGAACGGTCTTTCTTTCCTCAACAGCTTGAGAGAGAGCCAAGTTCACCTCCAATGGGAGGCAGATTCCCAGTCAGAATGCTGTTTCTGCAGAGGCTCTGTCTCAGCTCTGGCTCCAACTTGGCTAGATGGGTAGGATATATAACATGGAATATTCAGTTCAGGGAATTATGGTTATAACCTATTTTCCCCCATTTTCTAATGTTGTTTATTTACATAGCACTGTTTAGGTACACGGCACTTAACATAAGAAGAACAAAAAAGTGAGCCTTAATCTCAGGAGGGGATGAAGTTGACGTGGTTCTCTTTCTTTCTTTCTTTCTTTCTTTCTTTCTTTCTTTCTTTCTTTCTTTCTTTCTTTCTTTCTTTCTTTCTTTCTTTCTTTCTTTCTTTCTTTCTTTCTTTCTTTCTCTCTCTCTCTCTCTCTCTCTCTCTCTCTCTCTCTCTCTCTCCTTCCTTCCTTCCTTCCTTCCTTCCTTCCTTCCTTCCTTCCTTCTTTCTTTCTTTCTTTCTTTCTTTCTTTCTTTCTTTCTTTCTTTCTTTCTTTCTTTCTTTCTTTCTTTCTTTCTTTCTTTCTTTCTTTCTTTCTTTCTCTACCACCACATTAATGCTAGCACTATACTGCAAGCAAAGACGTCAGGGTTACGTTCTGAGGGAGATTTTGAAGAGAAGAGGAAAAGGTGGCATTTTAGGAAAGTATTCCAAGGAGAAAGAACAGCAAGAGAGAATGAGAAAAGCCATTGAAGGGAGGAGGAAAGGCTGCAGGAGTGAAAGTCATGTGCCAGGAGGTCTTGGAAAGTGTAGATGGAAGCAAGGTCCACTGGGGTAGGACTGACAGTAAGATCTGGGAGATCTGCACTTCATTTGGAAGTGTAGGGAAGTGCCGGTGCACAGATTTGGAGATGACTATCCTGTGGCACCTCCAGAGCTTGGAAAAGTTCCATTCTGAATTACTACAGGCACAATTCCCAAGGAAGTTCAGGATGCCATCACTGAGAAATTTAGCTTTCTAAGCTCTAGCCAGAGCACTGACAACGTTCCGGATAGAAATGGGAAGGCCACAGCATGACAGTGGAAGGCCCAAGATAAGAAAGATGCAGCAGTCAAGTCAGAAGATGAGGAGAATGTAAAGCAGGAGTGGGCATTGGGTTGTTGTAATGACCTTGCCGTGCTTATCCATGTTTTATCTCGCGAAAACAGGACAAAATGCGCTGGAAATCGCAAAGGCATATGCTGACAATCGGTTGGTTCACTTCATTCAAGACACATTGGACCGTTTGCCTCAACCCCCGGAAACCAAGGTTGATAAGCAGAAGGGGAAAAAAGGAGGCAAACCTAAAGCGCCCACCCAAGCCCCAGGAGCCACGCTGGCACCAGCTTCTCCTAAAATCAAGTCTGCTGATCTTGAAGCAAAGGAGCCCGTGAAAGATAAGGTAGGGTAATGATGCTGTACAGTCTCATAAGCGTGAGTAATCCATTGGGCAAAACCTACCCATTCCATCTTTAGCTATTGCCCTGGTAACTGGCAAAAAAAAAGTCTGCTGAAGAATGGTGTCCTACATGGCTTCCATCATCCACTTCAGTCTCACAACAACCTTGTGAGATAGGTCAGCCAAAGAGTGAGACTGTGTGACTGACCCATAGCCGTTGAGTTTCATGGCTCAATAGGAGACGTGAACTTGGATCTCCCAATCCCTAGTCCAGCTCTGTAAATTTTTCATCACATTAGCTCCATAGACAACATAATGGGGTGGAACACACCCATTTAATGCCTAATATTGCCTTGAATGTCTGGACTGGCAAGTGGGATATAATTTTGTGTAAGAGAAAGAAGAAGACCCGTAGCATGTCTAAAAGAGAAGGACTGGAGAAGGCTAGGTTCATCTGACCTGTTTTCTCCCATGTCCCAGGCCAGCACTCTAAATACTACTCCATGCTCCTCCCTCTTCACTGGGAGGACAACAGAGAAGGCTTATTTCTCCCTATGAACACAGAGTAAGGACAGGTCAGAGAGGGGAGTATGGCCTCCCAGATGTTGATGGGCTGTATCAAGTGTACTGGCTGGGTCCAATGAATATAACAGTCCAGCAACAGCACCTCCACCACTCATTCAGCAACCAAACACATGCTTTGCATAAGCATTCTGGTTAAAGGATCTCAGGCTGAAGAGCTCAGTATGGGACTGCCTGCATTCCCTTGTGATGACCCCAGATCTTTCTCCCAGGACATCGTAAAGCAAAGCAAAGTGTGTTGCTTATATATCACCTCATAGCACTTCAAGCACTCTCTGGGTGGTTTACAAGTTAATTATACAGGCTACACATTGCCCCCCCCCCCAGCAAGCTGGGTACTCATTTTACCGACCTCGGAAGGATAGAAGGCTGAGTCAACCTTGAGCTGCTACCTGGGATTGAACCCCAGGTTGTGAGCACAGTCTTGGCTGCGGTACAACGGTTTAACCACTGTGCCAAAGCAATAGAAAGGGCTCATAAAATGACTCATGCAAATCAATAAAACAGATGCAGATTTGCTTTATGTTTTTGTGGCACTGACTGTGCTTTTCCAAGAAGGACATGGACATCAATAGATTGCATACCAAAAGCACTGAGGGGCAGAAACACAGGAAGACATCTTATCCCAAGTCAGATCATTGGTCCGTTGGTGTCAGTGTTGTCTGCACTGAGAGATGGCAACCCCTCCCTCCCCCCCCCCCCCGGATGGGTTTAGATAGAAGGTGTTGTCTGAGCCCTTCCTGCAGAAACTTGGAGATCAAGCCTGGGAGCTTCTATTCAGAAGTAGATGTCTGATCGCCTTCCCTCCGTCATCAAGCAAGGAGGCCATCTTCACATTGTGGTGAGGAGACTGACCCTCCCATACTTCTGGTGACAGCTGCTGTAGCTCTGATATTTCAGTCTTTTGATTGTGACACTTAATTAGACATTTAGATTTTTTAAAAGAAAGATTTGTACAGGCAAATTGCACAAGACATTTGTCAAACTTTTTTGTGGACCTGACAATGTTACCTCTTTCAGCTTCTGCAGCCACTGGAACCGGCCATGGAGAAGTCTCTCTTTGAAGAGGAAAAAGAATCCCTCAGGGATAATGTTGTCCATCTGAACTCACTGATAACCAGGGGAGCTACAAGGAAACTGAACATCACATTCACACCACAGAGGGTAAGTACGTCTGCGGAAGATGACAAACATTCTTTTTGCTTTAAGCTCCTGCTTTGTTTGGAGAGCTGTGTTACCAAGCATGTGAGCTTCTTTCCTTTATTGAAACGAACCTGCTGGCATGCCCATTACCCAAAAAATATCACTTTAAAACATTGAGTCCTAATAACCTCCAGCCCCTTTTCTGCAACTTTATGAGAATATGTCACTCTATAAAAGACGTGATTGCCATTTCCCCCACAGTTTCTGTTAGTAAGAACATTTTGCAACTCTACTATCACGAGGCCATTTGGAGAGTGAAATTCATGGTGCTGGATTACAAAATGAAGAACTTAAGAAGGCTACCAGAGTCTTTCTAGACCGAGGAATGGTTAATTAGTTGCCTGCAAGCCAAATCACTCAAAAGAATCATGCCTGATTCCATGGCAGAATGGTTCCATTCTCATTGTTCCATCCATCAGGAAAAGGATCTCCCACCCCCAGCATGCACATCATGCGCAGCAGATGCTGTACATCAGTATTTTTGCTTCTGTAGTAAATGCATGGAAATAGAGCCCATTAACAGCTCACACAGGCTCCTAACCAGGGATTGTTCTCCTGTTTTCTCTAGATTTGGAGCCCAGAATTGACAACAAAGGATCTCCTTAAAAAGAGGGAGTTGCGTCGTCAACGTTTTACTTATGAAGTGGATTTTGAGGACTTTATGATGCCATTTAAGAGGAATTTTATGGACAAAGTCCGTGCACTAGAACAGGCGGCTGCCTTGCATTAATCATGAAGCAGTTTCAGCATGGAAGTACAGAAAAAAATGAGCCCAAATCTCAGGAGAAATAGGTTTGAGAGGCCATAATCATGTTGTTTCTAATTGTGATAAAAATTTTGCTTCATTCTTCAGTTGTGTAATTTCAGCACAGCACACACTTGACACTGTGATTGCCGTTGTGCCTTGCTTATAATTTGGACATGGATCTAGGATGTTTGCAGGGCAAATATCTCAATGCATTCCCATTGACCTTTTATTAACCTTTTCCATTCAACATGATCATATAATTGCCTCTTGTTGCTTAGAAAATAGACTCTATCCTCCTGCAGAAACTTGAATCCAGTTATTTCCAGGTGCTATAAATATCCATTGCACTGACTGGTGCGACCAATAGTCAAACCTAGGGCAACTCTAGGATTCGTACAGGTGCTAAAAATTCCCCCTCAAGAAACATGTCCTCTTACTAACAATGATATGTGGGTTGTTTCGTATTTCCCTGAAGATGCATTTATGGCGAAGTGTGGCTTGTAGAGGAAAGTGATCTGGGGTTCCTTGTCATTCACTTCCCAGAGCTTAGAGAAGTGTCTCTTTTTTTGGAGCCCAATTCATTAGCCAAAATGGCTAGTGGCCATGCTAAATCTTTGGCCTTGAGGCGTTGTTTTCCAAAAGCATACCATTTAGACACTGTGACTCTTGACTTCATCCTCCATCCAGATGTGTCCCAAAAAAAGAGCATCAATGAGGATGAACTGGAGAAAAGTTAAAACCAGGGTAAATCCTAATCCTGAAAATGTTCTTTAGTTTATATATAAATAAGCACCTGAGGCTGTTTACAAGAATTACATAATGCTAAAAGTATTAACTAATTTTTCATTTTATTGCCCATGGCGAGTGATGGATGTCTCCATATTTGCTTCCTTTTTCCACCCTTGGCCCTGGCAGTACCAGAGCCACAGAAAATGGTGGTCATTTCATCTGTGACATATATATATATAAATACGAGTGTTCACTGGAAGGACAGATCCTAAAGCTGAGGCTCCAATACTTTGGCCATCTCATGAGAAGAGAAGACTCCCTGGAAAAGCCCCTGATGTTGGGAAAGTGTGAAGGCAAGAGGAGAAGGGGACGACAGAGGATGAGATGGTTGGACAGTGTCATTGAAGCTACCAGAATGAATTTGACCCAACTCCGGGAGGCAGTGGAACACAGGAGGGCCTGGGGTGCTCTGGTCCATGGGGTCACGAAGAGTCGGACACGACTTAATTCTTTTTATTCCACTTGTTGTGAGCTGCCCAGAGTAGTCAAAGACTAGATGAGCGGGATAGAAGTATAATAAATAAATAAAATAAAGTAATTATTAAATTAATAAATATTAACGACTAAACAACAACAACAAAATACAAGGGGCATGTTCTCTGGTGGGCTGGACTACCCTAAGTTGTACATGTTCTCTGCAGGAAGTGAAAGGAGGAGTTGGGTAGCATGGGATATATAATCGTACATGCACATGCATGCCCACTTTTTCTTGGCCAGGAGAACATTTACAGCCCAGCCCTATCCAGCTTCTTCCCTCCCTTTTACCGTTTAGACTACAGTGATAGCAAAGTGGCCACAAGAGCAAACATTAGTGCTGGGCACAGCAGTAGCGATGGCTTCCTGTTCTGAAATTTCCTCTCTAGTTATAGTATAGATTTTACAAAATGGACAGCAGGTATGTTAGCTTTCCTAATACCAGCAGCTCAAACCCAGGCCTTCTGAATCAGCCATGCCCCATGAGACCTTTGGATACACAAAGATGTTCCAGTTAAATAAGAGGGAGCCTTAATACCAGAAACAAAAATACCCAGTTGTGGGGAGTGGAGCGTGAACCTTAAAAAAAAATAAATCACACATGGACTTTGTGAATATTTGGGATTTGGGAAGTAGGGATCATGATGCAGAAAATCGTGGGAGGAAGGATGAGTACATGTATAATGGCTAAGTAGATTTTAAATATATTAACAAGGTGGATTTTTTAGCCCTGAAATTAAAAGACGCCTTCTTCTTGGGAGGAAAGCGATGACAAATCTTGACAGCATCTTGAAAAGCAGAGACATTACCTTGCCAACAAAAGTCCTCATAGTCAAAGCTATGGTTTTTCCTGTTGTGATGTATGGAAGTGAGAGCTGGACCATAAAGAAAGCAGACCGCCAAAGAATTGATGCCTTTGAATTGTGGTGCTGGAGAATCTCTTGAGAATCCCCTGGACTGCAAGGAGAACAAACCTATCAGTTCTAAAGGAAATCAACCCTGAGTGCTCACTGGAAGGACAGATCCTGAAGCTGAGGCTCCAGTACTTTGGCCATCTCATGAGAAGAGAAAACTCCTTGGAAAAGACCTTGATGTTAGGAAGGTGTGATGGCAAGAGGAGAAGGGGACGACAGAGGATGAGATGGCTGGACAGTGTCTGCGAAGCAACCAACATGGACCTGACACAACTCTGGGAGGCAGTAGAAGACAGGAGGGCCTGGCGTGCTCTGGTCCATGGGGTCACAAAGAGTCGGACACGACTAAACAACTAAACACACAACAAGGTGGATTTGATTTAAATCACGATTTAAATATTTTTTTTAAATCAATGTTTTTGTTTAAATCATGATTTAAATCAATTTGATTCTTAAAAACATTTTTATCCACCCTGTATGTTATTAAGCTGTTTAAAGAAAGAATTGTTCTCCTGGGTCCGTCTTTGTTATATCTGCTCTTGTCTTCGTGATATAAATAAATAGAACCCTAGTGGTTAATTTGGAGCTCTCAACAAGAGCTGCAAAAAAAAATAATAATAAATAATAAAAAAGGAAAGGAATATTGCTTTTGTTTTCTGCACTTCTTAATGGCTGAAAGCAATGCAGAGGAGTCGTTTTGTTCCAGCTTTAAAAGGAGATGGGCTGCATACGTCGGTGTGATGCCCATTCTTGGCAAGTGAGATTTGCTGGCACGGCTGCATTCCCTGTGAAGGAATCAGGAAGAAGGCTGTGTACTTTTAAACCATCTTTCATCTTTTCTCCTGTCCTGTCACAGCTCAGTATTCCTGTGTTCCGGACCTGCTTTGAAATCAAATGTTCTTATTTTGTTCTTCCTACACATTGCAAGGGTCTTCGTTGATGTTCCTCCAAACCTATTGTTGGCTCTCTACCCTCTAATATCTCTGTTTTTCCCTTGTGGTATAATGTGTATTGCTGATTTTGATCATAAAACTCTTTTTATTGCCTTCACTGGAATTATGCTAGAATGTAAGGCTTAGTGACACCAGGTACTGGGGAGCAGGACAACAGTGGAGGATTTTTTTTTTAAAAGAAAAGTCATCCTGTTATATAAACCCATGGAGAATCGACACCTTCTGTACTTTGTAGGGAATTCATGTTTTAAAAAGTATAATTCAAGCTGGAAAAGTTAGGTCAAAACAAAATTAATAGAGAAATGAGAGGTAACTGATGGCAACATGACTTATGCAACTTCATATGTGTTATGGGTTTGTTTGGATTTCTTTTCACTTTTTCACAAAGTACAGTGGTACCTCGCAAGACAAATGCCTCGCAGAACAAAAAAAGAGACTCGCAAGACAAATGGTTTTGGCAATGGGGGGTTGATGACTCGCAAGACAAATGTTCCTATGGCCGTGCTTCGCAAGACGAATGTTTTCCGTTTTTTTGTTGTTGTTGTTCCTACCTCATGTTTGCTGATTTTTAAATGTTTTTCTATGATGTTTAAAAAGTTAATGTTTTTTGATTGAAATTTTTAAAATCATCTGCACTATATGTATGGCTTTAAAGAGCACTTAATAAACTCTTTGTAAACCAAATTTGACTTTGTTCTGATCTTTTTGCCCATAAGAATGCATTAATTAAATTTCAATGCATTCCTATGGGAAAACACATTTCGCAAGACAAATTTTTCACAAGACAACATTTAACTGTAGAACAAATTAAATTTATCTTGCAAGGCACCACTGTATGGGAAAGAGCTGGCCATCTGGAAAACTAATGAGTTCAGGCAACACAGCGACAATGTGGTTACTTATCAGCATACATTTTCCTGAGTGGGAAAAGATGGAACAAAGATGGATGATGGGATCACTTACCCAGAAGAACAAGAGTGCAGTGGAAGACAACTGTGCACCCCCCCCCCCGAATGTTTTGGCTCACAACACAGACCAGCCCTTGCTGATATAACTATTGAGAGGAAGTAGAAGAGCTGTACTCTGAAGCACCATACTTGGCCCCCTTTACATTAATATGTGAAGTGTAACACTAATGGGAAAAACAGTGGTTTAGGTCATTTAAAATGCACATTACTGAGCGACCTTGGCTTTATATTGCCAATCAATATTTATGGATAACATTGTTGGTAATATTTTTAAAAACAATAGCCAGTCCCCTCTTTCCTAAATGTGGAGGAGAAGGGCAATCAGTTCCACTTTTTTCCACCCCCCTTTTGATGCAACTCTTTAATTGGCAGCAGATGGTCGGTAATTAAAGAGTTCCTGTTTCCATCCTGGGTCTCCCCCAATTCATGTGCAATGAGACTGATTGCATACACATTGAGAAAGCCCTGGGAGTGAAGAAGGAATTCTTTAGTTACTTGTAATCCTCCGTTCTGGTGATGTCATCATCCTTATGCAGGTGTAATTTGTGGAACAGGATTTTTACCATAGGTTTCTTACTACACTCACTGGGTGATCTTGGGCTTTCAAATTCTTTTGCCCTGACCAGCTTCACAGGGTTGTTGTGAGAATTAAGAGAAGGAGCTATATTTGCCACCTTGACTTCACTGAAGGAAAGGTGAGTTAATATTAAAAATAAAATAAAGTCAGTGCCTAAGCTTTATTCCTTGAACTAGAACCTGGTTTCCCTGATCGTTTGAGTCATTCCTTGGACTATTTGAGGACAAAGTGGGTGATACTTTTATTAGACCACTTAAAAACCACAAACATGATAGCTTTCGACTCTACACAAGTCTTCATCAGGTTGGGCTTTGCAGAATTGCAGATGGTGCAGAAGAAACAAAAGTTCCAGGATTCTTGGCCAGATGTGCAGGCCTGGTTTCCTTGTTTAAATCAAGATCCAAGATGGGGGCTGCAGGCTCGTGTCAGAGGTAGTAGATTTCAGATTTCACCTCTGGTGGTATGGAATTTAAAGGGCACTCCCAATTTTGTTCGATAAAAGGTTGCCAGTCAATTACACACACATACCGCTTTTCAATTCCTTGGGCTAGTTATCTCTGAAGAGAAGAAGCTGCCTTCAGTCATGTCCACTGCTCTGCCTTGCCTTGAACTAACATAGAGGTGGTTCTGGCTCCCTTCTTCCAACAGAAGATAAAAGGAGTTAAACTTGGGATTTTCTAAATACTAAGATTCTCTCTAACTCTATGGATTTATAGCTCCTCTCCTACACAGGTAAGGACATATTTGTCAGCTATAAAAAGTAGGAAAATCCAGGGCCAGCCCAAAGGTTTTTGCTGCCTGATGTGAAGGACAAAATGGCATTCCTTTTAAGAGAAGACCCTCTGTTTGCCATCAAGGTTTTAAAATGTTATGTAAACGTTAACAGCCACTACAAAGGTCTCTCAGACTCTCCAGTGGCCTTAATTATCTGCTTTTGTCATGCTTGGCTGGCACTGTGCAAGGTACTCAAGCCCATCCTGTTAAAATTGATTGCCTTCTTTCCTCACTTGTGAGTTCTCTCTTTTACTTACAGTTCCCTTTCTGTGATCCTTTGTTCTGTTGTTCCTTTCATGCATTCAGAATCTATTGAGGCGAACACTTTCTTCCCCCTAGGTGTTGTCGAATTTCAGCACACATCATTGTCAGGTATTTGGTCATGTTGACTGGGGCTAGAGTGGGTGAAACTTTTTGTTCTGGGGTTTGTGCCATTTATTTCTGAGAATCTAATCAAATTTTGCCAATGTTTTTATATGAGATCGATTGACTGATTTCTAAATCAGCTCTGTGGAAAGTAGCTACATCCATCCAGGCTCAGGACTTCGAATCGACAATTCTTTCGTTGCTTAATCAGGTTTGTGACATTTTGAAAATATTTATTAATTTCTGTATGACGGGAAGGTACATGCTGGGAATAAGCTTACCTACTCAATTTGACCAATTTCAAATGGGAGAGAAGTTCAGCCAAATTCATTTTTGAAGAGATCACACGTTTCTTCACATTGAGGTTGAAAGAATTTGAAGTCTTGAAAAAAAACCCCATCACCCACAAAGAAACAGAAATTGAGAGATTTATGCGTCCATAGCTAGTACTGGTAGGAGTTGAGGTCTAAAAAAATCATGGAGGTAAAGAGCTGGCCCAAGCCTAAAGCAAACTGTCAGAGCTGTTGGTAGTACTTGCTTCAAAAGTAATGCCTAGACCAGTGGTCCCCAACCTTGGGCCTCCAGATGTTCTTGGACTACAACTCCCAGAAGTCTTCACCACTACCTTTGTTGGCCAGGATTTCTGGGAGTTGAAGTCCAAGAACATCTGGAGGCCCAAGGTTGGGGACCACAGGCCTAGACCAGTGCTTCCCAACCTTGGGTCTCCAGATGATCTTGGATCACAAATCCCAGAAACCCAGGCTAGCTCAGATAGCAGTGAAGACTTCTGGGAGTTTTAGTCCAATAACATCTGGGGACTCAAGGTTGGGAGCCATTGTGCTTGTCTTCTCTACTACTAAATTAGCAGCAGATATCCCACTGCCAACAAGGTCTCTGATCAGAAACTTTCAGTTTAGCACTAATCTACTGATACAACAAGAAAAACAAAAATCCAGCCAGAGGAGATGATTTTTTGAGGCATTTCCTCAAGGTTGCTGCAATATTCATTGACCAATTCTTGAAGAGGGGTGATGTTTTAAAGAGGAGTTTTAAGAATACAAGTAGAAAGAAAACGCAATACCACCACTGCCCATTAGGCACTAAGCAGCACCTGCCAGCCCAAAAGGGAAAGGAACAAATGTTATAGAGAGAGAGGATCCCAAGGGGGAACTGGCTTACAATCATTCAGGAACTTTAATGGTTCTGGGCAGATTTGAACATGGATCAAGCAAGCTTCAGTCCAACTGAATCTAACCACATGCCTTCCACCTTAGTCTTCAGCAATCAATTCCCAATCCAACACAAAGGCTAGAATCCTGTTGCTTTGCATTTTTAATTGCAGCTAGAGTAGGTCCATTTTATCAGAGAGGATTTGGTGAGTCAACTCCTCTGTAAGTTTGATGGATTCAACTGGCTTACTCTAGTTGCAGCTTGCTACATTAATCCACAGGATTTCAACCGCTGATTTAAAACTTATCAGTGTCTCTGTTACATAACTGGAATGGGGATAGGTAGATGTGTATTATTACTACTATGATGCCCAACCTGACTTTGTTATCTACATTTATGCCTCACTTCCCTCCTCCTATCAATTCAAAGCCATGCACACGTCTCTCCTCCCCCCCCAATCTTTATTTTCTCACCAAAAACAGGCTTGTCATCATTCCAGAAGGAGGCAGAGGTTGAATTTGACTCCTCCTCAGAGAGCCACAGCATTTATTGTTCCTCTTATGGGGTTGACTAACAGTAAAACTGACACATTACTAAAGAAACATGCATGCAGAAATTTTCACTTTAAATTGTCTCAATACTTACCTACTTATGTGAACAAATGTTCAAATTAACTAATAATTTAATTGATCATAATAAGTTAGTGCCTATCTCATGTGGTTAGATTTCTTTTCTGGTGCTAACACTGGGGAAAGGGGCTATGCACTCTTTTTCTACCTTGAGAGCTGAAATACAAGAGGAAGCATATATTTGCCTTTTTAATTTTGTTGTCAATAAAAAATAAAAAAAAGAACAACAAATTTATTTTCACATATGCACAGCTTAATACTAAATTCAGTTTCATGCTCCAGAAGCATTAATAAATGAATCAGAAAGATTTATTTATGTGAGATTAAAAATTAGGAGAGCAAGAGAGAGCAAGCCAGCAGGAAAGAACAAGTTTGATCACATCTCCTATTTGAAGTAGAATGGAAATAAGCATGGTTTACCCTTTTTCCAGAGCAATAACCAAACTAAAGTTGAACCCCACATTCTTGCCACCATTAACTACAAATGCCCTACTGTGTTGAATGGGTAGTGCTAGTTCTGACTGCTAAACCTCATATTTTTGGCATATCCTCTAAGCTCTTCAGATCTTGATTTTGGCACCCATCAGGGCTGAACTTGGCAGTTAACACAAGGAAGCAGGAACTGAGTCTGTCAGAAAATACACCATAGCCAAGAATATTCTGTTACTCAGCCAAAGTCTCAACCTAATCAGAAAGCATTTTTGTACCCCTTCCTGTCCAGGCTGCTTTTACCACTGATTCCGCCGCCACACTTTAAAACTGGAGAGGAATCAGGCTGGGGGAGATTAAATGTTGGAAGAAGAGAAGACAAAGGGACTTCAAAGATGGGCCAGGGAGTGGAAAGACAGTGCAGTACCCAGGGAGGGGCAAAATCTTTGCACAGAGAGGATCCCCCTCAAAAACCGGCAAGAAGCTTTCCTTGCACCCACTGTAGAAGAGGCGAGCCATTTATTTTTTGTGTTGCTTTACTGGGGATGTGTTGGTGTTTTATTTCTTCTTTTTGCTTTTCCTCCCCTTCTTTACGCTTTCTAGAAGTGACACAATCCCTTTCTTGTGGAAGCAGCAGCAATTAGATCTTTCTGCTGGCATTTTTTTGGGAGGAGGGGGAGAAATCAGGTCATCCCTTCTCAGAAAGTAGAAGTTTCTTTTTCCCTCAAAAGGCCTGTTTCTCATACATACACTCACACACTAGCTTTAATATCCCACTCTGAAAGGTCAAGGAAGAAATAATTTAACAAGGACCACAACACATATAAGGAGCCCCACAACCCCCAGAACACACTTTAGGACCCCCTTGGGGGGTCGTGACCCGCAGGTTGGAAAACAGTGGACTAGAAGAACACTAAAGAATCTTTATAATAATTGTGTAGAAATGACTATTTAGTAGGACTCCCTACTTTCCAGGACCCTGTGACAGCTCGTGGTCCAAGGAGTGGACTTCTCTCACCATTTGGAGATGAGAGGCCGTTCCAGCTGTGCTCAGAATATGGGCCAGTTTAACTTCACAAATTGCCTCTTTTAGGTCTGCTAAAGGTATACATAATCTCTCCTCCATTGCACCTGGTTATTGTGAACAAAAAAAGAAGAGAAGTAGAACTATCCAAAGAAGAGGAGGAGGAGACTGAGGAGATTTCCCTTTTAAATTCACTTTTTGAATTTTGTAGGAAATATAAGCTTTCACTCTAGAAAAAGTTGAAAACCAGTTTATACAGAAGAGCTTAATCCCATGTAGTTTTAATTCAAAGAGAGACTGGCTGTGTTCAGTGAGGCGACCGTTTGCACAGCATTTGCTGATTCTGCCATGAAAAGTATTTCCATTATTTTAGACAAGAGAAATTGTTGTATCCATGCAGTATGCTGACAGCATCAGTTCTAGTGAAACATGCCTAATATCTTTTAATTGGGTAATTAATCAGTTTACTGAAACACGGCTAATGGGAAACCTTTAATTGCTTCATAGACCTAATATGAATATTGCACAGCTCCCAGAGTATTCATTTATAGGTGCTGAATAAATGATATAAATATGTAAATAACTAGTGAGTGTACAGTAGATGTTGTGCATTCATTTCTGCTGCTTCTTGTTCTTCCGCTCAGCTTCTGTTAGTTATTTCCTGAATGCCTCACTTCCTTTAATAGCAAATTCAGTAAATGTCTCTTGAAAAAGCTGAAGAAGATATGAGACCACTAGGAAACAAGAGAGAGCACTCTTGGTCTTTTGATGGCACCCTCCCCACTCAACCGAGCTACCTTCCCCATTTCCATCAGTACAAATACAAAAATGGCAAATAATCAGTAATCTGATGTCCTTTCATGACACTCCTGATTCTCACTGTAACCCCCCAACAATCCTTGTTGGATTGGTAGGATTCCCTCCTTCCATTCTAGCCTCCATAACCACCTTACTCAAGTTTGCTGAAGCAGAAAGGTTTATTAATCTTGGTGGGGCAAAAGCAATGTTATGAACTTCCAACACACCAGAAACTACCCTGTGTAATGAATTTCAAAACACTTCCTAAGCTCTTCTTTCATATAAACTAAAGTGTGGCTCAGTTTCTCAGCCTGGACAGGAAGGGGTACAAGGAGTGGCACAACAGAGGTGGGTTATAACTCTACACACCCAGCGCATCGGTTTGTCTCTGGCTTCCCCTTCCTTTTGATCTTGCCCTGAGATAGGGAGTAGGTGGGGGTTGTTGCTTTACTTTCCACTGGGATTTATCTCTTGTTTTTGCTGCTCTCTTGGGAACTCCCTCTTGGGCTCTCCTCCTTTTTCTTTTTTCACATTCGCTCCCAATGAGAAGGCTTATAGGAGGTACACGGATTGAATTGTTTCTTGGCCTTTTCCCAGGGTACTCATATCTGAACCTGGATCCTGGTCCAGGAGTATTCTCATTCCCCACGAGGTAATGTATCTTTTGGGATGTCTAGATTTAACAGATAGTTCTCTGCCTCTGAACTTCCCACTGTATAGCCTCCCATATTACTTCTTTCTCTCCTTCTCTAGTCTGAACTGATGTATCCCTCTTCTCCTCTCCTTTGCACCCTTTGACCCCAGCTGCCTCTAAACCCTCTCTTATATTCTCCAGGCTCCCAATTACTTAACCTCAACAGCCCTCCTCAGCCCAAGTCTTTGGTTCTTTTAGGGAGTCAATCCATCTCATGTTTGGTTTCCTCTTTTCCTGCTGCTTCCAAATTTTCCAGAGAATCTTGCATTCTCATGATGTGCCCAAAGCTATTCTCCAGCACCAGATTTCAAATGAGCCAATTTTCTTCCTGTCAGATTTCTTCTAGCGCTCGCACCCATACCTGGCAATCAGTAATGCAATCGTGGGCACCAGTGATACAGAATTACACTACTTGATGATCCTTTCTAATTCCTTCATTGCTGCCCTTCTGAGCCTCAGTCTTCTGATTTCTTAACTGCAGTTTCCATTTGGACTGATGACTGAGTCAAGGTATACAAAATCTTTAACAATTTCAAGTTCTCACCACCAACCCAATCTAGCAGATAGACCCCTATCTGCTCTCTCATATGCAGATGATGTTGTACTTCTCTCATTAACCTGTGTTGGCCTACGGCAGTTATTAAGAGCCCTGAGCAACTATTGTAAAACTGAGGAATTAGTAATTAATTATGATAACTCAAAAGTCTTAGTGTTTATCAGGAAACTGATCACAAATGGCAAATAAATGACTAATTGAGCAGGTCAAATCTTATAAATACCTGCATGTGATCTTTCAGTCCTCAGGATCCTGGAAGGCTCAATTATCCAATGCTATTGCAAACGTTCAGAGAAGTATTAAGTCATTCATATGTTTTTTTTCTTTGCAAAAGGAGGTCAGCATATACCATCAGCCATACAGGTCTTCAATGCCAAGGTGTTAGCACAGATGTTATATGGTGCACAATGGTGTAGATACAGAAATTATACTGCGAACTATTCTTGGACTCCCAGAGTTGTATGCCAAATGTACTTTTATGATTATAAACAGGCCAGATGTTAATAGAGTTTTGGGCATGGATACTAAAGTTAAATAGTTGGTTAAAAATGTTCTTCACCCCTGTGGGGTTAGCTCCAGTTTCCGTCCAGATGGGAAAGATCTATGCATGAGAAATTAAATAATTTGGGCCTCTTGAGAAGTGCTATTTTGTTAATGGGCTATACAAAAGCCAAACAGGAACTACACCAGCGCATCACAGACAATGAGCTGCAACACCATGTAAGCATAGCTACGGCCCATCCTGGCTTTAGAGATTATGGTCAGGCGTTTTTACCTGCAAGCTATCTGAATTCTCTGACCCTTCCAAAATATAGAAAAGCTTTTACATTAGCAAAGTTTAATGTACTTCCTTCAGCCCAGTTGGAAGGCGGATATAAGAACATTCCTTATGAAGAGTGCTTATGTCCTTGTGATGCTGGTGTGGTGGAGACGGTTGGCCATGTTCTGTTGTATTGCTCCTTCTACACTGGTTTCCATGACATTTTTATTCATCCAGTTTTGCAAAGCATCCCTGGAAGAGATGACAAGTATTATACATGTTATCTGCTGGCAGACCAGTGTCCAACAGTAACAATTAAAGTGGCCAGTTTCTGTGCAGCAGCACTAGTCTGCAGGTGAGAAATGGTGCCTTTATCCTCTAGATATATACATGTACGTATGCATATGTGAATATGTATATATTGGAGGTGGGGTTATGGTTCTAACAATTATCTATGGAATTTGTATCCCTAAGAGTCTGCCACACATAATGTATATTACAGTTGTATTGATACTGTTTATTTTTATGCAGTAGTCCTGTGTTATTCACATCTGAACTGTTGATCGTACAAATAAAAATAGCCACAAATTTCAACTTCTTCATTGTTAAGATTAAAATTGTGTAGTTCTTCTGCAGTCATGATTTTTGTCTTGAATTGCCATGCATATTTTTTTGTTAGTGTTATACCTAAATACTGGAGGTGCAGATGGACAAACAACTTGGGAAATGAGTTCATTGAGGAAATGAACCCATTGTATTTTGCACAAATGTATGATCCTCTCTGATACACAGTTATAGCAGTCTGATACCAGCTTTACTATCATGATCTCATGTGCCACCTGTTCAAAACAGACCCCTAGTAGAGGGAAAGAAGTTCTTCACAGTTACTCCTCTACTACATTTTGAGGCAAGGTGAGAGAGCTGAGATCTTTTGACTCACCTTTACAGTATAGAATACATTGGGCTCTTCCCGAATAAAACAGGTGGATGGACCAACTGCTCCTTGGAACTCTAGAACAAAGAAGCTTGAGAATCTAAAACGTGATCAGAGGAGGGTGACCAGGATGATGAAAGGTCCAGAAATAAAGCCTTATGAAGAACAGTTGAGGGAACTGGGCATGTTCAGCCTTGAGAAGATGAGACAAGGTATGACAGCCATGTTTAAATATTTGAAGGATGTTGTGTGGAAGATAGAAGAATTTTTCTCCAGCTCCAGAGGGCAGGATATGTCATGAGAATGGCTGAAGGTCGGATTCCAAAAGCTCTCCTGTATGGAGAATTCATTCAGGGAAAGCACCCCAGAGGGAGACCACAGCTGCAATACAAGGATATCTGCAAGCAGGATCTGAAGGCCTTAGGAAAGGACCTCAACAGATGGGAAACCTTGATATCTGAGCATTCAGCCATGGCCTCTCCCAATTTGAAGAGACACTTGTTCAGCAAGCCAAGGCAAAAAGGCAGTCCCGAAACCAGCAAAACCAGGGAGCTGGACAGGGAACAGATTGTATTTGTCCTCAGTGTGGAAGGGATTGTCATTCTTAAATTGGCCTTCTCAGCCACATTAGACACTGTTCCAAGACCTCTATTCACAGCATATTACCATAGTCTCTTGAGACTGAAGGGAGCCTACTACTAAGAGGGTAGGACTCAAAGTAATGGATTTAAATTACAAGATAAGTGATTTAGACAGAACATTAGGATGAACTTCTTGATAGTAAGAGCTGCTTCATAGTGGAACAGACCACCTCAGTAAGAGGTGGATCTTTTTTTCCTTTGAGGCTTTAAGCTGAGGTCAGATATCCACCTGCCAGGGTGGCTTTGGTGGTTTATTTCCAGCAGAAGACTGGGCTCAGCTGCCCTTGGAGTCCCTTCCAGCTCTGCATGTCTACGATTCAAAAACTATTGGATTAATTTTCAATGTGCTGGCCCGTAAATCCGCGGAGAGAGGGCAAAACAGCCTAATGCTTCAGAAGAAGAAAGAATATGATAGGTTATGCTACACACTACTGTATGTCGGATCCGATACTTCCCTTTCAATGTTGAAGTTAGACAGAGAGGTAAGGTCCAGATGCTTTCCAGTCATAGCCAATACAGGGGAAAAACATATTTTTCTTCTTATTTACAAACATAAAACACTGTGTACATAACCACCTCGACACGCACTGCATTTTCCAAAGACAATTAGGAAACCAAGATACAAGAGCATGACAAACTGCCCTATTCCTTCTATAGGCCGGGTGATATGATGGGGCAGGATGACACATGTGATGACATTAGTTTCATTGTATGCCAATTTTCTCCTGTCTCAGGAAGGTGACACACAGTGAAATCAATCTCCCCACCCACCAAGGCATCATCTGCAGGACTGCTCATGAGGTTGATGATTGATTACAAAAGGGACTTTGCCTGCCCCATGCTTTTCCTTATTGGGGATGACATGTGGGGAGTGATACCCTTTGAAACTCTCCTTTCATAACCTGAGGTTTTAGATCTAGGATGCTAGATCACACTCATTGCTCAGAGTTGACAGATTAGAGGTGAGATATAGCAGAGACTCTGGAGGAGGTGGGCCTTTGCAGCAGGCAAGGGCACAGAGGGTACACTATGGACTGCTTTCTGGAGTCTTGATTCTGAAACTTCATAGCCCAATTCTACCCCCCCCCAAAGTAGAAGCCCTACAATTAGACAAAAAATGTCCAGTTTGGACATAGATCAGGTTTGGCCTAGAGCACATTTCTATGCATCATGTAATTGCTGGAAAACAGGTTGCACTGGACTGCGCCAGAAACAGTTCTAATTCTGATCTATTTTTCTGTGTAGTCACACCTTTTAAAATAAGTATAAGAAGATTTCTACACTCAGTGACCTTGAAACCTCCCTTTCCTTCCTATTCTTCCTTTGCTAGCTGTCTTTCCTCCCTCCTCCTTTTTCTTCTCTCCAGAAGTAGAGATCTGTGGAGAGGTAGCTCCATACTATATATTAGGCAAGAGGAAAAAAACAAATGGAAAAACAAAGGAGTTTAACAGCATTCCAAATCCCTCCAATAGCACTTTGTCCATCCCGGAGAGTAGCTAGTGGGTCCATGAGAGGCAGGAACAAGCAGAGGAATCTGCTTGCAATAGCTGAGTCTGACTTCTTCCCTTCCTTTCCTTCTTTTGCATCGTTCTGTTGTTAAACTCTAGAGATGGGGATGAATCGCTATTTTGGTGAGTTGTCATGATTCGTGATTTGTCAAAGTTGATGAAGCATGAATATCCTCCCCATTAACCAAAAAAGCACAAATATATTTGTCAGTTCATGAGGGGGTCTAAAAAAAAGCTGACCCCTCCACACCCACAGCCTGTTCCCTGTCCCCTTCCCATTACCCCTGTTGCCTCCCTACCTTGGCTGCCGCAGTCTGCACTACCATTGCTGTCACCACTGCTGCCATCCACGGAGGCCTGTTCCATGACAGTCTCCATATTTACCATCCAGCACCACTTGCTGCAATGGCCTCTGCCACTATGGTCTGTCTTAAGGGAATCTAGGCTGCCCTTTGCTAAGATGGTGGCTGCAGCTTCCCTGCCTAAAAGAAGCTGGAGCCGCCATCTTTGCAAAGGGTGCCTGGATTCCCTTAGGACAGCCAACTTCACTGCTGTTATCTTTGCAAAGGGCAGCCAGTGTCCCTCATGGCAGGGCGTGGCTGTGGAGGCCACCGCAGTGGGCAGTGATGGTTGGCAGTGCCAGTGGGTGGCAGTAGATGGTGGCACCGGTGGGCAATGGTGGGTGGCGGCAGCTGCTAAGGTAGGAAGGGGAAGGGGTATAGGCTGTGGCGGTGGGTGGCTGTGGGGCTGGCTGGCTGCCTATCGGCCTGCCAATCAGCTGATTGGTGGGCCCCTAGGCAGAATGGGCTCCCTTCAGCTCCTCAGAGTACTTCTACTGAATTATAATAATAATAAAAAGATCTTGAAAAATGACATTTTCTGTAGTATAAAAAGAGATCTCTGACGCATCTGAAAAAGATATGAAGAGGTTCTGGACGTTGTGATGTCTCCTTGCAGAGCCCTTAAGGCTGGTTCACATAAGCATGTACATTCACTTGGTCACTGATCAGTGAAGGCTCTTTCACATATGATGCTTCAGCCATTCTGCTGATGTGTACATCCACATGTGAATTTCTCTAGCCTTGATTTTTCAGCACTGATTCATGTAACTGAATACCTGAACTGAGACTCCTAAGGCAGAAAGCAAAAGGAAAGAAAGGCAGGGACACAGAGGTGACATATAAAAGTTCTCTTCATGATTATTTTTGGAACAGCATCCAAGCTGTCTGTCTCATGTTGCCACCTCAGGAACACTAGTCAGAAGCTCCTGAGCTTTCAGAGAAAATTAACAGAAAAAAAAACCTCTTGGAAGGTATTTTTATTCAGATGAGGCTCTCCGCTCTAAGCCTCTTCCAGCCCATGTTTGGTGACTTTACCTTGGAGTGAAGGCTTAAGGAGACTCTGTCTAGGGAATCTGCCCAGAACTTGGAAGTCTTCGTGTTATTTTATCTTGTTGACATAAGTAAGGTCGGAAAGAAAAGAGAGGAAAGAGAAAATATTGCAGCACTGATAGATTTATTTCAGTGCAAGCTTTCATGGATCAAAATCCACTTCTTCAGATACAGGAAGTCATGTCTAGTTCAGAATACACATATAAACAAAGTGACAATAGTTTGTTAGCATAGGAATGGGACTACCAAGCTGTTAATTAGCAGATCCTAGCCAGGGTGATAACAGAACAAGCAATTTTAGTAACTTTAGTGTATTTTAAGTGGAACTAGTAACATCTGTTTACCTATCACTCCTCGAACTTGGTGTCAGGGGTCATAAATATTTGGAAAGATATTTGGCCATTTTTGCCTCTTAGATTTATTTTTAGAATAAAATTATGAAAGAATTAAAACAAAGTTAATGACATGTTCCTTTGGAAAAAAAGTAGCGAGCAACAAGCAACCAATTTCTTCCTCAGAAAAATGTATCTAACTCAATGCAGTTGAGGAGTTTGCCCTCAGTCAGAAAACGTTCGAGGTTCTGCTATTCCGAAAGCCATTCAGTTCTCTGGAACTTTGAAAATAAGCCAGTGGGACCTTTCCTATAGCTATCTCTCTCTGAGCTGAGATGGATGACAAGGATTTATGGTAAAAGCAGCCAGATATGTCCAGTTTTGCAGGTGGGAAAGCCATTTTTCATACACATTTCAACTCACTTTGGTCCTTTCGCACACTTGGTTGTAAACCACCCTTTAGCCCAGGCTTGTCCAACCTGCAGCCCGAGGGCCGCATGCGGCCCAGGTCAGCTCGTAATGTGGCCCAGGTCAGCTCGTAATGTGGCCCAGTGCAATTTTTTATTTTTAGAGAAATTCCAAAATTTCAAGTTACACTGCCAGCGCTTGCGGCCGGAATGTGGCCGGGGCATGTCACAACAGTAGAGGGGGAGAGAGGGAAGGAAGGAAGGAGTGGGAGGGGAGGGGACAAGGGGGCTGCGTGACTGCATTGCACCGTCCCTGTCAATAGGTGGACCCCTTCCTGGCCCCATAAAGCCACTGGAGTCGAAGCTGGCAGCCTCTACTGTCTGAGATCACAGCTCCCGGTAAGCGTGCTTGGAGCGGGGCTGCGGAGGATGGTTAGGGCTGCCCCCCCCCATGTGGCCCAAACCAAATGTATGTGCGGCCCAAACCAAATTTTCATCTTCTAATGTGGCCCAGGGAAGATGAAAGGTTGGACACCCCTGCCCCATCTACTAGCAATCTTGTTCCTCTAGGCATCAGGTCTGCAGACTTTAAAACTGGGCACCAATAAAGAACAGAGAAGAAAAGAGAGTGAGAGAGGCACAAATGAAAGTCAAGATTTCCAAACGAGAGTGTGAGTCACAATGACAAAGGAGTCAGCAGCAGCCATCAGACATTTCACATTGTTTACAAGGATCTGGCCAATATAAATGCTGGGTCACTTCCATCTTCTGCAGCACCAGCGTGAGGGGAAGGAGAGGAAAGCGGTGAATGCTGAAATGCATTTTCTAAAAAGCGAGAAATGATACTGTGCTTCTGCAGCCAAGATATTACCCAGGGGAAAGGGGAGGGAGAAGCAGTGACTTAGCACAGTCACCGCATTCTTGAGTTGATCCAGGTTTTATACCTCCCAGTGAGTATCCTCTTTCTTGACTGGTTTGAGTGCCAAACCCAAAGATCTCATGGTTCTGCTTTTCAGATTCAGAAGTGGCGACCAAAGGTGAGGATTCCTTTCCAAACCTTTTAATCTATTAGAGAGGAAAGTGTGACCCTCCAAATATTGGTGGACTACAACTCCTATCAGCTCTAGCCACTAGAGAGGGATGTTAGGAATTGTAGTCCAGCAACATCCAGAGAGGCAACCCTTCCCCATCCCTGCTTTAAGCCTACATTTTGTGGCTGTTTACTCCTGTCTAGCTGGCTGGGAAGCTCAGTGGTTTAGGTATGGGTAAGAGTTCAATTCCCTGCTGTGCTTTGGAGAAGCCTGTGTAGTCTTGGGCAAGCTGCCCAGATCCAGGATGCCCCGAGAAGAAGGGATTGGTAAACCACTTCTGAGTATTCTCTACCTGGAAGTCCCTGGAAGAGGTCAAGTTGGAATCCACTTGATGACACACAGTTATTATTACTCCTTCCTGCAGCTACTTTTTCATCCTCTGATGCTGCTGTGGTAGCTAATTTTTTCCTTCTGCCATTGCAACACAGTGCCAGTTGGAGATCATGGGTCAAACGTGATAGCTTGTCTTCAATAGGGCATGTAGCCAGTCAGGATTTTGGGCACAAAAATTAAATGGAGGCAATTTTAGCATTTGGGTTAGCTTCCACAACATTTAACACCCATAGTTTATAATCAGGAATCACAATACAAATACTGTCCTAGCCCTTTCACAACCAACCGCTAGGACTAGTGAACAATGGAAGCACCTCTTTCAGTTATAATTCAGGTTTTAAAAATTGCTTTAATTACAATTGATCAATAATCTGCAAACCCAAGACAATTGTTTTGAACCACAAATTAACCCTGGGTTCCTTTAGAACACCGTATATGGGGGGAAAAAACTAAGAGTTTTTTCAAAGAAATTCTGAAAAAAAATGAAACTGTTTTTCAGGGTTTACTATTTTCAGTGTTTCATTAGTGGTTGTTGGTTGTGGTTTTTCTGGGGGGTTGTGTGGGGTTTTTGTGGGGTTTTTTTTTTTGGCATTTTATAGCTTTGGATAGCCCATTTCCAAGTCATCTTACTAGGGATAAGAACATCTGTCTGTTTTGCTTTCTCCTTCATCTGAATTTCTTAAAATTCAAGTTCATTCTATATTCTTATGCCCTGGCAGCAGTCAAGATGGTCTATAGGATACTCTCTTCTCACAACCATTCACACTTATTGAAAAACAGCCCTGATAATTGCTTTGTGTTTGGGTGAGAAGTGGTTAACTGATGAAAAAAGGAATCAGCTTCTGAGATTTTCCCTTGCATGTGTCACTTTTTAAATGGTAGTGAGCAGAAGAGGGTGTCCTGTAAGCTATTTTGACTTCTGCCATCAGTGTTGTCAACATTCAGGCTGGCCTTTGCTATATAAGGTTTGGCATCTCTTTTCCTGCTGGCAATGTGGGCACAGTATTGTGCAGCAATATTGGGCCATTTCCTGGGTTTTTGAATTGTTGGTACAGCAGCACAATATCCCACACTCATAAACTAGAGGCTTTCTGAAGAACTGAATAAAATTTGTGCCTCACAGTAAATTCTTTTAAAAGAAATGAAAACAAACAGGAATTGAATAAAAATTTGTGCCTTATAGTAATTTTTTAAAAAAGAAATAAAAACAAAAATTGAATAAAAAATTGTGCCTTACAGTAAATTCTTTTAAAAAGAAACAAAATCAAATTAGAATTGAACAAAATTTGTGCCTTACAATAAATTGTTTCAAAAGAAATGAAAACAAACCAGAATTCAACAACATTTGTGCCTTACAGTAGAAAGGAAAACAAGCAGGATTTGAGTAAAATGTGCGTTTTACAGTAAATTCTTTTAAAATAAACTAAAACAAACAAACAACAGAAATTCTCACCCAGCCCTATTTGTTGTTCAACCACTGTAAAAAGGAGGTCATGGTGAGATCTTCACCGGAAAACAGATGAGCATTCCTAAACACACTTCTGTGAACATCAACCTCTCATTTCACTCCCCTACTGTATATAGACAGCAGACAATAATGTGCCTCGGAAGGAGCCTTTTGCTTTTGCTCAGTAAATTGTCTTTTGGGGCTTCTTCTTCTTCTCTAGGGAACCGCTATGAAGTCAAGGCAGGGATGATTCATCCTAAGAAACTCTCCTACTGTGATCAGCCAAAGATTGGGCAGAGAACTCCTAGTGTTTCTCGTTCAATTACCCCTATACAGCTTAATCTTTCCAATGATTGGGGGGGCGGGCGAGGCAGAAGGCAGCCTCCAAGATCAGGTAGCAGGAGTCAGCTTATACAGCTGTCATGGTACCACCAGTTTCTTCGTTTTCTCTCCATTCTGGATGAGTGCTTGGGCGTGCATCAGCATGCTGCCCATGACTGCTTTTCCTTTTCCTTCTCCTTCAAGTGGAACACAAATAAAATGCCACTTCAGAGGTGTGCTGTCAATGAAAAACATGGCTGGAGAACAGCTTTCTCTCTTGGGCTGTGAAGGTGTGTGTGGGGGTGTGTGGGGGTGTGGGGGTGTGTCTGTTTGTATAGATTACGCAGTTCTCTAGTAACCCTTCAGAAATACTTGAGGCCATCCAATAACTTCATGCTCTCCATGCCATTTGTTTTTTTTAAAAAATATTTACGCAAAATGTGAACATCGAGGATGGCCACTGTGGAGAACAGGATGCTGGATTAAGTAGGCCTTTGATGCTTCCAGAACAACCCATTTTATGTTTTTATGTTATTTTCACAGAACATAGAATGTGACAGAATTATGATTCTGGAAGCTGTCCTAATAAGGACAAACAATAAATGCTTTTTAATAATTAAAAGAACAGTAAATGATTTAGAATCAGTCTGGATTAACCATTTGCAGTATTTCTAGTTGTAATCTACAAGGGTTGGCTGAAAGTCTGTATTCTCTCCCATGAGCCTGTCTGGCTTCTGAGATTTCCAAGGAAAACCCTTCTCTTCCTTTCACCACTCACTGTCCAAGGTGAGGTTGAAGGGTAAGGAGGCAAGAGAAAGGGACTTCTCTGTGGCTGGAATTATGTGCCAAGAGAGACTGAACTGGTCCCATCCTTTTTGTCCTTCCACTACCAAGTATAGAGCCATTTCATTAAGCAATTAACTAACTGCTGAGAAATTAGCTTTTAATGGATTGGTCCTATACTTCTGTGAAATGTGATATAAAATTGCTTTGTAACATGATAGGATTTTAATATCATTATTTATCTAATTAGCTGGCTCAATGGTTTAGATATTTGATTGCGAAGCCAGGGGTTGGGAGTTTGATTTCCCACTCTGCCTCCCAGGAGCAGAGCCAGCCGGCAGAGCCTTAGCCAAGCTCCACAGTCCTAGAGCACCTCTGGAAGTAGGGAATGGTAAACCGCCTTTGAGTAGAGTGGAACCTTGATTTATGAACTTAATCCGTGTTGGAACAGTGTTCGTACGTCGAAACGTTCGTAAGTCAAAGCAAAATTCCCCATAGGAATGCATTGAAAACCATTTAATCCGTTCTGGCTGTTTTTCATTCTTATCTAGAGGCGTCATTCGCAAGTAGAGGAATTAGTTCCCATAGGAGCTAATGCAAATTCGGTTAATTCATTCTCTACAACTAGGGGGAGAATTTTTTTCTTTTTTTCTTCTTTTGACCTAAGATGAACTTAAGTCAAAAAAAAAAAAAAGGCAGGAAAGGAGGGAGGGGGAGGGAACACCTTTTAAACACAACACTTTTTTTCCATTCATAAGTAGAAGTTCCGTTGAGTGGTTCATAAGTTGAAATGTTCGTAGGTAAGGACATTTGTAAGTCGAGGTTCCACTGTACTCTCTTCCTGGAAAACCTGGAAAAGGGTAACTAGAAGTCAGAATTGTCTTGATGGCTCTCTTTCTCTTTCTCTAGTTGTGCTTTCCCATTGTAGGTTTTTTGCCTAATTTTAGAGGCACTTGCTATGATCTGTTGTTGTTTTTTAAATCTGTACTTGTTTGTTCTGAATCGCCTTGAATTGCAGTCCTGGGAGAAAGATAGGATAAGTCAAAATATACAAACAGACAGGCAGTGTAATATGTGTCTGGAAGGAGTTACACAGAAATAAACTACATGCGACAAACACATGTCTTTCCACATTGCAAATATTCCTCTCCAATGATGTATCTGTAATATGCAGTTTGGCCCTAACATGATGAAATAAGCAGCATGAATGTTAGGAGTACTTAAAAAAGAAAGCCTCTGTACGTAGCCCATAGTGCTCTGAGGCACATCAGGATCATCAAAAGTCAATGAGTAAAATTTAAAGCCCTCCCCTCAGCTGTCCCTCAATCCCTCTCACATCAAGTGGTGACTAAAAATAGGGACATCTAGAGGCAGAAAGGGATCCCCATCCCCACCCTCACCTCTTAACCTCTATGCAGAGGAAAGAGTCTTCTGAGGGGAAAATGACCAAAGGAGAAATGGAATTCTCAACTGTCCTGGTCTGTATTAGGATACCACATACTTATCAATGCCATGCCACCTTGGGTCCTTTTAAGGTGAAATGTGGGGTAAAAAGAAGTTATGATTATGCTCTGAAGGATTTCTAGGTGTGCAGCATCCAGAAGAGGTTTATCAGTCCATTCTTCCAGGAGTATTCTGGGATGCTGCAGCTTACGTAAGGCCCCATAGGGACACCACCAGATGCACACACTCTAGGTGATCCTGACTGATGCTTTTCTCAGGAGGCACAGTGGGGCTATGGAATCACAGCCCCAGCGAGGATCTCAAACCCACTGAACTATCCAAGCTCTTTAGCACACCTTTACTTGAAAGTTAAAAAAGCAAGTGACCCTAAACTGTATACTACCTATGTATATAACATGGAGGACGGTTGAAACTGAGGCTGTCATATTTGGGGCATATCATAAGAAAACAAGATTTTCTAGAAAAGACAATAATGCTGGAAAAGGTTGAAGGCGCCGGGAGAAGAGGAAAGCTAAATACAAGATGAACTGACTCCCTAAAGGAAGCCACAGGCTCCCCCCCCAAAAAAATTTATTTGAATTCAAACATACAAAAAACAAAAATAGAAAAAGAAGAAAAAGAATAATGAAGAAAAAAAAAACTAAACTAGACCTTCTGCTAAACTAAAACCCTCCCCCCTTTGGAGTCAGAGACTCCAGCCTCATTAACTCCTCCACTCTCCCCGGTTTGGTTTCCAGTGTATACTAAGTACATATAAATATACGATAAAATTTGCCCTACATTCCTGTCTTCTTCTGGGCCCAAGAGTATATTAGTTCCCAACCTTGTTTTACATAGTCTCTTGGTTGTTCCCGTAGTGCTTCTGATAGAGTGTCCAGTTCTGCTATATCCCATAGCTTTTTTATCAACTCTTCTATCGTTGGAACCTCTTCGCTTTTCCATTTTTGGGCCCAGAGTAATCTAGCTGCTGTGAGTATATACATAAGACAATGCTTCAATTTTTTTATCATTAATTCCTGAAATGACATTCAATAATGCCATTTCAGGTTTTATATCTAATTTCTGCTGGGTAACTTCTTTTGCTAATTCCCACACCTGTGTCCAATAGTTTTTTGACCTTTTCGCATGTCCACCACATATGATAATAAGTTCCTGCATTTTTTTTACACTTCCAACATATATTGCTGTTACCCTCTGACATTTTCGCTAGTCTTGCAGGTGTATAATGCCATCTATAGAACATTTTGAGGATATTTTCTCTAAGATTTGCTGGTTTGATCATCTTATGACTTTCTTTCCACATCTTAGTCCAATCATCAAGATCTACGTTATACCCAAAGTTTTTTTGCCCACTTTACCATTGTCTCTTTCACCCTCTCATCCTCTAAGTCATATTCTAATAAGTATATGTACATTTTCTTAATTATTCTTTCATCCGTATATATCCACAGTCTATCCACCTGTACCTTACCCTAAAAAACCCCCACAGTCCTGTCTTTTTAGTATCTTGATTCTAATTTTACCATTGACCACCAATCAACAGCTACACCCATTTTTTTCAAGCTCTTGTTTGTCCTTTATCTTCTGCTCTTTAGTTAACAGATTTTCATATGTGGTCAACAATCCTTTCTGGTTCAGGGCTTTTAGTGTAAATGCTTCTATCGGTGCCACCCACAATGGGATTTTCTTATAGGTTTGTGCTTGAAATTTTTGCCATACCATCCCTAGGGCCTTCCTGATGATATGTTCTCCAAACTGCGAGTGTTCCTTATGTCTCCTGGACTATACATATGCATGCCATCCCATCTTTAAATCATGTCCCTCTAATTTCATAAGTCTTTGGTTTTCTAAGGTTATCCATTCTTTAATCCAGGTCATCGCGCAGGCCTTATAATATAGTAGCCAGTTCGGTACGCCCCCCCCCCCTTTCTTTCAGATCTTGTAACAGTAAAAGGAAGCCACAGGCTTGAGTTTGTAAGAGCTGAGCAGGCCTGTTGAGGAAAAAAAAGGTCATTTTGGAAACCACTCATTTAAAGGATTTCCATAAGTTGGAGACGGCATGATGGCACATAACAACAAGAGTTTAGCCCTCAGAAGGAATACACCTCTGTATTGGTGATCAACAACATCAGAAGGGGCTTTTTTTGCCCTCATGTCCCACTGCAGAGCTTCCCAGAGGCATCTGGTCGCCACGGTGACAACTGAGTGCTTCTGCCTCTTCTGAGGCCAATCTGCTTCAACTGTTTGGACCACAGCTGCCCTCTGGTGGCAAATTTCGAAAGAAGCAGACCCAGGACACAACATGCAATGGCAGCGGGGGGGGGGGGGCAGGAGAGAGCCGTTTATGCTCCTCCCATTCATTTTTAAAGATAACATTTTCATGCCCCTTGTATCCCTCTTGCTTCTCTTCTTTTATTACTCATGAAATTCTGAGGCGAGAATGGGCAAAGCACAGGTGATTTTTAAAGCAAAGTACAGGAGGAGAAACAAGAGCTGTCTTATAGTATCTGAAGGGCAGTTATGTAAAACATGAGGAAGACTTGTTCTCTGGTGCTCCTGAAGTCAGCAGTAGAAGTGATAGCTGGAAGTGACAAGGAAACAGATTTTGACTAAAAACTAAGAGGAATGTTCTTATCCCAAGAGCTGCTGGAGAACAGAATAGATGGTTTTGGGGAGATGGCAGACCTTCCTCTACTGGAAATGTTTAGGCAGAGACTGGGATACTATATAGCACAAGGGTATAGATGTTTCTGATGACAACTCCCATTAGCTTCACCTGGCATAGCTAATAGTGAGGAATTGTGGGAACAGTAGTCCAAATTATCTGGAGGGCTGAAGATTTTCCACCTTCTGTTGTGGTTGCAAGGTTCACCCCCCCCCCCATCCTCAAGCTGGGTTTCAATTAACGGACCTCTGGTGTCTCTTCCAGCTCCAGAACAGTTCTAATTTCAAAGTATGCCTGTGAACTATGAATCTCAGTGGCAACAAACTGCAAATATTTCTCATTTTTTTTCTTTTTCTTTCTTTTTTTCTGCAAAAGACATCTCCTCTCTATATTTAGCCAGCAAAGCAAACAACAAATATTCTATATGCAAGGAGCTACTCTGTACTATACCCCGTCTGTGTTATCTCCTTCAGCATCCATAGGGTTAAAAGGATAGTCCATACTTTGGATTGAGGGGAACTGAAAGTACCATAATAGACTGAGCTCCTGGGTAGTCAGAGCGGTCAATCCCTTGCCCAGTGAAACCTAAGATCTCCTCTGGACTTGCTAACAACCGATGCACTAGGAAGGGCTGACTTAAGTCATCATGTCTTATACTCAGCAGCCACTCCGTTGGTGTTTTCGTGGCACTGTAGAGCAAAGAGAAAGGCCCACGTTGTTATCTAGATAGTCTTGTGTGTTCTGTTGCATTCTTCTTTTTCTTTGTTCTTTTAGTTTACTAAACTTCACTGAAGCAATACTATACTGTATATAGTATTAAGATTGAGTCTGTGAGTGTGGAAGGATGGTTGTTGTATGGGCTTTGTGTGGATAAGTCACACATAATGATTTGCAATTCTTCCCCATTCGCAGAAATACTTTGGATTTTTTTTTTTCAACTAAAGATGAAGTGGGACTGAAAGTTTCCTAAAAGGTACAGAGTGTGTTGGCCCTGTTCTACACATCCCTTGTTCAATCCAGAATGGGTCGGGGGAGGGGGCTTTCATACCCCTCTATCTTTAACTGGACTTAAATATCACTTCATTTGCTAATTATTTATTGACAGAACTTTGTAAAACTACTGTCTTGGATTAAAATTTCCACTGGCATGTTGTCTGGGGAGATTCTCCGAGTTCTAGTATTTCTTGTTGTTATCATTGAGGTCGGACCTTTGGCATGCTGATTTATTTAGAAAATTGGAAGTTGAAGTAGGGAGAGAACAGGTTCCCAAGACTATTAAATATTGTCCATTCAGAAAAATCCTGAACAGAGAGATGGTGGGTTTTTATTGTTTATAACTAATTGGTGCTATTGATCTTCTGGAGTAAGCATTCAGTGCAGATGGATCTTGGCTGAGCTGCTGCTCTGATTTTGTTGATGGCTTCATGCAGACAATTGACTTTGATTCATTGCAGATGAATCTGAAGCCAGGAGCACATCATCCGGTCACCTTTCTTACCTACCTATTCATTTTCCCTTGGCCTATTGGATATGATTTGCATCCAAACTTTGTTATGCACGGTAGCATATTTTGTGCTGTCTAAACCTCACAGCCTCAGGTTTGTTTTGATATTCTCTCTGAAGACCTTTAGCTTCCCACTAAGCTTTGCACTGTGGTCTACTCTGAACTCCTTCCCAACAAGACAGTCTTGACAAAAATCTACTAGCGAGTGATCGTAAGCGGACACTCATTCCATACTAACATTCATGTACAGGCCCTATGCTTCTGAGATGCTTTATTTGCTCAGGACCAGACTGTGCAACACAATATGTTACAGGGTGGTGGTGATGGTGGGAGAGTTTTCTCCAAAGTTGTCCCCCACCCCCTCACTCCCTGCTGGTTTCCTGACCAGACTATAAATTAGAACCGAGGGAGAGCAGAAGAGGAGAGACGGATTCCCTGTTTCTCCTCCAGTTGCTTTTCCAAATCAAAATCATGCCCTGCAGAGTGCGCTGGTGGAGGAGAGGGAATCAGTCAGACATCATACCAAATCTTAATTGCAGGCCCAACCTGGCTGTTACCTACACTAAAATGGCTGCCTCAGGCAGCCACCACCCTAAAGTGGCTGCTTGCAACAACCACAGTCACCACCACTAGGTTCTGTTGCCCCTCCTTTGGTTGTACCAGGGAATGGCAATCCTCTTCCCCTCCCCATAGTACTACTGTACCTCAAAGGGCTTTGAAATCTTTGTTACCAGAATGCTGAGGCTGCTGAAGTGATCAATGGGATGATTTAGTATCCCTGCCTGGAAAAGGTGAATATATTACAGCCCGCTGCTGATCTTTGAAGAAATATCATCTCGATTTAAACCTGGGCTAAGTTAAGCCCTCCTCCCATACTGCAGCAGAACTTTTCAGCTTTGCTAATGCACTGTCTTTGCCACAGTCTTGGGCCTTCTGTGTGCGCGTGTGCGCGCACAGCAGGCTGCTCAGGTTGCTGAAAAACCAACGGCACAATGTTTACACTGACGCCGAGCCTTCTTGAACAGCCAAGAGCGCCGAGGCAGCATGAGAGGCAAGAGAATATTACAGAAACCTCCATCATAGCTTGAGCTGAGCAGCAACGAAGGGCCTGAGTCAAAGAAAACAGGGAGGCTTACAAAAATAGCACCCTTGACAATACAGTAATCGATTTTTTTTTTTTTTGCTGGGGGCATAGGTAAATGAAAAAAAAATGTTTACTGCAGCAGCATCTCGAAACCCAGAACCCTCCCCTGAACATCCTTAATAAAATAAAGACACCCTTTTGATCCCCTGGGCTATTCACTGGAGGCTATTGCTTTTCCTCTTGAATTATGCCTTCCCTTTATTTGCCCTCTCTTTCTTGACCGCGTTCTTTCTGCCTTGTTTGGTTTCTTTGCTCTGTGCCCTTCATTCAAGCCAGTCTCATCTTTATTCCTCTTCCACGCTGCGTTAGGAGACGGCGCTTCTCCGTTTCTGTGAATGGATGTAGCACCTTGAGTGATGCATCACCAGATGCCTCTTCCAACCTGGTACCCTGCACAGGTTTGGAGCTGCCACTGCCATCATTCCCCATCACTCCCTCCCTTATCTGGACCTGATGAGAGTTGCAGGCCAACACATATTGAGGGCACCGGGTTGGGAAAAGCTTCCCCAGTGTTTTGCAGGTTCAGAGCCAGCTTACTAGCCAGGCTAACAGAGCCTGCAAGGAGATGTTGTGACACTAACTGGGCAGATCAAGTTGTCAGGTTAAATACAGTTGTGTAACTAAATGGTTCATTTCCAATCTGGCCTCACCAGATCTTGTTTGACCACAGACAGTAGGGCCAAGAGAAAGGACTCTAGGAGTTGTATTTCACCCGTTCCTGAGGACCCAAGTTTGAGAGCAGCTGGAGCAGACCAAAAGCTTTCTTCGAAGAGGTTCACTGCCTGGTTGGTAACCATGTGTACTGGAAACAGTTAGCCCTGTTCTGCGGGCATCATCCCACCCCCACCCACCCAGAAAATAAAGATGCATGTTTTTCATACAGTAGGAAAAATCAGGCAAGCAAGCTGCCCAGCCAGGTTTGGAAACTGAGTGGATCAGGATGCCTTGGTTCCAGATGTGACCTCGGGTAGGCTGGAGGGAGCAGGAGAACACAGATGAAACTGACAGGCTGTTCGCTGCTCATCCAAAGTGAATCCTACAGCCCTGCTTAGGGAGAGACATGGGGAGCAGGTGTGCTGTGGCTTTTCTTCCCTTTCTTCCTTGCATTTCCTGTTGTGTAGTGTGGTGTGGTGTGGTGTGGTGTGGTGTGGTATGGGGTGTGTGTGTGTGTGTGTGTGTGTGTGTGTGTGTGTGTGTGTGTGTGTGTGTGTGTGTGTTTTGCTTCTGCCCTGAATCTGAACCTTCGTATAGTAAGAAGCCAATTAGAAACCCTAAAGGGAATTGAAGTGATGTCATGATAAATTGCAAAATTATCTGCCAAAACCTGGCCCTCTAATCTGGTTACGCAACAGGGGAGACAGAGGTTGCACAGCAATTTAGAGATCATCTAGGGAATCAGCTCAAGGCAGAGTATTAGATGCTTCCCCTGTTGTTGCTCTTATTGCTGTTATAGGGTGGCAGAGAAAATACAAAATGAGTACCGCTCTGATCCTTGGCCACTCCTTGGGGGAGTGTCATTCTTCCTTCTCCCATTGTGGTTCACTAATCTCACAAATTACCCTTTTCTCAAGGGCCACCCATCATTTTGAATACAGCCCTGGCTGCTTAAAGTGCTTTGTTTATTGTGGGCTGCATTTTTCTGACAGGAAGGGAGGGAGGGAGACGTAGCCACTTTTTCTGGCACCTACAGCTTTTTAAAAATCTTGGCTCTCATCTATTCCTCCCTATGGCCATTTCCTCAAATAGTTCCCAGCATGCTTAGCGGCACAGTAGGCATGACGAATCCCCCATTAGAGCTGCCCTCTTGGTTTTTTTCTATATACCTGCCCCATTCATAGGGAAAGCTCTGTGCTGAATACAGTATTACGTTTACCTGAATAGGGGAATGTGTGTGAGGGAACCTGACTTTCTTCTCAATTTTACCTCATGATGCTCTGTCACTTCAGAAACATCCTCCTCACGCAGCTGAACTCACTACTGGGATTGGATACAGGCTGGAAAAACTAGAGCCTGCAGCGAGTGACACAGTGGGTGCATGCTGGGGGTGGGGTGCGGGAGGCCACCTATTTTGCTGCCTGAACTATAGCTGAAGATGGAACCCTCCCTCCCTCACATAACTACCCAGATCAAGATGCATAATACCTAAGACCAGCCAAGTTATTTTGGCACAGGAGCCAGACATTCTGGTACGCAAGCTGCCTCTCCTGTCCCTGGCAATAAATATACAGCAATGTGTTATATAACAGTGGACTCTTTGCTTAGTTCATGCCTAGAGCTACCTGATGCACATGTGTTGGGCTTTTCCAAGGCTGTCCTCAAGAAGGTGTCCATGGGATCTCCTTGTGCAAGCATAAGCCCAGTTTGTTAAGAGATGCTGATTGTTGGCTTGCATAACACTAAAAGAGAGATTGTAAGAGGGCAGTGGTGTCATGATAAATTTGGAAGTGCAAGTGCTCATTGTGACAGTCTCTGCAGATGCACGCTCATAAGGAGAGTCCAAATGTGCAGGTAAGTGGATTGGTTCACATCAACAATGAATGGGTCCTTTGTGAAGTTCACAGCTCTTAACAGCCTATTCCATTTGGAGTTTTATTTCTCCCCCAGGTGCTGTGAGGATTCCAACTAAGCTCAGAGGAAGTGGGGAAATCCTGAGGGGTGGCAAACAATGCCCTCATGCTCAACACTCAGGAAATCCTGGGCTTTGACCCTGAGAGCCCTAGCTCTGCCAAAGCATTCATCAAAAGCCTTGTGCCACAGTGGTTAAACTGAAGTACAGTGGTGCCTCGCTAGACAGTTACCCTGCATGACAGTTTTTTCGCTAGACATTGGCTTTTTGCGATTGCTATAGTGATTCACAAAACAGTGATTCGTATGGGGAAATTTCGCTGGACAATGTTTGGTCCCTGCTTTGCAAATCGATTTTCGCTAGACGACGATTTTGACAGCTCCCTCCGCACTCGCAAACAGGTGTTTTGGGGACCTAAGCTTCGCAAGACAGCGATTTAAACAGCTGATTGGCAGTTCACAAAGCGGCTTTCCTATGGCTGATCTTCGCTAGACAACGACGATTCTTCCCCATTGGAACGCATTAAACAGGTTTCAGTGCATTCCAATGGGGAAATGGTTTTCGCTAGACAATGATTTCTCTAAACAGTGATTTCAGTGGAACAGATTATCATCTTCTAGCGAGGCACCACTGTACTGCAGTCAAGCCTTGACTCACAATCTGAGTTCAATCCTGACGGGCTCAGGTAGCAAGCTCAGGGTTGGCTCAGCCTTCCATCCTTCTGAGGTTGCTAAATCGAGTACCCAGCTCATTGCTGGAGGAGGGCAATGCGCATCCTGCATAATAAAATTGCCAACCACCCAGAGAGAGCTTTTAGCACTATGGGGTTGGTATGTAAGCAGAAGCACACTTTGCTTTTTTTACTTTGGTACAGGGCCATGTGGGAGGGGTGTAACAATTCCATATGCACTTTGTCAGGGTACTGGCTAAACAATTGACTGACCTTTCACAACACTCCAGATCTGATGCCTTGGGTAACTGTTTCATTCCGTCTAGTAGTAAGTCCAGCCTTGTGATACAGAATGCAGTTTTAATTTAAAGATTCTTCACATTGAGCAAAAGCCATACCTTGTCATATGGAGGGAGATGCAGAGACCTGCCTCTCCGTGACCATATGGTGCAAGGGTTGGTGCCTCGTAGTGGGACTTGATTGACCATGAAACAGGCTGTATCTCTCCTTCCCTCCTTTTGTCTGCCAGGCATACTCACAGGATTGTTGGGAGGATAACAGGGTGTGTGGCACAACCTCTATCCTAATCTCTTTGGAAGAATGACAGTCTACAGTATGAATCTAAAAGGTAAAGGTTCCCCTTGACATTTTTAGTCCAGTCATGTCCGATTCTAGAGGGCAGCGCTCATCCCGTTTTTCAAGCCGTAGAGCCAGCGCTTGTCCGAAGACAATTTTTGTTGTCACATGGCCAGCGTGACTAGGGAGCGCTGTTTTCCTTCCCACCGAGGTGGTACCTATTTATCTATTCGCATTTACATGCTTTCGAACTGCTAGGATGGCAGGAGCTGGGACAAAGCGACGGGAGCTCACTCTGTCATGTGGATTCGATCTTATGACTGCTGGTCTTTCTGACCCTGCAGCACACAAAGGCTTCTGTGGTTTAGCCCGCAGCGCCACCACGTCCCTTACAGTATGAATCTAACTAATAACCAAATGCACTTTTGCTTCTGCTTCTGCTATTGTTCTTGTGCAGCAGATTTCTTGGAGCTAGATCTGTGCTATTTCAGCTGTCTAGGATTGGTTTCCAAGGAAAATATAGGAAGAACCTGGAAGTGCTGGTGGAAAGCAGGATGCTATCCTGATCATGAGTCTATCTCTCTGTCTCTCAAGCAAAGTGTGTGCTCTTATCACTCAGCTCCAGCAATAGCAAGTGAGGTCATGTGGATGATCATGGGAACGGCCTGCTGTTACTGGTACCTGGTGGGTGGATCATGATGGGCACAGGAAAGGGAGGTGAAGGGAGGAAATGGCCAGATCTCTCCTCAGACCAAGTAGAAAAATTTCCTTTGATTCTGGGCCACTCTGAAATCATAATAGCTCCCTTTGAAACCCTGCAAAAGGGATTTAATCAGGAATAGGATGGTGTGGTCCTCCAGATGTAGATGAATTTGAGCTCCTATCTGCCCCAGCTAGCACAAGCAATGATGAGGCATGATGGGATTTGTAATACAATATTCAGGTAACCACATGTTCCCCATCCATTGTGTAAATACTATGTCAGAGCTCACATTTGGCACATTTTCCTTCAGAGAGAGGACTTATCCGCCTAGTTATTTTGGGTGCCTCTACCCTACCGGCTCATTCAGTCTATACCTCTGGTGTTTTCTCCCCACTGCTTTGCTATTACCTGCTGCTCCAAAATATCCCCCTGAACTTATTCTGCTGAGGACCATCAGTGCAGAAAGGAAACCACTTTAACAGCTGCTGCCAACATTGTGAATGTTTGAAAAAATCAAACACCATGCCTGGCATTTTTATTCATTCAGCAAGCTTAAGTACTCCAACCTATCTGGTTGGCATACGTACCAGCAGGAGTGCATGCGGGCACACACAAGGGTTGCGTAGAATAGTGGAAAACCTGAGCAACCTGCTGCTTTTGCAGTGTACACCATAAGTGCATTTTTGTGGTTCATCTTCCATAAATATGCACAGTGTGAGATTCTGAGAAAAGGAGGGAGGATCTCTGTAAGAAAGAGGATACTTGTATGAAGCAGAAACCGAGGATGGGGAGACAAAATGGAATACCTATAGAGGGGCAGGATAGGGTTAGTTATTGTTTATGCAGGATTTATGAGAGGAAAGGACAGGCGATCTTAAGAAAGTTAAGGGACTGGTAGCTTCATATCTGTCTGGATAATCTGTGTCTGCAGTGACAAACATTTCTGAGGCTATATTGGTGTGACAAACAATTGGAAGCTACATCCAAAAGCAGGCATGGCTAGATCATGATTACATGGACATCCTGGAAAAGCTACATGAAGCAGGGGTTGGGAACCTACAGCCCATGCCCACCCAGTTGTTTTGCAGATGTAAAGCGTTGAAACCAAGATCCTGGTGCAGTGGTGGTTATAGCTGTTGGCAGCCCCACAGGGCTAGGGAAGATGTGGCCCTGACATTCTTCTTGGATGGCAATTGTAGAAGGGTCATAAATTTTCTTTGGTTTCTATAGTAGTTCCCTGTGTCTATCTAGGCTGTTCCTAAGGAGAAAATGGCTTAACCAAAAACTGTGCCGTTTACTGGGGAGCTTAAAAGCAAATAATGTCAGGAAATGGCCCTTTTTCCAGTGTTGTTACTGGTAAGAAAGAAGTGAATAACATTTCTAGTTTGCCTGTCATACTGGTTTGAGATTAGGGACTTTACACACTAATAAGCACGCATGTGTGCATATGCTCTAGCGACTCTTTTGCACTGCTGCACGGGAGTAGACAGTCTTCCCTTTGCTCCCACCCTACCCTTGACATTCCAATTTGAAGGAGGATCTCTAGGGAAGAGAAGGGAAGGGAGACTTTTCTCTCCCACCCCACCTCATCTCATCCCTTCCTCTTTGTTCAATCACTAGTGGGGAAGGAGAATCCATGTGGAATCAGTGGGAAATCAGCAGATGTGGATGATTTTAGTGTTAGGGAATCAAGCTGCCCCTTGCAAAAGATGAGTTGGAACCTTTAAAACCCAGGAATAACGAGGAGTTGTTCACTGAGCTGGCAAACCCAAGCCATCCAGGGGTACAGGAAGCCATACCCCAAAAGAGGGACAGCTTGGCTCTGCTCCAAACAGGAAGCTGGGTCTTTTCTCATTCCTTGGGAACAACACTGTCAATAAACATGGGTTTGGCATGAGGGCTTCGGGCATGGTGCTCAGCCACAAGAGAGAACTCCTCAAGAATAGAAACTTTCTGAGAAGAAGGGCATCACTTTGGGTGCCAGTTCCTCCTCTGTGGGAGACCCCTGTCCAAATGCTTGTAGCTGGTTTTTTTTGTGGTGCCAGAGCATCTCAGCCATGTAAGCTTTGGGCCTGTGAGTCTGCTGGAAACAATGTCTCTCCTATGTGCTTCGCCAGGTTAGGAAATCCTTTGTGACTTGCTTGTTATGGATGATCTGCCAGTGCCTGAGATAGCAGTATGTTTGATTTACCACCTGGCATATCCTGGCTTGTTTCCTGTCCCAAAACAAAATGAACAGGTGGAACTCTTGACCAGTTCCTTGACTTTGGCTTTGGATCTCCCTTACTTGCTAACTGGTCTAGTAGGATATTGTTTGTTTGGATGTTGGCCATGTTCTCTCATTCTGCTTCTAGATTCCCCTTGCCTGGTTGCTCTACTGGTGGTGTAGGTCCTTTGTAGCAGAAGATCTGGGATGGTACACCTTCCTTCTGGCCCCTGCCTGCAGAAGACCAAGAGGTGGTCTTAGGGTCTTCAGTGGGCTGAAGGCAGATGCAGGGACACCACAGGTTGGGCATTCCTATCCCAATCATTTCCTAGCCATCAGTTCTTCTAATAGTTTAATTAATTCTGCAGCATCTTTCCAAATGAATACACCCTGTTGATCTCAGTGGGGCTTATGTCTAATTAAGTACAAAGAGTTGCAGCATCAGTCACTGATTCCCATTCAGCTACCTTCAAACATTGCATGACATACTTTTGCTTTATAAACCTTTGGATCTGCTTTCTTAAAAAAAAGCTTTGCTTTCATATTACTCTTTAAAAAAAAACCCTGGAACAGGTGAGTTCTGAGACATGAATGTGGCCACATGCAGAAAAAAATAATGGCTAGAGCATTTACTATGGTATTTAATGACATTTTGGAAATCCTGTCTATGAGGTGCTTTAAATTTTTATTCAGTGTGCAATATAACTAATGAATTACAATGTGACATTTTTTTACCTCCCCCCACCGAGTAATGAAAATGCAAATTTTGGCGGTATTATGACACCTCAGATATTCATTCTGGAAGGAAGGAAAACTTTTGCCTTTATTGATCTAGTTACAACTCGCCAAACTACTTTTTTTCTGTCAGGCCAGTGACCTACCTTACTCAAGGATCAGAAACTGTTAGATGACCCTGACTCACAACTCTTATCATCCTTAGCCAACCCAACTATGGGTGTTGCATTTCAACAACTTCTGGAAGCAGAGTTTGTACCTTTTTTTGGACAACAACCCCCATAATCCTCCATCCTGGCTAGGAGATTTTGGGAGCATGACTCCACAAATGGGACACCTCTATTCAGTCCTTGGGGCAGTGTGTTTACCAAACAAGCAAGGAGGGGAGATGTGGAGAGATTGGGCTAGCTTGGCTTCTTAACATGGTCAGTGTGCTCAAATGATGGCCTCAAAAGAAGAGATTTGATTACTCATGAGCCAGAACATGGAATATCCAGATTCTGGCTCACATGAGAGAGCCTTCTGAAATCTCCTCTCTTCATCCTCATATGAGCAAAGCTTCAGCTGAGGACTGGTGTGCTGCCTTCTCAGGTGTGCAATAATCACAGCGCTCTAAGGGCTGAATATGGATCTCTCTTTCCTGAACTCTGCGGAGAGCCATGGCTGCTCTATCTCACTATTGTCAACACAAGACTTAGAGTGCCTGGCCAGGTTTCCAGTTGGGCAGGGCAGTACCTCAGGCCTTCTGCAAATCCTAGGTATTCACGGCTCAAGCTTCTATTTGCAAAACCTGAACTCTGCCACTCGCCACAGGCCCTTTTCTGTGTTCAACGCTTTCTGTGCTCTGGGGGTGCTCCTTCCTCTACTCCTCTTAATATGAGGCTAATTCCTTCCTTCATGGAGCAGTCTGATTGCTCCACATCTCAAAATGCTGCAGTGACACCAACTGCAGGGCAGTGTCCAGGATGACCCACTTCCTCCAAACACAAGCAACAATGTTGCTCTCTCCGGAAGGGACAATGGCTCAGAATCACAATCAGCAATAGTCCTTCATTTGAAGGACAAAGGACACTCATTTGAGGACCAAGATGTAATTTTGGACCAAGAAGATAGCTGGTTTGAAAGAAGGGTCAGGGAGGCCATACATGTGCGTATAGAAAATCCTTCACTCAACAGGGATGGAGACCTCAGAGACAATCTGTCTCCTATTTATCATGCTGCCCTTTCCTCCACCCCCAGAAAGATCAGGACCACACCAACCAGAAAGACCACTGCTAACAACCATTAACGACCCATGACAATGGATGGAGAAGGACTGCAGAAGTGGGATTATCCCTGACCCCCAAGTCCTTTGTCCTTCTAACCAGCCTATTCAGACCAGGGGGGAGTGAAACCAACCTGGAGGATATATCAGGGATCTCTTACCAACTCTTCTCAGACTGAAGAAGCTGCTTGAATGAGTAGTGAAACCTTTCAACCTAACAAGAAAGAAGTCTAGTTGCCATGACTCAGTTTCCAGATAATCTCACCTGGATGACTGGGAATCTTCACAGACCAGATAACAGTTAATATGAACACTCTTCCAGAAACCCAGGAGATTTACAGCCTAAAAGAACACACAAACAAAAAGCTGTAGTGAATCAAGATGAAAACTATTTAGTCCAGCATTCTCATCCCATAGCAAGTGCTGTATTCATTGTATGTAAGGAAGCCTTACAAGCAGGCAGGTAACTTTGAAAAGTTACTTTTTTTACTACAGGTCACCAAATTCTGGGAGTTTGAAAACTGACAAAACTTGTCTATTTGGATAAATAATCTGAGTTGGAACATAGCATCTTCCTATAATTCTGGTTGGTCCCAGTTGCCCCTGGCTGGAATCTGGATGTCCTTATTTTATTGAAGAAAAGTCCTATCGAGCAGCTTCCTTCAAGAAATACAACACAAACTAATGTGCAACTCCGTTTGTTTTATATCAGAGAACTAGACAATAATCTAGAGGGGAAGAGGAATGTTGGTTGAAGGTCAAGATGAGGAAGAGTCACCAGATGCTGGTGGAGGGATAGAGAGATAAGAGGAAGTCGTCTGTCCCTGATAAGCTGTGCCGAGCATAAATGATCCTGAAAATGTTAGCAGTCAGATGCTGGGAAAAATTGCTTTGTATTCTGTCTGCCTCCATATATTCTCTTGTAGCAAGCCGGGCTAATTGAGGGCAAAGACTCGGATGCAGTGTGGCTTTAAAGAGCTGATTAAATGAAAGCAAAAGGCGACAGCACAATAATTGTGCAGGCACGGCAACTGTCAGTCTTAATGCTAAACTCAAAAGTCACCAGCCCTGGACCCCAACTTGGTGCATCTCAATGGGGAGTGGGAGTGCCATAGTTTGATTTAATAGTTACACGGCAGGGATCAGCGGGCTATCAAGCTGAACTGGTAGCAAGCAGGTTAACGGCCCAGCAGGTTCCAGGTTCATGTTCACTTGGCATCCGGGGACATAAATTCATGTTAGGCCACCAAATGAATATTTGCTAGTTAGTGGTAATTGGGGAAGGAAGGAAGGAGAGAGGGCTGGAGGATGGGGATGGGCAGGGGAGGGAATCACTAAATGGAGGAGGGATCAACGTCTCCTGTCTCCCATCCTCTACTACAAACACTTCCTATGCCAACAGAAGTGGAAACAGAATGCATATCACTGCTGGATAACTCAGTGGTTAAGGTTTCTGCCTGAAGAGCCAGAGGTTGGGAGTTTGATTCCCACTGTGCCTCCTTGACAGGAGCTGGACTTGATGATCCACAGGATCCCTTCCAGCTCTGCAGTTATGAAGTTGTCATCATCTTCATCTTCATCTTCATCTTCATCTTCATCTTCATCATCATCATCATCATCATCATCATCATCATCATCATCATCATCATCATCATCATCATCATCATCATCATCATCATCATGCCTTTTAAAGTCCATGGCTACTTTTTAAGAGCTATTGGTGGTGCAGTCCTTGGACTGCAGAACTATAATTGCTACTTGTATTTCTAAAGCTTCAAGAAGATCCCAGAAAATAATATGAATAAAATCTTCTCAATCCCAGAGCACTTCTTGACTTATTTGTCAACATAGTTGCACCATCAGTGTCCCAGCCCTGAGTACTTTCATAAAAAATTTATCAGGATTTCTGAAAACTCTTGACACAAGTCTTTTGACCCTGCCAGTCAGGACCCAATTAGCTGCCTCTCAGGAGCAGAACTTTTTAACTTCTTCCTGGTCAAATGGGAATTTGTGCTGGCAAAGAGATTCTGAGTCTGGTTCTAAAAATGTTTTAAAAGATATTTAAAAAGAATAGAGAGCTTAAACTCACTTGTTTAAGCTATTAATGTATTATTTTATTTTATTTTTTGTGGCTGGGGATAGTTTTGTTCACTGCTTTGGTGCCTATATCCAGTTGTAGTTTCAACTGTTTCACCTGTCTTGTCACTATACAATATTTTGGAAATTAAGAAAAAAATCTCCAAAGATGTTATGTGCTATTAAGTCATTTCTGATGTGTGATGATTACATGAGTTAATCATCTCCAAAATGTCCTATCATTAATAATTCTGCTCAGATCTTGCAAACCAACAACATCGCATGTTAGGTTGTTCTCTCTTCCTACTACCCACCTTCTTAGCAATCTCTAGTATTTTCCAGTAAGTTTTGCTTCAGTCTTGCAAAATAACAGATGTGGCTTCCTTTATTGAGACTATCTGTCTCATGTTTGGTCTTCCTCTCTTTCTACTCACCCCTCTTTTCCCCCCAGCAATATTGTTTGTTTGTTTTTCTGGTCAGTTCAATATTTTCATTATATGTACATGGAAGGATAGGCTCAGGTTACTAATTTTTGCTCAAGAGTTCAGGCTTTACTTAATTGAGCACCCACTTTCTGCTTTTTTGGCTGTCTTTCATATCTGTACGGCTCTCCTCCAACACCACATTTCAAATTAATTGATTTTTGCCTCTATCTTTCTTCACTGTCTACTATTAAACAGTATGGATGATTTTCACCAAGGTTTCCAGCAACAATCTTTGCTAACTCCAACTTTTTCCTTTTTTTATATTTCAAAAGGCAATGGGACATTATTTTGGAAAGCATGCACAAAATATGTAAAGCTTTCGGTCAAATATAGCTTTTATTCCTCAGCTTACCTGACTCAAGGAAAGAGTTTAGAAACTGGAAGATAGCTTTCTTGTCTGCATTCTGCAGACTGGGCATGGCAACATTAGTTTACCTGAGACCCTGTAGAGTGTGCATGTTTCTCCATTGTGTGTGTTGCACTAAGAAATACCTCTGCTTTACCATTTTGCTAAGTCCAAAAGAGCACTTCAAAATATTTTGGCATGGAGGGATTATAGCCACGCCCAAGCTATTCTTACTACAGTCCATGATCCGTACTATGGTTCCAGTAACCATAGTACAGATAATGTACTTCTGGGATCCTCTACCACTGGGTATTTCTATATGAGGGAAGTTTATTTTGAAATTCATGTGTAGTGTATATCTATGTAAAACTTACATTTAAAAGCCAGGAAATTCAGTTCTTCAAAATACTTCTGGTTTATGAATATGGGATATTGTGCTTCTGTATCCATGATTCAAAACACCAGGAAATGGCCCAATATTGCCGCACAATATCATGCCCACGTTACCAATAGGAAAAAGGATGCCAACATTTATAAACCAAAGAGCAGCACTAATGGCAGAAGTCAAGATGGTCCACAGGGTACCCTCTTGTGCTCACTACAATTCACACTTGTTGAAAACACTCATGATTGCTGTTTGGGTGAGAGGCAGTTAACTGATGGGGGGAAAAGGCATCAGCTTCTGGGATTTTCCCTTCCTTTTTAGGAATGGTGGGAATAGAACATTCAGTCAAGAGGCAGGGCTCTCTTTGAATTTCATAAGATGGAAATAACAATTGGTTCATGCTAGATAGATAGATAATCACCCCTGCCCTGAAAAGTCCCCCCAAGTGACTTGAACTACAGACAACATGAAAGTTTGTAAACAAAACTCAAAACAGTTTGTGTGCCTTTGATCTCAAGTGATAAGAAAATGCAAACAAAAAGCTTTAAACTGCTTCTGACTCATCATAACTCCTTAGACCTGAAGCGTTCCTCCTGAAATGTTGCAGTTTTCTTGCCTAAGGAGATAGGTTTACGGCACATAATTGCAAAATGAAAATAACAGTAAACTTTCGAATTTCAATTTGCAAAATCCACCCGAAATTCATGGATGTGAAATGGCAACATTTAAAAATCCATATATTGAGTAAGAATTACGCTTGAAGCACCAGCTCAGTGCTAGCATCAATTTGTTTTTTTTTTAAAAAAAGGAGCAAGTGAGAGAACTTGCATACAGGCACAGAATATGATCCAACCACATATCAATGATTTCCATGGGGAAAGCCAAAAAAAAAGTTATTTTCACATGAAATAAGGATAAGAGGGGACAAGGCAGCAATGGTAGCATGGTTGTGAGGATTGGTGAGGACAGTGGTGGTGCTTCTCCCTCTGAGCTCTCTCTCTCTGTGTGTGTGTGTGTGTGTGTGTGTGTGTGTGTGTGTGTGTGTGTGTGTGAGAGAGAGAGAGAGAGAGAGAGAGAGAGAGAGAGAGAGAAAGAGAGAAAGAGAGAACAGCTCAGGCTCAGCTACAAGAGGTTAAATCAGCTTATATGAGTAGGAAATGCTTCTGCCTGGGACTTCAAGCAGCAGCTTCTGTGAGTCACACATGAAAAATCCTGAGCTGCACAAAGTCATGTCACACACACACCCCAAGAGTTTTCCTATTTTCATCAGCAATCAAATGCTAAGTGCTTGTTGGAAGAACATTGTTCTAATTATCTGGCTGTACATTCCTCTTTGGGCTGTGTACGAATGTAGCCATTTTCATGGGAAGAACCTCAAGAAGCCAAAGACCTCCGAACAAAGTATGTGACTGAGTACTTTTAAAAATAACTTGCCATGCTCTGCATTAGAAGTGAAAACATCTTAACTCTGGTATCATTGTTGTTGTTGTTGTTATATTTTTTTGTGCCCCATTCCCCCGATCTCCTGCCTGAGGTGGCTGCCCTAATCTGCCTAATTGGGGGGCCAGCCCCATGGTGGGAAATGCTGGGTAGCAGGCTAAGGATGGAATACCTTCCTGTCTTCCATCAACAATCTGAGAAGACTTATTTTCATGCACAGGCTTTTCTGCCAAAAGGCAAGATTCTTTCATTATGCCAGTCAGCCACCGAGGAGGAGGAAGGGAAATCCTTAGTGGATTTCTCCTTGGCGCTCTGAAGATCAAACGAAGAAAGTCACTGGTCATGAATAATCTATTCTTTGTAAGTAAAAGTTGATTGGAATGTTTCTGCTTTTCGCAGTGCTCTTAACCCTCTCCTCCTCCAGCCACCGTCCTCTCCCCTGCAAGGAACCTTATCTAGAGGGGTGGGGTAAAAGTGAATAAATAAAATAAATAATAAATTAATATTACAAGAAACTGCAAGGTTCCCTCCTTTAAACCTCTAAGCTGCCACAAACAGCATGTATTGTAAGTCTACATACATCTTTTCTCTTGGCTTTCTTATTTATCATCCATTGAGTGCTGTCAAGGTAGGCTTTGTGGGCAGAATGCTGGGGTCCCCATGCAACTGAATGGAGGGGGAAAATCCTTACACAACAGGCCATGCTACAAAGAAAGTGAAGGGTTGCCTGTTGCCAGAAGTCCAGAGTCTAAAATTGGCTGACTGCAGGCCTGGGTGTTACCCGACATGGACTTGATCAGTCCACAGTGAGATTCCTGCCAATATATATATATATATATATATATATATATATATATATATCTTGTTAGCTGCTATTGGTAGAGCCTGGCCTTGGGACCAAGTAGGGGGTTCAGTCTAAAATTACAGGGAAAGACTCTGATCTCTTGCCTGGACAAGTACTGGAAACGGGTTGCTTCTCCTTCCGATCGCTAGACCTCCACTGTGTGATATAATCTCTATTCATTTTCTTTACTTTGTTTACTTTACCTTTATTTTGCCTGGTAACCTGCATTTTCCTGGCAGATCTAAACACAAATCATTAAAACAGCACACACACAAAAAGCAAACAGAAATCCTAAAGCAAGTTTAAAGAAGCCACAGAATAAAACATTTGACAGAGGACAGCAGTAGCGTAAAAGCTCTGGAAAATGTTAGCATGGCTTAAAAACACAATAATGCCCTAAAACCCAAAATGGCCTGGCAGAGGGAGGAGATCACAGTGTAGCCACTGTGTGAGCCTTTTTGGAGAAGGCATTCCACCATCACCTGCCACCACTAAGGAACACCTGCTGGCTGCTGACATCAATATTTCTGCTCCATTTCAACCTCTGACACATGTAGGATGGTCATCTGCCGCAAATCTCATCCATTCAGGATAACCAAGAAAGGATTTGGGCTTGCCACACCAAAGCCATTTTTACTCTAGGCTCCACTATAAGCCAAAATCAAAATTAAAAAAAAAAAACCCCACATCATTCCGACAACTCAAATAACATCTAAGCCATCTGATCTACAGCCTAACAGCTTCAACCCCCCCCCCAGCATGAATCAGCACAAGTTGTGCTCATTAACAGCTTCTAAAACAAGTAAAGTGACTCCATGTGCATCTGAGCATGTGGAAAAACTACATGGGGGTTTTACAACTGCCAGAATCCCCTAGTCAAGCACAACCTAGTGTCCATACAGGCTGGGGGTATTCTGGGCATTGTAGTCAGAAAGTATAATTATTCCACTCTTTACCTCTGTGCTGAATAAGAGGCATTGCCAGATCACAGAGACCCAGACAAGCTTTTGTCTTTGCCAGCAACTTCTCCCCATCAAATTTGGATTGTCTCCATTTCAGCCCTCCATGTTGGTGGGTCCTGGTACAACAAACGGCGTTTTCTTTCTGTTCTTTGATGGTCTCGTTGATGTACCAGATGTCGCTTTTTCAGGCATTGAGAAAACAGCTAATACAAAAACACAGGCAGGTCTAGCTCCACCTCCTGCTTGTCACTGTCTCTCTGTGAAGAACTACTCTCCACAGAGGAAATGGGCCGCCGTCTGCCACACATGAAGCTTCTCCATGCAACCTGAAATCCTGGTGTTCAGGATCCCTAATCAGGCAGAGAGACGGGGGGCATCTAAGCAAAAGATTTCCACTTCAGTTAGTCCTTCTTGTGGTGGAGAAAGAAGATACAGAGGTGGGCCTATATCCTTCTCCTTGAACATGCCTTCAGAATAACCCTCCCCCTTTTAAAAAGCAACCAGATAAGGCTATTGCCTTGAACAGTCTTGTCCTCACCTGCTGCCCTCCAGATGCTGCCTAGGAATCATGGGAGTTGTCTTCTGAAACATCTGGCAGGCACCCAATTCAGGAAGCCTTTGTTTGAGGCTTTAAACTGGGATGATGAAGAGATGACTTCCCAGCTGCTGCACCGCCCCTCGCCATCCATCCCTCCTGGTTGTTGCAGTCCAGCAGCATACAGTGGGGCTGTATTCTCCCTCGACTTAACCCTTTAAGTTGTGATGCTCCGTTGGCATGATATAGAAGCAGCCAGGAGTTGCCTGTTCTGTTACCTGGCTTCAGAGCACAACAATATATTTTTTTCTCCCCTTAAATATACAGTGTTTCTCTATTCTCATCTCCTGTCACTTAACACGTTGGGCTTCAAAGACACCTTTTCAGTTGGGAGTGGGAAAATTGCTTAGCTTTTATTTCACTTTTAGACAGTGGTGCCAACATTTTAAAATTAGCTCTGCATCCTTTACTAACCCCTACTGAAAACTGTTTATCAGCTAAAATTTAACAGAGAAGCTGTAGCTAGTTGGTGAATGGGGATGATGGCTTCATTTTTATTTTTATTTACATCTGACCCCATATGCCTGTGGGGCAGTGGAGTGGGGAGAAGACGTTGCTGTTTCCTATATGTGTTTACAACAACTGTCAGAATAAATTATTCTTTGGGGGAAAATGTGTTTCTTATGCCGATAGCTCTGTCCAAGGTACTTGTTCAAAGTAGAGGATAACAGACCAGAGAATTAGATTTCCCTTATTTTACAACAAATTTGAGACACAATTTTAAAGGCTGTTGCTGGCCAAGTTACTTTATTCCCCCCCTGAGGATCATGTTAATGATAGAGAAGGCATTTAAAAAACACTTCAATTGTTCTTGACCTCCTACCAAAGGCATAAAAGGGTTGTGTTTCTTTTAACACCACGTGAGCTCTGCAAGTTAGCAGCATGAAAAATGTTGACTGCTTTCCAACTAAATGATATAACCTTCCCTGGAAAGGAGGCAAGATGTGCTGTTTTTTTTAATAAATGCACTTTAAAGATGAAATTGAGAAGAGAAAAATTGGTCCCTTTTAGTCTCCAGTAAGAAAAGGAGTAATGAAAAATTGAACTAGAAGTTTTAGAGCCAAAGTCATCTGTTCTTGTTTCTGTTTTTTTCCCCCTTGGCAGTGGTTATGGTGCTAGATTAGTATATGGTGCCACAAAGATACCCAGACATTGAAATGTTATAATACAAGGACTGTGATCCAAAGAAAAGCTAAACAATTTATCTCAGGCAGATGAATTGCAATATTATTCTTGAAAAAACTTCTGAAAACAAATGTACTCTGGACCAGTGGAAACATTTAGACAATAGAAAGGGATGGATTGAGCCTGTATCAAGTTCAGTCTCAACTTACTGAAATTAAAGGGCCTTCAACTATTCGTTACTTTTTTCATGGCCATTGGTTTCACTGGTCCTCGTTTAAATAAGACTAAATCTGGATCCAGCCCTCTGCTAGAGGAACAGTCCATATCTCTGTGGACCGCAAAAGTGAAGAACATGTTGTTCTCCGGATGTTGTCCCCTAATAACTACCCAGTATAGCCAAAGGTCAGAAATGATGGGAGTTGCACTCCAGTGTTATTAAGAGGGCTGCAAGTTGCCCACACCTAGCATAGATGATATACTTTCTGCAGAGAATAGGAAATGTTTAATTATTGTCATCTCCTGGGCTGGAGATCAAGGTAGTCGACTGTATACCAAGAATTCAGGTAGAAGTAGTCAGCAGGTTCTCCATAAGACCAAAGAAGGAGTTTCTTGCTTCAGCAGTCTACTTGTAGAGAAACAGGCACACAAACTTATTTACGTGTGCCTGACTATGTGTATACATCTTATATGTACTAATGGCAAATATCATACCTGAAAACATATCCCCAAATGGACATGGTAGCTCAACAGCCAACCAGTAGCAAGCAAAGGCAAGTTCTAGTTCAAGGAGGAGGAGGGAGGGAACCACCTGTAGTTTGTTTGGAAAAAACTACTAATGGTAGCAACAATACAGCAGACAACATATACAGTGGACCCTCTACTTACGGAATTAATCCGTATTGGAATGGTGGCTGCAAGTCGAAAAGTCTGTAGGTCGAATCTCCATTGACATACAATGCATTGAAAACCTATTAATCCCATAACCAGAGGTTTTTATTCTATTTTTGTTCCATTTTGTTTTTTTTTCTGGTCTGTAGGTCGATTCTCCGGCTGCAAGTCGAATCTAAATTTTGCAGCCAGAGAAGTCTGTAACTCGAAAAGTCTGTAAGTCGAGCCGTCTGTAAGTCGAGGGTCCACTGTACTTCATTTGTGTCTAATAACTGAAAATAAATCTGCATGCTTTTCTGGGAGAAACTGATTTCCTCAGGATAGAATCCAGTCTTTAAGTCCCGGAAGACATTTATCTCCCCCAACCCACCCCACAGCATTAATAAGCAGTTCACATTTTTATTTGCTTCTCTTTGTCATCCTTGGTGCAAAGAGAATAGGCTTTTCATCAGACTAAAAAAAAAATAGTATCTGAGAATAACACTAATTCTTTCTCCTAAAGTACTGGAAAGTTTTCAGAGCCATCATTCATTTATCTATATCTCATTTTTGTTTAACCATATGTTTTTCAGAATGAAAGACCCAAAACCTTTGCTTCAAGGGGACAGGCAATTGGTCCCTTCCAACTCTCATCACCCAGAGATTTAGTTTAGGTCAACCCATTTTTTTAAAAAAAAATACATTGTATTTTACTCCAAAAACAAAAAACAAAAAAAACACAGAACTACTACCACCACTACAGTAAGCAGGGATCATAATCACATATACACTTCTCCCTTCAACAACTCTGGGATTAGGGGCACTGGACCCCCATGTAGTTCAAAATGTAAGAATAACTCCTATGCCCCCCAAAATGTAACTACAAAGTATAAACACTTCACACACACACACACACACACACACACACGTATACATATACAACAGTTCTCTCTATCTAGGTTCTCTTCTATAACATTGACAATCCTTTTTGTACAGTTCTGGGTAAATGAGCCTTGAAGGTCCTTATGACCCCCTGATCTAGAGGCTGAATTAGAGATGTTGTCTTTGGGGGCATGTAGACCACTTTGACACCTTCAGTGTTGAAATCATGGATTTCTGGGTGGCCAGTGGCACTAGATTTACTGAATAGTAATTTATTGCATAGTTACTTATTTATTGAAAAAGATCCATGTGTATCCAAAACCATGCTGTTCAGATCCATGCAGTTCAAGGGAGAAGTGTACATTGAACCTCATGTCAGTGCGCTGATCACATTTACCTAACCAGAAGAGTATTGCTTTAGGATTTTTTTTTATTTTTTAAAGGCATTTCAAGCTTTAGCAGTTGTAGAAACTTTTGAGGCAAAAACATCATTGCCTAATTGAGTGTCATTTCCATGTACATGCAGTCCTGGTGCTGCTGCTGCCCTAGCGTATTACTCAATGTACTTGAGAAAAGCTTAACTGATGAAGCTGAGCCTGTTTCTAGATGACTTGTGAACTCAATTTCCAAATAGAATTGCTTTGTTAGGCTGTTGCAGCAAAAATAAAGCATCTTGCACTTTAAAGGCTGACAGATTTATTATAACTTGAGCAGCACTTCTGAACTATAGTCCATTTAGGGTCTAGGGTTCTAGATTACGCAGAATTCTCTTCGTGCAGTACACACATGATGAGAGGTTAGTGACATCAAAGAGACGTTCAGCTGATTAGGACATTCCAATCTATCACAAGAAGTCTGAATTATGATGGTTGCTTATGGTCCGACATGTGTTAATTGGTTCATTTTGTGTCAGGATGTTTGTGTTGTGACCAACGAGTTGTAGAAGGATTAGGGTTAGTAAAGAAATTATCACTGTCAGAATTATCTCTATGCAATTCCCCTCCAATCTCATCATCTACAAATCAGGAGTGGCTTATGGACCAGGAAGGAAGGCACCTCAACCCCCAACTTTCAGGAGGCACAGACACCCCCACCCCAATAATGGATGGCCCTTCCTACAAATGTGTAGTGAGTGTCTGAAACTTATAAATAGTTAAGCAGGTGGTGGCCTATAGATAGAAGGCTTCCCAAATATTTCTGTGGCAACTGCTACCTCACCATCCTCTCATTAGGCCAAAGAGCTATGCAAGCCTTGTTATGTGCCTTGAAGTAGGAACGGATGTACAGCAACCTTCGTTGTCATCGTTTAGTCGTGTCTGACTCTTCGTGACCCCATGGACCAGAGCACGCCAGGCCCTCCTATCTTCCACTGCTTCCCATATTTGTGTCAAATTCTCCATCTTTGGCTGCAGAGAATATAGTCAATCTTATAAGCAACCTTAACAGGGCTTTAAGGGTAAGTGAGGAGTTTAAGGAGTGATTTTACCACTTCCACAATGCCAAGGAATTTGGATGACTGATCAGGGATTTGAATCCAGGCCTCCTGAGTCCTGATCTGTGACTCTACTACACCACACTGGGTATCCACATAAGCCCAACGGCAGTTTTTAAAAGTGTGGATTAGGCACCCTTTTAAAACTGCAGCAGGGTTTGCATTGTGTGCAGCAACAAGAGTCATTGTGAATCTCACCCACTTTTCCTGAAGTGTGTTGTTTCAGAACAAGTGGACTTCTATTTACCTGAAATTCTGGAAAACTCTTCATGTATGTAATGGTGGGCAATAATCCAAAAAAGTTCTCCAGATAAATGTTCCTGAAGTCTTGCTTATGTTGGTGCTCAAATATATGCAAAAGTATAAGACCTAAGTCAGTTTTATAATAAAGGTGCTAGTCTTGAAGCTCTCCCAAGGCTCTTGGTTGCTCTTGGGAATGCAAACAGCTCGTTAAAAATACTGATGCAGTTCAGACTACCCTTGCTTCCCACCTGACCCAATGTGGAGGGTGGAGTAAATGTTCATGGCTTCTCCTCAAGGTTGGCAGCTGTTAATCTGGACAACAAGTCACAGAAGCCCACAGGCTAGGATTCAAGATATTTGAAGAGAGAGGGCCCTTGCCTTATATTAACTGCCACTGCAATTTTGCAAAGAAAGTTTTTATTTGCCCTCACATTCCAGACCAGTTTGCGAGTCACAGCTAGCCGTACAGCCCAGTTCCTGGAAAAAGAGTGCCCATCATTTTTGACCACCTTCAAGTAAGTGGCAGGGCTGAATGAGTGGTATAAACTGCAAGAGAACATTTTAGGGCAGAATGACCCATTTAACTGCTCTTTTAATACACAGGTCAGCATGGCTGAAAGCTACCAGACGGAGCCCAGCAGAATTGCTAATAGGAAAACACATCTAAATGCCCAGGCCAACCCTCAAGAAGAAGCTCATTCTAGTACATGTTGACCCAGAAGAAAGATGCCACTTCTGATTACCAGACATTCATAAGAGTTCATAAGAAATGCTACAAATACTTCTACAAGGAGCACCATACAGAGACAGAACCACCACATTCAGAACCGGGAAAGTTTACAAAAAACAAACAAACCAAAAACAAACCCTGTATAAACTGTCTTTCTCTCCATCTGTCTCTCTTCCCCTGCCCCCAGAAAAGAGTTAGGGCCATTTATTTAGAATTTTGCTTGCTATAGTTGGCTTCATCCTGTGAGTGAATTTCTGGACATAAACATGTGTTTTGTTAGAAAGTCTGATTTCTCAGACATGGAGGTCTGCTAGAATCACATCTCCAGGACCCTAGTACTGTATGATTCCAACTTGAATGGGGTGTTGCTGTTAACCAACTGTAGGGACCTGTAACTTATGATTTGGCCCCATGTTTGATTGAGGAGGAGGTTTCAGGAGGGACTTCTGCATCTGTTTTCTTACACGTCTGTCCTGTGGTCAATGCAAGACATAACAGTATTACTTGTTTGGCTTTCTGTTACTGGCTGGGTCTGCTCTTTTCCTAGTTTCCTTTCCTTTCCTTTCCTTATGAAGAATAAGTATAGGCCCATGTCCTCTGGCTTATTAACCTGAAGATTATTAATGAATGGAGGGCAGAGAGCGGTAGCTATCTCAGATGGAAGCTGTTTGAGGGGATTATGGGATATCTTTTCTCACACACCAAAATAATTCAGCAGGCAGCTTGATATTGGCGGGGGGGAGAGGATTCAAACTAGTGTTTTATTTAAGGCAGCAAAATATTTTGGGCTAGGTCCTGAGGTGGATATTGTTTTGTAAAAGGCTGCTCTTGTTCCCCTTCTGTCTTACGCTGCTATCAACTGTCTGTGGGCAGTTTAGCAGCTGAGAGTGTAAAGTCATGTTATGATTTATCCAGCACATCTGGTAAGCTTGCCTTCTGCGTCAGATGGTTCCTTGTGTACACAGGGCTCTTCCAGCTAAGGTACGAGGGTATGTATCTTCCTGTATAAAACACACAGTGTGTACTTACCACGGATCTCCTCTTTCTGATTATCTGTGTTCCTGCTTTCTCTCCCTCCCACCCACCCACCCTCTCAGTGCTGGGTGAATGAGTCAGAAGTCCCCAAAGCTGAGCACTGCACTACCATGAAGGAGAATAATATACAGACTTCTCCTGCCTGTGCCAAGTCAGTGCTGCAATGAATCGATTCTGCCACACTCGGCTGCAATTCGTTAAACCTCCGTGACGATGTGTGGGTTAAGTCCACTGCTGCAGAAGCTCAGCAGCTGCTTGTTTGTGTCATCACCACGTGACTTAAGTCCTTGCAGCCACCAACACCTGATGTTATTTTCTTACCGGGAACCTCAGTGGCTCAAGACAAAATGGCTGCAACTACACCCTACTTCCTCCAAAATCTATCAATGGAGAGGAACCATGGCTTCATTAGTAGGCAGAAGCATGCCTTGCCTTTCCACTCCATTTTTATTCTGTTGTCCTCAGATGCAAAAGGCACTGAGAGTTTCCCAAGAAATCTATGCAGGTGTCTGTGGAAGCAGAACTGATGAGTGGGAGGAGCATTCTCTTTTTGTTCATAGATACAACATCCATCCATCCACCCCCCCCCTCTCTCCCTCTCTCTGTGTGTGTGAGAGAGAGGGGGGGGAGAGAGAATTCTAATATAATCTTAAATTTCCTTAGAAAACTCTCCCACCCCACCCTGATATGCTTAAAACAAGGCACATGACCTTAAGTTTTACTTCAAACCAGAGTCTTGGAAAGTTACTTTCAGGAAGGAAGATATCTGCCCCCCCCCCCGGGGGGGAATGGTCCTTGCAACTGACTACAAAGCTTCTTCTTCTACCTGGCCTGGCTCCAGAAAGATGAAAGTTTGCACTAACCAGGAATCCTGTCCATCATTAGACTTCAGACTAGGTTTTTCTAGAACACATGTCATGAATTTTTAGTTCAGGATAGACCCACGTGAGCCCCACAAAGGTACTTTTAGGAAGAATGGGTATAATGACATGTGGAAGCTATTCATAAATGAGCAGTTGGGTATTTTATAGAATCATAGAATAATGGAGTTAGCCTATAAGGCCATCACATCCAACTCCCTGCTCAATGCAAAATAAAAATCAAAGTATATCTGACATACTGTATGGTTGCCTAAATTTCTTTTGAATGCCTCCAGCATTGGAACACTCACCGCCTCCCGAGGCCATTGGTTCTGTTGTTGTACTGCTCTGACAGGGGATTTCTCCTGATATTCAACTGAAATCTGGCTTCCTGTAACTTGAACCCATTATTCTGTCTTGTTCTCTGGGATCCAGATTGCTGTTGAGTTATAGATGGCTTCAAGATGTATTAGCTTGAAAGTAACTTTCCAGCCTCTGCTTCAGGCAAAAATATTGTTATACATCATTCCCCTGCTTCTGGCTGCCTAACCAGTGGAGGAAGCATCATTCTGGGGCAATACTACAGGGTCCTGTTGCCTTCATACGAGAGTGCCCTGGAGACAAATAACATTTCTGTGAGGTTTGTTTTATGTACAACTCAGCACGCAGAGCAGACTGAAGGAAAAGAAGGGAAAACAGCCTGCATCAGCTTTCCCAATAGAAACAGCCAGATGCCTTCTATAGTTTTACCTCAACTAATGAAATCCTTCTACTCTAGCACAAAACAGCTTCTTTGCTGTCAATCTTCTCCCTTCCCTTTCAAGTTGATGAATATCATCATTTTCAAACTCTGATGAATATCCCATTCCAGGAACTCAAGAGAGATCCTCACCTATCAAGAGAGCATCATCTGTCATTAGTTCTCACTGAAAAAACAATAGATGACCTTGCTGGGCTATTCAAGTAGCAGTCTGTCTAAACAAAAAAAAGATTGGTTGGCAGCCTTGGAAATATAGGTGATTAAAAACTAGACTGTCCCAGCACAGTTTTATTTTTGTCATTTTCTGATGTCAAATGTATACGACCCATTGTTAATTGAATGGAATCATTTCTTCTGTTTTTAATGTCATCTATTTAACAATCCAGAATAGATTGAGGAAAAGCCTACTAGTACTGATAAGTGCTTGCACCGAGCACTTAAAAATTATATTTATAGTAGAACTGCTGGATAGCTCAGTCATTTAGGCATCTGGGAGTTCAATTCCCCACTGTGCCTCTTTGACAAAGGCTGGACTTGATGATCCATCAGGTCCCTTCCAGCTCTGCAGTTCTAAAATTATTCTAAAGTATAAAAATTATATGTGACTACTAAGATATGTGGCCATGTGATCTAGAAAAATAGGGAAATCACCTACCGGAAAACATTTTATGAGTTAATTGCACCCAAAACAGAGGAATGATGAACTATAAGACTGTTGACTTGGATTATCCAGGATGGATTTTTTTCAAATACTGTAGCTTTGTAAAAACAAACAAACAAAACCATGTATTTATACGAGCACTAAGCAAAGTCAGGCACGGCCATCAATTGCCTTGTCTGTTTCCTTGGAAGTATAATTAAAATATTACAAACCTGTAGCTCTCCAGATGTTGCTGAATGAGTTTCCATCATGCATAACCCCTAGGGTAGGAGGCTGTAGATGCAACTGAATAAGTCAATATTCTTCAAGATCTAAAAAGTCCATTGCCTGTCTCTGCCCCACCAACACATATCACCTATCAAGAGTTCAGCATATATTTTGGATGCCTCTGTCCACATTCTGCAGAGCAGTTCCCTGCAGTTCCTTCTACAGATTTTTGGAAGACCATGTGCTATGGCTTGCTGCCGAACATCTGTACCCAGCTAGCTTTAAAAGCCTGCAAAGCCATCTACCCAAAGTGGTGTCATCTAAGCAGCTTGGGGCATGGACAGTTAGACAGGCCTATCTCAGCCAAAAGAGGTTAAAAAGAAACTCCTAATGCAGAAGGGTTGGCTTCCCATAGTTTGCACTAAGTGGAATCATACACAGTGGTTCAGGGCCAGTGTCTTGTTGGGAAAAGGCTGAGCATTTCTGCTGGATGGGGGAGAAGGCAGTCTTGATGGGTTCCCTCTCTCCCTGCAGTCTCCTAATCCCCATATATCTCATGTGCTCTTGAGGGTACGGTGACCCCCCCCCCAAAATAATGAAGGTCCTGGCACTGGGTGTTACAGAGGTAAGGGGCATAGGCCAAGATGGCCTTCCTACCCCACTCCATTTTTGACAACAGCAATATGTGGGATGGAACCTTGAAACTTTGAAATTATACTGTCTGTAATATGGACCAGAAGTTTTGAAGCTCTTCTGTATTAAAACACATTTATATATGAATACGAACATTTGTCTGAAGACAGTTTCCGTGGTTATGTGGCCAGTGCGGCTAGTCACAGAACGCTGTGACCTTCCCACCAAGGTGGTCCCTATTTATCTACTCGCATTTACATGCTTTCGAACTGCTAGGTTGGCAGGAGCTGGGAAAAGCAACGGGAGCTCACTCCATCACGTGGGTTTGAACTGCTGGTCTTTTGACCTAGCAGCCCAGAGGCTTTGCAGTTTAACCTGCCGCGCCACCACATCCCTGCAGCACCCATGCATACAAATCCCCAGTCCTCTTAGGGAAAGGACTGCAAAATCTCCAGGAAGGCTGTGATTGTTCTGCCTGAATTACCTCCCAGAAGATTTTTTTAATGGGAATATGTGAGAATCCGCTCTTTATCAAACTGACAGAAAAGAGGTTGATTTCTAAATCCTAAATGACCAATTATATTTTTCATGGTCTAGAATCCACAGGATAAAGTTGCCACAGCAAGGAGGAAGAGAATGTGGCAGCCATGCTGAACGAGGTTTATTTTTTAAGGATTAGGATAACTGCAGAGATAAGGAAGATTTGAGGGGGGGGTTGGAACTACATTCCCCAGAATCCCACAGCCAGCATAGTTACTGATCATGCTGGCTGTGGACTTCTGGGAGATGTAGTCAATCAATGAATGCTTCCCACTGCTGGGTAGCTCCGGCTTCAGGAATTCACAAGCATTGCTCCCCATGTGGTGGAAGAGACAGCTTTGCAGTCCACAGAGATTGTTATCCACCCTCTAAGCTTGCCTGCTGCACCCAGGCATGATGGGGAATTATGTCCTGTCACTAGTGTTGAAGTAAAATTCACCTACCAGTCCAGCTGGCTTCTCTACATGGTGGGGGCGGGGGTGGAGAAGGTATTGTTTTCTCTTTGACCTAAGGCAGCAAAAGATCTTGGACTCACCCTGTTGCTTCCTGTTGCCTCTCCAGACCATGACCATGGCATCTGCAGCTGTTAAGGAAAGGAGGGGAAGGCCAGGGATGAGGGAGTTTGCCATTGGCCATGAAACAAGGCTAGGGCCATTCTGCAGCCTGCCTCTGTAGTAGGTGGGAGGGGAAGTGTTCTCTAGGACAATGCAAAAGTGATTATTTTATGCATGAGACCCCAGAGTCAAAATATGGAAAGAATACCAACCTGGATAGGCATTATGGTGGCCAGATATAAAGTACCATTTTATATTATTAGCTATTCTACCTCTGCTTCCCCACCTCCACCCCTTGATCCCACTGCCGTTCTTATCTTGGCGAGCCTGGTGCCTTCGACAGAAACCTAAAACAATGGGGCTGTTTGCACAATTTTGTCAGCACAGCCCATATTTATTCAGCACAGGACAACACATTTTGGGGCCTTTCTTCCAGCCAACGCCAACGCACACATACACATTCTGAAATGTGAAGGAAGCTTTTTGTGACCATGGTATCTTTGCTTTATTTTCAGTTCTCCTTTCTTTTCTTTTTTCCCCCATCGCTTTTCTTTCTGTACTGCGTTGCTGCTCTGCATTCTGTCTCTTCTTCATCGCCCCTGCCAAGGCTGGCTCTTTCTCCTGAAGGAAAAATTTCTCACTGTGATATTTTGAGCATCTCTAGGTGCAATCGTCATGCTCCAGATTTGTATTCAACTCCATTTTCTTGGCATCCATTTATTGATGTGAAACCCCTCCCAAAAGGCGCCCGTTCAGAATATATCTCAGCAAACTGTCTTAACGACAAGCCCTTCCTTCTTATTTCTCTTTGGTAAATAAATGTTTGTTTGAGGCATGACTGGCTTACAAGCTGTGTTAACCCTCTACTGTAAATGAGGCCTCAGAGCTCAAGTGTGTTTGTTGCATTGGGTGCCAGATTTCTGGATCTTTAAGATGACCTGACTCAGAAATCAAGATGTCAAGGCATATCATAGCTAGTGCAAAATAGTGCAAGATATGAGAAGCCTTATTCTCTCACACACATACACACATTCACACTCACCACCCACCCACACCCACCAAGTAGCCAGCCAAACCAACAAAAAAGACTGGAGGGCAACAACACCCTCTCAGTTGTGTTCCTTGTTAAATTGTGTTCCACAACATCTTTGTATCTCTATCACTTGCCTGTCTCTGATAATGAAGTTAATATATAGCCATCATGACAAGTAGGTTTTAATAGATCTGTCCTCCAGCATTTGCCTCATCCCCATTAAAGAGAGCCAAATTATTCTTCAGTGTGACATCTTGGGATAGTAAATGTTGCTGTTTCATTACTATCTTGGTGACTGACCACTGCTCCTCACCCTTCGGTTCTTCACGTGTCTCAGAAGCTTCTGTCCATACAGCCAAAGGCCAGGGATTCTGAGACACGAGGACCAAAATATCTGGAGGCCCAACATTTAAAATTCCTTCCTCGTGCATAAAGACCCCTGAACCTAACTTGTTGTGTGGGGGGAAATCCTTGCAATGTTTCAGACCTCCTCCCTGTCACCTTAGGCTGCCATTCCCTGACACATATCTAGAATGCCACCCTTGAAAACTGTCTCTATGAACATGAATAAGGAGAGAGAAGGGACAGAGGCACACACAAATTATCTTCAAAGGGTTTTACAAATTTGTCTTCTCATGCAACTAGCCTTGCTGTCCATTATTTTGGCAACTGAAGCAAAAAATCTCACAAACAGGTCTTCCCTTCCCTGCCAATAAGTTCAAATTAATAACAAAATAAAAAAGAAAGAAAGAAAGAAACAACAATAACCATTTGCTGCCCTATCCTGACACCTAACAGGAGGAGGTGGCTGCCTCCTTCTGCCTATAGGTAAGGCTGTCCCGTTCAATAGAGTTGAGAAAGAAGGAGGAACGCCGCCTCACAGGCACAAGCATCCTCTTCAAAGGCTATTATTCTAAAAAGTCTTCACACAAAACTGTAAATGAAGAACACTCTTCAATGCTGGAGTTTCATAACATGATTTCAAAGCCAGAATGAACCAGCCTCAGGCACGTTACTCTTTCTTTAGCAGAGAAAATATAGCAGTAAAAGAGACTGTAGCCGGTCAGGAATACAGTACTGTATATGATGCACTTACTTTAGGACAAAGGAAGAGAGTGCAGGCTCACTGTAGCTCAGATGATTACACTCAAGACAACTCCCTCAGTCCAGGCCAAGGATAAAATAAGCTAAGTGGTGGCGGAGGGATGGCTTGGATGCCTTCAGATCCTCAAGGAAAATATTTCCGAGAAGAGTGAAAAGGAAGGGTTGCTGTACGGGCTTCCAGCACTGCCTACCAGTGTAGGAGAAAACATACAAACAACCTCATGGGCTGCGTGCGCTACAGTGATTCAGAATGAAATGGTGGATAAGCACTCAGTCCCTGAGCAGTGGGCAGACGTGCACATGAGGAACCAAAGGGTTTTGTATCTCTCTTTGCCAGTGCCACTGTCCATGGGGGCCAAGAGCTTCATGCTTTGTTTTCAGCCGCATAGTCTAGAGGAGGCCTGGGAAATTCTGCTTCTGGGGACTACAGCTCCCAGATTCCCCAAGCAGTATGGCCAGGGGCTTTAGGCTGTCTTCCGGGTCAAAGATGGCCTGCTTCTGAAGAGCAGTCGGCAGGACCACAATAGGTGAAGTGGTCATTTTCATGTTCTCCTCAGTGTTTTCCAGAGGCCTCTGTTGGGCTCCTACAGGTATTGTATGACAGTGAACAAAAGGAAGCTTAAGTCAGGCAAAAGAGAGGTGATGCTGACTGGCTGAGATTATTCTTCCTCTGAAAACACAGAGGCATCGCCTCTGGATTCATCTCTGAGCCTGGGTGCTCTGGTCTTGGCAGTGGCTAGAAGCGTGTTTGCACCCATTTCTTGAAAAGTCTAACTTGGCTACAGTGACTCGTGCCTTGGTTGCCTTCCATTTAGATTATTGCAAAGGGCTCTGTGTGGGGCTACCTCTGAAGATAGTTTGGCAACTTCAACCAGTGTAAAATGGTGCAACCAGACTGTTGGCTGGTGATTGGTTAATGAGATCATTTCTCTCTCTCTCTCTCTCTCTCTCTCTCTCTCACACACACACACACACACACACACACACACACACACACACACACACACACACACACACACACACACATTACAACAGCTTCACTGCTACTTCATTTCCAGGCCCTATTGAAAATGTTGGTCATGATGACCTTTAAAACCCTTTATAGCTCTTGTCCAGGCTATCTGAAAGACTGTATCTCATGGTATGAGCCTCAGGGGACTGGATTCTCTTGGTCCAACCACTTTCACGACCATGTCTAGTGGGGGCGCAAGAGAAGTCTTTTCTGTGGCTGCTTCCAGAATATGTAACCCCACTCCCTCGGGAGGTGCAGCTCACCCTTTCATTCTTCCTGCTGGCAGGTGAAAACTTTCCTCTTGAGAGAGGCTTTTGGGAAGGGAGCAAGCAAGTGAGATGAGAAAGTCTTTTAAAATCTGACTTGCATTTTTTCAATGATGTTTTTAAATATTTGAATATTATAATCTTAAATTTTAATTGGTATGCTTTTAATGTAGATTTTAAATATTGCTATACACCACCTTGCTTCCTCACTGAGGGAGAAAAAGTAGGATAAAAATTAAATTAAGGATACACTGGCATGCTAAATTGCTTTGATTCAGCTTTGCTGAAATTTGATTTGCAGCCTGTATTATGATTGAATTCATAATCAGTAATCATACATGGGCTATAGATTGATTTGGGAGTTCAGTGTTCACACTTGACGCAATCTGATTCACAATTCAGCCCAAAGCCACCTTATTTCCTTCCTTACTGTGGTCCCACCTCTGCTGATCCCTTTGTGGTTCACTGACAGGCTCCTTGATTTTGAGAAGGTTGGACTGTATTCCAGAAAAAGTGGCAGTGCTCCAAAATTCTTCTTAATGTGTATAGAAATACTTCATACCACAGTAATATCTTTTATTTTGTATGAGGTGTTTCTGTTTTGTTTGTAACTTAATTCTCATCTGGAGGTGATTTAGCACTAAACTAGTATATCAGTGCTTGTGGTAAGGTGGTAAGGTGATCTAGTGCTAATCTCATATATATAATAATAATAAAATTTTAGAAGATAATCAGGGAGAAATAATGCAGGGATGGGTATTCCTGTGGTCCTTAACATAATGCCCCAATGACCTATATTACCATAATGCCACCCAAAGACACACACACCCGTCTTTACAAGAATTAACCAACTGACCACATGGAGAAAAATCCATTTAAATCATTCCAATATGAAAACAATAGAAGCCCCCAGTAGCAAAGTAAAAAAGCTGCATTGAAACAAAAAGGGCTGGACTGATTCGAATAAGTCTTTGTATCATGTGACCAGTAAAAAAAATAATTTGAGCTCATCCATTTTATAAGTGGAGCAAATCCCACTGTATTTGACCCTCACAGCCTAAAACAAAGAAGAAGAAGGAGAAGCAGGGGCCAATTCATGAAGGGGATAATTGATCTGATGCAGGAGGCTCTTCTTATATTTTTAGGGTTGAACAAGATGCCTCAGAGAGTTCATTGTAAGAAGCAGCAATTCCTTAAAAGCTGTTGAACTCTAATCCTGACAGCTTTTCTGATTCTTCATCACATATTAATTAGTTTCTTTCAATTTGTGACCAGCACCAGGAATTGAACAGAAGTTTAGCTTGCACCCTGATTGCTCAGACATGGTGTTCAGAGAGGGTGGCATGGCTGAAACCACTAAAGGCACAAAAGAAACCCCACCCATTTGCTTCTAATGAGGTATTCACTATACCATCTGATTTGGGCTATTTTGATTCACATCATTCAGATTCCCACCCCCGCCCCATCTCGCAATTGGCTCCAAACAGCAAGTTCGTTCACACAGGATACAATCTAGAAAGTCTCCCAAGCATTCACAGTAGGTGGTAAGGCTCTCACATCTTGTTTCCTTTCTCCTTGAAAGATAACAGCACAGATCTAAAGATGATGAGAAAGTTCATCCAATAAAGGCTGCACTCCTTGCAGCCTCTCTTTTGGGCTTGGCTCCTTTAAATGCTGAGATTCTGCCCGCATCCCTGTTTTTCTTTTGTCTCCTGCTCCAACAGCCAGTCAGTGGAGCCATTCACAGCACATTCTCTGAGCATAAGATCTATGATATAACAGGTCAGATCCCTGCAGGCTTGAATTGACAAGGAGGAGGAGGCAAGCAAGAGAAAGGGACAAGCTGTTGAAGTAGTGCCGGCGTTCAGGCAGATCTCAGCTCTCTTAGGGCACAGGAAGGAAGGGGCAGCAAAAAAAAGGGGGGGGGACTAGGGAAGCAAAGCCAGCTGCCAATGTTGGGGCCACATTTGGAAGGGTAAATTTGTGTCATGAATTAGTCACAGAGCTTGGCAAGCTGCTTTGGGGGAAGAATGTGTGTCATAGCAGGCTAGAATCCGGAGCATCGTCGTATCGCTGTTCAGTCATGAATAGCTTTGTCAACTGCTGGATAGCTCAGTGGGATCCCACTGTGCCTCCTTGACACGGGCTGGACTTGATGATCCATAGGGTCACTTCCAGCTGTGCAGTTCTAAGATGATGCCGATGCTATTGATGATGATGTCATTACATTCATTGTTCTCATCTCAAAAATAACCTTTCTGGTTTGCCATCCCTGTATCAGGGCAAGAGATGGAGATGAAAAACTGTGATTATAACTAGAGGCTGGATGCATTCCTCTGGAAGTTTTAATGTACAGTAGCTGTTTGATCATTGCCTCGTGGCGCAGTGGTTAAACCGCTGTACTGCAGCCAAAACTGTACTCATGACCTGGGGTTCAATTCCCAGGTAGCCGGCTCAAGGCTGACTCAGCCTTCTATCCTTCCGAGGTCGGTAAAATGAGTACCCAGCTTGCTGGGGGGGGGGCAATGTGTAGCCTGCATAACTAACTTGTAAACCGCCCAGAGAGTGCTTGAAGTGCTATGCGGCCATATATAAGCAGCACGCTTTGCTTTGCTTTATTTTTTATAAATGTTTTTGCATCTATGTCAAGTCATGTGTCCTGCGGTTCGTCATTGGTTAAAGTTTCAGCCTTTTAAAAGTAATTTCCTAGAATTCGAAGGTTTCAGCTTGAGTATTATCTTTGGAAAGAATTAAATTAATTATATTGTTCTGCAACATTGGGTAACAAGAATGTGGAATTGAAGAAGGCAGGATACATGTGCCTTGATTGCTCTGTATTTTTCTCACTCAAATTCAGCATCATTTTTTATCTGGAGGTTCACTTTCCAATGTGTTGTGACCCAGAGGTTGTAAAGTGTCATGAATTGCTTACCACTGTGCAATTATCTTGATTCAGAAAGATTTCTTCAGAGCATATGGGCATAAAAGAACATTATCACAATAGCTGCATTCCTACCATCTGTTTAACCTTTCGGTGCATAAACATTCCCCTTCACTTGCTAAATCAATTATGTCAAGTTTAACTGCACATAGTTGTTGGGCTCTAGAAAGAAAATGTTTAAACAGTCTTAAGACTACAAAGCCCATGTCACTGTGTGACTGTAAGTGCAAGTAGCTACGAAGCTTTTGCATATGTGAAGGCCTAAAGACTCGGCTGTATCGGCCTAATCCACACAAGTGAAAACTTCTGATGTTTTAAAAGTAAAGCAAACAATTTTGAAAAGAAAATTGAAATACAGTGGTGCCTCGCTAGACAGTTACCCCACATGACAGTTTTTTTCGCTAGACATTGGCTTTTTGTGATTGCTATAGCGATTCGCAAAACAGTGATTCGTATGGGGGAATTTCGCTGGACAATGTTTGGTCCCTGCTTTGCAAACCAATTTTCACTAGACGACAATTTTGACAGCTCCCTCCGTGCTCGCAAACAGGTGTTTTCGGGACCTAAACTTCGCAAGACAGCGATTTAAACAGCTGATCGGCGGTTCGCAAAGCGGCTTTCCTATGGCCGATCTTCGCTAGACAATGACGATTCTTTCCCATTGGAACACATTAAACAGGTTTCAATGCATTCCAATGGGGAAATGATTTTCGCTAGACAATGATTTCGCTAAACAGCAATTTCAGTGGAACAGATTATCATCATCTAGCGAGGCACCACTGTAATAAAAATCAGCCTGTATGATCTTAGATTAGAACATGTTGATTGTTTTTCTGTGAACAGTCCAGTTTTTCAGCATAGGCAAATTGGATTGGAAACCAAACCCCTATATTCATTTCTGGAAGGTGTTGCAGATGCAATTCACAGTTCAGCTAACAAGTGAGACAGGGGGTTTCAATGTGCGACGTCTTCTGATGAAGCTGAGAAGTGACTGTTACCTCAAAATCCTCTGTTTCTACCTGCTTTGTGGATGAGACTGCAATGGGATGAGTAATTTGGAGATCATATGCCGGCATAGGTAAGAACAACTGAAATGCAAAGGCTTGGTTACCTGCAGACATTAGAAATCAAAGGATCACCTTTTCATTGCTTTTGAGTGGAGGATCATCCCTAACAGAAAAAAAAAGCAATAGAAGCATCTTGTGTCACATTAACTACAAGCATGTTTTGTATAGCATAACCTATCATGGACTGTGGCTGGGTTGCAGCCTGCAAAAGGTTATGCCACATAAAAGGTGCCCATCTTTAAGGTAACACAAGATTACTTTTTACTCAGTGTTTCTTATTACTCTTGTGCAGTCTCAGTTGCCCTGAAAGAAGAGGTTTAAAAAAATTAAAAACCAATCCAGATGCTAATGTAACACTTTGGATGGCTTTCTTGGCAGCAAACATGTTCTTTTGCTGGCGTGTGGGAGAAATTTATTTCTGTTCTAGATTCCTACTCTGTGCCATGGAGGTGCAGAGAGAGAGAGAGAGAGAGAGAGAGAGAGAAGCCGTAGCAGCTATAATTCCCAAATAAGCGGCAGAACTGGTGCATTGCATGGCAGAGATCCCAGCAGAAGGAGGACGAAGCCAGGGAGGCAAAAACTAGCAACTGTCAAGAATGTGAGTGAGTTAGAAGATCTGCCATTCCAAAGAGAAATGGTCTCTGGTCTTTGAATACGAACTGGGTACTTTTGCCTCCAGTGTCTGCCTACAGGCTCATCTCTTCTGCATGCTAATAGAGCACAGGAAAAATGAAGTATCACAATGTCATGCTCAGCAAGCTTTATGACACTTTGATCCTGGCAAGACCTGACTTCGGGAGCAAGGTATGGCACAAGCAAAGGGATGTGGTGAGGAACTGGCTCAAAACAAAAAGCCGGAAAGCCCCTGACAACCCTCCCTTGCAAGCGGACTGTGTTGTCGCACTGCCAAATTGCATCAAATATACAAGCCTATTTTAAGTACTGCAAGTACCCAGAACACCAGCAAGAAAAACACAGAAATCTAGAATACATCATCAAGATCTTAATGGCAATGCAGAGCTGGGATGGGGGACATGTGGCTCTCCAGATATGGCTGAGCAGCAACTCCCATCATCCCTCAGTACTGTCTAGGATGGCTAGAAATTTCCATTTCACAGAGTGACTTTTTTGCATACTTATTGATCTTTGCCTTAATATTGCCTATTAATATTGCAAGATGCCTCCATGTTCATTGTTCATAGATTTACATATTGTCTTTTATTGATGTCAGTCACCCTTATATACTCATTGATTTCAACTTTCAGTATTGTTTGTAAGCTACCTTGGGTCCTTTTCAAGGAGAAAGGTAGGGTAAAAAGTAAGTAAGTAAGAAAGTGAGCGAGCGAACGAGCGAGCGAACGAACGAACGAACGAACGAACGAACGAACGAACGAACAAACAAACAAACAAACAAACAAACAAACAAACAAATAAATAAATAAATAAATAAATAAAAATAAATAAATAAATAGGATAGCTAAGGCTGATGAGAATTTCAGCAGAACAACATCCAAAAGGCAGAGCTTGTGACTGGCGGATCCTTGTAGTTCAAAAAAAAGTGATTTCCCCAAGCTTAATCTGAAGGGACACACCTCCCCCACTACTGCTGTGTGGTTTCGTGCTTGCACCTTTATGCTTATTAAGGCAGGAGAGGGAATTGTGTATTGCATGTTGTCCAAAATATCCTTGCCATCTGTTCAAGAGCTCATCTGCTGGAAATTCTGTTTCAGGGCCCGCTCAAGATTAGCTGCTGAGTACCAAAATTGGTCATTTCTTTACATCCCTAGTCCTGCTTTAATGGCTCAAAGATGCACTGGTTCCTGGCTACCATGGGCATTTGGCTGTTGGCAAGGTCATATCCTTTGGTGATCTAACATAGAGAAATGAGTCACAAAAAGAAGCATGAATTTGAGAGCCTATGAATTGTCCTAACATGTCCTTAAAGAATTGGATCTAGTTGACACAAGATTAGGAGAAAAAAATAATATAAAGAATGTCGATTTAGAGCAGATTAGAGTACTTGTCCATGGACCTCAGTATTGCCTGTTTAGACTGGTAGCAGATTCCCAGGGTCTTGGGCCAAAGTTTTTTCCCATCATTGTCACAGGACCAGGACCAAAACTTTTGCTAGCAAAGTCCCAGGATTTTCTGAATAGAAGGGATCACAGAATCATATACCACCTTGCTTGCTCTGAGTTAAATCGCAGTCCACACAGTAGTTAGGACAGAGGATTTTCCCCTGGAACAGTATATTGTTGCAAGCTGTCAATGCTATAATGCAAAGCATTCGAAGGTGGTTTGGTCTTGAAAGGCCAATTAAGAGCCATTAACTTTAATAATAATAATAATAATAATAATAATAATAATAATAATAATAATAATAATAATAATAATAATAATAATAATAATAATAATAATAATAATAATAATAATAATAATCCCAGTCATTATTTCTTGAGATGGACTGATTCAGTGGTCAGCATTTTCAGCATGTCCTGAGAGTTGCCTGGCTACAGGGACTGTCAGGCTAAGCACCTACACTTCCAAATTTACCACTACATCATCCGTGCGGTGAGTAGTTAAAATGTTGGCTTAGGACAGGGAGATACAGATCCTGGTTCCCATTCAGCTATGAAACTTATTGGGTTAAATCTCAGTCTATACTTGTTTGCATGATCTACCACACTGTTTTGAGGACCAAGTAAAAAAGAGAAGAGCCATGAACACCTTTCAAGCTCATTGGAGGAAAGTAAAATTTTTTTAATGCTTTTGATTGTATTGTTTGTTTGTATTTTATTGTTTTTATTTTCTGTTCTGTCAAATTGGGCTTTTAATTGTGCTGTTGCTGCGTTTGTTGTAAACCACCCAGAGTGGCCAGATGGGTGGTCAAACAAACAAGCAAAGCCAAGAATATAAATTTTACTAATAAAGTAAAAATAATTATGATTATTTGGTGAATTTAGACAAATCACCTGCTGTGTCTTTTCCCCTAGGACAATGGCAGACAGCTGCAGCCTTCTACCTTCGGTCTAAAGCAGCGGTTCCCAACCTTGGGTCTCCAGATATTCTTAGACTGAATCTCCAGAAGCCTCCACTGCTAACTGTGTTGGCCGGGATTTTTGGGAGCTGTAGTCTGAGAACATGTGGGGATCCAAGGTTGGGGACTGATGCAACTCATGATCTGCTGATTGTTAAAGCTACTTTTCCATTCCAAGGCCATGTCTGATTTCCCATCCCTGCTTTCCTCACATAGTAAAGTCATGTGCCCAGGTCCTGGCAATCCACAGAACTGCAAAGTCTCTTAAGGCAGTCTGAGAAATAAGGGACTGAGAAGGAGATCAAAACAGCTCAATACCTCCACTTCCATCTACATCTGTCAATGCTGGGCTCAGCCCCCTTAGTAATAGGGTGCCTAAGCCATGCTTCCTTGTCCCTTTAGCAGCTAGTTTGAGAAGCAAATAAGTAAGAACAGCTGCTCCTTCATCATTAATGTTATGACTGCCATAGGCTGGCACATGGGTAGGAGGTCTTCTAACTCTGAACAGAATCTGGAAATGTTCCATACTTTTGCTATCACTGTCTGATCTCATGGCTGCTGGCCATGCTGGCTGGCAGATTCTGAGAGATGTAATTCAGATAAGGAATTTTTCCATGGCTCCAGTTCTAAAAAATTACTATTCCAGCTCTTCTGGATCAGAAAGTTAACTTCATCCCATGTTTAAATTCAGGAACATTTGCCACTTAAAAAGATTCTTATATTTTATTTAATTACAAATGGATAGTTTAGATGATTTAATTTTAAATGTTAGCAGGGTATCCCAGTGAGTTAGGCATCTGATTGTGGAGCCACAGGTTGGGAGTTTGATTCTCCACGGTGCCTCCTGCAAGTACAGCCTGTCTGTGTGGCCTTGGACAAAACTGCACAGCCATAGGATGCCCTCAGAAGAAGGGAAAGTTAACCCACTTCTGAGTATTCTCTACCTGGAAGATCCTGAAAAGGGTCACCCTAAATCAGAATTGGGTTGATGGGTCAGTACTACTGCTACTGCTACTGCTACTGCTGCTGCTATGATGATGATGATGATGATGAGGAGGAGGAGGAGGAGGAGGAGATATTTTCATGTTGTTCAAGTTTGTCTGAAAGTAAGGACACTTACGCAAAAGTACATCCCACTGAACACAACGGCTGAAATCTTGTAGCTTAGTCTAGTACCTTGTGCTAGAACAGGCCCATGGAATCAATGAGAAGTTGGTAAGCCACCTCCATAAATTCCACTGAATAGAATGGACCTACTCTAATACAACTTACTATGCCAAGCAACAGGATTTCAGCCAATGAGATTTCCTAATGAATATGCAAAGGTTTGCCCTGCAAAAATCATTCACCTTTCTAGAAATCCTATCACCACGTCTAGATTGTTTATGGACTCCCCATGCCCACCCCAATACCACAGGACTCTTCATGATTGTAACCATGCAAACATCAGAAAGAACATTTTTCTTGTCCAGGTTTTCCCTTTAAACGGAACTGAGAGTTGCTTAACAGATATTACAAGACTTTTCTTTTTAAGGGGGTAGTGGGACAGTGGTAGGAACTTTCTCTTCAATATAAACAAATTGCAGGGTACAGAAGGGAATGGTCAACATTTTCTCATAAAGTTAAGGACTGTGAATTTGTTTTGTGAGATAGTTTTCCTAAAGGACTCCTCACAGCCTTACTGTGCATCTCCGTGAGATACAGAGTGTAATGAATCCATTTATTCAATAGGGGCTTTAGCTGTTGGGAGGGCTGTGACTGCAGAATACCCAGAGATCTATTACACAAAATGTTGCTGAAATTTGAATGACTGAGAAGTGGCACTGATAAAGTAACATAGATTTTGTTCTGGAATCAGATTCCACAGACAAGAGCGCTTTTTCTGAGGTCGGCTATGATTAAAAGCCTTTATTTTATGTCCAGTCAGCTTTCTTGGGAAATGCAAGTCTTCATGGAATATTTAAGCATTTTTAAAAAATCTGGCCTCAGTCAGTGGAAGTGAATATGGGCTCCCAGATCTTTGCTTTGGAAGATGATGCCCATTCTAGACCAGGGCCCAGAAAAGCTACATTTTTTGGACAGAGACTCATAGAACCCCTGAAGTAGCCTATGCAGTTGCTCTGTTGGCTAGAGGATTCCATGAGTTGTAGACCCAAAAAGTAACTTTTCCAAGCTCTGTTCCACGATATACATTTTTAGAGATTCTTTCTTCAACTGTATATTCAGTGAGACATTTCTTATGGGAAGAGGTTAAAACTAGGGGTGGGGAACCTTCAACCTAAACTGGTTGAAGGAGATTTACCATGAAGTACATGGAGATTGCTCAGAGGCTGCTCTCCAACTTCTCCTTCTCCAGAGGCACAGAGATTCTCACAGACACTACTGCTTTTCCTACTTGGGAGGGTGATTAGGAGACTCCTGTTGTCTCTGATGAGTTGATTAGCTACTAATCCTTATAAGAGGGGTTTTGGCTTCCTCCTGAGAATGTATTATTCTTTTCCCTCTCATCTCCACCTAGCAGCATAACGGTAAGCTTGGAAATGCAGGCGCTCATCACAACAATCCTCACAGCAATGTAAAAGTATAGGCAACTTGATCAGTCCGTATCAGTATATGAGGACTTATGTGAAGTTAATGGCTCTTAGCTACCCATTAAAGACCAAAACAAGCTCAGATATTTTTCATTGCAACAAGAATAGCTCACTCTCCTAACTATGTTGAGGACAGCTGCCAAGGGGAACAGGGAACTCAAGGGGTGGGGGTGGGGTATGGATAATGTCATAGTCCCTGCTACTCAGAAAGGACCAAGGCTTCAGCTCTATGAGCCCTGATTCTATTACCTCACTGTCCCCATCATCTGTCCATGCATTAGCACAAATATCTATATTGAGGAACACATGGATAGAAATGTGTGTGTGGAGGCTTCCCCAGGTCAAGGAACCTAATCATGTAGTATTCTGGGGTCCAGGGAAGACTTTACAGATAAAATATCTAAAATATGGATAGCTGGACAGGGAAAAGCTTAGTTTCAATGGTCACATGTTATCAATGACCCCGGCATCCACTTTCTATACACTCTGCTCCTTCATATGAGCCTCACATGAAAGAAGGTGTTGAACCACTCGATCAGTCGGGATGACCTCCTTGTAACTATTGCTTGAATCAGTTGATGGCTCATGCCTTCCATAAGTCAGATACTAACATCAAGGAAATGGCATCTGGAAAGATGTTTGTTGAAGGTGGCAACCATCCTGTCACACCTTCCTTCTGGAAGTCTGCCCACGTTCCACTGCGTGTATTTCCCAGAAGTAATGAAAAATATTTTATTTCAAAACTTCTAATGCTGGGGAGATTTTAATGGAGAGTGAGTAGTATAAACATCTGAGGATAAATGGAACTGAAGAGATATTTCCCATACAAACCTTTCTTTATCCAATTGTGTGCCCTGAAACTCGTGAACATCTTTGAATGAATCCATCCATGGTACGGTAGTTGGTGGAATCACTAATATATTTCAGGTGAGGAGTAAGATGGGTCAAGAAACCTCATGCCTACTGGTTCTCAGATTCTTGGAAACCAGTGCTACTGTTCAGTATGATTTTAGCCTGATCCACAGAGGCACTTCTTGTACTTGTGAGCAAAGGATGTGTGCTCAGGGTTATTTAACACATATCAATTCAGGCTCAAGTGTTAGGAGATTCTGTGTGTGTACTCTCCTGCTTTGTAGAGTGAAACACAGTAGTGCTTCAGGAAAGAAATATAAGCTATGCAGGATTGAAATTAGGCTTTGGCTATTCTGGGGCACACATTTCTCATTAAGAATGGAAGAATTTGAGGCTATACATGTGTTGTTGGGCCACAGCACCTATCATCCCTAACTATAGGCCATAATGGCTGGGGCCAATGGGAGTCTAACACCATTTGGAGAGCCACCAGTTCTCCCTACCTCCTTTTTTTGGTTCTTCTCCAAGCAGGTGTAACTGTGTGAGGAGGAACAGCCACCATGCTGTCCAAGGTCAAGCTTGGGAATGCTCTTCTTCTGCACAGCTTCCAGTGACCATGCTGGTTGGGGGCTCTGAGAGTCGTAGAACTGGGGGGACCTATCTGTAGCTGGGAGTTGTTTCTGCTTCTAGAACTTGGTATATTCCAGGCTTGGTACAGTCATAGGGCAAGCAAGCATACATGTGATTACAGTCATGTAAAACCAGCAAATGGAAAGGTATTCCATTCATGTTCTCCGTTCATGTTAACTTTGCTTCACCTTCTCCCTTAAATTGTTGAGAGCTTATCCTAAGATCCATTCCATGCCCCCTTTTTGTTGTTTAGTCGTGTCTGACTCTTCGTGACTCCATGGACCAGAGCACGCCAGGCCCTCCAGGGAAGATCAGCAAGCTTACTGGGAAAGTTGTTTGTCATGGCTGATCTTTGTGACCAGGAGCCATAAGATACAGTCTGAAAACCATGATGAACTATGGGCAAAGCTTCCCTGAATTCATGTATGTGAAATTGTTGTAAGAATGAGAGAGGGAGAGGGAGAGAGAGAGAGAGAGAGAATCATGCCCTTCTGGAGGGCAGGGCTGCTACTATAATGTATTCCCCAGGGAATCCACAGAAAAGTCAGCAAAATGAGAAGCGCAAGGAACTGCAGTATTTATTGTAGACATTTCATCATTATATAACAATAATAAATCTGCACTTAATAATGTTGTATAGAGACGGTGGAGTAAAATGTGACATGTCAATGAATCACTCATAAGAAATGCATGAGAAATTACATGCTACGGACCACGAGTTATTATGTAAGAGCTCAAGTTATTTCTGAAGACGGCAAAGGGCGGAGGAACTCCTTCAGGCAGGCTAATTGGCTAAGCAGCATTCAGAGCAAGAAACGCTTCAGTGCACTGCTGCAACCAGAAGTGTGCCAGGTCTGTGATAAGTACCATCCTAGGCGTGCCTAGTGAGTTCACTGGGGCTCACTCCAAAGCACATGACCCTGAGTTTGCAGCTGAAGAAGCAATGATTGACATGTTTCATGCATGCTGATGAAACTGATTAAGGGGCTAGAGAATGCATTTACAGTTAGGATTGCTAAGCCATTATTACTAGCCATGTTATCAAGAAATTCAAAATCCCCACACTAACACATAGACCAGAACACCATTATTCTTCTGATTTTATCATTCTCTAAATTCTGCGCAGTGCCTACTGGAAAACTGCACTGTGTGAAAAGTTGCATACACTAAAACGTGTATGTTAGGTAAAGATGGGAGAAAGATGTCTGTGTTAGGGAATGTTGCATAGGTACATACAGGCAGATGGTTATGCAATTTGGAGGGGCACAGAAATTGAATTTTCCATCAAGCTAAATTGACAAAAATGTGCTTTCAAAATAAAAACTGAATATATTTTTTTCTTATTCGCATTTTGCCCAGCATTCTCAATATTGTCTGTTGTTGCTTTTGTAAATCTCCCAAGTTTAGAAGAGGATCTTAAGTGTTGCCATAAACTATGAGCAAGATACAGATTTTAATCTCTCTCTGTGGGGTTTTTTTTTTTTTTTTGACATTTTCCTGGAATAAAAAAAGATGAATGAATACTAATTGTGTATCTTATTATAATAAACTATAAAATTTTAAATCATGGAATGGTTGGGTTATTTTTCCACTTCAGCTAAAATAAGATATACTTGTTGATGCATATGCTTTGGTTCATTTCTGTGTCCAGTCTTCAAGCTGCAAGTCTTGTTGCACCAACACTGCCTCATTGAAAACAAAGCACGTTGTTGGTAGGGTTGGGAGATACTGAGGCTTAATAGAAATATTTTAAAAAAATTAAGAGAAAAAAACATTTAGGAAAATGTTTCCCCAAAACAACCCAGTGTGTGCTCAGACAAGGATTCATCCTATGATTTGGTCTGCTCTGGAGACAAGCTGGTTCACTCTTTTTTCTAGTGACCACATGCCATATGAGCCAGTCCATTCTTGATCCATGGCTACCTGTACCATTTTGGGCCCTTGTCTGTGGCTACTGGTGTTTTTTGTTTGTTTGTTTGTATTTTAGTGTAGGTAGGATTCCTCTGTTTTGTTTGGTTCCGACGTGTGTGATTGCTGGGATCAAACCAAAGTGGATGGCTTAAGCTGTCCAAATGCTGAAATCACTCAACAGTATCAGGGACAGAGAAGTATATCAAATGTGGTGTGCCATTTGAGGTGATCAATAAAAACGTGCACACACGCACACATGCGCGCGCGCGCGCGCGCACACACGCACACACACACACACACACACACACACACACAAACCTGTTTGTCCCCTCCTGTCTCCTCCTCCATACTTTGCTTAAGCTACATCACACCCATGAGAAAGCTTCCTCCCACTCCTCCATGGAGGGGGAGAGACAGAATGCAAAGGGTTGTTGAGTTTTTTGTCCCTCAAGGCAACACTGATGTAATATTTATTTATTTATTTATTTATTTATTTATTTATTTAACTTATATGACGCCCACACTACCCGAAGGTCTCTGGGTGTGACTTAAAATATTGACGCTTCCTCTTTCTCCCCCTCCTCAGGGGAGTGAGAGGAAGCTTTCAATTTCCCATGAGTGTCAAGTGGCTTAAGTAAAGCATAGAGAAGGAAACAGGAGGGGACAAAGAGGGTTTCTTTCTCTCTCTCTCTCTCTCTCTCTCTCTCTCTCTCTCTCTCTCTCTCTCTCTCTCTCTCTCTTTTGGACCCATCACCTCAAATGGCATGCCATAACTCAAAGTGACCTGAGTAGCCTGATCCAGCCTAATCCAGGCCAGGATAATTTGGCCATTTAATTGTATTTCTAGCATGAAACTGAGCATGCTTCGTGACCAAGGAACTATCTTTGTCTTTTAGGTTTGTGGAAGGAAAACAGAACAAATGGGAAGGAGAATGGAATGAGGTACATAGAATCCTGACCTGAAGCATCTCACAATGCCATCTTTTTCTATATAATTGCATTCAATATTTAATCAGTGTTGAGAGACACCCTAGACTATAGTCATGGTCCTCAACCAGTGGTACACATAGACTACTTCTCTGTCCAGCTGCTGGTGTACATATCACTAGTAGGACATAGAAATATTCTACCTGGAATGCAGGTTGATCAGAGCAATTCCTAAGAATGTATTGTCCCTCAACCCCCATGATATACCACCTCCTGCCTATCTTATCAGCCATGGACTATTCGTCTATAACCTTTCGGCATGCTAGTAGTGACTATAGACTATATACACAGTGTTTTTCCTAGCTCTCTGTCCACCCTGCCTACTAATTTACCAAAAATGATTATATTTATCATTGGGATGGCAAATGACAAATATAACAACAGAATGTCTGCAAATATATCAATGGCCTTCCAGAGTGAGGTGGACTTTTATATCATGATGGGAATTTAGGCTCTTTGATCGGGTAATTGGTGGGACATGAGATATAAAGGTTGTGAACCACTATGCGAGAGCACCATCAAGGCATAGGGAATAACTGGAGAGAAAAGATCTCCAATGATCACAGAGCATATGAGAAAGTGTAGCAGTGGTAGAATAAGGAGGAGAGTAAGGCTGTGATCACATGAGGAACTAGATTGCAGTTTGGACCACCTGAGGAGTGGTCTGGTGTGATCTATTTCCCAGTGAACACGTGACACATAGGGAAATATGCTCCCTCCCAACTCTGATCTTTGCCTGTATGATTACTGCTTTTGGGGGCTAGGCTGGAATGATTCCCAGCCTAGCCCCCAAAAGGATTACTTCAAGAAGGATTGAAGGATTACTTCAAGGGAGATCACTCCCATTAAAGCAACCCTTTCTGGTGTGATCAGGTGCACCTTGGCAGCCATCTGACTGCACCCTGAGTCTAAATGCTTACAATCTGTAGCCACAAAGAAGAAGAAGAAGAAGAAGAAGAAGAAGAAGAAGAAGAAGAAGAAGAAGAAGAAGAAGAAGAAGAAGAAGAAGAAGAAGAAGAAGAAGAAGAAGAAGAATTTACTTTTCATCTTGGTCAATGAAAGCAGACTCTATATCGGCATCAAAAGCTTGTTCTCATGCAAACCCAAGCTACATTATTCAGTCAGAATAAGAATCTACATGTGTGTCCGTACAAAGAGCAAGGTCCAATTTGATCATTTCACGATGGTGCTGCTTCCATTAGCAGAACCAGACAGGATGATTCCCTCTTCCTATGGAGATCTTTATCTCCCCCCCCCCATGTCTTCCAAACCTTTTCTGCAAGGCTGGGAAACTATCAGGGCCAGGTGTTTCGGAGGAGAGGAAAGTCTTGTCTTGTTGTCATTGATAAAAACTCTTCTTTGCTGCTGTTTCATTGCTTCCAAATTCTTCTTTCCCATTTGCTGAGTCACTGAGTATTGCCCATAATTTTCACTATCTGGGCAAAGAACAGCACTACTTGTCTTCTAGCTGGAATGAATATCAACAAGGTGATACAATCAAGAGAAAGAGGACTCAGTGAAGGCTTGTACTCCTCTAAAGAGTAGATACCTTTGACAAATGCCTTTTATGGATGATTAAGAAATGGGTTCTCTCTCTCTCTCTTTCTTTTTAAAGAAATCTCACTTTCTACTGCTGCAGTGAGCATCTTTAGGGAAGAATTAAATTGCAGATTCTGACTGTACCAGCACCATGGCGGTGAAACATTCAGACCTCCAAAATCCAGAGAAGAATCTGGCAAAGGAAAAAGCTATTATGTGGTTACTCAGCATCTGAAGCGTCAGCCTATGAACGAAATTGAAGCGCTCTCACAGGACTATTCATGAGCCTATTATAAAGGAAAGGAGGAGAGTCTATCCTTTACCATGGAAATCCCAAGGTTTCACAACAGTGGGTCTGGAGACGGAATGCTTCTGTGCTCTGATGCAGAGGGACCTCGGGGCAGCCATAATCTCTGTACTTGACCTATCTCCAATTGCCAGGGTTTGCAGGGTTAAAGTACCTGTATTGGGAGGTAGAAGTCACATCATTATCATCCATCCCTTTCAAGCTTCCCTGTAAGCCTAGCTGCAGTCCTCCCAGCCTGAGAGAGAATCAGATAGTTCAAGGAACAATATACCGTTGCAAGCTATGGCTATAATAATGCAAAGCATTTGAGATGGCTTGTTCTCAAATATGCAATTCGGAACCATTAGCTTTACAAAAAACATGCCTCTCTTTTATCTAGATGAATCTTTTTTGAAACCTCTCTTTGATGAGTGGATGGCTATGGAGAAATAACACGATGGGCACCTGCACTTTGCAACGTACCAGCACACTCCTTGCTATCTCACAGGCTGCTGTGAACATAAAATGAAGATGAGAAGAACATGTACAGAGGCTTGAGCTTATTGGAGGAACGGCAAGATACGAATGAAGCAAACAAACAAGCCACAGAGATACTGTCAATACTGTCAACTTCTTATGCACAGTTTAAATTGGGGAAGGGGGAGAGAAAGGTGCTCACTTTCTGCAGTCAGTGGATCTTAAACCATTTATGTGCCTCATCAGGTATAGGCTGGTATTCAGTGATTTCCACCTGCATTCCCAAAACAACTTATCTCTGAAGAACAGGGAAGGAGGGATCATTTCTCCCTCTCTCTGCAGCTCTTTGTAGAGCCTCTGCTCTGGAAGTTTTAGGACAGAGCTCAGAAAGTTATTTTTAAGAACAGTGAATTCAGTGACATGCTGAAGCCATCCATAACTGAGCAGACGTGGGATGACAGATGTAGATCATTGCTTGGCGCATCTTCACAGGGAAGGATGAGGAATTGCACCATTCTGAGATTTCACAGCATATTTGAATGCTTCCTTGCATTTGCAAGGGTCTGTGTGTGTGTGTGTGTGTGTGTGTGTGTGTGTGTGTGTGTGTGTGTGTGTGAGAGAGAGAGAGAGAGAGAGAGAGAGAGAGATTAAAGTAACAGAGCAATAAAGCAAAACAAAACAGGATAACTGCAGCTTTGTTTCATGGGAACTTGTCGTCTTTAAGCCTTGGATGGGTTGTTTGCCTCTTTCTTAACAAACAGCTAGTCCTCCTGTGCTTTAATGGGGGGAGGGAGGGTAGCCTAGTCTTGTTTTCAGCTGGAGGCAAACAGTCTTGCAGGATGACAACATTCTTCATGAAGACTCTCACGCCATGGAAACACAAAGACTTCAGAGAATGCTCTTCACATCCCTGGATTTGGTTCTATCTTATCCCATTACTGCTCATCCTGGACAGCTTTGGCATGCCGTTATATTTAGCCTTCTTAGAAGTAACCATCTATGCTGAGGACCCTCTAAAGAAGATGATGAAGGAGGGGACTGCAGCAGGAATGAGAGGACAGGAAGGCCCCTTTGCTTAAATCCAAGTCCATCCATGCAGTGTTTGATCCTGCCCAGAATATAAACAATTCCAAAGTGATGCCACCACTGCTAATGTGCAGTTTCCTGAAGAGCTGAAAATTCCCCTTACTTTCTGGAGTTCCTGAGAACATTTAAGTGCTGCAATGCAGTGCTTTTTAAAGAGAAACAAATTGAGAAACTGGTCATAAACAAGAGACACTGTTACTCAAAGAGTTACCTCAGGAGTTCATGGGAAGATACCCTTTTATCAAAGGCCAGTTAATTCATCTTTCTCCTTCTCTGCTTCTAAAAATGATAGCTTGCCAAACACAGTGCCCTTTACTGCATCTTTTAAGATGCCTTTATCAGGGCTGGTGCACATTCTTTAATGCTTCACTCCCAGGAGTTATTGCAGTTAGATATTATTTCAAAGTGTGTAACATCAGCACAATTCGGTGGGAGGGAGTGGCTGGCTATGAGTGGCAGCAGCATGGATGCCATCTTTGTAAATAAAATGGAGGGGTGTGAAATGTCGCTTGTCACACCCTCCCCAGCAAGAATGAGAAACTACAATATTCTTTGCCTTGCCATTGAAGATAGTAAGGAATTTTATGGCATGGACATTGTGTGCAATAATGAAACAAATTAATACTGCCTGTAATTTTTTTTGGTGCAGAATTGTCCAGCCCTAGGATGACTGCTGCTTTATTTAAGGATCTGAACCATGAGGTGGATTGTTGGTATCTAGTATTTTGTCCAGCCCCTGCTAAAAGAGCATCATGGAAGGAGTCACCCCGCATGGCCATTTTTGGCCTTAGAACCCATGGGAAATGACACTAGGCTGAACCAGTTACCAGTTATATTAATGGGGGTGGGGGGAACCACACTGGTTTTCTAGAATGCCAGGAGGACTCCAATGGCTTTGGCCAGTTTTCCAAGATTTCAAGAAGAAACAAAATAAATGCTCCAGTTATCCAATGATAAAACTGCAACCCTACAGCACGTTACTACAGCATTCCCCAACTCTCTCTCTCTCTCTCTCTCTCGCTCTCTCTCTCTCTCTCTCTCACACACACACACACACACACACACACACACACACACACACAGAGAGAGAGAGAGAGAGAGAGAGAGAGAGAGAGGCAGAAATACAGATTATCATCTATAGCAGGGGTCCCCAACCTTGGGCCTCCAGATGTTCTTGGACTACAACTCCCAGAAGCCTTCACCACCACCTCTGCTGGCCAGGATTTCTGGGAGTTGAAGTCCAAGAACATCTGGAGGCCCAAGGTTGGGGACCACTGATCTATAGTACACTGAGAGTTAATGTGGAAGAAGGGGCTAAAAATGTGATATCAGACCTCTGTATAAATTGGCTTGGACTTTTGTGGCCCCTTCTAGTCCATGACAAGTCAGACACATGGAAAAGTGTCAGAAAGAAGTGCCAGCCCTCTTATGGGCAGAGCCTGCTTAGAAACCACATGTGGGTTTAGCACTCCAGGGATGCTGATCAGTCTCTACCTTGCAGTTCCACAAGTCAGAGACCAGTTCACCACAGCAACAGGGCTTCTGCAAGGGGGTAGTGAACACCTCCTCGAACAAACAGTGAGGAGTGTGCAGCTTTGTATGCAGGGAATCATTGTGTGTGTCATGAAAACAAACAGGATTTGGGGCTATGTATGTGTGGGCGGGGATGCTTGCATCTGAAGAATGGTTCATCTAGAATTCTGTGTTAATCTCTGCAATCTATTAAACAGAATAACATAATATGTTGTGTGTCTCTTTGTGTGTGTGTGTGTCTCCCTCTCTCTGTCTCTCTCTCCCTCCTTCTTCCCCTCTCTCTAGATCTGACACCACACTATTAGCCAACGCCTGAGCAGCCTCCAGAACAGATTTCGAGACTGTCCAATGTGGTGCCAGCAGGAGGGAAGAGAGGATGGGCCTTGAACAAAAAGCTACTATTTCAGGGGTGGGAGATTTCTTGCCTTCCAGATCTTGCTAGCCAAGTGCCACTTCTAGATTAGGAGTTGTGAGCCTTTGTTCCTCCAGATGTTGTCCAATTTATACAGTCTTACTATCCATAGCACACCTGACACTGTCTGATTTCAGAAGTTAAGCAGGGTCAAGCCCAGTTAATAGTTTGATGGAAGACTGTCAGGGAACACCAGGGGTTTTCAGGTAGAGAAGGAAAGACTCCTGATGAACAACTCCTGCCAGTTAGAGCTAACAATACTAGGCTAGATTGCTCAGTGATCTGATACAGTATAAAGTCCATCCACCCCAGATGGGATGAGCAATGGTAAAGGAAGGGGTGAAATGTAGCCCTAAACATCTGAATGGGCAAAGGAGCCCCATCTCTGATGTTAAAGATAGCCCACATTTCCAGGGGTGGGGATTCAGGGGTGGTGGTACCTGGTGCTGCTGGAATGCCATATTATGCATATTTATTTAGCAGGCCATAAGCCCAACTGAACACACTGGGGTTTAATTCTGAGTAAACACAAACAGGATTATGAATCAGCTCTGTGTTCAATACCTTCTCAGAACAGAGTAAACATTCTTCAATCTTTATATATGTTGCATCCACCAGTGCATGTTAATTCTTTTTTTTTCTTTCTCTCCACCTGCCTCCAGCCCCTTTACTTACTGGGCCCACATGTGTTTGTTCAGTTTATAGAAAAGCTAGCAAGAAAACTGCTTCTGAAAACAAACTGAATTCCTATTCTCTCTTTAATTTCATGACTTCTTCTGTAGAAAAATACTCATTTCAAAGCAGGCCATACCTGCAGAATACCTGGAAATGCAGGTACTTGTGTGTAACGTCACTGGTAGCGCTGCATTTAAAAAAACACAGCACCCACCCACAAAACAAAAACAATCCAGAAAGCAGTGCTACCAAGTCAGTTAAGAACAACTAGCTGCATTTCTTTTTCAATTAAAATGTACAGTTGTTTTGGCTTTTTAAAAAATAAATAAAAATAAAGCCGTTTCCCTCACCACCACCACCCATGATGAAATGCTGCTATGGACCATCTGCAAACAACATCAAACAGGACTCTTAGCTCTGCAGTTCTTGACGTATTACCTCTTCCCCCAACTGTGATTCCACAGCCATTGCACCAAGCTGGGGAATTAGAAGACGAACACAGCATCACCATCTGCTCTCCTAGGAATGACTTGGATGACATAAAATTTATGTTAAAATGTGATTGTTTTTAATATGATATTAGTTCAAGAATATGATCTAGATTGGAGGTTCACAACTGTTTGTGCATATAAGATAGGGTTTTTGCAACAATGATCAACTACTAATGGAATTATTATTTTGGTTGGCTTGGGTATACTCCCAATTTTTTGTTGTTGGAAAATAGCAATCTTGCATGCACTAACACTGAGTATCTGTGGGAGGTACTTTGCGGCCTGAAGTGATGATTCTTTGCCACTAGTTTGACTGGAAATGCTTTTCCTGCCTCTGGCATTGCAGTCAGCCCCTTCTTTCTGTTTCCCTGGTATCCCTCTTGATTTGTTAATTGCCTTCTTCCCTGACCATCCTTAAGAGGTAACCATGGAGGTTCTTTCCCTGACAGAACACTCTACATTGTCCTTTCCCCTCTAGCTATAGCTACAAGCCAATGACTGTGAGTAAAGATACTTCTCTCTATCCAAAAATGCACCTAGAATGACTTTTACCACAGAAAGAGTTAGATTTGTCTGTTAAGGGAGGGCTGTGACACTGGACTAAGTCTCTTCACATTTCTGCCTTGGACTCTGATAACAAAAGGAATACCACATTCCTGATCCAAAACCCTTTAATAAAAAATTCACAATAGTTTATGTCCTTTGATTTTTGCTGTATATACTAAATCTAGTAACATTACGTAGGTCTCTCTCAGACAAACTAAGCTTTCGTCCGGGCTTCGACTTCTTTGAAATAGAGTGAGTGGTGGGATGTTAGATGTGGAAAGTTGGTTCCTAAAGAACGTAACTATTCTGAAGTCAAAGCATGCACAAGTTACTTTTTAGGATGGTAGCCCTCAAGACTGAACTGCTGGATAGCTCAATGGTTTAGGCATCGGAGGGTGGGAGTTTGATTCCCCATTGTGTCTCCTTGACAGGGGTTGGACTCGATGATCCAAAGGGTCCCTTCCAGCTCTACAGTTCTAAGATTATTACTATGATTATTATTCCCCAGCAAGCATTGTCAGGTGGGATAATCCAAAGCATTGTTGTCCCACATGGTAATTTTCCCAAGCTTCATATTAAAATACTTAGAAAGACAAATATTTCTGAAAGTTTGTTGATTGATTGGTTTGTCCATTTGCCTTTTCTGGCAGATCTCAGAAATGGTAAAAGCTAGAAACACAAAAAGTCCGAATGGATACTACAGATTCCCCAAATTAAACCATTGGATTCAATTTCCCTAAAGCCCCAATTTAGCTGAGTGCAGGCATTTGCTGAACTGTTTGGTTAAGGTGGAACAAGCTGAATGAGTAAAGAAGTGGACAGTGAGAGGGAGGGAGGGAGAGGGGGAGAGATGGAGAAGCCATTTGGAAAGGGGGGAAAGAGAGGGTAAAAAAGAGAGAGGGTACAAAAGTGAGATTGGGACTCCTGGGTTGTTAATCTGGATAACTCTGGTACTCTGGCTAGTAAATCAGTAAACATGAACCAGAAGGGTACATGTTTTTCCCATTAGGTCTAATGACTGTTGCTTACCACTGAGCTACATAACTATTTTACTATGGAGGATACCCTGGTGCTCAAAATGCCACCTAGAAGACAACATTAGCCGCCCAGAGTAGCCAGAGTAGTCAATTGACGAGATGGGCGGGGTATAAATGCAATAAACAAACAAACATGGACATTTGGCATCAGCCAAGCATGACTGCAAACTGAAGAAAATATCTGCTTCCAGCCACTAGGCAATACTATTAATTTGGCTGCAATTGGCTTCACCTAGTGTATAGACTAAATTGTATTCCCAATTCTCTGGTAGTAGGTTTGCCATATTTCTGTGTAATTTCATACCATGGCCAAATAGGAACCTTGAGTTTCATAAGATGATGGGGAAGGGGGAAAAGCAAAATCCCTGGCAGCCATTTGCTTCATGGGTTGGGAAAGGAAATCCAACCAAAGGCCACCAAAGATGGAATTTGAAACCTGGACTCCAGCCTGCATTTTGGAACTCACTTTTGAGAAACAGACCTGGCACAGACATCCGCCATGACCTTGGGGGACTTTCATTTTTATTTTCCTGCACTATCTGCAATATATTGGTGCACAGCCTGATGAAGACTGGTAGAGGTTGAAAGCTAGCTGTTTTATAAAATTTATTTCTAATGGTCTAATAAAGCCTATCATCTGCCCTTGCTTTTGCATTGTGTAAGGGCCATATAGCTTTCTTTGGGATTTTTTTGCTCTTCTTTTATGATGCCACAGTATTTGATGTGTTACATCACAAAGAGGAACATAAATAGAGACATTTTCTCTAGCCTAACATTTGGCTTTATGGTCCTTATGACTCGAATCCAACATACTCCTTTGGTGCTTCCCAAGGACTGCTGTATGCCCAAGTGAATATCCAGCCATTTTAGTTTGGCCTCTGGTTCAATCTTCCCTCCCTCCCTCGCTTAAATTGTGTCACAAATTGCTTTCAACTCTTTTCTTCATTTTGGAAGTAATTTGGTTTGCAGCACGAGAAGAACGCTCTTCTGGGTTGGAGGTGGAATATAAAAACTCCAGCTGGCCCACATGAGGTCAGTCACATAGTTCTCTGGGAGTATGGCCTATTTTATTCACCCACAAAATAGGCTTCTGTGATGTTGGCCAATTTCACAGAGTGGGAATAGAGGCCGAAAGAGACTTGCCAAGATTTTCCAGTAAATACAGGCTTGCACTCATTTTTTTTCACCCAAGTGCCATAGGCTGAAGACCAATAGCCATCAGTTAACACAGGTTTGGGAAACCTGTGGTCATCCAGGTGTTGTTGAAGCACAATGTCTATCATCCTTATCAGTGGCCACTGTAATTAACACCTAATGGGAAGTAGATTCCAATCAAAGATGGCAAGCTGAAGATTCTCAGAGTGATTTCCTCTTTCTTAAGAAGAAAAGACTGGTTTCCTTTCACATGGGTACTTCTCGTATATTTGACTCTAGGTTCCCCCACACATGTAGCTGTTATAAAGATATTAGAAGACATGGCATCCTCTTCTCCTCCATGATCCCTGGGAAAGTCATCTTTCCAAATCTAATTTTAATATGATGGGACACATTTGAATACATCCAGAGAATGGTTCCAGAATCTGTGCGATCCCATCGGAGTATTCCCTCTGAACATTTTGCAAGAATGTATTATTAACCTGAGTTGGTATTCATCAGTATTGTTTTGCTGTGGGAAGGCTGGAGCAGATTCACGGGGTCTGTATGATTTATGGGCTCCTCAGACTTCAGATCACGGCCAGCCTTACCATTGGACAGAGTGAGATGGGCACCTTAGCCAGCACCTTTTGCATGTCATGAAAACCTAGCAAGACAAAGATGGTCTGCAGTGCTAGACTTGTACAGTATGTGTGTATCCCAACCAAGCACTAACAGCATAACAGAGGTCCTATCCAGCCTGTATCTGTAATGGATATTGTGAAATGCTGCAACTTGTAGTCACATAGAAGAAGATGGCGTCTGTTAAGTTCTGTTAAGGTAAGTTAAAAGCAATCGAATGTGTGAGATTGTTTTTCCAGAGTTGCCTGGTACGAGAGGAGCTTGTTAGAGAGATAAGAAGGCAAGGCCAGAGAGAGGCCTGGAGGAGACCAGACAATAAGTCCACTTAATTGGAAACAAGATAAAAACACCTGTGGACTCATGAGAGATATGGGTGGAGAGATGTGTTAAGTTTTCTTGCAATTAATTGGACAACAGCTGCTGTCAAGAAGAAGGAGGTCTTAAACATGTAGAAAATAATTGTATTGTATATGTGAAAAGTTCTAAGTTGGTTTGTGGTTGATGTGTGTCGAAGAATGCCTGCAGGATGTAGTAAAGAAAAGTGGTTTGTCTTTTTGAAACTAGAAGAGGGAGGGAATAGCCCAGCTTAGAAGCAAGATGATTACCTAGAGATTTTAGAAGTTATTATTTTATGTAGAAATAGCAGCTTTATTTAACCATTGAAATGGATGAATATGTAATGCGAAATGCTTTTGCACAACTGTATACTAATAAAACTATATTAATAAAAACAAATGCTTCTTAAGAGAAGACTTGTCTTTGATACAGCAGGGCTCACATTTAAATCCAGGGATGATTTGATAACAGGTCCTACTTTGCTGATCTGTTGTGCTGTCTAAGGAAGCACAAAGTCAATGTTTAATTACTTGGAAAGTAAGCATAGGTTTTCTTTTAAGGTCAGGCTTGTCCATGGGGCTTATGCTATGCACTTCTGAGGCCTAGAGGACCAACCTTAGAGATAAAGATGGTAGATCTGCGCCCGCAGAGACTCCCTGTCCAAACATCACACTCTCTTTAGGGAGGGGTGAGTGTCACAGTCTCCACCTCCTGAAGCTGCCTTGCTTATTTCAGGCAGGGCAAGTGTCACACAGCTTTGCTCCACAAAAGCATCTGCCATTTTCATTTCCCAAAATTTATTTATTTATTTATTTAATTTATATGCAGCCCACACTACCCAGAGGTCTCCAGACATCAGATATGATACTCCAGACATCATATCAGTGCTCTCTGAAGAACAATTGAGTTAGTTCAGTACATTTAGCATGGAGAAGACAAGACTAGACGGCGAAATGATAGCGATCTTCAGATTAGGGATTTTTTTTTTCCTTCCGTGTGCTGTTGGACATACAGTGCACAGTTGGAAAAAAAATGAGTGCCGTTGGAGACTGCCAGATGTGCAACTGGGAAAACAGGAAAAATGGCCAAGTTATGCACATCTGTTTATCGAGAATGTGCTACGTAACACAATTTCCAACTGTACATTTTGTATCCAACTGCACACTAACAAAACAAAACAAATATCTGCCTCAGATATCTGAAAAGCTGTTCCCAAGAAGACAGAGCAACCTTGCTGTTGATGTTCTAGAGAGTGGGGCTTGAAATGGATTCAAGTTACAAGAAAGGACAATTCAATGGAAACATAAGGAAGAACCTCTGGATAGTAAGAGTTGTTCATCAGCAGAACAGACTACCTTGGAAAGTGGTGGCCTCTCCTTCATCAGAGATTTTTCAAACAGAAGTTGAACAGGCATCTGTCATGGATGCTCAGTTGTGGATTCTCTGTGAAAGGGAGAAGAGTACGAGTCATCTTGGGATCCCTTCCAGGCTACTGTTCTTGCATCAGAGTAAATTAAGATAGTCATCATGCCTGTGGAGCTTTGCCCTACAACAATGGACCCATCCTGCCCAAAAATTAGTTGTTAAAAATATAAAGGAGAAAGAAATTGTTACATACAGCACTGATGTTACCTGTCTGTCATGGGTTTGGAGGGAAAGTTCCATCCTATGGGGAGTGGAAGGCGGGACATCAGGAGGAGGGGCTGTACTGTATATAAATGTGAAGCCTGTGTGGAGAAGGGAGACGCTGGGATGTGACGAAGCAGCAGCTGGGAAGAAGAAGCTGGTGTGGGAGTCTGTGTGTCAGACAGGGTACTACTGTGTGTCAGAGTACCAACCTGATAGGTTCAGGTGTCTGTTGGTTAGCCAGAACTGATAGGTTCAGGGTCTGTGCTTCAAGTTAAGGGTTCTGTGTGAACCAAACTGTATGCATGTATGAATGAGAATAAGCCACGTTACTTTATCTTATTCACCTGATCATTTTATTTTCCCTGTGTGTTGTATTTAAATAAACCTTATTCTTTTATTTGTTAAAAATCCATCCCTGGTCTGTGTGACTTCTTACAGGGAATGGTTGGTGGCAGCTTAGTTAACGTGTGGCAGATCCCAGTAGGTCTGGGTTTGTCACATTGATTGGTGTCCAGCGTGTGGGATACGACTGGTCCAGTTGTCCAGTGGTCCAGCAAAGCCTTGGCAAGTGTGCCCAGAGCAAGGGGGGTCTAGTCAGGGACAATCTGAGGCGCGTAGGTAATCTTCTAGGTGTACCTCACGGGGGGGGTGCGCTAGTGGAAGAACGTGCCAACTGGGAGACTAGATTAGAGTGCTCTGAGGCAGCCTGTTTTGGCGGGAAAAAGCTGAGGCAAAACTGTGTAGTAGCAGTGATTTAGCCTGCCTGCTGAGAGGCCTAGCAGAGGGGGGTAGGCTCTGGCTCGCAACTGTTGCAAGTTAAGTGCTGAAGAACAGCAGCAAGCTATAGAAAGCTGGTTCTGAGGCAAAAGAGAAAAAAAGTGGTCGTTTTATTTTGAGGCTTGACTTTTTAAAGCAGCCTGTTCTGAGGGGGGATTATGCCCCTGACTCGAAGCCAAGGGGCAGAAATGGGTGAAGTGAAAGACCCCCAGGTTGACCAAGGTTCTGAGGATGAATTTGGCTCAGTGCAAGGTGACAGCACAGGAGAGCAGAACCCAGAACTCAGAAAATTGCTCATAGCCCAACAGCATGAACTGAGGGTGAGGGAAATGGAGGAAAGATTAGAGAGAGAAAGAAGGCAATTTGAATTGGAATTGCAGAGAGAGAAAATGGCGTTTGAATTAAAAAAATTGGAACTGATGAACCAGAACAATAATAACAATAGGGATTCTGAGGGAGGCCAACTGTCTAAAGCTGACCTGAAGAAATTCCCTGTGTACCACAAGGGAGATTGTCCTGAGGTGTTCTTTTCCTTAGTGGAAAGAGCGTTTGTGGACTTCTCAGTGAGGGAAACTGAGAAGATGACCATCATGCGATCTTTAATCAGTGGTAGCCTGGCTGAGGTCTATGCCGAGATGCCTGAGGAACTGATGAAAGATTTTGCAGAGTTTAAAAAACTGGTGTTTGCAAGACATGGGATAAATGCGGAGCAGCTGAGACAAAGATTCAGGTCCCTCACAAAAAAACCAGAGCAGACTTTTACCCAAGTGGGGGCCCAATTGGTGAGGCTGCTTGAGAAATGGCTATCGCAGGAGGGGACAGAGACCTTTCAGCAGCTTAAAGATTTGATAGCGCTGGAACAGTTCTATTCAGTCCTGCATGGGGAATTGAAATTCCAGGTGAGGGAAAGGAAACCAAAATCTGTGGCAGAAGCCGCCGAGATTGCAGATTTTATTCACCAGATAAGAAAGCCCTTAGGTGAGGAGAAATCTGTAGGAAAACCCAAAGAAACCTACAGCAAGTACTCTCAGGGACCAGGGAAAAGCCAGCAAGGGGGAGGGGCCCATGGTGAAGGGAAGCCCTCAGACATGAAACCAAGACCTCAGATTTTGGAGGGAAAACCAAAACAAGATGAGAGAGAATCAAAATACACCAGAAAATGTTATTTCTGTCAGGGAAAGGGCCATCTAATCTCAGAGTGTGAGAAATTAAAGCAGCTAAAAGGAATTGTGCCTCAGGATTCTAGTGGAACCAAGCCAAAAGCTGTGTTCTGTGTCCAGAGAGAGCAAGGCTCATTGTCACTGAGGGAGCCTGTTGCCATGGCTGCTCAGTCTGGAACGGCTGCATCGGCTGATCAGGCTGAGGAAGGTGGTCCTCTTGTGGAGGTCAAGCGATGCTTGCTCGTGAGAACAGATTCTCAGTTGTTTGAGACAGCAGGGGTGGACGTAGGAATACTTGGCCGTCAGTATCGGGGGCTGCGGGACACTTGTTCTCAGGTGACCCTGTGCCATCCAGATATTATTCCTAGGGAATATATAATCCCAAATGAGAGCATAAAGGTAGCAGGGATTGAGGGGCAGATAATCTCACTCCCAGTCGCGGAGGTACCTGTCAACTTTCAAGGCTGGAGGGGAGTTTGGCGGCTAGCGATTTCATCGACTCTGCCAGCAGCCGTGCTCGTGGGAAATGACCTGGCTGAACATGTGAAACGGGTGCTAGTGATTACACGCTCACAAGCCACCACGGGGACAGTTCAGGGGGGTAATGATGAGCCCGAGACGGAAGCAGAGGGGAGTTCAGAAGCTGTGGTGGAAACCTTAACCACAGACAGCAGATTTGGACAAGAGCAAAAGGCAGACGCCACTCTCCAGAAGTGTTTTGAACAGGTGACTGACGCCCAGCTAACACCTGAAACCCCAGTGAGATTTCTGGAGAAAAAGGGGATTTTATATAGAGAGACCCTGAGGAGTATCTCAAAAGGGGGAGATGGGATCAGAAGTCAGCTGGTGGTACCTGAAAAGTATCGCCCCATGATCTTACAAAGGGGGCACTCTGACATGTTTGCTGCACACTTAGGGGTGAACAAAACACAGCAGAGAATCACACAGAATTTTTACTGGCCTGACATAGGGAAGCAGATCAGGGAGTTCTGTAAACAATGTGATGTGTGTCAAAGGCAGGGGAATAACCGCGACAGGACCAAAGCAAAGTTGTGCCCTTTGCCTGTGATTGACACTCCGTTCAAATGCATAGGGGTGGATATTGTGGGACCTTTGCCCAAGGCCACAAAGAGGGGGAACAGGTTCATTCTCACCATTGTGGACCATGCCACGAGGTACCCTGAAGCCATACCCTTGACTAACATTGAAACTAACACAGTGGCAGATGCCTTGGTGGGGTATATGTCCAGGATGGGATTTGCCTCAGAAATAATCACAGATTTGGGCGCATCGTTCACATCAAAGCTCATGAAACGCTTATGGCAAATCTGTGGAATTAAGCACAAGGAAACCACTGCCTATCATCCTGAAAGTAATGGGTTAACTGAGAAGTTCAATGGGACTCTAATGCGCATGATTAGGGCTTACTTGGCAGAGAATCCAAACAATTGGGACCAGAAGCTGCAATCCCTTTTGTTTGCTTATCGATCAGTGCCACAAGCCAGTACCGGGTTCAGTCCATTTGAACTTTTATTTGGGAGAAGGGTGAAAGGGCCCCTTGATTTGATCAAACAAAATTGGGAGCAGATCACCCAGGATGACCCACAAGACGTTGTGACATACATAGACACCTTGATGAATGACCTAAAGAGGAATCTAGAGCTGGCAGCAGAAAACCTGCAAGCTCAAAAGGTCAGAAAGAAAGCTTGGGATGACCAGGAAGGCAGGGAGAGGCACTTTAACCCAGGGGAGGGAGTGCTTTGGCCCAGGCCCTGCAAAGAGAGCAAACTGCAGCTGGGTATCCCAGAAACAAAATACTTGGGTCACATGGTAGGGGGAGGAGTGATAAAACCCCTGGAGGCCAAAATAGAAGCTGTTCGTGATTGGCCCAGACCCAACACCAAGAAAAAAGTCAAATCATTTCTTGGGTTGGTGGGCTACTACAGAAAGTTCATCCCGAGGTTTAGCGAGATTGCGGCTCCGCTGACCGATCTGACGAGGAAGAAGGCTGATGACCGCATCCCGTGGACCAGCGACTGTGAGGCGGCGTTCCAGAGGTTGAAGGAGGCGCTCATCCAGTATCCAGGGCTGTGTGCTCCAGACTTCGACCGGGAGTTCATCATCTACACCGATGCTTCTAACAGCGGGGTAGGAGCAGTTCTTTGCCAGGAGGATGAAAATGGTGACCAGCATCCAGTGTCCTACCTGAGTAGGAAACTTCAAAAAGGTGAGAGACATTTGGCAACCGTGGAGAAGGAGTGTTTGGCCATAGTCTACGCGATCCAGAAGGCCAAGCCTTACATCTGGGGAAGACATTTTATTCTGTGCACTGACCATTCACCACTGCAATGGTTAAAGACAATGAAAACCCACAATAGCAAACTTATGAGGTGGGCTTTAAACCTACAGGACTATGACTTTGAAGTGAAGGTGGTAAGAGGGTCAGTGAACTGTGTTGCTGACGCCTTGTCAAGAAGACCTGAAGAATGAAGACGGCGAAAGAAACATGGACTATGTATATATTTTGATGACTAAAGGTTAAATGTACCTGTTTTTTGAATTTGGTTTGTATGAATAAAGGTAAATTGATGTAATGTATATGGTAAATGTTTAAATGCCTAATTGCTATGGTTAACTTAGAATGTAAGTATAAGTAAGTATGATATGGTATGTATAACTGTTTTTGTGTGTTTTATCCAGGTTGTTTTTTGGGAAAAAGCACCTTAGCTTTCCCCCTACAAAACAACTTATAAAGAGGGGAGGTGTTACATACAGCACTGATGTTACCTGTCTGTCATGGGTTTGGAGGGAAAGTTCCATCCTATGGGGAGTGGAAGGCGGGACATCAGGAGGAGGGGCTGTACTGTATATAAATGTGAAGCCTGTGTGGAGAAGGGAGACGCTGGGATGTGACGAAGCAGCAGCTGGGAAGAAGAAGCTGGTGTGGGAGTCTGTGTGTCAGACAGGGTACTACTGTGTGTCAGAGTACCAACCTGATAGGTTCAGGTGTCTGTTGGTTAGCCAGAACTGATAGGTTCAGGGTCTGTGCTTCAAGTTAAGGGTTCTGTGTGAACCAAACTGTATGCATGTATGAATGAGAATAAGCCACGTTACTTTATCTTATTCACCTGATCATTTTATTTTCCCTGTGTGTTGTATTTAAATAAACCTTATTCTTTTATTTGTTAAAAATCCATCCCTGGTCTGTGTGACTTCTTACAGGGAATGGTTGGTGGCAGCTTAGTTAACGTGTGGCAGATCCCAGTAGGTCTGGGTTTGTCACAGAAATCATTGCAACTTCCATGATGGTGAGGTCCTCTGGGTTTTGAGGGTTCCAGATCTGCACTTGAAGGACCACCCATGGTGGCACTACTGCCTACAGAGCAGTGAAAGTATCTGGAAACCTTTCATAATTCCGGTTTCCTCCACCCATCAAGATTCTGCCCTGAGGGGATCCTCTCTGACCTGGCTAGTTCTTTAATGCTACCTCCTCGCCAACAACCATTTTATGTTTCTTTCCCAATCAAGGCCCACTTCTTGTTGTCTCCCAGTTTCCTCATGATTGTAATTTCCTGCAAAAGAGTCTTTGTTGCCTGGAAACAAGGCTGACATCTCTTCCCCCCCCCCCCGCAACTGCTGCCAGCCTTAGCTTCAGGGCCGCCTGCGCACATCTGCTAGGCATCCTCAGCCACTTTTTGAAGTACTATACTAATAAGAAACCAGATGGAATGATGCATTAATAAACATTCCCTTTACATGTAGATTGTGGACATCTCTTGAAAAAAACAAAAGAAAAGAAAAGAAAAAAGAAAGGCCACTTCTATGGGATTTCTCAGTACTGATGGGATGTTTGCCAAGGCCAGTAAATACAGACACACTCCAGACCTTACCCATGAAAGGAAAGAAGTGGACACACTTTGCCACCCAGCATAGCCAGGGAGAGTGTTGAGCAGCCAGAAACAGGCAAGCCAAAAATATATGGAAGGCCATATTTTCTCCAACTATGCTCCAGCCTTTTCCAGCTCTCAGGTACAATGTGAATCCACTGACACTTTGAAACAAGGAACAGCTCCTGTACATTAGCTGCACCATTCTCTTGGGCCAGCTGTTTTTTTTAACACTTTCCAGCCACATGGGTGTCCAGGTGATGCATTCTGGTGCATCAGCCTGCCTGCATGGGACCTTCATGCTATGGCTTCTACTAATATCCCCTGTGGGTTAGGTCATGCCTACCATGAAACATATAAGAGATTACCCAGAGTAAAAGTTGTCCCTGGTTCCAAGCTGTCATCTAATCAAGATACTTGATTAACCCAATACACTTCTGCCCCTCAACCCTCTTCCACATGGGGCCATTGCCTCCATCTGCCTCAAGGTAGGGCCTTTCTCACACTCCAGTACTGTTAACTTGGCTAAACTAGGATTCATTGGATGTTTGAGACTGTGATCCTTGTTCTACTTCACTGAAAGGGAGTTTTGTGGTTGCACCTCTTCTCTCCCTTTGGACACTTTCTTGGAGTTGTGACATACTGAGGTCACATGTGCAACCGTGGGAATTTTTCTCTCCATTCCTCTTCCTTGGTCACAGATAGTCTCCGTCTAGTTCTATAATATCTACATTTAAATGAGAATTCTTTAATTTATGTGCACAATCAGTTATCACTTTTTGGGTGAGAGAGGGAGGAAGAGAAACTGCAAAGAGGTACCCAGAATATCTCTATTTCTGTTTTACTTCATAGTCCACACAAGCACAAGCTTGATGACTGCCTGATTTAAAAAATGCATATAATTTTATTTCTGTTGTGGAGAGCTTTATGAATAAGGTTGAAAGAGAAAATTCAGTATTGCAGTGGGGTGGGGGCTTAACTTCTTTATATATTTTTTGTAATTCTAAAGCAAGAATGTATTGAGATGAGTGATATCTAGGCATCTTAAACTATGTGCTAGGAACCTGTCATTATTTATGTATTAACACAATGTTGACATTGTGGCTGGTATCAGTGTGAAAAATATCTGGAAGAAATAGAGGCTTCTAGACTTTAGCTCAAAGTTTTAAAATGAGCAAAGACCAGACAGAGCAAGCTCCACTCAATTACGTAGTGTGAAACTGCTCTTTCAGCTAGTTGATTTAAAAATAAAATATAAAAAAATAGATTCTGAGGAGGCAAGCAGCTGCTTGACAATCCTACCCAATAAGGTGCAGCTTTTTAAAAGATCGGAAAATATTTAAACTATTTAAAAACGAACATTTGAAAGTTAGTAAAAAAAATATTTAAAAATACTTTGGATGAAATGGGTTTCCAACTGGCCAAATGGGCGTGATGTGATCCTCTCCCCCCGCCCACAAGCACACTGAAAAGATGGTTTGTTGGGGGCAAGCACGAGAAGCAACACAGAAAGACGAACATAGACATAAAAATAGAAGTCCACGTCGACCGGCCATATATGGAATCCTGAAGACTTCAGAGGGATACCCTTTTTGGGCCCACCCCTTTGGCGAAAACAAATCACTACCGCATTACTGCTCTCCCCTGCCTCCAACTTCATGAAAACAGAGCTGCACATACCAAGGCGTACTTTCCAAAGGAGAAGAACAAGCTCTGTTTTAGGGTCGTAGGTGGACACGAATGCCACACGCCACCGTGGCCTCTTTAAAACCATTTTCCAAGTAGATTTCTCTCTTTCAATAACGGGATGGCGGCGGGGGCGGGGAAGCAAAAGATTGCGGTATTGTGCAGCAACAGCAGCTTCTGATGAGTCAAGCTCCCACAGACGCCGGCCTGCCTCTCTCGCTTCCCCGCCCCTCCTCGCCCGCCACACACACACACATACACACACACACACACACACACCCTCCTTTTCTCTCCTCTCCTCCCCCATCCGCCCCTCAATAGATGTCTATTAAAAGCTGCTGACGTTGGAAGCGACGGCCATCTTTGATGAGGGCAGAGCTCCCATTCCATTGAAGAAGGAGACTTGGGGAGCTCCGGAGCGGCTGAGCTGACTTTCTCTCCACGGCAGCCGCACGCCCCGGTCTCTCTCGCAACCTTCCGGCCGAGGCAACCGACGCGAACTCTCCTTGCAGCCAAGGTAAGGGAGAACAACGGCGAAAAGCCTCCTGTCTTTCCTCGGGAAAGCCGGATCTCTGTTGCCCAAGGCGTGGAAGAGAGGGAAAGAGATGGCTGGCTGGGTGGAGAGCACTAACCTCCCCATCCATGTTGTTGTTTTTGAAATTGCCAACCAAGAGGAAGAAGGAGAAGAAAACAAGTCTTCCTTTCCTCTGGCTTTCTTAGAACATAGGCTCAGATTTTTATTGCTTAGTAGGCTCCTGACATCTTAGCTGCGGTTGAGTGTGCGGGTGAATGTTGTTTTCCTCTCTGAGGGTAACATGAGCGGTTATTATTATTATTATTATTATTATTATTATTATTATTATTATTATTATTATTATTTTATTTTGCTGGTTTCTCACCCCCCGCCTCTCGTTCATCCTTTCCAACATTTTGGAGCATGGCTGTGTTCTGCTTACCCAGCAAGGTGGCTGGGTCGGAAGCAGTGCGTGTGTGCGTGTGTATCTCGGGGGGGGGAACTGTGGAGGGATGTCTAGTGGCGATTTCTCGCTGCCTCTTGGCCGGCCGTCTTCGACTGCAGATGCCGGTTTCAGCACCCTGGACAGCGTCTGATGGCGCGGCCCCCTTGTCGCAACGGCCGCAGAGATCCATCAGGACAGCCTGCGCAGCTCGAAGCTGGACTGCGGCAGCCAGCTGGGATTCAGCACCTCGGACAGCGGGGCGCCGTCCACCCTGGGACTCCAGTCCGCGTGCCAAAGAGGCGATCCAGGGTGGGCATTGTGGACCGTGCTTGCTTGGTGCAGAGAGAAGCTATGAGAATGCAAACACCGCAAAGTGCGCGGGAGGGGGGGCAGGAAGGGGGGGCGAAACGGGACCGAACTCCCTCTCTTTCTCTACCGAGTCTACTCACACGCACTAACAATGTGTGGCTCGCATTAAAGTAAATACGATTTAGTACTTCGTTCCCGGCTCCTCTTCCCCTCTCGATCAATACTAATCTCCTCCCAGCGGTTGCTCTGTTTACACGCCATCACCTTGCCTCGGGTTGTGCTCGAGTCTCTCCAAACATCCGCATTCACCGCCATCTAGGAAAGAGGGAGCCTTCCCCGACCTCTGTATCGCAGAAGCCTCGGCGTTTTTCTCTTCTCCTTTCCTTTTCCTTCTTTTTCGTTCCCTCCTGTTTCCGGCCCCACCCTTACAAGAAGGAGTGGGTTCTCGTGTTACAGCGAGGAAAGCCTGCTATTAAGTAACTCAGTAATTATAATGTGAAAAGAAAAGTGACGGGGGAAGCGAAAGAAGGGAGCGGGAGACTGTGGTAAGCAAATGTTTTACGTCTTCAAACTGCAATATCAGAATCCTGCTTGTAGCTTCTTCTTCTTTTTTGCTCGGTTTTCAAGACGTTGGGTAAGCCTATGAAGGAGGGAACCCGGAACACTTTTTAATTCCTATGTTTAAATTTTGAATGACCGACGTGGTGGGCTTAAGGATCACACTGTGTGACACTTCTGCCCGAATTTGGGAAGCACGCCTAATCCCCGCGGCCGGTATTTTTCCTGGAGGTCCGCTGGAACAACTTCATTCATCTTTTCGTGACTGATGCCAGCGCCTACTACAGCAACATGTCGGGAGGCCATTCTTAAACAGGATTATGGGCAGCAGCACTGGGAGGGGGGAGCAGTCTTTTGGGAACAGGAGACGGGGGGGGGGAAGAGGGAGGGAGCTCAGAGCTGAATGTATGAAGATAAGCTATCCCACCCTCTCCCCTTGCCCGGAGGGGAGGGAGAGGAGCCGAGCGAAGACTCCCCCGGGGCTCCCACGTACTGCAGATCTCCTGTTAAAGGGCGTGAGTGCCATCTTATGTAACAATCAGCCGGGTGTCTCACGCAGTGGTCGGGCTGCTGCCGGAGCAAATGCGGTTTCCCGATGATCACGGATGCTTGGCTATGGAGGAGGTCGCTTTGCACCAGTGGGAAAGGGGCAGGCTGATGACACGAGGGGAGTTTTCTAGAGAGGCTGTAAAAAGCAAGCAAGCAAACGCAAGGGAAGAACCTGGAGGAGGACATCACGACCGGGAGGTTTATACTTCCTCAAACAGCTCCAGGCCAAACAGCTCTTTGCGTCCATTTGCGTCAAAGGCAAGCCCTACGTGCCCGAGCAGCCCTGATGATTTTCCTGAGAAGTTGTGTCTGTCTCTGTGTGCCTACCCGTGTGGTTGTGTTTCTTGACAAAAGGAGAAAGAGAAGGGGAGAAAGAAGCCCGCAGTGTTTACGGGGGGGGGGGGGACGGGGGGAAGCAGCCTCCTGGGCGCTTCCGCTCCTGGACTGGTATTAAAACTAAGCGACCTGGAGGGGTTGTTGCCCATCTAGCGTCTCCCTGGCTTTCTGTAAGAGGAGCGGCGGGGGTGGGGGGGGCGAGCTCCCAGGTGGTGCCCCGTTCATGGGTCCAGAGGGGAAAGAGAGAGAGAGAGAGGGAGGGAAGCGCCAGTTTATTTGACAGATTAGGAAAGGAGGATGGATTGAGACAAACTCCCCAAGACAAACAAGCGAAAGGCGCCGGAGACCGGCTTGTGCGTCTTTCCGCGGGTCACGTTTTGCTGGCCTCTGCGTCCATCTGCTGCATTAAAGGCTGGAGAGGAGGAGGAGGAGGAAGATGAGGGGAGGACACGCTCACCGGAGAGGAGCGAAGGGAAGCTGCTCAGCTGGGCCAGACCCCCCCCCCTTCTCTCCACACCTTCTTCCCACCCTCGCACACGACCTCCAGTTCGGTTCCCCGATAAGCCTTGAAGTCCCATTCGCAGGGTCCGTCCCCTCTCTCCGTTTTAGGGTTTGCCGGTTAGCTTCTGCTGCTTCCTTCTCTGGATTGATCGTCACGATCAGGTGCGGGGCGGACGTGGGGGGGGGAGAACCTTATGATTCAGGCTTGCGACGGCTGCTTCCCAATCCAGCCGAGGCACACGCAGCAAAATTTTTTTAAAAAGTTAAAAATGTGGGCGACAGATCACCCCACGTGACCACTATAAACACAGCCGATGCGCCTTTAAATCAGATCAGATCAAACCAAATCACATCAAATCCACCCGCCGCGTGTCCATGTCTGTGGGGCTTGGCAGGCCATCTGGCAAAGCAGGTAGGGGGAAGAGACAGGGCGGCGAAGGGCAAGCGGGCCAAGGGTGGCGGGGCGTCTGACGAGGAAAGAGCGCCTTTCTCAGCAGTCTCACGCCGACGGAGTCATCATCATCATGATCTTTGCCACTAGCTCCAGGAGCAAGCAGCAGTGTCCTTCGGCTGCCTCGTGAGTCAAGAGGATAGAGCCCAGCACCATCCGGAGGAACCACGAACAGAGGCGTAGCACCTGCCAGTTAAGAAAGAAAGAAGAGGAAGGGGAGCAGAGGGAGAACCCAGTAAAGCTCTGAGGGGGGGGGGAGGTACGTTTGGGATGGGACAGGCTCTAGACTCATTTAAACGCCCAGTCTCAGAGCTGCTTCCTCTGAACCATCTGTTTCTGAGCATGTGCAGAATGCCTTTCTTGACGGATCACTGGGATTACTCAGGAAACTTCCAGATGTAATTTCCAGGGACTCTTGGGCCCAGGCACCAGGCCAGGGAATCAATCACTTGAGAGGAGTGAATCCGAGGCTGCTAATATTTAAAGAGAGAGAAGTGAGCCAGTAAGGCCAAGGTTAGCAGCATTGCAGACCCGAGGCACCCCCTGCCCCTCACTGAGAAATGGGGAGCATCCCTCTGGGAACAGCAGAAGGAGCCTCTCAGTTTGGACTGGACAACCGCAGAATTCCACAATAGCTCAGGGGACAGCCAAAAGCTGCAGGTGATGATGATTGGATTAAGCTGATGGCTGCTTGCTTTGGCAAAGACTGTGGATCTGCCAAGAGGGTGCTATCCCAATGGTGCAATGACTCGGAGTTCTTCATTCCAAGAAATGAATTGGGGGGGTGGAAAGGGGGGAGGGAGGGAGGGAGGGAGTTCCTGGGAGAAAAGGGGGAATGCGTGGCTGAGAATCCTAAAACCTTAGTCCTGAGAAGATTCCTTTGGTCCATGATGAAAATTAAAGGCTCTCTGGAGTTAAAATAACAACAGTGATAACAAAAACAACAACATATTGTGTTGGCTTCTTCACTCAGTTGTTCTTACACCATTGCCATTGACAGGAGGAAGCCTAAGGGAAACAGTTGAGCGCAGTCATCTCCTAATTCCCCTTGCTCTCTTTGGTGAGCCCACGTTTGGCCCCTAGTGATTATGTCTGAAAGCAGGACTTGTTCTGTATGCACAGAATGCTATTGCTCACCAAAACCACAGCATTTGCGTCTGAAACAATAACAAAAATATGTCTAAGGACTGCGGAAAAGAGCTGTGACATGGCAAAGCCGCACCCCCATACAGTACTAGCAACAATATAGCTGAATACAGTTCTTTACAGCTTTATATCTTTTCACCCATCCTCTCTGTAGCTTCCATTGAAGTCCTGGAACTAATGTCATGGAAATGTATGTAAACACTGAACAGAAACGATATGAAAAGGGAAGAAAAAAACAAGTTCACAGTTGTTGGTTTCAATATCTCTAAAGGATTTCGGTGAAATTGCATTCTACAAAGCTGTGGTATGCTACCAAATCAGAGGACTAGTATATTTTACCTGTCTTGATCTCTCTTAACATCAGCTGCTGTCTAGGAGAGCCTTCCTCGATCGTTTGTCCTTTTGACTTTGATTCCCAGGATGTCTAATTGAGTGTCTGTATTGGCTGGGGCTGATGGGATCTGTAGTCTAAAATATTTGGAGGGCACCAAGTGGTGGAAAGCCTGGTCTAAGGCCTCAGCCAATGTTCTTTATCAGCTGAACTTATCAAGATGCATTTTCTTTAAATCATCAGAGAAAAAAAACTAGAAGCTTTAAGGGCAAGGGAGAAACCATTAGATATGGAATTTAATAGTGTACTTCCAATGATTCCTGGAAAGTTTCAGATGTTTTGATTTGTTCTGCATGGGATGCAGTCTTTTAACGGTCTTTCCTCCCTCAAACTTGTCTTCAGTCCCTAAATAAATACCCATAACCTCTAAATAAAGTCGTGTGAGATGTTTTATTCCTGCCTTTATGCTCAACATAATCTAGATAAGAAAAGCCAGATGAAGCATGCTTAATTCCCAAAATAGTGGCCAACTTTGCCTTGCCACCATGCAAAGCATCCTGAGGAGGAGTGGGTGTGTGGGGAAACAGTTGTCCATACTGTTGCCAGATTTGTGTGGTAACCATTCGTTTTTTGTATGGTGCAGGAAAGGTATTTTAAGTGTTTCCCCTAGATCCGGGTCAGAATGGGATGACAGAGCCATGCCTTGGTACTGCCCCACAGCAAAGAACTTCCACAGCTTTACACTAATAGCTCAAATCTAAACATGTATCTTTGATGAGAAGCCCTCTCTTGTAAGTAGATTGACCTGCTAAGGAATAAATGTCGAGGCAGCTAGAATGCTGCTCATGTAGTGATTTTTAGGTATTAGATATGAATGAATTTAAGCATGTCCTGTTGAATCTCACACAGAAAGGAAGCAAAGACTTAACATGAAAGACACATTCTGTCAGCAGTAGCTCTGTGTGCTAAACCTCTTGTTGGACTGTACCATGGTAGCCTGTGCTGAATACAGAATACATATAAATGAAAACCAAAACAAATAGAACTTTTCAGATGTCCAAAACCAGCATCTGCTAAGGCTAGAGTCTTCTCTCTGGCACACGATTATTTCATTATGTATATTATGTATATCTTACATATCTTCTGGCTGAAAAATTGCTGATTAAATCTGGTAATCTGAGAGGGAAGGATGGGGTAGTCAAAGACTCCACCCCACCTGAAATGGTACAGCTCAGCCATGAACATATATCTCAGAAGGCACAGATTGTGTAGCTCGGCTGTCAGACCCTTCCTTACCCAAGCTGTCAGATTCTGGGCTTTAGGGCTCAGTCTGACAACCTTTTGCTGAGACTTGAGGCAATATGACTGACGTAAATAGGTTTCAGTTAAAGAAAATGTATTCTGTTGTTATTAATTTGCTCTGGTTTGAATCCTGTTCATTTGTTTGAGCAATCATCCTTCCTGGCTAAACATCTCTTGTGTTGATGAAAAATTTTGCCGAACAGTGTTATAGCACTAAGCTATTTGCTTTTCAGTTCACTGGAGTGAGAGGGCAATATACGTATATATCTGGAAATATGAGTCCATCTGTTATTCTAGCTAAACAGAGCTACAGATAGCAGGACTCAACCTTTCAAAGGTTATATAGCTTCTGTGTGGAATATCTGCCATGCTGAAGATTTTTTTTGTTATCTTCCACACTGGGGGTTTATAATCCCCCTAATTAAATCCCATATTATGGCTGAACAAGATGGCATTGTCCCTTGTCACCAAGGTGCCGGACATGCACAGTGGTGGAGGGGTATATTATAACAGGTCGTTCCACAATGTGGTATGAATTCTTCACTCTACAGCTCATGTTTGCTGCAAATGTTGAAAACATTGTGCCACTGATGTATGAGGAGCCGAGCAAAATGCTGTGTCTGTGCATAGGTCAAATATATATATGTTATGTTGCACCCTTGAAAAGGACAGCATTATCATTGTTTTTATACGATGCCTACCTTGTTAGTTATAGATACCGTATCTTTTCCTACCCAGGAGCAGAGGCTGAATGCTAATCCAAGAGAGAGAAAGAACAGGAACCATTTGTCATGAATGATTCTCTGTTCTTTTTGATGACGCGTCTTCATCTGGAATGGGCCAAACTGAATTCATGCTGGCTGCAACCACCAAATGTATTTAGGTCTTCTGCTGGAAATCTTCCAAAATCATGTGTGTTTTGTGTTTTAAAAGAGAGCTCACATTAATAGTGATTGAAATGGAGCTGAGAAGTTATACTATCTATCTATCTATCTATCTATCTATTTATCTATCTATCTATCTATCTATCTATCTATCTATCTATCTATCTATCTATCTATCTATCTATCTATCTATCTATCTATCTATCTATCTATCTATCTATCTATCTATCTATCTATCTATCTATCTATCTATCTATCTATCTATCTATCTATCTATCTATCTATCTATCTATTTATTATTGGTCCAAAACTCTCAAAATTCCCCCAGTTCATTTGGCTCTTGGCTCACTGGCTGGAAAGATCCTGTGGACTGTAGTCCAGAAAAGTAACTCTCCCAAGTCTTTCACTGAACCCGCTTCTCAATATGAAGTCACATTAATGAAACTCAATGGATATATAGCAACTTAAAGGATCCATTTCGTTTCCAGGATCTGTTTACAGTTATAGCCATGAAAATAGAATGGTTGCAAATCTGAGCTTTTTCTCTTGCGTGCTTCATAGATCTGGAGTATATGAAATGTGAGCATTAATTTGAGTAAGTTGAATGCCTTTTCCCCCAGCTCCCAATGTTGTTTTTTTGTTTTTGTTTTTTAAATATTGTGATGATGATGAAAACTGTGATGTTGGTGTTCAGATAGACAGACAGACAGACAGACAGACAGACAGACAGACAGACAGGCAGACAGGCAGGCAGGCAGGCAGACAGACAGACAGACAGACAGACAGACAGACAGACAGACAGACAGATAGATAGATAGATAGATAGATAGATAGATAGATAGATAGATAGATAGATAGATAGATAGATAGATAGATAGATAGATAGATAAAAGATGACTTGCAGCACTCTTGACATGCATAGTTTTAACACAGTTAGTGGATTACAACCCCCAGAATCGCCCAGCTAGCATGGCCATGGTCATACTGTCTGGGTGTTTGTGTGTTTGTATGTTCTGCAGCTTATAGTTTCCAAAAATAACTTTTCCACTGCTAGCTGTAGGTTAAAAGCTGTGTTTCTTATTTAGATATAAGCATATGTGGTTTTTAATGATCTTCACACATAAGAACCTAGTGTCAGCGCTGACTGTTTAAATACAGAAAACTGCTTTCAGCATCTGAAGATTAACCATTCAACCATTAAGAGCAGGGCTGGAAAACATGGAGGCCCTCCAGCTGTGGAGTTTGGTGAATCAGCTCTAGGCTTTAGTTTGACCTTTACAGGAACTATCCAAGATGACCTTTACAGGAACTATCCAAGATGCAGAATCCATTTTGTGGACAGCTCCTGTATATTTCAGACCATCTACAGCAGATTTACTGCCCGCATGGAATTAGAGTGACCAGTCTTCAATGCCTTCCATGTGTGACTGAACCAGGCTGTTGGTTATGCTGAGCAGAGCTTATGGGAGTTGTAGGCCAACTGTTGGAGGGCCACATAATCCCACCCTACTCTACTCCAATGAGACCTGGGAACTGGCCATATTCTGAATGGCAGTAACTTCCCAGTCTCCCTGCAGAGAGCCTTGCGCACACTGTCACCATGGAGCATCATGACCTAAACCTTGTGCATGCATCGTGTGTGTTCTGCCATTGGGCTATGAATGCATTTCTCAGCATAATTACATGCAAAAATGAAGGGGAATAGAAATAAATCTCTCACATTGAAATTGATGTTGTTGGTATCATCTTACAATGTGTGTATGTGAGTCTTTTACTAATATTTTTCAGATGAAACCTTTTTCTCAAGGCATTTTTGGTGGGGGGAATAATAATTCATACTCCTATCATTTTCTCCCTTGGCCAGCTTACTTTGAGCTGTATGACTCAACATTAAATACAGTGATACAGCAGCAGCAGGAGGAGGAATGGCCATTAAGATTGGACTGCTAATAAGTAAAGGAGATAACATTTTATACATGTTTAAGTAATTATAATTTTCCATTTCATATTATATCTTATCTAAAAATTTTCCTACTAGATAATCTGGGTAGTAGAACAATCACTGCCAGAAGCGACACAGAAGAATAGCTGAAATGCATTTTCCTATTCTAGGATGAATAAAAGACTTTTCTTAATATAGAATTTTGGATTTTGCCATTTGGTATTTAATGTCTGCTTTGAAACTTGCTTAAATAGGAATTGTCTGCCAAAGCCACTGAGTGTTATAGTACAACAACCGATTCCTAGGATCACAAAACTTCAGCCTTAATACAAAGTTCCTTTGACTGTCTTTATCTGATCTGTTTGGATTTTGCAGTCATATAGAGATCCATGGAATATACTTTTGTCCTGTGGGTCCTAGAAGCTCCCTACCATCCTTGTTGTGCTCAGAGCAAGGGCAATTCTGGAAACACCCGTAACCCTAGAGATCCTGCATGAACTTGCAGCCATTGTGAGCCATGTCAAGTTGATTCTTTCTTCATCATTACAGGTAGCCTAGGGACATGTGGAGAGATACCCTTTGTCAAAATACCCACGGTACGCTTCCTTTTCCTATTCACCACTTCACTTGGTGTCATTTCTCACTGTTATGACTTTACATGGCCTGTCTTCCACTGGGGAAGCTGCCCACGGGGAGGGGGGCAGCTTTGGGGGCCACTAGTGAACTTCATGCTGGGGTGTAGGCCTCTGCAGGTCCTAGACAATGTTGAATTCTGACACTGGTCCAGCCTGTGAGAGAGCCAGGCAACATAGCCACAGTTGTTGCATTATCATGCTGTCCTCTAACCTCCTTTGCAATGCTGAATTATGGTTGTGTAATTAGGTGGAAAAAGGGATGTGGTGGCACTGTGGGCTAAACCACAGAAGCCTGTGCTGCAGGGTCAGAAGACCAGCAGTCGTAAGATCGAATCCACCCGACAGAGTGAGCTCCCGTCGCTTTGTCTCAGCACCAACCTAGCAGTTCGAAAGCATGTAAATGTGAGTAGATAAATAGGTACCACCTCAGTGGGAAGGTAAAAACGGCGTTCTCTAGTCACACTGGCCGTGTGGCAATGGAAACTGTCTTCAGACAAGCGCTGGCTCTACGGCTTGAAAACGGGATGAGCACCACCCCCTAGAGTCGGACACGACTGGACTAAAAATGTCAAGGGGAACCTTTACCTTACTAATTAGGTGGAGGACCACAGGGCCAAGAGCCATTATGAATTTAACCACAACATTGCACAGGCAGTACATGCTACCTATCCTTTCATACCTCTTTTAACGTACTGAGTGTAATATGATTAAAATATGCCATAGAGTGATGATCTGGTGCTGAGATAGGATAAGTTAATTTTTGAGACTGTAACTTCCAGAATGGTTCCATTAGCATAATTGTGGTTGCTGGGATATTCCGAAGATGGCAGTCCCCAAAAGTAATGCTTCCCATCTCTGATTTGGTGCTGTTACAAACCGGTCTTTTAAGAAACAAGCAAATGATTTTGGGAGTGATGGATTTTTTATGCACGAGTTAGTGCAGAGAAAGCTTGGTAGCCCATTCCTCTTTAAAAACAAGAGCAGCAGGAAAAAGAGAATGGAAAACCCCATTCTCCATTTTGGAAATTCAATGAGAATTCATTTCTTTTAAAGGGACCCACAGATATTGTATTTTATCTTGCACTATAAGAAAATCTTAACATTTGGATAAAAAAATTTTCCTGCATTGCAAGGCAGATTTCTAATCCATTACATATGTTCTCTTTTGTGACAGAAGACAGTTAGGCTTCATGTCCACCTGTTCTCTTTGCTAATATTCACAGTGTTTCCCCCTTTGCTCTACGAGTGCTCTAAGACTGACCTCGGAAATGCTGCCTGTCTATTCAGGCAAAATTACTCCCAATCTGTATGGACACTGAAGAAGCAGAGAACCATTCATTGTCTAGCTGCAAAGACCAGGGAATGGCCTAGGGAAATCACTGATAGGATATCATAGCTGTAGGAAACCAGACCAGGATTCTATCATCCTCCTGAAAGGCATGTACAGACAGGATATACTGCGAACTGTATCTTCATGATGCACACCTTTTATACAAGATATCCATGATAATCCTGAAGGAAAACGCATTCGCCCATGCTGCAGAATATCAGTGAGATTTCAAGCTAATGTTTCTCTAGTCATTGTTTCTCAGCCTGTCTGAGATGTTTAATCTTGCAGTGTGTTGCAGAACAGCACTGAGTGACTGACTAATCAGGGTATAGTGAGAGAGGTGCGTCATCTCAGATTTCTGCTTTCTCTTTGAATTTGTATTCCATGCTGCTTAAGGAGGAGAAGGGAATACGATTATGGGATGCTACATCAGGTCACATGCAACTTAAGAAACATAATGAACTATACTGTGACAAAGAACACTATCTGGATTCCCTGCCCCCCCCCTCCATCTTTCCCGTAATGTGCTACAAAAGATGGAAATGGCCAGTACAGTATTCCCAAGAAAGATTGAGGAAAGGTTGAGGCCAACCTCTGTTCTTTCCAGCCTTTGGGTCCCACATGTTTTTGAAGCACAACTCCCTGATTCTTTGGCCATACTGGCAGAGGCTACTGGAAGCTGAAATTTAGCAATATCTGGAGACATAAGGTTGAGAATTAGGAGCTCAGAGTGACATTACATGGGGCTAAATACAGTATGAGCCCTGATTAGAATAGACTTGCCTCTCGGGGTACCTACTTGACGTTAGAGTAGCAGCACAAGGTGTGGGGGGGGTTGGTTCCTGCTTGGTCTCCTGGGACAAGCAAAGAAGAGAGTTGCTGCTGGGAAAGCATTTTCCTTTGTATGTGTGAAGTATCTTGCACGAAGGATGCTGGCACTGCATTGACTGGATAGCAATTAGTGTCCTGTGTGTAAGAGTTTCTGCAAATCTTATTCGTCTGTTATCGGCCAGAATTGTGTTGGTGTCACATACAGTTTGCATAACTTGCCACTGCTAATTGCAGGTAAGAATGAGGTGCTAGGACAGTGGTTCCCAAACCTTGGTTCACCCAGGTCTTCATGGACTGCAGTTCCAGAAGTCTTCACCACCAGCTGTGCTGGCCGGGATTTCTGGGAGTTGCAGTGCAAGAACGCATGGTTGGGGACCACTATGCCAGAGCATGTCTTGGTCCTGTGCCTGGTCACCCACCTGACATCTCAATCAAGCTTCTTGTCAATGAGCCAGAATTAGTTGTGGCATGGTGCCCAGACTGTCCCGAAATCTGATAGAGTACCAATCATTACAGTTATATTGTGCCTTTGCAATGGTAAGCAATGGTAACTCTCTTCCTCCATCTTCGAAAGTACAGCCCTGCAAAGTAGGTCAGGCTGGGAGAAAGCAGCTTTTTAAAAGCAGGTTGGATAGCTGCCTGTCAGGGATATATTAGCTGTGGATTTCCTGCATTGGCAGGGGGTTGAGCTGGGTGATTCTTGGCACACCTTGCAGCTGTATGGCTTACAATTAACGTAAGTTTAAAATATGCTCCAATTAACCTAATTAAATAATTCAGACAAGTTTTAAGAAATCATATACAAAATGTGCTGCTTATGTATCCCCCTCCCATAGTGCTTAAAACACTCTCTGGATTGTTTAGAATTTAATTATGCAGGCTCAGGCTATACATGGCCTTGCCCTCCCAGCGAGTGGGGTACTCAGTATACAACAATGGAGGGTACCAACAAAGAAGAGGAAAAGAAAATACAGCCCACCCACTTTTTAGCCCTAGATATATCATCACCTGCTTAAACAGGGTATAAAACCCAAAGTTTATTAAGCTCAAAACAGGGTATATTGCTTTCTTCCTCCCTGCTTGATCTTCACTACAAACTTGTGCCTATCCTATAGACTTGGAAAGTGCACAGAGCTGCTGGCCTGGGCTGTGCTCAAATAAAGGGATGCAGATCAAAAACTTGCCCATTTGTTGCCCTTTTGGAAACATCCCAGTTAGACCTTTCTCCTTCTCTGTGCTACCAGTTATCATTTCCTGACCTCCTTGAAATGCTCCACACTTGTAAAGGATAGTGGGAAGTTCAATGGCACCATCAGATGTATTTCTGGCAGAGTTATTCATTGACCTGCAGCCCAAACCACCATGGCATCCTTCAGTCTTGAAAGACTATGGTATCGTGCTCTGTATCGAGGACTTGGAACAGCATCTAGTGCGACTGAGAAGGCCAATTCAAGAGTGACAATCCCTTCCACACTGAAGACAAATCCAGTCTTTCCCCTGTCCAGCTCCCTGATTTTGCTACTTTCGTAACTGCCTCTTTGCCTCAACCTGCTGGACAAGGGTCTCTTCAAATTGGGAGAGGCCATGATGCACCGCCTGCCTCCAGGCTGAACGCTCAGATGTCAATATTTCCCATCTGTTGACCTGCAGCCCAGAGGACCAAGAAAAAGAGAAATAAGAGTTCCTGCTGTGAACGTCATCCATGACATTGCTGCCCTAACAAGAGAAACTAGGGGCATGGGCAGAAGAAGAGATCCTAACCTCCTAAGGTGAAGTTCTGATCAAACCACAAGAATCCATACATTCACCTGGGTGCATGCAGACACACAGTGCTAGGAATTAACTAAGCCTTTCTGAAGAAGGAAAAAAAGGAAAACACAGGCAATCTGCTGCATCTGTGGAAGTGCTTCTCTTCTCACTGAAGCTAAGAAGAAAAAATGGTGAAGTGTAGATATTCATTGACAGGTTTAACCTATGAGTCTCCTTCTCCTTTGGTCCCAGCTCAGCATTTTCTTTACAAGGCGTTGATACTTTTGTTGTTGCTGTTATTGCTTTGTTATGTGCCATCAAGTTGCCTATGACCCATGGTGACCCTACGAACAAGTGACCTCCAAAACATCCTATCATTAACAGTTGTGCACTGCAAACTCAAGGTAGTGACTTTTTATTGAGTATTGTTGTCTCTACCCCCGTTCTTAATGGCATTTCTTTCCTTTTTTTAATCTTAATTTTTTAATCCTGTAAATACCAAATTTAGCACAAAGGATCTTTTGGAGTGATTCTTTGCCCCCTGAGCACCATTGGGCTATTTTCTCTGCCCCATGGTTGCCATAGAGATGCTTAAATAGTACTAATTGGATTAGTAAAGAATTAAAATTGGATATACTGTTATATCTTGCTATTATATATTCAGCCAATTCCTTTCTTTGTAGTTAGTCCAGCCACCTAGTATATGAAGGTAAAACAATTGCCAAACGGCGTTTATGCCAGTGAATTCAATGGTTGCATTTGGTTATCATGCTAAGCTATAGGTTTGAGTTTTTTGTGCTTCCCCAAGTCCTCTTCCAGTGCAGCAGGGAGCACAAGATCAGAAGCTTCTGTTCACATTGTAGATTAAATACAGTTTGGCATCATGTCTGAGTGCTAAACTGTGGTTAAGCTTAACTATCGTTAGTTGAGTCACATCAGCTTTGTAAACTTTGATTTGAAGTGGCCTTGTTTCCACCAACTATAGTTAAGAATTTTTGGATGACAGAGCAGATTGTAGATAGGGAGTTCTTTTGAATTCCACCATATGGCTACATCAAAAGGAAAGAAGAGATCATGTGAGCATTTCCATTTGTATTCTAAAATATCTGTGGAAAATTGATTCTGGTGAGTCAAATAATGATATTTGAGGTCTGCAAAATTTACTCAGAATTCAGTCAAGTAAGCAATGAACACCACCTAAGAAAACCAAGATCATGATAACAGTTAAGAAACAAGATGCCCAAGAATATAAAGGTTCAAAATGAAAATGTAGAGCATGTTAACAATGTAAGTACCTTGGAATTTGTTTGAATGAAGAGTGGAATGATAGCCCAAGAGTAAAAATCAGAACAGAGGTGATCAAAAGCAGCTTCCTGAAGATTACAAATATAATATCTACAGAATTTAAAATTGCCTTTGAAAAGGAACATGGTGTTTTGTAAGATTCTATTGTGTGGCCTGAAATCATGGACTGTAACATAGGTTATTATAAAAAAAAGATGGAAACATTTGAAAAGCGAATTTGTTATGAATGCTAAGAAATTCTTGGACAGATCAGTTTAAGAAGTACTAAAGCAAATGGATAAGGATCAAGAAACCATGAAATACAGAAAGTTAGGATACTTAAGTCAGATAATAAGAAATGAAAGGAATATATTTTAACAGCTGACCTTTCGTGGCAAAATAAATGGGAAGATAAGTGCAAGAATGAGAAGAATGAATTTGCTGAAGGACCTAGGAGATTGACTGCCACATCCATGGTCAAAATGGCCGTGAAGATGTATAATTTCCAGTGAGAAATGAACAACAACAAGAGCAACCTGCTGTCAGTATCGTTCAGTTTGACACTAACTCTTGGCAGTATGTATAAATTGGACAAGAGTACAGTGGTGCCTCGTTAGACAGTTACCCCGCATGACAGTTTTTTCGCTAGACATTGCCTTTTTCATTCGCAAAACCGTGATTCCTATGGGGGAATTTCACTGGACAATGTTTGGTCCCTGCTTCGCCAACCAATTTTCTCTAGACAACGATTTTGACAGCTCCCTCCATGCTCCCAAAATGGGGACTTAAGCTTCACAAGACAGCTATTTAAACAGCTGATCGGCGGTTTGCAAAGCGGCTTTCCTATGGCCGATCTTCGCTAGACAACGATGATTCTTCCTCATTGGAAAGCATTAAACAGGTTTCAATGCATTCTAATGGGGAAATGCTTTTCGCTAGATGATGATTTCGCGAAACAGCGATTTCAGTGGAACAGATTATCATCGTCTAGCGAGGCACCTCTTGTATGTATAAATTGGATTTAAGGAAATAAATATAACAAGTGACAATATTGTAATGTTTTAGGATACAGTGAGAAAAGCATTATGGAATGAGAAGGAGGTGACATCAGAGCCATCAGTCATTGCTCAGTAAGTCCACCAAGGAACAAATGTTTTGATATCAGGATTATTGATATCCTTAGTTATATCTGCCTTATTGCAGGCGTTATTTCCAAGCTTCCTTCAATTATGAACTTCAGGGGCTTCTAAAAGCATCCCTTTTATGAGAGGTGAGGGTTTTCAATTGTAATTGCAACAAACCACCTGAGAACAATAACTTCCAGTGGTCCCCAGGAATGGTGCACTGATGCACTCTTGTTCAAAGCATCAGCACAAAAGGAAAGAAGAAAGAGAGAGGAAAAAAACCCTGCTCTCATGGTCACTGGAAGGAAAGGGAAAGGGAGAATATTTTGAGAAAGGAGGGTCACAGAGAGAGGTAAGGAAATTCTTTTGGCCTGTGAGAAGGGTTGAGAAAAATACCTGAGCTCTCTTGGTCTCCTACACAGAGGTAAATTCTCAATTAATCCAAGAAGAGCTTGGGTGAATTTATCCATCTTGAATGGCCTTGTTTATGCTACAGAACAATAGTTTATTTCTTACATGTCTGCCCCACAAACATATAAAGCTGAAGATACAGGCAGTTCATGCTGTGAGCAGGTAGAAGGCAACCTGCTACCCTCCAAAATTTGAGAGATAATACATCCCCTTTGTCTCTATCACAAGCTGTCCAAAGCAGAGGACATGGTCTAATTTCCATAGCATTGACTCCTATACATGACCACTCCATTCTCCATTGCTTCAGGGACTTTTCTTCTAACTCCACTCTGATAATAGAAATGGGCTGGGTCAGAAGGGCCAGATCATGAAATGACAGATCAGGGGAATGAAAGGTGGGAGATGAGGTTGCCCATTTCTCCTTGCATTCATATGCACACAGGAGTGAACGATGCTTGCAACACCATCCTGGGCAGGCTAGATGGCTGCCAGATGCCATCTATGCTGACTCTGATAGTGACCTTGACAAGAAACCAAAAGTAACATTCCTATGACCTCGTTTCAGCCCATTTCCCTGTGAAAACTGAGATGTTCTCAGACCTTGAAAGTGATTTATTGCAAGTTACAAGCACTACTTGTTTTTCTTTTTAAAAAAGTAATTCGGCAAGTAGTTGGGCAAATAGTGGCATTGTTACATTTTTGTGTCATAAGTTTTAAATGTAATATTTGTTACTTTCCAAAGGTTTGGAGCATTTTTCAATTTAAATGACTTTAAAAAAAGAAAGAAAAAAAAATAACATGTTATTCTGAAGCAACAAAACATAATGTATTATCCTTGGTCTGACATCTTGATTTGTGGAAGGAAGCATTTACTCTTAGGGATGTTACATGTACATGTTCACATAAACAGCTGAAGCCAGTATGATCAACAGAGACCCAAACATTGTCTGGTGATAGGAAACACGTTACCTTACAAATAGGGTTGAACTGGAACTTCCATCAACCCCAACAAGCACGAACAGTGGGGAAAGATGATGGGAATGACTGGTCAACCACAAGTGAAAGCCACACTTTTTCAACCTCATCTAGAGGCATTATTGAGCACATATTCATATTAATTAAAATTATGGCCATGCAAAAGAAACAGCTGTCTATGAATCTGTGTGTCATTATTCTACGAGAGAGAGAGAGAGAGAGAGAGAGAGAGAGCAAGAGCAATTGGGTAACAGATTTAATAGTAGCAGATGATATCACTTAATCTATATAATCTATGTGAAACAAGATAGTTTCATGATTCATGATTAATTAATACTAAGTAGACGATAGACAGATATAATCTTACCTTTCTTCTAATCTACTATGTTTATAACCCCCCCTTTTTTGTTTAAAGGACTCATTACACTGAAAAGTAATGTCAGGCAGAATGGTTTAACCTGGCTAAGTCCCCTCATGATACTTGCATTTTGCCCTGTTTTTCTGAGGCAAATTCAAATACGTGAGCCCTAAATTGCCATCAAGAGTGGTTCGCCTGGTCCCCTCACTGGCAGCTTCCAGGAGTAAATTAAAGACCTGGTTCTTTTGGCAGGCCTTCCCACCAGCTAGTACTTAGCTCCTACTCTTGTTTTTCCCGTCTTGGATTTTCATATGTCATTTTTGCTTTATTTTTATCATTTGTTTTAATCCTATCTGTGTTTGATTGTAAACCACCCAGAGTGGATTCCTCCAGATAGGCAGTGTAAAAATCAAATAAATAAATAAAAAGATATCCCAGAAACAGGGAGACCTCCTCAGTAAGAACTAGGCTAAACGACTCTTTATTGCTGATGAAGAGGTTAGGATAAATTGGTATTTATATTTATAGTGGCCTCATGCTCTGCTTGTAATGAGTGAAGAGGAATGAGCACTCTAGAAACTGGTTTTAAGTAAACATTGTGCAGGGCAGGAAGGAAACACATATTGCATTCAGAAATCAATTTGTGGATAGAACACGAACAAAAAGATTTCTGAAGTTATTTACAGAAGCCCCTACCGAGATAGCTTCCTTATTTACAAGTCCACCTGGCAGCTTTAACAGAGGAGCCATGCCCCTCATGCTGCCCTCTAATAAAAAGAACAAACAGGGTGGCCTTATACAGGAAATAAAAGGAAGGAAAGTGCTCACTCTGCACATAGATCTAGAAAAGATGTGAAGAGTAAAAAATGTATTCAGTTCTTTCTGTTCATCTGACTGCCGTCACCAGCCCAGATTACTTGCACATGTTGGAGCTCTGTTCGAAAACACAAAACAAAGCAGATTTCAAAAGGGGGCTGCAGTCTGAATACCTGACTTAACCTGAGCTTTCCATATGAAGCAGTCAGTCATGTATAGTAGGGAGAATGCAACAATTTCTTTATCTCCGGCCAAACCAGATTCTAACAAGAGGATCAATAGTAACTTGGCTGCTGCATAGACTCTAAGCTATGCAGCAGCCTTGACTTTCAGCCTTTAATTAAGTGTAACAGAAAGGCAGGATCTAACTCACGCAGCACAGAAATCACCTGCTCTTCTGCAAACCCATTGCTTGACAAAATGGCTGCTGCCCAAGCAGCCTGCCAACATTGTGAGCAGTGCTGTAAGACAACAAAATGGCTCCACCTGCACAACTTTAAAAGTGTCATCGAGGCAAAGTGTGTGAGGGAAGGGGCTTCTCTTTCTTTCCTCAGAAAAGGCCATATGTGTACCCAGTCCTTGTCCACCTTCAACAGTGTGAGAGAATTCAGCATTTCTGTCTGCTCTCTGTAGTATCCTAGAACTGAGTTATGGAGGTGACAGCAATTCGTCCTATACACTACAAAATAGTTATTACCATTAAATATTAAAACGACAGCTTCAAACTGACCTACATTTTCTATAAAATGCCTTGGTCGTTTGATGTGTTTTGTGTTGGAATGCAATGTATATTTAGAAGGCATATATGGCTAAAGGCAGTGCTGTAAAATCTATCACTAAAATAACATTACTGGATGTTGAAGGTCAGTATAGATTTAATAAGCATCAGTGATGCTCATATTTCTTCTACAGTATTTGCAATTTTGGACTTATTCTGTGCTACAGTTAAGACTCTACTAGCCCCATTCCGTCATAAGAATCCCATGTTCTTTTATATTCCAAAATGATGGCACACTTTCGTTGGAGAAAGAAGTGACAGCATTACTAAGTTTTTCCTTGAAGGCTGAAAAGAAATGGAAAAAATTTGTGGCTTCTGCCATTTTCTTAAAGCTCACTGCAAGTGCATATACCTATGAAATTATTATGTATGTTATAGGCAGTAGACGTATATGTGAACATGATTATGGCTGGTGTGTGTGAATGTGTGTACATTTGTAGCTTAGGTCTATGCAACAGATGGCTGGTGAGGGGGCTGCATGTAAGACATGCTGAGCTCCCAAAAGTTTTTCTTCACTGAGATCCCAAAAGCTTTTTTTCTTCTTCTTATAACTCTCACTTGCTGTGCTGATTGAGAGTTCTGGAAACTACCATCTAAAAAAAGCAACTTCTCTAAGTTCTGGTTAGTAATAGCCAGGCCACCCAGTGTTATGACCTCACTGCAATGGTGATGACACATATCTGCCCAAGACTGTATTCTATCTCTATTGCAGTGGTTCCCAACCTTGGGTCCCCAGGTATTCTTCCTGTACTAGCCAAGATTTCTGGGAGTTGCAGTCCAAGAACATCTGGAGACCTAAGAGTGGGAACTATTGCCCTACTGGAACAGATAACAAATATTGATGCATATGGGGACAATCCATCAACTTGATCATTGTCTAATTGTCCCATTTTAATGGGATCTAGATCACAATGCACGGATAGTTTTAGTTATGAAAATTGGTTCATTGTCCTTCACAAAGCATTTTTTTTCTAATGGCCAGAATCCTATTACTTATGCCTCCTGGCGTAAGTTCAGCAGAGCAAATATCAATAGCAAATAGCTGCTAGTTAAGAAACCAGAGGTTGCATTTCTTGTTACATACCAGTCATGTGACATGGCGAGGGACAAGAAATGCAAATGCTGATGACTTCATAAGTGACAATTTGTGGCTGAATGTATGCTGCTCAGCTTAGGTAAAGGTAAAGTTTCCCCTTCACATTTAGTCCAGTTGTGTCTGACTCTAGGGTGCGGTGCCTATCCCCGTTTCCAAGCTGTAGAGCCAGCATTTGTTCAAAGACAGATTCCGTGGTCACGTGGCCAGCACAACTAGACACGGGGCACCGTTACTTTCCCACCGTGGTGGTACCTATTAAGTTACTCACGTTTTTACATGCTTTCAAACTGCTAGGGAGCTGGGACAAGCAACGGGAGCTCACTTCGTCGCGTGGATTCAATCTTACGACTGCTGGTCTTCTGATCTTGCAGCACAGAGGCTTCTGAGGTTTAACCCGCAGCGCCACCATGTTCAGCTTACATTAGTGTAAATATCCAGCTGGATTCTGGCTGTTCTGTTTGTAAGATAGTAGAATGCCAAACTGAAAAAAGCTCCATTTTCTTGTGTGTGTTTCTTGAGTATGTGGACTGTCTCTAATCCCTCCTTCGGTAATCAAAGAGGGGCTGTTCAAATTTAAAACAAAACTGCCAATGCCACAACACCACCATCACCACCACACACATAAACATTTATACAGGTATCAATGTTTTTGAAGGTTTGAGGCACTGGCAGTTTTTCCACAGTATGTATGGACCAAAAGCCTTTGGGTTTATCTAGCATTCCATGCTAGAATTTTTTCAAAACACAACTTTGGAAATGTAATTTGAAATGCTCAGAAATCAAAGACAATAGCTAATTCTAGTGCTTATATTTGTTTGTTTGTTCTATTCAAAACATTTTACTCCGCCTTTCTCCTCAGAAGGACCCAAGATGACTAGAATAGTACTACTGCTTAGAGTAGCAGGTCACACTAGAGTAGACCCCGAAAGAATTTGGTGAGTCAACTCCTCTGTAATTTCCATGGACTCAAATGGGCATATTCCTGCTGTGATTTAATTTAGCACAGTAAGTTTCAAATAGAGTAGGTCTATTCGAATCAATTGAACTTATGGAGGAGTTGACTCATCAGATCCCTAGTGATTCAGTGGGCCAAATCTAGCATGACGTACTATGCTAGGCAACAGAGTTTCAGCCTTTTTTTTTTTTGAACATTTGTTTTATGGTTTACCTATAGATTTTGAGACAATTATGCTACAGATTTTTCATTAAGAATCAATAAGAAGTTAAAGCTCCCCCCCTCCCCCCATTTTTTTTCTTGGTAACACAGGAAGAGTGAGTAAAGGAGGGTCATCTGGATGTGGTTGAACTACAGCTTCCATAATTTTTATTAATGGCCATTTACTAAGGACCGGAGCATTACTTTGCTCAGGTAACAGGCCATTATCTGCAGCCCGAGGAAATAATAATGTGTTACATTTCTCATTAACAGTGTGTTAATGTTAGCATTGCCATTGCACTATTGAATAAGAAAGGAAATGCTCTCTAGTTCACTCCAGAGAATCTCACAAGTAGCCTTCCGCCTCCAGAAGTAAACATTAATAACATTAACTTGTTAATCCTGTTCACTTTGGTGGGAGTGTGACTCTCCACTCTTAGTGTGCATGATAGGATTGAGGAGAGCCATAAACAGCAACCCACCTCTGTTGCCCTGAATGTTTAGAGGCTAAGGATTAGAAATCCTCCTTTTGCAATTTGCCTTGGACTAGAGTTCAGGAGATGGAAAGGAGAGGAGGGAGATAAAGGTTAAGTGGGGTGGGGGGAGACCAAAAGGAACGGCTAATACCTGAAAGAGCCTTCCACATCATCCTGGGAAAAGTGTCTGATGATCTGGCAAATAGAAATAGGTCACAGAGGCAGATATAGGCTCCCTTTCTCCTTGAGTCAACTTCCTCCCTTCTGCCCCCAAGGCAAAGTGAGCCATCTGGTGATTTTTCCAACTCCTCCCTCCCACTCGGAGCCCAAACGCCCCTACTCCCACCAGACCAGGAATAAGAGGCAGATAGCCTGTTCTCATTCCATTGAAAAGGAGCAAATTTCAGGTATGGACATTGTAGGGGGGGGGGAAGTAACTTGCTACAGCTCATTCATTCATTAGAGAAGCAGTTGCCTCCGAGCTCTGACTACAGCTAAATAACATGGGTGTCTGAACCCATTCATTTCTAAAGGTTCAGCATGAACTTAGTTTTGTTTCCAGAAAACTAAATACAACAATGAATTCCCTTTTTACTCATGCTTCTACCTAAAGCTTCCATGTGAACACATGCACAAATTATAACACCTACTCACCTCTCATATACTGTAGTAAAAAATGAATTAAAAGTCTTGGCATACATCAGCTTTTAAATATTTCTCCTTCAGCCAGGGAACAAAAAGAGGTAAAAATGTTACCGTAGCAATTAATTTGAAATAGTCAGCTAGCCGTCAGATTTTATGCTGGGAGTATGACTAAAAGGGTAATTGAGGTTGACTGCTAGGGAGTGGAGGATTGCATCATAAAGGAATACCAGACTGCAGTGTCTAAAATGTTTCCAGGTTGACATGTTTAGTCATTATCCCATGCCATTATTTATACTGATCATAGTATGAATGAAACTTCTGAATACACAACAGGTAACTGTTTATATATGCTTACTTACTTTCATTGTCCGTTGTTTCAGTTCTTAGCTTTGTAAATTCACTACTGTCCTGACTGCATGAAGTAGGGAAATGGAGATATGGCCATAACTAATGTTGATCAATTCAGTTATCACCTTAAATCATCATTTGGACAAATCATGATTTGCAAATCCAATTCACACCATGTTTTCTAATTTTGATTTGCCAGCCAATCATACATCAGTGGGCTAAATGTAGTCTTAGTCTCACCTAGAGTATATCCTCATTTGTCATTGTCAAGTTTTAATTGATCTACTCTAGATAGGAATAAAGTTCGATCTAGCTTACTTTTTGTTATTTTAGACTTCATACCTAACCATAGCTACACCTTCTTGACCAAGGTCTGGTGTTATGTCTAAATGGAGCTATAAAAATAGTAATCCTGTGCCATCAAATCAATTCTGCCTTATGGCGACCCTTTTCAGGGTTTTCCAGGCAGAGAATTCTCTGAATTAATTTAATTTTCCCATTTTCTGGCGGCATCTAGAAAATGGGCAGCTTGCCCAAGGCCATACGGCTTGGCTTTACGTGCAAGAAGCATAGTGGGAAACTCCTAACTTCTGGCTCTGCAACCAGATATATAAACTGCTTAGCTTTCCAGCCAGCTGAATAGAGCTATAGCCTGAATAAAATTTCTCTGCTACTGGAAGCACTGTAATAGCTATGGCTGATACATTATTATATTGGTCAAACAGTATGTAATGAGCTGTTTGAGAATAAGTGCTCAGTACTGCTTCGTACTGTCTTTGCTTTAAAACTAATTCTGCATGACTTTTGTCTTCCATGAAATACTATTCTCATTTTTTTAAAAAATCTACATTCCTGCATTCTTTTATCTTCCACTTTTTGCTTCATAAAGGAAAATGTCATTTTGGAGCTGTCCATTGTTCTGATAACAACAGGTCTGCATTTCTGAAGATTTTCAGTCCCATAAGAATTAATGATGTAAAATAGGCATCCCACTTTCATTTCTGGAGATCTTATATTTTCAGATACAGGTTCAAATCCCCACTAGTCTTGTAGAAGCAGTAGTTTTCACACTGAGGACATTTGGAGGAGGTTGGCTCTCCATAAATGAAACTGTAAGTGGTGTTGTTAAATCCCAGTTCCTGTTAGTCATTTCAAGCATGGCCAATGGTGAAGGCTTGTGGGAGTAGTAGTTCATCAGTACCTGGAGGGCAACAGATTACCCAGCCCGATCGCAGCAATTTACAGAGCTTGAAGCTGTGATTGTGGTTGCTCTTTGCTTGTCCCTAACAAATGGCATTTAGATGGAGACCATTTCTTGACGTAGATGTTCAGTTTTGGCAACCATGGCTCATTGGTGGCGTTTCCATGGGCGTGGATGAGGTGAGCAAGAAGAGCTTTGGATGTGTCGCATGACATCAGTGTAGAAAGGATGGCTTCACAAGGTCAGTAGATTGTTTTAGGAGACACCAGTTTCCGGTGTTTAGATGTACAGAGCTGTAAACTGAGATTGGCAGTAGGTTGATCAAAATAGATCAACAAGGATTTCTGAGTCCTAGCTAGATAACAATAAAACCAATAACCATAAAATGACATATTGCTACAGCCCCAAATTATGCGAGTGAAATGATGAAAGATTGGGATAGCCAGGAGTGGGATTTTGTCTGGAACAATTAAGAATTCCATGCTTGGAGTAAATTCCAGAGCTCTGGATTCTCCAGCCATAAGTGTATGCCTTTTCCATCAGGTTAGAGCTTGGTGTATCTCAAGGTTCAAGTAAAAACACCACCACCCAAAGTACATATTGCAAATCTGCTATCCCCTGTTTTCAAGATGGTGAAGGTATCCTAGCATATCTATAGGTTTGCAGCCTGTAGGCCACAGTCCCAAGTATGTATTTCAGCACATGTCCCAAGGGGCCATTCTTGATGTATGAGCATAAAGAGGAAAGCAGGCAGTAAACAGAGATGTTTGCTCTGATGTTTGTCCTGTGGAGCCACATTGCACCAAGGTGGTGGCATCAATGTGGACATCTGAATGAGAGTACGTGCAGAGGGTTTTCCCCTCTGACTGAAGTCGTGCTGCTGCACATCACCTTCCATGTCACGGACAACACTTGACAAGACTCCTGACGGGGTGGGTCACAGGAGCTATGAAGAATTCATTGCATTCTTTGGAAACTCAGAGCCCTCAGATCAGAGCCCTACAGATGACAGTGCCAAACATAAAATGCTTTGTCACCCAGAGAGCTCCATTTCCCACAGTTCTCAGTAATCAGCAGTAGTGTCTGGTTTCCTGCTGTGCCTACTGCAGTGGCTGTCACATGCTGCATTTGTCTTACTCAGGCTTCTCCAGAAACGTAGCCTGCGGTTTCAAAAGAGTCCTCCCTGTAGCACTGTATCCATGATGATCTTTTGCCACGGTCTGTTGTTTCCTCAGCATTATTGTCAAATCCGCTTCTTCATCAGACCACTTCTGTGATGCAGTAAGAATTCTAAGCTCAGCATTCTCAGCACTGCCTGACACTGTGAAAGCCTTGTGACTAAAGATGCCCTTTTGTTTCCTTCTCTGGATGGTAGCCGGCTCTGAGTCATGGTTGCTCTCTCTTTCTCTCTCTCTCTCTCTCTCTCTCTGTGTGTTTAATATCTTGTTGTGGAGTCATTTCTATTCCTATCTTTTTTGCCCTTGGCCAAATCTGTTTCTAATTCCTAATGACAAGAGTCTAATGTAGCTCTACTGAAAGTTACTTTGGATTTCTATCTATCTATAAACAAGAACAAATGTAGCCTATGGAGATTTGGAGGCACAGGTGATTAATAATAAATAAGAAATAAGAAATGTGATTAATAATAATAAATTTGATTAATAATAAATAATAAATGTGATTTTTTTTTTTTTGCAATGCTTCGGGCTGTCTTGGGGTTGTAAGGAGTTGTGAGCAAGTGCTCCTTAGAGTCCCCCTCCCGCTCAGCTGGGCCTACCTGCCATTTTAACTTCCCACAGTGCTCTTGATGCATCGTCATGCCAAAAGTATGATGTGACATTTAAATGGCAGCTAGACTTCATAACTGTTACAAGAACCAGACTGGGGAGCCAGCGTCCTGAGGAGATGAGGGGACAGTGGGCCTTATTAGGTCACAGATGGCTGGACAGGTCAATGAATTTGAATATTTGAGGTTCTAGAGCCAGGGATCAGGAGTTGTGCCTCCTGGGAGAAAAGTCAACCTGTGTAGTCTTGGACAAGCTGTACAGCCCCAGAGTACCTCCAGAAGGTACCCTGTTCCCCCGAAAATAAGACCTAACCTGAAAATAAGCTGTACTATGATTTTTCAGAATGCTCGTAATATAAGCCCTACCCCCAAAAGTAAGCCCTAGTTGAATGAAACCCCGCCCTCCACCATTGTGCAGCAACCAGAAGATGGCATGACTGCATTTGAATAAATGTATATTGTTGTACATGAAAAAAAAATAAAACATCCCCTGAAAATAAGCCCTAATGCTTGCTTTGGAGCAAAAATTAAGAACCTGTCTTATTTTTGGGGAAACAGGGTACTTCTGATTAATTTATGTCAAGAAAACCTGCAAAGGGTCAGTTTAAGTTGGAATCAACAGCACTTAATAATTATTTATTACATTCCTGAGGCCCAGGGATGCTAGGTGGTGACACTAGTTATATCTTTATTAATGCCAATTCCCTTTAATCTCAGACCTAGTAGTCACTAAAGTGGACAATTTGTTTCTGGACTGTACCAGTTAGAGTCTCACACAGTGCAGTACATTTCTTTCAAGCTACCACCACCATTACCACCACAACCAACAACAGAAAACTATTTAGAATACTAGAGAAAACTAAGGTAGGCTGGAAACTGTCTTCTCCAAAAGCTGGTTTTCTACATGAAAGGAATTTTGGAGGGAGAAGTGCAGGAACATTGAACAGACACATTTCATGCCAACTGTGTGAGTACAAACCAGACACAGATTGACTAGCTCAATAAGAACTAGGCTTCTGACATTGGCTTTTGGGGAATAATCCATGCTTATTTACAGTTTTCTTTTCTTGGAACTTATGCTGCAAGCCAGATATGAGAACCCATGAATCTACAGCTTAAAATGACACTGACCATATTGCCTATGGCAGCAGAAGTCTCAATCAATCCATTCCACCCATCTGTTCTTTACAATGTTTCATTTCGTAGGGTTGGCATGTTGTAAAAATGATCACAACTTGCCTTGCCTGTGAGCGTGCATGTACACGTGTGCATGCTTCTGTCTGTTCAAAGCACTTCACACCTATCCTTAGCGCAATAACTCTGTCCCATACCCGTATTTCAGGCAACAGGCTGAGAGGCTGCTGTCACTCACACAAGACAGCTCTGAAGTTCATAGTACAGTTCGATTCAGAGTCTTCAGATTTCATGGCTAAGTGATACATTTTTGACACCGTTTTTATCTAACTGTTTGGCATAGGCTTTTTAGGAAATATATGAAAGCCTCAGGTAGAAATCTTTCGACAGTGATTCTTCCATGTGCACCATAAACTTAGCTAGAAACCTCAAATATAATTTCTTTATTGCTGAAAAGATTATGTTAAAAATTAAAGTGAGCTAACCCTGAAGCATTTATCCTTGCCTGGAGTCTACCCACTTACTGTACTTGGTATGCCAGAAAATACAACTAATCAATAGCATCACCTGAAGAATATAAAACCAGATATGTACATTGAAGCCCTGTTGTGATTTCAAACACAGATTTGGCAATTTACTTTCACAATTCAAAATATTCATGTATTTTTTAAAATCATTGATTTTTCATTTGCTTTCTTTAATTATATTGTCTGTTTTCTAGATTCTGGTCCTTGCTTACTTTATGCATCGAATTATTTCATATTTGTTGTGGTCATGCTATGTTAACAGTTTTTTTTAGCATGAAAACATGTTTGACATTCTTAAATGATGAAAGCCCACAATATCAATATTTTAGCACATCCTATATGAAACAGTAGCCTGCTGGACAGCACAGTGAATTAGGATGCTTAGCAGCAAAGCCAGGCATCAAGAGTTTGATTCCCACTGTGCCTCCCAGAAGAACCGCCAGCCTGTGCAGTCTTGGGCAAGCTACACAGTCCACAGAAGAAGGGAATGGTAAAAGCACGTCTGAGCACTTTATGCATAAGACACCCTGGCAATGGTCACCATAAATGACCATAAGTTGGAAGTGACTTGACAACACATCGTTAGTTAATACATGGAAAAGCACAGCTCCATCCCAGAAATGCTATTAGCTGAGTAAAGATGGATGAAAACAATCTGGCATATCTAACCTTTTACTGTAGGCATCCTACGGTCTCGAGAGACGATGGTCTTATATCACTCTCCAGAGGAGAACCAAATCAATTCTAGGTTCTGCAGAGCATGCGACAGACACCCAACATGGAATAAATATTATACTATGTCTGTCACTTTTAACTGGACCATCTAATATGCCTGTATATATTTGAACCAGTAAAATATTAAGTAAATGACTGACCTCCAGATATGCAAGATTTTAAAAAGGTGTGGGGGACAATGTATTGGAAGATCGACTGAAGTCATTAAGATTAAATGACATCTGCAGCTTAATTGCTTTTAGAGCAATGAGATAAAAAGGAGAAAGTGAGTTCTGCAGCTTGTGTGGTAGAGCGCAAACAGCAGCACCTGGCAAGATTCCATCTTGTATAAGCATGAAAAGCATATGAGATATTCCTTCCTGTTGTTTTTTCATCATCATTGGTTTTAGGAGTTATAGCTTTGTGAAGAAGAAGAAGAAGAAGAAGAAGAAGAAGAAGAAGAAGAAGAAGAAGAAGAAGAAGAAGAAGAAGAAGAAGAAGAAGAAGAAGAAGAAGAAGAAGAAGAAGAAGAAGAAGAAGAAGAAGCAACAGCAGCAGCAGCTGCCTACAAGCCAATTCTGATTTATGATTACTTTTTTCCAGGGTTTCCTAGGTATAAAGTACAGAGAATGGTTTACTATTCCCTTTCATGAGGGGGTGTCCTGGGACTGTGCAGCTTGTCCAGGGCCACATGGACAAGGCAGAGTGCCAAATCAAACTCCCAACATCTGGCTGACTCACAGAGCTATCCAGCCAACCTTTACCAAACAATTATGATTATATATATATATATTTTAAAAAAACACTTCATGTAGACTCTCCACTTCTGTTTATTATGTTTATATGTGGCTTAAAATGAATTGTGTCCCCCATTATCAAACAGCCCTGCTTGCCTGATTTGGCACTTCTGCTGCTTGTTTGTCACCCTTTTTGGATGTCCTTCTCTTAAAGAACTGAGAACCAGTGGACAAACGTGGGCTTTGTGTCCCCTTCCCACTTTTTCCCCTGCTTGCAGCCATCCTGCGAGGTAGGTTAGATGGAGAGATGATGGTTGACCCAAGGTCAGGTTGTGAGTTTCACAGCTGAGCAGAGCTTAAACTCTAGTTGCCTTTGATGCCAGCCTCATTGCACTGCACCCACAATACAGGACTGCCTTTATATCTGTAGCTTGCCTGTCTCAAAACTGCCTGATTTATAGTTATGGCCTTGCATTTGCTGTACTGCTGCCTTTCAGTGAATATAGACTCCGCTAGTGAAGGAAAGAGAGTGTGATAAACCCAAGTCTCCTTCTCGCAGGACAACCTCTGTGATTAGATCTAACTGAATTATATCCATATCTATCTATTTTACCTGTATGTTTGATGAACAAGCACAATTACTTTACACTGAATCAGACTTCTGGTCTCCAATCCCAGTATTGTCAGCTGTGACTGGGAGGAATTATCCAAGGTACTGGGCAGAAGTCTTTTCTGGACCTAATACTCTCTCACGAGAGAGAGAGCATGAACAGAATCTGGGAAATCACTGTGCAAAGTGCTCTACAAATCAACCGCAATTCCTTTCTTCGGTCATAAATAAGAAGAGGAAATAATGCTCAGGAGATGCTTCTGTAATACTAGAACCAACCAAAATATTCCATGAGGTGATATTAGGGTTGCAACTGCAATGGAGCAACTAGAATTTTGCCATACGGCATCAAAATTTAAAGATGACTGTATTGGTGAGTGTGAGGAAAATAACCAGCAGTACTTTCTGGCCCTGTTTATTTTTCTTTTCTTTAAAACCTTAAACTTTCTCTTTCTTTGGATGAGACATTAACATTCTCCTCCTCCTTTTGCATGGGGGATTCCAGAGTGGATGGAGACAGGACTGCTTGGCCTCAGGGCCAAAATGGAAGATTATGGCTCTGGTATGTATATAGATGTAAATAGTTTTAGGAGAGAACAGCAAATGACATAAATCCGGGGCACCAGCCATTCAGGATTCAACTGTAGTCTGAGCTGCAGAATCTGTGGTTTGTTTGTTCCATATTTCAGTGTTGATAGAAAACAAGACCATCCCCCTAGTGCTGATATCCGGAGTCTTAATCCCAACAAATCACAACACAAAGTGGCAATGGAGGGGGATGGTGGAGAGCAAAGAAAGAAATCAATAATGCCACCTGTACAGAGGGAAAGGTCTCGATTCTCTGACAGAAACAGTCTGAGCGGAAAGGATTTTGCTGCATTTAATCTGTTGGCCACATGACAGAAAGCAATGCCCTCACAGCACAGTCCACATCCTTGCCGAGCTGATTGGTTATGGTGGGGGGGTGGGGAGAGAGAAGTTCTGCATCTATATTAGTACGAGATAAATCCTCCCCTGCCAGTATCTGATTTAATCGCCTGCACACACAAAGGGGGTGTGTGCCTCTGTGTTTGGTACTCTGAAGGCTGGAAATGAAGTTTGGTCTTAGCAGTCTACCCTGCTTGCTTGAAGTGGGATTGCCTAGCCCCCAATAAATGATCTTTCCTGTGCTATGTAGATTTTGGGCTTTCTTCATATTAAAATTCCTGAATAAAAGGTGACCTGTAGCTGAGAATTTAAAGGGAATCAGCAGCATGCTTTGGAAGTGAACAAACGAGTAATGTGTATCAGTGGGGTTCTGGGTTCTCTGAAACACCCCTGTGGCTGATACAATTTGCTGCTCAGCCTACAAATGACAAGGGCTATAAAACATGTATAAATGACAAAGTTGTGTCTTTTTTATTTTATTTTTCCAGTCATCAGCCTTATTGCAGGGGCAATTTAACCTCCAAGTACTGGGTTGGTGTAAATATTGATATGCTTTTTCTATTCAAAATTATCATTGTGCCTGCTGATGGGGACAGTGGCACGGCTAAATCAAATAATGTTTACCTTTTTAATGATTCATATTGAGAAAGGAGAGGTTTTATTTCATTGTTTAGTCATTATACAAGGAACCGCTAAAGTTGGTATTTCCTTACTTTTTTCCCGACCAGCAGGCAAGATCATCAGCAAATTTAGTGGAATAGAATCTCTCTCTCTCTCTCTCTCTCTCTCTCTCTCTCTCTCTCTCTCTCTCTCTCTCACACACACACACACACACACACACACACACACACACACACACACACACACACACACACACACACACACACACACACACACACACACACACACGTTCTTTTAGAGCCTTCCTCATTTTGGCAGAACAGGAATGATACAGAATTCACTAATTAGTCTTTTAGAAGGCACAAAATGGCTGACATGGACTGCCGCTGGTAAGCATACATGGTTTATACCTCCTCCTATTTCATATAAGGTTCATCATTCTTACTCAAGCCTGCTGACAACATTGCTCAGGCAACTCATCCCAACTTTTCTACTGACTAGGGGTGCTGTATAGATTTTTTTTTTTTAAAAAAAAAAAACAACCCTCTTGATTCTAGCATGGACTCCATGCCCCTAAAACAGCTGACAGGCAGAGCCATTAAGAGTCCCGTTTCAACCATCTTCACGGGCAAGCCCATCAAAGCTTGAAAAGAATTTGAGGAAAGAATTTCTGAAGTGGATGTGAGGTCAGGTTCTTATTCCATAAAGGGAAACAGACATCATCATAAGTTGCAGTTAGTGTCGGAGACAGTGATTAAGGTAGTCTTTCATGTTTGAGAAGTCAGACTTTGAACAAATCCTGTAGTTAAGAAGAAGAGTTTACAAAACAAAACAAACCAGTCTGCAAGTATTGGAAGCAAAATAAGCTCCCACTGTGACACTCAAAGACAATCAGCCCTTAAGGAGCTAATGCTTCCACTCATGGGCTATCTATATACCTGTTTGCTCCTCAAGTCTCTTGCCAGGTTTAGGATGCTTTACTGGTTATGTTCCTACAGCTATGGCAGTTATGTTGCCTAGGGCAGCCACTTTCAACCCTTTTTTGTCCATGGACATAAAATATGAAAGAAATATAGGCTGAATCCGGACTGTATAAGTCCTATAAGAAACTGTATTAGGTGATGTATGAAGAATTGTTTACAGTCTGAGGCCCCCTTCAAATGTGCACGGGGGCCTCCAGGGCTCCCATTGAGAATGACTGGCCTAGGGCATAATTTGTGGTTGTACCGGACTGCAATGCACACCAACTCCCATGCATAGTCTGTTTAGTTTTTTTTTTTTTTTTTTTTTTGTCGCTCTTTCTTCCAGAAGGTTAGTAATAATATTTTAGTGAAGGTGTTCTTTGTGTGGTGCTGTTTCCCAAATTCAAAATCATTGGTGGTCCTCGAAATGCCCCACAGTTTTCATCAGCCCCCCACAGTGGAGCAACGGCAATGGACTTTCAGAGTTGCAGTCCAAAATATCTTGAATGTCAACGTTTTCTAGCCTCTGAAGTACATAGGGTTGCCAGGCTTCTCGGCGCCAAGTACAGTGTCAGGGAATATGCTTCTGCAGGTCTCCAAGCAGAGAGAGAGGGAAAAAAATCACAGAGTGAACAGCACTGAAGGAGGACATTTTGTGTATATGGCGGCCTAAGTGCCCATCTGCATCCAGCAGGACTGCAGACCTTTCAATTCCCACAACCCGGGGGGGGGTATATCTAACAGGGGTCTCTGCAGGCAGCCATAAGGAGGTGAATGTTGCTTGTTCCATCACACATTTGCCTTAGTTAGGCTCTTATCTTATTGGTCATGGCTGAATATTGCACAGTTTTGCTGGCTCTGTGATACAACAGTACTAAGTTGAAATATAGGTTTGGGCAGCGATCTGAGGAGAAGGGTATGTATTTTCTCCAGTGGTGTTTTATTGGGGTGAAGATCAGAAAGTTTCCATGACAAAGGTAGCTTTGGTTACTTAAATGGTCATACAAGTAACCCCACTGGTCAGAAACCTCCATTCGGGAAGGCAAAAGGACACCGTTTCCTTTCCTTCTCAACAAAACAGACAGGCAAGGGAACTATTTTATAACACACAATTTTGCTAAACTAGGCAAGGAGTTTGGGAAATGGGGCCAGAAGAGAAGCAGCAACATCAACCTTCAGCTTCAGGATGATAATTAAATCTTTTCATTTCTCTTCCTGTAAGACATGGGTAGTTTTCAAGTTCTCTAGTGCAGTGGTCCCCAACCTTGGGCCTGCAGATGTTCTTGGACTTCAACTCCCAGAAATCCTGGCCAGCAGAGGTAGTGGTGAAGGCTTCTGGGAGTTGTAGTCCAAGAACATCTGGAGGCCCAAGTTTGGGGACCACTGCTCTAGTGCCATAAATGCTGATTTGTTGCTGAGATATGAGAGTATTTTATAGTTACCACAACTGTGTTGTCTGGGCCAGCCCAAGATATTTTGCAGCCTGAGGAAAGCCCCACTAAGGTCATCATGTCCCAGGATATAGGGCGAAATCTCTTGACATAGCTATATTTCATTGAGTCTTCTGGTGCCTGAGAAGGCTGACATTCCATAGTAACTAATCAATCCTTTTGTGAGCTTCCTCCTTTCACCTTCTCCCTCCCAGATTTCTTCTCCAAGGCTATCGGCACCTTCCCTCTGTGCATGAGAACTTTTATATGGGGTCTATAAATGAGGAGGAAAGAAAACCTGAGCAACAAAAATTGACTGAATGAATAAAATGGTTAAAGACTGTAGGATATAATGGATATAAAATGGTAGAAGAACATTAATGCTCAAAAATTAATAACTATTAAAGAAAATGCAGATAAGATCTTTTATTGACATATGATCCACTGATGGTACACAATGCCAACAAAATTTAAGGAAAAAAGATATAAGCATGTTCTTAAATAACGTGTAAAATACAGGAAGAGATATTTATTATGTTTGGTGGATATATAGGGAATGATTTCATAATTGGAAGATAGCCTGGAAAGCATAGATTAAAGAAGAATGTGAAGGTCCAATTAGGGAAAAGATAGATTAGTAACTATAGTAGTACTGGAAAATTTGCTATTTTTCTTTTTATCTCTCTTTCTAATATAATTGTACAAGTTGATGTAAATGTACTGTCTCACTCTCTGGAATTTTACCCTATCCCTATCCACATCTGCCCCCCTAACCCTAAATTCCCTAACCCCATAATCCTACCCCCATTGAAAAGAATTTAAAAAATTAGAAATACTGTATAAATAAGAGAATACAAGAACTGAATCAGAATCAGAATAAGTATACAATGTATAAGATACTTATATCCTTCCTTCTAAATATTAGCAAACTGTTCCAGAAGCAGTTATTATATGCATGTAGACACACTTTAAAAGTGCATCATGTATATTTGTAGGGTTGATTTTGCAGTAACAAAATTACAGTACTTCAGCCTACTTACCTGACTTTCCTGCAGTGCACACACTTTTCAGGCTATCCTGCCCTTTCAAGTTAACTAATTGTACTGGAGTTTTCCCCTTCTTTCTTATTGTAGGAACAGATATGGATGAGAGAATAGCTCCATTGATATAATATGGTATTCCTTATGAGCCTGAATTAATCTGAACATTTATATAGTAAGAAAGTTCAAGTTCATAGTTTAAAATAACCCCAAAGTGAAGCCCTGAATTAGCCTAATTGGATTTCTTTTGCTTTCTTGAAATGTTAGGTTGAGCTCTTGGAATTGTCTGCTTGCATTTATCACTAGATTACATCCAGAGTCAGGAATCTGGGGCTTTCCAAAAGTGTTGTTCAACTACAACTCTCACCATCCTTAAACATGGACCTAATAGGCATTGTCGTATGGGAGCTGCAGTCCAGTAACATTCGGAGAGTCATCTTTTCTCTATCCATGCTCAACGTAATTTAAATTGGGAATTAGGATGATTTCTTATTGGGCCCAATGCAGAAATAATCTATTTGGTTGTGCAGTTTGAGCTGCATTCTTCAGTCTGAACCCTCCTAATTTCATACATACGGCATCCAGGACAGGTGTAAGATCTTTATTACTTTATTATTATTATTTTGAAAAAAAAGTATAAATAGGCTCCAGTTCCTAGAAAGAAGGCCCACAAGTGGATGGCAACTTCCATGCTTACAACTAAAAATGATTATTTTTAACTTTGTCTTCTTTATTGAAAGTATGTATAGGCCATTTTTCAGGCCCACCCATTTAACATCACAAGATGATAGAGTACACAGTAAGGTTTCCCCAGATGATCCTGGGAGGGAGTCTTTCAAACCTCTTGGTCCCAAGTCAATAAATGTTCCTGTAAGCACGCATGGCAGTGTTTCATTGCAACTCCACTGAACTGGCTGATTGTTTCCTTTGGTGGTCATGGGTGTCCCTGGCCAGACCTGCTACAAGTAAATCAGGTCTGCAGAGTTTCGTACAACTGGTCCCCATGCACCTCTGCTTTTTATATATCTACTGTGATCAGTACTGACTTGCTCAGTCCAGATCTATAAACTGGAGTCTAGTGGACAGAGATGCTTCTCTTTCACACAGTGAGCAGGGTCGGCTGGTGTTTTTTTTTAAATTTTCTTTCAGAAATGTCAGAACAAGCAAAGAGTTCTCTGTCCTGCAGTTCTGCTGGAAGAGTGAGGAACGTTCTTTCTTGAAAAGAAAAGAAACGTGAAGGGAATGGTGTCCATTTTGTTTTGGACACCTCTGTGTATGGATCTCAAATATGCAGGAGATTTATTTATTTTATTATATATTTAAAATCTTTTTACCCTGCCTTTCTTTCTAAAAAGGACCCAAGGCAACTTACATCATTCAATGGCAGTATTTAAAGCTAAAAAAACACAAGTATACAAAGGTGGCTTACATCATAAAAGAAAATAATATTCAAAGCTAAGAACAATAGGTATATCAAAAAAGAACAAATACCACTCTGAGAAACTGTAGACAGCAAGCAATACTAAAAAAAAAAATCTTTCAAAGCAGTAAGGCATGACAATCCATTTAAAAATCCCTGTCAGGCAGCCAGTCACTGAGGGAAACCTTGCCTGGAGAGAAAGGTCTTCGCCTAGTTGCAGGACAGCAAAGATGGGGCCAGCCAGGCTCCCTGTGAGAGAGACTTCCAGAGTCTGGGAGCAGTAACAGAGAAGGCCCTCTTCTGTATTTTTTGCATAATGATTTTGCACTGATTTTGCCACTCTATCATGTCTAATTTTGTAATCTGTTTGTGCAATCTTTGGACATTCACAAATGACAGCGTCATCTTTTTCTTGGCAAAGTTGACATTTGCTGTTAACACTCATTCCTTGTATCTTAGCTTTCATAACATTAGTTTGGGGTGCTTGTTCTTATGTAGCAAAAATCAAACCTTTGGTTTCTTTCTTAATGGTCCACAATTTTAGCCATGCCCATGTAGAAGTACTATTATGCCTTCTATCAATATTATTCAGCTCTTGTCTGTGTAGTGGCTTATTTTTCAAACTGTTTAATTTATTTTCAAATTGTTGTTTCTCATACTGAGTCTTTGTTTCTGTTGTTTTCAAAGCATTCCCCATTTTCACCGCCTTAAGTAATTTTTCTTCACCATTTAATTTTGATTTTAAGATTTTCCTGATTCTTTTGATGTGTTCCCTTTCTTGTCAGTTCTTTCACTTCTGTGTGCAGGTTATTATCTGCTTCTAGTATTCCAAGTTATTTATAATTTTCATCACTTGGTAGTGATTGTAGAATATCACCATTTTTAAATTCTATTCTATTTAGTTTTTGAATCTTGTTACGTTTTATAGACAGGGCTGCATATTTGTCAATTCCAAATTTCATTTGCATATCTTCACTGAATATGTTTAGCAGTGATTTTAGCTCCATGAAACTTTTGACATATAGTTTTAGTTCATCCATATATAACAGATGCTTGATTTTTTTCCTGCTTGTTCTGAAATATGATAACCCAATCCAGTTTTATTTAAAATTATTGGCATGGGAATTAGTGAAATGTTAAACAGCAGTGGTGATAAAGAACCCCATTGAAATATTCCTTTTTTGATGCTGACTGCTACTTATTCTTCTTGTTGTTTTGTTGTTTAAAAAAAACAGGCACAATCAAACATTTAAAAACACTGACTGGTATTATATATCAGATACAAGTTTTAACCAAAAACCTAAGTATGTGTTAAATATCGGCACAGTACCTCCTCCTCCTCCTCCTCCTCCTCCTCCTCCTTAATGCAATTACAACAAGAGATGTCAGCAGTTTAATGATGTTTTGTTTGCTAAACGTAGATTGCAATAGTCACTAAGAATTAGACATCTAATTGGCCAGTGGGGAACCGAATACTGAATTAGGCAGGTTTCTATGGCTCTTCAAGCTGCTACTTCATGGCAGGAATTCTTTCCATGTTTGTGTAAGGTTTGCATAACGTGCCACAGCTAATAGTGGCTAACTGATGAAATACTGGGGCACACCTCAGTTGCACTATCAGTTTGGTTTTGTAACTCACGGTGATGTTTATATTGACATGAATAACACTATGTCTTTAAAAATGTTATCATACAAACCCCTATCTTTCACTTGTTCACCTATTTGCAAACCATTTTCCACAACCTCTCACTACGTGGGATGGGAGAAAGAGAACATTTTCCTTTCCTAAAGCAACCAGACCGATATTTGTTTTCACTGGGCAGATTCAGACACATATTGAATTCTTCAAGAAACCTATGGGTTGCGAACATGAGAAATTGTGCTTCTGTACCCACAATTCAAAAAGTCAGGAAATGACTTGATATTGCTGAATGATTGTCCTGTAGACTGATCGCTACATCACTGCCAGATTTGGTGCTGATTAGAGACCCTTGTTATCTCCACCGGTGCTGGGGTATTCATATATGAATACCCCTGTCTCTATATTTTTCTCTTTTTCCATCTTGAATAACTTGTCTATCGATGTTTAAAAATTTTTGTTATATTTTACATGTTGTTAGATATGTTGGAAGCCGCCTAGAGTGGACGTTCGACTAGATAGGCGGGGTATAAATGCAATAAAATAAATAAATAAATAAATCCTGTTGCAACAAATTCACACCCTCTCTCAAAGGAGTCCGAATTTTGCCCCTCAAACCTGGAGCTTATTTCTTGATGAGATGAAGGTAATTTTTTTCATGAATCACTTCCACCAAAACCATCTTTTCAAGCTGATCCAAGAAGATGTTTGAGTCTCTGAATGTCCTTCTTCTTTATCCTCTGCTCTGTAACAGAGCTGTAAAATTAATAGTACATCATTAAAGCAATTGATTGCAAATATATTGCACAGCAGTGAACTGCAATCTCAGGGGGGGCACGTGTAGCTGGAAATCACAGATTGGTCTTTTGGGTGTCATATTTTTTGCAAATTAGTAAACCCATTCAATTATTGCATAGTGTTCTATAAACAAAAATCTCTCTATGTTCATATGGAGTACCATTAATTATTATTAAATTTTCATACCCCGTCTCCTTTCCTTAACAAATTACTGGTGATATTTTACATGTTCCAAAGTGCTTGTCTAAAGAAGAAGCTATTAGTTCTTTTCTGATCCCTATGGTTCTCAGTTAACTGGAATACGCTGCTAAATTCATAATATTATAAGCTCATTAGAAGATATATTTCTGTGAACAAGTATCCATGATTCAGCTATATAAAATGTAACCACCAAAACAATATGTAATAAATCATGAATACATAGTTTTTGGAATAACTGTACCTTCTGAAAGTTACCGGACTGCATATTGAGCTGTACCTATTCTTGAGGCTTATAAAAAGGTAGCATATTGTGGAGAGAAAATACAGTGGTGCCTCGCATAACGAGTGCACCATTTAACGACGAATTTGCATAGCGATCCGTTTTTTGGGATCGCTAATGCGATCGCATACCGATGGTTCCAATGGGCAAAATTCGCTTTGCAACGATCGGTAAGCGTTTCGCTTACCGATCTTCAAATTGCGATGTCGGGGAACAGCTGATCGGCGGTTCCAAAATGGCCACCGTAAAACCCAAAATGGCCGCGTGCAGTGTTTTCGCGCCCTGCCCTCGCTTACCGAGGGCGCGAAAATGCCTGCGCTATGGAGGAACATCACTGAACGGTGAGTTTGGGGCCCATTGGAACGCATTAAACGAAGTTTAATGCGTTCCAATGGGTTTTTCTATTCCGTTTAGCGATGTTTCCGAATAGCAATGGTTAATCCGGAACGGATTAACCATCACTATGCGGGGCACCACTGTACATTTTAAACAAACTTGGGATGTAGTTTACTAGGACTTCAGTGATATACAGTACTAGAAATTCGTCAGACACACCCCTATGATTGTTGGGTCATAGAAAAGTGTGAACCTCCTTCTCTCTGGGCGTAGCAAGAGAGAGGTGCTGTGGCAGTTCTGTCTTGGCCACCGGGAGCAATCTCTTCCAGAGTTGCTGTTCCACTACTAAGCAGTATGGACACTATCAGATCATAAGAAGAAGAGGGCAAACATCACCAAAAAGAAATGAGAAAAAGATGAAACTGCTATGCATGCAACTCCGTACATATACTAATTTCTATATACAAATTCAAAATTACAAGTTATTTTGATAAACTAAGCAGTATTACAATGTTTTTCCCAGAGGGGGAAAGTCTGTGACCCAGGTGACTTCTGTGCCTCCTAAGTTGATCATCTGGGTTCTTACTGTGGATGGACATCTTCAAGGTCCCTGATCTCCCTCCTTGTCCTTAATCAGATTTGGACTGTCAGCTATTCAAACAGAGGAGACCTTCCCAAAGAGAACTGTGACCTGTCTAAAACAAGCCATCTGGCCATCCTAGGAGGAAGAAGAGAAAGGCGATGCTCTGTAGATGTTCCTTCCCTCCCCCCCACACACACACTTTAGATCTTAGCACCATACCTCCTAGTCTTGATGAAAGTGGCTCTTACTCTTCTTTGGCTCACAAGCTACTAGGAAAATCTAATTAAAATTATGGATCCTTTCCCCAGAAAAATGTGTAGAAACCCATGTAGCCCATCCATGGATCCTGTGCCAGACATTGGCCAAAATAAATCACACTAGAACAAGCCCATTGAATCAATGGGGACTTAGTGAGTCTCCTCCACAGGTTCCACTGATTGAAATGGGAGTATTCTAGTGGTGACTTACTTGAGCATACGGTAGTATGTTGCAGTTAACGTGAGTCAACTCCTACATAAGTTCCCACTGGAATCAAGGGAACCTATGGAGGAATTGAGTCATTATATCCTTATTAACTAAATGGGTCTACTTTAGTGTGATTTACTACACTAACCAAGAGGATTTGGCCCACAGCAACTGCTAAAAAGAAACTTTGTTTCAAGCAAGCAATGTGAGAGTTTGTGGGGGAATAATCACAAGGTAATTTGTAGCCTTTTGGCCTCAAGAGCCAGGGTGTAGAAATTCCAAATCTTGCCACAGAGACAGAAGGGGCTCAGCCTTACAAAAAGAACTGATCGTCTCTCTCAGATATGTAACATTAATTTCTGGATAATTTTTTCTGCACAATCCATGAAGAGAGTGTGCTTAGAGCCCGAGGAAATGGCTTTCATCTACGAAAGCTTGCTGTTTGTTTAATTTTTTAGTGGTCCAATAAAAGGTAGAGTCTAGTCTTGCATTTGCACACAGAAGATAGCTAACTTTAACACTTATATATATTTAAAGTGTATTAATTTTTGTGTGAGAAAAAAATGAAAACAGTTAAAATCATAATTTTGATACAAAAAAGAAATAAAGACAATAACATAAGGACATTTCAAACAAAAGAAAATGACATTTTCATGTTCAGAAGTTGCCGGATGTATTGGCTAAAATCCAGCAGTAAGCAGCAACTACAGCAGGCCAGTTGAATCAGTGGGGATCTGATAAATCAACTTCTCTCTAAGTTCCGTTCATTCAATGGGCCTACTCCAGTTGCAACTTACTACTGAATTTCAGCCATTATGTATCTTTTAAAAATCTGTTACGTACCTCATCTTGCAAAGTTTTATGTCACTTTTCTGTAACAATTGCTGGACTGTGACACAGCTAAAATTAAAAATCAATATATCACACAATGCCTCTAATCAATTCTTTTTGTTTGGTTTATTGTGCCTTGTGAAATAGCACCAGTTATGTCAACATCCTCTTCCCCAGGTTTAATTAATTGGTGCATGCTGGCAAGCAGTGCCCTCCTTTTCCCACAGACATCATTGTTGTCAAAGAAAAGTGAACCTTCATGATGAAATCATACTCAGAATGACCTTTTGCTCAAATTGAACTCACTCACTGCCAATGAACACTGATTCTGTGGGACTACAGTGGTGCCTCGCTTGACGATGTTAATTTGTTCCAGCGAATCACTGTAGAGCGAAAACGTCGTCAAACGAAATAAAAAAACCCATTGAAACACATTGAAAATCGTTCAATGCGTTCCAATGGGCTGAATACCTGCTCGTCCAGTGAAGATCCTCCATACGGTGGCCATTTTTGGTGCCTGTAAAGTGAGGAATCCATCCTAGAAAACAGCGGGGGCCATTTTCTTCAGCCGGTGGCCATTTTGAAACCTGACAATCAGCTGTTTGTTGATCATCATAAAGTGAAAATCGGTTCCTGAAGCAGGGAACCAATCATCGCACAGTGAAAAAACCCCATTTAAAACATCATTTTGCAATCGCAAAAGTGATCACAAAAACATCATCGTGAAGTGGATTTGTTGTTATACGGGGTAATCGTCCAGCGGGGCACGACTGTATTTTGATTATTCTCAGTCCCTCCTCTTCCCTCTATTTCCTAATGCCAGTGCTCTTACATCTACAAGCCATGCTACTTGGTCATAATAGGAATAGCAATACAACACATCCTATGTGATACTACACTAGGTTGGGGAAAGGAGGTATTAGAAAAAGGGCACAGAATTTCCTTTTCTAATCTCCAGTCTGTCGGCCAAACTACAGGATATGCTACTGTGATGGTTGCCCCACGTCACTCCATCACTCCCAGTTCTCATTTGCATGAGCCTATGAGAAGAGTGGAGTGGTGGAGTCAGCGGATATAAGGAGGCTTGGCAGAAGAGAGAAAGAAGCAGAGAGAGAGAGAGAGAGAGAGATCTTCAGGGAGATAGTGAGAAGAAATAATAATAGAAATAAGCTGGTCAAGATAAACAGATAGAGCAGGTGGTGAAGGTGGCAAGATATATGATATTTGCATGATTATATTGTATGCATTGAATAAAGAACATCTGTGATTATAATTAAAGTTAATACCTTTCAATAAATCAGTTCTGTTGGCAGCAACCTGACAAGTGTCTGACTAAAGTTCATTATTGATTGTGGATAAAGGAAATCCACTGGTGGCAGTGAGAAAAAAGGGGGAACCTTCCAATTGTTATCTGCTGGTGAGAAGACATAACGTGAGCCCTTTGTCTGAGGAAACAAGCAGGGGTTAGGTTGTAAATGTCACAGCTACCTTTACAATCAAAAGGTAATGAAACATTATTCCTCCAGAGACAAATTCCTTCAAAGCTACCATGCCTGTGCAATTACACTTGCAAAATTTACCTTCCACATTCAAAATAAAAGAAAACTAATTTTCAATGTGCTGGCCTGGGGAAACTTGGGTTAGGATAAATGTCTTTTTACTTCTAACAAGAATCCCACTTCCAATACAGTACTGACAGTATTGTTTAGCATGAGCCCGGTGAGAGACAGACAGAGAGAGAAAACAAATAGCAGAAGTGATTAATTGTGACTTGCATTTTTTTGTTTCCTTGGCCCTCCCACATTCAAAATGGTTTATCTACTGAAAAATGATAGATAAGCCGCTTCTCATTTGATTATGCTTTGCATGTCTGGGCTACACCACACTGAGTTTTACATTATGCCATTTATAGGCTTTACCCCAGCCTCCTTCCATTAATCTACGTAATTTTTCCACTGCCCACACTCACAAAGACAAATGATCACTGGGGAATGGACTAATGCAGTCCATTCCACTCCTTGTGCTAACTATATTAACAATCTATTTTATTTTTGTACTGAGAATTACTTTTAATACCTTGCCTTTTGTCCCATCTTTTGACCAAAATCTCCCTAACTAAGCCCCCTTCAAATGCCTTGATATGATGATATACAGTATTTGTGAGGATTTTCATTGGCCTTAAGCAAAAATGTTAGAATAATCTCAAAACTGCAGACCTGAATGGACCCTATACCTCACTGAGTCCAGCCCATCAGGAAGTCACAGTGGGAAATTGAACTCCCAACCTCTGGTAGAGACCTAAACCACCGAGCCATCTTGCAGTTCATCCACCAGAAGCCTTTTGGATGTAGACATAATTGTCTCCATTTGCCTTAAGCAAGAATTCTTTGAATGGTATCTGAAGCAAGACAAATGAAGGGCACCCTGGTCTTAGAGGAGTTCACAAATAACACAGCAGGGGAACAAATGCAACCACAGACCTCTCTTCTACACTACAGAGAGCATCCAACCTTAGTGCTTAGTCTCATATCCGTACTATAATGGGCATCATGATGAAAAGAGGTAAAGATATTTTACAGCAGTTGCTTTTGGTCCCCCTACCTCATCTTCACAATTAAGGTGATGCTATCAATGGATGTTTGTGTATATGTTTCTGGGTTTAAGGCACATCTGGAATCATGACACTAAAGGTGTACATGGATGTAGGCATATAGCTCGCATTTGGAACTGCTAATGGCACAGACTTGTGTAAGCTATTTCCCCACAATTACATGGTATATGGGAAACAGAGTTCCAGCCTGGCCCCAATCTGTGCCCAACTGGACTTTTTTTGGTCTAGATGAAGAGCTACTGCTTTTACCAGCTGGATTGGAGCAATTTACTAACAGACAGAAGAGTCACTTTAAGGAAGATTGCTCCTGGCAAAACGATCCTTTCCAATGCAATCAGACATGTGCCTTTCCTGACTTCTGATCGCACTCTGACTCCCCTCCCCACTGCTATTCTGTCTTGTTTCTGCATGAGCCTTAAGCAGAAAATATTTATAGGAAAGCATACCCATAGATTTTAAAGGGTGTTGTGTTAAGATTTGCATATATTTGGGGAAAGAGGGGGGGATAACCACATAAAGACGTCAGCAAAGCTTACCTTTCCAGGGATAGTTCAGTGGTTTTATTGATTGCACAAAGATGTAGCTACAATGTTGGCCAATCAAGACAGATGTGCTAGTGACACACCCTTATCCATAATGAAACCACAGTTTTCTATTAGTTAAAAGTTCTGGCTCTAGATTTCTATGAAAGTAGGACAACCGGTGGAAACATCAATAGCTTGAGAGCATTTCAGGTCCATTGTCATCTTGAACAAAATACACATCCGACTGAATAATTGTCCAGCCATGTGGAATTGTATGAAACGTCTACAACTTGACAGCTCTCCCTTTCCTCTCTCATTTATATTTCTAAAAGTCAACGAAACTGACTTCCTCGTTGTCTGGTTTAAGATATGTGAACCATTGACCCATAGAATTATAAGCCCAAATTCCAATTGTGTCATTTGGAAAAGAGAGAGAAAATGTGTAAAAGAGAGAGAGAGAGAGAAGGGAAATGCAGAAATGTTGGGGTTAGCAAGTTATTTCTTGCCACTGCTTTTATTTTTGAGGAGCAGGAAAGGGAGGAATTGAAGAGAGAGGAGTTGACAATACAATACAAAGTGGTTTTTGTGGTGATAGAAGAACATGGGGCTTCCTCTTCTCAGAGAGTTCCCTGAATATGTGTGTTGGGAGGCTCACATTCCACGTTCAAAACCTGCTTCATTTAAATCCCCACAATTCAATTCTGAACAAGGTTTAGTTTAACTCTTGCTCCAGACCGGTCTAGTCTGCTAAACTATACAAACAATGGCAACATATACGGTAGATCAGAAAAGTACTGTGCAGCCCTGCCCTATACTCCCTTTCCCTTACTTAAAGCAAGTTAATAAATTACATATTTGTAATATTTTACAAAGTAAAGTGCTTCTTTCACTGTGTCAGTAATCCTTTCAACAATTCTGTAAGAAATCATACCCACCTTGTGTTTGGTGTGAGGCTAACAGCCAGTGCATTATCTAAGCTCGTATAGTAGGTTTATGGCTGGAATGAGATTTGCAACAAGAATTTCTTGGCATCACAGCTCTGCGGCACTTTGTTCTAGAGTCTTAAGTCAGACTTTTGAAGTGTCCCTTTGTTTGCTGTTGGTAATAATTGTTTAACCATCTTCAACCTTGGCAGTAGATGTGTTTCACCTGTTTCTACCAGCAGGGACTGCCTCTTCTGTGATGTTTGTCAAAGAAGAGCATTGGTATGGCTTCCCACCCAGATCTCTGCTGCATTGTAGAGCAAGATGGGGACTGCACATCACCCATGATGAAAAGGCAGGGTGTTCTTGCTGCTTCAGTTTTGGAAATGTTAACAAACACCATTTTTATAGTTCCCTAAGGATTGCATTGGGAACAAAGTAGGACATGTGCTGACATTCATCCTTCAGTAGAAATTTTTTTTTCCTGTAGTTAAGGTTTTGGCAATTTTATTTGGTAAAATGCACTGTGACACGTCGTCTAGTCGTTTAGTCATGTCCGACTCTTCATGACCCCCATGAACCAGAGCACGCCAGGCCCTCCTATCTTCCACTGCTTCCCGGAGTTGGGTCAAATTCATGTTGGTTGCTTCGATGACACTGTCCAACCATCTCATCCTCTGTCGTCCCCTTCTCCTCTTGCCTTCCCACTTTCCCAACATCAGGGTCTTTTCCAAGGAGTCTTCTCTTCTCATGAGATGGCCAAAGTATTGGAGCCTCAGTTTCAGGATCTGTCCTTCCAGTGAGCACTCAGGGTTGATTTCTTTCAGAATTCATAGGTTTGTTCTCCTTGCAGTCCAGGGGGACTCTCAAGAGTCTCTCATCTTTCACCCTCATTATGATGTTCCTTAATTCCTCCTAACTGTCTGCCATCAGTGTGGTATCATCTGCATATCAGAGGTTGTTGATATTTCTTCCAGCAATCTTAATTCCAGTTTGGGATTCCTCCAGTCCGGCCTTTTGCATGATGTATTCTGCATATAATTTAAATAAGCTGGGGGACAATATACAGCCTTGTCATACTCCTTTCCCAATTTTGAACCAATCAGTTTTCCATATACTGTACAGTTCTAACTGTTGCTTCCTGTCCCACGTATAGGTTTCTCAGGAGATAGATAAGGTGATCAGGCACTCCCATTTCTTTAAGGACTTGCCATAGTTTGCTGTGGTCCACACAGTCAAAGGCTTTTGCATAGTCAATGAAGCAGAAGTAGATATTTTTCTGGAACTCTCTGGCTTGCTCCATAATCCAGTGCATGTTACCAATTTGGTCTCTAGTTCCTCTGCCCCTTCGAAATCCAGCTTGTACTTCTGGGAGTTCTCAGTCCACATACTGCTGAAGCCTACCTTGTAGGATTTTGAGCATAACCTTGCTAGCGTGTGAAATGAGTGCAATTGTACGGTAGTGGGGCTACCTTTGATGCTGCTGTGGAAATTACAGGTGGTGCAGAATGCTGCGGCCAGATTACTCAGTGGAGTGAGAAGATACCACCATATTTCACCCACTCTGGCCGCATTGCATTGGCTGCCCATCCGATTCCGCATCGACTTCAAAGTGTTGATGCTTACTTATAAAGCCCTAAACGGTTTAGGGCCTCGATACTTGGCAGAACGCCTACTCCCACCAAGATCTACCCATGTCACTCATGCGAGCCAGGAGGTGAGGCTGAGGAGCCTAACACCGAGAGAGGCCCGGAAGGAAAAGACAAGAAATAGGGCCTTCTCGGCGGTGGTTCCTTGCCTCTGGAACAACTTACCTCCTGAGATTCGCGGGGCTCCCTCGCTGGGTACCTTTAAGAAGCAATTAAAAACTTGGATGTTTTGGCAGGCCTTCCCATCACATAACTCATGACCTCTTTCTCTCCCCCTTACTGTTCTATGTTTTGTGTTTTGTGTATTGTAATGTAGTGTAGTGTTTTTATGATTTAGAACTGTTTACTACATTTTTACTGTATCATTTTAAGATTATTAGCGGCCTAGAGTGGTCCTTGCTCGATCAGATAGGCGGGATATAAAATAAATAAATAAATAAAGTTGGAGCATTCTTTGGCACTGCCCTTCTTGGGGATTGAGATGTAGACTGATCTTTTCCACTCCTCTGGCCACTGTTGAGTTTTCCAAACTTGCTGGCATATTGAATGTAGCACCTTTGTAGCACCTTAATAGTATCATCTTTTAAGATTTTAAATAGTTCAACTGGAATGCCATCACCTCCACTGGCCTTGTTGTTAGCCAGGCTTTCTAAGGCCCACTTGACTTAACTCTCCAGGATGTCTGGCTCAAGGTCAGCAACCATATTATCTGGGTTGTCCGGGATGTCCAAATCTTTCTGGTATAATTCCTCTGTATATTCTTGCCACCTCTTCTCGATGTCTTCTACTTCTGTTAGGTCCCTCCCATTTTTATCCTTTATCATGTCCATCTTTGCACAGAATGTTCCTCTAATATCTCCAATTTTCCTGAACAGATCTCTGTTTTTTCCTTTTCTATTATTTTCCTCTATTTCTTTGCATTGTTCATTTAAGAAGGCCCTCTTGTCTCTCCTTGCTATTCTTTGGAAGTCTGCATTCAATTTTCTGTAACTTTCCCTATCTCCCTTGCATTTTGTTTCCCTTCTTTTCTCTGCTATTTCTAAGGCTGTGACACACCTGGCCCCAAATCAAATAATCAACACAATTAAACTTTGGGGGCGCTGCAATATTTAGGGTTTGGGGGTACTTCCAGAGAAGTCTTTTTATTGTACAGTTTTCTTGCCACAGTGGATCCCAACCTTGGGTCCCCAGATGTTCTTGGACTAGAACTCCCAGAAATCCTGGCCAGCACAGCAACTGGTGAAGGCTTCTGGGACCTAAAGTTCAAGAACATCTGGGAACCTAAGGTTGGGAACCATCAACCTACCTCATTCATTGATTTATGGGATGTGGAGGGGTAGTCCAGGTGCTGTCATCTTTGGGAGTTGGAAAAATTACTTTTTTGGACTATGTCTCCTAATATCTCTCAGGCAGCATGAGCACTGGTTCTAGGACAATAGTCCCAACCTTGGGTAACCCAGATGTTCTTGGTTTGCAGCTCCCAGAAGCCTTCATCACTAGCTGCACTGGCCAGAGTTTCTGGGAGTTCTAGTTCAAGAATACCTGGGAACCCAAGGTTGGGAACCATTGCTCTAGGAGCTATAGTATTTTTAAAAAATGCCAAGCTTTCATAATCTCTCCTTTTAACCCAACCACATTGCACCACTATTCTTTTCCTCTTTTTTTGCACAACCACAAAAAAGGGTTCTCCCATTAAAGAATGAAAGAGTAACAGCTTCAGAGTGTCTGTCTAGAAACACCCCCATTTATTTTACTTACCAAGGTTTATTTCTCTTCTGGTCCTAACTTTGGAGGTGTTTGAAGGCATTTGGGATAAAACTTGAAGGTGAATTCTTCCCTGAGGCCATCTTTGCTTTCCATTGGCTTTGTGGTTCAACAAAGGTTGACAGGAGGGTGTTTTGACACAAGAGAAATGAATCAGTTCTGCTTCATGATTGCACCAAGCCTACCGTTGGGTTCGTCTTTAAACAAATGACTAATCGCCCAGGAATAGAACAACATCACCTTGGGAACAATCTATGAGTGTTCTCCAGCTCATGAGAATTGCCAGCCACAGTTAAATGACTGGATGGCAAGAGCAGTAATCTAAGAGGAGCTTTTGAAAATACTGGCATTGACGCACACAGCACCAGAAACAATTTGTTGGTGAGAACACTCATCTAATGGTGTTTTTCCAAAGTGCTCTGTAACACAGAGATGTCTAACATGCAACACGTTTTCACTTCATTTCACTGAGTTCATTCCTCTCTGTTGTGATGTCTTTTCCTGTGTTCTAGGCTTGCAGGCAGGATAAAGGAAACCTCTTGATCTGCCTGACCTGCCGACACACTCACCACCAAAATGGCGGAAGATGCTGACATGCGCAATGAGTTGGAAGAAATGCAGCAGCGTGCTGACCAGATGACTGATGAGGTGAGGGAAGAGGGACCAAAACTATAACAAGCATCTGCTGTCTTGCCCAAAAGCTCAAATCCCCACCACCACCACCCAGAAACATTTAAGACTCATGTCCTACTTCCTGAGCCTCTCCATTTCTGATCCTTAGATCAGGAGAGGCTGGACCTGTGAGCTTTTCCATGACAAGCAGGCACTTATCCGCTGAACTACAGCACAAAAAAATAAAGATATGGTTGAAAATTTAAAAATAAAAATCCCAAGTTTCACTATAGCCTTTCCCATAGAACAGTGAAACAGAGAAGGGTAGTACTGAAAGTCTTTGGCTTCTGCCTAGTTACGGCTGCTTTCCAAGCTGCCCGATGTAATAGGGATTGTATCAGAAGGTCATAAAATTGGAGAAGGCTGTTCTAGGTTGACCACAAACTGACAGTCAGTTATAGCTATGTAACTAGCACTGCTTGTGGGCTTCCCATAGGCATTTGGTTGGCCATTCGTTACAGAAACAAATTGCTGGACTAGATAGGCTTTTGATCTGATCTCCATGGCTCTTCTTAATATTCTTATCTAGTTGTACATTATAACTGGGGAGCCTCTGGACCTCCAGATGTTGTTAAATTCTAGTCAGCACTAATTATTATGTCCAGTGATCAGAAACAATAGGAGTTGTTAGTCCAGCAATGATTGGACAGCCAGAGTTGCTCCATTCCCAATACAGTATAGGTCTATCTATTTATCTGTTTATCATCATACTCCTTTTTAAAGCCATCTTGACCACTGTTCTGGGTGAAATATGGACTTTCTAAATAAATAAGGATATACTGAACTATTTTACTAAAGGCTTGTTGCTTCTTATAAGAGTTTTGCCTGTGCAGTACCACCACCTAGAGCAGCTCCATAGTAAATGGTACCAGCATTGTTCTCTGTGGCCACTAACAATATTGCTGTGTCCCACCGCCTTCACTCACAAGCACTGTGAATTTGGCACTGCAATATTCTTCTGCTTCCCACACTTAAAGCTTAGATAAGAACCGTGTCCTTGTCAACCTGAGGAAGCTATAGTTGATTCTGGAAAACCAACCAGGTGTTTTAAGAATAAGTGATAGGATACAGAACCAAGTCTACCATCTTGGATTGCATAGTCTCAGGCTTAGCGGAAAGTGGGATAGGATTGCGTTTCTGACTGCATGTGATGCAATCAAGTTTACCAAATGTAACTTTCTTTTCCCTTTGTTTTTCCTTTTGTTTCCCCCTCTTCTCAGTCACTCGAAAGCACTCGTCGTATGCTGCAGCTTGTTGAAGAGGTAAGGGGTTCATGGCTTAGCAGGAAAGCTTTTCTGGGGCATGTAGTGGCTTTCAGGACAGAATCCGCCCTTCTTGAAGTCCATGAAGCTAAATACTAGAAACCTTACTAACTGCCTCAGTGGGATTGTTGGATCTACGAGACAGTCTTTCCTAACACAGGGCATAATTTGGTATTTCTCATTCTGTGAGTATACACAACGTTGTCAAAGGTTTTCTGGTAACATGCGTACTAACCTCACACGGTGAAAAACAGCTTTGAGCTGCTACTTGACAGTATACTAGCAGCAGTATACATAATGCAAGAAATGACATTCCTATATATTATGTGCCTTTGTACCTATCATCATGGTAAGTTAAGCAAAAAAACTATATGCTTGACAAATGAACATAAGAAACCACCTTAACTTATTTCACTGTGTTGGTCTGTTACAACTGTTCTGGGCTCGGCGACAAATAATTATGAATGGCATACTAGTCCACAATATGAAAGGTCAAATGTAAAAGATTGCAGGGTGGATCCAAATACCGTCATTCTTAGAGTGCATTGATTGAAATAATGACTAAACTATACCTTCCTGATTTCAAGTATGAGTAAGGCAGGATCCACTCCATTGAAATGAAGTAGCTTTCTACTCTAACTCCAATGATAAAAAGCCAGCCTACAATAAGGTGTTGTACGCTGATTCCTATACGCCAGATATCATGTTAGGAGCACCTTTAATAGAGAGAAATGATGCAATGATGGTGTGGCTATTGAGAATTCCTCCATTATAAATCAATTAGGGCATAATTGATTTGACACTCCGTTGACATGGTCGCTGACTTCCTACTCAACTTGTATTGAGTAGCTAATTTGTAGCTAATGTAAAAATGTCACTATGAAACTCAAAGAAGCAAACTTCTAAGGACTGGATCCAGGTTTAGGTGTGTACAGCAGGGCTGGCAGAAGCAAGCTCCCTTACACCATTCTCTCATAGCACACCCCCTTCCCCTCTGAAAATGCTAGACAGAGGATTCACATTTCAAACTCTCAGGAAAAGTAGTATTTTTGAGCATGGTGAGATGAAACATTCCTTACCTTGAGAATTCACACATTTGTGACGCTTATAGGATGTTTTGGAGAACTCATATTGTGACTGCTGCCACCCCTGCCCCGGATAGGGGTGGGCCAAGTGGGCTTCCTTGACCATAAGCCCCATGAAGTCCACTCTTGTTGCTGCTGAAATTCTTCTTTGTCAGGGTAGAAGAACGGGGTGTGAGGGTTCCTGAAGATGAATGGCTGTATTGTGTAGAATAGCCATTCTCAATGGGGGCCATGTGGCTCCCCGGGGGGGGGGGCTGGCACATTTGAAGGGAACCACAGACTGGAAACAATTCTTCACACACACCCTTATAAAGTTTGTTGTGTGACCTATACAGTCCTGATTCAGGCTGTATTTTTTTTTTTCATATTGTCTTTGGGAATGGCTGGTCTTGAAGACTGTGATGGGGAAAGCTCCCTGAGGAGCAGACTGCTTGCTTCATCACAGGTTCATGCAAGGGAGCACTAGCAGGCCTTTCTCCCTTGCAAAATGTATGATCAAAATGGAATTCCCCATTCAAAGAGAATTTTGAATGGAGAATTCCATTTTGATCCTGCATTTTGCAGGACCACCATTTTATTTCACTTTCCAGACCTTTTCCGACATGGAGCAGTTCTTAGACATGAAGCCTTTACAGCCCCCTGGCCCATAGTTCTTGCACTGCAGACTGAACTTGGAACTTTATAGTTGTTGTGGTTTTTTCGGGCCCTTTAGTCGTGTTCTGAAGGTTGTTCTTCCTGACGTTTTGCCAGTCTCTGTGGCTGGCGTCTTCAGAGGACTCTGAAGAGGCCGGCCACAGAGACTGGCGAAACATCAGGAAGAATAACCTTCAGAACACGGCCAAAGAGCCCGAAAAACCCACAACAACTATTAGATCCCGGCCATGAAAGCCTTTGCGAATACACTGGAACTTTATGTTTACAAAGCAATCCTTCAACCTCTGTGCTATAGCCTCCTCTCTCTCTTGCAATCTCCAGGGCTTCTGTGCTGTTTACCAACTCCTTTTGTCACGTATCTGTTTCACAGTAAAGGGACAGAAAAAGAAAATGCTTGCATTTGGTTCTACTCCGCTTCGCCTTTGACACCTGTCCACCACACCATACCCACTGATCAGAAACAGTATTTCCAGGATGTGGAAGTCAGAGAAAGACTGAAACAGAGGCAGAGATAATCATGACTTCTTTCCCTTGTCAGAGTTGTTGAATCGTCTGCACAGAAAGTCAACAGGGAGCTATCAAACCACGGCCCTCATCATGCTCTGAGTAAACACAGACAAGAAAAAACTGAAAATAGTTTGATTTAGTTAACCAAGCAGGCTCTTTGCAAACACAAAAAGAAGATAACAAAGGGGCAGATTTTTAAAAAAATACAATTAAACATTGGGCAAAATCAAATTGCAATATAGAAGAAAATGCTACATCAATTAATTATTTGACTAAATAATTAGTAATTTAAATGTTTCTGGGAGATTATACTGACACTGGAGAGAATGAAACATTTCCTCCTTTATGAAAATAAAACATGGGGGCAAATCCCCAGGAAAGGCAGTAAAATTGTTCGTACAGTTTATTAGTGTGACAATAAACCTGAAGTTTGGAAATAGCTTGGAAACCAGCACTGATTAGATGCCTTGTAGCTTCCAGTGAGGCATGGCTGTAGCTTTGTTTAATCGAAATAGGCCAGTTCAGAAACAGTTCAGCTAGTGTTGGTAGCCTATGATTTCGATCCCATGTTTTCCAATGCTATTAGGACTAAGGAGGATTCAGCTCGAAAAATTATACTCTGGTGACTGATCATCAAGCAAAAACAAGCTAATTTTCAATCGATTGAGGATAATCTGAAATCTCACTGAATCAGTTGTATTTTACAACCTGAGGCAGCTCTACTTCTATTTGTGAAAATGTCATCCTGGCTTCTTTGGATGCCCAACACTAGAGAGCCATTCCCACTCAGTGCCAATAGCACTGAACTAGATGGATACGACATAAGGCAGTTGCCTATATTGACAGCTGGAATGGAGCTAACCTGTTTTCGGAGCAGATTTTAATTGCCCGTTGCCTAGACCAGTGGCTTCCAATCTTGGAAGCTGCCCCAGCCCCAGTTACACCCTCCAGATATGACTCATCCACTTTTGCACTCCCACCTGGGGCTCTGCTCTTGCTCTCTGCTCCCTCAGGCTGCCTTGCTCCAGGAAGTCCACGGGAAGGGGGGGGGGGTTTAAAGGTCCAAGACAGGGACAGCCAGAATGTCCTCATCAAAGGTTATCATGGCTAATTTCGATTAAAACTATTAACATTGGAGGTCTGCTTAAAAATACCTCCAATGTGAAATCTAATTTTAAAGCTGTCTCACAATGAAACGAAGCTAAACAAAGCAACTAAAATAAAATAAAATCAGAACATTAAAATAATCCCCATATTTAAAACAAACCTAGAGGATACATTTATACAATTTTTAAAAATAGGCTGAACCAAGTTTTAAAGCCTTCTGGAAGGTTGGCAAAGATGCTGCCAACATCCCTTCTCTTGGTGGGAGACACACAAGACGCCCCTTGATAGAATGTGGAAATTACAGGCAGGTTTGTGTGGAAAGAGGCATTCTTTTAGACATTGTGCCCCCCCCCCCATTATTTAGAGCCAGGGTAGGGGAACTGTGGAGCAAGCCACATTTCACACGTCTCTTTCTGCAACGCCCATAACACTTTCCCCACCCCAGCCCAACACACCCTTCATCTGCATGACGTCGAAGGGCTGTGTTAAATATGAAGTAGGAACACAATTGTTCCTCTCTCCCTTTTTTGAGAGGCTGTCACAGAACAGTGAAATGTCCAATCATTGGCATGAGAAGATAAGCCGCTAGGTGCACTCACTCTGAGCGGAGGCGCCCCTCCCTTCTTTTGGTGGCGATGTCTTTTGGTGTAATGATCCCCTAAATATATCAAGGGAGTAGGAACGAGGAAAGAGCTTTTGCAAAGGACAGTGATGCCTGCTTTGCATATACGTCAGCACCACTAAATCTGGAGCAAATAGTCATTCCCATAAAAATGCTTGACCTCTGGGCCAATTCTAAAGATGAAAACCCTCGCAGAAAAAGGCAGGCCTTCTGGATGAATCTGTTTGGCATTTCACTCTGCTGCTTCAGAGAAGATCAGTTATCGAGGAAAATGCCATGATCTGCTGAGATTAGTTAAGCCTCTACTGAATGTTTGCAAGATTTACACATTGGGGGAGGGGGGAGGAGCAGTGATGAGTGATGTGTACGGGGGAGGGGATGTGATTTCCTCCCCCCTCCCAAATGCCAGTTGAATATTGAGCATGCTTTGGGGTGTATGTGTGTGGGGAAATAATCCTTTTTTGGACTATAACTTCTAAAATACCCCAGCCAACCGCCTCCCCAAATTTTTCCACTCACGTAAGAGTAAGTTCATGAAACTAAGGCGATTTAGAATGGCACTAAATGATTGATTTTGTTGTGGAGCCATTATTTCCCTTGTCAACAGCATGCATCTTTGGCCACATGCCAAGACAAAGGGAAGCAGGGCTCATGCATACAGCAGCTGGCCATCAGGGGGCAGAACTAATGCCTAGGTTCACATGCCCCAACTGAAATGGGCAGCTCTTTCACAAGAGGGAAAATAAAATAATAATAATAATAATAATAATAATAATAATAATAATAATAATAATAATAATAATAATAATAATAATAATAATAATAATAATAGTAGTAGTAGTAGTAGTAGTAGTAGTAGTAGTTATTGTTGCTGTTGTTGCTGTTGTTGTTATTATTATTATTATTATAACAACAGCAACAGCAACAATAACAACAACAACTACTACTACTACTACTATTATTATTATTATTATTATTTAATCATTAATCATTAATCATTAATCATTAATCATTAATCATTAATCATTTACTATTATTATTATTATTATTATTATTATTATTATTATTATTATTATTATTATTATTATTATTATTGCCCCAAATAATAACATTCCCCAAAATGTCTGCAGATGCCCTGGGACTTGGGAACCCTAAGGAAAGAGGCAAGATTTACAAAGTGCTTGAGCTTCCTTGCAGGGGACAAAAGAGTTTGGAAGCTTCTCTCATACTGTATTAGATATATCTGTCTGACTTTGTTGATCTCTTTAGTTATAGACATCTCTGTCAGTCTGTCTCCAGTGTTTATATATTGCAGGTTTAACGTGCCTGAGTTCTGCTGTAGGTAGTGCTCAGGTTGTGGCTTTAAACCCACCAATCCAGATTCATATATAGGAACTGCTAGGAGAATCAGAATGAAGTAGATAGATTTGAGATGGGCAAGATATGATATACAGTGCCTTTCAAATGAATTCATTAACAGATTCCCTTAGCCACTGGGCAGCATCATGGCGTTCACACAGACTGTGCTTCAGTGAAGCAAATGTGTGTCAAGGGAGGAGAACTACGGAAATAAATCACAAGACATGGCGAGGAAATGGTTCTGCAAGCCCTTCTTGTGTCTTCAGGCAACTGACACTTGCTTTTAGTATCTTCTACTGGCTGGCACTGTCAGACTGTCCTGGTAGATTAATGTCCCTGTAGCCTCATTTAGAACAAAATGGCTAAACTACAGCAAATGAAATAAAAGTCATTTAATTGCACACCAATTTCAGAAAATTCAAAACAGGCCTCCATCTGATGTCCACAACCCAATGTGGATTCATGGCAAAAGCAACATTGAAAAACTAATCGAAATAAATTGGTAGCTATGTTCATTTGGCTGATTTGACCCTAGAATTACTTTCTATTTGTTTATTTTGGGAAAAGTTACTTAGAGTTCTTATTCTTTAAACCTAAAAGGAGATGTGGGTTTTTTACTATCTTTTCCAATTCTGAATTTGCCAATTCCTGCAAAGCCTACTTGTAAGATTTTTGATCTGTGCTACCTAGCAGCTCGCGGGAGGGAAAATTGGGCAACATAACCAAAGTCTTCTGAAGACTGATGTCTTCTATTTTGACCAAGCAGCTCAGTCTTCCTTGATTGTTTTTGGTGTGTGTGTTGGGGGGGGGGGAATTTCAACTTCATTGCCCCATCACCATTGGAGAATTCTGTCATAGACACCCCACTGGAGAATTTTCTGCAAAATCCCTCCCCCTTTCCTTTAGTCTCCCATAATTAAGATTAAGAATTTCAGCAGGCCAGCTTTTCTCATTTCCTGTATTAGATCCACTAATCAACATTTGCTAAATCAGCATCTATTCTTTGTTTTTGCTTAGACTGTTCTTTTTTCTTGTCCACATTCCTACCTTTATTGTCTTTCACTCTGAACACCATTTCAGTATCACGCCCCAACAGGAATGGGTACTTAATTTGGGGGTGCTCATACAGTCACTAGGCGCTCAAGTAACCTGAATGGTAAAGAATGCCTGTTACCAGCTTGGTATGACTATTCCTTGATAGAGACAACTTGGATACAGTAATCCATACATTGGTAACTTCGAAATTGGACTATTCTCGTGGTCTTCATGTGGGTCTCACAGGGAGAAGCCTTTAAACCACTCCTTAAATATCCCACATAACTTGCAAACCCTGTGAGGGTAACTAGAAATCTGATGAAACTTGATAACACATACGAATAAACACATACATGGCCATACCCTTGAGCCTGATTCTGAGGCTGCAGATAGCTGCTGGGCAGATTGGCAAAGTTTATATATGGTACACACAGGATTCCTGCATTGAAATATCTGCACTGGTTGCCAAGCAAATACAAATCCTGTGCAAGGGTTTACTTTCGGCTTATACTGTCCTCCAGACTGTCTGAGGGACCATCTCCTCTCGTATAAACTGTGCCAAGCTTTATGTTTTCAGGATCCTAACAATTTTACTTCAACCTAATGTAGTTACTGTGCAGAGAAGGACCTTAACGTTATCTTATTGTGTCCACTGAGCGGAATGGTCTTTCTGATGAAATCAGATGAGGCCCCAATGCTGGATGAGTCCTCTAGATCCACCCAGTTGCCCAGGCATTTAATTCATTGTTAACCTTACCGGATAGTCCTGGTTTTTAATGAATTATTTAGATGAACGGTATCATCTGTATTGTTCTTTAACTCTTGTTTGCGTTGTTACATGCTGGTTTGGAACTTTTCAATGAAAAGCAGTATAAAATGCTATAAAATAAATGCATGACTGTTTGGGTGCCATTCAGGCTGACACTGGATTATCTATAAGTCTGGACATTTCACTCTTAGCCTTGACTAAGCCCTGCCTTTGATGAGAGATCTAGGGATCCATTAGTGTCTCCTAACTTGTCCCTTTTGCCCAGCTAGGATACAAAGGTTCTCCTTCTCCTCCTGTGGATCTTGTTAACTGGGCCTACTTTTGAGTTAGCTGGCTGTCCCGTATATGAGCATTACATTTGAACAGAAGGTGCACATGTCCATTTTATGTAGTTGATTCTTGGACTGGATGCAGAATACTAATGATACTGCTGAAGCTTATGCAGAAAGCCCATATATGCCATTGTGTGGGCACCCAATGGGATATACTTTGTCTGGGTTGGGTTCTGGAGACATCCCCTCACATCACCATAATTTGTATATTAGAACTGTTGGGGGAGGAGGGGAACATATAATCCACACTGAGCCTAGACAACAATTTGTGGAGACTAGGTATCCAACTCAAGACCAACTGGTGTCAGAAGAAGGAAAATATTTTTGTTTGGAAATGTTAATTTCAGACTTTGTCCTGCTGGACATGGGAAACTAACACCCATGTCCAGCAGGACAAAGTCTGAAATTAACATTTCCAAACAAAAATATTTTCCTTCTTCTGACACTAGTTGGTCTTGGCGTTGGATACCTAGGAATTAATCACCTTTCTGTGCATAGCAGCTAGATAAACGATTGCTCAGTCATGGAAAGTGGCTGTAAAAAAATCTTAATCAGCACTTCTTGGAAATGTGGAGTATGGAAATTAGCATCAGTGGAAAAACTCACTGCACACTCGCAATTAAGGCATCAGAATTTTCAACAAAGATTCACTGAGCCGAAACCTGGCTCCTTTTCATTCAGTATTGTAATAATTATGCAGATTCTTTTGGTGATCCCGCAACCTGGTGATCCCCCAAAAGATGCCATGAGGAATGTTAAGTTTTTCTATACATTCTCAAGTATGGATGTAACCACTTCCTGTTGTGTTCCTCACCCCTCGTCATGCCTTTTGCTGTTGATCCTTGATCCTGTTTTCCCCCATATCAAGGACTGCTCGTTCTCTCACTAATTTCTTTCTTTCTTTCTCTATCTCTGTCTCTTTGCTTCATCTTGATATTCTTGCTGGAATGTAGAGCAAAGATGCTGGTATCAGGACTTTGGTTATGTTGGATGAGCAAGGAGGTAAGTTCAGATCATTTACCTAAGAAATTAAAATTATCTTTCGAGGGAAGTGAATCATTAACTGCGGTTATCGATTAAAGATCATAACCAAACCATAAACATGGCCTAAACCTGGTCTTTCATCCCAGCTAGAACAGACCGGTTGAATCCATAGAACTTACAGAAATGTTGATGTGCTGATGTTCCATTAATTCAATGGCTATACTTTAATAGAAACTGACAGATGGATTTGAGCCAAACTTATTTTGTAGAACAGACTCCCTAACCTGCTGGCGAAAGAAGCAATCTGGGTAATAGTTCCAGTTGCACGGCGGCACCTGAAGAACAAACTGCCACAAATATTGCAAACAGATTTCGCTGAAGTGTCGTTACATTGGTAGCGGTCATGCTTTGAGATGTCAAATTAATTAATTCTCTGATCGAAGGATTATTTCTTAAGTGAAAGGTTGGTGATGATTCAGAACTTGGAAAAGCTGTGATCACTGCACTGTGCTCAGGGTCCTTTAACCAAATTTGCATTTGTTTTTAGCAATGTACTGTATATATTGGATAAATGATTTCTCTGTTTCAAAGAAAAATGTGGCACTCCGACATGCGATTGAAAAAGCTGTGTCTCTGCTAGCTTCTGGGATTCTCTTGGTGTTTGTGCAGTGCGCCTAAACCCTCTATGTGTCCACAGATGATCTGATTAAAGAGGCCATTTGTTAACCTTGCCATGTGATCTTTTTTCAGATGACCCTGGCAGCAGAAGTTACTTAAGGTTATGAGGTGTTATATAGCTGAGGACTGACATGGATTATTTGAATGTGCAGATGACCAAGTGTATCACATCTCCCCCCCCCATGTTTTTAGATTTCCTAATTGACTTGTTTAGTTTGATGTGGCATATGACTTGCAAGACAAATGCCTCACGTGTCAGTCTCAGTGTAATTAGCACAGAGCAAGAGTTTACTGTATTTCTGGAATGAAAACAGGAAGCACTACACAGCTATCACAAAGGGCCTCCTCATAGAACCCGTTATTCAAATTCACAGACTCTATAGACATTTGTGGCATTGAAATTTGGAAGGTTGGTGTCATACGGTGAAGGACCAAACGTAGCTGATGCAAGGTGAAGAATTGTTAGTACTAATATTGCACTCTGCTTTTGGTTGCTATTTAAGATATTGGTTTCATGATTGCCACCAAATCTTCCTGTAGTCAGTGAGGACTAGATCCTTGTATACACATCAGAATACCTGTACTTGGCACATCATCTCCCATATAAAACTATGCCTTTAGCCTTAGTCTATTTAAACACGCTTCTTGTCTGCCAAGGCTCTCTTGTGAAGCACAGCCCAGATTCCTTATCAGTCCTATTGATGGGAGCATTTATGAACATTTATGAATGGCATCAAATGTTTTGCCATGCCCAGCATATTTAGTTATCCTCTGGATTATAAATGTTGCAGTGGGCAGTGCCTGAGTGGGTAACTGGAGTGGATAATATGGCTGATTATCCCTTTTGAGTACAACTAAGTTAAATAGCTAAGGGAGAATGCAGTATGCAGTCCAATCATAAACGTGTTTACTCAGAAGTAAATCCCATTGCTTTCAATAAGTCTAACTCCAAAATAAATGGGCATTGGATTGCAGTTGTGGAACACAGTCTGATGCATGTTTACTCAGATGTAAGTCCCTGTAGGGGACAAATTGATTTTACCTTCTAGTAATTGTGTTTAGGATTGCACCCTAAGCTAACAAAGCAAGGAGAGGTGATTTAATCAACATGCCAAGATTAGGGTGATTATATCCTATTGACCTAAGGCAGGGCAGGAGTCCAAATTTTACTCAATCCAAGCCCTTTGAGCGCATTGGGATTTGGACAGGACTGCCACTTTTGGCTGTGCCTCATGAATATACAACGTGGCCATGGCTTTTACAAGGACCTAACTGGAAACAAGTTTCCCCAGCACTGAGTCCTGGGAATTTTTTTCCCAGTGCCAGTGATGTCATTGCAAGATGCAAGGAACGACAATATGTACTTGTGTCACCATGTGTGTGTGAAGAGTGTAGTCCTCATCACTGAGTAACCCCAAGTAAGCATATATACAACTTAGAGTGGTGCTTAAGAACCCACATCAGAGAGAGCAATTTTCCAGGCATGACTGAGGTATACCCACCTTCCTCTTTAAAAACTAATTAGCTGTGCTGTTAGGCATTCTACCCACTCATCCCTTCCTCTCCTGGCAATTATCCCTGAGCTGGCAGTGCAAGTGTTGAAACAGAAGCTGCTACTGCTCCAAAGCCGCCTGAACATCGCCCTGAGCTGAAGTTTATCTTCCCAGGTCGGCTAACAAAAACCTGGCTTCTGGGAAGATCTGTGCTGATAATTGGAAACTGGTGTACAGCACAAAGAACTATGCTAGATCTGATCTCAATCATTTCAGCCATTTCCCCCACCCGAAGAATCTGTTTCCTTTTTTTCCCCCAGGAAAACATGCTTGACTGTCCCCCAGTCTCCCTCCTCCACCAGCTTCCTGATGCATTCCAAATGTTTAAGACTATAACTAACCAGCATAACCAACAGGAGTCAGAATCCGAGAAATTTGGAGGATGCCAGAGTCAGGGAAGCTGCCTTATATTTTTTCCCCCAGATGTAAAAACAAAGCAAAAACGTACTGCTTTTATATCGCCTCATAACACTTAAACCACTCTCCAGGTGGTTTATAATTAATTAAGCAAGTTACATCATTTCCCACCCCCCCAACCCCCAGCAAGCTGTGTAATTAATTTACTGACCTTGGAAGGATGGAAGGCTGATTGAACCTCAAGCCAGCTACCTGGGATTGTAAACCAGGTTGTGAACAGAGTTTTGGCTGCAGTGCAGCAGTTTAAGCACTGCGCCACAAGGTTTATTTTGTAGACTGTAACAGATCTGGAACTAGTTTCTGTTTCTTTCAGTTTTCCCACTCCTGTTTGCTCCTCATTGCCTGCCAGACAAAGATTTGGAGAAGGACAATTTAAGAAGTCAATAAACAAACTTCAATTCCACCAACACCTCTCTTTTTCTCCCCAGCATTTTCCCATTTCACTTCAGGGACTGGCCTTTTATTTGATGTTTATGACTCATGCTGTCTTCTTCCTATTCATGTATGTAAATATGTAAGTGGTATTCTTTTGGTTCCAGTGAAGAAAATGAAACAGAACCTGCTTCCATAGTCTAATGCTTCTTTCCCCTTCATTTGTTTTTCTCTTTATAGCTGGGATTAGTCTTTCCTGCTTGATTAAAATGCTTCCTGTCTATCTGTTCATCATATTAAGTTAGAAAATTCATGTAGAGGTGAATAACTGGTGATGTCCTGGTGAAGTGAAAGGGTTTATGACAGTACAAAACTATTGACAAGCAGTGGCTTAAATGACAGTCCTATGCATGCTTAACCAGATGTAGGACCCACTGAACTGTGTTTTCTCCTATGTAGATATGTATAGGATTGCACTGCTAGGTAGCAGCCCTATGTGTACTTAACTGGGAGTTAGTATTATTGATACAATGGGGCTTCCTTCAAAATAAAAATGTGTTGGATAGTCCTGGATGATTTTTAGTGCTTATCTTACTCCATACTGCTATTATGAAAGATTTTGGATAACTTTTGCTTATGCTGTAATAATAATCACTAATTTCATGATATGAAATGATTCTCAGCTCCTTGTTAATATGTGGGTCATGGTGATGCATAATCAAGGACCATACGTTTTGCGTTCATGAAAGCCACGTATTATTTGCATATAAACCCTCTGTAGTGGGCTTGATGCTTATGTTATGTTCTAATGCAAATCAGGTGTAACTTCATTAAAGTGAAAGGAATTACATTGACCCTAATAATGTCCTGGAAGCCATGGAATCACCAGGTAAGCAATAAAACCATTACTTTACAGTAGAAAAGAAAGCCCAACAGCTTGCTGTATTAATATATTCGTAGATGTAGATACACATGCATACATATTTTCCATCTGTTCTAAATGCCTCTGAGTCTATGGCAGTCTATCCATCTGCTTCTTTGGACATGAAACTGGGTCCTGTGATTATTATAATTCCTTCTACTTCACTGGGGTTACTCCTGGCATATAACAATGTCACTGACAGAGGAATAAGACCCATGGTCTTCTCTTCTTTAGAGATGGACCACGGCCAAAAATTCAGATCTGAAGAGCCTCAGTCTTTGAAAAAGTTTGTATCTGGACATGGATTTTAACTCAACTACTCATATCCATTCTTAATACCATTATTAACTGTGCACTCTCTCACCAACTCTCAGAATCAAACCAATTACATTTCCAACCATCATCAAAATCAAAGACATTTGTTAAGTGGAAGTACTGTAGATATTTTCCATAGAAAGCAATCATTTAAATATGTTATTAGTGTACATAAATACATACAAGGTAATAACCCCATTTTTTCTTTCTCTTGGATGTCACTGATGTCTTAGTAACTGGGTGTATTGTAGTATGTTTCTGGACTCTGAGGTATTTGATGGCTCCACCACCATTTACATTTTTTGTTCCAATTAACAGACACCAAACCATTCCTCCTTTCTTTTTCTCTGTACGTGAATGTGTGTGTGTGTTTTCCCATCTTAGTACAAGGACTTGTTCTTCAGCTTCTAGAGTCACTTCCATCTTTGCTTCAATGCATCAGTTGCAATTAATGCATTGAAATGCTACCATGACAATTCAGTTCCTGCATCCATCATTTTTTTTTCACATTTTGTTGACGACAAACAACTTACAGCAACAACCAAAAAATTACAATTCATTCCATACTGTCATCCCTTTGTCCTGACCAGAACAACTCGATCGTGTTGAAGAAGGCATGAACCATATCAACCAAGACATGAAGGAGGCCGAGAAAAATTTAAAAGATTTAGGGAAATGCTGTGGCCTTTTCATATGTCCTTGTAACAAGTAGGTACTGGGTACCAGCTCTGCTCTGTAGTGTCCAGTTCTTTGTCACAAGTGAATGTCTGAAGTTCTTTTTTTTTCTGTCTTTTTTTTTCCTTTGTCCCTTTCCATCCGCTTCATACTGTGGGGATAAATTACTTGTGTTTAATCAGAACAACTGGAACGCATCGAAGAGGGAATGGACCAAATCAATAAGGACATGAAAGAAGCAGAAAAGAATTTGACGGACCTAGGAAAATTCTGTGGTCTTTGTGCCTGTCCATGTAACAAGTAGGTGCTGCCTGCCTGCCTGCCTAACTACTTGAGCACCCAAGGCTGATCTCAAATAAATCACAAAGCCTTGTGATGTTCATCCTTGCTGAAGGCACCTGGGCAGGATGAGCATGTGGCATGCAGAGAGAACAATTCTAGTTCCAATGCGTTCATCTCATAGTGTAGACCAGAGGTTCCCAAACTTGTTTGGCCAACAAACTACTCTTCCCAGCTGCCTTTAACATTCCTCCAAGGAGACCCTCTACTTCCATCTGTCAGTATTCAAAATTCCCAAATACAGGGGAAACAATGTTGGGGCAGCAGCCTTGTCTACTCCCCATTTTAGAACCGGAAACTAATTGCCTGGAAACTTGAATACTGGCATTGGGGTGTGTGGCTTCTCATTAGACCCAGCAGAGAAGAGGAAGTGGCATTTCTCCTGTCACTTCCCCACTGTGGATGGGTTCTTTTGTGACATGGAGAGCTAGGTAAGGCTGGGATGAACATGGATTCATTAATTATTTGCAAAATGCTTATTATCATCTCAAGAGATCAACAGTGGCTTGTGGGTTTGCAGTTTGGAAACCACTGGTGTAGACAACAGCGGGATTACTGTAGATGCATTAAAATCAGGCATACCACAGTGAAATCTTCACTGTGAACATTTTTTTAATGATGAATATTTCAACATTTTATAATGTGTGTACAGCACAGCATCAATTATCTAAGTGGCCAAATTATATCAAGTCTATACTTTCCATTTCTGAATACTTTCCCCTCAAAAGAGCATTAAAAGAAAATACTGTGTTGCCCATGACATGTGGCCCAAAATGCACAAAGTGGTAATCTGGAACAAAGCAATGTCACTATTGCTATTTCTGAGTACAGTTTTTTACACAAGGTCTGGAAACTTGACATGGTTTCCTTGTTTGAATCCCAAGCTGTGTGGAATTTAAACACTGGCAGGAAAACTGGAACAAATCACTCTGCAAATGGTTGTTCCCTAATTGGGTAGTGTACACCAAGCAGAAATGTTGAAATGTGCTGAGTTTGCTTGCATGCAATGAAAATGAAAATGCATAAAGATACTGCATAAAATGTGACATGTGACTTTTGCAGTGAGGTTATAGACCTGGAAGGACGAGCTTTCTGAGGAGTATAAGAGCTCTCATGCACTGAATTATTGCATGAATGGGTGACTTAAGACTACATTTGTAATTAGGCAGCCCTAAATTTCTGTGTATTGGCAATCCTTTCTATGTTAGCATTCTCATTCTGCAAATCTAACCTTATAGTCATCTACTCAATTGTGAGAAATTATTTCCTCAAACAGGCTCTTCCTGTTTCCTCATTCTATTATGTGGGGACATTAATGTTTCCAAAAAGCAAAGTGTGCTGTTTATATACCACCCCATAGCATTGAAAGTGATTTCTGGGCAGTTTACAATCTAGTTATGGAGGCTACACATTGCACGCACACACACACCAATGAGGAGGGTACTCAGTTTACTGACCTCGGAAGAATGAAAGGCTAAATCAACCATGAGCCAGCTACCTGAGCTTGTCGGGATCGAACTTAGATTGTGATCAGAGTCTTCACTGCAGTACTACAGTTTAACCACTGTGCTGTGAGGCTTTTCAACGTTACTATACTTCTTGTATTGCTTTGCAAGACAAGCTCCGTCCTTCAAAGCTATTCTATGTGGAGCAGCAAAAAACTGTTCAGCTGTCTGGCAGGTATGAAAGAGCTTTCTGAATCTGTGCAGTTTTTTTCTTCCAAAATACATTTCAGACCAAGGGCACAATGCTCTCATAGTAAATCAGAGCTACCAGCACATGGAGCACTTATTTTAACACAGATGTCACCCTGAGGAAGAAGAGTGCACTTGAGCATTGCTGCCACAGACCTGTAGAGGCAAGAGAAAATGGAATTAGTGGTATTCATTGGAAAGAGAGGAAACAAAGACTGCTACTGAACTTAGTAAGGATTTCTAAGCGATGTGCTGCAGCCAATTTGTAAAGATTTTTCGGATCAATTTGTAATTTTCTAAAGATACAAAATGGCGTAGTTCACCAGTGGCTCTACCACCAAACAGGGACAGAGTACTGTACCATGATGTCTGAGCATTGCGATATAGTTCTGTACATACCCTGTTTCCTCAAAAATAAGACCTAACTTGAAAATAAGCCCTAGTATGATTTTTCAGGATGCTCAAAATATAAGCCCTACCCTAAAAATAAGCCCTAGTTAAGTGAAACCCTACCCTCCACCATCGTGCAGCAACCAGAAGATGACATAACTGTAAAATAAAACATCCCTTGAAAATAAGCCCTAATGTGTTTTTGGAACAAAAATTAATATAAGACCCTGTCTTATTTTTGGGGAAACACAGTATCTAGTGAGAATGAAGCCCCACTGAGTTCAGTGAGACATCCTCTCCTATATGTGTGCAGCTGTGGCATTGCAACTGCTTTGCCCAGACAGTGAGAACCAACCCAGTACAGTGGGGTCTTGACTTAAGAACGGCTCAAGTTAAGAACATTTTTACTTAAGAACCGCTCTCATAGGAAAATATTGACTTGACTTACATACTTAGATTTGAGTTAAGAACTGAAAAAAAACCACGTGGGAGGCAGGGAAAGTGCAAAATGTGAACTTTCAGTTAACTGTTGGCCAGTGAAAAGGGTGCCTGTCTGCTTCCTCACTCCTCCCAGCGTTTAGAGAGTGGATTGGGAGACAGTCTTCAGACTGCCTGGACTGTCTTTTCCCTGCCTTCCCTGAACCTTTCTTGACCTAAGAAAAAAAGAAACAAAATATCCCCCTCTAGTGGTCGAAGGCAGAATAGCAGCTTCCCATTAGTTTCTATGGACGGAAAAGAGCAGATACAGATCAAATGGTTTTCAATGCATTCCTATGGGAAATGCAGATTTGACCTGAGAACTTTTTGACTTGAGAACCACCTTCCAATACGGATTAAGTTCTCAAGTCAAGACCCCACTGTAGTAAATTGGCAACATGTTTTGAAAAGAAGAATGTGTTGTTGTAAGAAGAGCCGCCAAAATGTTTCAAATGACAGCTTATCAAGCATCAAAAGCTATATTTTCACGCGAGTCACGTGAGCCTACCTGTGGTTTATTTTACAATCACATTCTTAGCATCCCATTCAAAGCTGTTTATGTACCTATTCTATAAGATGCCTAGGCATGAATAAGTCTTGTAGCACCTTAAGACCTTAACAGATGTATTACTGCCATATGTTTGCTAAACATTTGTTGGATTGGGAGGGTGATCAAGAAAGAAGACAAAAAAAATTCACAAAACGATGCAGAAAGCTAGACTATATATTATTAATGCAGCGAGAATCAAAATGCTGGAGAGAGTGTTACAGCTGATCTTTCAAGGTAAACGCAATAGGACAAGAAGTGCCAGCGGGTGAAGAACATGTTGGTCGATGACTAGAAGAATCTAGAAGCCTGGTACATACCATTGTTTCAAAATAGCTATGGCTATATCTAACCCCTGGTAGAAGAGGAATAAGAATAAGAAGAAAGCATGTTTACTTGGAAGTAGATCCTGTTGAGTTTGATGGGGTTGACTCCCAAGCAGGTATGAGAGCAAACAGCAGCTGTGCACCATAATCCTGCACATATTCAGAAGCAAGATTTCAGTGAGGTTTACTTCTGTCATCATGCTTCCTATTGCCATACCATGCTGTCCTTAGCATGGTGGTTTACAATTTGTTCTCACTGAGTTTGACTAAGCTAGGGAGTCCTAGAGTTAATAAAGATCACTCACTGTACTCCTTCTCCAGAAGCTGAAGGCAGAAACAGCACTTTTTTGAAGCCATTTATAGAATCTCGTTTGTGAAATCTTTTGAAGATCTGACTATATGGCCAAGTGTGTAACATTTTAACCATGTTCAGATCCTATGCTCTGTCATTACCAAGTGTTTAGGTAGAGGCAATATTAGGCTATTATAAAAAAAGTGATTCAAGTTATATACAGGACTATGCATACCTCGTTAATAACAGTATTCAACTTTTTTAAATTGTTGTTTTGACCTCAAGAGCTTTGATGAAACTGACACCGTTTCTGGGTGTATGATAAACTTCTCTCAAATCCAGTTTGTAATCTTGGATAGGTTTGATCCTTAAACAGCACATAAGGCTGCTGCACATATTAATATTGCTCGTCACTGATGGTATGCCTGAATTTTAATTTCTCTGTGGTGGCCCAGTCAAAGATGGCTCTTCTGGAACACTGTGTGCAGCTGAATTCAGATGGTGGCTCTGCAAGATACTTTCCACAGCCTACTGTTTATGGTTCTCAACAAAGTTCTGAAGATCCATTTTTGCCTGTGCCTCCCTTGCTGTGTAGGCTGTTCTTGCTAGTGCATTAAGAGAATGTTGAACCACAGAGGCAGCTGTGCTTATGGAGAATGCTTCACTTATTCATGCCTGTAGCTGGTGCATGAAAAAAAATAGAAGAATTTCCCTTTCTGATGCTTCACATGCTTGTATTATTATTATTATTATTATTATTATTATTATTATTATTATTATTATTATTATTATTATTATTATTATTATTATTATTATTATTATTATTATTATTATTAATCATCTGCACCCAACCCACTCCGGCCTGATTTTACTTTTTGTCTCTGTGGACAAAGGTTTGTACATCAACTCCCAATGCATAGTTATTCTTTCAAAGTACCGATATATTATTAAAAGATCTAAGCAAATTGCTCTAACTTTGATTCCTGAAGGCAAACAGGCCAACAACTCTCACAACAACTTCATAACATTGGCCACTTTGATGGCGATACAGGTTCATAATGCCACACATTAAAGAAAGGAATCTTGGCCGTGAAATACTATGCTCAATGAAGGCCAGATCAGATCTGTTTTGTTTGTGTGTTTTTCACATCTAAGATGATGTGTTGCTGTGATGTGATGTACACACTACCCTTGGCGGTTTTGTTTTATGTCTGTCCAGCACTACGTTCTCTGTGTTATGTGTCCAAGTTTTTGTGTGTCATGAAATACAGCTGAATGTTCTCTAGTTCTGTTTGTTTCTGTTTCTATTAAATAAACCAACAACAACAAGAAAAAAAAATTTAATTGTTGCCAATTTGGCAATTAAAATTCACTCCATTGGAAATGAAATTTGCAAGCATTACAACTGTGGCAGCAAAATGAAATGAAAATGCTTTAGTTCAGGTTTATGATATATCGGTATACCAGAATGTCCCCCTTATCAAACACGCATTTGTTTGACTCAGCAATTGAAACGATAATAGTCAGAGTATTCTTTGGAGGCGTTGCTCCTTGTTTGGTACTTGGTTACTCAACTTCTCTTTTTGCATAGGCTTAAATCAAGTGATGCTTATAAAAAAGCCTGGGGCAATAATCAAGATGGGGTTGTAGCCAGCCAGCCTGCACGTGTTGTGGATGAACGGGAACAGATGGCCATCAGCGGTGGATTTATCCGCAGGTGAGCATTGTGGAGTTCTTCTTCTCTTTTAAAAATCCAGGTTGTTGGAGGGTTTTTTTTTTACTCCTCCTTTCCTGTCACTGGTGTATTGAGAATGTTTCCATATGCTCCTACAGTGAGTGTTTGTGTTCTTGCTGTTTATTCCCGGTTGTTATTGGCCAAGTTCATTATTCCAACTGTTTCAAAAATTTCCACTGACTTTCCATGCTTCCTGTCTATCTGTTCATCATATTAAGTTAGAAAATTCATGTAGAGGTGAATAACTGGTGATGTCCTGGTGAAGTGAAAGGGTTTATGACAGTACAAAACTATTGACAAACAGTGGCTTAAATGGCAGTCCGATGCATACTTATCCAGACGTAGGACCCACTGAACTGTGTTTTCACCTATGTAGATATGTATAGGATTGCACTGCTAGGTAGCAGCCCTATGTGTACTTAACTGGGAGTGAGTATTATTAATACAGAGGGGCTTCCTTCAAAATAAAAATGCGTTGGATAGTCCTGGATGATTTTTAGTGCTTATCTTACTCCATATTGCTACTATGAAGGATTTTGGATAACTTTTGCTTATGCTGTAATAATAATCACTAATTTCATGATATGAAATGATTCTCAGCTCCTTCCATGCCCTAATTTTAGGAGACAATGGACCAGATCAGATGGCAGCCCCCAATTAGTCTAAACCAGGAAGCTTTGGGGAGAGATGGGCTTTTAATTAGCCTCCCTCTTTAGATCCAAGAGCTGAGGAAGGGGAGAGATCACACAACCATCCCTGCTTTATGTACACCATGATTCCTGATCTAAGAAGAATGGAAGGCACTCTATCAGCACTGCAGCCTGGGGCACGACTCTCTTTCCTCTCTTCTCCTGCTCCCTCATCGTTTCTACCAGCTAAAGGAACAAGTGTGGTGTAGTGAAAAGAGTAATAGAATAGGACTTAGGAGGGCTGAGTCTGAATCCCTGCTCAGCCATGGAAATTCACTGAGAACTGGTTAAGTCAATCTTTAAATGTCTTGCTTCGAAAGCCCTGTTACAGTTGCTGTAATTTGGTTCTGACTTGACAGCACATAACAAGGAACAAGTTGCTCAGGCGGTAACCGGGGGGATGTTGGATGTGATATGAAGATATGGGGCAGTCCCAAACCCCATATCTCAAAAAATATTGCTTGTTACTGGAAAAGCCAATGGTTAGGGACGGGGTATAGAAAACCATAACAACATATACAGAACACAGGAAGAGGTAGAGGAAGAGGAAGGGGTGATGATAGCGGTGGTAATGGTGCTGCTGCAGCAGTGGCTCCAGAGACAGGAGTAGATGCAATATTGCTTGGGTCTATGAATGGTTTCCTGTTGCCTCAAGCAGCTCATCGTACATCCATGTTTGCTAACAAGATAAAGATTATGCAGCCATTGGTTCTTTATAAGGCTTTTAATGAACTTTTCCAGTGCATACAAGTAAAGTATAGATGGGGACAGGAAATAAGATGACACCCACTGGCTTAATATTAGTGGACCGTGCTGGACACCATAGCTTATTTTTGTTGACCATCTTGAGTGGATCCTAACCATCAAAAGGCTTTTTTCATCAGGGGATAATCCTTAGGGAACTCTCTATATTAGGCCTAGGAAATTGAGAGAGATGCCATGGCAAGTATGGGAAATAAAGTTCTTTTGTATGAGCATTAAAAAAAAGACACATTAAACCCTAACACCAAACAGAATAGCAAATTTAAGTATAGCGGATATGACACCACGGTGGGGACTATGTCCAATGTGCCCATTTTACGGTGTATATTATCGTCATTATTTCATTATTTTAAGGCCATGTGTGCTGCACTTCAGTACAAATATTTGTTAAATAGCTGACTAACAAGCACAGTTTCAGGGCTTAGCAGTAAGAAATGAAGAAGAATATTCTTTTCAGTGAGCCAGAAAGACGAGCAGGCCTGAATGACTGTGGGATGTTATGGTATGGTTTGTTCTACCTTTATCCCTCATTCTTCAACAGGGTAACAAATGATGCCCGAGAAGGTGAGATGGATGAAAACCTTGAGCAAGTCAGTGGCATCATTGGAAATCTCCGTCATATGGCCCTGGACATGGGCAATGAGATTGACACACAGAACCGCCAGATTGACAGGATCATGGAGAAGGTATGGGCTGACTGCCATTTGCTGGCTACGTTTCTTGTGCTGGGCCCAAGAAGCTGTGTCTTGAACCCACACCACCCATGAAGTTGTTTAGCGCCAGTGCAGGATTAATTCCACTGGGATGATTTTTGGTTGAATGTAAAGAGGTGTCATTGCTGTGGAATAGGGGGCTAGGGGCTGTTCCAAAGACTTTACAGAGAACATGAGTTTTCATGATGGATTTTAAGAAAATAAGGACCGTGGATCCCAAAGAGATTCTCAGAGGCAGTTCTAGGCATAAGGCATAGGATAAGAGGGGGAGAAGAATGATTATAGAGAGCAGGACAATTTTGGATATCTGAGGATGTCAACATTGGATGACAGACACTCCCATGTATATCACCGCAAAACAGCAAGGAGATCAGAGCTTGGGAAATAAAATTTTGAACGGATGGGTAGGTGAAGCAACACCTTCCAATGAATTATGCCAGGTGGGAATTCTGAGAGATGTTGCCCCAAAAAGTAACTTTTCCAAGCTATAGGAGAGACAAAGCTATGCAAAGTATTGAAGTTTCTGCTCATTTGAAGACCAAACAAGAGAACAAGTTATGGATTTAAGGACATTTGTCACCCATTTGTCACAAGGAAGCACAGGGTGAATAATGTTGGTGTCTTCAGGTGAATAAGGTTAAAAGAGGTGAGTAGATTTGAGTGACTTCTAAAGTGAAAAAGGAATTTTGTGCCTTAAAGGGAGATAACCTGAGTTGCCACCTTGAATATATTTCAAAATACAAAACAGCTTGCTTGAAGGATGCATATCTTGAGAAATAACAACGACAGGCAAAACTGTGTTGCCTCTAGTCTGGATTGTCTATAATGCATTTTGATAGTTACAGATATTAAATAAAATTATTGTGGTGTGTGTGTGTTTTTAAAAAAGCATTGGTTTAGCATCATCACCCTCCAATAGAATTTCTATATTTATCACTGGCTGTTCTGGCAGTGGCAGGCTCACCTATAAGAAGAATGTAACAAGAAGAGACAGGATGGATAAGATCAAGACCTATCTAGTCCTATTCCCTACAGTGGTATATATTGGTTTTAACTGGCTGCCCTGTCTACATCTCCTTTTCTCCAAAATTGAACAGGCTTGGGATTTTTCTAGAGTAGCTCTTCCAACCTCACAAAAACATTACTGCCCACTGATGGAAAGAAGAAACTCTTCTGTAATTCACCTTAAATCTGTTCCATGGATTGCTAATGTCTGTAGTAGTGGGCATCATCCGAGTTTGGGTGTGAGTCCCCTCTTGCTAGGTTCATGAGCTGCTCCCTGCTCTTTTCTACCAGAAGCATCAATTTCAGTAGGGATTCATTTCAGTCATGAATAGTGTACCTAAGTTTGCCTTCTAGTTGCCTCAGATTAGTCCTAGGTTTCTGAAAATATCCTCTCTCTTTTGTTGTTGTTCATGTTTTGGAATGAGTTTGCTTCATTTATCTTTGAGTAATAATATCACAATAATGATAAATGACTACCTGGAGGGCAGAGGCTTCCAACTTTGGCGTATGTCTCAGCTAGAGGAGACCCATCGAAATGAATGGAACTTATTACTCAAGACTGTTATATGTTTAATTTTTTTTAAGTGTGTGTTGTAAGCCACCTAGAGTGGTCACAACTGACTAGATAGGCGGGGTATAAATGAAATGAAATGAAATGAAATGAAATGAAATGAAATAAATAAATAAATAAATAAATAAATAAATAAATAAATAAATAAAATAACATACATCTCACTGATTCAATGAACCTACTTCTGATTAAAAGGGGATTTAGCAAGCACGTATCTGTGGCTAATTACAGTGGTGCCTCGTAAGACAAATGCCTCACAGGACAAAAAATTTGCAAGACGGTTTTGGCAATGGGGTTGATGACTCGCAAGACAAATGTTCCTATGGCTGTGCTTCGCAAGATGAATGTTTTTTGTTTTTTGTTCCTGCCTCATGTTTGCTGATTTTTAAATGTTTTTCTATGATGTTTAAAACGTTAAAGTTTTTTTATTAAATTTTTTTAAATCATCTGCACAATGTGTATGGCTTTAAAGAGCTCTTAATAAACCTTTTGTAAACCAAATTTGACTTTGTTCTGACTTTTTTCCCATAGGAATGCATTAATTAGATTTCAATGTATTCCTATGGGAAAACCTGTTTCGCAAGACAATTTTTTCGCAAGACAACATTAACCGCAGAACGAATTAAGCTTGTCTTGCGAGGCACCACTGTACTTTTTAAAAGTGATTTCCCAAGCTTTGCATCTTCCATTATTCCATTTGTCATTGTTTCTTTTTCACCTTCTATCTTTCTCTTCCTTTTTCTGCCATCCAGGCTGTTTCCAACAAAACCAGGATTGATGAAGCCAATCAACGTGCAACAAAGATGCTGGGCAGCGGTTAAAGACAGCAAGTGCAGGCAGATTCTTCTTAACACTGTCCCCGCGGGCAGCACTTTCATGCTTTTCTCATGGTATTTACCAACTAGGTTTGCACACATGCACATATCAAACCCTGTTCAGCCCCTGACCCCAACCCCTGTTGTAAATGTTGTCCTGTGTAAGTTGTCAGCTTTCCAAAAATGATACTTGTAAATTTATTTTTATTTTCCAGATCTCTTTGTTTCCAAAGGTTGTATATAGTATTGAATGGATGGCTATAGCTCATGACAATGTTCACTCCATTTGTTGGGTTGAATTATTTTTTTCCTCCGTTTTCTTCCCTCCCTCCTTTCCTCCACCTTCTCTTTCTTTCTGTCTGTTTTTGGTCAGTGAATTTTTTTTTAACTTTATGATGTTTTTTGCTGAATGACAAAAAATGTAGGAATGCTCAACTGTGCTGTTAAACTTTTAACTATACAGTATTGTTCTTGTAAAACTGTTAACATTCCACAGAGCTACTCCTAAGAAGTCTTTTCTTCGGGCGTCATGTTGTTTAAGCACTTAAGAATTTGGTGTTCTCTTGGTTCCTCCATTGCTGTCATCCGTTGTTATGAGTTCATGATTAGACAATGTGGAATTATATAACTTATAACAAGCATTGCACTAAAACAAAAAAAAACAGTGATGTGATTTATGCATTTATTGCATGAGAAATAGACTTTTAGACTCCTTAACTTAAGTGAGACCTTTCCATGGCAGTAGCAACATCAGCGACAGCAAAAAGAAAACAAAAATATTCGCATGCTCGGTATTGGGACACTGTCAGGACTATGTTATACCAGCAAGTTTGCAGTAGTGCCACTTTAATTTCTTTATATAGTAACTATATATATATAGTTACGAGCCATGTTCATTTCTGTTCTTTACTCTTTTTTCCCCCCTGAGTTGAAAATTTTTTAAAAAAATTAAAAAGAGATGGATTTGGCACTCACCATTTAATCATTGCCAGCAAATTTAACGTTTGGCTGAAACTAAGTCAAGGATTTTTTTAAAAGCAAGCATCAACAAATAAGAAATAGGTGTAATATACAGAGTTTGTCTGCTGCTTTCAAAGACTGTCTTTTTTGGGGGGAGGGAATGGCTACACTATGAAATGTTGCAGAGAAATGTAATTTTTATAAGGCTCTCTTTCTCTTTTTAGCTGCTCTCTCTCTCTTTCTCTCTCTCTCTTTCTCTCTCTCTCTCTCTCCCCTTCCCTCTATGTGGTTTGTTATTGGTACAGTTCTCTGTTGCTTACCTAGAGCTATGCACACCAAAATCACTGCGATGTTTAGTAGCTGTTATTAATTTAAAAAATAAAACAAAACAAAAATAACCTACATGAATGAAATCTAGATAAAACTGTGAGATTAAATATAGTTGCCGCATGTAATATGAAATTCCTTCTGTCTCCTGTCAGTTTGTGACGTGATTGACATTTTGTAGCTAGTTTAAAAATATTAAAAATTATCGACCTCAGACTTCCTTAGGCTTTTGTAATCCGTTGGTTGGCTGTTTGTTACTCGTACAGTATAATTTTTTCCCCTCACTGAAAAGAAAGCAACTGATTCCACGTAGTGTAGCCTGCCGGCTGCTTACTAAAGCCCGACAACCTTAAATTCAAAGGAGGACTGGTGTCCAGGATTAGAAGTATAAATAAACTGAATGGTAAGAATTCAATATTTTCCCCATCCCCAATAGTATAATCTGACTTTTTTTTTAAAGTATGGTGCTTTGTGGATGTAGTTTGCTGAATGACAGCCCATACCGGGGTGGGGTGTAATGGGTTGCGGTAGTGAGGGCAAACTGGTCAAAACGGAATTAATTTTTGGAGAACAGGGAAAATGGGCTCCCTCAAGCTTCCTTCCAAACGCAGAGCTCCTCCAGATGCAGCATTTGTGCACTAATGATACTGGTATTTTTCCTACCATCCAGACAGTGCTTAAGCCATTTCGAATTATAACAAAACCTAATTGCAGCTGCTGCAACAACAACAACAACAAAACCTGTTCTTCCATGGTTGTACCACCACCTCTGGGAATTGGGTTTAATTGACCGAAATCCTGTTGCTTAGTGTAGTAAATTGCACTAGATTAGGCCCATTGATGCTTTTGAATTGTGGTGCTGGAGGAGACTCTTGAGAGTCCCCTGGACTGCAAGGAGATCAAACCTATCCATTTTGAAGGAAATCAACCCTGACTGTTCACTGGAAGGACAGATCCTGAAGCTGAGGCTCCAATACTTTGGTCATCTAATGAGAAGAGAAGACTCCCTGGAAAAGACCCTGATGTTGGGAAAGTGTGAAGGCAAGAGGAGAAGGGGACAACAGAGGACGAGATGGCTGGACAGTGTCTCGAAGCAACCAACATGAACTTGACCAAAATCTGGGAGACAGTGGAAGACAGGAGGGCCTGGCATGCTCTGGTCCATGGGGTCATGAAGACTCAGACATGACTTAATGACTAAACAACAACAACAAAAAGGCCCATTGAACCAGTGGAGGTTTTGTGAATCAATTCCTCTGTAGTTTTGCTTCATTCAGATAGGCCTAGTCTTCCTGCAACGTACTTGAGAGTATTATGTCACGACTAGAGTTGGCCCACTTGAAACAATAGAATATACAGTGGGGTCTTGACTTGAGAACTTAATCCGTATTGGAAGGCGGTTCTCAAGTCAAAAAGTCTGTAAGTCAAGTCTCCATTGACCTACAGTGCATTGAAAACCGATTAATCCCGTAACAGGCTGTTTTTGTTCCATTTTGGGCTTTTTCTGGTCTGTAAGTCAATTCTCAGGCTGCAAGTCAAACCTAAATTTTGCAGCCAAAGAAGTCTGTAACTCAAAAAGTCTGTAAGTCAAGGGTCCACTGTATGGAAGAGGAGACTCCCATCTCCAAAGATTCAGTGGGCCTACTCAAGTGCAACTTACTATACTAAACAGGATTTCATCCACTAAATCATTTGCTTCACTTTTTACCTTTGGCAGGCTTCATGTGGCCTGAACTTCCACTAGGAAGCTTTCAATTTAGTGCTATCCCATTTAAAGAAGTGGGGGGGAACAGCATCAAAATCCAACAAAAAGTCATTTCTAGGATTTCCTCTTCATTTTGAAAATTGTTTTTTGAAGGCAGCTGATTTCTAAAGTGGAATAGCAACAGCTGTCTGCTGTGAGAGTAGCTATCAGTTTATCACTATTCCAATTAAATGAACAACAACAACAACAACAACAACAACAAGCTTTTAAAAAACAGCACAAAAAGTCAAACAGCTCATTTCTAGGGTTTTCTTTGAATGTTTAAAATAGTGGTTTTGAAGACAGTTGATTTCTGAGGTGGATTAGCAGCAGATGTCTGTTAACATCAGAAGCTTTCCATTTAGTGCTCATTTTTAAAAGCAAAGGGCAGGTGAATCGTCCAGCAGACAAGTTCGTTTTAAAGATTTTTTGAAGGATTAGAAAGAATTTTTTTCAAGCTTTTTGGAAGATTAAAGAGATGATGATTACTTAAGAGGAAAGAGAAGCAGTGTAGTATGAACAGAAATTCCAGTAAGATCTGTACCTAGGAGGTACTAAGACCACACGGTCAAAGATCATGGGATTTGCTTCAGTTATAAAATGGATGATTTTTTTATGGATCACATGACACAAAGTCCAATTTGCATCATTCTGGCCTTTTTTCTGCCACCAGGGGCTTCTAATTTTTTTTTTCAAGCCAGAAAAATTCAGGCGAACTTTTCCCTGTATGATCAGTTGTTTCCTTCTGTAAAAGGATGGGGACCCATGTGTGGGGGTGCTGTTATACTGACATAGGTAGCTGTGGCATGATGTTCAGAGACTATGGGAACACCTGTCGCATGATCTATCCCTCAAGTGTCTGCAAATTATATATATAATTTTATATATAATGTGTATGCTATGGAGTCATTGCATTGATACACTAGTTTAGTGCTAGATTACCTCTGCAGAGGAAAAAAAATGCAATGAAATAGGAAAAAACCCTATAAAATACAGAAGACTGCATATGTTTCTGTGGTATATGTGTTTCTGTATATATTATGAAGAATTTTGGAAAGCTACTGTCTTTCCTCTTAACACTAAACAACCTTTTAAAAACAAGCAGCTCAACAACAAACCATGAAAGGATCGACAGAGGAAGGAAGGAAGGAAGGAAGGAAGGAAGGAAGGAAGGAAGGAAGGAAGGAAGGAAGGAAGGAAGGAAGGGGATCTGTGAGCTAAAATGCAGCTCCGAATCAATCAACATCCACTGTGTGATCACTAAAATCAAACTGAACTGCAAGATAGGCTGAAAATCATGCTGCAATCACTTTGATTCATCTTGTCAGTGTCATTGCAGCCTAAGTGACACCAAATGGAACAAAGCAGGGGGGAAACAAAAAGGTCTGTCCAGACAAGTACTCTGCTGTCGTTCTGACAGTAGCTGGGATTCGTGGTGATGGGTTTTCCAAGTACAGTATTTTGTTGCCATGATGTCACAAATACCTGCTGAAGTCTTCCTTTTTCATGATACTGAATCTTTTAACTTGACAAGATGGCTTGACAAAGAATTTGCAACTTTCATAAAATTCTTCATCTGCAGCTGGCAAGGAGGAGTCCTATTTTCCCCCCTCATCAAGATCTCCATTATCTTCACACACTGTCTGTATAGGACGAATCTTTTCCTTCAAGAATCACACATACACATTTACATTCAGAACAAAATGCTGGCTGATTGTTTAGAAAGATGGAAACATCCCCTCTAATGCCCCCGTCCTTAAAAGCCACTGTCAGTTTGGACAATTTGTAGTGGTTACAATTGAAACGTTACTGGTAGATTTTTTTTTGTGGCTATTTTGCCCCTCAACCCATCATTCTTGTTCTCTTCTTCCATCAAGAGCCACACAAACTACTTTGTTTCAGTTCCTCATCCTCTCACACAAGGATGAGACACTACTTCTAGCCCTGCTCCAGAAATTGTGTGACAGTCTTCCAGTGTCTTGTGCCCTGAATGCAGTTGTTCACAAAAGAGCCTAAGTGTGTTGGGGGCTGCTTGTGTGAGAGAGGTCCACTTGACTGAGATATCCCTTCACTTAGATATACTGATAGTGTGGAACTCACTTGGCCTCTGCTCATTAGGGTTTTGATTCTGGGAAATAGGAAGACTCCAACAGTGTTAGAGGCCCCCAAAACTGGGGGTGGGGGTGGGGGAGAAAGGCCTCTTTGGACTATTAGAAAATGGAATAGGAGGCTTTCAGTTGCTTTCAGGGCTCTCCAAAAGCACTCCCAGTGAGCCCTATTAGTTTCAGGGTTAAGGTGTAGCTGACAAGTTTGTTTCTGTGGCTGAAGTAAAAAGGGTTGATTGTCCAGATAAAATGCTATCCTGGCAGCCATTTTTACTTAAAGGCATGGCAGCCCATAATGAACAAGATCTTCCCTCTCCCCACTTCTGCTTCACAATCTTTACAGGTGAATCTCTATTTTATTTTATTTTATTTCTTTATAAGACAGTGGTAAGAGGTTTGGCTAATGATGAGGCAAATTAATTGCGACTCATGTGAAGGCGTGGGATCTGATCACTGCCTCCTCAGGCATTCTGTTCTTTTACAGAAAGAGACATTGAGAACAGCTTGTCTGGCATTTCTCTGAAGAGGATAAAACTAAATTATATACAATATTTTAAAACTGGGGGGTGGAGGAGCAACCCTTCCCAGTTGAAAAGATTCTAGCAGACAGATTTTAAATGGCTATACTAGTGAAGTAGCCTCAAAGTACATATTACAGTACATAATGACCAGCAGTAGAGTACATGTCTGAGGAGCCCTTTGCTGTGGAAGAAACAAGAAGTGGTTGTGAGAGTCTCAGACCCCCCAATGGGTTCCATGCAGGAACATTAGGAGGAAAAAGAGATTAGTCATCTAGGAGAACTGACTCATTAAAAAAATAACGATAATATGCTAAACAATGCAACAACAAGGAAAGAGAACAAGATAAAAATAGGAATGTCTTGAGCATGTTGGTAATAAAGCAGCATATTGATCTTGGCAATCCAACAAAGGTTTAGGAATTTTCCATCTGAACACTCAGAGTGCATCCAACACTAGGCTTGTTGCTTTTTGCAGAAAAATGGGTATTAGAACTGCACAACATATACAGTTTCTCAAGACTTTAATGGGCAACATTGACTGATAAGGACATGGCATCACAAGTGGGGCTTCTGCAGGTGTGACCCTGCTCTCCAACTCTACGCAAAGGTAATCACTATGTAAATAAGGCCTTTCCATCTGGCATACATAAGGCCTGCATATGATTTTGGGGGGAAAATATTCAAGGTATACATGAGCACAAGTGTTTCAAATGTAAATAGGCTGAGATATTTGTATTGACTTGGTGTCCTTATGACCACATCTGCAGCCAAAATATATTGCTTGCTGAGGTTGAGCGACAAAGAGAGCCCTTCCCCAACATCATGGTGTACAGCACTTCAGGAGAACCAAGTTATTTTGGGGAGGCAGAACATCCCCCCCAGTGCCTTTCTCCATCTCTCTGTGTTTCCCCCCCTCCATTAAATGGATGCATTCAGATTATTTTTTATGGCACAATGCAAAGGCTGATCTGAATCAGGCGAGCTGTTTTTGCTTCCAATGCAATTTTTTTCCCTCTGCCACTGGGGCTTCTACTTTTTTCAAACCAGAATTATTTGAGCAGGCTTTCCCCCATGTGATCAGTTGATTTGTTCTTGCAAAGATGTGATATGTGTCTATGGGTGCTGTCTCAATGATGCAGGCAGTTGGAGACATGGTGTCCAGGACTACGGCAACACTTGCCCCTGCGTGCTTTCCCTCCAAGTATTCTCCAAAATTCTTCTTTATTTTTTTACATATGTGAGATTAGCACTAGATCACCTCCAGATGAGAAAAATAAATTAAAAAGATAACAAACAAATTAGAAATCACCCAGACAAAATAAAATATGTTCCTGCAGTATGTGGCATTTCTGTACATGTTAAGAAGAATTTTGGAACACTGCAACATTTTCTGGGACACCATACAATCCTTTCAAAACCAAGCAGCCTGACAGTGAACCATAAAAGGATTCACAGAGGAGGGAGCAGAGGAAGGAAGGAATTAAAGTGGGTTGTGGACTGAAATGTGAATTGGATCACATCAAATGTGAACACTAAACTTCTAAATCAATTAGCCCCATAATACAGGCTGCAAATCAAATCAAACTGCAGCAAATCAAATTGCAGCTTAAAAAAAAAAAAGAACAACATAGTGTAGTCAGATCACTGGTACATCTAAATCATTATTCTCCGTAAGGGTTAGCAGCAATTCTCTAGGGCCCTACACAGCCTACCTGGAGATGACAGATTGAGACCTTGTACCTTTTATAAGGTAAGTATGTGCTTTACCAATATGCTATGCTCTCTGCCAAAGGAATAGATGATTGTCACTAACCAGAAATCTCTATAAAAATCCAAGGAGTTCTTTTCTGGGGAGCAGAAAAGGATGTACATTGCTTTAAAGTGTCAGAGCGTGTCTCTCTTAGGTCAGCCTCTTGTCACGGCTGCATCTCCTAGACTTTGATGTTGCAGGTGGCCACTCCAAAAGAGGCCCATATGTCATCAACAAGAAACTGGACCTTCTTGGTAGTGGTCACCCCACTTTGGAACTCCCTTTCTGAGGAGGTGCTATTGACCCCCACTCTTCTGAGCTTTCAAAAGCAAGTTAAAACCTGACTTTTTACACAGGCCTTTACACTCCTCACCTCTTTGTAAAATTATTTTGTACTAAGTTTATGATGGCCGTTGGTCCGCCATTCTGAGTCTGGAATTCTTCCAGACTGGAGGTTATATGAGGGGGTTTGTTCTTACATGTTTATTTTTAAACCCCTGTTTGTATATTCTTGTTATTTTTTTGGAAACCGCCCATAGTGACTTGTCCGTTAAATGGGTGGAGCATAAGTTTAAACAAACAAGCAAATAAATTAATAAACTTTCTGTCTACCACACTTGTAGTTTCTTGTTAGCAGGAAAGGGAAAGTCAAACAGGTTTTCTTTCTTCCACATTTATGTTTTAAACCTAAGATTCTCTGTGTCCCTTAGATAACTTTTACAACTTTGGTAAATTCATCTAACTGAAACATAATCCTCCACTCCCCTTACCCCCTTTGCATCAGTTACCTATTGCTATTCTGAGCAAGGATGTGTCTATGTTGCACCCGTCTGCCATATATCTGTTCTTGATGAGAAACCTCAGAAGAAAAAGTCACAAATACTGTTGAATACACAGTTAGGTTTGGTTTGTCCCATACTCGTTTAAAAAAAAAAAAAAAAGATCTAAAGAGCAAAAACACTGAAGTTCTTCCCATTTTACAACATTTGTGAATGTTTGTGAAGATATTTGTGATTTTCATAAATTTTTTACAGAAAACTAACTGACACAAAACTGCCTCTTGTCCCTAAACAAAACAACAAATACAAAAACATGCCAGTCTGATCCACACTACAGAATATAAATTGATTTTAACTCATTTATGTGAAAAGCACAGAATCTGGTTTACACCTGGCAACAAACTGCTTATTGTCTTCCTAGGAATATGGGTATGAGGAGAGAGTTCCGTGAACAAGATGCTGTCACTGAGAAGCCTTTGCCTGTGGCCATCATCCCTTTCCCCTCAGAAGGTGGGAACCATCCAGAGACAGGTCTCTAGTGCAGGCCTTAAATATCAAGAAAGGTCATATTAAAGCAGATGGCTACCTTTTTTCATCTAGGCATGAATGTGCCAAAATATTTTGAAGAGCTATTTTGGACTCAATGAAATGGTGAAGCAAAGTTGTGAGTAGGTACAACACGTAGAATGAAGAAACACACACACCCTTTAACCAATCCGGTAAAATAATGTCACCATCTCCACTTCACAGAATGTAGACTAGAAAGATAAGTTCCAGTTTCCAAGCCCTCTCCTTGAGTTAGGCAAGCTGAGGAAGAAAAGCTTCATTGGACCAAAATCTCTATGGACATGTTGTGTGCCTGTTTTCCAAAAGATGTCCCTTTGCCTTTTGAAATGTTTTAAAAAGGAGAGGTTGGAGTTAACAGTGTCACTGGAAACTAAGGCCAAATTATTCATGCTATGTGAAGAAAATGACAGTGAAGCAAGACAGGGACAAAAATCAACTCATTTGAAATGTGGTGTTGGAGGAGACCCATATAGATACGAAAGTCAGCCAAAAGAACAGAAAAGTGGGTGCTTAATCATGTCAAGCCTTAATTCTCATTGGAGAAAAAATGAGTACTCTGAGCCTATTCTACCCTGCATGTATAATGGAAATACAGAAGTGACCAGAATAGACTATAAAGTGGGGTGGAGCAGTAGGAAAAGAGGAAAACTTAATATGAAATAGGTTGGTGCCATAGAAGAAGCCACAGCAGTTAGTTTGCAAGATCTGAGTAGAAATTATTGGAAAAGACAATATTGCTAGGAAGGTGGGCAATAGGAAGAGAGACAAACCTACTGCTGTTGTTTTGCAGGATCTGACCAAAGCTGTTAATGATAGGACATTTTGGAAGTCAGTAACTCATATAGTCACCACACAACAGAAGTGACTTGATGGCACATAGCATCTCTGGAGGTTTTTTTTCTTAATTATTGAACAATGGTGTAGTGATAAGATGGATGAAATAGGCATCAAAGCTCTGTGAGACCATCCCCAACTACAAAGCAAACACACACACACACACACACACACACACACACACACACACACACACAGTAATTTCAAATCTTATATGAAGCTTCTGAATATTTAGTCTCCATTTTAAAAAATAATAAATTATTTTTAAATATTTTTACATCACAAATAGAAACTGTTTTTAAATTATTGTTTGGCCAAGAAGGAGTTAAATTTTTTTCCACCTGAGAGTCATTTAGTTTCGGTCCTGACTGGCAGCGCCAAAAGCTCAGCTCTCTCTTCCCAGCTCTCAGCCTTGCAACAATGTTTATGATTAGCATATTCATGCTGATAAGAACATCAGAAAGTCAAAGTTTTCCCCCTTTGAAATCACTTTTCAGATTCAATTTAACCCCTCCCCAAGCTTGGATTCCTTCCAAATGAAAAAACAGGGACTAGAACTAACTATTCTCTTTCAAGATGGGCAATATTGGCATTTTCAGTGTATTTGATCTGCTTTAAATCTGCAGACAGAAAAGGTTATCACTGTCTGCATAGCAGTGGGCGGGGGGGGGAACAGTTTTACTTTTTAAAAAAACTTAAGTCAAAAATCTTTTGCCCAAACACCCCCAAATCTGACTCAGGGCAAGGCCAGATTGTCTGCTATATATTTGCCAAATTTTGTGCCAGTGGGAGAAAAGAATGTTTCCCTTCCCTTAATCAACCAGACTGACATTTATTTGCACCGGAAGGCAGACTCAGATGCATATTCAATTCTTCAAATAACCTCCTGTTTATATGAATGTGGGATATTGTGCTTCTGTAACCACCATTCAAAAAGCCAGGAAATGACTTGATATTGCTGTGCAATATCTCTGTAGACTTTCTTCTACGTTTGTGCCTGATTTGGTGCTGATCCAATGTCCAGTTTCAAAGTCAGCATTTTTTTGGGATGCCCCCATTTTCTGTGTTGCCTTATGGAATGCTGATTAGCTCTGTTGCACATTATCTGTTGCTGCTGCACTCCCACACACTCTCATACAGGAATAATATGAAATTTTGGATTAAAAGAAATAAAAAAGAAAAAGAGAGAAAACAAAAGTGAATATAGGTTTGTATTAAACGTGCTTGGGAGTAGTGCAGGGATCCATGAGCGTCTCAAGGGACCATGGGGTGAGTAGTTATTTGAGAGACATCCCTTCTAGACCCTAATAGCCAGCAAGACTACCCATCCCATGACCCCTTGAGACCATTCTTGTGAACTCGTACCACTCACAGGCACTATTGGAAATGGTTTCCTTCTTGAAAGGTCAATATTTTGGCCAGGGAGAGGCACATGGATGTGAGAAAAACTCTTCTTTAATGTACAGTACTGGTTTTGGGCCACAGTTCCCAGGATTTGGGGGAGGGGATTCTGGAAAATGCTGGAATTTGCAGCTCAAAAGAAATGAAAATCCAGGCTAATGCTGATGTCCAACATTCCAGTCTGTCATCACAGTTTTCCTAGCCATAGCTCTGCAGGAAAGACATTCACAAACACATTGCATATCCCCTTAGCTCGTCAGCATTCCTGTCAACCCAAATTGTTGGCCTCTTTATTAACTGTTTGAGTCTGCTGCCTTCTAGACATATGCCAATGTGTTCTGGGGAGCCAGAGAGGAGGCCGGACTCTCCTAGGCATTGAAGCCTGAGCCGAAAATATACGCAACTGGGGTTGGTTAATTCAGCTCTTCATAGAAAGTGCAGGATTAGCCTGGCTTAGCTAGCTGTCAACGTCATCTGAGCCACACATATCAGGAATTATGTAATGTGATTCTCTTTGTAATACAGCTCCTGAATAAGAGCACTATATTTAAATATGGATGGGAATGAAATGGAAGCTTCTATTCTAGAAACTGAGTGGAACACATGACAAAATTGAGAAGCAAGATTCGACAGGGGAAAGATGTCTTGCAGTCTTCCTGGATCCAGGCCCTCCAACTATTTCTGGTCTACCTACTGCAGTGTTTCCCAGCTTGGGGGTCATGACTCAGTGGGTCACGAGTCACCTTATATGTATTGTAGCCCTTATTAAATAATTTCTTCCTAGACCTTTCAGAGCGAGATATTAAAGTTAGAGTGTATGCGCATGTATGCGAAACAGGCCCTTTGGGGAGCAAAGAAGCCTCTACTTTCTGTGAAGGGATGATTTTGCCCCCATTAAAAATGTCTTTTTATGCAGACATGGTGGTGTAGGGTCGCAGGTTACTTGGCTATTATGTCAGATTGGGCTGTTGGGGCTTATAGTTGACAGTGGTGGAAGGAGAAGGCTGGTCTGTTGAAAAGGACATATCCTCAAGAAGATAATTGTTGTAGCTGTGTCAGGAGGGCATGGCATATTGCTTGCCCTGACATGCTAGCACAGCTTGAAAGAGTACTTCCCTTTGGAAGACTACAAGGAGTCCTGTGGCCATCTTCACAGTGTAAGACATTTTTCCAGGCATCAGCGTTTGCAGACTGCCACGCACGTCTTCAAATAGATGGAGTGTGTTGCCTCAGAAGATAATAATTTGAGCACACATGGAGAAAGAAGCATAATGTGATAGAAATACAGAAGGTACCAGCATTATGTGATGGTGTTAACACGCACAGTTACTTATGGGACATTTTAACAGCCATTGGGAAGTGACAAATACAGATCCTGATGGTGGTCATTAACACTCATTCAAAGATTACAGATGGATGACAAATACAACCAAGCATAGATAACATGAGTGTGGCAGAGAAAAGTCTTTATCTAAATCTTTCTCTACAGATGAACCCAGATAGTATGGGACTGAATTATGTGAAGGTGGGGTGGAACAGGAAAGCAAACATCCTAGGTAGACTGCATTGTCCCAACAGATGTCATGAAACATGCAACAAATGGGTGGTATGACAAACTGTGCAAGTGAGCTGATTAATATATGTAGTGAGATAAAATTCGTTTATCTTTTGTTTGAAGGGCATCCAGGAAATTTCAGGCTCTGAAGAGTGACAGCAAAGGCTCTGCAAGGGTGGTGTGAAGAGTGGAGAATTTGCCAACCTCTGTGTCAAACTGCCTTAGGTGGTTGCCACACACAGGCTCACAGGAAGGCCTGCCTTATTAATCAGTTGGAGAAAGATGGCATTTTGCGCGCTCTCTCTCTGTCTCTCACTCTCTCTCTCTCTCTCTCTCTGTGTTGTTGTTATTGTTGTTGTTGTTGTTGTTGTTGTTGGGTTTTTGTTTGTTTGGTTTTGCTTTGCTTTGGCTTCCTTCGTTTTCTAAACTTTATCCCTTTCCTGCTCTGCAAATGTACTATTTCTGAGTGCTTACCCAGAAATAGAAGTATTGAGTTTGAATGGGTTTATTCTTGAGTACGTTTGCAGAGGATGGCATCCTGAAGGGGTTTCAGACAAGGTGCCAACTGAATATGGCAAATAAGTACTGATTTGGTCTAAATACCATCACAAACAGTGCATTCCTATAGACTTTTCCCCCCCAGAAAACAGACTTCAAAAGGATTCAGTAGGGAATACTTGCAGAGAAACAGTACGGTCTTACAGCCTAAATATCTTTCAAAATGGGACTGGAGGGGGACAATTTTATTCTTTGCCCCAGACAATTTTGCTATGGCAACTATCAATGTGATTGAAAAACAGATGCATATGAAAACACAGTATGCTGTAACAGTAAAATACCTAACTGATTTTTAAAAAGACTGTTCTTAAACCGGATCAACTAAAATAATAATAGCTACAAAACATAACACTCCACAATTAAACGGTCTGTTTCCAGCAGCCAGACAATTGCCTTGAATAGAGAGGTCCTTACAACCTGGAGCAGCCCACCTTTTGTAATTCTTTCTCCTAATCGTGAAGGTGTAACTGCAGCATATTGTAAAAGTAACTTAGCAGAGAATAATTACATCTATTCTGCAGTGTAACAATAACCTTTAGTTAACCTCTAATAGCTACAGAGTATGTGACCCTGTTCTGTGGTGGAGGCAGGAAATCACAGTGGCTTGAGTTCCGGTTCATGCATCTTTCTTTGGAGTCTGAGCCCGGTGTTGAGGAAGTGGCAATTGCTAAGATGGATAAGAGGAGAATGGACTTTGTGTTTCAGGCTGGCAACTTTCCCATTCCAAGACCTCCTCCCCCAAAGGAACTAAGATTATTTTTTTATAATTGTTCTTGAGACATGAGGATGCAACTAGATAATTTCAGAATTCTATCTAATCCATTACTTTTTAAAAGTAACACTCCTAGCTCTACCTAATGGTAGGCCCTGCCTTGCATATGTGTTCCATGGGTCATGTTGGGCAGGCCTTCTCAACAAATAATTGAGAGGAAATGGGAGGGCTCCCCTGGTGGCTGGCGGAATCAGAGAAAGAGACCACAAAAAAGCAGCTTCTCCCCACTCCTCTTGGCCCTGAATCTTCCAATTTCTTAGGCACCTCCCACTCTGAATTTGGGTCATCTGTCTCTAGTCAGAAGAAGTGGGTGTACTTAATAGGATGGATCCTGACATCTCCTTGGAAGATGCTGTCTACTGACAGGGCTTTTTTGCATAGAATATTCTTGGCTGATTTCCACTGAAGTCCAATGAAGTTCACCTTCTTCTCCAATGTTTCTGGAGACAGGGCCCTGGTTCTCAACAACATACAATTCAACAGACACACCAGCCCCCTCCTTTTATTGTTATGAAGTTACTGGGAAAGGAAAATTGAACTCCCTTCTCTCTTCCTTTCCCCTTCTTCCATTTGTTCAGACAAATAGGCCCATTTTTAATCAGACATCCACAATGAAACATTCTCTGTTTTCTCCCCATTGTGGCAGACACGTTGCCATGGAGATCTGAGCACTTTCTTCTCCAAATATATAGGTGCAATCTTGTTTTTAAAAAGGAAAAGTAGAGAAAAGCCACTTCTGTTTCTTGTTGTCTATATAAGTGAGAAGAAAATAACCCAGGATTGAAAGGAAAGGTCCATAACGTTCGGGGGGGGGCGGGGGGAAGAGAGACAGTTTATGCTCATGAGCTGCATGGATTTTCCTAGCTGTTGCTGCCCCAGATTTCACATTTCACACTCAGGAAGATTATTTGTGAACTGGGCAAGGGACTCAGTTGAAGGTTGTGGTGTGTGAGCATTTTGTCTACACAGCTGAGGGGTGCAGAAAGAAATTTCGGGCCACACATTGGCAGCATTAAGAATGTTTCTCCCCCTTGGTGGCTTGCATTGGAAAATGTTGATGACTGGAGTCAATGGAGACAGAAATGTGTGACCAAATGAGAGATGTTATGATGTGTGAACATTTCTAACCAGTGTAACTGATGACACAGTTTCTTGATAAGCAGCTGACTAATGTAAAACAGGTGGCCTTGATGGCTGATCAGATCTGGAATAATAGAACCTATGAGAAGCACAAGATACCTGAAGGAGCTCAGAAATTTGGGGGCAGTGGGAGATCACAGTAGCTGGGAAAGATACAGTGAAGGGTGGCAATAAAGCCATCCATCCATCCTGTTTCCACATCCCCATGTCCAGAGTTAAGTGTGAGAGTTACACCTAAGCATCTTGCTGAGTCAAGCCCCCTACAGTGCTTAAAGTGTGGGATGCCAGGACATCTCAGAAGAAAATGTCCAAAGTTGGCAGCAAAAACACCCAAGAGGTTTGGTTGGTTGTTCAGCCAAAGCTTAAAATGATCAGAGAGCTTATTCAGGTTGTGGACCTGTAAGAGGCTGGAGTAGAGCCCCCAGAAATTGCTCCAGAGGACTGGGAAGCAGAGTGTAGTGAGGAGTACGCCTCTAGTTTAGAAATGTATTTTACCTGCCCAACAGTGGAGGAAGCCAGGGAACAAAGAGTTACGTGAGCTGGGGCAAAGAGAAATCACCAGCCACTTACCACCCCTGCAAAGAAAGAAGCTGCAAGAGCAAAAGGTCTTCTCTTTATACCAGCCATCATCAAGGGAACAGGAGTGGTGAGAATAGCAACAGCTTATGGAAATTTTCATGTGGTGGACCTGGATTCCATAATTTCATGGGAAAAGTCAAAGTGGACATGCAGGGGGGGAAATGTACGTTGGTGAAAATTGATGCAAAAGGGGATACTTTGGAAATCAAAGCTCTTTGGGATTTGGGAGCAGATCTTAGTTCAGTTGATTGCTCCCTAATTGATGAGAGCCAGATTGTGCCTCATGCTTTTCCCAGTGCAGCCAGATGACTCAGAGGGGGCCATCAGTCATTATGCCCCATTAGCATTGTTTATTTATTTATTTTATATTTATATTTATGGATATATATATATGGGAACTGGAGGGGCAGAAATAGGTTTGGAGAACCCCCAAGGCTCCTTGGCAATATCCTGCATTTGAGAAAGGAACAGGCATGCAAGGGGCAAGTTTAAAAAATCACTTGTCACAGTCAGGCTGCAGCTACCTCTGTGTCTGAGAGAAGGCAGAGACCCAGCCAAGCAAGAACATCATATGGCCTCCGACCTGCATGTTTACCCACTTTTGACTTAATGGATCTTAAGGTTGTAGCCAGAGGTGGCTCATGCACCAAGCAGAGAGACATCTCACCAGACATTTGGGGGTAAGGCATCCCTTGCTACATCCCAGAACTGCTCCTGACTCCAGTAAACACAACAAAAATAAGTCCCACAAGGCTAAAACCAGCTCATTGCTGTCGCGTTATGGACTTTTCCTGAAGGAACAGGGAGAAGACAAGGATGTTCCAACAGAGCGCTCAACATTTGCTTCACATCTGAAGGGTGTTATTTCCATCACTTTGACAGGTAAACTGGGTCACAGGATGTAGCTTATTTAGAAGAATTTTCTTTCAGTGTATGGGTCCACACAATGACCGGTATTAATCTTTAGCTGGGCGTTTCCTAATTGTAATCTTTAGCCCAAAACTGTTTGTTACTGTTTAAGCCTTTCTTCTGTCCTAAAAATAATAGGCCTATTTGTGTTTTATTTAATTTTATTCTTTTTTATTTTATTTTATTGCTGTAAAGAGATTTTAAAAAAGACAGATTGAGAGGGGGGATCCTTTTCATATGATTATGATAAAACCAAATGCATTTATTTTGTTGACGCAAAAATAATCCTCTTGCCAAGGGCTCAAAACAAATGATGTCTCTGCCTGCCTCAGTTATTTGCAAAAATCTGTTACTCTTACTCCCTAAAATATCTTTTTTTTTTTTTTTTTTTTTTGAGGCCTAGTAATTACCACCTATTTTACTGCTGTCCTTCTCCTGGGAAGTTGCTTGTTTTTGTCAAATGTTCTCTTGACGGAAATGTCCGAGTTATTTATTTTTGCCAGCATAAGATGCCACTGGTGGATGAAAAACGGCCTGTCTTTTACAGGCTTGCTACTTCAGAGGACAAATGAAAATTTGGCTTCTAAGCAAGTTTGAACATCTGTTTTTCAGTTCTGTCACCATTTTAACCACCACCACAGCTTCTGTACAGGAACAGAACTTCCCAAATTGTAATGTACAAAGAGAGGCCTAATCTTGTATTCTTGATATTTCGGAAAGCACCACGTATTTGAATGAATGGCATGAGTGGCAATCTAGAGCAGCAGTTCTTCACCTTTTCTTTACCACCACCACCCCTTTAACTATCTTTTGTTGCCGTAGACCACCAAGACATGACTCAAGATTTAAAATCTAAAGTGCATCAAATATTTATTTAAAGTTTCTCATGAAGGATCTCATCGACAGATATTTGTTGCTATAATGGTGACACTTTTTAAGATGATTGGAAGAAGCTTCATTTTGCTTTGAACAGGATGCACCCTCATCGACAGCATCAGTTCTTCTATCTTTCAAATTCAGCCAGTGTTCTATTCTGAGGCTCAGCCAAAATATATTGTTACAGAATTCACTATGATAATACCAAAAAATCAATTTACCCAACACTAACCAAATGGTTTCATTAAAAGAAATGGAAGGAGAAACACAATCACAAAGTCCATCCGAACACTCAAACTGACACGGACTCTGACTCTCTCTCTTCCCATGGCTTCTGACTGACGGTGCAGTAGCAAGAAATGTCACGTGCTGTCTTCCAGCCACTCAGCGTCATTCCCATTCATGTTCTCACTGTGTGCAGAAATATCAACCACTTATTTGCTATCAAACAGTTATTTTCGATTTTTACTTTTAATGGAGGCGATAGGTTAGAAAAACCAAGTTTTACATAAACAAGCAAAGGAAATCAAGATTTTTTTTCCTATGGTGCCTTTCCTTTCCTTTCCTTTCCTTTCCTTTCCTTTCCTTTCCTTTCCTTTCCTTCTTTCTATTTACATTTCTTCAAGCTTTTGAAGATCCCCTGTGAGGACACTGTGGCCGTCCAGGGGACCACCTAGGATCTAGAGGCTTACAAATATCACATGAAGAGTTTCGTAAGGGTACTCCAGTTTGGGAAGGTGTGATTTGGGCCTATGGTCCCCAAAAGGAGAAAACCTCCTTTTGTTTAATGGAGCTTACTTGCATGTAAAGCTGTTTATGATTGCAACCCCTGGGTATTGAACGACAGCGTTGGAAGGCACCTTATGGATCATCAAGCCCAACTCCTTTCAAGGAGGCCCAGTGGGGAACTGAACTCCCAGCCTCTGGCCCCACAAAGTCACTGAACTATCCAGGTACATTTCCCAACAGTACTACAGGCATTCCTAGTTCATCATTGTGGATTCTGAATTATTTCTGAGTGAAAAGGAAACAACAGAGTCCTGTTTTCAATTGTGCGGAAACCCAAAGGCTGAGAGTTCAGTTCTCCACTGGGTCTCCTGTGAGAAGACAGCCTATCTAGCCATGGGCAAGCTGAATAGTTCAGGCCACCCCCATAAAAGAAAACAATTTCTCTACCTTGAAAACCTTGCCATAAATCACAATTGACTTTATGGTGTGCAACTGTTATTATAAAAGTGAGGGTTAGGATTAGGGTTAGGGTTAGCGTTAGGGGATGGCCATGGGACAGCTGCAAGCAGTTTGCCTTTAGCTAAATGCCAACAGGCAATCTAGAGTGAAATCAAATTTCCTTGGGGGAAAAAAAAAGAATGTGTAGTATATTAATTAACCTGTTGGACTGAGATCGGAGAGACCTGAAGTCAAACCCTTGCTTGGCCATTAAACTTACTGGGTGAGCCCTCTCAGCCTAACATACCTCACAACATTATTCTGAGGATAAAAACAGGAAGGAGGACTATGAACACTTAGAGGAAATTTGGAATATAAATTAAGCTAACAAATTAAATAAGAATGACCCCAGTTCAAAGACCCTCACATGTCCCAGACAGCCAAATAATTCTTGCAGTATAGTTAGACTTTCTGTATGAGTAGATGTTTGGTGGGTTTTCTTGTGCTGAATCAGGGCAGAAACAGAGAAATAGGCTCCTTGCAATGGCATCTATGAAGATGCAGGTCTAGAAGGATTGGTCTGTTACCATGTCCAGTTGCCAAGCTGCCCATTTGTCTGCTTAGGCCTATGGAACTGGAAAACATCTTGTAGGTCATCTAGCCCAGTGGTCCCCAACAGGTTTGACACCATGGACCGGTTGGGGGGGATGGGGTCCATGCCTGGGGGAGGCAGGTCACCCCTGTGCTCGTGCACATGTGCAAAGAGGTGGAGGCACTTGCATGGCACGCGTGCAGACTCATGCACATGCTCAAAGGAGCTGTGTGCTTGCGCGGCATGCACACACACTCGTACACATGCGCAAAGGGGTGGGAGCATGCATGTGCAAAGAGGTGGGGGCACGGCATGCACAGACACTAGCGCGTCTGCATGAAGGGATGGGGAGCATGCGCGGGGGCATGCACACACTTGCACACATGCACAAAGGAGCTGTGCAGGTGGGCATGTGAGGGAGGAGTGCATGCAGGGGGGCAGAAGATCTGTGTCTGTGGCCCTGTCCGGCCAAGGCCCATCACCAGGTCACGGACCAGGGGTTGGGGACCCCGATCTAGTCCTTACCCGTGGCCTTGGCTTTGGCAAGCAATCAGAAGCTGCAGGTTTCCAACATATGGCTGCCCGGCTCAGCTTGAAGTGGAGTGGTCCTATGTCCTCCTTTAAGAAGGATGATCCTCCATTTGAAGCGCTGTCCTCCTTTGTGGTAATGAGTAAGTGGCCACCCCATGAGTTTCCCTGGCCAGGCAGGGATTTGAATCCGAGTCTCCTGATTCTGTATCTGATGCTGTATGCAATGCACCACACTGGCTATCATCAGGTGATACTTTTATTACAACACTGAAATCTCCAAAACAGGTTACCTTCATCAGAACCCTTCATCAGGCTCCACTTTGTAGATCTGGGGTGGTGGGGTGAGGGGAGAAAAAAAAAACTCCCTAAAATCATTTCATCAGAAGATTTAACTGATATTATACTGATATAACTACTGGTGGATGGCAGGAAGGCTATTTATTTTATTTAATTAGTTTATTTTATTTCATACCATCTGACAGCCAAGGCTGCTCTGGGTGGTTTACAACAGCTAAACAGTAACAATAATAGAATCACGAAACATAACAACATCAATAAATTATAAAAGTGCAAAACAAAAATACCATAAATTACAACAGGAGACATAATAAAATACAATAAAATAAATAACATGAAAACATGGCAGTAAATTAGATATTACGTTATCGGAAGCACTATTGCATCAGAATGTTCTTTGATCTGGAAAGACTACCAGGTTTTTAGTAGTTTTTAAAAAGTGCCTCGTGAGGGGGCCAGGCGGACTTTGGGCAGGAGGGTATTCCACAGCTGCAGAGCTATTGCCAAGAAGGCCTGATTTCTGGTGGTCATTTTCCGGGCTTCTCACAGGGTCAGAACTCTCAGCCAACCTGCTTGGGATGATCTTACTGGACAGACAGACCTAAGAGGAAGGAGGCGCTTGGCTAGATATCGAGGTCCCAAACCATTTAAGGCCTTATAGGTTAATACCATCACCTTGAAGCTGGACTGGAAGTCAACAGATAACCAGTGTAAGGCGGCCAATGTGGGAGAGATATGTTGGTATTTTCTAACCCTACTCAGTAGTCTGGCCCTGTTGCAGTCTCCATAGCAATCCGAAGGGCAGCCCCATGCAGAGGGCATTACAGTAGTCTAATCTCGAGACTACCAACACATGGACGAGCGTGGTGAGGGACCCAGTGTCAAGGTAGAGATGCAGTTATGGCATGGCATGTTAATTCTGTATGAAGTTCAGGTGTGAGGTCAGTCCCAGGAGTGGACATTCTGCAATCACTGTCTGGACCATTCCTCGAACATAGCTGATTGTTATCTAACTAGGTATTTCAACAAAAATATTGTGACCTCTGATAATCTTCTATCAGTCCATGCCCATTTTTAGTAAGTTGCTGAAAGTACAAGACATAGAGCATTTCAGAAATTTATTAAAAAATGCCTTATCTATCTATCTATCTATCTATCTATCTATCTATCTATCTATCTATCTATCTATCTATCTATCTATCTATCTATCTATCTATCTATCTATCTATCTATCTATCTATCTATCTATCTATCTATACTGTGTCCCAAGGTGGTCACCTAGTCATCATCTTCTGCAGTGTTGTAAACAGCAGTATATTTACACATAAATTATAGTAACAAATGTGAATTTAATGCAAAACATTTCTCCTTTTTGGTGTTCCTTGTCCTCCTTTTTGCTGATTACTTTTTGTACTGGACCTATGACCACCCAAGCTTGAAGACCTCTATTGGTATCTACATTGCTACTGCATCTTGTTCCTCATCCCTAGGGCAGAACCAGAACTTTATCAACAAGAGTGGGAACAGATGTGTGTTCACATTGTACATTTCTGAGGCCACAAATGAAGAAGCAAGCATGATGCATCAGGTGGAAAACAATGCAGAACTCCTATTGGTGACTCTAAGGTTCAGTTCTCAAACTTTCAGGATCATGGTACAGTTTGGGGAATCTCCCATGCCTCAGTCTCGTTCCTTATGGCTTACGTTCATTCTCAAATGGCTAATGTAGTAATGAATGAGAGACTGTCTTACATCCTTACTCTTGTGTAGAAGTTCTGCAAAGTTTCAAATGAATGGGTAGAAAGAGGATAAGGCTCCTACTTGTTGGCTCAGTTCTTGAACTCAATAAGACAGGAGACTTTTTGTGTATATGATGACATGTACATAGGCTTTCTATATGTCAGGACTAAGTAGAGCTCTGCATGTTCCCACCCCAGCCCTTCTATATGTGACCTACAGTATAAGTCAAAATCCTGTTGCTTTGTGTAGTAAATTACACTAGAGTAAATCCACTAATTCAGTGAGGATTTGGTGAGTCAACTCTTCTGTAAGATCCATTGATTCAAATGACTCTATTCTATGATTTACTTTAGTGTAGTAAGTTAAGGTGCGATTAGTTTAGTGTGATTTACTAAACTAAGCAACAGGATTTGGGCCACCAAGTCTACATCTGCAGGATACAGATTGCACTTAGGGTATAAAGCCAGCTGAGCAAGAGGTTATGATGAGGGGCTGTGGCCCAAGCCCTGCCATCCCTCACCAGGGATAGTAGTTGCAGGCCAAAAACAGTTGGAGCACCATAGTTGCCCACTCCTGACATAGGGAGATGACCACTGTGTGGCTGGATAGCTTATACATAGGGCGTGGTGATGCTGTCATGTGAGCTTAGTCCTGGTACCTCCTCCCTATTGTGCTTTCCATATCTGATGACTGCCTTGGAAGTTTTCTTTCTTGTCCACATGACAAGCAGAAGGGTGTCCAGACAGTTGACTAGAACAGTAAAGGTAAAGGTTCCCCTTGACATTTTTAGTCCAGTCGTGTCCGATTCTAGGGGGTGGTGCTCATCCCATTTTCAAGTTGTAGAGCCAGCGCTTGTCCGAAGACAGTTTCCATTGCCACGTGGCCAGTGTGACTAGGGAACGCTGTTTTACCTTCCCACCGAGGTGGTACCTATTTATCTACTCGCATTTACATGCTTTCAAACTGCTAGGCTGGCGAGGAGCTGGGACAAAGTGACGGGAGCTCACTCCGTGGTCTTCTGACCTTGCAGCACAGGCTTCTGCGGTTCAGCCCACAGCACCACCACGTCCCCTTGACTAGAACAGTACCCAATGTCTAACAAATGCTAAGAATGTACACCTCCTGTTGGTCAGAAAGGCAGTATAGAAACTGAGTAAATAAATAAATAGATCTCTAACATCTAAACTGGATGTTGCAAACCTCACATGCGCCACCATAGCATATCATTCCCTCAAAACAATGAAATCTTTATAGTCAAGGGCTTGGTTTTCTCAAAGGACAAAGAAGCAGACCAGGGTTAAACACAAGCACCAGACAACATTGCTTTGTATATCAGTTTGTTTTTGACCACTTCTGACTCATGTTTGGCGAGTACAATTTCAGACGGTGTGCATATGGGCATCCTCCTGTGATAAAAAAAGCTCAGAGTACTCAAATACAAATATACGAAGAAATATATTCATAAAGAAATTTCAGTGACACCGAATCACCCTGACTACATGGAGTGTTTTGCTTTTTGTTTTATTTTAAAGAAAGAGTTCTGTGGATTATCTGCTATAGTCTGGAGTGGTACAAATGCAGGGAAATCAGCTTAGTCAGAATGAGGCCTCTGTGACCAACAAAAAATGGAGGCTTTCTTTATATAGAAATGGAGGTAACTGAATGTCCCCTTCAGTAGGTAATATGTACCAGTTGGACGAGCCCCAATGCCATTGAAAGGCATTTGCCTTTGGTTACTACTAGGTTTTGGCACTTTCTTACTGAAGGAGAATGTTTACTAAATAGTAACAGGAAGCATGTAATAAGGTGGCCACATGTCTTTCCAGAGAGCGCACCACTCTCTACAGTGGGGTCTTGACTTGAGAACTTGCATGTATACCGGAGGACTGGGGACTTGCTATCATCATTCCAATTTATAAAAAAGGGAAAAGAGCTGAGCCTGCAAATTATAGGCCGATCAGTTTGCTAAGTGTTATTAGTAAACTGTATGCTCACCATCTTCTTGAGAAACTACATACTTGGATGGAAGAGGAAAATCTTCTAGATGATGAGCAAGCAGGATTTAGACCAGGACGCTCTACAGGAGATCATGGTATAGTTTTACAACATCTAGTGGATAAATATTCCTTGAAGACCAAAGGAGCATTATATACAGCATTTATTGATTTCAAATCTGCATTTGATATGATTCCACGACACAGGCTTTGGCAGAAGTTGGAGACAACCAATATTGATAGGCGGCTCCTGCTCCTGATCCGCTGCCTCTATGAAAAAAACAGGTTGAAGGTGAGATGTAACAGAGCAGGTCACCTCACCAAGGCCATCCCCACATATGCTGGCGTCAAACAAGGCTGTGTATTGGCTCCCACTTTGTTCAACATCTATATTAACTCCTTGGTCAAGAATTTATCTGGAACCAACTTTCATCCCCCTAAACTAGCAGATAGACCCCTATCTACTCTTTTATATGCAGATGATGTTGTACTTCTCTCATTAACCTGTGTTGGTTTACGGCGGTTATTAAGAGCCCTGGGCAATTATTGTAAAACTGAGGAATTAGTAATTAATTATGATAAATCAAAAGTCTTAGTGTTTACTAGGAAACGGATCACACACAAATGGCAAATAAATGACCATCCAATTGAGCAAGTTAAATCTTATAAATATCTGGGTGTGATCTTCCAGTCCTCAGGATCTTGGAAGGCTCAAATATCCAACACTATAGCAAATGCTCAGAGAAGTATTAAGTCACTCATACGCTTTTTCTTTACAAAAGGAGGTCAGCATATACCATCAGCCATACAGGTCTTCAATGCGAAGGTGCTAGCACAGATGTTATATGGTGCACAATGGTGTAGTTACAGAAATTATATTGCAATGGAGTCCACTCAAATGAAATTTCTGAGAACTATCCTTGGACTCCCAAGTTGTGTGCCAAATGCACTTTTGCGACTAGAAACAGGCCAGATGTTGATAGAGTCTCGGGCATGGATACTTAAGCTGAATTTTTGGCTAAAAATGTTTTTCTCCCCTGTGGGGTTGGCTCCCCTAGTACTAACTGATAAGTTTCAGTCCAGATGGCAAAGATCTATGAATGAGAAATTAAATAATTTGGGCTTCTCGAGAAGTGCTATTTTGTTAATGGGCTATACAAAAGCAAAACAGGAACTACACCAGCGAATCACAGACAATGAGCTACAACACCATGTCAGTATAGCTACGACCCATCCTGGCTTTAGAGATTATGGTCAGGCATTTTTACCTGCTAGCTATTTGAATATTCTGACCCTTCCAAAATATAGAAAAGCTTTTACATTGGCAAAGTTTAATGTACTTCCTTCAGTCCTGCTGGAAGGCAGATACAAGAACATTCCCTATGAAGAGCGCCTATGTCCTTGTAAGGCTGGAGTGGTGGAGACGGTTGGCCATGTTCTGTTGTATTGCTCCTTCTATACTGGTATCCGTAATACTTTTATTGGTCCAATTTTGCAATGCATCCCCGGTAGAGATGATGAGTACTATACATGCTATCTGCTGGCAGACCAATGTCCATCAGTAACGATTAAAGTGGCCAGCTTCTGTGCAGCGGCACTAGTCTGCAGGCGAGAAATGGTGTCTTAATCCTGTAGATATATACATGTATGTACCCATATATGAATATGTATGAACTGGGGGTAGGGGTATACTCCTAAGATTTATTTACGGATTTTGTTCCCCTAAGAGTCTTCTGCAGATAATGTATATTATAATTATATTGATTCTGTTTATACTTGTGCGGTTATTCTGTGTTACTCACATCTGATCTGTTGATCGTAATAAAGTATTCAAATACTAGGTTTTGGCACTTTCTTACTGAAGGAGAATGTTTACTAAATAGTAACAGGAAGCATGTAATAAGGTGGCCACATGTCTTTCCAGAGAGCGCACCACTCTCTACAGTGGGGTCTTGACTTGAGAACTTCATCCATATTGGAAGGCGGTTCTCAAGTCAAAAAGTCTGTAAGTCAAGTCTCCATTGACCTACAGTGCATTGAAAACCGATTAATCCCGTAACAGGCCGTTTTTGTTCCATTTTGGTTTTTTTCTGGTCTGTAAGTCAATTCTCAGGCTGCAAGTCAAACCTAAATTTTGCGGCCAGAGAAGTCTGTAACTCAAAAAGTCTGTAAGTCAAGCCGTCTGTAAGTCAAGGGTCCACTGTATTTGAAGGTGTCCTCTGTTTAAAACTGCCCTCTGTTTGAAGGAGATCCTGACAGAAAAAGGAGTTCAAGATGGGTGGGAGTTTCTTAATATGAAAATTCTAAAAGCACAACTACAAACACTTCCCAGAAGGGGAACAAAAGGTGGGAGATAGGTAATTTTTTTTTCTTTTTCTCTTTTTCTATGTGCCTTCACAAAAAACTCAAGAGAGGACCTCATAATAAAAAAGGACACATATAAGTCGAAAGAAGACCAGGCACAAGGAACGAGTACAGGCAATTAGCAAAGAGATGAAAGGAAGACAAAAGCTGTGAGTGGGCTGAGGTTAGCAAGAGCGACAAAAATGCATTCATCAGGTATATGCATAGCAAAAAAACAAGGAAACAGTGGCTCAGCTACTCCGTGGGGATGGGAACAAAGGAAAGGCAGAAATGCTCAATTCCGACTTTAGCTCTGTCTTTTCCCAAAAGGCAAATGTGAAGTAGAGAATGGAGGGGACAGGATGACAACTTGAGATTGATAGGCAGATAGTCATGGAATATCTTATGACTCTGAAGGAGTTCAAATCTCCAGGGCTGGATGAAGTGCATCCAGGAACATTGAAGGAACTGGCTGAAGAACATTCAGAACTACTGTCCATTATTTTCTTCAAACCATCGAGCAGTGTTCCCCAAACTGGGGATCGGGACCCCCAAGGGGGTCTCAAAGTGTTTTATGGGAGGCTGTGGATACCCTTATAGGTGTTGTAGCCTTTGTTAAATAATTTCTTCTTTGACCTTTTGGAGCAGGATATGAAAGTTTGAGTGTATGAGAAACAGGCCCTTTGGGAGAGAAAGAAGCCTCTACTTTCTTAGAAGGGATGACCGGGACTATTTTTTACAGAAAAAGAAATGCCAGAAGAAAGATATGCATAACAGCTGCTGCTTCTGCAAAGAAGGGATTTTAACAAAGATGTGTCACTTTGGGAAAGGCTAAAGAAGGGGAGAAAGAGAAAAAACACTCTCCCCAACAAACCTCCAGGATGGGACACCAAAACAAATGGCCGACTTCTTCTGCTGTGGGTACAAGGAACGCTTGGTGGCAGATTCCAAGGAGGATCCTCTCTGTGCCAAGGTTTAGCCCCCTCCCTGGATACCACCATGTCCTTCCAACTCCTGGGCCATCTTTGAATCCTTTGCCTTCTGTTCTCCTTACTTTTAAGCTCTCCCAGCCTGTTCCCTCCCCAGTTTTGAAGTGATGATGATGTCATTGGCAGCAGAAATAGGAGGGTGAGCAACAGCATCATTGATGGTACTGCCATGTTGTCGAACAGCGACTATGGCCTTTTAATGCAAATGTGGCAGAGGGTCAAAGATTAGTTGGCTATAATAAAAGGAGGTTGCAGCTCAAAAAATATTGGGAACCACTGCCATAGAGAATGGGTGAAATTCCAGATGACTTGTCCCTATCTTCAAAGAATGGGGAAAGGAAGAATCTGGGAAATAAAGACCTGTCAGAATAACCTCAATTCCAGGGAAAATTCTGGAGCAGTTTATAATAGTCACTTCACAAGTATCTTGAAAACAATACAATAATAACTAGAAGCCAACACAGATTTGTCCGGAACAAATCCTGCCAGACTAATATTAGATCATTTTTGATCAGGTAACTTCCCTGGTAGATGATGAGAATGTTGTAGACATAATTACGCTAACTAGGTGTGGGCTGGATAGAGCAACTATCAGGTGGATAAACGGTTACAGAATCATACTCAAAGAGAATGTGTCCTTCTCAAACTGGAGGAGGTAACAACTGGGGCACCACAAGACTCAAGACTGAGTCATATGGTACCCCACTTGTCTGGATAAGGGGATCCAGGGAATGCTTATCAAATTTGTAGATGACACAAAATTGAGTGGAATAGCTAATATTCTCAAAGACGGAAACAAAGTTCAAAATGATCTTGATAGGCTACAGCAGTGGGCTGAAAATAACAGAATGAAATTTAAAAGGGATAAAATAGGGATTTAACAAATGCAAAGTTCTACACCAAAAAGGAAAAAAAATTAAATGCAGTTAGAAGATGGGGATACTTAATGTAGTAATACTGGGAGCGAGAAGGCTCTTAAGAGTTATAGTACCTCACATGCTGAATATGAGCCAACAGTGTAATGTAACTGCAAAAAGGGCAAACACTATTTTTGTCTACATTGACAGAAGCATAGTCTCCAAATCCCATGAAGTAGTAGTTCCCTTCTGTTCAGCACTGGTTAGGCTTCATTTTGACTACTGTATCCAGTTCTGGATGCTGCACTTTAAGAAAGATGCAGACAAATTGGAACAAGTTCAGAGGAGGGCAGCAAGGAAGATCAGGGGACAAGAAACCAAGCCCTATCATGGAAGACTGAAAGAACTACGCATGTTTAGCCTTGAGAAAAGAAGACTGAGAGGAGATATAATTACACTCTTCAAATATCTGAAAGGTCGTCATACAGAGGATGGACAGGATCTGTTCTCAATCATCCCATAACGCAGGACACACAATAATGGGTTTAAGCTGCAGGAAGCCTGTTTTAAACTGAGTATCAGGAAAAATGTATTAACTGTTAGAGCAGTATGACAATGGAATCAATTACTCCAAGAAGTGGTGAGTGTTCCAACACTGGAGGCAGGCAAGAGAAAGTTAGACAACCATCTGGCAGATATCCTTTCATTTGGATTCCTGCCTTGAGCCGGGGGTTGGACTCAATGGCCTTATAGACCCCTTCCAACTCCATTATTCTATGATTCTGTGACTTTAGGCAGGCAGAGGGAAAGGAACAGTGGTCATTTACAGTTCAGTGCCATGTTGCATAATAAGATTATAAGCTGCGTCTGTATTTAGCATCTGTGGGGGTGGCAGGCATCTACTACTGGAAGCCATTTCGTGTAGCACATTATTCATGCATCAAGTAGAACTTGGAGGCAGTGAGCCTTGTTGCCCTACATACTGGGTTTTCTGAAGACAAAGGGGACCAGAGAGTGTCTTCCAAGTCACTTGGTGGCTTTATGAGGAGGAGTGATTCCTCCTCCATCCTCCCCCCCACTTTCAGGCAGGAGATGGATGCTTTCTCAGCAATAAAAATGGAGAGGAGAAAGACAGAGAGTATGGGCTTTCCAGAAGACGTTAACCAGAGCCGAAATCATACACTCAGTAGATATTAAGCAATTCCTAACATGTCATAATGGTAGTAGGATATTAATTTTTAAAATAATAATAATAATAATCTCCTTGAGGGCAAGCACAGTTTTCTAAACGCCAAAAGGCAGGAGTGACATCTGCTGTTTACCAAGAGCATCTGAACCATACTTTTGATTTTTTAAAAATCCTCCCTCTGCCGAACCCTACATTTAGTAGCCTTTTAAAAAATTAAACAGATGGCCACAGAACTCCCTTAACCTTCCCTGTGACAGAGTGACTCTTTTGCACGAGTGATGGGAAAGAATTCTGTGCCGGTAGTGGGGTTCGGTCTTGCACATGTAGCCAGACAAATTGTATCTTGATAGAATTATCAGTAACCACCTATATACTACCACCTACTGCTATTTAAAATAAGTCAAAATGTAAGAGCTGTGGGAGATGACTAAATTTCATTTGTTTAATTAGCACCAGAAAAAGAGAAGGTTAGCAAATACAGTTCTTGGTGGAACACAAGCTGGATGTTAAGCTTCCATGTATTAGAAATGGTTGAGAGTTCAGTTCCCCATTGTGTCTCTTTGACAGAGCTGGACTCGATGGTCCATAAAATGCCTTGCAGTTCTGAGACGATGATCATGGCGATCTTTTCACACTCTGTACCATCCCCACCATAAGGGAGACTGAGATGGCTAATTTTCCCTGCAAGAACAGGGAAGAGTTTGTGATTTTCTCTTCCTGTATAAAGCAAAATAACTTTGTTAGCTTTAGGTACAGTGCGCCTTGATTTGGGTAAATGGAGAGGCCATTTGTTGCTCAGCCTCAGGTAGCAGTGATACGGCAAACAAATTCCAGACCAAAATCTTACTGAATCCTAGTCTAATTTCACCTTGTGAAAAATAACATGGCTTCATCTCATGAGATTGAACGGGATGACCCCCTGCTCCCACATTGGCAAGGATGGGACAACCTGGTCACTCATCTACAAGGGATTAGATTAATGCACAGAGGATAGAGCCCTCAGTGATTATGGTTGTTGTGGGTTTTTCGGGCTCTTTGGCCATGTTCTGAAGGTTGTTCTTCCTGACGTTTCGCCAGTCTCTGTGGCCGGCATCTTCAGAGGACAGCACTCTGTGCTCTCTCTGTCCTCTGAAGATGCCGGCCACAGAGACTGGCGAAACTTCAGGAAGAACAACCTTCAGAACACGGACAAAGAGCCCAAAAAACCCACAACAACCATTAGATCCCGGCTGTGAAAGCCTTCGCGAACCCTCAGTTATTATTTGCTAGGGAAGCTGCATCTGTATCAGCCTCAGAACAAGAGGCAAGAGGCCTCCAGATGGAGGGCACAGTTGCAATTTGGGGCTTCTTGTGTTGGTCACTGTGCGACCAGAATGCTGGATTAGATATGCCTTCAGTCCATAAGGCTTCTGCTTATATCTATTTTCTCTTGATTCTATTTCCAAAGCCATCTCATTATCCATACAGTGTAATAGAGTAATATAATTTGTGTAATAGAACTAAAGCAGTATATTTGCTTTTTTGTTGTATCAGCCTCTGTACTGCCATTATTCTTGGCCCACAACAATATTGTTTGGTAGCATGCTTGTTATTGAAGTATTTACATCCTGTGGGTTGGGCCTAGGTCCTATAAGATGGCCAACGCAACTACCGTAAAACATAATAAAAGCACTGAAAGCCAAACTGGTTCATGAGCAAAACAACAAATAATGACATAGCACATCTCAGAGAATCCCCCCCCCCCAAAACTCTCTGCCAGAAGAGCTTTCAGACCAGTGCCACTCTCATCCGTATTTTCCCCCAGTGATTGAATTCTTGCATTCCCTTCACACAAAAGGAAAACAAAATGGAGAAGTTGCTTACTTGCTCACAGCTACTAAAACTGCTGGGTCAAGGGGAGGGGAAGGGAGAGAAGAGGCGGGCTGGGAAGATCAGTATTTAATTATATGTTTCAATCTGAATTACACAGGAAGGCATCTTACAGTTGCATCCTTTGTACAAATTGAAAGATGCATGAGACACAAAGATTGCCGGGATGAGTTATTCAGACCTCGTTTATGATAAAGACTGCTGAATACAACATGTCCCACGTGGGCAGAAAATTGAGCAAACTGGAGAGAGAGAGAAGGGGGCCTTAACAAGCAAGCACTCTTTGATCCTGCTTGGCAGTCGGAAAGAAAAATATTCCTGCCACTCTGTCGACATCCTCATTGTATGATCAAGCCATGCAGCGTAGCTGAGTCCTCTGCTTCATTTCTTAAAGAGACACAGATATTCAAAGGATAAACTCTATAAGTAGGACAGCCATAAGCAGCTGGGCCAGTCCTACCTCTAGACAGAATGACGCAACCACTGTAGGCAGTGACTTGGGGGGGGGGTTCTCACCAAAAAAAAAGGCAGCTTACTACTTAATGTATTATTATTGGATTATCGTGATGTGTTTACTGCAGGAAAAGTTGGTAGGCATCTGTCATATATGCCAAAATAACTTCGGGTGCTGTCAACGGCCAAAGTCCCAAAGGATATGGAAACAAACTTGGAGTGTAGCAACAGTCCTGGACGCTCGGCTGCCATCACTCCCTCGGCCCAATTCAGCCTTGGTTGGAAGACTCTCAGATTTCCAAGGAAGGGGGGCAACTTACCCAGAACCAGGGGTTACATAAACTCACTGCTGGACCTTAGATGGCTGCTTTCATGGCTCCGCCCACTTTCTTTTGCACTCATAAGTTCCCCCCCCCTTGAATGGAAAGAGTCTCCTGGTATCCTTGAGTAACCAGTGTTTTTTTTTTTTTTTTTTAATGGAGTGGGGTAGCCCTGAGAGTATTGGGGATCCTCAAAGCACAGAAAGTTGCCTTCCCTGTCCTACGAAGACCACAAGGGGCATTTTGAAGCCAAACTTTAAAAACAACAACAACAAAAGCTTTGGGGGTGGGGTTGAAGGTGCTAGGGAAGCCGCACGAAAGACTGCCCATGTCCTTCTGTTCCTGCCTGCCACCAGTGCTCTGCGTGTCAGTACAAAGACAGCCACACACAGGTACTCCCTGCACACTCCTGACACACCAAAAAACTGAGAGAGAGAGAGAGAGAGGAAGAGGCCCGAGAGAAAATGGGTGGGTGCCTTGCAGGACATGGAGCAATGCTGGGAGTGAAGCGCCAGTGTCACCACCGCTCATGAGCCTTCTTGTTACACCAGTTCGGACAGCAGTGAACAAAAATACGCTGTGGGTTGGGAGTGGGCACGCCACAATCCTTAGCTAGGAAACACTCTTGTACATAAGGCTCTGCAGGATGGCCTGATAAGAGAAGCTGGGGGCTGACTCACCTCAGGCTCAGACTCCTCCAGCCCCTGTCTTTCTATCAGACATCAAAGTCAGCTCCCACCCACCCCCACCCCACCCTGTGCCCCTTTGCTGCTGAACTCCAAACGTCCTCTTCTATGTGAATGTGTATAGATGTGTTTGCAGGGACAGGAAAGAGAAAATGGTAAGAGCAGCAGCAGCAGATAAGAGTAATTCTCATTTGGGGCCAGGTGTGTTTTTCTCCACCTCATTTGGGAAGTGAATTAATAAGGTAGGGAGAGACAGTGTTCAAGTGAATCCCAGGCTGCCTGTCTCTAACACGTAGGTATGCTTGCTTGCCTGCCCACCCATATGAATGTGAATGCAGTTGGACCCACCGCCCAGCCTGTGGAATCTACCACTTCAGTTTATCTGCTGCCTGAAAATACTGTATATGTATTTCCAGGGTGTCATTATCAGAACTAGCCACCAAAGGGAGCCAGAGGCCATGCAATGTATGGCATTTGACGCTTCCACATTTTTCAGCATCCACGGAGGGGGACTTGGAACCAATTCCCCATGGACACCACAGTCCTACTGTACAGACTTTTGCATTAAGGCCCCAACGTTTATTGTGCCTTCCTGCCTACTAATCACAATGGCTACCCAGCTACCTATTATAGAAAGACTTGAAAAACTCTCCCAAGATTTATTATTAGTAGTAGCCATTACTCTCAGTGGAAACCTGCCGGTTTTGGCACCATTCTTTTGCCTTACTCACCACTGCAATGTGGTCCCCAAGAACACATGTGGAACCAAATTTGGCTCTAAGGTGGCAAGAAATTCCCATTAGTGATTAAATGCCCTTGTGGTGACAAGTTTTAGGAGAATGTTAAACTTGATAGGGAGATGGAAGAGATGATGAATACACTTCTTCCTTGAATTGAAGGAATCTTAGCAGGACAGTTTGGGTTATAAATTCATAAAATGCTATTCGTGTCCAGGAAGTGGCCTGAGAAAGGCAGGTCTCAAGCTTCCCTAGGGCCCTCTTCTTGGCAGTATGGTGGCCTGTGGTCTGATGGTGGAAGCCTGGCCAGCCTCTTCCATTGGAGCTCCATGTGGCAGTCAGGAAAAGTGCTGGGGCATGCAGGAGACTGATGCCGGTCAGGGTGTGTGACGTGTATTAGGATATTGTTTAATGTCAATATTCTCTTTTCAAAAGTTGCAGATCAAAAACAGAGCTGTTTTAAGTTACCTTGTCTTACATACACCAAGACTTAAAAATAAAGATGCGAGTGTTAGGAATGGACACTTTCTATGTCTTGGCTTCAACGGGAATTTATTTTTAAAAAGCAAAAGCATTATCACGCTGCTACCAGATGGTATTGGCTTGCCTTCCAAGGTGACCAAAAGAATATTTATTTCAAAGCTCCGAAATACCATTTTGCAAATAACATCTCGCCCCCTCCTCTCCCTAAAATAGAGATGACACTTCGAAACAAGACTTGTGATAATTTAATATTTTGCTCTAGAAAACAGCAAATTAATTAAATTCTAAAACACAATGATCTAACTGAAAACGGCAGCAAGCTCACTTAAGGACTTGGTCATTTTTTGACTTGGGATTTTTGACTTTCAAAACTGTGATTGTTATGTGGCATAAGGAATCGTTATTTAAGCAACATAATGCCTCATTCCTCTTGGGTTTGCAGTGAGTTGTGCCTGGATCTTAGCTGTGGGAGTACGATTAATTTATGTGTTGTCGTTTCCAACTTTTGATAATCTGAATAAGGCTTTCAGGGGAAGTGAGATGTGCAAGGGAGGGTTTTAGCATTGCCACTTCCCAGTCAGTTTCCATGGCCAAATGGGGATTTCAACTCAGGTTTCCCGAGTACTCGTATGACACTCTATCCACTATATCAGTGGTTCTTAACGTGGGCAATAATGCCCCCCAGGGGGCGATTTCATTTTTCAGGGGGGCGGTAGAACGAAAAGGGGCGGCGTGGGAGCGCTGGAGCAGAAGGGGGGGGCGGTAGGGGGGCGCTGGAGCAAACCAAACCTGTGAAGATGGCTGCAGCCTTTTTACAGTGTGCATGAATATATATTTTCCTCCAATTTTAATTTAGTTTCAGACTTTTTGTCTTGAAATTTTTAGTTCATGCATTTGTTTTTATGCCCTTTTTATATTTCTTTTTGCGTCTTAAAATTCACTTGCAACTAAATCATTAAGTGCTACTTTTTGGGGGGGCATTTCATTTTCTTGGAATTTAATTTTGTTTTAAGGGGTCATTGGATTTAAGTGTCTTAAATAAATAAATAAATAAATAAATAAATAAATAAATAAATAAATAAATAAATAAATAAATAAATAAATAAATAAATAAATAAATAAATAAGATATCATCACCGCGGGGAGGGGGGCGATGATAACTTCCTCAATGGCTCAAGGGGGCGTTTCTTTCAAAAAGGTTAAGTATATATGTGTCCATGTATGTATGTAAAGAATACATTGCAAGGAGGCACTACAGTAGGACCCCTTTATCCATGTGATCAGTATACCCTGATTCACTTATCCATGGTTTGAAAATATTAAAAGAAAAAAAATCCAGAGAAAACTATTTTCACATGCATTATCAGAACTGGCCACTAATGGGTGCCAGAGGACATGCTATAAATACTTATTAGTGAAGTACATGGCATCATCTTTGGTGCCCTCTAGTGGCCAGTTCTGGTAATGCATGTAATTATTTTTCCTTTTACCATGCTATCTATCTATCTATCTATCTATCTATCTATCTATCTATCTATCTATCTATCTATCTATCTATCTATCTATCTATCTATCTATCTATCTATCTATCTATCTATCTATCTATCTATCTATCTAACCTACCTACCTACCTACCTACCTACCTACCGTGGTGCCTTGCTTAATGAGCGCACTGCTTAACGACGAATCCGCATAGCGACACATTTTTTTGCTTACCAGGTGGCGAAAACGGCGGCCGGATGGAGGATTCCCCACACAGCGGTGTTTTTCCCCAATAGGAACGCATTAGACAGCGTTTAATGCGTTCCTATGGGGTCCCCCCCCGCATAGCGACGAATCCGAATAGCGACGTTAATCCTGCAACGGATTAACATTGCTATGCGGGTCACCACTCTATCTATCTATCTATCTATCTATCTATCTATCTATCTATCTATCTATCTATCTATCTATCTATCTATCTATCTATCTATCTATCTATCTATCTATCTATCTATCCTGCATTGACTGAATTCTTCCAGTCACAGAAAATTTGTCCTGTATCCTAGGAGCCTCATTTTATTTGATTATTTTTTGATCTTCCTACATTGCCTCAAAGTCTATCATGTGGCCCAGATGGTCCAGCTGGAGTCTTGTCCTAGTAGGAGACACTCTTTGGCATTAATGTACTCAGCAAAGTGTGTAGTTTTTGTTCTCCATAGGTTTAGCCTACCTTCTCCTGCTGTAATATTTAGAGCTTGAGAGGTGTGAAAAAAAGATGGATATCGTCCATGACAATGTGATTGTATGTAGCCTTCCATGACCGCACTGCAGCATTCTAAATTATCAATTGATAAGCCTTTCCAATCACAATTCTTGGCAAAGTTTTATTAAAGGATTAAACGTACGGAACACAGTTAGAGTAGGCAGACTGTAGAACTAATTGCGGTCTTCAATTACGTACGACAGATCTATCAGTAGATGGGCTGTCTCGACTCCAACTTGCAAAGCATTCTTTTTTGCAGCAAAACAGTCCAGAATGGGATTATCAATAGAAGACACAGAAGACTCGTGGACACTTTTGGGCAGGAAAGGACTCCAGGGACACTGTAACATTTGCCAGCTGAGGCCTGGCATCTCCTTCTGGCAAAGGCCACACCCACACTTTGAAAGGAAGGCAGACCAATCAGACCTGCTGGGAGTGCCAGGCAGGAGAGACCAGGAATGACCCCAATTTGTATCAAGGAGCATGCTGCCTTGATCATGCTCTAGGCAGCAAGCGACAGACGCCAGGGAGCAGCAGAAGGAATCCGCCACTTGCTGGAACTCTGCCTGCGAACAGCCTAGCAATTCCAAAGTGCCCTCGGTCGGAGCAGAACTCTGAAACAAGACAAGAGAAAAAAACCTGTACAACTGTCATTAAGTATGAGAATCAAAATCTAAAACAAATATTCCGCCATGCAGCCCAAACTTAAGGCCCCTGTACTTTTAACAAGTTTTATTCAGTGAGATATATCCCAGTCAAATGTCACTACACAACTTCACACACACACCCAACCTGGACGCCAGGCCTCTTTGCTATCTCTGCCCACAATTACTAATACTAACTCTGTGCTGTCAAGTCAATCCTGATAGGGCAACCCTTTTCAGAGTTTTCTAGGTAGAGTGCACTCAGAAGTGGTTTCGCTTTCAAGTCTTCTAAGGCATCCTGGGGCTGTGCAGTTCCCAGGCTCACTCCCTGCCCTCAATGCTTGGTCCCCAGAGGTAACCTGGGGATATGAAGAGGGCAGCTGGGACTTGGCCCTGCAGTGCCTTTCTGGCCCAGGCACAACACACACACACACACACACACACACACACACACACACACACACACACACACACACACACACTTCAAAGCCAAAACGGAAGGGGTGGTTTCACAGACACCAAGGGTCGCTTGCAACCCTAGGGCTACTCCGTGGGGAGGACCTAATATGGGGAAGGCAACTGGAAGATGTGCAAAACGTAAAACTCCACACAAAAATTAAACTCTGCACACTCTTCCTTTGCTATCTCAGCCCTCTGCATAACAAACACAGCACCTTCCGGTAAAGTATCTCACCTCTGTTCATAATCCCCTCTAAACTGTGGGAACTTAAGTGCATTAAGCAGCTTTAAATACCCACACAAAGCTCTGCATACCGTGTGCCTTATGTATGAGGACAAGTGGGTTTCCGTACAGCCACCGCCTAGCAATACCCAGGGATCACGGATGGTTAATTGCAAAGCATGTTCTGCAGTTTGACAAGCAAGCTGAGAAAGAAACACATCGTTACATAAACTGGAGAAACAGAGCACCAGGAAAATACAAGACTATTCGGGAGCCTATTATTAAAGTTTAGTTCTCCTCCCGTTTCACCTCTCCCACCCCAAATCCAATAATTCCTTCAAGGAGCTCTGGGGATTGTATACAGGGCTTATCCTCTTTATTTGCCCAACAACCATTTGAGCAGATTTAGCCTGCCAAACCTTGGTTGGCCCAAGGCCACCCAAGTCCATTAACATCCTGGCCAAATGGGGCCTTGAGCCCAGGTTCAAAGTGTAGACACACTATCACATATGCAAAAACTAACGTGAGAAGTTTAAAAGGCATATTCAGCCCAGTATCACATTAATAACACCACCTTACTATAACCACTACACGGCACTGTTTATTTGATGCAGCCTTCCCCACTCATTCATCAGGATTCACTCAGCTTGAGTTAGTAACAGGAAGCAGCTCGTGTGATATCTGGACATGGGAAACCCCAATTCAAATCTCCATTCAGTGATTAAGGAGACTGTGAGCCCATGCAATCCTGAGGGGCTTTGCTAACTTTTTCCTGCTCCCTCCTGGTTAGCCCTCAGCTGGGAGGCAGGGGAGGGCCAGGGAATGGTTTGATGCTTCTTTCCTGCTAACTGCAGCAGGCAGGCAGAGATTTCTGCGCTGGGGTTATTGACAAGGGAGAAAAGGGAAACCTTCTCACCACCACCTTGATCTCCAGTCACAGCTAGGCATAGTTGTGCATCAATCCTGCTGTGGAGGGGGGGTGATCCCAAAGGCAGTGAGGGAATTGCCTTTCAGGGGTTAATCTTAGAATAATCTTAGAACTGGAGAGCTGGAAGGGACCTTATGGATCCTTGAGCACAGCCCTGGACTCAAACTCCCAGCCCCTGGCTGTGCAGCCAGATCCCTTAACCACTGAGGGACAAGGACATTATAGATATAAATAATATTGTTCATAAGAGCATGATACTGAGCAGTCAAGTAGATCACAAATTGGGAAGGGAGCTTTAAACTCCCACCCTCATGATTCCATCTCATGAGGTAGGGAAAGATGCATTGAAATGTGTCTGTCTACACACAAGTAAGTAGGAATGTGTGTATGCGCACACGCCCATGCAGCCCTCAGGGCTAATAATCTTAGTCTAAGTTACTTGACTGCCTCCCTTCTGTTACTGAAAGCAAGGGTGGGTTAGCAGAGAGTTGACCAAAATGACTACCCTTTTCATCATATTCTCCCTTCAGTGCTGCTTCTGTGAGAGTAGGCATTACAGGAGATATTTATAGAGATTCCTCCTACCTTCAGCTCATCCCATGCTGTTTCGTTCCTGTTACATAGCACCAAACTGCAGACAATTGGGTCACTGGGAATTAGATGAAAAAAGCACTTCGTAGCAAAACACCGAGTTTGCAAGTCCTTTAAATGACCATAACAAGCAGGGGACAGAAGCTGTAGAGAAGAGATCGGCTGAGAACCTGTTCAGTGGTGAGGAAGAATAATAACGTACATTATCTTATAAACAGAAAGGCCACACACTCTATAATTAAGTACAGAACTCTAATCTGTTTGTCTGATTTCAAATGGGAACAGTTCATTTCTTAAAGACTGGATGCTAAACAGGGGAGATGCAGGGAACTGTACCCTAAGAGGTAATCTATTCCAGGCTCTGCCAAAGTCTCATTTCAGAATCCAAAGCACTGCTTTGCAAAAGGCATACTCAACCCATGGAACTCACTGCCACAAACATCAGGGGCTCAAAAATTCATGGACATTGAGTTCTTCATTAAATGTTTCTGTTTTAACAACATGGAAAGAAAACAAGGCATGTAGATGTATATATTTGCTGCTAAGTCTTGATAACACTGGAATAATTGAAAGCATGAGAAGACAGCTATAGTAGGAAGAGAAGAAAAGGAAATGGAATTGGAACACAGATACAAAGGCTAGTACAGAATCTTAAACGGAAGGCAATGGATTCTTCTTCAAGGGTTCAATCCAATGTTGGGTACTCGGAAGGGAGTTCACAGAATTGGATCTCTGCATTCCCTCCAGCAGATCCCAGAACATCTCCCCACTTCTACAGAGGGGTAATGGGAGCCCCATAAATAGGGATGGGTATACTATTTATTTATTTATCTATCAGATTTATATACCACCCATTTCAAAATGTCTCCTCTGGGCGGTTCATGACTATGGCACAGGGATTGGAAACAGGAGAGGTCCCTGAATGCCGGGATGGAGGTTTCTGTGAATGGGAGCTCCACCTCCTACTGCAATGATGCTTGCTGGCTACACAAGAATGGCTGACGAACATGTTTGTAAAGCTTTCAAAATGTGCTCTGTGGTCAGGGGTAGTGTTGTACAGGGTCACAACCTGTGTCTGCGTACAGGTCAACCTCTTTGCAGCCTTGGTCTTTTGGCCTCAAATCCAGATGAATCTCATTAGAAGGATGGTCAGAGCCAGGACTTACGTTTATGATTTCCAACCCTGCTCTTCCGTGAGAGTCCTTATCATGAAACGGTCAGTCAAAAGTGCATCCTTTACCTGTCATTTGCTGCAGGGGCTCCATCAATGCTATCCCAACTCGCTCGACTGCCACAACACAGTTCTCCTTCAGGTACTGTTGTAAAGCTGGGTGGATAACCTTCTGGCAGACGACAAGGCCTACACCGTCTCTTACCATCTGCTTGCCTAAATTAAGCAACTGATGTAAGACCATTGCTTCTAAAGAAATTCCTTGATGGACAGTAAGGACTCCTTCTCCACTGTTAGCAAGATCTCCAGATAGAGAGGCACAGAAAAGTGCCATCTTGATTGCACCCAAAGGGCCTCTTTTGATGGGAGGCACATTTGTCACATGCAATTCTGAGATTTCAATAAGAAGTCCAGAATAGACAGCAGAATCCATAACCCTCTTATTTTTCACAGGGACGTAGAGACATTTTCCTAGCACCGCACCAGTGCGGACTTCTTGTGGGATTGTAAACAGAAAGGCTTCTAGTAGCAAAATACTGATATGATCTGCTTCCTTTCTGCTAAGCATGCAGGTAGGTTTGCTGGTTAATATACTCCGCACCAGACCAAGAAGAATCTTAGAACTGCTAAAATCTACTGGTATTCTACAACCACATGCTTCAGAAGTAAGATAGTCAATGCACTGACTCAAAAGGTGTTGGCTGATTTTAATGAAAGTACATGGAGCAACCTGCGTGTCTTGAAATTTTTCAAGCAGGTTGCAGCAAACAATGGTTGTAAACAAGCCACAGTCACTGAAGCGTGCCAGATGATTCTGCACAGAAGCCGTCAGGAGCTTTAACACCGGATGACTGCCTGAAAGGCCACTAAGCAAAACAGAAGACTGAGATGATGTGCGGACACATCCACCCAACCCATTGTGAAGCTGCTTGAGCCTACCTGTGGGGCCATAGCAGGATCTTACTATTTTACTGAATACAGACAGAGCATGACTAAGGCTCTCCTTAGCTAAAGGTTCACTTGTACATAAGGAAGGTTTTTTAATGTCAACAGAAGCCATTGTTCCAGATGAAATACCAGTCAACATTTAGACTGAGCCTATTTGTGCAAAAGACCTTTTTAATGAATGATACACACATCCGGGCGAAGGGCCGTTGTTTCCTTTTGTGGTACTGATACAGCACAGTTTACAGTACATTTAAGTTAGATGCTGCATTAATAATCAAAGTGATGAGGGCAGACATGGCTTCACTTAGCGAGTCCCTTTGATTTAGCTGCCAAGCTTGTTTCAGCAGAGTGTATCCCAAGACAGATAGCAACAAACCACAGTCTGGCCATCAGTCAACCAGTTCTTCCTAATCCAGCTGTTCTTCTACATTGTTTGTTCAAGTGAAACATGCCTGTAATTGAACAAGAAAACACTCTGTAAAGCTACAATTCCAGACAGAGCTTATTCTTTCATTAACACTGATTAATTCAGTGAAAACTGTGGCAAATGACTGTCTGCTCCTGCAAAATACACAATTAGTGCATTGATGCACACCTAGCAAGATGAATAAAGATCTACTTTTTTAAAAAATCAAACTGATTTAAAACATGATTTAACTTTTTAAAAAATCATTTTTAAAATTTAAATAATCAAAAATGCAATTTTAATTTTTTTAAATTGTGACTGAAATTGATTTGATTTAAAACAAATCCATCCTGATACCACGTAAGGGTTCAAAATATTCAGGCAATTCATCCAATCAACACTATTCCATAAACATACTGCTGAGCGAATATAATACAGAAGTCCACATTTTTAGTGTTTTCAAAATGTAGAAAAAAGAACGTCAACCAAGGCAGGCACTTTGGGATTTCTAATATGAAAATATTATAATTTTGAATCACAGGGTTACATTTCACTTGGATTCTGATGTCTGTAGCAATAATGTAATTGAACATTTTACCCCTTTTCTTACTAATGTAATTTACCAATAATAGATTACAGAATTGTTATTCCAATAATTATGAAAATCATATCTCTTTGACAGAAGACATGCACTGTGATTTTGTACCCAGTAATTCGGTCTATATGTGAAGAGATGCACGAAAATGCAACAAACTTTAAATTTTTAATTATTATGGAATGTCTATGACACATTTGTGCATCTTTATACATAGGCTAAAGGGGATATGTACTTATTTTAGTATTATTGTTATTATTAGTTTTATTTATATGCCACATTTCTCCCAACAAGGGACCCAAAGCAGTTCACAATATTAAAATCCACACAGTTAAAAACACAGTAAGTTAAATATTAAAAGACAAATTAAAATTAAATTAAAATATTAAAATACTAAAACATGGAAAAGATTAAAATTATCTGCTAAAATGGGGTTCATTTTAGTTGCAGCAAATGCAGATGAACCTTACTGAATTTCAAGGCATTGACATTTTCTTTTATTTTAGGTAAAACAAAACCGCTAGAAGTCATGATGTTGAAGAAAAAAACCATATGATTTCTGAAAAATCCACAGAAATCCAAGGGGAAATCTGGAAAGGTGGGATTTTTTTGTGCTGAATGTTTTGGTCTTGATGAATTTCTGTATCCCTGGCCAGGTCCCAGATAAACTGTTCTCTACCACGTGGCCATGGGGTTGTAGCACCGAATTGTGAATTATTTGCAGGGGCAGAGAAATAATGTAAAAATTTGCTAATGAAATAAAGGAAACAGATAGCATAAAGCCACAGAACCAACATACAGCTGAAGCAATGTGCTACGTAGTAAGGAAAGGGTACATGTGCCATGTATAGATATTGCTGTTCACATCATCCTTATCACTTGAAAGTACCGGCTGGAGCTGGTGGGATGGCAGCAGCCGTTCTACAACAATGAGAAGGTCACACATTACCCACCAGTTTTTTTTTTTTTTACAGGCAATGCTACTAGACATCAGCCTAGTCATCAAGAGCACTAATCTGTTCTCAAAAGCTAGAGACATGATGCAGCTGTATCCCATTCCAGCCACAGGTTATCCAAATACTGAGTTACACAGCTATTCAGGAAGGGTCACATCTACGGATGTCAGATGATGAGCTTCACATTACTTACATGGTGATGGACACTAAGACCACAGTTACTGCAGCTGGATCACCATGTATATACGAAAGGTATCTGGGCTACTTGACAGCTATAAATTACCATGAGTGCCAGGTGTGTGTGTGGAGGGGGGGTGAGCAGGGAAGAGAGTGACAATAAGACAATAGGCTGTATGGTTGTCATACAAACATTATATTTTTTGGCATGTTGACACATGTGACCATTGTGTTTGGCCAGCTTCAAGTGGTCTAATTGGACATTTATACAGCTGTGGATTTGCCTTGACTACCTAGGATACATACCATACAAGTTAATGCTGCCTATGTGAGGATGGGGGCCGAGTTGTTTTCTAGGTTTGTTGTAGAGACGGTCATGGATCCTTTCCTTTGGGATTCTATCCCAGTAGACTATTTTGCACTTTGGCTTGGGGATTTGTGTGGGTTTGGGAGACTACATTTACTCAGATACTGGCTGCACGATTTATATGTCAGCAACTGAAAGAGCTGCAAAGAAATGGCCCCTTGGATTTGAAATGCATGAATAAAAACGCATTTTACACTCACAGAAATAGATGAAGAGAAAATCCCTATCTTCACTGAAGCCTACGGACAGTTGAGTTAAAAAAGAAACTATTTTGAGAAAGGAGTAGATACGAGTCCTTCTTTAATAGCTTCAGTATGTGCTGCTATGAATTATGCAGGAAGACTGTGTTTACAGCCATTTTGTGAAGGCAGGTGACAAATCACAGCTGCCCTACATCTTTTATAGATGTGCAGTTGTGTCTCAATCCCATTTGCTCACCACTATGGAAACAAAAACTGATGGAAAGTGTTAAGGTCTATGAATTGAAGCAGCCAGGAAAATACACTGCAATCCTATTAGTAGGTGATGAAAATTGGTACTACTTTAAAACAGACTTCAATGTTTCGGCAAGAAGAAAGTTCATTTTTCTCATGAAAAGTATTAGCATTCTCTGCATAACAATTCCTAATCCCAACATACTATCGTGCACCATGGAGTCATCCAGTTTTCATAATTAAGAAAATTTAAATTGGCATTGCTATTCTAGTCTGAAATTATGCTATTATTTTGGACACAATGCTGCAAATAAAAACAATGCCACAACATTCATGGACTGTGTTTGAGCTTCTAAAGCACTTTAAATTTTATTCAATACAACCATTCTGCAATAGATACATTTAATGTACTACTGATTAGGGACCAAATAAGACTTAACAGAATGGCTTGAGTAAAGGTTCTCTAATGCAGTGGTTACCAACCTTGGGCTTGGACTAAAATTCCCAGAAGCTTTCACCACTATCTGTGCTGGTCAGGATTTCTCTAAGCTATAGTCCAAGAACATCTGGAGATCTACAATTGGGAACAACTGCTTTAATGAGTTAATGACAGAGGTGAGATCTGAACCACAGACTTCCTGATTTGTATCTAATCAATTAGCTGCACCATCTCTCTCCACTTGCTAATTCAACTCCGTAATATCCCCTCTTGTTATTGATTTATTCTACAAGGAGATAATGGATAGAAAAGCACACCAGATCCCTGGAACTCACTACGGGCCAGCCAGATAGCTGGGGGCGTATTCAGCCATCCATGTTGCCCACCCTGATTTACTCTCAAAAACTGTAAGGGTAAATCTGTCTATGTAAGAGAGGCAGACCACTGTTATGATCTGATGCAAAAGGCTGGCTACTACTGTGCTATGGATGGAGGGCAGCTTCCCTAATGCTGGTAGGGAACCAACTTAATTATAAGGAACAGGGAGATTAAAAGAAAGATCAACTTTGTGTCGAGCTATATAACAGGATTCTTTTTTCATTTACATTGTGCCTCTTACAATGGGGACTTACCTTTTAATTATTCTGCAGAACTATTTGGCTGGTTCTCATTATTTTGTTTTTCCTGTTTCAACATGTGACACAACATCAGGCTCTGGATCAAAGGGGCTTGCAATACTTGGATTGAAAATAGGATTGTCCTTGATTTTATACCAGGTGAAATGCATCATCAGAACAATTGGTATCGTAACAACTACAACCTGGTAGTTCTTCCATATGGTTTTAAAGTTCATACTGTGCACTGGTTGCTACCTAGATAAAAAAAGCAGACAATTTAAACACACACAACTTAGTGTAATTTAAGTGCACTAATTTCTGAAGGAAATCAACCCTGTGTGCTCACTGGAAGGACAGATCCTAAAGCTAAGGCTTCAGTACTTTGGCCATCTCATGAGAAGAGAAGACTCCCTGGAAAAGACCCTGATGTTGGGAAAGTGTGAAGACAGGAGGAGAAGGGGACGACACAGGACGAGATGGTTGAGCAGTGTCACCGAAGCTACCAACATGAATTTGACCCAACTCTGGGAGGGAGTGGAAAACAGGAGGTCTGGCATGCTCTGGTCGATGGGGTCACGAAGAGTCAGACACGACTTAACAACTAAACAACAACAACAACAAATTTCTAATACTAACTATAGCAGCTTCATTACCACAGATAAGCAAAATGTAAGGTTCCTATTTCAGTAAGTTGATCCTAGCATAACTGCCGTTGTTGTTTAGAATTGACTTACAGTGATGCTAAGAGGGCTTTCAAGGTAACAGAGTTATTTAAGGAATGGTGTTATTAGTTGCATACCGCCAATGAGCTTCCATGGCTGAGGAAGTCTGCACCACTACTGTGTAGCACCTATCTGGAAACTGGGACGTAATGTGCTACCAGCCTGTGGTATAATCAGAGAATTATATCATGGCCACTTTCTGTAAAATCTCACCGAGTATGTCAAGGAGAAATCTCATTCCAAATTCTGCTTAGGATGCATTTCTTAACTTGCAGATCCTCTTCTGCAGTACTCTGTGAGGTTGCCAGGTAGGCAGCTTCCCCTTTCCTAAGATTTCAAGGCAAAAATCTGAGACTGGAGGTTGGGCCTTTATTAAGTCACTGGAAATAACCCCTGTATACTCGTAATCACCACAAAATAATGTGTGTGCATTGAGATTAACCACAGATTTCCTGCATCACCTCCTACAGTTGTATTAGGTTTGCAACACACAAAGATCTATATGCTAAGGCAGTGAGTTTTGCCACATTTCAAGCAGGAAGAAGATGGGTGTCCAGGCTTTAAAGCCACCATATACTATGCACAACAAAATCTGTCTTTCTCCATTTTCAGAAGCTACTTACCCCGAGATTTGTCTCTCTACAAAGAAACTCAAGGAAGCACAGCAATCCTTGAGGCTTCAGCAGACACACTGAGACCTAGCAACAGCACCTACATGGATTAAGTCTTGACTGAACTACATTTTGGGCTTTCTGAAGATTGAACAAGATCCAATAAATTAGGAAAAAAATGACTTTCAGGTTTTTGTTTTTATACTCAGGTATATTAAGACTGCAATCCTATACTCATACATGTGAGAATAAGTGTTATCAACAGACATGCATATATGTATTAGTGGCTTTTCTAAAACTGACCTGTTTTTAAGACAAACCCCTTTGTGAAAACTGCAATAAGTCAGTCCATGGGCTTATCAAATACACTGAGTTGTTCTACTTTTTATGCAGAAGAAATAGAGTGAAGACAAACTTCACCTTCCAGGGCAAACATTATTATGACAAATGTGTCATTCCTGAAGCATGGACACTGAGGACTTCAAAGGAAGAAATTTAGGCTCATGCGCCCTGCCCTTGGCTATCCAAAAGCGCCATGACTTGTCAACCAATGTGTTACTTGTGCTTCAGCAAGCAATTAATATACGACCTCTTGTTCAAGAAATATATGAATCACAAAATAGGAAAACAGATTTGATTTGGTCAATCATTTTTGTTGCCTGTTTTAATAAATACATCCTGGTTGCATATGAAAATTGGGCTATTTACAGATTTTACCAGAGTAAAGCTAAAGCTCACTGATTCCCATCCTCCTGCAGATGCCTAAATACCTGCTTGGGAGGTAGGAATATCCTTCAGAACAGGGATGGGGACTCCAGGCATGGGACTCGCTGTTGGCCTTATGTTGCACCGGCAACTTAACTCAGGTTTTTTTCCCCATGACTTGGGCTCGACTTACAACTTGGAAGCCACTGAACCACCCCCTCCCTTTTTTCCTGGAGAAAAAGCTTGTTTTAAACTTGGGGCTTGGGACTCAATACCAAAGACCCAGACTCCGACTCGGTACCAAAGACTCGGACCTAAAGACTTGCCAACATCTCTGCCTTCAAAACAGTCATTGGCAGGATCTCATGTGGCCCTTGGCCTATTGGCAAGAGCTCGCCGTGGAGCATCTGTTTAGAGCACTGTCGTTCTGTCCTAGAGCCCACCAGGCAGTGGGGGGGGGAAGAGGAGAAAAAGATGTGGCAACAGTACATCAAGCGTGGTGTTTTTTTGTTTTTGTTTTTGCAGGAGGATGGGGATGTTGTAATGAGGTATCCTGCAAGAAAGCATGTCTGTCTAGGCAATGTTACATAACAATGTTGCAGGTCCTACTCTACAACTGTGTAATACCTGAAGTCAAATAAAACAAACATAAAACACCAGTTTTTGTAATACATGGAAGGGCAGTATAGTCATGCAGTTCTGTTAAAAGAGATATAGCACAGAACAAATGTAAACAGGTTGGGAACAAGTTACATATAAGGCTGAAGAATCTACAATTAGCATCTGAATGCTTGCTCCCTGATTCACTGGCAAGAGTTCTGAAACTAGCACGGAACAGGGACGGGCCTTTTCTGTGGTGGCCCCACCCAGACTTTGGCAATCCTGAAGGGGGGATTCTAAGAGCCTAGAAACAATTTTATTTTGAATGCTCTCTTTTGGGTTAGTTTCTAGATGGACTAAAAAGACCTACCATGTTCCAATGTGTGTTGGTTACTTTAGATTTTATATGATGTGGTCATATTAATGTTATTTAAATGATTTATGAAATGAACATTGTTCATTGCTCTTATGGATTTATATTGATTTTGTATCTGAAAACATGCTGTACTGCAGTTAAAGATTGCAAATCTACAAAACAAAGAGATATGCTCCCAGTTAAATATAAGCCTTACAAGGTAGGTAAAGGGGAGAGGACTGTCAATCTTTCAATGCATAGTTATGAGTCATGTCCGACATTAAGACGTTATCTGTTTCTGTAATGTAGTACAGCCAATGTAGTATGATAGTTAATGTGGTGGGCTAGGAGCATTAAAACCTGAGATCAAATCTTGGCTCAGCTAGGAAGCTCACTGGGTAAATTTTGGCCACTCTCTCACATATACGTATATCATTCTTGTTAGTATAACATGCATGGTGGAGGTGTGACTTATCCTAAGCTCCTCTGAGGAACAGTGGTATAAAAACACCACACATTATAAAATTAACAAGATGCCTTCATGCCTATGAATACAGAGCCAGGTGAAGGGAGATTTAAAATAAAAGAAGTCTAACATGCAATATACAAATACCCTGTTTCCCCGAAAATAAGCGAAAACCCCACCCTCCAACATTGTGCAACAGCAGAAGATGACATGACTGTATTTGAATGAATGTAGATTGTTGTACATGAAAAATAAAATTAAAAAATCCCCTGAAAATCAGCCCTAATGCGTTTTTGGAGCAAAAAAATTAATATAAGACCCTGTCTTATTTTGGGGGAAACACAATAATTTTTGCACAGGCCTGTAGTTTACATTACAGGTAACATACACTACATAATTTTTGCAGAGATGTTCCACACAGCATAGTCACTATCCTCAAATACAGGTTCTACTGGCTGAATATTTGTTATATTTCCCTTCTCCCTTTTCCCATGAGCTCCAGGCAGAATTTTCTCTTCCTTCGAAGTCTGCAAAGTAGGCCAGGCTGAAGCAGAATAACCTTGCCCAAGGTCACCCAGTCTGCCTATGGGCGAAAGGCAACCAGCATGGCAGCCCTGCTGAGCTGCCAAGCACTAGAACCAGTGTGGTGTAGTGGTTATGAGTCCTCCTGGACTGGAACGGGGGTAATCTGAACTGTGGCCCTCACTGGGTGACCTTGGGGCAATCTCTCTCAACCTGGTCTACCTCACAGGATAGGAGGTTAACGTGGGGAGGAACAAAAGCCACGTGTGCCAACCTACAAGTCCCCGAAAAATAATAAAAAAAACAGACACCCAGCAATTTCGATTTGCCATCCAGGTTTCTGTCACGTTTTGAAGATACCTTGTGTTTTCAATGTTTCTTGGTTCTCTCTTTATGTCTTTGTGGGTGGTCTGTTTTTTATTTTTCAGGGACTTGTAAGTTGGCACACGTGGCTTTTGTTCCTCCCCACGTTAACCTCCTATCCTGTGAGGTAGACCAGGTTGAGAGAGATTGCCCCGAGGTCACCCAGTGAGGGTACTGGGTGGTGGTATTTTAATTGTTGTTGGCCGCCCAGAATAGCGTCCCAGCACTAGATGGGCAGGATACCAACCAACCTCCCAGTTAAGTACCACCCTATTATGCAAGGGAAGGATGCCACGACGATTATCCAGATCCCGTTTCAGAAATCTCTGATGCAAAATGTCAATAGGTGATCACAAAGAGGCGGTAAAAAAGCAATTATCTGTTACTCTATTTTTAAATGCCGTGTGTCCTCCCCCCCTTGCTCTTCTCCAGCGCTTATGGTTCAATTCCTGGTGATCCGGGGAAAGAGCAAGCGGGGGGGGGGCTCCTGTTTGCCTCCCTCCCTCCCTTATACAAAAAAACAAAACTTCTCCCCTCTCGACCCCTGGTGATAATCTGCTTTATTGCAATCTAAGTACCTGTCGAAAAAACACCAGCAGCTTCTGCTTCGCGGACGCAGCGGCCCACTCTCTCTCTCCAAGCCTTCCCACCGGAAACGAAATCAAGACGCGTAGACCACAAATCCCATAAGGCAGTGCGGAAAGAAGCCCTACGATTCCCTCAGCCGAGCGCTTCCCGATGCATGCCGGGAAGTGTATGCTACAGCTGAAGCCAGAGGAGGGACGGCCACAAAATAGGGGAACGTCATTTTATACTGAAGCTGCCAAAACGTTCTCCTCTCTGATTGGCTATTCCGTCCAGCCAAGGCGGCTGCAGGGGGAAGGTCGCCACATATAAGTTCTGGCACGCATGTTTTGCCATTACATAAAGCAAGAGCAGCTGTGTCCTGCTGTAGGGAGGGGGGGGGGAAGAGCAAAATTAGTATTAATATAATAACGGGACTTGTTACCAAAGTCCATTACCAAATAAGCATTGGGACATGTTGAACACACCTTCATAGGTGTGTCTGATGGAGACACAAGAGAGGGCCTTCTCTGTTAGTGCTCTCAGCCTTTGGAACTCCCTCCCACAGGAGACCAGGCTGGCCCCATCTTTGCTGTCCTTCCACAGGCAGGCAAAGACCTTTCTCTAAAGGCAGGCTTAGTGATTGGTGGTCTGAGAGGCGTTTTTTAATGGATTGTTGCTCTCTTGTTTTAAAGGTGCTTTAGTACTGATTTTATTTATCATTTTAATATAATACTAGTTTAATTATTTTTAAATATTTGTATTCTCCTTTAGCTTTAAAATACTGTCATTTTAATTGTGTAAACTGCTCTGGGCCTTTTTAAGGATAAAGATGGGATAAAAATATTTTTAAATAAATAAAAATAAAATGATGGAACAAACTAGCAAACTTTCACAGAATTCACAAACCAATATCTGTCCTGGGGGAAAGTAAGCATTCTGGCAAACAGTCTGGAACAGCAACTTCCAAGTAGGCCAGATCAACCAAATTCTTCAATGACAGATGACTGGAAATTGGTGTGTGTGTGATGAAACAAGCCATAAAATTTCCACTGTGTTCCTATCCTTCATCTGTTCTGCATAAAATGTCCATATTCAGGAAGCAAGCCCAGAATAGCAACTTCTCAGTAGGCCATGTCAAACAGATTTGTTGGTCACATATAACTAGGTGGAAGTGATATAACAAGTCTCAAAATGTCCAAAAACCCCAGATTGTTATAACCATGCTAAGCAAAAACATACAAAAGTTGTATTCTGGAAAGTTTGAAACAACAGCTTGTGAATAGTACAGTAAAGAAATTCACCAGTCTCATGTATTTAGATGGAAGCAATGGAATAGTCACAAAACTCTACCTTCCAGATACAAAGATGTGATAGTTACTTTTTGCTGAGTAAATAGGAAAGATGGATTATGTGGAAATTATGAATCTTTTCCCATCATTCCTATCTAGCCTCAGGTGAACAATCTGATCTACTTGGAAGTTGTTGGTCCAGGGTGCTTTCCAGAATATTAAATTTCTGCATGTACAGTACCTATGTAACAGGTATCAATGTAGTTTTCGTACAAGTTTTTCATCACTCCTTTCCTGAAGCAACTGGTGAATTTGATCCATTTTCCTTAAGTGGAAGTTGCCATTCAAGGTTATTTTCTGCATATGGACTGGAATGTGAATCCTGGAGAAGTTTTGTACAGTATCTTGTTTCATTGCTCCAAGTCTAGTCATATGTGATCATTGAATTTGATTGATTTGGCCTATTCAAAATTGCTACTCTAGTCCATTCTGGTGTGGTCCAAACGGTTTTGCGACATTAAGAAGTTAATGAAATAATTCAATTTGAATTGAACCTCAGATGCATTCAACCACTCACAATGCTTTGGGCACACATTTTTTCTTACAGGTGGCCCATTTGGTCTTCCAGACAGCCCCTCTAAAGACTTTAACAGGCCAAAACTCTCGAAAACACATAAGGACGTTTGAGATCATCAGAACTCAGGCAAAATGGCATACAAATTAAGAGAGAGCAAGGAAACTGGACTTGACATGAAAGTGACATCGTCTGCATGGTCTCTTAGGATGAAATGGAGGAGAAAGGGTTTGAAAGAATTTTTAATTGCAGTATTGTTGTTATTTAAATAGCTTCCAAAGAAATAGCAGTTACTCTATTCTCATGAGATGGCAAAAGTATTGGAGCCTCAGCTTCAGGATCTGTCCTTCCAGTGAGCACTCAGGGTTGATTTCCTTCAGAATGTTACAGGATGGTAATATCCTGGAGAGTGAAGTCAAGTGAGCCTTAGAAAGTATGGCTAACAACAAGGCCAGTAGAGGTGATGGCATTCCAGTTGAACTATTTAAAATCTTAAAAGATGATGCTGTTAAGGTGCTACACTCAACATGCCAGCAAGTTTGGAAAACCCAACAGTGGCCAGAGGACTGGAAAAGATCAGTTTACATCCCAATCCCTAAGAAGGGCAGTGCCAAAGAATGCTCCAGCTACCATACAATTGCACTCATTTCACACGCTAGCAAGGTTATGCTCAAAATCCTCCAAAGCAGGCTTCAGAGTACAGTACGTGGACCGAGAATTCCCAGAAGTATCACTTGACCTAGTCAGGAGGTGCGGCTGAGGAGCCTACCACTGAGGGAGGTCCGGAAGAAAAAAACAAGAAACCGGGCCTTCTCGGCAGTGGCTGCTCGTCTTTGGAATAACCTCCCCTTAGAGATCTGCATGGCCCCTTCGCTGGGTATTTTTTAAAAGCCAACTGAAAACCTGGCTATTTAGGCAGGCCTTCCCTCCAAGCACCACTTGATCTAGCTTTTCTTTTTTCCTTCCATCTTGAATGATTGTTTATTTGCTGTAAACTGTTGTTAAATTGTAACTGTTTTATTTTACAGTACTACTTGTTGTAAGCTCAACATAAAAACAAAACAAAAAAAACCTAAGATCATGGCCACTGGTCCCATCACCTCCTGGCAAATAGAAGGGGAAAATATGGAGGCAGTGACAGATTTTACTTTCCTGGGCTCCATGATCACTGCAGATGGTGACAGCAGCCACGAAATTAAAATATGCCTGCTTCTTGGGAGGAAAGCAATGACAAACCTAGACAGCACCTTAAAGAGCAGAGACATCACCTTGCTGACAAAAGTCCGAATAGTCAAAGCTATGGTTTTTCCTGTCGTGATGTATGGAAGCGAGAGCTGGACTGTAAAGAAGGCTGTCAGCCGAAGAATTGATGCCTTTGAATTGTGGTGCTGGACTGCAAGGAGAACAAACCTATCCATTCTAAAGGAAATCAACCCTGAGTGTTCACTGGAAGGGCAGATCCTGAAGCTGAGGCTCCAGTACTTTGGCTATCTCATGAGAAGAGAAGACTCCTTGGAAAAGACCTTGATGTTGGGAAAGTGTGAAGGCAAGAGGAGAAGGGGACGACCGAGGATGAGATGGTTGGACAGTGTCATTGAAGCAATCAACATAAATTTGACCAAACTCCGGGAGGCAGTGGAAGACAGGAGGGTCTGGCATGCTCTGGTCCATGGGGGTCACAAAGAGTAGGACAGGACTAAACAACAACAACCTCCACCTTATGGTGACCTTATCTCCAAAATGTCCTGTCTTCAACAGCCCTGCCCAGCTCTTGCAAACTCAAGCCTGTGTCTTCCTTTAGAGCAGTGGTGCCCAACCTTGGGCCTCCAGATGTTCTTGGACTACAACTCCCAGAAGCCTTCACCACCAGCTCTGCTGGCCGGGATTTCTGGGAGTTGAAGTCCAAGAACACCTGGAGGCCCAAGGTTGGAGACCACTGCTTTAGAGAGTCCATCCATCTCCTATTTGGTCTTCCTCTTTTCCCGCTGCCTTCCACCTTCCCAAGTCTTATTGTCTGTTCTAGAGAATCCTGCCTTCTCATGAAGTGCTCAAAGGAGGCCCACCTCAGTTTCATCATTTCTCCCCTCTACGTATATGGCATTGTATCTGACTGCTCTATTAATTGCATAGGACTGTACTTTCCCACACGTATTATATTTCCGCCCCTCAATATAGCCCTTCGTGACACATGAATGCCTGTCGGTTTACAATACCCGGATGTCCTTTATGTAAACGGGGCGCCACGGGCCGACATCTTTGAATTGGGTCGCAAAGAACCCCCGTTTCCCCATTTATACTCCCCGCCACCTTGAAGTGGGCAAACGATGTGACAAAGGGCGAGTTTCGTCCGTGGAGAGATTTCCTAGTTGTTTTTGAAACCTCCGCGCTCTTCCGTAAAGTGATAAAAGAAGCAGAAGCTCCTAGGAAACAAGGGTTTTTCATCTGGCTTCCTTCCCTCCCGGCAGCAAAGATAGCCGTTTGTGCTTTGTGAAATATCGGACCCTTTTAATACAGGAAAATAGGATTTTATTCGAGACCCGCTCGGATCACTGATGCCTGCGTCAGATAAGCGTAACAAAGCGACATTTTGCCACCTCTGTATCCCATCTGGCAGGATGTATGTGGCGTGTGTAACTTAAGATGCCCGTAGGGTAGAGCTTGGCTTTTTGGGGGGAGAGAAAATTAAAAAAGGCGCCCGAAGCCTTTTCGGAGAGAGTAGCCCAACTTTGCTTGTGAAGGGCAGGCAGCCGACAAGCAAGACGTACAACAACCCCGCCATGCAGGTCGACCCGTGGTCGCAACTTCCGTGTCGGAAGCGTGACTTTGAAAGGCGGCTGATTTATACCAACCCTATAACGTCCTAGAGAGGTTGGCTCGTTCAGACGTTCCCTCCCCTCCGGCTCTTTGTACGCAAAGAGCAACCGAAGGGGAGCCTCAACAGCGCCGGAAAGGAGTTTCCCCGGAAGACGCGCTGCTATCGCCTTCCTTTCGCTTTCAGACGATCATGTTCTTGGGGTGAGTTAATGGAGGGAATAGGGGCTGCCAGTGGATATCCTGCTCCCGCCGCTGGTTTGGGTCTCCCCAGTGGAGTCCTCCCTCGCCGGTGCACTAACGGACGGCCCCGGGTGCTGGTTCCTCTCGGCCTCCTTTGCTTTCACGTGTACCTGGTCGGGCACAAGCCAGGATCGTGAGGACGGGGCAGCTTCGACTCAGCCCCCACCGTTGCGGGGATCTGCTGGCCCCGCTCCTGAAAATCCACCCGGCCTGGAGGAAGGGAAGCCTCCCGGCCTCGACTCCTACAGAAGGCGGGAAAATCCTATTTTGAAAAGACTAGCCTGGGAGCGTGCATAGCCGCCTCCGCCTCTGTTGCAGCCAATTAAGTGACAGTAAATATGGTTGCTCCTTTAAAAAAAATCACTTCGCTTCCTGGTTGCAAAACTTACTGTAGTCTGCAGATGTCCGACTTCAACTTCCAGAAACCCCAGCCATTACAGTTCGTCGCGAGGCATCCTGGGAGCTGAAGTCTCTCTCTCTCTCTCTCTCTCTCTCTCTCTCTCTCTCTCTCTCTCTCTCACCTGCTCCTGCATTTGTGAATGTTGCCATTCACTCAAGCCCAGTATTTTGCTTGTTCGGTTTGGGTGGTGCTCTTGGGTGTCTAAGGGATTCTCAGTTGCAATTGTGTAAGAATGAGTTCAGTATTCCTACATACAGGAATACATTTGGATCCTACTTTTGCTCTAATACAGTGTTTCCCTTTCTTGGCTCATTTGTTGGACTGCAGCTCCCAGAAACCCCAGTGAGTACGTGTGGTGGCGAAGGCTTCTAGGAATTACAGTAAAAAAAAAACTGTTTTGCCCAAGGTTGGGAACACCTGCTCTAAGAGCCCAGGTTATAGTGCAGTGGTCAGAGAACAGGGGTAAATTACCCCAAATGGGGTAAAAATGAAAATCCTGGGTGTAATGAGGATGAGCAGAGCCCCAATATTGATGCTCTCATATCCAAGATGAAGCAACATCATTTCTCCAAAACCTGAAGTTTTCAAGCAAGTTGAAGCTTTCAAAGTAATTCTGAATAGATTCAATAAGATTTTGAATTCAAATAATGTATGATTTCCTTCCTTTCAAATCAAGGGGGTAATGTTGAGGTATATAAATTTTTTGGGGGGTTAAAAGGTAAAAAAGTTCCTTAACCCCTGTTATGGTGTCTCTCATTCCCAGTCTTGGGTACCAAACAGTCTGTCTTATGAAGCCCATTGGTTCTTATTTTACCCATTAGCCTCCCATTGTTTTAAACTTCAAAAATTAAACTTTCAAGAAAATCTTACGGTCTGTCTCCTAGTATGGCCTCCTTTACAAACTTGAACAGGACAAACTATTGAAGAGTAAATGAGTACAGTATCTTAACAGAAACGAAAAGAAGTAAATCAGGATCTAATGGTAGGTGCATAGATGATTTACACTTAATCCACTAAAGGTTCCTGAGTCAAAGGCTCAACTGAATAGAAAACACTTCTTCCTCTTAAATTAGGCTACTGAAATCAAGAGTGCCTCCAGTTCTGGTCTTGAACTACAAAGTACTGTAATCCTTGGCTGAGATACTTGGAGGCATCTTGCTTTGTGTGTCTGCCTTCTTAAGTCATTCTTTTGCACCTGGCTCTGGTTGGGAACTTCAGGGTTCTTCTGAAAAACAGAGGAGGTCCTTTAAGCTTAGGCATCCTTTAAGCAATATGCATTGTGCAGGGAACTTTCAGCTGAGTGTAAAAGACAAGATAGGCCTAGAGAGTAGTTGTTGATGATGATGAGAGCATAGGTGTGTTAAATTTGAGGGAGAGAAGGGCTGCTCCTTGGAGGATAAGGCAGCTTGATGCTGTACAGCAGTGGTTCCCAACCTTGGGTAACTTGGGTGGCTTTGTATTACAGTTCTCAGAAGCCTTTGCCTCCAGCTGTGCTGCCCGGAGTTTCTGGGATCTGCAGTCCGAGAGCATCTGAGTTACCCAAGATTTGGGACCCCTGCTATAGAGGGCAAGAATTGCAAGAATTGAACAGGAGAAATTTCCTAAGAGTAAGGGCTAGAGATGGTCATGAACCTCAGTTTGGAGGTTTGTGCTGGTTCATACATGTGACACCACAAGTGCTATGCATTCCCTTCCTCTGCCTCTGGGGCTGGATCCCCCATTCATCAGTCACCACGTGTTTCTCTTGTCCTCCTCCTCCTCTTCAGCTGTTCAGCCAGTCTCTGGCAGGAGCACTGGCTGCCCTGCTTGGCCGCCTTTGCGGATCGCCCACTCAGGCAAGGGGGCAGGACAGGCAACCCCGTGCTCCTGCCAGGGATTAGTCAAACGGTCAAAAAGGAGGAGGAGGAGGAGAGGAGGGTGCTCTGACTGGTGAGTGGGTCATTGGCCGGGGAGGCGAGGGAAAGTTGGTGCCCATCTCTAGTAAGGGCTATTGACAGTGAAATAGACTGCCTTGGTCAGTGTTGGGCTCTCCTTTCTTGGAAGTATTTAAGTATCTTTAATGGCAGCCGAGGATGCTGTCATTGGACCCTACTTAGAGCAGAGGGCAGCCAGAGCAGATGCTGACCTCCATCCCTCCTCCTAGCTCTGGAATATGCAGGTTTCCTGTTTTTCACCTGTAAAATATGTCATTGGTATTACATTTCTATAGTTGGCTTGCAAGCAGCTAATTAATAATGAAGTCGCTAAGGTTTGTCCTGCCGTACAGTGGTGACGGCTGCTTCCTTTGCATAATTTTTCCGTATTCAGAAAGGCGTTAAAGGCCCTGCTGGGAAGAGAAGAAACCAGTTAAACGTGTTAATTGACTTGATGATTTGATTCAAACTTAAATGAGACTTTACCTCTTTTAAAAGTTTAAAAATATGGTTTAGGTATCTGGTTGTGGAGCCAGAGGTTGGGAGTTCGGTTCCCCCACTGGGCCTCCCACGAGTAGAGCCAGCCTGTGTGGCCTTGGGCAGGCTGCACAGTCCCAGCTGGGCTGCTCCAGAAGAAGGGAATGGCAAACCACCTCCGAGTATTCTCTACCTGGAAAACCCTGCAGAGGGTTGCCATAAGTCAGAACTGAACTGATGGTGTATAATTACTGTTAAATAATAGCAGATGTATTGGTGTTGCATAAAAACAAATGCAGAGGCTTTAGTGCTAAGATGGTTTGGGCAGGGAAAGGGACTTTCTTCCTCAGTCCTCTTTCATTGCTCAAGTAAAGAAGTAGCAAAAGATGGAACGGGCTTTAATTTTGAATTGGAGGAGCCTTTCAGACTGAAAGTGAGCCTTTACTCCCTTAAAGCTGAGTAATGTGGCGAAGTGACCAGGGTGGACATATGCTTCCGTGCTTACCCACAATCCCATCAACTCTGCGGTAAATTCACTAGGAAGACCTAAGCAAGATGGTGTCTAATCCTGCATCTGGAGGGTGTTATTTAATGCCAACTCTTTTTATGGCGAGTAACTGTAAGGCGATAACTGCAAAACTCAATGTATGCAAAAGGGGTGTGGATGCTTCAAATCACTCTGTAAATCATGTAAGGCTCAGTCAGTGTAGCCAATTATTAGGACTGACATATTCCAGCTGCCTCGGAAAAAGCTGTGAAAAGTTCTGTAATGCATTTGAAGACTAATGTATTTTTCGTAATTGGAAATTGGGTTTCTGTTTATTCATTCGATGAGCTGATTGCACTTGCAGCCTCTTTTTGACTGAGCTTGTCTTTTGATTTATGCATAGTTAAAATTGAGCCACTGCAGTGTATGTACACGTTTTTGACTGACAACTCAGATACGTTCCCCCAAACTCTGCCGTTTGGCACATGAAATTTTCACATGGCTGATGGGCTGGCAAATGGAGCCAAATAGCTGGGACATCTGCCTGCATTTTATTTGGCCTGAGCTTTCATGGATTTGCATCCCATTTCGTCAGAGTATGGGATGCTTTACTTGGTTGATTATTGTAGGCAGGCTTGGATAGGAAAAGTCTGTCATTGATGGGACAGAGGGAACTGAAAGGGAAACCATTCCAACAGTGATCACCTCTGCTAGAAATGCCAAGCATTGTAGTTTAGGGAAACTGAGAACTGATGAGAGGGGAGAATGTGAAAGCAAATACTTTCACCAGAATGGAGGGAAGGACTCCTGTCGAAATCTCCAGACACAGGTCAGCAAAGAGCAAGTAGAGCAGAAACTTTAAGCTTCCAATTGCAGGATCCTGGTAACTCTCCCTGCTGTGATAATTCTGTTGAACACTAGATGTCACTGTTGCATTATAAACTCAGGCACATTTTATACTGTTAATTAAGAGCTAAATTGAATTCTCAATAGAAAAGTAGAAGGGAAAAGTATTTATGCTGCTTCCAGATGTGAGTTTTCTTTCACAGTATGTCATTATCCTCTCCCCTCCCCCTTTTTGGTTGTTAACGGTGGAATGGCAATATAGATTCATTCCTGCAGCATGTTTCATTACAAAGAAACCTGCGGTATGCTTTCTATGACAGTGGGTCTCTGATGGAAGGATATACAGTACCTGAATGTCAACATGCTCACCCCATCCACCTCAGCCTGCCTTCGTTCCCACTTCTCTCTGTTTATTTCCTTCAGCATACTGCTAGCTTGCATGGAGAGGTTTTGTGCTATTCTTGCTATGTTTTAATCACACTGGGATTTTGAAGTTTCAAAATGCCCTTTGGTGTCCATCAGAGTGTTCTGTTACGCACATGATGTCCATCTTCACTGTGTAAATACTGAATGAATTTGATCAGTTGCCCTTATTGAGGCCTGGATCAGAGAACAACCCTCCTGAACACAAGGAGTCTAATGAGAAAAATGCTTCTTGTGTTCTTGAAGGCTTTCACGGCCAGGATCCGATGGTTGTTGTGGGTCAAGCAGAATGTTAGGCAGAACGTTAGGAAGAAAAACCTCCAGAACATGACCAAACAGCCCGAAAAACCCACAACAACCAAAAGATGCTTTTTCTTATGCATTTCCCATTGTACTTTGCTATGGGTAAGATCAGAGTGAATAAAAACCAACAATAAAAATAATATAAATAATTAAGTTAAAATAATTTTTATTATAAATCATCAAAAAAATCTGCTTTCAAAAATTTAAGTCATGATTTAAATTGATTTGATTTAAATCAAATCCACCCTTGGTACGATGCAGTATTCTCTTTTCCTCTGTTTCCCAGTAAATTCCCCTATAATCTTCTTTTAATATCCATCCTTCTGAACAAAAAAGAAGCTGGGAGAAATGATGGTAATTCAAAGGTTTAAGGCAACTTATGGCTGTTCTGATATTGTTGGTACCCATTACCATTGATCATGCTGGCTAGGGCTGATGAGTGCGGCAGTCCATCAGCATTGGGAGAGCTGGTTGTGTGTCCACTCTGAGCAGAGACATCAGACTCTAAAGTTCAGCATCGCCTGCTGAGTTATCATGTCATACTATCTATTCTTGTGTTTGGCAAGAAGGAATGAACTTCTTAGCTGGAGCAAAACTTTAATAACAGGACTCATGAGATTAAGTAATGAAGATTAATGTCTAAAGAAGTTTCCCTATTTTTAAGGTGAAATTCAAAGAAGTTAAAGTGGCTCCACAATGTAAGGCATTAAAAACATGGAGAGGATGTTCAGCAGCCCTTGTTGTGCATTTCTATATATATTTGCAGGTTTTGCGGGAATAAACAAAAGCACTCTACACAGTAACATTTTATTTCAGCTTCTGCATATTACTCCCTTAAATTGCTCTGTCCTTTCTCCCCAGTCTTCAATATACAGCAATGCCTTGTGTTTTTCAGAATGCAAGCCTGAAATAAAGGCGGGCTTATCATTTATCTAGCTGTATCTCTGTGAAATGCTTAATGGGTTATAATTGCTCAACAAAAATGAAAGATACTGATTATGATGGTATGGTGAAAGCTGTTCCACCCTGCTCCTAAAAAGGTGATATTCTGGTAGAGCCAACATTGACTGCAGTTAAGCAATTCAAAGCTCAGTTTAGTAAACTAAATCAACTAGCTATATCACTTCTCTACAAAAACGATGACACATATACCCTGTTTCCCGGAAAATAAGACCTAACCTGAAAATAAGCCCTAGTATGATTTTTCAGGATGCTCGTAATGTAAGCCCTACCCCAAAAATAAGCCCTAGTTAAATGAAACCCCGCCTTCCACCATTGTGCAGCAACCAGAAGAAGATGGCATGACTATACAGTATTTGAATAAATTTAGATTGTTGTACATGGAAAAAAAATAAAACATTCCTCGAAAATAAGCCCTACAGCGTTTTTTTGGAGCAAAAATTAATATAAGACACTGTCTTATTTCCAGGGAAACATGGTAGGAAGTTGAAATTACCTATAGATACTCATTTGCATCTGGCCTGGGAGACTTTCACCATCTTACTGCAGAGCTGGAAGGGACCCTATGGATCATCAGGTCCATGCCCGCCAGGAGAATCGAACTTGCAGCCTCTGGCTCCGCAGCCAGAGACCTAAACCACTGAACTATGGGCTAATGTCTTCCAAATAAGCCAAAATATGAGTGTTTAATGAGTGTTTAATGTTGGTACCTGAATCCTGCTTCATTTAGAAGCCATAGGCTGTTACTTGGGAATGAGTTCCTCTAGAATCCATCGATTTAAACTCCCAAATTGGATTCAGCAGAAAGCTATGGAGTCTTCCTCGCTTATTATTCATCCACAGAAGGTGAGAAGCAAAAGAAAGTGCCTGGAGGTATCTGATTTTACTGAATTCAATTTAATCATCAACACACAGCTGTTAAAAGTTTTTTAATGTGCAGTGGCCAAATGTCACAATTTCACGTGCATCAAAAACCATCGTAATTTCACAAGGTATCTATCTGATAACCCATATCACATCACCAATTCTAAGGAACAGAAACAGGTGTGTGATGTGGCTGCCAACCCTCTAGCAGATAATGTTGAAGCAGTGCTCTCTAGGGACAGTTTAATTAATCTGCCTCATGGATTGTTTTAATCAACGGTTGTCTTGCAAGAAAAAACTTTGTTCATTCCCTTTAACAGTCAGTCAGTGTCCCATGGTCACTGAGCATCCTTATACTTTATCGGATGCTTACAGGGTTTGTTCACTTGTTTTCTGGTACAGTGGTACCTCAAGTTACGAACTTAGTCCGTTTTGGAACGACGTTCGTACGTCGAAAAGTTCATAATGCGAAGTACCATTTTCCATTGAAATGCATGGGAACGGAATTAATCTGTTCCAGCATTTCAAAAGGCAAAAAGGCAGGGGGAAAGGGCTGGAAATTTTGCCTTTGGAGCTCTCAAAGGGCTTTCCGCCCGACATTGGAGGAAGCCCTTTGAGAGCTCCAAAGGCACCGATTGTAGCGGCAGGGACCCCCAGGGAGGTCCCCCACGGTGGCGGGCAAGCCCTGGGAGACCTCCCTGGGGGTCCCCACAGCCGCGATCAGCACCTTCGGAGGTCTCTAAAGGCTTTCCCCCCGACATCGGAGGAAGCCGTTTGAGACCTCCAAAGGCAAAAAGGCAGGGAGAAAGGGCTGGAAATTTGAATTTCCCGCCCTTTCTCCCTGCCTTTTTGGCTTCAGAGGTCTCAAAGTGCTTTCCCCCCGACATCAGAGAAATCCCTTTGAGACCTGCCTTTTTGCAGGGAGCCATTTACGAATGGCTCTGTTGGCAAAAAATTGCATTGACTTGCGAACGGAGCCTCGATACATTGGGTGATGTCATTTTGATTACGCAAGTCCTCATGTTCAGAAGGAGGTCATAGGTAGAACATGGGTATGAATCTGCATGCTAAGTTATGGGTACTGTGCACTTCTGTCATTAATTGGAGATATTGGGCCAGACCATAGCTAGTCCAGAGCCCTATTCAGGTGTTTTTCAGCTAGGTGCTGGCGACACACTCAGGGGATGAGTCCTTCCTCCTCCCTCATCTCATTTTTCATGGTTACAAGGGTGGGTTAGAAGGGGAGAGCTGCCTGCTTTATGTAAATTCTACACCGAAGCAAGAACCCAAGTTTTCCTGAGTTCTTGCTCATGGCTAGTGCCTATGTGACAGCAAAACTGTTCTTTCTCATCTGACCCAGTACTGTAACCATGAAGAATATGATAACAGAGGGGATGTGCCTGGGCACTCCTTTCTGAGTATGTCTACAGCACTGGGTAGTAATACATTTGAGTAGGGCTCTAGTGTCTGCAAAATGTTCAACTTATATTTAAGTTGTATTGCATGAACTGCATATGTAGGGCTTCATGTAAATTATTTCTCCTTTCAGACATAGAAAATAAGCATCCCAGGAGAAAGAATTTACTTTCTTTAGTTGTTAACATGAAGAGATTTCCCATGATTTATTTACCGTATTTTTTGCTCCATAAGACACACTTTCCCCCCCAAAAAAGTGGTGGGGGGAAGTCTGTGTGTCTTATGGAGTGAAGGTGGCGATTTCGCCCCCACTGGCCCCATGGGGGGAAGCGTCGCAAGGGTCCAAGTGAGCCTTCCAGGACCCTTGCGATGCTCCCCCCACGGGGCCAGCGCAGGCAAAATCGCCACCTTCTGGGACTCTTTTGAGACTTGGGAAGCTTCAGAAGAGTCCCAGAAGGTGGTGATTTCGCCCCCTCTGGCCTCATGGGGGTCAGGGTGAGCCTCCAAAGGGTCCTGGAACACACCCTAGGACCCTTTGGAGGCTCCCCCACCCGCCCACGGGGCCAGAGGGGGCTAGGGTGTGTTCCATAAGACGGACTTCTCCATAAGGCTCACCAAATTTTTTGGAGAAGAAAACAGATTAATTTTTCCCTGTTTTCTTCTCCTAAAAATTTGGTGCGTCTTATGGAGAGGTGTGTCTTATGGAGTGAAAAATACGGTACTTTGATATAGAGAAATATTTTGCAATGTGAGACCTATCTTGTTTTAGCCTTAGCCATTTGGACTGTTTATGTATTCTCTCGGTGTGGTTCATAAAGCTGTGCTGACTAGCTGTGGATATGCAACGAGATGGCCAGAAACCACTTTTACACCAGCATAAGTGTAATGGCATGAATTATCTTAGCAAATTATGACTAATTAATGAATTGCTGCTTGCATTTCTAGTCAGTTGTCAGTCACACAGTTTGGCACACAACTGGAAATGCTAGTGGCATTACACTTACATTGGCATAAATCCAGAAGACAACTCTGGGCAATCTGTGCTTTGTCTCTGTATTCTGTACACTTAGTTGCTTCTTGATCACAAAGCAGTTTTATGATATTCCTCTTTCCCCTGTGTCTTTGTAAGTGACTTTTAAACATTTTACATGGGATAAATAACACGGTTTTGTACAGGTGTTTTCAAAAGCTACTTGCTACCACATTTGATATCTATCTGTCAGCTCTCCTGGCATTTGTACCACTTCCCCTTCAAGATAGAACATTATAGAACTTCTGAATACGTAACTCAATGGCTTAGGCATCTGGCTATGGTGGCAGAGGTTGCGAGTTGATTTCTACCACTGTACCTCCTTGACAGGCTGGACTCAATGATCCATAGGTTCCTTTCCAGCTCTCCTGTTCTAAGGTTATTATCATTACTGTATATATCTGTGTGTCACTATTATTGGGAGTGTCCCATTCTTGGAAGTGACGTGTCCTGGGTTTCAAGGATATGCTATGATTTGCTATTCCATCTTGGGAAGAAGAAAGTGCCACATGTTCCAAGGAGGTAGGCTTCGGGCTAACATTAAGAATAAAACTTGTTTTTGAAACTCTTTCTAATGTGGTGAATTATGATGATATTATTCTCAGAATAGGGCTTTAATTTAAAGTTTCATTCTGTTTTTAATATTAACTTGCAGTTCTACTTGATTCTTTGAAGCCCTCAGATCTGTTTGTTTTCAAATCTAGTCTTAAGTAATCTAAGTGCAGTTACTTAAAAGTATCTTGTAATCTGTGAATATAATTACTCTAGATCTTTGATGGCATAGCATACAGAAATATATCTTTGTCTTTCCATATCTTTCCTTAGGTAGCCCAAAATTTTAGGCACGCAGTCTTTTTCTAACACTGGCACAAATGTTCTGATTAAATGGGTTCATGAATTACAGCTGTATTCTTACATGGGAGCAGTTTGTATCATTTATAAATTAAAGAGATTCGGAAATGTCTATGGCAGGCATATAGTGCCTGTGAGTTTTTTTCGGCTCTACCTGGAAAAAAAGGCTGTAGTAATACTACAGAAGTTGGAAATTAGTGTTACAACCAGAACTTGGAAACTGTTCAACATTCTCAAATATAAGATGGAATATTGATCAGACCGTTCTTACAATTTTAAATTGGGAGGGGGAAAGGGGAATAAGCAGGATCACGATGTTTTAATTTTTCATTTTTTGCAGCCTGATGATGTGGACAGGACCTGTGGAGAGTTGAAGGCTACCACATGTCTGTTGAGCCCTTGCCTTTCCTGGCTTATAGAAGATGCCAGAGAGGGATAGTTGAGTGGATAGGAGGAGTTGTGAATGCCTTCTTCCAGCAGGGCGGGATCCCAGCATGATTAAAGGAGGCAGTAGTAAGTCCATTGTGGAAAAAGCCTCTCTCTCTTTTTTTTAAACTTTTTTTTTATTATATAAATCCATCCATATTGGTTTAACATCGTGTCACCAGGGTACGGCTTATAATCATTTGTAATATAACTACTACACACATTACACTCCTAATCTATACAACATCCTTCTAACCATTGATAGAATAAGTCCCATGTTTGATAATATTTTGCATCTTCTTTTCCTTTGATTTTCAGTGTTAGTCTGTCCATTTCGGCGCAGTCCAATATCTTTTTAATTATTTCTTGATCCGTAGGTGTTCCTTCATTTTTCCAGTACTGTGCATAAATAATCCTCGCCGCTGTTAGAATATGCAGTATTAAATATACATTTTGTCTATCAACACTTTCTGGTATTATACCTAACAGAAAGAGCTCTGGCCTAAAATCTACATGTTTTTTGATTATTTTAACAAGCCATGTATGTATTTTGTACCAAATTTATTTTGCTTTATCACAAGTCCACCAGAGGTGATAATAGGTTCCAGTTTTTTTATGACATTTCCAACATTTACTTGACCTGTTAGAGTACATCTTAGCTAATCTATCAGAAGGTAAATGCCATCTATAAAACATTTTATATAGATTCTCTTTATAAGATGTTGCCATTGTCATCTTATAGTTTCTAGACCACAGCCCTTGCCATTTTTCTAAGTCAATATTGTACCCAAAATTTTTTGCCCATTGAACCATCGTTTCTTTGACCTGTTCATCCTCCATTTTCCAATTTAAAAGGTATTTATATTCCTAATTAATTTGTCATCTGATGTTAACATTATTTGGTCAAAAGTTGTCTGTTCTTTATAAAAATCGTACATTTTTAGGTCCCGTTCATATCTTGATTGTATTTGCATTATAGACCACCACGATGCATCTAACCCCTGGTCTATAAGGTCTTGTTTTGGCTTTAATCGCCTATCTTTGTCTAAAATATCTGTATAAGTCAAAATTTTTCTAACATTCAAAAGGTTGGGATGAACAAATGAAAAAGCCTCTCTGGAATTCTATGGTATCGGATAATTATCGGCCAGTCTCTAATGTCCCATTCTCGGTTAAGGTGTTGGAGCAGGTTGTGGGTTTGCAGCTACAGAGGGTATAAAAGTAGAAAGAGAGAGAGAGAGAGAATCTCAAAGATTGCATCTCCCTTTATGAGCCTGTCCATCAGGGAGGCATTGATCTAGATCAGCAGTCCCTAACTTTTTTGGGGCCGTGGACTGGCTGGGGGGAGCGAGCTCCACGCATGGGGGGGCATCCCTGTGCTCGCGCGGTGGGTGTGTCGCGCTCATAGTGGGCATGTTGCAGGTACCGATCTCCACCCCTGTATGCCCCCCGTGGGCACGACATGCCCCCTGCGAGCATGACATGCCCACCGTGCATGTGTGCGGGGGGGGGGTTTGAAGATCCATATCCACGGCCCAATTCTGGCAAGCCCACAGACTTGCACCGGGCCGCGGATGGGGGGGTAGATGAACCCTGCTCTAGATCATCAGGAGAGGTCTTTCTCTGTGTTTGGGACACGGGAGAGGAGGGCCTTCTCTGTTGCTGCTCCCAGACTCTGGAACTCCCTCTCTCAGGAAGCCAGGCTGGCTCCATCTTTGATGTCTTTCCACAAGACAGCAAAGACCTTCCTCTTCAGGCAAGCTTTCCCTGAGTGAGTGGCTGGCTAAGCGAGTTCTAGTTTTAAATAAGATTGTTTGTACTTTTGTTGCTTTTAAATGTGTTTTTAATTATAGTTATTATTTACTATTTTTAATATATTTATTTAATTCTTTTTAAATAATTGTAATAATTGTTTTTAGCTTTTAATGTTATTTTTTTATTGATGTAAGCTGCCATGGGTCTGTTTTAGGAAAGAGGTGGGGTAAAAAAAATACATAAATAAACAAATATATAAATTAGCAGCCAGTTTCCAGGAACATTTGAGAAAGGAAAGCAGAATAAAAAAATACAGCTGTAAATACTCAAGAAGTTATTTAGCCAAACATTTGGGACAGAAATCTTACCAAGCCAGATTATACATTCTAGTGAGCATGGCTTCTTTAAGGGTCCCTGGCCTTTTTGAACCAGTGAGCACATCAGGAATTTTGAAAGAGTGTCATGGATGCTGTCACAAAATGACTGTCATGGGTGCAATGAGTCATAAAACACTGACTTCACACAAGGCAAGGTAGCTGAAAAAAAGAGTATAGTTTCCCCAACAATCTTGAGTACAAGGAAGAAGACAAAGCTGAGCTCTGAAACACAGAAGTGGTGTTTTGAACCGACAGTTTTCTTTTCCAATAGCTATCACAAAGAAGACAAACTGATGAGACTCTGACACTTAGCCAGGAAACTGTACAAAGAGAATGGATGATTGTCTGATAAACTGACAGAGGTAACACATCTAATGATATTGCTCACATGTCCCTCCACCACACACCCTACTCAGAAATGGGCAAAACAAGGTACAACTTATTGTGTTGAGATGCTACATCAAAATGTTGACAGCACTGAAACCCAGATACTGTATGAATAAGGCTGAACTTCAAGGAAAGCTTTCTTGACACCTGTTTTTTTTAAATATATATATTTTAAAAATAATGACTTATACACTCTTATTTTACAAGCTGGAAGGATGTCATCTTCTAAAACAGCATTCCCTAACTTCCTGATTTCTGTACAGTCATTCCACTCTGTCTTTGTTTATCAAGTTTAAGAAAGAGATGACTTGTTTTTTTACAGCACAATTCAAAGCATGTGTTCTCAGAAGTGAACTCCACTGAGTTCAATGAGACTGCCATGTAAATGTACATAGGACTGCGGCCTTACTTAGTTAATTGCCTCATCAGAAAGGAAAGAAACAGAAATCAGTGTAGGTAAAAGCATAATAGAAATAAAAAGTAAAAAGATAAAAATGTGGCACCTTAAATACTAACTTCTATTTTTTTTAGTGTAAGCTTTCATGGATAAGTCCACTTCATCAGATGTAAGACCTCTTATGTAGTTAGTCTTTAAGATGCCACTGAGTTTTTGTCTTTTTTTAAACTTTTTATTTCTATGTTACTTTTACTTATAATACTTGTACAGACTAACATGGCTGCCCCTTAGAACTACAGAAATCAATGTGGGTACAAGTGAAGCTTAGATATACAAATGCAGGTTTGTTTGTTTTTTTGCAGTTTGATGTGGCAGATAGTGGTGAAATGCTGGTATGAGCATCGATTCACACAAATTAATAGCTAGCCATATCTCAGAAATGAAGGCAGAACAGTCACAAAACAACTATCTTGAGGTTTAAAGTAAGCCATGCTCTGTAGCATTTCTGGTCTTTTGGAGAAGAATGTGTTTCAGTTGTGAAAAAATTATTTTGGCAATAATTTGGACTTTGATCAAAACCTGAACTTTTCACCATATTCTGATTTGGTGAGCAGTTCTCTCCACATCAGATTAAATTGTGATGCTGTAGTTTAGAGGTGGGGAGACCTTTCCTTTTGGCACAGTGGGTGGCTTGGCTCACTTGCATGAGTGATGTAAGATTTATGCCACTGAAGCATCTTAGATTACAGTATAGCATGGACAAACCTGCCATGCTAACAGGATATAACAGCCCTTTAAAAAAACCCTTTACTATGATACTATCTTAGGATGGTGTGGTGTGTTATGGGAACATGGAAGAGGTCCATGGTAAGCAATTTTAAATATTGGCCAAGGGCCCAAATGTAGATTGGCTGAAATCCTGTTTTGTAACTTACAGTGCATAAGGCTAATGATATCATCAGCCACAGTGATTCTATGAAAATAAAAAAAAAACTCTGATCCCCTCTCCAAAGGTCCCAAGGTTCCTTTGGGATGTCTTTCATCATGAGGAAGCTCCTTGGGGCTGCAGGACAGAGGAGAAGGTTCCCAGTGGCTTCCCCATGATGAAGGGGATTCCGAGGGGCTTTGGGACAATAACGTTCACCCTGCTCATGAATTCTCCTGGAGAAAGAAGGTTGTTTAGCTGAGAGTTAACAATATTGACTGGACTTTTATCACTTGTAACAATAAACAATTTCTACTTGGTTCCTAAATGATATGTTGCCTGGACCGCTGTCATTAATAGTGAACAGAATTTATTGTAATCAACTGGTGGCAGCTGAACAACATGTAGCATGCGCTTTTGCTTGGTGAAATGACCAAAGACAAATTAGCGGCTTAGCAGTCAGATCCAAAACAATCCAGTGTGAAACTGAATTTTCTTGAGTCTGGAGGAAAATGGGGTAAGGATCTGTGGCATAAGAAATGGTTACCCATTAGAGTCTGGTGGAAGACTTGGTTCCGGGGCTTCTGAGCCAGGTCTGGGGAATCCCAAGAAGAGGTCCTTTTGGCTCTTGTGAGGGAAAAGAACCAGTCAAATTCATTAAGAAATTGTATTGTTTATGCCACCCAAACAAAGTAAAAAATTGGTTATGGAGGCACAAGTTGAGCTCCAGGGTGCTGAGGAAAATGGGAACCCTCAAATTCAAAGTGAAGAAGAAACTGAGGGACCAGTAATAATTGCCTCAGAAGGAGGAAGATATCCAAAGCTCCCAAGATTTTGAAAAATGGAAGCTGGAACAGGAATTTAAACTGAAGGAGTTAGCTATGAAAAATCAATTAAAATTGGAAAAAGAAAAAAAATCGGGGAACTTGAAAGACAAAGAGAAATGCAGTTCCAGATTGAGATGAAGAAATTGGAAATAGCTGCCCATCATCATCAACATCATCATCATCATCATCATCATCATCATCATCATCATCATCATCATCATCATCATCCCGGTGTGGGAAATCCTCAAATATTGATCTAAATAAATTTCCACAATATTAGAAAGGAGATTATCCTGAATCTTTCCTGATTTCCTTTGAGAGAGCTTGTTGGGACTTTGGGGTTAAAGATCATGAGAGGATGATAATTTTAAGGTCACGTATAGGGGAAGTTTTATCTGAGATCTATCCACAGATGCCTCTTGAACAAGCTAGAGATTTTGAGGTTTACAGAAAGATGGTGTATTCCCAATTTGGGATTAATTCAGAGCATTACAGGAGAAAATTTCGATCTATTTCAAAGAAACCTGAGGAGTCTTTTCCTCAACTTGGAGCAAGGTTAACTCAGTATCTTAATAAATAGCTAGAACAAGAACATGTCACCTCCTTAGACCAAAAGAGAAATGTGTTTTGATTAGAACAATTTTATTGAATTTTACCCGGGGAGTTGCGTTACCTTGTCAAGGGCAAGGATCCTAAAAATGTGCAACAGGCATCTGAACATGCTGTTTTTATTAGTGGGATCAGAGATCCTCGATTCTCTGAGATATAACTTGGCAGAAAAGTTTGGGACAACAGGAGGAAAGTGTTCCCTTCCAATAGAAATTACGTCAATCATACTCAAGCGAAGAAAAACCATTTTAAAGCCAGACCTTCATTCTCATAGCAAAGCCTACTGAGATCCAATAACTCTGAGGGAAAAGCTAATAAATCCCTTTACTCTGAATATAGGACAAATAAGCAATGTTATGCTTGTGATAAAGAAGGACATTTTTGGTCCCAGTGTGAAACTCATAAAAATAGAAATTTCAGTCAGCCTAGACAGGTATTTTGCCTTCAGCCATCGGCAGTTGAAGCCTCTAATGGCTGCATTGTTGCTAGGGGAATGGAATTGGCAGAGAGCCCAGAGCTTCCCGAGGGCAGAGTGATACATTATTTTATTTTTTTAAAATAAATTTTATTGAATTTTTTAATATACCACAAGATACCAAAAAAGAAAAAGAAAACCAAAACGAAGAGACGAAAAGAAAAGAAAAAAAGAAGACCACATAGCAAAAATAAAAAAAAAAACTAAACTAACCCCTCTATCTGAAGTACCCCATCCTGGAGTCAAAGATTCCAGCCTCGTTAGTCCTCTATTCTCCCTATATCTGTTTACAGCATATACTAATACATTTCTACATGTATCCTAAATTTCACCCTAAACTTCAGTCTTCTTCTGGGCCCAGAGATATATTAGTCCCCAGCTTTGTTTTACATAATCTCTTGGCTGTTCCCGCAATGTTTCTGATAGAGTGTCCAACTTTGCCATGTCCCATAGTTTCTTTAACAGCTCTTCCATCGTCGGAACCTCTTCTGTTTTCCATTTCTGGGCCCAGAGTAATCTAGCTGCTGTGAGTATATACATAAGACAATGCTTCAATTTATTGTCATTTACACCTGAAATGACATTCAGTAATGCCATTTCAGGTTTCAGCTCTAATCTCTGCTGTATAATTTCTTTTACTAAGTCCCATACCTGTGTCCAATAGATTTTGACCTTTTCACATGTCCACCACATATGGTAGTAAGTTCCAACCTTTTTCCTGCATTTCCAACATATGTTACTGTTATCCTCTGACATTTTTGCTAATCTTATGGGTGTATAGTGCCATCAGTAAAACATTTTGAGTACATTGTCTCTTAAATTTGTTGGTTTCAAAATCTTATTGCTTTCTTTCCACATCATTGTCCAGTTATCAAGATCTACATTATACCCAAAATTTTTTGCCCATTTTATCATTGTTTCTTTCACCCTTTCATATTCTAGTTCATATTCTAATAGATAGGTATACATTTTCTTAATTATTGCTTCATCCGCATATAACCACAGTCTGTCTACCTGAACTTTGCCCTTAAAAAAACCCACAGCCCTGTCAGAGTGATACATTATTTAATCAAGTGTTATAAAGGCTTACTGGAAAGCTCTGGAGAAATAATTTTTATCAATAGTAAAAAGTATCTAGATATTAGGGACTCATGTTCCCAAGTGACTATTTGTCACTGGGACATAATTCCTAAAGAAAACATGTTGGAGCAAGAAAAGGTCACCCTCAAAGGGATAAGTTCTGATTCTGTAGTATTGCAATGGCTAGAGTAGCACTGAATTACCATGGGTGATCTGGTATATTGGTCTGATATATGGAAAGTAGCTCTGTTGGATCAAATCCCAGCTCCTTGTCTGATTGGTTTGGATCTCTCAAAGCATGTGCAGAGTGTTTGCATGGTAACCTGCTCTCAGAGGAAGCAGACTGTAGCTGCTGAGGAAAGCATGGGAATCCCAACCACTGAAACTCTAATTGAAAGACCTGGTTTAGGGGAACATCCTGAAATAAAGGAGGCTGCTGATTTGATCCTGATGAAAAATCCTAATAGTTCCTCCTTTATTAAGGAAGAAAAGGAAGATAGCACCTTAAATAATTGCTTTGAAAAAGTTAAAGAGAATCCCATTCCACTGTCCCCTGAACATTCAGAGAGGTATTGTGTGGACCAAGACCTATGTATAGGGAGGTTTTAATGGCACCTGGTAGGGGTGGAGAAGAGCCCCACAAACAGCTAATTGTTCCTGTTAAATACCAAGAAAAGATTCTGGAAAAAACAAAGATGTATTTGGAGCACATATAGGCATCTCTTGCACTAAGCAAAGAGTTACACAGAATTTTTATTGGCCAGGAATGGGGCAGTAAATTAAGCAATATTGCCGAACCTGTGATATTTGCCAGAAGCAAGGTACTGGAATTGACAAAACTAGAGCTAAACTATGCCCATTGCCTGTTATCTTGACCCCTTCCCAATGTTCAGGTCTGGACCTGGTGGGACGCCTATCCAGGGCTACTAGATGAGGAAATAAGTATATTTTATTCATTATTGATTTTGCCACCAGATACCCAGAAGCAGTCCCCCTAAGAAACAGAGAAGAAAACTGTGGCGAATGCGTTAATTAGTTATATGTGCCGAATGGGTTTTGCATCAGAAATAATAACAGATTTAGGAACTTCCTTTACTTCCAAACTAACAATGAGGCTATGGCAGTTCTGTGGAATTTCCCATGTGACGTTGTCTCCTTACCACCCCCAAATGAATGAGTTAGTGGAAAAATTTAACGGAACATTAATGAGAATAATATGTGTTTATGTGGCAGAGAACCCAAATGATTAGGATAATAAATTACAACCACTGCTATATGCTTATCGAGATATTCCCAAAGAAAACACAGATTTTAGTCCTTTTGAACTTTTGTTTGGTCGTGAAGTAAGAGGGCCTTTAGATTTGTTATGACAGAACTGGGAAGTTTATAAAGAAAGGGACCGTAGTCGATTGTAGAATACATGGATTATTTAAGGAACACCTTACAAAGATCTCTAGAGATAGATGGGGAAAACTTAAAGGGGGCCCAATGTAGATAGAAAAGTTGGTACGACAAAAAAAGCCAGAGAAAGAACATTTGATCCCGGAGAAGAAGTATTAATGTTGAGACCCTTAAAAGGAAATAAGTTGCAGTTAGCGTGGATTAGACCGTACACAGTGGTCTCCAAAAGGAATGATGTAAATTATATTCTACAAAGGGAAGACGAAGGCTGTAAAGTAGTTCATGTCAACATATCAAAACCCTATTATAGAAAAGAAAACTATATACTGTCAAGGAAGACCCAGAAGAGAAGCAAAAATTGCTATGTAAAGGCCACACGGGAACATGACAGGGACATAGCTAATGATGTCATCTGTCTTACATGGTGTAACTTCTGGCAACAGGATTCTAGCTGCTGTCTTTCACATTAAAAATGGGAGTAGTTGGCTGAATAAAAAATGGTATATAGTTGTAACATGTGGCAGGTACATGGCCCTACTTAAAACTAGGGATTCACTAGACTAAATGTGAGCTCACATTCAATAACATTAGCACAAATAGAAAACAGAACTCGTGTGTGTGTTTGTGTGTGTGTGTGTGTGTGTTCGTGCACGTGTATGTGTGCCTACAGGGCAATTCTTGCCTTCGTATGCTGGCTTTCCCTATGTAGGAGTTTATTTCTTTTTCTTCTGGAGAGACAATCTAATCTTAGGACCCTGACTTTGAAGTCTGAGATGGTACAGTCCAGACCTAAGTTGAGAAAATGAGGCCTGGAACGCACAGCAGATGAGCTACAGTCCACCCAGTCTCCTCAAGCTGGATTGTCTCAAACTTGTAATCACCATTTGACCCTCTAGCTCCCATTTTTACTACATTCTAATAGGATGCTGTGTTCGGTTCACTCTTTGTTTTTCTAAAACCCTAAATTCTGTCTGCATAGTTTGTTACAGTTGAGCCTCATTCTGACACTGAACTGCTCTTCCTCCTCCTCCTTATTTTTGTGCTCTGTTCAACAAGCTTTTATCTGCCCTGTTTTATTTTGTATTCGGAAAACATTTGCTTTTAATTACCCACCATTCACCCTTCTGTCAGACTGTTAAGTGTTGAAGTGCAAAGATAAGTAATAAAAGAATCTCCTGTATTTTTCCCATGGCTTGAGGAATGTAGAAAGCATTTTGGACTGTCTGATGAATGGCCTGTGTTTTTCCTCCCCCCCCCCCCGCCCCCATCCGAAAGCATGGACCCAGGGCAGTGTCTGGAGAGCCTAAAGGGAAACTTAATTCATGAGTGTGTGTTCCATGACAGTGTATTTGCCAGCCGTTCAATCTGCAATTTTCGTTGCTAGTTAGAGTAAAAATAATATGCTACTTATTCCATTACAGCGCAAACAAAGGTCCTGTTCAGGCATTTTTCTCTCCACATAACTAACTTCTTGTCAGAACCCTTGTGCTATTGTGATTACAGCACTGGACTACAACGGGGGAGACTCACATTCAGACACTGACCTAATCATGATGTTCATTGTGCGACTTTGTACCAGTTGCTAATCTCACTGTGTTGATGTTGGATAAAAATGGGGAAGAAGACCTTATGCGTACAGTGGGACCTCGACTTATGAACTTAATTGGTTCAGGAAGATGGGCATAAGTAGAAATGGCCGTAATTGGAAGCAACATTTCCCATTGAAATGCATTGAAATGCAATTAATCCATTTCGACCAAAGAAAAAAAATCACACACACACCCAAAAAATCACTGCAAGACTCATTGGAAATGTGATTAATCCCTTCCAGCTGAAGGGGGGGGGAGAGAAAAGAAAAGCAATCAAGCGTGCAAGATCCATTGGAAATGCACAGAAAACAAAGGGACCAGGTCGGAAATTCACAGAGAACAAAGGATACAGTTTGGAAATGCACAGAAAACAAAAGGACCACGTCCGAAATGCAAGGAGAACAAATGAAAAAGCAAGGGAAGCATGCAAGACCCATTAGAAATGGGGGAAAAAACCCAAAAGCAACCAAACCCCCCAAGACCCATCGGAAATGGGGGGAAACCAAAAAACAAACCCCCCAAGGCCCATCAGAAATGGGGAAAAACTCTCCAAAAAGCAACCAAAGCCCCCAAGACAGATCGGAAATGGGAAAAAACACTCCAGAAAGCAACCAACCCCCCCAAGACCCATCACAGCACAGAAACATAACCCCCAGCCCAAAACCACGGTGCAAAAACACCCAGAACAGGTTTTTAAATGCAGAAAACAGCACCTTACCTTACCAGCCAGCCTTCTCTGATCGCACCTTCTCTAATTGCTGGGGTGAAAGAGTTAGAAAGAAGCAGCCTCATCACCACCTACAGTTAGAACTTTGAATTTCCCGCCTTTCCCCCCTGCCTTTTTCTGTTTGTAAGTGGAAGCTCCGATTGCAAGTTGAAGCAAAATTTTGTGGCTGGAGCTGGTTTTAACTTGAAATGGTTGTAAGAAGGGACATTTGTAAGTCGAGGCACCACTGTAATCTTGATTTCCTTAAAAGAAAGGCAGGATATAAACATAACACATTAATGTTTGCATGGAGTGTTGGACGGAGAGTGGAGTCATGTCCCATGTTCGGCTTTCTTTTGCATGGTGGAACAACACTGTACCCATAGACTGCTCATGAGAAATGCAGCCATAATTGTGGAGAGAAAATCACATAAACAGGACTAGACAGGTGTACAAGTCTCAAAGCACTGGATTTTTCTTTCTCTTGGAACTTGAAGTTAGGACTTCAGTTTTACTAATATATTTACAGGGATTTTGTCAAGCATACTAAGCACTGTGTCTCCCTATATTCAGCAGGCAAGCTGTCCCCCTCTTTTTAAATAACATCATATGCCCATTCTGATTTTGTCTCACTGCTGCTCATTTATTTGACTGGTTCAGAACCATGAAACTACATCGTCATCACTGGGAGATGAGGAAGCTGATTAGAGGTTTGTAGTAAGGTTCTGTATTTTGAATGCTAAGGAAGAACTGAATACATTTAACATTTAACAATAGGTAAGGTCCCATGGCAGGAGATCCTAACAAGAAAAGGAATCCAAGGTGAGTGGTAGTTTCTTAAAAAGGAAATTCTAAAGGCACAACTACAGGCAATTCCAATAACAACAAAAAGGTGAAAGACAGCAAAGAAGACCTGTGTGGTATTGTCATTTTAAAATGTAAAATTTAGTTTAAAAGCTGTTTGTTTGGGGTTAGTGCTTGGGTGAAAAGGTGCTCTGTTTGAGTTGAAACCTGCTTGTGTGGAAACGTGCATGCTTGCTTTAAAAGCTGCTTGTTTTGGGTTAAACCGTGCTTGGGTGAAAAGGTGCTCCCTTTGAGTTGAAACCTGCTTGTGTAGAAACGTGCATACCGGTACTTGCTAGTTTAAAAGCTGCCTGGGAAGCCTTTCAGACCAACGTCAATCAGCTGTTAGGTGGGGAGAGGGGAGGGGGCAGGAGCAGAGAAGAGCACAAAATGGCTGCCGGCTGCCTACCGGCTTTTAGCTGTTTGGTGCTCTTTTTCGGTTGTTTGGGGGGCTACCAAGGCACTGTAAAGAGCCAGGCTCAGTCTACAGTAAGTGACTTTCTTTTAATTTTTTTTTTAAGTTTCTGACCCCCCCCCCCGTAAAAATGTGTTAATTAATTTTCAATGCATTTCTATGGGAAATTTGGATTTGACTTGCAAACTTTTCAACTAGTTCTGGGCATCTAATAGAGAATGTATTTCCAAAGGGTGTTGCAGCAAGGAAACTAACTGTGTTAACAGCTGTTAAATAGTTTAATTCCACTATTTATCCTCCACACAACTAAAAGGGACCTCTCAATGCAGTGCCAAATCAGACAAACAATTTCTAACTTAAAATAGGCTTGAGCTGTAGCTGGGCAGAGTTGCACAACAATCTCATCTGTTGTTGAGACATTTCTATAAGCATGGGGAGGAGGTGGATGAAAGGAAATGTAAAATATAGGTAGAGTGGTATAGGTCTTATCACTGGCTGATAATGGTCTATATGTACTTGACTAAAATTTATGGTACACAAATTTATGGTACATAAACTAGAGTACACAAACCTTTAAGTCTCTCCATTTGTTAATGACAGTGGTAATGGTTCTTAATGCCACTGTTGACTGCTGTTCACTTTACATGGTTCAAATGTTATTCTGTTATAGTTTATTAAATATTTTATTACACTATTTGGTTCAGAATATATTTTCCCTGCTTTCCTCCTCTAAAAATTAGGTGCATCTTAAGGTCAGGTGTGTCTTATGGAGCAAAAAATACGGTAATTCCAGTCACATAATACATAGTGGCTAAAATCCTGCTGCTTAGTGTAGCAAAGAGCACTGGAGCAGGCCCACTGAATCAATTTGGAGTTAGTGAGTCAACTTCTCAGTTTCATTGATTCAAGTAAGCCAACTTTAACTGCAGCTTATCATGCAAAACTAAATTGCAATTAGAGTAGGCCTGTTTCAATCAATGGAACTTATTGAGGATTTCTTGCCTGATTTTAGGAATGTTGAAAATTTTGGGGGGCCAAGGTCCAGGTCTCAAGTCATTTGGCACCGCCACTGCCCCCCCGGCTTGGGACTTGAACCAGACTTTGATTGTGCATGTGCTGCTCAGCTGATAGGCTGGCACATGCGCAGAGATAGAAGGCCTGGAAGGGAAGCCAAGTGGGCACATGTGCGTGCATAGAGACAGTGAGCCAGCACCTGCATCTGTGCATGCAGTGGCAGCAGGTATGAGAACAGAGGCAGCAGCCAGCTCCTGGAAGGGAAGCTAGGCTTGATGCTTCTGAGGATGATGGCAGTAGTAGCGGTGGCAGGAGCGGGTAGGAGGGACCATCCCTAATAGGGATTCGACAATGGGACTTGGGCAAATGGATCCAAATCACAAGTCAAGTCCGAATCTTAAAAAAAACAACAACACTTGAGTCAAGTCCGAGTTGCCGGTGTGAGTCAGAGTCAACAGTGAGTCACAAGTCTCCATCCAGGCCAGATTCTCATTGATTCAGTGGGCCTGCTCTAGTGCAATTTATTAAACTGAACAACAGGATTTTGGCCATTGCCGTTTCCAATACTTTTTACTTGTACAGTGGTGCCTCGCTTAACGAGTGCACCGTTTAACGAAAAATCCGTATAGCGATCCCTTTTTGGGGATCGCTATACGGATCAGCCCCAATCACCGCGCTCGCTTTGCGACGATTGGGGCTCCAGCGGCCATTTTGGAGCCGCCGAACAGGTGATCGGCGGCTCCAAAATGGCCGCCGCATGACCCGAAATGGCCCCTATCAGCGTTTTCGCGCCCTCCCCTTGCTTAGGGAGGTCGCGAAAACGCTGTGGGGGGGGCATTTCGGGCAATCTGCGGCCATTTTGGAGCCGCCGATCAGCTGATTGGCGGCTCCAAAATGGCCACCAGAGCGAAAACATCGCTGGAGGGGGTAAGTTTACACACTTATTGGAACGCATTAAACTAAGTTTAATGCGTTCCAATAGGTTTTCCTGCCCCGCACAGCGATGTTTTCGTATAGTGAAGGTTAATCCGGAACGGATTAACCTCGCTATACGGGGCACCACTGTATTTTTAATCTGTTTTCATATATTTGGCTAAATTGTTTTCATTCTTAATAGATTTTGCTACTTTTAGCCATCCTGAGTACCGTTTGTTGACAGAAAGGTGGGATACACATTAAATGAATGAGCACTTTTGTGTGTTTCTAAGGTGGGTCAGCTGATGGTTTCAGTCTGCCTGACATTTCCATTTTGGAGAACAATGCAAGAAAAACGGGAACAAGCAGTGCTTGGAAACATTAGCACTAGCAACAACTTGTTGATGTTAAATTGTCCAGGCAAGCCACTTCCTTCATCTCAAAACCTTCATGTCAAAAATTCAAATAAATTGAATTTATGGCTTATTTCTTTGTTAAATCATTACACCGTTAAATCTGAATATTATTTAGAATGACTGAAAATTATTATTATTATTATTATTATTATTATTATTATTATTATTATTATTATTATTATTATTATTATTATTATTATTATTATTATTATTATTATTATTATTAATAATAATAATAATAATAATAATAATAATAATAATAATAATAATAATAATAATAATAATAATAATAATAATAATAATAATAATAATAATAATAATAATAATAATAATAATAATAATTTGATTTATACCCTGCCTATCTGGAATACCAGACCACTCTAGGCGGCTATGACACAATGCCTTAAGAAAATGATAAGTGTTAGTGTTGTGTCAGTTGTTGTTTTGACAACTAAAATTGCAGTCTTTTTTCTTTTCTTTTCCTGTGAGTTTCTCTCTTTGGGATCCTAGTCTGTAAATTAACTTTTGCAACCTGTTTCCTTTTGTGGGAATGGTTCAGTTCGTCACAGCAGCAAACAGATCAACATCATTGATGAAATTCCAACATTCTTTTATTTAAATAGTTTGAAAAAATGTCTCAATGGATGGATAGATGATTTTCCTTTAAAGACATGATGGACCCTACCGGAGTAGAAAACGATGGGGTTTGTTTAATACTCGCCAGATATGCAAATAAAATCAGAAATGCTAGTATGAAAAAAAATTCATGTCCTAAGTTTTGGTCACACATACTTGCATATGGTATTTGCTTCATATGTTGTGATGTGTCTGAGTGACTACAAATAATGTTTTCATATTGCCTTCAAGACAGTGCTTTTCATTAAAATGCTTTTTCTCATTACTTCTGTTTGTATTCTGCTTTTCTGCTTAAATGTGTCCAAAGCAGACTTGGGAAGATCACAGTTTTGCACTGCAGCTCAGTCATGCCGATTGTGCGAATTGTAGTTTTAAGAAAGCAACTTTCTCCCTCTCTGCCAGAATGTTTCACAATACAAGGATGATAATGTACATTAACACAGCGTTATTCAAACACTGGGAACCAAGCCAGCTGCAAAACAGGAAACACATGAAATATCTACTGATGCTTTATTTTTTATTTTATTGTAGCAGCAGGGAGACTGCAAATTTGATCATCACATGTGGTAGTAGAGGGACATATATTATTTAAACTTTGCCTTCCTTTAATCTAGTTTTCTATCCAGCAAATAGGAAAGTCGTACTTTGGGGTGGGGAGAGATTTTCATCAGAAACTCAGTCCGTAGAGAAAAAGTTTAAAAGCACCCTTCTGTTTATTTAAAATATTCCTAGATTGCCTTTCAAAACAAAACCTTCCAAAGGCTGCATACATAAAACATACAATTATAATACACTGTTACAAATAAAATATAGTAATCTACTACACCTGTTTAAAACACATCATAGTTCAGTCCAATATTCATATAAAACTAATGCAGACATAGGAGTACAATTAAAACAGCAGCAAACAATTAAATGCTCTATTTAAGCCATGAAACAGTGTTTTCTGCAGCACTGATGGACTCAACTGTGTGTCCGTTGGGGAGGAGTTCGTCTTAGTTGGTTAGTCGTGTCCGACTCTTCGTGACCCCATGGACCAGAGCACGCCAGGCCCTCCTATCTTCCACTGCCTCCCAGAGTTGGGTCAAATTCATGTTGGTTGCTTCGATGACACTGTCCAACCATCTCATCCTCTGTTGTCCCCTTCTCTTGCCTTCACATTTTCCCAACATCAAGGTCTTTTCCAAGGAGTCTTCTCTTCTCATGAGATGGCCAAAGTATTGCAGCCTCAGCTTTAGGATCTGTCCTTCCAGTGAGCACTCAGGGTTGATTTCCTTTAGAATGGATCGGTTTGTTTTCCTTGCAGTCCAGGGGACTCTCAAGAGCCTCCTCCAGCACCACAATTCAAAGGCATCAATTCTTTGGCGGTCAGCTTTCTTTATGGTCCAGCTCTCACTTCCATACATCACTACAGGAAAAACCATAGCTTTGACTATTCGGACTTTTGTTGGCAATGTGATGTCTGCTTTTTAAGATGCTGTCAAGGGGAAGAGTTACACAGATATAGGACTGTTAGGAAGAAGGGCCCATCCTAGTTTCTGTTACTCTTCCAATCAAATTAATAGCCACCTGTAGTTGTAGCAGAATAAAAAGTATGCATGTGCACACACACATGTACACAGAGAGCAGTGGGGAGACACTTTACGGATCTCCCTTGCCATGTCTAGTTGGACTCTCAACAGTTATCAAGGAAAGAGAAAGTAAACATGGCTCTCAACTGAATCATTCAACGAAAACATATGAAATGGTTTGTGATACACACATGTTCACAGGATGTTTCTCTGCCAGTTCTCTAACATACTACATTTTAGTTTCAGTTTCTCTTTCATAGTAGCAGTATTGCTTATGATAGCTTTCCAGGTTGACTGGTTAAGATTTCTCCTCTTGGTTTGGTCTCTGCCGAGACCCTCTTTTTCAAGTAGAGACTGAGAGGAAGATTACTCTTATGAAGCATCATTTTACATTCAGTTTGTGCCCAAACAAGAGTAGTAATTGCTTCAGTTCAAGGATTATTCTAATGTACAGTGGTGCCTCGCAAGACGATTGCCTCGCCAGACAAAAAACTCGCTAGATGAATGGGTCCAGCAAGGTTTTTGGTGCCTCGCAAGACGATTCTTCCTATGGCTGTATTTCGCACGAAGAATGTGCTTGCAGAGGCTTGTCCAGCACCATTTTTGAAGATCTCACCCTTTCCCCCTGCCTTCGGTAAGACTCCGAATGGAAAAAGAAAAAAGAAAGCCTTTTTTCCATTTGGAACCTTACCAAAGGCAGGGAGAAAGGGCACGATCTTCAAAAATGGTGCTGGACAAGCCTCTGTAAGCAGCACTCGCCCCTCAGAGGGACCCCCACCAGTCTTCCAATGGTGCAAGGGAAGTGTCGGGGGACCACCTAAGGCGGCGATCCAGGCAAGGGCCCCCCCCGCCAGTCCTCTGATGGTGCTTCCCCAGCTCCCTAACTGGGAAGTGACTTTTTTTAAAAAAAAAATTCCCATAGGAACGCATTAATTAAATTTCAGTGCATTCCTATGGGAAACCGTAGCTCGCAAGATGAAAATATCGCAAGGCGACATTAACCCCGGAACGGATTAATTTCGTCTTGCGAGGCACCACTGTATAGTACAGTGTACAGTACTATATTGTACAGTGCCAACAATAGTGCAATGTGAAATGAGCTTTTGTGCAGATAGAAGTATGATATTTAATGAAGAACCATGTTGTTTCTTAAAAGAAAATTAGCGAGAAAAATATACAAGATGGAGCATGGTGTACATCGTCTAGCAAAGCCTCTGCTGGTGGTTTAGGAGCCAAGCACTTCTCTCCCTCTGGTAACTGGTAGTTGGATGTTTTTCTGCCCCTTCTCTGCCTCTCATCCCTTCTCCTGGTATTCTTGTAGTCCCAAGGAGAGTTGCTCCGGTCTAAGCCTATAGGTTTCAGTGGACTTACACTGGAGTAAATCTCTTTAGGATTGAGCTGTGAGGTGCTAATATCTTGAGGGTGAATCAAGGAAGTTGGTAGGTACTAACCAGCGTTGCAGAAATTGCTCCTCTGTGGAGTGGCCATCACAGAAAGTGTAAGACCTTTATCCCAGGGGGGAAAAATTGTAAGTTATTATTTGTTTTTGTCCGAATCTTTGAAACTTCCAGATTTTGTTCAAAAACGATCTCTTTTATGGTAGATTTTATTTTATATCATGGGCAGGCAGACATTAATAAAGAATTCAGATGAATTCAGACATGCCTTGCTTTCAACAGCGATGTCAGATTCTGGGTGAAATGTGTGGAATACAAATTTAGGGGCACAGTTTTAACTTGGACTAGAATCTTATAATCTTGTCTTTTACTGAACAGCTGAAAGATGCTTAACTTTCTGGTGCTTTACCTTCTTATTGTTATGTAGAAAAATAAAAGCACTTTGGTACTTAATTCTGAAATGTCTACTCTCATGCAGTTCCTCTCATTGCATCTCCTCGGCATCATGTTATAGTGGGTGGTGGATGGGTTGTGTTGCCCCTAGTAAGCAATCTACAACCAGGTTAACAATACATAATAATAAATCCTGTGCTATCAAGTCAGTTTTGACTTATGGCGACTCTTTCCAGGGTTCTCTAGGTAGAAATACACAGAAGTGGCTTACCATTCCCTTCTTCTGGGGGGTGTCTCAGGACTATGCAGCCTGCCCAAGGCCACACAGGCTGGCTCTACCCACAGTGAGGAATCTAACTCCCAAGCATACCTAAACCACTGAGCTATCCATAGGTAACGTCAATAGACTTTGTCCCCAAACCCTCAAATTATGCCCTCATGAGCTTTTCAAAATTTGGATTCCAGTGTCAGCACTTGTTGTCTCTTCCTTGAAATGTCTCTTATTTATTTTCCAGGCACCATCTGAAATTGAAAAGACTGTCATGACATCATACAAATTGGTTATTAAGGTAAGCTGCTCTTCAGAACATGAATAGTAACTGATTACTTCTTTCGTTGAAACACACAGCCGTAAGATGATAGCATAGTCCAGTTTGCTGGAAGAGTAGCATGGCAAAATGTCATATCAGTCCAGTCATCTGTTCTTGAGGACAATACGAGCAAAAGGTGCGCCTTCTTGGAGATGGTACATTTGAGTAAAAGGTATTAATGGGTTGAATCCTGAGAAATGTGAACAGAAGAAAAATAACCACTCCATCCATCCTCAGATTATGCATAGAAATTGTTATGTCATTTATAGTCAGCTTCGTAATGATTTTATTTGTTTAGGTGGAAAAATTAGGATTTAATTTTACTGCATAAGGTACAGAACAGCCTCCATGAGTTGAAGACTCTTTCAAGATACAGTTAGGCACTTTTGAGTCCAATCCAATGATTTACTATAGTCATGTACCTACCTACCTACCTACCTACCTACCTACCTACCTACCTACCTACCTACCTACCTACATACATACATACATACATACATACATACATACATACATACATACATATTTATGGCTGGTAATCATAAGTTTGCTTCTGAATTCCAAGTCTGTTTTCCAGTTTGCTTTTCTCAGTCAGCTGTGTAAATCATGTATCAGATCACACATGATGCTGCTGTCTTGGGAGTCATTGCGGTCTTGGGCGGTCAGTTTGTCTTATTTTACTATTGGCTATTACATTGCTTTATACTTCTTTTTGCAGTTTGTACAGCAATAGCAGACATTTCCTTAACTCACGCTGAACTACCAGAACTTATGCACTTCACAGACAGTATGGTTCTGTTGTCTCAAGAAGCATGCTGCTTTGTGTATATGAACAGCTCTCTCTGCTGTGTAACTTCACACCATGCTAGGGGTTCACAGAACCTTCCACCCTCAACTCAAAATGATATGCAGATTGGGTCTGATGCACCTGTACCCATAGGAGACATTCAGACCCGTTTTATCTCTGAGCCCAGGGTATTTTTCTATTTATTTATATTCTATTTTATTTTTCTTTATTTTATTTTATTTCTTTATTTTATTTATTTTCTGTATATTTCTGGGTTTACAGATTAAAAAGAAAAGAAAAGAAACTATGAATAGCAGGGATGCACAAACTGCTATGACCTGGCAGGGGTACACAGCACCCTCATGATGTTATCTGTCCCATACAATAGTCACTCTTCAACAATCACACATTCACAGGGAATCCTACTAGGGAAGCGGTTCCCAACCTTGGGTCCCCAGATGTTCTTGGACTAAAACTCCCCCACTAACTGTGTTGGCCAGGCTTTCTGGGAGTTGTAGTCCAAGAACATCTAGGAACCCAAACTTTGTCTGGGAGAAAGCTCTGAAAAAATGCCTTGATGGGGTGAGAGGTCTCTTCTTACCCCTCACGCTGTTGGCAGCTTTATAACAAACACCTGCCACCACAACCGCAGACACCCACATGTGGGTATTTGTGTGTATCTGCATATTAATAGATTTAAACATCTTTCAAGTGCAGAATCTTGAAAGTATGTTTCATTTTAATGTGTAAAAGGGATTTACAGCAGCCCTGGTTGATGAGAGGTGTTCGCGTCACTGCTTAGAGCGAGCAGTGCCTGTCCGCAGTGCCTGCTTCTGGCAGTGGTCCCAAGGAAAGGCATGGCAGCCTGTGATTTTGTCAATATTGAGGGTGGTTCATGGTCTGTTGCATCTGATTTCCACCAAGGAAGGCATCATGTGAGCATAGGCAGTGTTTGCGGTTTTAGACCCCCTTTTAGAGCACAGCAAAGTTTACTATGGACATCCAAGTCCCCAGTGTGGTCTGTAGACCCCTAACATGTAAGCAGTAAATGAACTCCGTTGAGGAGAGGAACAGTGCGGAGGGGCTGTGAGCTTGATGAAGTGACTCTTCTCCTGGTCTCCTAGGGATATAGTCAGTTGCCAAAATAAATAAGTCGGTCAAGTTTCCACATTTATTGGGAGTCCAGAAATTGTTATGATTGCTGATCAGCAATCATGTGGGGACTCTTGGTACAATGTAGAAATTCAGACAAGTCATAGTCTATCTCCATTTATTTTGGCAGCCAGCTTTGCCAGTTGACATCAGGATAGGTTAACAAAATACTAGCTTCCTCTAGAGGACTGATTATAACCGCACAAGTGAAGTACACTCTCAGCGTGGCTTTTTAAGAACGACAGATAGTCATTTTAAAATTTGTACTTCTGTATCTTATCAAAACAAATGCATAGAGTATTGCTGAGTGGGGTGAAGCGGGGTTTTTTTAGATGAAGAAGGAACTGGTTTGACCAGTATGTTACTCATTTATTATATTTCTTTACTGTATGGTATCCAAAGCTATCTGTGAAATCTTTGAATACCTTGGGCTAATTGATATAGTCCTTTTACTGTGCCTGCAAATCTATGCTCCCTTATACAAGAATAAACCCAAATGACTGTAATGGGACTTATTCCTTCGTTTAAGATCTTAAGATACACTTTGTATCAAAAATATTTCACTTCAGTCATAAAAACTGAATGGTTAGCTGCTAATTTTGCATGTATACAGTTCTGAATTTTTAAAATGTGGCTTTTCAGCTGATGAAATCCTACTTTTTTTGTTGTTCTGTTCTCCTTCTGAAAAGGATATATTTCTCTTTCAAAAATGTTTACCAAGAACTCCCAAGTACTTTATGGTTGCCAAAACAGTGGATGGAATGTGGGTATATAAAACTATTCATTGCAATACATTTGAGATTATAAACTGGTGCAAATGTGCATGGTGATGTATTTGGTATCAGACTTAATATAGGTTTTTGTCCTCTGAGCAAAATGCATCACAGTCTCTTGCTCTGATGATATCCCAAGTGTTTCCACTAAGAACGATTTGTGAGACTGGGAGATTCGTCTGCTCATCCGTTTATGTCTCAGTGGTTTCAATTTAGGGAGAAAAGAACACCTACAGTCTTAACAGTTTTATTTTGATGGGGCACATGGATCTCATTAGGTATATCTCCTTGAGGATTTCAGAATATTTCGTAGATGTAGTCATGCACTTTTTTCTGTAGAGGGCACCGTTTATCTATATTTAAGCTACGAATCTTTGGTTCAAAGTTAGCACCACATTTAGTCAAGATTGTCCTGCTGATATTACGATGTGTTATGGAAAACTGTTCCATTGTAAAATCACACATTTGTGTTGCTCTTTGGATAGAATGCTGTAATATAATGTGATCATGTACACTAAAATGTGAAACAAGTACTTTGTGCTGTAAAGCAGCCCTCAGCTTTCCGAGTTGGGTGTGAATCGCATTGATTGGGGGGGAAACCCACTTAATTTAAAAGATGGCTTTGGAGCAATGTTGTTTTCAGCACACTGCCCATGGCAGTCCTTTTACAAATGTCTACTATTAAAATGTTATAGCAAATCAATATAAATTAGTTACGATTGGTTGTTGTGTGTGTTTAGAAGAAGTTGATACACCATCAATTTGTGCCATGCAACATCTGGCATTTGTGTTAAAATGGAAAAAAGAAAGAAATATTGGAGATTGAGGATGTTATCACTTAGAGGATACTCTTTGGAACCCAGTGTGTCTTACTTCTGAGTACATATCCATTGGCTTAATCTTAAAAACAGTATTTTATTAGGAGCAATAAGATTGCCAAGTCCACTAAATCTTCCAGAGTCTCACAAATAGTTCGTAGTAATAATATTTTGGAATAATATACCACAGAGCAAGAGACTGTGATCCATTCTGCTCAGAAGACCAAAACAAACTACAGTAGTACCTTGGTTTATTAAATTAATACGTTCTCCGGAATGTTACATAATGCGAAAATTTCATAAACCGAAACACGGATTGCCATAGCAACAGCAGCGGTGCTACAGACCTCCAGGAAACCGAAGGAAACTGGGGGGGAAAAACCCATAAACCGAGGCATTATTTCAAATGGATTTCCATTTGTAAACTGGAAATTATGTAAACCGAAGCATACGTAAACCGAGGTAACTACTGTATGTTATCTTTGATACCAAATACATTGCCATGCAAATTGGCACCAGTTTATAATCTCAAATGTATTGTAATAAATGGTTTTATATACCCACCTTCTATCCACTGCTTTGGCAAGCATAAAATAACATTTCCAACAATAACTGCATCTTGATTTCCTTCTTATCGTATTAGCTGCAACTTTGCATACTGTGTTGCCTTGTATGGTTTATTAGGCTAATAATGTATTCTCTTCAGGACCGAGATTTTGAAAGGACTCAGTGCACAGCCATCATGCTGAATGATCAAAATAATTTAGTTTCTCCTTCCTCTGTTTAAACTTCTTAGCTTGTAGGTATTACCAGCTTATTTTGTTCTCAGTGCTATTTTTCAAAATAGCACTGTGCAGCTGATAAGGTATTTTGCTGCTGGGCCCCTTGAGGGAATGTTCCCCCATAAACAAAGACACTGTTGCTTAACAGATGAATGTGCTCTTGCGCTCTCTGATGAAAATGATAGCTGTGATTAAAATATGAAATATTAAATGCTCTCCCACATAAACAAGTTTTGATTTCTTCGCACTTCCTGAGGGCACTCTCTCGAAGGCTTTAAAGTAGACTCCTAATAAAACTGGAATTATCTGCTTATTCTCTCACTTCCCTCCTCATTCCCCTGAGAAACTGTTTGCTTGCCAGACGGCATGCCCTTCTACCTTTTGGATTCATATCAGTGAACTGTATGTCCTTGGCCAAAGAGCAGGCCTGGATGCAGGCAACGTTCTGTGTGAGAAGAGCTTTGAGGTTTGAAGTTTGGCTCCTTCGAGTACAAGGCTAAGCACATCCTTTGGCTGCAAGCCTGTTAGAATTTCCCCTTCTTTTAAGTTTGGTTGCATTAGTTGTTCTTTTCTATGTGTTCTAGTTGCTGAAATTCCTTTTTTTTTTTTACTCACCATTGGAAATGTGGGTTGACTTACTGCATGACACTTGTTACAGCAGAGGACTAATATAATATTGGGGTTAAAATCCCAATCCTGTGGCAACAGGGAGCCGCCTTAACACTGGTCTTGATCTGATTTGCCTGCAACAAACTCATGGTTATGTTTTCCAAAGCATGAAGTAAGCCCCTTTTTTCTGTCATAGGATCTTCAGTTGATCTGAGTTTCCTTTAAAACCTGAGAGAAGGTACAGTTGGCATCATGTTACTCAAAGGCATCTTTGATTGTTTCCATCTCTGTCTGGTTTTCAATTAGCATGATTTTTGAGGGGACAGGTAGAAAGACTGGCACAGCACAGTAGCAAGAGGAAAGCCAATGCCTCCTCAGAAAATCTCTGGCATCTAGTGTGTGCATGTTAACCTTGGGGTGTGGGCGAGTGATAGTGCCTGTAACCTTGACACAGGAGAAATGGGTTTGAGTGTTTCCTTGGAGAACATTTTAAAGACTCTTTGGAAGTTCTCCCCACTTTCTGTAATGGGGAAAGAAAAAAAGGAACTATCCCTGGAAGGTCTTGTAGCAGCCAAAATGGCTCCTGGAACCTGTAGAGAAGATAAAGAGGAGACAGTCATCCACCTCTGCTGCTCAACTCAGCAGTGCCTTGTGGTTTGACCAAGGGAGTCTGAGTATTACACTAGCTATGTGAAGCTGTTATTTCCCTCCCCCTTCATTTTTCTAAATGGCTCTGACAAGGCTTGAGAAATGTTTTTAAAAATATAGCCATGTGAATGGTTGGGAACCAGTTGCTCAGACTGTTGAATCTTCAGGAGGTGGGGTCTGAGTCCATGGGAAAGACTTATGCCTTCATCTCCTGCCATGTGATTGGGTTATGCCAATGTTATTCAAACTGGGATTTCAAGAAGGGTATGAAATTGAGGTTTTCGTCATTCTTCAGGTTAAATTCATTTTGGATCTACTATTTCTTGAAGCAAACACCAATTTTAGTAATTTTGGGTGACACAAAAGGCTGTTTAGTGGTAGGAAATAAGCATTACGTCTCTTTTCACCAAAAAAGTTCCATTTTTAATTTAAATTATTTTCCTCTTGTGTTCGTTTTAATGGACGGCATTTGCCACGGCTGATGACGTAATTCCAGCTGCTCAGGCAGAGCTGCACAACAGGATTTCGGCTGTTAAGTGGCTAATTCTTACACTTCTCCTTCCCTGTCCCAAAGGAAAATGAGAAAGGAGAGGTATGACGATAAGCAGTCCAGATGTGACTAGTGGATGCTGGTTTCCTAATGGGTATCAGTCCCCTGAAATTTCACTGCTTGTGTTTGAGGACATTCTTAGCTGTTTTGAGAACTAGTCATTTTAATTCTTCATAGTCCAAGATTGCCTAGTCTGTCTTACCTTTAGCGTCTTGGATCATACTGATAATGATATGTCGCTGGACTCTGACTGTATGCTCAGGTAGCGATGCTGCTTTAGAACACAATTGAAGTAGTGTGGTTAAACTTTGTAGTCCTCATGTACAGCAAGGGCATAAAATATGAGCAAGCAAGAAAAGCTTTAAATATTACATATTTCTGGAATCTCTGATGGCTGGGATTGTCTAGAAGGATTCCAGTTGAGCTCCAAATGTTGCTGCACCGACAGTAAGAAGGTGAGAAAATAAATTGAACTTTGCATGCTTTAAAAATAATGAGCCGTGGAAATGACAATGCATGGAGTTCATATAGATTTTATGGCAAACCAGTTTCATGTCTTTCAGTAAGTGGCATCTTTAAAATGGTTTATAGAAGTGAAACAGGCATTGATTACTAGAATGGATTAATATTGGTCCAGCTTTCATATAACACCAAGCCATAGTCTAGTGTTACATGCTTGAATCTCAGCCTCATGAATTTCTCCCCTCTCATTTCACTAGTGTGGGTGTAAGAAAAATAAAAGCATTCACGCCCATTTTCAACTAACTGGCTTGCCATGATATCTGAACCCATATAAACTTTAGTTAGTTTTATTGAAGCAAGTTAATGGGAAACCAGTTAACTTCATGATATGTTTAATGTTACCAGTTTGTTATGATAAAACAGATTTAACAGTTTTATCCTTCATAAACGATGACTGAAGTCATGCCCTTCTGCTATACCTGCAAAATAATGTCAACAGCAGAGGGAGATTTTTAGTAATGAAAACCTTCTCTCCTGTGGCTTTTCTGACCTGCAAATAATCCATTATATTACATGAGAGATGTGGGAGCTGGGGCACAGGAGGATGAAGTCTTTCATGACTCAGAAGCTCTCTCTGTCAGTAAAATAATCTGCTGGGGGTGATTTTTAGTCATGAAAGACTTCCTCATGCCATCCCCCAGCTCCCATGGTTCCCATGAGATGAAAGAGATTGTCTGCAAGTCAGAAAACTAAATGAAAGAAGAAGGAAGTCCTTCATTACCAATAATCTTCCCCTGCTATTATTATCACCACCCTTCAGCACATGCAGCAGCATCAAGAGTATTTTAGACATTGTTTAATAGTGCATAATAACAAGCTTTGTTTAGTTGAAAGAAGAAGGGGATATTTTCAGTCTTTTTGTGATCATGCTGGAGAAGAACGGGGAAGGGAGGATTTATAAACTTAAAGCTTGTGCAGTCATCACCAGATGGTGTCTTGATATTGTGTCTGAACTAGGGATATTGTGATGATAGTGTTCTGTCCCATTGTCGAATTCTCAGCAGTAAGTGGTCCAGAGGTGACAGGATAAAAGATGGTAATAATGGACAGAAGGTGAAATCAATGGGGGAAATTCAAATTTCCAACTTTTTCAGATTAACTTCCTTTTTGCTGTTTTCCTCTTTTTGCTGACTGATCTTCCACTTCCTACGAACAAAGTACATTCATTCATTGTGTGGTGAGGGTGTGGACTTAGTTTCACTTCTCTAATGATCATGATGTTCCCGAGATCACACACAAGCTATAATTTTAGCACAGTACAATGACACTGCAAAACATTTCAGACCTTGCTTCAGCAACCTGTTTTAGATTTATTTTCCTTTGGTCAGTTGAGTGAATAAGCATTCTGAATCATGACTACAGAAGAAGCCCCTTCCAGTGCTGACTAATGGTCATTTGATGCCAATGATGCGTGTTCACACAGTGTGTTCACTCAGTGAACATTTACTTAGTTTCAGCTGGCCTACTCAAAAGGTTTGTGCATTTAATCTTTACTATGGAATAATAAGTGTGCAAGTTGCTTCATTGCTGTAAATTAGAGTGATAAGAGTGGACAACCGCTATAAATTTCCTTTGCTGAAAAGGAAACTGGGAAATCGAAGCTCTCTCTAGAAAGGGAAGAATTTGCACTTATGCTATGAAAATACAGTGGAACTGTGTTCCGCTTAAAGCTTCCGCCATGAATGATATGAATAATATAGGGCTGACTGGTGCTGCTTATCGTGGTAATCTCACAGTAAACAAAATTTCTGAGAATTTTAGTTTACTGTGAACAAGCAAATAGTTAGTTAGGCATCCTTCAGTCTCGAAAGACTACGGTAACGTGCTCTGTATGGAGGACTTGGAACAGCGTCTAGTGTGGCTAAGGAGGCCGATTTGAAAGTGACATTCCCTTCCACACTGAAAACAAATCCAATCTGTCCCCTGTCCAGCTCCCTTATGTTGCTGCTTTTGTGACTTCTTCTTTGCCTCGGCCTGCTGGACAAGGGTCTCTTCAAATTGGGAGAGCCCCTGATGCAACGCCTGCCTCCAGGCTGAACGGTCAGATGTCAAGGTTTCCCATCGGTTGAGGCCCCTTCCTAAGGCCTTCAGATCCTGCTTGAAGATATGCCAGTGTGATCACTTCTCCTTGCTGTCTCCTGCTGGCTTTAGCTCTATCCACAGTTTGTTTAGCACTTTGAGGATCCCTGGCTTTTGCTGTCCCAACCAGTGAGAGTGCTAAGTGAAAAACATGCTGATATGATTCTGACTTCTTACGGGACAGCAAGGCAAGAATTCTGGTTTAGACAATATGCTATACAACTTGCAGACTGAGGTTGCTTGGTTTGTTTTTAGATCACCCAGACTGTTGAATAGTATATACCAACAGTGTGCATGAAGAAGAAAAGGATAAAATAACTATATAGTGTGTTTGATTAATGGTAGAGATGGGCAAAAATTAAAAAATGAATCAGCAAATTTGTTCAAAAATCACTAATTTATCAATTTGTATCTGCACAAATCAGTGCCCCTGATCAATACGAATAAATGAATGTTAATGATTTTTTGATTTGTTCATTCATTTGGCTATAAAACGCCCCCCCCCCCCGGCAACTAGAGACATCAAGATTGTAGAGAAGCTTCCTCTGACTCTCCGCTACAATCCCTCCAAGTTTGGTGAAAGCCAACTGCTAAAGGGTACTTTCCTGGGGGGGAATCTTCCTTGTGGGTGTATAACTCAGAGGTCTGAAACCCAAACTTGTGTAGGACAGCCAGGGGAAGTGTCCCTGAAAAATTGGTATCTCTAGCTCCTTGTGGGAGTGTTCTATAGGGTTTTAAATTCAAAAACGAATTGACAGATCGATTCATCAGAAAAAAATGTAAATTCATGATTTCGTAGAATAATAGAATAGTGAAGTTGGAAGGGGCCTAGAAGGCCATCAAGTCCAACCCCGTGCTCAAATGCACGAATGCAAATCCAAGGATATCTGCCAGATGGTTGTCTAAGTTTCTCTTGAATGTCTCCAGTGTTGGAGCACTCACCAACTCCCGAGGTAATTGGTTCCACTGTCTTACTGCTCCTACAGTTAAGAAGTTTTTCCTGATATTTAGTTGAAATGTGGCTTCCTGTAACTTGAGCCCATTGTTGCACGTCCTGCACTCTGGGATAATCGAGAACACATCCTGCCCCTCCTCTGTATGACAGCCTTTCAAGTATTCAAAAAGCGTTATCATATCACCGTTTTCCTTCTTTTCTCAAGGCTAAGCATGCCTAATTCTTTCAGACCTTCCTCATAGGGCTTTCCAGCCCTCTGATCATCCTTGTCTCCTTCCTCTGAATTTATCCCAATTCGTCAGTATCCTTCTTGAAGCTTTGCTGTCCAGAACTGGACACAGTACTCAAGGTGAGGCCTAACCAGTGCCGAACAGAGAACTAGCACCTTGTGGGATTTGGAGACTATACTTCTGATAATGCAGCCTAAAACAGCATTTGTTGACCTTAATGAATCACAAATCAAAATGAACCACGGTTTTTCTGATTTGTGCCTATCTCTGATATCTTTAGCAGCCATCTGACTGGAAGCAGTCTAAATTTTCCAAGCTGAAGTGAACCAGCCAATTAATATTGTGCCTTTGTAGGAGAATCACGCGTAGTTCTCTCCCCCTGGCCTCATGTTGTATTTCTCATTGCTGTTATGAGGAAGAATTCATTTCAAGCTAGACACATAAAATGTTGTGTTCATGGCTGTCTGTAGTAATGGATGTATAATGTTGCATCCCCTGTTCATTGATCAATTGGGTACTGTTAGTTGACTACCTATTGTGCCTCTGATCAGATATTCAGTGCAACTGAGAAGACCCACTTTTCAAAATTCATCATGGCACCACCTTATAGCAAAGGTAGTACAAGTGGGATTCTGAGGATTAGAAGTGGCTGGTGGTCAGGTGCGGCTACAAACAGAGGAAGCATTGCTTATGGGGCAGGAGGTTATGTTGGGCAGCACACTTTCTTCCTTAGGTCTTAATATATCGGGAGGAGTAGCAAAGGCGGGGAATGGCTAAATGGGATGCGAACAAAGCAAGCTTTCTGCTCAGCCAACCCCCAAGATTGATAGTCTGTATGAGTCAGCCTGTCATTTGATAATGCAAGCTCAACAGTTTGGAACGGTGTTGAAAAACAGGTAGCAAATAATGCAGATCCTTGCGGCCTCTCTGCTAGATATTTGTTTGAAAGCTATTTTAATCAGTTATTTATAACGAATGACGTTTTGCACATGAAAACTGAAATTTAGCGGTATAGGTGCAGGAAATGCAGTTAAAATATTTGTTTTCTGCTTTTTAAATGAAATATAATTTTATTTTATATTTTAACGGTGGGCTGGACCTAGCCTCCTTGTTTGTTTGTTTGTTTGTTTTGTGGTGGTGATGGGAATATCCTTCCTGTAGAACATTCTTCCTCTCTCAGTATCACTAGCTGGCAGTCCTCCCCCCCCCCACAACCTTCCAGAGCAAATTTGGATGACAGAGGGGACTGTGGGGAGAGGAGAATCAATCAAGACGGGTCCTCTCCTCCATTTCGCCTGGAAGCTTCTTCCACTTGATTAGAAGCCTCCAGCAGATAGAAGGATCTTTTAAATCTATAAGGTGAGAAATCCAACCCGTGCTTTTTCCACCCATCCCATTGCTTTTCCCTTGTATGCATATTGATGGCCAACCAAAATATATTTTAATAAAGTAAAGCATTTGCTCTTGTTCAGCCTGTATTGATTGCATGCGCAATACAGTTGCTCTTTTTCCCCCCCTTCAGAATGGAATTATCCCTATGCTACAGACATTTGAATGTGCTATTTCTTTAGCGTAGCCCAGAGGACACCCTTTTGTGACATTGTGAAATTTACCTTATTAGTTAAATCAGGATGTCATGAGCTGAAGTTTCTCTACATTTGAGAAATTGTTCCTCTGAAAAGTACTGTTTTCATTGGGCAAGTGAGGGTTGCAATTACAGTGGTGCCTCGCATAACGTTTTTAATTGGTTCCAAAAAAAAAAACCTTATGCGAAAAAAACTTTATGCGAAACACCATTTCCCATAGAGATGCATTGGAAACTGGTTAATCCGTTCCAATAGGCACGGATTGCCGTCCTTAAGCGAAAAAACCCATAGGAAACATCGTTAAACGATACAATGTATCCTCCATTGGAATGTATTGTAGCTGACTCAATAGGTTTCAATGGCTTTGCGAAGTCAATTTTTGCAAAATTAAGTGTGTCATAAAAGGGTCAAAAATGGTTTTAAATGCTTGGATTAGCTTCTGCACCCTCTAAAACGGATGCAAAAGTTAATTTGGCTTTGATCTGACTTTTCGTTAATTAATGGTGAATTTTTTTCCCCCAACTTTTGACAGCTGTCAAAATCTGACAGCTCCATTATTTCCTATGGGGGAAGAAAAAATTCACAAAAAATTAATGAAGACTCAGCAACTGTTCTAAATTCTTAGGTTCGTTAGAGGACCCCCTAAGTTGTGTGCAAACCTGATTTGGCTTTGATCTGAACTTTCGTTAATTTTTTGTAAATTGTTTTCTCCCCCATAGGAAAGCATGGAGCTGTCAGATTTTGACAGGTCCATTGGTTCCTATGGGCCAAAAAACAAAAATTCACAAAAAATTAACGAAACGTCAGATCAAAGCCAAATCAGGTTTGCACATGACTTAAGGGGTCCTCTAACGAATCCAAGCATTTAGAACCGTTTTGGACCCTTCTAAGACACTTTTTAAATTGAAAACAAAAAAAACGTTAAGCGAAGCAGGGGACCTAAAACCAAAAACGTTAAGCGAAGCATGGTCCCAAAAACGCTATGCGAAAATCGCCCATAGGGAAAAACGTTATACGAAGCACAATCTGCCTCTGAAAAAATAAACGTTAAGCGAAAAAAACGTTAAACGAAGCAAACGTTAAGCGAGGCACCACTGTACTTTTTTTTTCCAATTACATGGTCTGGGAGACGAGTCTTTGTAGCCCACAAGAACAGCTCTTTAAGAAGCTTGGGAAACTCCGGCTTCTATCGCTATAGCAACTGGAACATGATCCTGGTTCACATGGATGGTTCTTTACAGCAGAGCTGTACAGGGTTGTGTGCAGCCAAAAAAATGCCATCCTTCATTCTTCCATATATTGAATCATTTGAAGATTGTATTACCTTTGTCTTGGTTGTGACACAGGAAATATTATCTCATGCCGCAACATGAAACTTTTACTATGAAATGGTTTTCAACTGAAATCTCTTGTGACAACCGGCTACTCACAACTAGATCAGGAGAAGTTTGCTAAGTGGGCTAATATAAATTATTCCTTTAGAAAGCCGCCAAGTCCCTATGCAAAAGTAAACCGGTGATCAAAAATCTCTTTTGTTTGTTTGCTTGCAGAATGAATGAAAAATAGTAGAGATGGACCTCAGTTTGCCTGTGGGATGATTTCTGAAGTGATTCCATGAAGCCATATATAACCAAAGATGGGAAGGGCAAATTGTGGCCATCTGTAATTTGTGGGACTGGTATTCCCATTAATGAAGAGACGGGTTGGGGTGTTGCTCTTTTGGCTACAACTCCCAGCCAATGGTGGCTGTAGAATACTGGGAAATGCGAAAAAGAAAAAGAAAAGAAAATCAAGTTGTTTCTCATTTCTGTTTCGTCCCCTAACCCAGAATAGCCAGTCGTGAAGAATCATAGCAGCTGGCATCCGATATCATGTTGTTATGTGTGATCAAGTCACCTCCAACCATATGAATGAGAGATTTCCAACATGTCTTATTCTCAACAGTCGTGCTCAGCCCTTCTAGACTCAAGCCTGTGGCTTTCCTTCAGGGAGTCAGTCCACCTCATAGTTGGTCTTCCTCTTTTCCTGCTGCTGTCCACCTTTCCCAGCATTGCTGTATTTTCCAGAGAAAGATGCCTTTTCATGATGTGCCTAAAGTATGAAAGCCTTTGTCTCATCTTGTTTGCTTCCAGAAGATAGTTCAGGTTTGATTTATTCTAGAACCCAGTTGTTTGTCATTCTGGCAGTCCATGGTATCTGCAAAGCTCTCCCCCAGCAGTGTATTTCAAACAAATCTTTTTTTCCCTGTCAGCTTTTTTTACTGTCCAGCTTTCACATCTGTACATGGTGACTGGGAATACAACAGTATGGATGATCTTGGCCTTGGTCTCCAGAGAGACATCCTTCATTGCTGCCCTTCCAAGCCTCAGTCTTCTGATTTCTTGACTTGATTTCTCCCTTTGGATGGATGCTTGAACCAAAGTATACAAAGTCTCTGGCCATTTCAATTGTCCATCCTAAAGTCTGTTTGTTTGTTTGTTTGTTTGTTTGATTTTTACCCCGCCCCTCTAGACTATGTCTAGTTCTTCTCTAGTAATGATCTTGGACTTCTTAATGTTCAACTGTAGTCTTTCTTTGGCTCTTTTTTTCCTTTTACTTCCACTAAAAGTCGTTTCAAGTCATTGCTGCTTTCTGCCAGTAAGATTGCCAGGTCAGAGAGTTTGAGTCCTGAACAATTCCACAAGAACCCTACAGAACTTTATAGACCTCTAGCGAAAAATCAGAAGCCTGTGTTACTCACTGCTGGCATTAATCCCATTTAGGTTTCATTCCAGAATGAAATCAGACAGTTATTTCCAATCATTAAAAAATTCATCTGGGTGTCAAGGTGTGCGTTTTTTCATTGCTGAAATGATTCCAGGAAATTATTTATCTATACTGTTTCTATCTTCCGTATACACAAAAATATTTAAAAATTGAAGTTATAGGCACATATACAGTAGTACCTTGGTTTGCGAATTTAATGTGTTCTGTGGGACGTTACGTAATGTGAAAAATTCGTGAACCAAAACACGGTTTGCCATAGGTTTGGGGATGGTGCTATGAACCTCCAGGCACAATGCATCCTGGGGAAACTTCCTTCATACTGAGGGAAAAAACCCGTAAACTGAGGCATAATTTTCTATGGATTTTTGTTCGTAAACCGAAAGTTACATTAAACTAGGCATTCATAAACCAAGGTACTACTGTGCTTGAAAATATATGAAAACGAGGCTTAGATTGCAGGCACATACTTCAGTGAGAATTCAGTCCAAAATATAGAAACATAAAAGGTGCAATAAAATACCAAAAATTACATTGTAAAAATGCATGAGCATATATCTTAAAAGGATACATTGAAAAAGCAGATAATCCATCTCTAAAATCCTTTATTAAACAACAAAAACAATTATACTTTAAGTAATCTTTAACCTTTAAGCATATTATAACACCCAAAATTTATTCTAAACGCTCACCATTGTCCCTCATTCTTTCTCCCTCCTTTCTCCTCCCCTCACCCAAAGTATCCTACAGTAGGATGAAGCACTTACTTCCAGTTTCTCTGGTGTCCGCGCATGATGGAGAGAAGGAACTCTAGCCCAGTCTTGCCAAAGTACAAATGGGAGACTGAGTCTCAAGATATATAAAAAATGGCAATGGAGATTTTAGTATCTAAAAAGCTCAAGCTTGACATATTTCGGCTGTGGCCTTCTTCAGGAACAAGCTTTTAGATCGCTTGCTTCTTGTTTGATCGATATCAGCTCCAACATTGATTTAGTCTTGCACAAGGACTGGTTTTCCTGCCCTCCTGTTCATAAGGGAGCCTTCCCCCTGCCCTGCCCCATGTACAGTAACTTCCTCATTTCATGACATCAGGCCACGGCATGCCTTTCCATTAAGCCACCTGTATATAGCATAGTCTCTGGTTCCATCTGGTGGTCAGTACTGGTAATACACATTGGGAATGTGGATTTCTGGGTTTTTGTTTTTATTTTTCAGGCAGTGGGCTAGTGAAACCGCAGCTACTGATCCCGTGGATGCAGTGGTCCTACTATATTGGGGACCCACGGTCAATTGGCAGTAAATCAAGGAAGCCGTGAGTCGAAAAAGTTTGGGAACCACTGGTACAGAGTGTTGACTCATTTTCCTTTTTGATTGAATTTGCTTCTGGTTTGTCTTCAGAATTTCAACTTGAATTTGCTTCTGCTTAAAAAAAAAAGAATGGAAGGAAATAAAAAGGGGAAGACACAATGGCACGACAACCGTGACCTATGATATGGCAGCTCTTTTTCTAATCCAGTGTGGAAGTCCCCAAGAATTTGTGATCTTGGGTGCATTTTGGAGTTTTGAGGAAGTATCATGGGCACCGTCTCAAAGTGAATGTCATGGTAGCCCAAAAACAAGAAGCAAAACAAACAAACAAAAAAATGTTTCCAGAAGGCAAGCAGGTGAAGCTAAGGAAAAGTAACATGGCTGGGGACATGGATATAATTCAGAAAGGGGAGTCTGAGCCTCAACAACAAACATATTGCCCCTTTGAACTTTTAGTTTTGAGCTCTTATATCGATTGCACAGAAGAACAACGGATGAGACTTACTGGCAGATCACCTCGTCAACTGAATCCCGAATGTCGGAACACTTGTTTGGCCTCCATAGCACACAACAAAACTGTATTTTTCTCTGAAAGCAAAATGAGTGATGCTCATATGCAGACATACACCCTACAGGTACCATATCTGAACAACAACAAAAAGCAAAGGCGAAATAACTCTCCAGGATCCTGCTCTTACTTTTTTCTCTTTTTTCCCTCTCACATTTCGTAAGTTCTCAGCTACAGCAGCTTTCCATTTTGGTTCTCCCATATGGTATTAAGATGGAAACAGGAGGGGCTGGAGTATTGCCGTTCTAACCCCAACCGTTGGCCATTTATGTCAGCTCTGACTGGCAGCATTCTTTCTTTAGCCCTATGTGGAGATGGTGAAGATTGAACCTGAGACGTTCTGTATGTGAAGCCTCCAGTGTCCCACAGAGCTGCCGCCTGGTTCCAGTATGACCGTCAGCATCCCCTCCTGCTCTCCCCAGCCAAGTGCTAGCCAAGTTTGGCCCTGCTTAGCTTTGTGAAGTCAGATATGACAAGGCATCGAGGTATCAATGGTGTCATTCCCGTGGCAGGGTGGAGCATGTTTGGGGTTTAGCAGTAGAATTGGAAACCAGTCTACCTGATAATTTGGGGGGTTTAGACCAATGTATTTTATCACAGCTTGATGGCAACGTAACTCTACAGCTCTTTAACAAGGTAATTCACATCGCCTAGCTTTGAGTTAGGAATAGCATGCTTCATTTGCCACCTGATATATATGCACATCACTTATAAAAGTGGTATAAAATGCTCAACCATTTTTATACCACCCACAGTTTACACCCAGCTGAGTGATCCAGTCAGACAAAACTTTTCTGTAAGATTTATTATCTTAGCAACTGATGCTATAATGGCGATAACTGTTTCAAGTAAGTGAAGTTAAAATGGAAAACTCTGCCTCTTATCCGTTGTTCTGTGCAGAGTTAAGAGCATCTTAGTTTAACTTCTGTCTTCAGTAAACCCTAAAATCACTTGTTAGATTTCCTGTCTGTAGTCTATCTTCTGTTGAATCATTTTTATTCTCTCTCTGTGTGTGTTTGGAACATGCTTTAAGTTGTGTCTTGAGAATTTGAGTAACCAAGCTGTGGCCTCTCTTGCAAGTAAAATTATTTCCATGCTGCTCTTCTTTATACTTGAGGTTGTAATACTTAACAACAGACCACACACAGACAGCCAAGTCTCTAGCCACTTAAGCATGTAAACAGTCTGGCTTCTTACGAAGTGGAAAAATTTCTTGTGCAGTGTTCTTAATATGATCAGCATGTCAAAGTCCTGTGTGCAGCTATGTCAACCTTGCTTGGCACAGCCCTCCATTCACTAGCTTCCTGATAATGTAGAACTGCATTGTTTATTTGTGAAGGTTTTATGTAAAAACAAAACAAAACACAAAAGTGCTTGTAGAAAGTTCAAGTATTTTCAAAAGATTCATAATTTTGTGCCTGCTATCTTTAAATCAAAGGGAAACTTCTTAATCTTCGTGGATGTCATACAACCCAAACCATGTGTGACCTGAACCCAATTATGAGTAGTTGTAACTCTTCATTTGGTCACCAAAAATATACTTGACAAGCCTTGGTAGTCTCTGAACTAAATCTAACTCTCTTCCACTTCTAGTGGTTTTGACATACATGCCTGTCTTGTGTTGCAAATTGCCCCGCGTTATGTTGGAAAGAGCGAGTCGGGGCTCAAAGGTGAGACTCTGCTCTTTCCCACTCTGGATACACAATTCCTCATTCCTGTTCGGATCTCAGAACTTCAGGACTTATTGGGAGCTTGCTGTGAACTAGTGATGATAACATTTTTATTCTCCTCTTGACTTCAGTCCAAGCTCTGAAGATACTTTATTAGTTTTAATATACTTAGTGCAATATAAAGAAAGACTTTCAAAGATTGTTTTTATGAGGTTCATATGGGACTAATTTAAATGAGGGTCTAATGGTTTTTTGAATGGTAAAGGCTGTGTCACTGGGGAAATAAAGATGACAATTCATTAGGTTCAGAGCAGAGCTTGGAAAAAAACTAGTTTTTTTGTACCACACCTCCCAGAATGCAGGAAGATTCAGGAGATACAGTCTGCAAAGTTCACTTTCCCAGACTCCGGTTCAGTGGCAATATTTCCCAGAATACCAATGGCAGGGGTTACAGGAGAGGGAGTCACAGGAGATAACCATTGTCCTCCTGATTTGTCGTAATTTTCTGCAGCAGCGTCTAGTGGTTTTTGTTTCTGGATGTTATTGACGCGTGTTCAGTACGACTCTTCCTTTGTATGCTGTCATAAATCAGGAGTCCACTTCTGCAAGAAGGGCACCCCTGATACAGGCTCACGATAGCATGCAAATTGGTGCTCATACTTCCCCAACCCAGGCGGCTCCAGGTATTTTGGCCTACAGCTCTCTCCAGCCCCAGTTACCTGTACTATGCTGAGCCAGATGTTATGAGAATTGCAACCAAAACATCTGCAGGAATCTAGGTTGGGGAAGACTGTCTTAAATGATAGCTTTGTGGCTTCCTACAGGTCTGGAAATGGGGCAAATATCTACCTAGTTTTCCTAATGAAGGGCACCTTTAAGCAGGATTTCAACGTTTTGAATTGGTGAAAATCAAAGTGAGGCCAAACAAAATTGTCTGTTTTTGGTAACAACATTTTCAACCTAATTTTCTGCAGAACAGAACTGCAGGAGGTGTTTTGTACAAGATCTGTTGAACTCTGTCACCAGAATTCAGTGCCAGCTGCTGCCTGTTGCTGCTGCTGTGCATGGAGACTCATGTAAAATGTGTGCAGTAGAAGGTCATCTAATAAATCACATAATACCATTGATGGGGTGGGGAAGGGATTCCAATTCATGTATCTTAGTCTTTCAGGTCCCTGTCTTATTGCCATGAACAGTTCGTGACTGATGGGTGCTCTGTTCTTCTTGGTTGTACCTCTTTCTGACATCAGTTGGGTCCAGAGGCTACAAAGCAGTGGTGCACTTTTTGGCACTGCTATTGTAAAAACAAATGTTGCAACCCATGGGATCCCTTTGTTTGGCAGAAGGTGGTGGCAATTATTCCTGCAGCTCCTTTTTTGGGAAGGAAGAAAGCCTCTGCATCCTATCCTCCTGCAATCCTTTCCAGATACACCAAAGGATTTATTTGAACTGTGCCCATAAAGTAGGGCAGGGACACCCGTAACCCTCCAGATATCATTGGACTGCAGTACCTAAGCAGTCACTGAAGCTACCAGCATGAATTTGACCAAACTCCGGGAGGCAGTGGAAGACAGGAGGGCCTGGCATGCTGTGGTCCATGGGGTCGCGAAGAGTCAGACACGACTTAGCGACTAAACAACAAGACCTAATCAGTGGTGATAAATGAGGGGAATCATCGTCCAGCAACATCTGGAAGACCTCATGTTCCCCATTTCCCCTCTTTGCCATCAAGGTTAACTGATTAGTATAGCTATGTTTTTATTCACTTCTAAATTACATTGCTGGCCCATCTTTCCACTACTACATAGTGCTCAAGGTGGCTTCACAAGATTCACCTGGATCAAGTTATATAGAATGATCATACATTGCTGAACACAGTTTAAAATTAATTTGAGTATCAATTATGATGGTATATTTTTCAGGACAACCATTTGGATTTTTACAATCACTTTTAATTTTATTGAATTCTACTAAATTTGAGTATAGTACAATGAAAAGTGAAATACTGTTTGGGACTTTTGTATCAAAATGCATTTTTAAGGGTAAATAAGTATAATAATAGAATAAGAAATATTCCCAAATATTAATAATACCTATCAGGAGCAGACTGTTTGCTGTTTCTACTTCTGAAAAATACTATCTGGAAAAACTATAATTTTATAACTCTGTGTGACTGAGAATTTTTATAAGCATTTATATTTAATTAGAACTCTTTGCTTTATGTGTTAAGATTTTGAAAAAATGTTCTCCCAATTTCAGAGCTGGATGAACAGCATTAATATGGAAAACAGAAGTGTTCAAAAGTGTTCATGATTCATTAAACAGAAGATTAAATGTTTAATAAAATGTAAATTTCAAGATGTTAGATTTCTTACAGTGTGTACTGGGATGATGGCTCTGTTTTTTTTTTCTGCGATCTCGGGGTATCTGATGAAAATGCTGAAAGGAGATTAAATTATGAGCAATAGCCATGAATTTTACTATAGCTTGCTTTGCTTCAAAAAAGGGGGGGGGCTTTTGACAATAGAAATCTCAAAAGAGATTAGTAAAAGTTTAGGGGCACTTGGGACCTAGGCTGATGTAGACCAGAGCTATATTTCGGCAAGTATGAGGGAGAAAAATGATCATCAATTTTTAATGTGCCAGCAATTATTCATGGATTACGGTATGTAAACCACAATCTATTTCTTTTTCTTTTTAAAATTTCTAATCTTGCTGTGATGATAGATAAAAATGAACAGAGAGCTAAACATTATTGCTTTTGTTGGCACATAAAGCTCATGGGGGTGGTGGAATTTGCTTCCCTACTGAAACCTCTTTTTAAAATATATTTGTTCGTTCGTTTAGTCGTTTAGTTGTGTCCGACTCTTCGTGACCCCATGGACCAGAGCACGCCAGGCCCTCCTGTCTTCCACTGCCTCCCGGAGTTGGGTCAGATTCATGTTGGTTGTTTCAGTGACACTGTCCAACCATCTCGTCCTCTGTCATCCCCTTCTCCTCTTGCCTTCACACTTTCCTAACACCTCCTGAGGTGGCCAAAGTATTGGAGCCTCAGCTTCACGATCTGTCCTTCCAGAGAGCACTCAGGGTTGATTTCCTTTAGAATTGATAGGTTTGTTCTCCTTGCAGTCCAGGGGACTCTCCAGAGCCTCCTCCAGCACCACGATTCAAAGGCATCAATTCTTCGGCGGTCTGCTTTCTTTATGGTCCAGCTCTCATATCCATACATCACTACAGGAAAAACCATAGCTTTGACTATTCGGACTTTTGTTAAAATATATATTGTCAAAATATATATTTTGTTAAAATATATACTGTATAACAAATGAGGTTTCATATATATGATCAGTGTAAAAGGCCTTACTTTCTCTGAAGAGCATTTATTAATCCTGAGAATATTTCTCACCCACAAAGGTTCTGCCCGCTGGAGTCCCTCCATTAAGAGAAAGTACGTATTTTGATCTTGCCCGAGTGAGCAAGGTGATTTCTAGGGATCTCCCACTCCCTCCCATCATGCCACCTCCTGCACAGTTCTCCACCACCAGGAGCCGATTTGATAAGCGGACTGCAGGACAGAACATAGCTGAAAATCAACTCTGTCCTCATTTTACGGATGGCCTGGAAGACTTCTTGGATCAAACACTTTTCTCAGAAGAGGGACACAGGTTGCTGGACTCTGTGCTCCCACACTGTTTGGAAGTCTCTTCTGAGGTTTTTGTGATGCCCCACATGGCAGATCTACAGAAGGTGCTATTGTGCATAATATAACAGTAGCCAAGTCTTGTGGGCACCTTTAGAACGTTGACAAGAAATATAAAGAAAAACTGGCACCGATGAATAAAATTGATCAGCCTGTTTTGGGGAAGGTGTTAATTCTTTTTAATGGAAGACTGCAATATAGCCTTACTTATTTCATAAGTTATGGCAGAGATATAATGATAGTACTTGGCTTTATACAGGATAATGCTGAAAAAAGTGTCTGTGGAGTATAAATATTATCCTATGTGTTGCTGTTCCCAAACATTGCAGCTAAAGCCCATTTTCTCATAACCAGGTTTTCCGTTTGTCTTCCTTCCTCATTGCTTTGTTTTGTATTGCAGACATGTTTTGTCAGTTTGATTATGGAGATTCTGTCACATAGTATAGGCAATCAGTCAGTGAGGACAAATGTGCTGTTTTCTACTGTTGTGCAACTACTATCTGTGTTGCTATCAGTAAATGAGCAGTCGCTTGGAAGCCTTCCAACATCACGAAAGCCAAAATTCCTCTCTAACTGTTGGCTTTGGTCCAAAGATGTCTTGCGCAAGTGGGAAGAAACTTCCTCTTGTGTAAGGCAGGCCTGTTGAATTTTCCTAATTTCTTCATCCTACTGCGTTGTTGCAGAGTCTGGAATTTCTGGTAAAATACCCTTTTGCTATACAGCAGTACAGAGATATACAGAGGATAATAACTTCAAGTTCCCCAAAGTCCACTCCTTTCTCATTAACTTAAAAGTTTCAGTAACTCCTTCTGAGATGTTTGTAGGAGAAAGAATACCTTATTGCACACATACTAGCAACCAACTGAACAGATCAACAGCAACAAACTGCCACCAACTAATGGAAGGGAAAGATAGGTCAGTTAAAAGGAATGGTTAGTTAGTGCTGGATAGATAGACAATCACTCCACCCCAGAAGAAAGTCCCTTCTAGAACCTCAAACTACAGACAGCATGCAAGTTTGGAAATAAAACTCCAACATGCACCCTCATATGCTATTCCACAGTGTCTCTTGACTATCAGAAATGTTTTTGAGGAGCACAGGTGACATTAATGGTGGGAGAAACTAGGAAATCTGCAGCCGTAATCCTGTTGGTGATTTACACATACAATTTTACTCATGCACTTGTAGATCACCAACAGGATTCTGGCCTCCATTGTATGAGTAGGTTTCCACTAGTCTGTCTCTGGTTTCAACCCGTTCTTTTTATTAAACAGAATTAAATGGAATGTCATGAGAATAGAGATCGAAAATCTGTTGGAAAAAGCATGTATCAGGGCAATCATGCAGCATTGTTTTCCCCCCCCCATACTTGACATCCATTCACTTGCTTGAAAGCATGCATGGAGGCCTGCAACTACTGGATAGCTCAGTGTTTTAGGTATCTGCTTGGGAGTTCGATTCCCCACTGGGCTTTCTTGACAAGGGGCTGGACCTGATGATCCATAGGGTCCCCTCCAGCTCTCCAGTTCTAAGTTAAGATATCTTCCCTGACCCAAGAAAGAAGAAAAATAGTTCAGTGCAGGTGAGCTTGCTTGCACGATTGCCTACTTACACTGCACCGATTCAGTGGGATTCTGATCAAACAGAGTTTCTGTTCGGCTGTTAATCCAGGAAATGGATCCAGAAAGTATTACATTTAAATTGTAGGATTTGAACTGGAGGTAGGAAATGTTGGCCTCCAGGTCCTGTAGGGCTGCAATTTCCATAATCCTTAACCAACATAGCGTGAGGATGATGAGAGTTGCACTCAGGGGGCTGCATGTTTTCCAACCTGATTTGAACAGAAATCACAGTGAGGATACTTTAATTTATGTACATAATTGAACTGGATGATGCTCTCTGGTTTTGGAATATAGCGGGGATGATCCATTTTTCATAGCTGTAATTTTGGTTAGGCATGTTTACGATAACTAGAGTAAACACTGTATTTTTTTTTCTGATGAAAATGCAAAAAAGCAAGCTCAATGTGATTTTTTTCCTTCATGGTTCTGTTACATTTCCAAGAAACCATTGAAACTAAAAAGTTAAGAAGAAGCTCAATGCAGCTTTGACAAAAGAGCAACAACAACACTGTGAAGGCTGGTACTGTATTTTAATCAATGCAGGGTTACCCAAACATATGTGTGCTTGTCTGTGTCTTAGGTCTGCCCATTACCGCATCCACTTGACTTTATAATCACTAACTGTGGGAAATATTTTCCACTTAGGAACACAATCAAGTGGAAATTAAGAATACGGCTTTGAAGTATTAAACTTGTAAGGGCAAGTCTGAAAATTTGCTTCTCAAAGACTGCTCGTATGTTGCTTTGACAAGTATATTTGGAAGTAGTAGCCTTTGGTCAGTATTATTTCTATAAATGGAACATGTGGATGTTTGAGAACACCTCAGAAGGCTGTAGAAATTTTGGCAAATGATATTGTTTTCTCCATAAGTTCACAAGTTAGCCCTGAGTTCACTTGTCCATACTTCTGCCCCTCTGACTATCCTGATGTGATTGCTGAAGGCATCCCTGGTGAAACATGTTCATTCTGATGTGAAATGCTTGTGTTTTGCCTTGTTATTGAGGACCAACACATATGTATTTGCACCATTTTCTCTTTTAACAGCAGGAGAGCCATTAAATTTTGGTTCGTCTACCTCAGCAAGCGGTGTGTTACACTGGTAATGGCTGGCAATCACTCATCAGAATCTTAGATTACAGTATTTCACAGTCTTGCTTGGAGGTGTGAGGGGTTAGACCTTTTGGGGCAGTACCTTTTTTCATTGCTCTTTCTAAATATTTGAATCCAAATAAGTGAAACATCTGTATAGGAAGTGATCTTAATGGATTTGCTGAAGGTCTGTTATCTCCAAATAAAGTTTATTAAAATTTGGTATTCCATCCTTCACCAAATGCACCAAGGCAGCTGACAGCCCATTAATTAAGCAGGAGGATAATGTGTTCATAATGTAACTACTTGAAACTATTCAGTATAATATGGTTTTCCTTTTTCACTTCTTATTATTATTTTGTTATTAAAAAAAATTCCTCGGCTGCCTTACAGCTTCCTTCAGACAAATGCGTACTGTAACTGGGTATAGAAGCTGGTTAATGCATCCTTGCTAGGAGGACTAATCCCACTGTCATTTCAGGCTGACATGTCCCGGCTTTGGAATTGAAATTGCTGGAATTTAGATAGGGAGGAATGTGACCTGGCTAATTTCCTTAGGTCTCTCGGCGGGGGAGGGGGGATTTGGCACTATTGACCATACTGTCTTTCTGGACTAGTTGACAAGAATGGTCGTCCAGAAACATTATGCTCCAAATAGTATCAGCTCTGTTTGTCTGGCCATTTCTAGAGTTGGTGCTAGGAGACTGATGCTCATACTCACTGGTACTTGCCCGGTGATGTTCTGGTGACTCTATTTGGCCTGCAGTGGTATTTGGCGCTGCCATGGAATGTCTGGTAGTTTGAAATCAGACTTGGGTGAGCTAGTATGAATTATGGGGTGGAAAGTGAAGTTTAGTCCAGAAAAACTGGAATCCTGGTAATAGGTGAATCCCCCCCCCAAAAAAAATAGGTTGTCCATGTTGATCATAGAAACAAAGTACAAAATTCAGAGATGGGCAATTCAACTACAGTATTAGAATCAACTGTAAGCTCACACAACATGCAGACTTTCAAGTTCCTCAGAATTCAGATGTGATGGTAATTCCGGGGAAGGAAATTACCATCACACACATGGAGTTCCAGAAATTTGACTAGGTAGAGATAATGGAACGAAACCTAGCTCTGAAGTGGGAAATGGGACTTGAGATACCTCATGACATTCTGCAAAGTCAATATATGGATTCCCCTCTTCAAAATGGTGGGTGGTTCATCCCAACATCGGAAATGGTGATCAACCTGTTCTGGAACAGGGTTACATTTTAGAGGTTGAATCTGTGGTTTCCTATTAGGCACTGCTGTTAAAGCCAGCTTTCTCAGCTTTTATGTGCTGTTGGTATTGCTGCTGATTCAGTCCTTCACTTTGTTGTCATTTTTAGATTGGCATCATGTTTAGCTCTCTGTTGAAAGCTTTTTGTTTTTGTTTCTTTTGGCACAATGGTTTCTCATTTTATTTCACAGTTCTAAGCATTCTTTAAACCGTTCAGACAGCTCTTAATTGAAATGAAGGGCAGGTACTATTTTATAAGTAAAAACAACAACCTTTTAATGCCATATCCTTTGTATCTCAAATATGAATATAAAATTATGTATAGAGCCCTGAATGCCTTGGTGGAAGGGTGGGACAAAAGTGTGATAAACAGAAAAAACATGGACTACCCTGCAAGGAATAATATTAATAAAATACGTAAGTTGAAACTCTGTAATATTACAAGTTCATGCCTGTATAATCAACACATCTTTTAATGCACTGCAGTATTGGCATAGAAATTTAACATCTGCAAGTGTTTTATGCTAGAATATGGTGTTCATATGATGATTTAATGAGTTGATTGCTGCGGTAGGTAACTTTTTAAAATAATGGGAAAATGAAGGGAGCAAAAACACATGGGATGCTCCCTTCCCTTTTGTCAGTCCAGCTGGGAAACTGACTTTTTGTGGGAATAAATGAGTACAGGGTCCAAAGAAGCTGTTCCAAGATAATCCTTTAATGGCAAGCGTGAAAAGGGAACTTCACTTGCTGCCCCATTTTTTTATGAATTTCTCAAAGAATATAAATAAGGCTACCTTATGGGATTTGAATCTTTCCGACTTTACCTGAGGCATATAAATCCCTTGCTTTACTCTTCTATTTCATGTTAACCTTACCTGAAATTAGCCTTCCTCGGGCTGTGTCTGACAGACACCAGTTTCTTATTAATTATGCAGATCAAAAGCTGCAAAGATGATAATCTCAAAAATCATGTGTTTTATTGATAGTTGAATATGTTGTTGTGCCCCATTGAAAAAGTTGGTAGCAGACTCTGTGCTCCTGTTGTTTTATATTTTATATTGCTGCTTGCTTGTTTTAGTCCTGTACGTTGCAGTCGGGAGCACCAGAGCGTTGATGATCTTGGCCTTGGTTTCCAGCAACAAGTCCTTCCCCTTAATGATCTTTTCTGGTTCCTTCATAGATTTCCTTCCAAGTCTCTTGATGTTGTGGCTGAGGTCTCAATGTTGACTGATGATTGAGCCAGAATACAGAAAATAATCTTTGAACTGCAGAGCAGGAAGGGACCCTAAGGATCCTCGGGTCCTGCTTCTGCCAAGGAGGCACAGTAAGGTATCAAACTCACAACTTTTGGCTCTGCAGCCAGATACCTTAAACAAGTGGTCCCCAACCTTTTCCCAACCGCAAGCCATTTGGGGGGGGTGTGGCATGCTCGTGCGGGGGCAGGGACCGTGCGTGCAGGGGTGTGGCACATTCGCACAGGGGTGTGGCGTGCTCACACACATGCGCGGGGTGCACGCTCGTGGGGGGGAGGAGAGCTGTGTCCGCGGCCCGCTCCTGCCTAGTCCACAGACCAGTGGCAGGTCACGGACCAGAGGTTGGGGACCCCTGCCTTAAACTACTCAGCTATCCAGCAGTTCAGCCTACAACATAGTTTTTCATTGTCAACAAGAAGTTCTATAAATGTTCTGTAATCATTTTTAGTGGCCGTAATCCTGTTGGGGAGTTTTGTTGGTATAATTGTGATTGCATAAATTGCAGTGATGATCAAACAGTTTAACAAGTTGCTACTCTGATTCCTGGTCAGGTGCCAATTATGCAATTTGGCATGCAGCCAGGAGAACAAGAGCAATTTGTTAATCAGCAGCAATTTGCTGGCACGAATTACGCAATACACATAGAGTATGCTACCATAAATCCTCAGTGGGATTCTGTCTTTGTTTTCTTAATGTGCAATTGTAATTAATTTGGACTTTTTCTGTTTAATCTTCTGCAGTAGTTGTTTCTAATTATTGCTGTTTTCTGCTAGTCTGCTACCTTTTTCAATGGGAAACCATTCCGTTTTCCTATACTGTATTCTGTCCAGAGAACAGCTTGTGCATCAGGACAATCAAATGTCGTGGTACACTCATTTCCTTTGAAATGATCCATATCTTTTCACGATCTGCATAGTCAAAGGCATTACTGTGGTCCGTAAAGCAGAAACTGATGTTCTTCTGAAATTCTTTGGTATCTTCCTGGATGGTGTAGATGCATATTTCCAAAATTTTGTGATTTTGGCTAAAGGAGTTTGCTGAGCAGCATGCTTTTACTTACAATCTAAAGTTGACCCTCAGGCTGCAATGAGATTCAAAGCATTGAGTCATTGTTTATTATTTCGTTATCTATCACATTATTCTCAAACCACTGATCACAGAACAATGTATGAACAACTTCCTGTAGTAGAACAACAATAAATTGAAACCAATGGACAGTGTACAACATCTAAACCTAATAAAATTCACATCAAGAGCTAGGATGAGTCTGAGCAAACAAGTGTGTTTTCAGGAGATGTCTAGGAAACATAGCAGAGGATACTTCTGTGTTATGGCGGAGAGTGTGTTCCAAAATATAGACAGCTCACTTCGGGATCATTGCCAGATGATGATCAACTGGTCATGATATCATGGACACAGTCTTCCCAAGATGATCATCATGCACTTGTGGTTGTATAGAACAGTAAATGCTCCAGATATGGAAGGGCTTTTTCTATGGCCATATTCAATTATTTGCCATGTACCATCATAGAAGCCAGAATAAAAGGCTTACTCTGACCTTGTGAGAGCCCGCCTGCATGAAAATAACAGAAACCCTCCTCCATTATCCATCAACATCACTATTTCCTTTTTAAAATATAAATTTATTAAATAAACATCCGACCTAAACAATATAAACCTAACACCACAATAAAATACAATTACATAATAAACCAGTGCCGCCATCATCCTCAGGGCTAGCATTTATAATATTTAAAATTTCATTCGATCCATTTTCTCTCCAAAACTTCATTGTTTCTTCCCTCGGTGTATACCCCTTCCTTCTCCGAAATACATATTCCAAGAATACACTCAATATTTTTGATAGGCCTCTTCTTATTTTCATATCACATGTCAGTTTATCATTAATTGCCATATCCCATAGTTCTCTATACCATTCCTCTAAATTGAGTTTGTTATCATTTTTCCAGTTTCTTGCAAAAATTAACCGTGCTGCCGTAATCATTATTACTATTAAGTCCTTATTTTCTTTCAACAATTGATCCTTCTTAACCAAATTCAATAAAGCCATTGATGGGGACATTTGAATATTTAATCCAGTTATTTTCCCTATTTGCTTCTATTCGTGCTTTCTTAGTTCACATGACGACCACATATGTATATACGTCCCCTTCTCTTTTTTACACCTCCAGCATAGTGATAATACAGTGGGGTCTTGACTTAAGAACGACTTGAGTTAAGAACATTTTGACTTAAGAACCGCTCTCATAGGAAAATATTGACTTGACTTAAGTACTTAGATTTGAGTTATGAACTGAAAAAAAAACCACATGGGAGGCAGGGAAAGTGCAAAATGTGAACTTTCAGTTAACTGTTGGCCAGTGAAAAGGGTGCCTGTCTGCTTCCTCACTCCTCCCAGTGTTTAGAGAGTGGATTGGGAGACAGTCTTTGGACTGCCTGGTACTGTACTGCCTGGACTGTATTTTCCCTGCCTTCCCTGAACCTTTCTTGACCTAAGAAAAAAAAAAGAAACAAAATATCCCCCTCTAGTGGTCGAAGGCGGAATAGCAGCTTCCCATTAGTTTCTATGGATGGAAAAGAGCAGATACGGATTAAATGGTTTTCAATGCATTCCTATGGGAAATGCAGATTTGACTTGAGAACTTTTTGACTTGAGAACCGCCTTCCAATACGGATTAAGTTCTCAAGTCAAGACCCCACTGTACATTTTTATTTATTATATTTGGTTTTACCAGCGTTAAATACCACCTCCATATTACCTTATAACAATTTTCTTTTATCCCTACAGACATGTTCTTCATAATTCTTTGATCCCACATTTTATCCCATTCTTCTCCTATTACTTCTTTATCCAAAACATATTGCCACTGTGTTTTTAATCCTTGTGTATCCTGTTTGGTCTGAATTAATAATTTATATATTTGACTTACAATTCCCTTTTATTCTGTCTTTTCCTCTAATTTCATTTTTTTCCCAATAATCTCTTCAAATTTTGTCATTTTTCTACTTTTCCCTTCCTTACTATTCCAGGCGCGGGACCCTGAGGAAGGGAAGGGAAGGGAAGGGGTGCCATCAGTCAGGGCATTCATTACCTCAGGTCCCGGTGGTGGCCCACAGGTCCCGGCGGTGGCGGCGGCCTTGGCAGGAGGAGAAGGGGAGGTACCGGAGAGCATCCGCCCTCGCACGGGGAAGCCGAGCCTCTCCCGCTCCCGTGGCCCTCGCCAGCCCCGAAGGAAAGCGGGCAGGGGGCGGGTTGGCGGGCAGCCTGGACCTCGGCGCAAGGGCAGGTTGTGCATGGCGTGGAGCCTGCCGGTGCTCTCCCGGGCCCGGGCCCTGCGCCCCGGACGCTCCTCGGCCGCCCCAGCCAGGACTCCCGCCTCCTTGCTCCCCCGCCAGAACAGAGCTCGGCCAGCGGAGGCACCGGAAGCCAGAAGCCCCTGGGGGCTGGGCGGATGCTGCACGGATCCTTCCTCGCCGCTCCTGGGAGGGCAAGGGCCGGCTCCTCCAGGCACCCTTTTGCCAGGCAGGATCGCCGCCCTTCCTCGCATGGGCTGAGCGGCGACCTGCCTCACTCCTGGCTGCTCCCCAGCGACCGTCCGTCCGTCCAGCAGGGTGGCCCTCGGAAGAAGGCGGCGGCGGGGAGCAGGAGCGGCGGTGGTAAGCGCAGCCCCCGGGGGCTTCGGGCGCCTCCGCCAGCTGAGCTCTGTTCCGGCGTGGGAGCAAGGAGGCGGGAGCCCCGGCTGGGGCTGCCGAGGAGCTTCTGGGCTGCCCACCAACCAGTGGGGTCTTGACTTGAGAATTTCCCGGGTTTTTTTTTTTTCTAAACTTTTTGGTATGTACCTCAAGTCTCCGTCCGCAAGTCAAAATGGATTTTTGCGGACGGAGAGGTACGCAACTCAAAAAGTTCGCAAGTCAAGCCGTTCGCAAGTCAAGACCCCACTGTAAATTAAATAAAATAAATAAATAAATAAATTTAAGTTGAGCATTTTTAAATGGGTGAATATATCTGACAAATATCCCAATTTGACTAACCTCAAAAAGTCTTATCAAATAATTGCTGAGGTGAAATTGCTTCTCCATGTGGAATAATCTTATCTCATTTCTCAAATACCAAAAACAAAACAAAGTTTTATCTTATGATAGCCAACACACTTCAAAGTGTAGCAAAAGTTGGTGGCGTTCTCTGTCCATATGTTTGCAAAGCTGTTCAAAAATTCTTGAATTCAGTTATTTGCTTTTTATAAAATTGACCATTTTGACTCATTCATTTAAAGTCTGCTTTAGTTTTTCTGGTATATTCTTAGCAACTAAAACTTCCCTATGTGTGCAGCAATGGTACCAAGTCACTGAGGATGTGATTTCCTTCATCCATGCTACAAATTCAGTAAGCCTTCAAGACATTGCTTGTGCCCCATCTGTGCTAATTCCAACACATTTCAACCAATCCATGTTATGAGATGTTATAAACTAATTTAAGCTGTTAAATACTTTTTTAGCTCTAGTGTGTACCAATGAGGAGATGGACAGTAGGTTTTCAAAAACATTTATCTCTTGTTCATATCTAACGTAGCACAGTAAGGCCACTTTGTTATGTCTGTGCTTTCATCCAACTGCAGTGCAAAGTAGGGGGATAAGCAGATTCCTTCTAATAATTGTTCTTTGATAATCTTCTAATAATTCTTCTTTGATATTGGCTGACAAACTATCAGTTCGCTTCTTAGCTGTGTCATTTCACAGAGGTATTAAGGAAAGGTCTTTGGCAGCTTTTTCATTGATCAAGTACAGAAACCATGATTTTTGCAGGAGGTAATATAAATTTTTCAGCTACTGTGTGCAGTTTTCTGTTTTTTTTTTCCCTATTAGCTGAGAAACTTCAAATGAGACCCTGTGAGGGTCCTGCTTCTGGCTCCTGTTTTTGCTCAAATAAATCAGCACATTTGTGTGGTTTTGAAACAAGTGTAAGGTTTATTAGTGTCTTTAACAAATAACCAGTGTCTGCAACATTAGTCCAACGTTTATCTCCTTCCTCCCTTCCCTCCCTCCCTCCCTCCCTCCCTCCCTTCCTTCCTTAGTCCAACGTTTATCTCCTTCCTCCCTTCCCTCCCTCCCTCCCTCCCTTCCTTCCTTCCTTAGTCCAACGTTTATCTCCTTCCTCCCTCCCTCCCTCCCTCCCTCCCTTCCTCCCTCCCTCCCTCCCTCCTTCCTTCCTTCCTTCCTTCCTTCCTTCCTTCCTTCCTTCCTTCCTTCCTTCCTTCCTTCCTTCCTTCCTTCCTTCCCTCCCTCCCTCCCTCCCTCCCTTCCTTCCTTCCTTCCTTCCTTCCTTCCTTCCTTCCTTCCTTCCTTCCTTCCTTCCTTCCTTCCTTCCTTCCTTCCTTCCTTCCTTCCTTCCTTCCTTCCTTCCTTCCTTCCTTCCTTCCTTCCTTCCTTCCTTCCTTCCTTCCATTTTAACTGCAAAAGGTCATAACATTTCCTTAAGTTTCACAGACACCCCGTGAGGCCATTACAGCCCCCCCCACACACCCGGGTGTCCACAGACCACAAGCTAAGAACCTAGGATCTAAGGTGTCCAAGCAGTCCTTTGCTCAGTGTGGACTGCCTCTTTTCACAGGAGAAAAGTGTGTCTAGCATAATTTTACTGTGATTTCAGATGAAATTGCTATAAATTGTGAGGAGTTAGAAGGGAAGACCGGGAGAGCAGTTTGCATATGCTCTCTTCAGAGAAGTACTAAATGTTCTTTCTTCAGTACAGTAGTTGGTCTCTCTCTCTGTTTCTCTGTGTGAAAACGCCATGTTGGCAAGCACAAGCTAGATAAGTGAATCAGCATTGTTAGCACTGGTTTTGGTATATACAGTATCTACTTGGGAGTTAAGTTTCACTGTGTTTATTGGGGCTTACTCCCAAGGAATCATTTTTAGGCTTGCAGCTCAAGTGTTGCGTTTGCAGCTTCTCAAGAAGATTGTTTTAAAAGCTGATGTGGTTTCTGTGATTCTCACATTCTGTAATTCTCACACGGAAAGATTTTTCTTTTAATGTATGACAAGATTTTGTAAATATTTATATTTATTTATTTAAAATATTTTACCCCGCCTTTCGCCTTGAAAGTCTTATGGGACCCAGGACGGCTTATAACAATGAACAACAATATTTAAAGTTGAAAACAATGAGTATATAATGGTGATTAACATCTTTAAAAAGTGATGCCACGTTTCCCCGAAAATAAGACAGGGTCTTATATTAATTTTTGCTCCAAAAAACCCATTGGGGCTTATTTTCAGGGGATGTGTCAATTTTTTTCATGTACAACAATCTACATTTATTCAAATACAGTCATGTCATCTTCTTCTGGTTGCTGCGCAATGGTGGAGGGCAGGGTTTCACTTAACTAGGGCTTATTCTTGGGGTAGGGCTTAAAAGCATCCTGAAGAATCATACTAGGGCTTATTTTCAGGGAAACAGGGTATTTAAAAATTATGAACAATGAATGAGGCATCTTATATCAATTAACAGGCAATATTAAGGCAAAGATCAATAAGTGTACAAAAATTTCCTAACTGTTAGAGCAGTATGACAGTGGGACCTGTTAACTTGCTGGGGTGAGCACTCCGTTGCTGGAGGCAGTCAAGAGAAAATTGGACAACCATCTGTCAGATCTGCTTTCATTTGGATTCCTGCGTTGATCAGGGGGCTGGATTCGAGGACCTTATAGGCCTTTCCTAACTCCATTATTCTATGATCCTATGAACCTTTTAGGTATCCATGAACTTCAACAGCTAGGAAACAATCAGACATGTAATGAGCTTCCAGTGTGAGATGATATGGCCAGTTATACCTTGCTCCTGCTGGAGTAAGCTTGCATTTCATCATCCCTGGGCATTATGAAGAAGAAAAAGTGCTCTGACAGGATCAAAGTGGCTAACATTTTCCAACAATTAAAAATAATGACATGACTCCAGTTGTGAAACATAGCAGCACAAATTTTGGGGATTTTCTGCCTTAGTTGCAAATAGCAGTGAGCTGAAGCAGGGCAAGAGAGGAGGGCAGTGACATAGTGAAATGGGAACAAGGGTGGAAGTGTAGTTTTAGTAGCAGTTTCCCAGCAGAAGTGGTAACATGAACTGGATTGGTAGATGTCTTGGAGAGCAGGAATGCCCTGATCACTTGATGAATGGCATGGCTGAACAGGGATGTGAACTCAGGTCTCCCATCTATGTATGCATGTGTGCATGAACATCAGTTTAAGCTCAATTGTTAGCTTCCAAGTACAGTGGACCCTCTACTTAAGGAATTAATCCGTATTGGAACGGTGGCTGCAAGTCGAAAAGTCTGTAGGTCGAATCTCCATTGACCTACAATGCATTGAAAACCGATTAATCCCATAACCAGCGGTTTTTATTCTATTTTTGTTCCATTTTGGTTTTTTTCTGGTCTGTAAGTCAATTCTCTGGCTGCAAGTCGAATCTAAATTTTGCAGCAAGAGAAGTCTGTAACTCGAAAAGTCTGTAAGTCGAGCCGTCTGTAAGTCGAGGGTCCACTGTAGGTCACTGAGGGTGCAATGATATTGGGTTTTGTCCCACGGTTTTGTCCCACGGTCCATCAAGTCCAGCTTCCTGTATCTCACTGTGGCCCCACCAGATGCCTCTGGGAGACCACTCGATCCCTGTCTCCTGATCCCCCTCCCCTGCATCTGGCATTTGAAGGCACCTTCCTTAAAAGCCTGGAGATTATACATCCCCATCATGGCTTGTAACCTGTGATGGACTTGGTTCACTTTGAGAATTTTATGGTTCATTCCTTTGTCCATCAGCCACATTATATATGGTCAGTTGCTAATCTACTTATCCCTTGTCCATGCTTCCCTGCACATTTTGGGTCTCTAGTAGGGGCTCCTTTTTTAGTGCAGGTAAAATCTCTCCATTTTGGTTCAGTACCCGCATGTGTGATTGCTGGAATCAAACCAAAGTGGACGGCTTAGCTATCATAGTGCTTAAGTGACTTTAGGATCTATTATGTTCTTAGAAAATTGAAAGCTTCCTCGTGGCCCTTTTCAATTTAAAATGCACTGATTTTTTAAATGTTTCTCAAACTGGAGATCTGGGTTCAGGTCCATGCTGAACCATGGAAATTCACTGAAGGGGCAATGCTAAAACATGCCTTGAACATCTTACATACCTAAAAACACACACCCTTTTAGAATCACCAGGTATCTAACAATTGTGTGCAAGAACTAGCATTGCTATGATCAATCATTGCCCTTTCCCCAGTTTTATTTCCAGTATGCTTTGGAAACTGATTGACAGAACTTGATTCCTATACACACCCCTTCTTGCCTTTTCCCCTCTGTTAATAACTAACCAGATTGAGAAGCGGGAAACAGTTGGTTGCTAAGGAAACAACGGTTTCACTTATGCTCTAATTTGTGGCCCGTTGTCAATGATTTCACAGTTCATCAGAGCAGAACTTTAGAAGGAAAAGGTGAATGTAGCTTATTGATTTCTTATTGGAAACTCTCCAGAACTGACTAAAAAGGGAGGGAGGGAGAATGAACCATATTGGATATATTTAGAAAATATCCAAATGGTAATATCAATGTAATGCTTCTCTTAGGGGCGGCTGAAAGTCAAAAAGAAGCTAGCTAGTTTTCAGATTTCACAGGACTCTCCATGTCAGACAGCAAACAAATCTTGTAGCATGCTACCTGCCAGTCTAAAGATTAAAGAAATTCAATATGTTATATTGGTTAAAACAATGTGCAGGTGTAAACCCTACTGTGTCCAGTGATACAGTAAACACTATGTGTGTTTAGAATTCATCCCTTAAACAATCCATATTTTTACTCAGTCTTAAGTGATGGTATGCAAATTAATGGTTTGTTTTATTGTTACTACAGTCAACTGGTGTGTAAGTAATTATCCATAAGGGAGGAAGTCAGGAAATTAATTTTACTAGTAGGAAGCCCATTTCTCCAAGACGATAGGATGGACACAACAAAGGCTAGGATTGCCTATTTGAATACGCAGATATTTCAGACCAAAGAGAGAGGTGGAGTTCATCAACATGTTGTATGTGCATGTGCTGCTTATTTCCTAAAATCAGGAATATTTAGACACTCCAAGAGATGGAAAAAGTGAAAACTCCATGGTAAGTGAGAGAACGCCTACATCCTTGAATAGAACTATTGTGCATAATCCATTATAGAAGAAGTAAATTTCAGGAATGCTTGATTGGGATTGGTCTCACATTCAGTGGAGAGAGAGAGACAAGCATAGAAACCCACTTTGGTGCAAAGCTTTATCTGTCTCTTTATCTGTCAGTTTATCAGGAAAACTGCCAATATCAGTTACCTCATTTTGTATTCCTGACTTGAGTTACAATGCGCCATTTTATTGTAGCATCTAACAAGAGTCTAATACTGTATGGATTAGAAGGCATATATTATTGTTCATGGAAAGGTGCTAAAGGGCTTTGTTGCAAATCCAAGTAGCAGCATCATTTAGTATCCATTTTAGCAATTGCACGTACTGGTGCTTGGGGATAAAAACACTCTACAAGCAGAACCCTGCAACAGTAGGTTGTAGAGTGCGGTGCGTGTCTGTGCCCTGTGCTTACATAACTGTAAGGACTGAAGAAGCAAAAGTTCAAATCCATGCTCTAATTTGGATTTTATTCATGTGCAGTTTGTCCTGGTTGCTGGACACTTAAAAGTATGCTGGCAATAGAGCATGAGATTTCGGCATGAAACCCAGGGTTTGATTTGGCCTAAGAAGACACCTGAGTGGTCAGTTTAAGTAGCTTGACTTTTTCTTGCTACCTGAGATTTTTTAGGGGGTGGTGGTGGTTTTCCTTTTTTGTTTTTATGTTTGGAATCTAAACCAGGCTCATCCACATCTCTGTGATGAAATATTAAGATAGATTACATTGCAGGGCTTATGTATACTGTAGTAAGCCTTCTCAGCACAGCCATTTAACCTGCAATGGGTATCTAACTGGGAATTAGACGGCATTCAGCTCTCTCAGCCTGATCTTCACTGTGAGCATCAAAGCAATCAACAGCAACACAGAGACATTATACTCCCTTAGCTGACCAGTTTCCCCAACCTGCAGTAGATTATGCAGCCAAGAAACATTACAAACTATCATAAAACATCTGTCTCCAGTCATAATCCCTGCTCACCTGCAATATGGAGAATTTACTCCAGTTGTGCTGGAATTTGCACTGACAGAATTTTTTGGTTTGGTAAAAGCTCACTGATCTGCAGAACCAGAGCTTAAGAGAGCTCCACAGTACCTCCCAGAAGAACCAGCCTGTGTGGCTTTGGGCAAACTGCACAGCCCAGGGCATCTCCAGAAGAATGGAATGGTAAACCACTTCTAAGTAATGCTCTACTTGGAAAACTCTGGAAAACGGTTGCTATAACTCTGAACTGACTTGATGGCACACAATTATTATTAATATAAATAATGTTTCCTACTAAGTAAGTACTGAATTAGAAAGATCAAGGTTTGTCTTTGCTGTTACTTCTGATGGTGTAGTGATAGTGGCAGCAATAGTCATGAGGCTCTGGTATACAATTCTAGCTGCCTTAAAATCTTGGATTCCTGCATTGGTTTCTATTGATTTTCACTTGAGATTGCCGAGATCAAGACAATTGGGAGTAGTAATGGGTCAGGATGTTAAAAGTACAGTGGTGCCTCGCATAGCGAGGTTAATCCGTTCCGGATTAACCTTCGCTATAGCGAAACATCGCTGAACGGGACAGGGAAAGCCATTGGAACGCATTAAACATCGTTTAATGCGTTCCAAAAGGCTCCTTTACTCACCGTTCAGCGAAGTTTCCTATGGCTGGCAGCCATTTTCGCGCCCTCGTTAAGCGAGGGGAGGGCGCGAAAACGCTGCGCGTGGCCATTTTGGGGCTTCCAGCGGCCATTTTGTCCGCCGAACAGCTGATCGTCGGAGCTTCGTTTTGCGAAGATCGGTAAGCGAAACGCTTACCGATCTTCGCAAAGCGAATTTCGCCCTATCTAAAGCTCATTGAGCGATCGCATTAGCGATCCCAAAAAAGGGATCGCTATGCGATTTCGTCGTTGTACGGTGCGCTCGTTAAGCGAGCCACCACTGTACACCCCTGGGCTGATCCTGTACTTGGAGCCACCTTGAGTACTATTTTACGCTAGGCTGGTGTATATCAACATTCTAGTGAAAAATGAAAGTGGTTCTGATCTGAACATTTCCCGTTTCTGTCCTAGGAAAAAGGACCCTTCAAACTTCCACACACACAGTTGTTGCTTGTAGGGCCACTTCAAGATATCCTTAGGTACGGTCAGCAGTACTGAAAATAGTGGTGGTAGTGGTGGCAAACCTGTGGGGAGCAGCTTGGGGTGAAAAAGATTGAAGCTTTGAGCATTAGAGGTGAATAGTGGTCATTCCTTCCTCAACTGGCATTTGGGAGATCCTGTTTACAGCAGCTGTTGCATTTTCTGTACTAAGCTGGACATTCAGTGTCCCAGGTCGTCGTTGTCATTTAGTCGTTTAGTCGTGTCCGACTCTTCGTGACCCCATGGACCAGAGCACACCAGGCCCTCCTATCTTCCACTGCCTCCCAGACTTGTGTCAAATTCATGTTGGTTGCTTCGATGACACTGTCCAACCATCTCATCCTCTGTCGTCCCCTTCTCCTCTTGCCTTCACACTTTCCCAACATCAAGGTCTTTTCCAAGGAGTCTTCTCTTCTCATGAGATGGCCAAAGTACTGGAGCCTCAGCTTCAGGATCTGTCCTTCCAGAGAGCCCTCAGGGTTGATTTCCTTCAAAATGGATAGGATTGTTCTCCTTGCAGTCCAGGGGATTCTCAAGAGTCTCCTCCAGCACCACAATTCAAAGGCATCAATTCTTCGGTGGTCTGCTTTCTTTATGGTCCAACTCTCACTTCCATACATCACGACAGGAAAACCATAGCTTTGACTATTCGGACTTTTGTTGGCAAGGTGATGTCTCTGCTTTTTAAGATGCTGTCTAGGTTTAGTACTCTTCAAATGACTTTGTTTAGTTCAACTTAGGCTGAGCAGTTCATCCCTGCTGAATGAACAGTGCAGAATTATTTAGGACAATTTAAAGTTGTTTTGAGTTCTAGAAATATTGTCTCAGTAGTTGGAATGCAACTCTACAACTGAGTCATTGTGAAATTAGTTTGGAAAGCCTCCGTGTTACAGGTATCACTCACTGAAAGAACAGAATGCTTTGATCTGTTTATCAAAAGCTTTCCTTCTGGTTTCTTCCGGAGAATAAAGAATTAACAGATGGCTGCTGAATCACAACATTTCTCTCTCTTTTTTTTTTATTTGAAGAGATAAAGACTTCAAGAAAAATCTATAGTGAATCATGACCACTGAATTGATCTGACCATCACCGAATATTCAGTGATAGTTTCAAGATACAGTATACTACCATTCATACCTGTGCTTCTCTAGAAAGCTTGGCTTATTGTGTTTGAAGAGTGTGACCTCCAACAAAGTGTTGCAGTGCCGCGTGCTCTCGTTCAGGATGCTCCCTGTATTTCACTATCCCTTCTTTTCCATTTTCAGTCCCACTACAGCCAGACAGTACTGTGCCTGTTGTACAAACTCAGTCTTCACTGGGTCTCATAGGTTTGTTTTCTTCCCATTAGTATTTTTATAAAGATACATTGTTCTACTGCAAACCTTGAGATTCACTCAAGGCTGTTGATAATCTCCCTCTTGTGTATGGATGAGACCATTCTCTTAACATTTGAGACCTGCACTTTACTGCTACTTTGTATGATGTAGGTCCTATACATATGACTCCTAGTGTATATGATACAGGGAAGAGGTTAAGAATAATTTTTAGATAAGTAGATATTTTCTTTGCTATTGCATGAATAAACGGGCATTAACATGGATGGTTAGTTATTAAGAGTTACCAAAATATTATTTGTTTACGGTTGCATCCTGAACCTACTTGTTAGGGAGGGAGTAATTACACAAGGTTGTACATAGCTGGATGTGCAGCAGGGGTTTTTCTCTGATGGGGCAGCATGTTTGAGCTATACTATTATATAGTTCTTCCAGCCGGTAATGCTCAGGTGTGCTGTACCTGTGTATATATGCATACTGCTTGTCAGAAAGGAAGACAATCCTTCAGTTCTGCATTGGTTTGTAACTCCTGTGCAAAAGTTCAAAACCAACCTGCAAAATGTTACAACTTGACTTCTGATTTTTAGGTTTGATGCTGAAATGTTGAAAAATAAGAAGGTAAAAAATAATAACAGGGTTGGTGGTGTTGATGATTGTACAAAGGACTCCCAAACTAAATACAGGATCTTTGTTGTCATCTCATCTTAGACAGCTTGGACAGTGATTAAATAGAGGTCAGAACAAAGTGTGTGTGTGTGTGTGTGTGTATAGTCTTCCATGGATTATTTCTTTTAATTAAAGATTTAAAGAAGATTTAAAGCAGAAGGCAGGTAAACTGAGTGGTACCTGTATGTGTTTCAGCTGGAGACAAGCTATAAAGGAGAAGCTTGTCTGTCTCAGAGCTTGCTGAATACTGTATTTCTATCTTAAAGGAATGGAGTATGGAGCGGGGGAGGGAAGCAGTTTTATAAAGAGAGAGAGAGAATGAGAGAGAGGATTTATATGACAGGTTGTATATAAATAGTACTTACAAAAAGGCTTGTCACACAAACTTTCTCCTCTCTTTTGGCAAATGAATTTACAGGGCATACATAAATCTCCATTGTCCTGCATTGCAAAGGAAAACAGCAATCTGTGCCATTGTGAAATCAGCTGAATGTGTTTTGACACCTGTCTTTAGGAGATTTCCCACTTGTGTCATCACTGGCTGCCATAGCTCTCCCTGCAAATGAACAACTCCTGTGAACTTTTGAACCAGTGTAGTTTCATTCACTCATGGGCACAAAATTTAAATTCTCCCTGTAGGTACCTCTGCGAATTACTGAAGTGAGGTTTTTTTGTGGTGAAGCTGTGGGAATGAACGAGTGGCTTATAGTTTAAAATCAAATATTTTTATGTACCCTTTCCTCCCCAAGCCACTGCAGACCTACTGAAATGCAGATTTATAGTACGATGAAGGGGGGGGGTAAGAGTCTTTGCCTGGGCAGTTGCACCAGACTATTCCCTTACTATGTTGAAAGCTTCATTTAAACCAAATCGTGTATGGGCACTTTCCTGCTACTGACTCCCAAGTGTCTGAATGTGATTCAACATGGTTGACCCAAAAACTGAAATAACTGTCATTCTTCTTTTCTGATGCTGATGGAAACACAATTTAGGCGGTGGTATCTGGTAAAGGATTAATCAAGATGTATGGAGCCACTGCTTTTGAGTGGATGGGACTTTATTGGTGAACTTCCTGAGGCAGCTGAAGCTTAAAAGCTGCAAAGTCACCTCTTCATGGATGTATGATTTATGTCACGTCAGTCATGCTCAGGATGGATCAAGGATGACAAAAGTTTACCCCAAGCTTAAACAAGTGACTTCTTTGGACTCTTAACGCCCAGGATTACATAGCTAGCATTGACGTTGGCCACACCTGTGCTAAAACGTTGTTAATTGTACAACTGAACTGGACTGAACAATGGTTTCCTTTGTTCCCACAATCGAACGGCCTCCAGCAAGGATGTTAACATCCACCTGTCTCTTGGTTAATGTTCAGTGATAGCTATCTTCAACTAGCAAACCGTCCCATGAGCCTTTGCTGAAAGGGGATAATATCCAAAGGGGAAGTAATCAGTTTACTTCATCTATAGAAGGGTTACTTACAGACTTTCACCACAGAAAGGCCACTGAGTGCCCAGGGTTATATCTGGCACATATTTATATTGACACAGGTGATATCTACATATCTTCACCTTGCCAATTGCATTAAATACAAGGACTCAAAAAAGTGTATTGCCCATGCTGCTGCCTTGTTAATCTCTCTCTTTAGACCAGAGTATTTCCTAGGCTGGGAAAAAGGCAAGCCATATCTCTTAACTAATATAAATGCTTCAGTCAGTAATGAGAAATATTAGACAGTTGAAGTCTATCCAAGCAAGAATTCAACTAACTTAAAATTGCAAAGGGACAAAATATTTTATTGCTAACCCATGCACATTTCAGTTCATACACTGATGTTATATTGATTCAGTTCTTTAAAAAACCTCCAGTTGATGAATGTGGGATATTGTGCTTCTGTACCCCGATTCAAAAAACCAGGAAATATCCCACATTCATAAACCAGAGGCTTTTTGCAGAATTGACTTTCCTGGCTTTTTAAAACAGGAGTTAAACTATACACATGCTACACATAAGTTTAGTCAGAAATGTCCATCATATAGAATTACCCAGTGGTAGACGATTCCAGAAGATGAGCATCTGATCTGTTCTGTGGCTAGTGGGAGAAGATAGAAGAGAGAACTGCTTGGATGTGGCTGTAGTCCCTCTCTGCCAAAATGAGTAACCTGAGCCTATCCTACCATGAACATATAATGGAAATACAGAAGTGACCAAAATAGACTACATTTCGGGGGGGAAATGGAGTAGAACAGTAGACAAAGAGGAAGGTCTAACATGAGGTGGGTTTACTCAATAAAGGAAGCCACAGCTGTTAGTTTGCAAGATCTGAACAGAACTTCATGGAAAAGACAATATTGCTAGCAAGGAGGAGATACTGTTGGTTTTCAAGATCTGAGCAGAGCTCTTAATGACAGGTGATTTTGGAAGTCAGTAACTCTCTTAAAATGAGAAGGGCAGGAGGAAAGGATGGTTTTACCTCCCTTCTGTCTTCCTAACCTTCATTCCAGCATTCTTCCCTCATGCTGCAGTTGTCCTTGTTGCTGCTGTCTCCTTACGCATGAGTAAACTGGATAACACTTGCTTTGAGATTATCCCCAGCCACAAAGCAAAATAAATAGATAGATAGATAGATAGATAGATAGATAGATAGATAGATAGATAGATAGATAGATAGATAGATAGATAGATAGATAGATAGATAGATAGATAGATAGATAGATAGATAGATAGATAGATAGATAGATAGATAGATAGATAGATAGATAGATAGATAAAAATAAACCAGTAATTTCATAGTTTAAACGAGTGACCTACTGAATATTATTCTTCAGTTTTTAAAATATCTTCTTAAATATTTTCACAGAATGGAGTTAAAAATGTTTGGCCAGAAAGGAGTTAACTGCTTTCTTTCACAGTATGCCTCACAGCGGCAGAGTCAAAAGTTCAGTCTCACTTTGAATGTTGGGAACTTGTGTGACAATGCCAGTAAACTCAGTGTTCGTCTTCATGGTGTCCATGTATGCACAGAAAAGAGGTCTACACCTGCACAAACACAGTTTTGGAAAGTTTCAGAGCCTCAAAAACAAAAGTGCCACTCTGCCTATACCGTGCAAGTGTGGTCCAACTTTCCTCAGTCGGTTTTTGTCTCCCTCTGTGATAACACAGGAAGAACTGCTATGATGCTCCTGCTTACTCATCTGCTTTGTTTGTAAACAAGTCCTCTTCCTTTCCTTTTTACTTCTTTTCCCCTTATCCTTTCTTCTCAACAACAACTATAAGGGGAAAGATACAGTTTCTATAACCCTTCCTTCCTGGCCCCTTTTTTATCCCAACCCTGGCTTCTAGTAGTTCCCTTTTTCAATGATTAATGGCCTTGGCTTTGATGAAGAAATGTGCCATTAGTGGCTTAATGATGCTCCAGTGTGATGGTCATGATACCTGTCTTTTTTTTCTTTTTCTTTTTCTTTTTCTTCTTAGTAGAAGTCCACTTAGTGCAATTCTGTAAGATCTGTAAGAGCTTTAACCACCTTTACTTTCAATAATTGCCAGTCTCAACTCTGGATTGGGAACAATCCTTCCAGGCCACTAATCCCACTCCTAAGTCACATCAAAGCCCTCAAACTACTGTTTCCAAGTGGATGGATCAAATGGCTTTGTTGGGGACCACCCCAAACTTGGAACCAGACACCTTGAAACTGACCAAGAAACCAGAGCAGGGAATCAAAAAGGATCCAGTAACCTCCAATATTGAGGCGCCTAAGTGGAGGAAAAAGCAGCAGCCTTACGATGCTGACTGACATCACGAACGCCCAATATGCAGTCTCAGTTTCAGAGGATGATGCCTAAGCCTCTCTATGCAGAGTGTTGCAGCTTCCCCAAGAGTGACCTCTCCTCCAGTCTCTATCTGGGAGCAGTCCCAACCTCCTCCCATGTCAGAGGTCAGAAGGCAATCAAAATCTAGATCTCTCTCCCTGATACAGGGATCATCTCAGGTGAGACACCATAACAAGAGTAATCTTGGTTGATTAGATAGGCGGGATATAAATAAAATAAATAAAATAAATATAAAAATAAATAAATAACACAAATGACAGGCAACCAAGATCATGCTCAGCTTCATGGCCCCCAATGCACCAATATCACCCACGCTATTTGAGGTCTCCCTCCCTGGACTCTAAATATTGTGAGGATGTGCATTACACTCCCACCAATTCGTGTATGGCAATATGGGATGGCCATCCCCATTGTGCAGGAGCTGCTACTGTTCTCGGGACCGAACCAAATGGATGACAAACACACCTTTGCCATCAATCTCGAGAACACCACACTGCTTGGGACAATACCATGAGTTACACTGTGACCCTTTCTCTCATTGTGGGTCTTAAAACCACTCTCAATCTCAGACTTTGCTGAGACAAGAACACAAGCCCCAGCAGTCCATTGCACTATGTCTCCAACAGGAGCAGTGCCAGCCATCCACTCACATATTGGCTCTTTGCCCTGCCTCACTTGCAGAGCTTTTACCTCCACCCACCCACCCCAAATCTGGATATTCTACTTGCCTTGCAGACTTCTCAGGATCCTCATCACCTGCTGGGAACATCTGCAGATCTTGCAGGAAAAAGACAGCCTGAGGACACCTTGTCTGACTCCAAGCTGGAAGAGGAGAGGGATTCGGTTGCTGCCCTAGAGTCCTCACCTGGTTCTGATGTATACCTTTCTTTCTCCTTTGGAGGACCTCTCATGTTACCACAACCGGATGGAAAGTCATTACACCTTCCTTCCAATCTTCAAACTGCTACCACCAGCAAAAGACAGGATCCAAAAGAAAACCAATATCCCCACAGAAATAGCAATGCTTGAAACCCTCACTGACTCATTAGCCAATCGTGGCAGAGATCTTCCTCAGTCCTACCAACCTCTGGCAGTATTGAGAATTTTTACAGGGTCCAACAGGACAAAGCTAAATTCCTGTTCAAGCATCATACACCTAACTCTGTGGTTGTCCAGACAGCAAGGATGAGATCCAGGGGCTCCTCCCATGGTACTCCAAACAACAGAGAAAGCTGTAAGCTGGACCTCTTAGCCTGCAAGGTCTAATCCTCTGCAGCACTCCACATGAGCTTAGCTAAGTACCAGACTATGATGGGTGCATTACATCACTATCTGGGAAAAATTCCAGCCTATAATTGCGGCTCTACCAGCAGACAAGAAGTCACAAGCTATCCTCCTTTCAACAGGAGGCTTACACCCTGGCAGGACAGCAGATCCACTCTACCCAACATGTGACTGACTGTGTGGCAAAGAGCATAGCAGCGAGCATCACCCTGTGCCGGCATGTCTAGTAACGGTCAACAGGCCTCCTGGAAGTCCAACATCGAGGACCTCCCCTCTGATAGAGAGGGCCTTTTCAACACTAAAACAAATGCCAAGAAAATGGGCATACACACATACTGCTCAACACCTCACACTTCTACCCACACTAGAAGCGATCCCTCCCATACACTAATTACAAGTCCCCATTAGAGATGGGGGTGTTTGTATTCGTATACGAATATGAATACCCCTGCACAGGTGGACATAACGAGGGTCCAGCCCCCTGGGGCTGGACTGTCCATTCACCTTCCGTTGTTGCCACAGGCTCTGCGCTCCCTTCCTATCCCTCTGGAGCTCGTGGTCTGTGAGCCACTGTTCAACTTGACAGCGAGGCTTGTCCTCCCACCTCCTGCCAGGAGTGGCTCGCAGACCCCAAACTCCAGAGCGATAGGAAGGGAGCGTAGAGCCTGTGGCAACAGCAGAAGGTGAGCAGACAGTCTGGCCCCAGGGGGCTGGACCCTCGTTATGCCCACCTCTGCGGGGCTATTCATATTCATATACGAATACACCCATCCCTAGTCACCATCTCAAAGACCCAAAGAATCAGATCAGTCTGCACATCAGCATTTCAGCCCTACCTCCTCCTCCTCTCATAAGTGCAAACAGGTGACCTTCATGAAAAAAGCAGATAGGAAACCAAGTCAACAGTTTTGACATGCACCAGCCCGAGCTCTACATACACATCTCTCTACCTCCACCACCTCTTGGCCCTGCAGCTGCAGACATACACTTGACACTGTTTATCCATACTTGGGGCGCTGTCATGTCAAACACAAGGGTTCTCAACATCATCACCCATGGATACTCTATAGAGTTCTCCACTCTTCCACTCACAGGGTGTAGGCTAAAGGAGGTACTTGAGGAAATGATACACAAAGATCAAACAAGTTTCATCCCAAAAAGGAAACTATCATATAAGATCAATAATAAACATTTTGGAATATTATGAAATGCATCCGGAAAAGCAAATGATGTTAATCTTTTTAGATGCAGAAAAGGCAATGTCGATTGGGAGTTTCTGTTGCTGCAATTAAAGAGGATGGAAGCAAAAGGAATTTTTCTACCAACAATTAAAGCAATATACAGTGGTGCCTCGCTAGATGATGTTAATCCGTTCCATTGAAATCACTGTCTTGTGAAAACATCGTCTAGCGAAACCTGTTTAATGCATTCCAATGGGGAAAATAGTCATAGTCCAGCGAAAAACGCCCATAGGGAAGCCATTTTGCGAAGCCACCAATCAGCTGTAAAAATCGTCATCTTGCAAAAAAATAGTCTGCAAAGCACAGACCAAATCATCGTCCAGCGAAATCCCCCATTGGAAAAACCGATTTGCAAATCACTATAGCGATCGCAAAAAGTCAATGTCTAGCGAAAAAAACGTTTTGCGGGGTAATCGTCTTGCGAGGTACCACTGTACACTAAACAGAAGGCCAATATTAAAATCAGTGGTCAAGTAACTGAAAATATTCAAATTGAATAAGGCACAAGGCAGGGTTGCCCACTTTCTCCGTTATTATTTATTCTAACATTAGAGATTCTAAACAGATAAGTAAGAGGGAATGCTGGAATTAAGGATCTCATAATCAGGGGGGAATAATTTAAGCTGCAAGCATATGCTGATGGTTTAGCAATAATACTAGAAAACCCTCTGGACAGTTTGGAAGAATTAGTGAGAACTAGAGAAGAATTCGGAGCTGTTGCAGGTCTTAAAATAAACGATAAAAAACAAAATTCATTAATAAAAACATAAAGAAAGAAGATGTGGAAAGACTGGCAATGAAAACTGATTTCGAGGAGGTACAGAAAGTGAAATATCTAGGAGTTATCATTACAAAAAAAACCCAAGTAAGTTGATGAAATAAAATTATCTTACAACACAGAAGGAAATTCAGAAAGACCTGGAAGAATGGAATAAGCTACAAACCCCTGTGATGAGGAGAATCTCGACAATAAAAATGATGATATACCAAAATTATATATATACCAGTTTTATTAAATTATAAATACTTCAAGGACCTGGACAGCCTGACTTCGAAATTTGTATGGAAGGCCAAGAAACCAAGAATAAAACTTAGAATACTGCAAGACTTAAAAAAAATAAAGATGTGGTTCAGGACTACCAAATTGGCTATTATAATAAGGCATGTGCCATGGTCTGGATAAAAGAATGGATAACATTAAAAAATCAAAGATTATTGAAATTGGAGGGTCACGATCTAAAAATGGGTTGGCATGTATATGTGTGGTATGGGAAATACAAGGAACAATCACATTTTGCAGAGCATATTCTGAGGAAGGTGCTCTGCTTAGTATGGTAAAAATTTCAAACACAAACCTACAAGAAAATTCCAATATGGGTAGCACCAATACAGTGGGGTCTCTACTTAAGAACGTCCCTACTTAAGAACAATCCAACTTAAGAACAGCTCCATTTGCTAAATTGTGTTTCTACTTGAGAACAGAAATCCGAGATAAGAACAGGAAAAAAAAACTTTTCCTGCTCTTTTTTTAACCTTAGGTCATCTTAGGTTAAAAAAAATTCTCCCCCTAGTGGTAGAGTACGTATTAACCAGCTTTGCATTAGTTCCTATGGGAACTAATGCTTCAATGTACGAACGCACCTCTACATAACAAAAAAACAGCCAGAACGGATTAATTGGTTTTCAGTCCATTCCTATGGGAAATTTTGCTTCAACTTAAGAACGTTTCAACTTAAGAACACCATTCCAAAACGGATTAAGTTCTTAAATAGAAGTTCCACTGTAGTTTCTATGGACGGAAAAGAGCAGATATGGATTAAATGATTTTCAATGCATTCCTATGGGAAATGCAGATTCAACATAAGAACTTTTCAACTTGAGAACCACCTTCCAATACGGATTAAGTTCTTAAGTAGAGACCCCACTGTAGAAGCATTCACTTTGAAAGTCTGAATCAGAAGGGAGCGTTACTCACGTATAAAGACTTATTAACTAAAGATCAGAATATAAAAGATAAACAAGATCTAAAGAAACCGGGTCTAGCTGCAGATTGGTGGTCAATGTGGAAATTAGAATCGAGATATAAAAAGGACAAAACTATGGGCTATTTTGAGGGGAAAGTCCAGGTGGATGAATTATGGATTTACACTAATGAGAAAATATTTTTTTAAAAATGTATACATACCTATTGGAATACGACTTAGAGGATGAGAGGGTGAATGAGGTGATGGTAAAATGGGCACAAAATTTTGAGTACAATATTGATATTGACGAATGGACAAAGATGTGGAAAGAGAATCATAAAATGATTAGGCCAGTGAATCTTAGAGAAAATATCCTTAAAATGTTTCATAGATGGCATTTTACCCTGTAAGATTGGCAAAAATGTTAGAAGGTAACAGTAATGTTTGTTGGAAGTGTAAAAAAAAAATCCAGGAACTTAAAAAATTTTTTGGATATACAGGTTTGGGAAATGGTAAAAGGGATTGTTCAACAAAAATTAAGTTTTAAACCTTAAATGTTATTATTGAATATAATGCCAGAAATTATTGACAAGAAAATAAAATATAGTCTACTCTATATATTCACAGCAGCTAGGTTACTCTGGGCCCAAAAGTAGAAGAATGTAAAGACACTAACAATTGATGAGTTATTAAAGAAGCTATTGGGCACTGCAGAACTAGACATGCTTTCAGAGGCACTATGGGATCAACCAAGAGACTTTGTAAAGCAAAGCTGGAAGCTGATGTATAACTGGGCCTAGAAAAAGACAGAAACTTAGGGGGGAAATTAGTCTATAGCGAATCAGTGCTCACTGGAATCCCCTTGAAGATATTCCGATGACCAGAAATCTCTGATCCATAGGGGAAGGATGGATGCTTATCTGTGAGGTTTTTTTTGTCTGTCTATTTGTTTTGTTATCTGTTAGATTGTTAATGTTTTAAATTTTGTATGTTTAGATATGAATAAAATGGTTAAAAATAATAATTAGGTTTCAGTTTTAAAATGTTAGGTTCTTGTGGCATGTGATATCTTTAAGCTGAATATTATAAGTCTGCATAATATATCCTTGCCAAAATTAAAGGGAAAAAGTGTGTGTGTGTGGGGGGAAATGACAAAATATTGTGGCACATTAAAGACTGACAGATGTTGTGGATGGTTGTATTAATAAAATACAACATGAAAACTTTCCTATTTTCTCTTCTTCCTGTTTCCCTCCTTTCCCCCAAATATCCCCAAGTGTGGAAACTATGCAGTCCTGGTAGATCTCCACCTTATGGCACCAGACTCCAGTGAGGACAATGTGTGGCTTTCTGATCAAAAGAGAGAGGTAAGTATCTATCTATCTATCTATCTATCTATCTATCTATCTATCTATCTATCTATCTATCTATCTATCTATCTATCTATCTATCTATCTATCTATCTATCTATCTATCTATCTATCTATCTATCTATCTATCTTTTTTTTTTTTTTTTAATTTTTTAATTAACATATCCGTACATAACCATTTCTCTTATCTTTACATAGTCATCATTTTCCTATTTATTTCTACCCCCTTATCCCACCCCCCCAAAAAAAAAAGACCATTTAATTTTAAATCTGCAACCATGAGCACACCTTTTGGAGTTTAACCAATATATCATTATTGGCCCCCCCTTCTCTTACCCATCTTACATATCCCGACCATTTCTTTCTTATCTCTAATGTTTTTTCTTCCCATACCTTATCCTGTGTCAAAATCGCCAGTATGTCTGATTGAATCCATTCATATAAATACCAATTCCATCTTTCCAAAGTCCATTTTGATGCATCCTTCCACCCATAAGCTATTACTGCATGTGCTGCTATAATCATAGCTTTAAATAAATTCTGTTTAGGTTTTTTTACTTTATTATTCCCCAGAACTCCCATAAACAAGATTTTCCCAGTCAGCTGCAATTTAATATTACACACGGCGTTCACCTTTTCTAAAATCAGCTGCCAAAATTCAATAACCTTAGGGCATTCGCACCAAAGATGTGCATAATATCCCTTACTCCTCTTACAATGCCAGCAACTTGAATTCAAACCTTTTATCATATAAGACAACTGAGGGGGTGTCCTATACCATTTCAATATTAATTTCATCTCCAATTCTCTAAATTTATCCATTTTGATTTCCAATATGCCTTCCATTAACCCATCTATTTCGTATGCTGACAATGTCATTTCTCTTTCCCACTTCGTTTGTATTGTCCCAATCATATAATCTTTATCTGTATTTATCAAGTTGTACAACTTCCTTGCAATACCCTTCTTATTATCCTCTTTATTATTATATAGTTTTTCTAGCGGGGTATCCTCTTTATTTAGTATTCCAGAATACCTTCTCTGTTTCAAAATATTATATAAAGCCATAGTCTGTAACCAGTATTGTCTTCCAACTTGTCCTACTACATTTTGTGCCGGAATCTGTGTCCCCTGAGGGTTATATAAATCCTTCACTCTATAATAGCCAGTTTCTTTTAGTTTCTTCCAAAAAGTTTTCTCAATTTTCAAATCCTCACCTAGAGATTCTAGTGGGGTCCATTTGGAAAGACTTGGCATCCAATTAAGTTGCCTTTCCCCCCATATTGTTAGTGCTGTCTGTCTTGGGCCTATTGTATTTTTAATGTCGTTTTTAACCTTCTGTGTAAATATTCCAAATTTACCTACTCCTTTATTTAGGAGGATATAATGGAGGATATATCTATCTATCTATCTATCTATCTATCTATCTATCTATCTATCTATCTATCGGGAGAGAGAGAGCGCGCAAAGAACTCGATTGGTTTGCTCCATTTCTGAAAATATTGCACCCTTATATCTAACCGCCATTGATTTTTGGGTGCAGGGCTTTTCTGATTTCTTATCTCTCTTGATGCAATTAAGTTCTCATTCACCTGTCAGTTGAGGTGATAGGCAATCTAGAATTGATTAGCATTCAATTAACAATTTTAAATTAGTACTTGTAGGTGTACTGAAGTTCATGATCTTATCAGTAACTTGCAGCTGTGTGCATGCAGAAGTGGTGGGTGCTAGAGCAGCCAATGTGTATTGGATCACCTCCCTGCTGCTTGCGTCACTTCAGTTAAGTCCCATTAATTCTTCTGCATTGCAGAGACCCATAGAATGACACAAGGATGGAATAAGAAGGGAAACATTTCATTTTTGAATTGATTTATGGGAAGATAGGGGTATTTATTTATAAAAGCATTTGTATTCTTTTCCTTCAAAATGACTGCTAAATATTGCGCAATATCCTGTTCGTACCAGCATAATGAAAAATTACACTGCGGTCAATGTGGCAAGTGCTACAGCTGGCAACAAGGAAGCACACTAGTGAACTGCACAATCAGTCACAGATCCCCAATGCAAATTATTGCACTGTACACCGGCAGAAGTGTTTCGGGGATAGCACTTCCACTTCAGCTGTAGCGCAACTGCTGTGTATGCAATCTTGAGCTGCACAGTAAGATTTTGGCCAGTATTATCACTTTGTTCGCCTTCTACATTTCCATGTCTACTTTCTGTCTATTGTGTGTATAGTCACTTGACGTCTGCTATCTTTATTTTGTTCTACGGATCTAAAATACTGTATAGTATAAAATAAATGAGTAAATAGTTGATGGTCACTGCTGGCCTGAGATACAAGATTATTTTGGGATAGGTCTCCAAACAATTTTCTATTTTTCATTCTTTCCTCCACCCCTGTTCTTCCAAATATCCCGACTGTGGGAACTTTGCCATACCTACAGAAAATAGGTGATCTAGGAGTAATAATAGTGTTGTTAAAAACAAGTTCCACCTATATCAAGTGTGGGTTTCAAATCAAATATAGCATTGTAACCTATATCTTTTCCTTCTTTCCCAAAAGCTTGCAAAGAACACATTGTTCTGTAGAATAACTTTTGAGAATTCATAATTACTCAGATGTAGGACATATTTTAACTTGTTTGTTTATGTGCCATCAAGCACATACCTACTAGCACATACCTACACCAACTTATTGCAGCCCTAGTAGGTATTAGAGATCCTTAACGAGTGGTTTTACCAGCACTACCTCCTTAGCCAAGCAACGATTTGAGGCCAGGTCTCCTGAGTCCAAATCTGCCGCTTTATCCACTACACTGCACTGACACTATTTTGCCTTATTTGGAAACAATGTGTCTTGCAGGAGATCTGTATGCTTCTGAAGGACACTGTTGATTCAAGAGTGAAGCAGTACCTGAGAGCTCATAAACGACATGGTCAGGGGAAGCAAACGGAATCCGCCAAAGCAAATCCTTTGTTTATGCAAGGTAGGAACTCTTTATAAAATGAATACATCACTTTCATCACTAGTGGCTTTTACTTGAACTTTTGAGTGTTAACTTGTCTCACTACATATTTTGCTATCAAACAGGCAGAATACACATCTTGGAAACACACATAAGTGTATGGTATCTGTAGTTTGTTGTTGTTAATATATGTTGTCAGGGATGGAATCCTATTGAGGTAACTATATGGGCATAAACAGCAATGATAACATGCTGCAGTTTTCCTCTTTATTTTAATTTAATTTAAAGCTTCCTATTCACCCCTTTTCAGGTTCTGAGGATCCCTTTGGACCTGGGGAATACCTTATGAAACATAAGGCAAGGGTGGGGAGTCTTTAATATCAAAAAATAGCCACTGGATCATCATCATTAGTCTTGTTTCCTGCAGTGGCAATTTGACAATGATTCTTGCTATTAAAGGCTTCCATCCCGTCCTTAGGTTCTCAATGGTTTCCCAAGTCAAAATGGATCCCTAGGGAACCTCAGAACAGAAACAGGGTGAGGAGGAGGAAGAATTTAATTTAATTTAATTTAAAATTCACGGGTTGAGGCCATTATTGCCATTTACACCTGCATAAGTTATACAAGAGGATTTCAGCCAGTGAGTCAGTGCAACACTGCACTTGTCAACTTAGAGAGCAAGATTTGATTTCAGTCAAATCAATTTAAATTTTAAAAATCAGATCTTTTTGAAGATTTAAATTTTAAAATAATTTTTTAATTTAAATCAACTTGATTTTTTTAAAAAAATTGAAAACTGTTGTTGTCACTGAAGAATAGCTGGTGGTTGATGCAGCTCAGATAATCAGAATACAAAGGACCAATCTGATTTCTTTTTTCCTTGGATGTCCTGTTAGGGGGTGTAGCGTTCATCCTTTGTTAGGTATAAGTCATGTATTATTCATGTTCTATGCAAATGTGGTAGAAAGGCGGAGCCAAGAGAGAGGTTAAAAGGAAGAGTCAGTCAGGAGTGAGTCAGTGAGTTAGTTAGAGTTAGAGGTAGAAGAGATAGAGATTGAGTTAGAGACTGGTTAAGATAAATAGATAGTGAAGGTGGAAATTATATGGCAAGAGAATAGTATGTACATCTGAAGAATTTCTGTGATTATTAAATTGACTTCACTTTAATAAATAAGTTTTGTTTGCATTCACAATACAAGTGTCTGATCAAACGACATTATTTTGTGGATTGAGGTAATCCACTGGTGGCAGTGAAAGGAAAACATGACTGGAGCCTTTGTGAGGGCACAAAACGTAGATGCTTCAAGGAGGTGAACATCACAATGGGTGTCCAGCAGCAGAGTATGAAAAAATCCAGTCAAACCAGAGTTAAAAGTGAATTTTCTTTGAGTCAGAGGTACCTTTTAGTCAGAGGTCTGTGGTAAAGAAGTGGGTTACCTGCTAGAGCTTTAGTGGTAAAGCTTAGTGGCAGGGCTTCTGATCCCAGATCTGAGGGGAGACTAAAGACGGAATGACTCTGAAGGAAAAAATTATTTTCAGGTTACCTCAGGGTTTGAACAGACCCAGTGGGCTAGCTTAAAATCCAAGGCTCTGCGAGTTAAGGGCATGCTTGTGGATAAAAAACAGAAGCCAGAGTCAGAACAGGTATGGGGTGAGAGGAACATAAAAAGCAGAGGCTTGAAAACAGAAATTGTTTTGTGTCTGGAGGCAAGAAGGTTGTCTCAGACCAAGAAACATTGTGGCTGGCATGGTGCCAGAAAAAAGTGTAGCCATCTTTAGCTGCTAAGTGAGAGCTACATAGTACACCAGAAAAACATTGGGAAAAGAAAACAACAGTAAAAAGTGTTCTAAAAAGAGGCCTGACTAACTCTGCAATATAAACCAGCTCTTATCAAAGAAGTATACATACTTATGCCACCCAAAAGAATTAGAAAGCTAGTAATGGAGGTAATTGATCCTCAAGAGGCACAAAGTTTACCTCAGGAAGTGGAAGGAAATGGAGACCCTCTAGCTAGGGAACAGGAGGAAACTCACGAGGGTGCCTCAGGGAGAGAAGGTGTTCTAAGCTCCCCAGATTTTGAAAAACAGAAGCTGGAACTGAAATTTAAATTGAAGGAGCTAGCTGTGCAAAACCAATTAGAATTGGAAAAAGCCAGAGCTGAGCAAGAGGCCAGACAAATGGCATTCGAGCAGGAAATAAAGACTACTAGAGATGAGAGGAAAAGCTGAGCAAAAAAACATGGAGTTGGAGTTAAAACAAATGGAATTTCAAATGGAAATGAAAAGATTAGAATTGGCTGCTCAAAACAATAATAGTAATAATAAATACTCTAGTGAGGGAAATCTCTCAAAATTCGACTTAAAGAAATTCCCCCAATATAGAAAAAGAGACTGTCCTGAATCTTTCCTCATATAATTTGAACGGGCTTGCTGGGACTTTAATGTTAAGGATGATGGTTTTGAGATCCCAGATAAGTGGAGATTTAGCTGAGCTGTATTCTCAGATACCTCTGGAGCAGGCTAGAGATTTTTAAGCATATAGAAAAATGGTATTTTCTAGATTTGGTATTAATGCAGAACAGCTGAGGCAAAAATTTCGTTCCCTGACTAAAAAGCCTGAGGAATCTTATTCTCAGCTAGGGGATAAACTGCTGCAATGTTTGGAGAAATGGATGGAACATGAAAATGTCACTTCTCTTGAGCAGATGGAAAATGATTGGGTTGGAACAATTTTATTCTATTTTGCCTGGGGAATTACGTTATTTAGTTAAGGACAAAAATCATAAAAATCTATTAGAAACAGGTGAAACAGCTGATTACATTGGGGAGATTCGAAACCACAGGTTCTCTGAGGTAAATTTTAACAGGCAAAACTGGGACAACCATAAGAAACCCTTTAATACAAATTTCCTCGGCAAAACAGCAGGAAAAGAAGGCCAGAGTGGTACCTCATCTAAATTAGGCATGGCCTAGTTCTCAGACCCAAATGAACTCTGAGGAAAAGTTTAACAGATCTCCACAGAATGAGAGAAGGTCTTACAAATGTTGTAACTATGGAGGGTTTGGGCACTTACAATTCAATTGTATGAAGAACAAAAATAAGAGTAAAAATTGAAATGATGGTCAGACCAAGAAAGTATACTGCTTGAAAATTGCAGAAGCTACTGAATGTTGTAACAATGGTAGTTCTTGTGACAAACCCAGACCTACTGGGATCTATCACACAGTTACTAAGCTGCCACCAACCATTCCCTATAATAAGTCACACAGACCAGGGATGGATTTTTAAACAATAAAAGAATAAGGTTTATTTTAAATACAAACAGGGTAAATAAAACAATCAGGTGAATAAAATAAAGTAACGTGGCTTATTCTCACACACACAAGCATACAGTTTGGTTCACCTAGAACCTTTAACTTAAAGCACAGACCCTGAACCCATCAGTTCTGGCTAACCCACAGACACCTGAACTTATCAGGTTGGTACTCTGACACACAGTAGTACCCTGTCAGACACCCAGACTCCCACAACAGCTTCTTCTTCCCCAGCTGCTGCTTCGTCCCAACCCAGTGTCTCACAGTCTGTCTCAGCATCTCCTCTTCACCACACAGGCATCACATATTTATACAGTACAGCCCCTCCTCCTGATGTCCCGCCTTCCACTCCCCATAGGATGGAACTTTCCCTCCAAACCCATGACAGACAGGTAACATCAGTGCTGTTATGTAACACCTCCCCTCTTTATAAGTTGTTTTGTAGGGGGAAAGCTAAGGTGCTTTTCACCAAAAAAACAACCTGTATAAAACACACAACAACAGTTATACATACCCTATAATACTTACATATACTTACACTCCAAGTTAAACATAGCAAATAGGCATTTCAAACATTTACCATATGCATTACATCAATTTTACCTTTATTAATACAAACCAATTTAAAACCAGGTACATTTTAACTTTTTGTTTTCATTATATACATATAGTCCATGTTCTTTCGCCGTCTTCAGTCTTCAGGTCTTCTTGATAAGGCGTCAGCAACACAGTTCACTGACCCTCTGACCACCTTCACTTCAAAGTCATAGTCCTGTAAGTTCAAAGCCCACCTCATAAGTTTGCTATTGTGGGTTTTCATTGTCTTTAACCATTGCAATGGTGAATGGTCAGTACACAGAATAAAATGTCTTCCCCAGATGTAAGGCTTGGCCTTCTGGATCGCGTAGACTATGGCCAAACACTCCTTCTCCACGGTTGCCAAATGTCTCTCACCTTTTTGAAGTTTCCTACTCAGGTAGGACACCGGATGTTGGTCACCATTCTCATCCTCCTGGCACAGAACTGCTCCTACCCCGCTGTTAGACGCATCGGTGTAGATGATGAACTCCCGGTCGAAGTCTGGAGCACGCAGGACAGGATAGTTGATTAACGCCTCCTTCAACCTCTGGAACGCCGCCTCACAGTCGCTGGTCCACGGGATGCGGTCATCAGCCTTCTTCCTCGTCAGATCGGTCAGCGGAGCCGCAATCTCGCTAAACCTCGGGATGAACTTCCTGTAGTAGCCCACCAACCCAAGAAATGATTTGACCTTTTTCTTGGTGTTGGGTCTAGGCCAATCACGAACAGCTTCTATTTTGGCCTCCAGGGGTTTTATCATTCCTCCCCCTACCATGTGACCCAAGTATTTTATTTCTGGGCTACCCAGCTGACACTTGCTGGCCTTTACTGTTAGCCCTGCTGCACTTAACCTCTGCAGCACTAACTCCAGGTGTATCAGGTGATCTTCCCAGGTATTACTGAAGATCCCTATGTCATCAATGTAGGCCACTGTAAAGTCACTGAGCCCTGCCAAGGTCTGGTCCATCAGCCTTTGGAATGTGGCTGGTGCATTTCTGAGACCAAAGCTCAGGACTCGAAACTCATAGAGACCAAAAGGGCTGCAAAAGGCAGTTTTTTCTTGATCCCTGGGATCAATTCTTAATTGCCAATATCCCTTTACCAGGTTCAATGATGAGATGAACCGACAACCCCCTATGGTTTCAATCAGGTTGTCTAGCCTGGGCATTGGGTAGGCATCAGGAGTGGTTACACGGTTTAATTTCCTGTAATCAACACAAAACCTAATGCTCCCATCAGGCTTGTCCACAAGGACTATCGGAGAGGACCAAGGACTAGAAGAGGGGACGATTATGTTCTCCCTCAGCATTTCGTCCAGCTCCTTCCGCACCTTGTCCCTATAGGGTCCCGTTACTCGGTATGGGGATACTGCCTGCGGGGGTGCATCCCCTGTGTGGATCCGATGCATCACTCCCTTCACTATCCCCGGCTTGTTGGAAAACACCTGTTGATATTTACTAAGCAGCATTTTCAGTTCTTGCTGCTGGTCTTGGGTGAGTGCAGGACTGATCTTGACCTCCTCTGGGTTGTATTTTACTTCCCCTCTACCCTCCCAGAAGGGTAATTCAGCTTCCTCACTCTCAGCTGCTTTTATAGCAAATAGAACCCTCTGTTCCCCTCTGTAGTAGGGTTTTAGGGCATTCACATGAACCACCCTCCTCGCTTGGTTCTCCTCCTGCTCTATTAGGTAGTTCAGATCTGACATCTTGGAAATGACCCTATATGGTCCTGCCCATTTGAGCTGCAGCTTATTCTCTCTGCAGGGCCTAAGCCAAAGCACTTCCTCCCCTGGGTCAAAGTGCCTCTCTCTAGCTTTGCGGTCATACCATGTTTTCTGTCTGACCTTCTGCGCTTGCAGGTTTTCTGCTGCCAGCTCTAGATTTCGCCTTAGGTCATTCATCAAGGTGTCTATGTAAGTCACAACGTCTTGTGGGTCATCCTGGGTGATCTGCTCCCAATTTTGTTTTATCAAATCAAGGGGCCCTTTCACCCTTCTCCCAAATAGAAGTTCAAATGGACTAAACCCGGTACTGGCTTGTGGCACTGATCGATAAGCAAACAAAAGGGATTGCAGCTTCTGGTCCCAACTGTTTGGATTCTCTGCCAAGTAAGCCCTAATCATGCGCATTAGAGTCCCATTGAACTTCTCAGTTAACCCATTGCTTTCAGGATGATAAGCAGTGGTTTCCCTGTGCTCAATTCCACAGATCTGCCATAAGCGTTTCATGAGCTTTGATGTGAACGATGCGCCCAAATCTGTGATTATCTCTGAGGCAAATCCCATCCTGGACATATACCCCACCAAAGCATCGGCCACTGTGTTAGTTTCAATGTTAGTCAGGGGTATGGCTTCAGGATACCTTGTGGCATGGTCCACAATTGTTAGGATGAACCTGTTCCCCCTCTTTGTGGCCTTGGGCAAAGGTCCCACAATATCCACCCCTATGCATTTAAACGGAGTGTCAATCACAGGCAAAGGGCACAACTTTGCTTTGGTCCTATCGCGGCCATTCCCCTGCCTTCGACACACATCACATCGTTCACAGAACTCCCCGATCTGCTTCCCTATGTCAGGCCAGCAGAAATTCTGTGTGATTCTCTGCCGTGTCTTGTTGACCCCTAAGTGTGCAGCAAACATGTCAGAGTGACCCCTTTGTAAGATCATAGGGCGATACTTTTCAGGTACCACCAGCTGACTTCTGATCCCATCTCCCCCTTTTGAGATATTCCTCAGGGTTTCTCTATATAAAATCCCCTTTTTCTCCAGAAATCTCACTGGGGTTTCAGGTGTTAGCTGGGCGTCAGTCACCTGTTCAAAACACTTTTGGAGAGTGGCGTCTGCCTTTTGCTCCTGTCCAAATCTGCTGTCTGTGGTTAAGGTTTCCACCACAGCTTCTGAACTTCCCCCACCTGCTTCCGTCTCTGGCTCACCATTACCCCCCTGAACTGTCCCTGTGGTGGCCTGTGAGCGTGTAATCACTAGCACCCGTTTCACATGTTCAGCCAGGTCATTTCCCACGAGCACGGCTGCTGGCAGAGTCGATGAAATCGCTATCCGCCAATCTCCCCTCCAGCCTTGAAAGTTGACAGGTACCTCTGCTACTGGCAGAGAGATTATCTGCCCCTCAATCCCTGCTACCTTTATGCTCTCATTTGGGATTATAAACTCCCTAGGGATGATATCTGGATGGCATAGGGTTACTTGGGAACAAGTGTCCCGCAGCCCCCTATACTGACGGTCAAGTATTCCTACGTCCACCCCGGCTGTCTCAAACAACTGAGAATCTGTTTTTACCAGCAAGCAGCGCTTTACCTCCCCAAGAGGACCATTTTCCTCAGCCTGATCAGCAGAGGTAGCTGTTCCAGACTGAGTAGTCATGGCAACAGGCTCCCTCTGTGACAATGAGCTTTGCTCTTTCTGGACACAGAACACAGCTTTTGGCTTGGTCCCACTAGAATTCTGAGTCACCATTCCTTTTAGCTGCTTTAATTTCTCACACTCTGAGATTAGATGACCCTTTCCCTGACAGAAATAGCATTTTCTGGTATATTTTGATTCTCTCTCATCTTGTTTTGGTTTTCCCTCCAAAATCTGAGGTCTTGGTTTCATGTCTGAGGGCTTCCCTTCACCATGGGCCCCTCCCCCTTGCTGGCTTTTCCCTGGTCCCTGAGAGTACTTGCTGTAGGTTTCTTTGGGTTTACCTACAGATTTCCCCTCACCCAAGGGCTTTCTTATTTGGGAGATAAAATCTGCGATCTCTGCGGCTGCTGCCACAGATTTCGGTTTCCTTTCCCTCACCTGGAATTTCAATTCCCCCTGCAGGACTGAATAGAACTGTTCCAGGGCTATCAAGTCTTTAAGCTGCTCATAGGTCTCTATTCCCTCCTGCGATAGCCATTTCTCAAGCAGCCTCACCAATTGGGCCCCCACTTGGGTAAAAGTCTGTTCTGGTTTTTTTGTGAGGGACCTGAATCTTTGTCTCAGCTGCTCTGCATTTATCCCATGTCTTGCAAACACCAGTTTTTTAAACTCTGCAAAATCTTTCATCAATTCCTCAGGCATCTCGGCATAAACCTCAGCCAGGCTACCACTGATTAAAGACCGCATGATGGTCATCTTCTCAGTTTCCCTCACTGAGAAGTCCACAAACGCTCTTTCCACTAAGGAAAAGAACACCTCAGGACAATCTCCCTTGTGGTACACAGGGAATTTCTTCAGGTCAGCCTTAGACAGTTGGCCTCCCTCAGAATCCCTATTATTATTATTGTTCTGGTTCATCATTTCCAGTTTTCTTAACTCATACGCCATCCTTTCTTTTTCCAGAGCAATTTTCTCTCTCTCCATTCTTTCTTCCCTCTCCATTCTCTCTCTCTCTCGCTCTAATTCAAATGCCATTTTCTCTCTCTCTAATCTTTCCTCCATTTCCCTCACCCTCAGTTCATGCTGTTGGGCTAGGATCAATTTTCTAAGTTCTGGGTTCTGCTCTCCTGTGCTGTCACCTTGCACTGAGCCAAATTCATCCTCAGAACCTTGGTCAATCTGGGGGTCTTTCACTTCACTCATGTCTGCTACTTGGCTTCGAGTCAAGGGCATACCCCCCCTCAGAACAGGCTGCTTTAAAAAGTCAAGCCTCAAAATAAAACGACCACTTTTTTTCCTTCTTGCCTCAGAACTGCTGTTCTTCAGCACTACTTGCAACAGTATCGAGTCAGAGCCTACCCCCCTCTGCTGGGCCTCTCAGCTGGCAAGCTAGCTCGCTGTTGCTACGCAGTTTTGCCTCAGCGTTTCCCGCCAAAATCAGGCTGCCTCAGAGCACCTTAATCTAAGTCTCCCCAGTTGGCACGTTCTTCTACTAGCGCACCTCCCCGTGAGGTACACCTAGAAGATTACCTACGCGCCTCAGACTGTCCCTGACTAGACCCCCCTTGCTCTGGGCACACTTGCCAAGGCTTTGCTGGACCGCTGGACAACTGGACCAGTCGTATCCCACACGCTGGACACCAATCAATGTGACAAACCCAGACCTACTGGGATCTATCACACAGTTACTAAGCTGCCACCAACCATTCCCTATAATAAGTCACACAGACCAGGGATGGATTTTTAAACAATAAAAGAATAAGGTTTATTTTAAATACAAACAGGGTAAATAAAACAATCAGGTGAATAAAATAAAGTAACGTGGCTTATTCTCACACACACAAGCATACAGTTTGGTTCACCTAGAACCTTTAACTTAAAGCACAGACCCTGAACCCATCAGTTCTGGCTAACCCACAGACACCTGAACTTATCAGGTTGGTACTCTGACACACAGTAGTACCCTGTCAGACACCCAGACTCCCACAACAGCTTCTTCTTCCCCAGCTGCTGCTTCGTCCCAACCCAGTGTCTCACAGTCTGTCTCAGCATCTCCTCTTCACCACACAGGCATCACATATTTATACAGTACAGCCCCTCCTCCTGATGTCCCGCCTTCCACTCCCCATAGGATGGAACTTTCCCTCCAAACCCATGACAGACAGGTAACATCAGTGCTGTTATGTAACAGTTCTGTCTCCATGGAAACCAGTATGACAGAAAATTCTGATCTGCCACTAGCCCAGGTCGTTCATTGTTTTCTAGTAAAGGCAGAAGATATTTTAATACATAACTCTGGGGAAAGGATTCTTATTAATGAAAAGTCTTATGTTGGAGTGGTTGATACTTGTTCTAACATAACCCTGTGTCATCCTGATGTGATTCCGAAAGAACAAATTCTCCCAAACCAGACTGTTACCATCAAGGGAATAAATTCTACTCCAGTGATTTTACCCATGGCTAAAGTGAAAATAAACTATAGAGACTGGATAAGAAATTGGGACATGGCAATTTCTGATCAAATTCCTGCACCTTGCTCAATTGGGCTAGATCTCACTAAGCATGTACACAGTGCTTGTGAAGTAGCAGGTTCCCTGACAGAGCAGTTAACAATCCCTGAAGGAAAAATGGATTCCCTAACCTCTGAATCTATCCAGTGATGCCCCAAGTTAGAAAAAGAACCATTAGGTAACCAAAATGACTGATGAGGTTATTTTGAAAACCCGTAATGATACTTCCTATATTGAGGAACAGATGGAAGATAGTACTTTGAATGATTGTAGTGCAAAAGTTAGAGAATCCCATTCCACTGACCCCTGAACACCCAGAGAGGGCTATGACATTATTTAGTTAAGGACAAAAATCGTAAAAATCTATTAGAAGCAGGTGAAACAACTGATTACATCGGGGCGATTCGAAACCATAGGTTCTCAGGCAAATTTTAACAGGCAAAACTGGGACAACCGTAAGAAACCCTTTAATAAAGACCTGACATATAGAGAGGGCTTACATTTGATAGAGCATATTAAGAGTGCTTTTGTACTTACATGCTCACAAGGGGGCCAGGAACAACCCACTGCAGCAGAAATGGATACAGTAGCAGAGGGAAGCCTGGAGGGAAAAAGTCTCTTGGGAAATCAGCCTAATTATCGTCCAAAAGCTGATCTTATTCTTCTAAAGAATCCAAAGAAAAATAGTTTGGCTCAGGAGCAGAAGGAGGAAATTAGTTTGGTAGGTAGCTTTGAAGCAGCCACTAGTACACCCACTTTATTATCTCCTGAATGCCCTGAAGGTCTTGCCTGGATAAGGAGCTTTTATATAGGAAAAAGTCCTTAGAAGTGGCAGAGCCAAGCTTGGGAAGTACCCCTGAAAAGGGGAAAGGCTTGTATGAGGCCCAGGAAAGAGTATTCTGTCCTGAGGACCAAGTAGCAGAACTGAGAACTATAGAGGGGAGAAAATTGCTTTTGGCAAGGGCGGAACAAGTAGACCTTAAATTCTTGCAAGGCAACCCCCTATCTAGCGTATCACTGAATAAAGAAATAGAATCAACTAACATACTCAGTGCATCTAAAACAAACCAATCATTGATTGCACTTAATAGAAACTTGCATGAGAATATTAAAGTGACCCATGATAGTCGTCCCCCACATAGGGAAAACATTGCAAAGAAAAAGTACCTGTGAGTTAATGTGTGAGTGAGGAGGAAGTCATAAGCCCTGACTTCCTAAAGAGGGACATATCCAGAGATGTTTGGGAGGAGGAGAGGGAACGGTCTACCCTTTCCCCAGCTGAGAAAGTGAAGCCCTGAGCCAGACTTAAAGCAGACGTCACTAACAAACGACAAGCAGAGGACGTCCAGTGGACAACCCAGTGGCCGATGACCTCCAGTTGATGGAAGAGAATGTGGAAGAAGGAGCCAGTGATCATCAGAGGGACCCCTGAATGCCAGCAGTTGTGTGTCCAGCTGAAGGAGGCAGTAACAACCAGACCAGTCCACGGCGCATCTTACTACAGGAAGGTGAAAGACTTGGACTTTGTAAACCACGGAGTAAAAGAGACTCAGATCATGCCTCAAAAGCCAAATGACCGCTTGTGGGGGTGGGATAAGCCAAGCTGATAATGTTATAAGAAATGTTCTGTTTGTGTATAGTGTGGAAAAACTGAATATTGATGAACTGGAATGTTGAGAATGATTCAAGGACTTCTAAAATGAACTGGAATGGACTATTGATTTACTGGTTAATTATCTATGTAAAAGTTTTCTGATTGTGTTATATTTCTGGAAGATTGAAAATTTAATGTCGTAAGTGTCCGTCAAAAGGTAAAGTATATTATTGAATTATATTGGCATGTGTAAAGTGAGAAGATGTGTTATATATGATGTTGCATTGTTTGGAAAATTGTGCCAGAGGTTAAGTAATTTTTATGCAATGATACATGTTTCTTTGGGATGAAAAACGTGTTTCCCCTCCCAAACAAACATATTTAAGGGGGGAGGTCTATAGTGTTCATCCTTTGTTAGGTATAAGTCATGTATTATTCATGTTCTTTGCAAATGTGGTTGAGAGGCAGAGCCGAGAGAGAGGTTAAAAGGAAGAGTCAGTTAGAAGTGAGTCAGTGAGTTAGAGGCAGAGGCAGAAGAGATAGAGATTGAGTTAGAGACTGGTTAAGATAAATAGACAGCGAACGTGGAAATTATATGGCAAGAGAATAGTATGTACATCTGAAGAATTTCTATGATTATTAAATTGACTTCACTTTAATAAATACGTTTTGTTTGCATTCACAATACGAGTGTCTGATCAAACAACATTATTTTGTGGATTGAGGTAATCCACTGGTGGCAGTGAAAGGAAAACACGACTGGAGCCTTTGTGAGGGCACAAAACGTAGATGCTTCAAGGAGGTGAACGTCACAGGGGGTTACCCTAGCCTTATAACCTCCTGTGGAAGCAGAGTACAATTCTTCCTAAAATAGGAAAAATTAATTGTGTTTTGCTGTACTTCTAGTGATACCTTCTCCTGTAGATTTCCCACGCCCAAATGCATATCATCATATCTTCATTTTTCAAAGCGGCTATCCCTTTCGCCTTCCCACAAGACTATGATTTTGCAGAGGACTAGCTTCACCCAACACCTCTGCCCTGCACTGGGTTCTTCCATCTAGGAGGACGGTATTGCCTACTACATCCTCTGTGGGCCTGTCTAAGCATTAAGATGGGTTTCATAATCTTGTATGCTTGCCAGGAAAGAAGAGAATTTAAGCTGACAGGAAGAAGAGACTTTCTTGTCTATGGTTGGCCTCTGTGTACAGAACTCGCTTGTCTTGGGAAATATGATTAGCTCTCCTCCTGTTATTTTTTAGATTAGGCCTAAAAATGTTGCTGTTTTGTTTCAGACTACATTTAACCAAGAGAGGGTCTGATTTATTCTTCTGGGCTTAGAATTGAATGGCTGACTGAATTAAAATGGAATTCAGTTTTAAAAACACCTCCAGTTTTTGAATGTGGAAGATTGTGCTTCTGTATCCATGATTCAAAATTCTAGGAAATGGCCTGATATTGCTGCACAATATTATACCCACATTGCCAGCAGGAAAAAGGATGCCAAGCTTTACATAGCAAATGGCATTCTGAATCTGAATGTTGACAGCACCAAGCCGCAGTCAAGATGGTCTACAGGATGCCCTCTTGTGCTCACTACCATTCACAAAGTGACACTGTGGAGGTGAAAATTCCAGAAGCGGACTCCTTTTTTCACCCAATAACTACGTCTCACCCAAACATAAAGCAATTGTCAGGGCTGTTTTTCAACAAGTGTGAATGGTAGTGCTGTTTTGGAAGAATACTGTAATACATATAAATACTTTAATAAATATTACATCTAACAAACTTGTAAGTGTATGCTGCAAAGGGTAACATAAGAACTGGGGGATGTTTTGGTTTCATTGTGTGAAAAAGCACTTAGGAGCTGTGACAGAAAAGCTCTTTTGGATTTCTGTAGCATGAACAGACATGAGAGATGTACCAAGCTTGGGAGAACTGCAGGGAACAGGCATGCTGCCACTTCCTGCTCCTTTCATCATGGGTGAAAGAAAGAGACATGTACTTCTTGCAAGGACATTGGTATGGGTAGAGAAGCAGTAGCCCATTTAACATCTGGGAGGACTAAAATACATTTCCAACTTTTAACAGATGCACGTAACTTTAAAAGCTAGTTTTCAGCTGGGTTGAATGATGTAACAATAAATGCAAGCATCTGGAAGAACACACACTCACAAAATCTTGTATACATTTGGGAAGTTAGGGGAGCACATAAACCCTGCCTTCAGCTCTTTCCCCTCCCAAAGTCTGACTGAGTAACACTGAAGGTGGGGACTGTAGGTTCACTCAGAAAGTATTAGACTGGCAGTGTTTATACCCAGAGCTTATACGCAATTACACAGTTCACTGGGGTTTTGCTCTCAAGTAAATACAGTACACGCAGGATTGTGGCCTGGAATTTGTTCATATGTGAATCCTTGCTTTTGGCAACATGCACTCTTCCAGATACTTACTATTACATTTAGCCCAGATGAAAGCTAGCTTTTAAGATTGTGTGCAGCTGTTAGAAATCAGGAATGTATTCTAGTCATTGTGTAATGGTCTTCTCTTACATTGCAATCACGTACAGTTTGTGAAATAAAGAGATTTTTGCTTCTTTCACAAAGATGTTAAAACTTTACAGCCTTTTAAAATGATGTATATGTGTTTTCCAGCATTAGAATTGAAATAGCAAAAAAATGGCCTGACATACTTCTAAGAGAGAGGAAGTCTTTTTCTCTCTCTCCCCTCTGTGAAAAAGGAAAAGAACTATAAAACCACTAGAATTGGAAAAGAGGATTGAAAAGGAAGTGTAACGTGCTTTCCTCTAAACTTTTGATTTGGAGTATTGTAGCAAGAAACTCTTATATTTCCACAAATAACTTCTAAAAAGGGGGCACAGGTGGAATTAATAAGATTTCTTCTCAAAATCATATATGATACAGTGGTGCCTCGCTTGACAATGTTAATTCATTCCAGCGAAATTGCTGTAGAGTGAAAACATCGTCAAACAAAACAAAAAAATCCCATTGAAACACATTGAAAACCCATTCAATGCGTTCCAGTGGGCTGAATATCTGCTCGTCCAGCGAAGATCCTCCATATGGCAGCCATTTTCAGTGCCTGTATAGCGAGGAATCCGTCTTAGAAAACAGCGGGGGGCCATTTTGAAAGCCAGCGGCCATTTTGAAAGCCGACGATCAGCTGTAAAGCAAAAAATTGGTTCCCGAAACAGGGGACCGATCAACGTGAAGCGAAATTCCCCCATTTAAAACACGTTGACATAATGCGGATTCGTCATAGAGCGGGGTAATCATCCAGCGGAGCACGACTGTAATATATTGACAATTGGGTAATCCCACACTGCTAGATTTTGGAGAATCAGGTTGGATGAAGAGTGACATTTTGTGGGAGGAAGGCTACTTTGTGGCTCAGTGGTTCAACTGCAGTACTTCAGTGAAGACTCTGCTCACAGCCTGAGTTTGGTCCCAGACTCAGCCAGCCAGCTCGAGGTTGATTCAGACTTCCATCCTTCAGAGGTCATTAAATTGAGTACCCAGCTCATTGGGTGAGGGAGGGCAATGTGTAGCCTGCATGCCTGAAAATTGTAAATTGCCCAGAGGGTACTTTAAGGACTATGAGGCACTTGTATGAGCAACACACTAAGCAGTGCACTTTACCCGCTCTTCCTTCTTGCTGGCCTGCTGGTCCTTGCCTCCAGTATGTTTGCTCCACTCCACTCGATATAGGGGAAGCCAACTACTACCCACAAGCTTAAGGCCAGGAAAGTAGCTATCAGGAATTTGAAATATTTTAAAATTTTAAATCTTCTCCTGGTCCTGATGATATGTGAGAAATGCATTATTTCTCTTTTTTTTAAGTACAATTTTATTTAAAATAGAACACTACAAACAGACAAAATAAGAGACAACAGCCGACAAATCATTACAAAACAACAACAGATAAAAAGAACAGGCAAAAGAGAAAAAGTACCCCACTACTAACTAAGATAACCCCCCCCCCTTGGAGTCAGAGACTCCAACATGGTTTGGCTCTCGGGCCTTTCCAGTTGGTTCCCAGTGAGAACTGAGTACAAATGATCAAGTTCGCCCTAAACTCTTGTCTTTTCCTGGGCCCAAAAATATATTAATTTCCAGCTTTGTTTTACATAGTCTCTTGGTTGCATTATTTCTGAGTACATTTCAGTCATATTAACAGTGAAAGAATTTGAAACAGTCCCATAGTTCTCATTCCAAACTGAAGTTAGTCTTAAGGTCTTATAAATGCATTTGTATATGTAGTCATCTCTTTTTATCTTTCTGCTTTCTGCCCTGCTCTTGAAATTAACAACATTCAATTTCTCTGGTCTTCCTTTTTTGCTTTTACATTACTCAGTAAAAAATTGTGCACATCGATGAACCTATAGGAATAAGTAATAAGAAATGTCTGTGCTGGAGAGAGTGGACATGGTACAGTGGTGCCTCGCTTAACGAGCACACCGTTTAACGACAAATCCGCATAGCGACACGTTTTTTGCGATCACTAATGCGATCGCATTGCAATGTTTTAGATAGGGAAAACATCACATTGCGATGATTGGTAAGCGTTTCGCTTACCGATCTTCACATTGCGATGTTTTACAAACAGCTGATCGGTGGTTCCAAAATGGCCACCGGGTCAAGAAAATGGCTGCCCGCAGCATTTTCGCGTCCTGCCCTTGCTTACTGGGCGGCAAAAATGGCGGCCGGATGGAGGATTCCCCGCATAGCGGTGAGTTTTTCCCCAATAGGAACGCATTAAACAGAGTTTAATGCATTCCTATGGGTTCCCCCCCCCCCCCGCATAGTGACGAATCCAGATAGCGACGTTAATCCTGGAACGGATTAACGTCGCTATGCGGGGCACCACTGTATCAGTTTTAGCTATATAATATTTAAACAGCACTTCTTCAAAATAAAAGCAATTGACTTTCTTGCCTTATCTGCAAACAAAGAGCAGTGGAGATAGTCAATTGATCTAGACTTTACCACTTCAGACTGTAGGCAAGCACTCATATGAATGGATGCAAATCGTTATCGTCATGGATGTTATGAGGAATTATCACATTGTTGACATTGTATTTTCCAGAGAAATTGATACTGATTAATTCATCCATTCATTCGATTTTTATACCGCCCACCTAGCAAATTGCTACTCTGGGCTGTGTACAACAGAAATAAAAGCACAGTTTATATAAGACAGCTATAAGAAGTTAAACACACTCTCCAAATAAGAAACAAGACAGGTGGGAAAAACCTATTGATTGACATACCAAAAGCATCCTTTAAAAGCTCTTTTTTTAACTGCTTTTTAAAAGCATGGAAAGAGAATGCCTGACATACCGTATTTTTTGCACCATAAGACGCACTTTCCCCCCTCCAAAATGTGGGTGGGGAAGTCAGTGCGTCTAATGGTGTGAATGCAGCAATTTCGTCGCTGCTGGCCCCGTGGGGGGGAGCGTCGCAAGGGTCCGGGTGAGCCTTCCAGGACCCTTGCGAGGCTCCTCCACCCCCCCAGGGGGCCAGCACCGGCGAAATCGCCAGCTTTCAGGTGGGGGGAACGTCGCAAGGGTCCTGGAAGCTCACTCAGATCCTTGCGACGCTCCTCCCACCCACACACCGGCCAGCACTGGCAAAATCGCCAGGTTCTGGGAGTGTTTTGAGGCTTCCCAAGCCTCAAAACACTCCCAGAACCTGGCGATTTTACCCCCCCTGGTCCCATGGGGGGGTGGAGGGTGGCAAGGGTCCAAGGGAGCCTCCCAGGACCCTTGCCACCCTCCCCCCACCCTCCACGGGGCCAGCCCTGGCGAAATCGCCAGGTTCTGGGAGTGTTTGGAAGCTTGATAAGCCTCCAAACACACTCAGAAGCTGGCGATTTTAAACACCCCCCCGCTCCGTGGGGGGTGGGTGGACGGTGGCAAGGGTCCAAGGGACCCTCCCTTGGACCCATGCCACCCTCCCCCCACCCACCCCCACGTGGCTAGGGGGGGTAAAATCGCCAGCTTCTGGGAGTGTTTGGAGGCTTGGGGAGCCTCCAAACACTCCCAGAACCTGGCGATTTTACCCCCCCTGGTCCCATGGGGGGGTGGGTGGAGGGTGGCAAGGGTCCAAGGGAGCCTCCCAGGACCCTTGCCACCCTCCCCCCACCCCCCACGGGGCCAGCCCTGGCGAAATCACCAGGTTCTGGGAGTGTTTGGAAGCTTGATAAGCCTCCAAACACACTCAGAAGCTGGCGATTTTAAACACCCCCCCCGCTCCGTGGGGGGTGAGTGGACGGTGGCAAGGGTCCAAGGGACCCTCCCTTGGACCCATGCCACCCTCCACCCACCCACCCCCACGTGGCTAGGGGGGGTAAAATCGCCAGCTTCTGGGAGTGTTTGGAGGCTTGGGGAGCCTCCAAACACTCCCAGAAGCTGGCGATTTTACCCCCCCTGGTCCCATGGGGGGGGTGGAGGGTGGCAAGGGTCCAAGAGAGCCTCCCAGGACCCTTGCCAGGCTCCCACCCACCCACCCCCATGGGGCCAGGGAGGTTAAAATCGCCAGCTTCTGGGAGTGTTTGGAGGCTTGGGGAGCCTCCAAACACTCCCAGAACCTGGCAATTTTACCCCCCCGGGTCCCATGGGGGGGTGGGTGGAGGGTGGCAAGGGTCCAAGGGACCCTCCCTTGGACCCATGCCACCCTCCCCCCACCCACCCCCACGTGGCCAGGGGGGGTAAAATCGGGAGCTGGCGATTTTACCCCCCCTGGTCCCATGGGGGGGTGGGAGGCTCCCTTGGACCCTTGCCAGGCTCCCACCCACCCCCACGGGGACAGCGGGGGCAAAATCGGGAGCTTCCAGGACCTTTTCTGAGCCTGGAAAGGCTCAGAAAAGATCCTGGAAGCTGCCTATTTTGCCCCCTCTGTCGCCCGGGGGAGGCAGGGTGAGTCTCCAAAGGGTCCTAGGGTGTGTTCTAGGACTCTTTGGAGACTGACCCTGCCTCCCCTGGGGGCCAGAGGGGATGAAATCACCACCTTTGGGGGCTCTTCTGAGGCTTGGGAAACTTCAGAAGAGCCCCAGAAGGTGGCGATTTCACCCCCTCTCGCCCCCGAGGGAGGCAGGGGGAGGCTCCAAAGGGTCCTGGAACACACCCTAGGACCCTAGGGTGTGTTCCATAAGATGGACCTCTCCATAAGGCTCACCAAATTTTAGGAGAAGAAAGCAGATAATTTTTTCCTGTTTTCTTCTCCTAAAAATTTGGTGCGTCTTATGGAAAGGTGCGTCTTATGGAGCGAAAAATACGGTAACTCCTTTGGCAGTGCATTTCATAGAGAAGGCGCTGTAGCTGAGAGGGCCCAGCTTCTGGTTGATGTTTTCTGGGCCTCTGGACTTGTCAGTGTCTGCAGGCATGAGGTCTTTGAGGACTTGGCCAGACTGGCAGTCAACCTTTGAAGAAGATGTTCAGACAAATAATGAGGTCCCAAACCATTTAGGGCTTTACTTGTTAAAACCCAAACCTTGAACCTGGCACAGAAGCGAATGTATGGCCAAATTTCTTCAGCCCAATAATCAGTTTGGCTGCTGCATTTTGGACTTCGTGAAACTTTCCTACCATCCTCAAGGGAAACCCCACATTACAGTAGTCAATTTTTGGGTGATCTGTAATATTAGATTAAAAGAGATCAAATGTTTTTCAGATGTTTAAAATTGTTCTAATTGTTGTAGATTCTTTAAATGTGAGTATAATTAAATGCACCCCACTCTTAATAAAGTCACATTCAAAGAATCTACAGTTAAAATAATTTTAATTAAATGTACCCTGCCTTTAGATACCCAGAGTGGTGTCATTGATAGAATGTCAGAGTAGAACTCAGAGGGCCTGAGTTCGAATTTCCACTGAACTGTGGAAACTCACTGCGGTGTGTGGAACTGGTAAAATCACTCCTTAATCTCACTTACCTTGAAAGCCCTATTAGGGTTGTTACAAATTGGTTCTGACTTGATGACACATAACAACCCAGCCCTTAGATCTATTGACTCAGGGCAAGCTAGAAACACTTTAATAAGTAAGTGAAATAAAGGATAATTCAGAATTATGAATGCACCTGTCTTAGTTGACCGAAATAATGCCTTTCCTAGACAGTTATTGTTGGATCTTGTGGATCCTCTTTAAATCCTTTATAGTAGAGAAATTCTGGATCCCTCTGGTCCATCCAACTGTATTTGCAGCAAAAAGTAGTAATAGACACATGGAGGAAACATGGAGGAGAAATTGTCTGGTGAAGTTGGTATAGTAATTAGTTTACCCAGTTCTGCAACCACCTCTAATGTATAAGGTGTAAAGTTATTCGTAATTGTTTTAAATTGCTCCAATCACATTGCATCTCTTATCTGTACATAGCATAATTCTGAATGGGATGTTGTGATCTGGTATTTTTACAAATACCAGTGTGTAGAGGTAAAATTGGACATCATTGGACATCAACCTGTGACGTCCAGTGAGGTAGACAGGGTGCATGCGCGCTGTCATGCCACCACCTCCTCTTTAGACCCTTGCCCGGTCTGGCTTATTAAAGCAGCCAAGTCGGTAACAACAGAATGGGCCACAGCAATAATTAATGAGTCTCTCCAGGAGGGCATGGTTCCCCCTGCCCTCAAGGAGACACTCATTAGGCCTAATTTGGTGGCGGACAAAATTAGGCCTAATGAGTGTTTCTTTCATGAGTAAAGTGCTTGAGAGAGTGGTGGCCGATCAGCTCTAGCCCCTCCTGGAGGAGACTGATGCCCTTGATCCATTCCAGTTGGGCTTCAGGCTGCGGCATGTTACAGAAACAGCACTGGTCGCCCTGCAGGATGACCTCCTGAGGGAGGCCGATAGGGGCAGTATGTTCTTCTTGGTCCTTCTTGATATCTCAGCAGCCTTTGATACCGTCAACCATGGTATCCTCCTGGAGCGGTTCTCCATGTTGGGAATTGGTGGTCTTCTTTGGCATGGCTCCGTTCCTTCTTGGAGGACTGTCCCCAGAGAGTTCAGCTTGGTGAGATGACTTCCACCCTGTGGATCTCCAATTGTGGGGTTCCACAGGGGTCGATCATCTTCCAATGCTATTAAATATCTATATGAAGCCGTTGGGTGAGGTCATCCGGAGTTGCTGAGCTCGGTGTCATCAGTACGCTGATGAAACCCAGCTCTACATCTCCTTTTCTCCAACTACAGTGGATGCTGTTCCATCCCTTGAACACTGCTTGGGGACCATCCTGGGGTGGATGAGGGCAAATGGACTGAGGTTGAATCTGGACAAGACAGAAATCTTGCGCGTGGGCAGCCACAGCGTCAATGGGTTGGGAAACTCCCTCTCCTTTTGGGGAGGTGATTCTTCCCACGAAGAGTGAGGTTTGCAGCGTAGGCATCTGCCTGGACCCAGATCTTACCATGGAAACCCAGATGACATCTGTGGTCCTCGCAGCCCATTTCCATCTTCGGAGGATTGCCCAGCTGCATCCCTGTCTAGATGTGGGGGCACTCACAATGCTGATTCATGCCCTCATAATCTCAAGAATAGTCTACTGCAGTGCTCTCTATGTGGGGCTACCCTTGAGGCTGATGTGGAGACTTCAACTGGTCCTGAATTCGGCGGCCAGATTAATAACTGGGGTGAAGAAATTCCAGCACATGTCCCCCACTTTGGCCGCCCCTCATTGGTTAGCAATTCATTTCCACATCGACTTCAAGGTTATGATGATAACATCCAAAGCCCTAAACAGTTTAGGACCTAGGTACCTATCAGAATGCATTCTCCCAGCCGGATCTGTCTGTAATATACCCGTTCTTCACAGGTTGAGGTCCTTGACCCCAAGGAGGCCCAGAGGGAAAGAACAAGAAACCAACCTTCTCAGTGGTTGCCCCCCCCCCCCCGCTTATGGAGCAACCTCCCAACTGAGATCCTCCTGGCACCATCACTGGATGGGTTCAAAAGAGCACCGAAGACCTGGCTCTTCCGCCCTCCCTTTTTACCATTCTTTTTGCCATTCTCTCCATCACCCTTTTTACCACCTTTACTGCCATCTCTTAATTTCCCTATTTGTTATTTATTAATTTATTTTTATCATGTTTTTAATTTTTTCCCCCTTATATTGTTGTTAGCCACTCAGAGCGGCCTGGTTGCCAGATGATGCGGGATATAAATTCAAATAATAAATAAATAAATAATAAAATTAAAGCTCTTATCTGTAGCTTCAAGCTTAATGTTGAAATATAGAGCAAAGAAAGATAATTAAGGGATTAAATATAATTAAAAGCTCTGAAAATGTTGAGTACTACATACAAGTAATCCTCAATACTCGCATACCTAAGTGGGTGAATAAATTTTATCTACAGAAAGAGCCAGACTACACAGTCAATTATACCATTTAAACTCTTGCCAATATTTCCCATGAAAAAAACAAAATCAGTCTTATCTATTTTTCCAAATATGAGAGGTTTTCAAACTCCTGCAAAATAGGGGAAAAAACCACTATTACTTCATAACAAAGAACAGGGTATTTGAAATCTAATATTGTTGGGGGGTTAAACGAATAAATACAGAATTTGGAAATAAGCATTAAAAAAAATTCAGGATCTTAAACTTGGGAGTGTCGGGTAGAAAAATTATTTTTGTGAAGAACAGTGTGGGCCTCCTTAGGCCTGTCTTGTGGTTTTGGAGGAGACTGCTGAATTCAGTCACACAGTTATTCAGGTGCCAGATTTTGCTGAGAAACGAACACCTGCCAGGCTACTCCAGATAATTCAGCTGGCTCAAAGGCATTTTCCCAGGCTCCCAGGTGAATGGTCTTTAATAGCCGTGGGAGACAGCTTTCCACTGTTACACACTTATACCACAGAGTTTTACTGGCAGCCTTATAGATGGTCAAGTCAACTTGAGAGTTGTTTCTTTGGTAAACATGTGTTTCTAGGTGCCTTAACAGAAGTGGCTGACATGATGATACCTCCTCTGAGACCCAGGACTTTGAAGGCCCATTGCACAGGTTAAATCACTGTTCCCTTCACTATACTTACTCTGCCACTTAAAATATTGAGCTTAATCTTTCTCAGATTATTCTGTAACATTGTGTGTATGTGTGGTTCATTTTGGGGGGCTATGGAGTATTTTAGTTAATTTTAACATTTTGAAGAGGTTGCTCCTTTGACCTCAGTTTATTTATTGTGAGCAGGACAATATTTTAAGTGGCACAGAAAGAGAGATTCCTTTCTAGTATGTGTTTGCACCAATTATTGACGTTCCACAGGAGCTTTGTGTCTTGAGGGTCTCAATGCAGCCTTGGATAGAGAGTGCGCTCTGGGTTGCCGGCTCTTTTGAGATGCCTGGCATATCAATCAGTTTAGGGTGGCCTATGTTTTGGGGTGGGCTTAGTCATTAAGGTGCTCAAGTCTCTTTGTGTTCGTTGCTATAGACGAATATGTCTAACCCCCCTCCCTCTGAACCCGGTTTCTCCAGCTAAAATGTCTTCTGTTGTTGGTCTGCAGAGGCAGGGTGAGATTATTGATCAGCCACTGTCTTATTCTGCTCATCTCTAACCCTAAGGGTGTGTACGATCCAGAGTGAGGAGGCCCTTTGTCTTTGGTTGTCATTTTTGAGGCACTTTTCCAAGTCGAATTTGTATCATTTGAATCAGCTCCAATTCTCTAGGAAACCTTTCTTTTTCCATCATGCAGATCATATGCTTCCCTCTCAAACTTACATGCAATGAAGTATGAGGAAGTATTTCTGTGGCTATTTTTAAACCTAAAGACAAAAAAAAATAAAATAATTTTTTTGTGCTAGCAGTTCCATAAAAATGGATGGTAGTGATAGAATTTAACACCGTCTGTTAAATTGTGCCAGTTCAGTGCAATGATTCCTAAGAGCCAGACAGAACTAATTGACAAATTTGTGTAGAAAAGTATTTCTGATTAAAGTATGAGTCTTTTGAATGAACTGCTTGATACTCCACAAACAGACTTGAAAGCGAAGGCTAAGAGACTGTTTACTATGCATACTCAGGACACGTTTCTCGACACGCATGTCAACAAGCTTCCTATGTTCAGGGAATAAGCTTCTCTAAAGCACAGATGGCTGGACGAGATCAATTTAAATCAAATGTGTTAGGACAAACTATGTTCCTTCTGGGAAGCTGACTCTATTCTTCTAGGCAGCCATTCTCAGTCTTTGGCCACGGCTTTTTGAGGAACTCCACTCAGGTTCCAAGGCTCTCTTGTCAAACAAGGATATTTATTTATTTATTGCTATCCTGCCTTTCTGCCCAAAACAGTTTACATAATTAAAAAGACAATATTCAGAAGCTTAAAAAAATTACAAATATTTAAAAATAATTAAACACATTTTATATTTAAAAACAATAAATAAAATCAATATCAAAACACATTTTAAACAAAAAAGAACAGCAATCCATTTAAAAAAAACCTCTCCAGCTGCCAGTCACTAAGGAGAAGCCTGCTTGAAGAGAAACGTCTTTGCTGCCTTGTGGAAGGACAGCAAAGATGGGGCCAGTCTGGCTTCCTGTGAGAGGGAGTTCCAGAGTCTGGGAGCAGCGACAGAGAAGGCTCTCTCCCATACCTTTGAGGATAGTGGGACCGAGAAATGATCCCTTGATGATCTTAACACTTGGTCAGGCTCATAGCAGGAGATGTGATCTTTTTACAACACGGACAGATATATTTGAGAAACCTCCGATATTTTTCAGTCGGTGGTCCACTTCAAAGGTGCTAGGCGCCCACCTCCTATTGAGAATAGCTATGCTAGAATCTGATCAATAAAGCTGAACTAGGATTGTGTAGTCAAGGTGGCAGAATGCTTTTGTACGTGAAGACAGAGAATCTGACGTTTTTTGAAGGTGGAGCTTTATTGAGAAAGCAAATAAAATGGCAGTATAGCAGTTAACTCTGACTAATGATACTAACTTTGTGAAGGCTGTTATGGCTAAAGAAAAGGAGTCATGAATGGGTTACCAGCTGTGGAAATGCCACAGTGGCTGAAATCCTGTTACTTACTAAAGCAAGTTGCAGCTAGAGTAGGCCTACTGTTTAAATCAGCGGAACCTTTAGAGGATCTGACTCACCAAATCCTGACTGGTTCTACAGGCCTAGTTTTATTATGCTAAAAAAACCAGACAGTGTGTTTTTGTTTTGATAAAGAGAATTTTAATTAAAGTTGAAAAGGAGGTGAGAATGAGTGACAGTATACAGTGCTTTTCCTTCTTTATCCTTTGTCTGAACACAGGTGTCAGGATCCTTAGCAACAGGTGTAAACCAGTATATAGTATATCTGAAAAGAGACATTCCTCGATGAATCAAGTGGGATACTAGAAAGCAATATTCAAAGCCTATTTCCAGGATAACACCTACATCAGTCTATGTTTTCTAGGCACAACAGGGATTCACTGTTGCAAGAACAAGAATTCAAAAAAAAAAAAAAAAAAAAAAAGTAGGCAGAATGTTAGCCAGCCGCCAAATTAACGAAATTCGCATTTGAAGGCCTATAGGAAGATTCCTGGAGGATTTAGGAGATTCGCTGAGCCAAAGAAATTTGAGGTAGTTGTAGCTGTTAATTACAAAGACCCACAAAAGAGCTGAACGGCCGCAAAAGGGTGACTTCCAAATGTTCCAGATAAATAATATCGTTTTCATGCTTAACAAAGAAGGGTGTTGAATAGTTGTTATGTTGATAATGTGCATTCAAGTCAGAACTGGCTTATAGCAACCCTTATGGGGGGTTTCAAAGGAAGTGAGATGTTTAAGGAGTGATTTTACCAGTTCCACACTCCCAGTGAGTTTTCATGACTGAGCAGGGCTTCGAATCCAGACCTCCTGAATGCTCGTCTCTCTATCCACTATATCACACTGGGTATCATATTGAACATTTAGTGAGTATTAATGGTGTAGGGAGATTTCATATTAATTGTAGAACTAGGATAACCAACTGTGGTGTTCCAATATTTTTGGTCTTAATTTCCTTCAGTTCTAACCAGAATGTTCAATAGTAAGGAATTCTGAGGGCTGTAGGCCCAGAGTCTCTGGAGGTCCACAGTGCCTACTCCTCGTGTAGAGATGCTTTCTTTTGATCATTTCAATAGGAGGCTTTGGCAGGAAATTTTCAAGTGTATTTTGTCTGAGTTTATTAGACTCTGCCTGAAATCCAGTAGTAAGTTACAACTAGAGTGGGCACACAGTATCAGTAGGGTTTGGTGAGTCAATTCCTCTGCAAATTTCATTGATTCAATGGGTTCACTGTCATTGCGGCTTACTCATACAGCCACTGCGACCTTCCGGTTAAAACTGACTTTCAGAGCCAAGGTGTTCATGAAGGGGTACACAAAATGGCAATGAAATGGTGACTTCTTGTCCTGATTCCCAGTGTGGTGTAGTGGATAGAGTGGCGGACTAGGATGCTGGAGAACAAAGTTCAAATTCCCACTTGGCCATGGAAACTCACAGAGCGAGTGGAACTGGTGAAACCATTCTTTAAAGATCTCACTTACCTTGAAAGCCTTATTGTTGTCATTATGTGCCATCAAGTTGCCTGCAACTCATGGCAACCCTATGAATGAGCACTCTCCGAAATGTCCTGTCCTCAGTCGCCCTGCAGATGTGCAGATTCAAGCCTGTAATCTCTTTTAGGAAGTCAGCCCATCTCATATTTGGTCTTCCTCTTTTCCTGCTGCCTTCCACTTTTCCCAGCATTATTGTCTTTTCCGGGGAATCCTGTTTTCTCATTATGTACTCAAAGTACAGGAAACATTTTGCCTACATTTGCCATTTATTTGTCACAGATACAGGGTATCTGTGACTCTCTCCTCAAGCATCACATTTCAATCAATTTTTTTTCTGTCAGTTTTCTTTACTGTCTAGCTGTCACAGCCATAGATGGTTATTGGAAATACAGTGGTGCGTCGCTAGACGATTGCCTTGCGGGACGAAAAACCCACAGGATGATTGGTTTTTGCGATCACTTTGGTGCCTTGCAAGACGTTTTTTTCTATGACCGTGCTTCGCAAGACTTTTTTTTTTTGAGACCGATGCTTCGCAAGACTTTTTTTAGACCAATGCTTTGCAATACTTTTTTTTGAAACCGATGCATAGGGAACCTCGCAAGACTATTTTTTCACAAGACGATGATTTTCGCAGAATGAATTTAAATCGTCTTGCGAGGCACCACTGTACAAGAGTGTGGGTGATCTTGGCCTTAGTCTCCAGTGACATAGCCTTACACTTGGTTATCTTTTCTAGTTCCTTCATTGCTGCCCCTCCTAGTCCCAGTCTTCTGATTTCTTGGCTGCAATCTCTATTTGGATTGACGATTGAACCAAGGTATATAAAATCTGACTATTTCAATTTCTTCGTTGTCAGAGTTAAAATTGTGTAGCTCTCCTGTAGTAATGATGTTTGTCTTCTCGACATTCAGTTGCAGTCCTGCTTTGGCACTTTCTTCTTTCACATTCCTTGACCGTCATTTTAAGTCATTGCTGCTTTCTGCCAGTAAGATGGTGTCATAGGGCTATCTTAAATTGTTGATGGTTTTTCCACCAACTTTCACCCTTCCTTCATCTGAAGGAGCTCTATTAGGGTTGTTATAAGTCGGTTTCATCTTGACACCACAGAACACGCACATATACACACACTGTCCTGGAAACTTACCTTTTCAAGCAGGTTATTGGCTTCTGAGTAAAGGTTTTCATAAGACCACATGCACACACAGTTGTGCTGTGGATAGTGCTATCTTACAAAAAGACAACTGGCGAAATCGTTTCATGGAAGAAATTGCTAGAGATCTCCTGCATATCTTTAATTACTACTTGAATGTGATGGAAGATAAATCATGAATTAAAAATGCTCCATCTGAGGGACCACAACAACAGGAAAACTTTGTGTAATTGGATTCTGTTCTTTGAAAGTTGTGCAGACTGAAGCTCTGTGCAGTTTCACATCCATGTGATTGGAGACAGTATTTCAAGAAACACCAGGGTTTTTTATTTACAAGGGCTGATAGGAGATGAGCTACGACCTTTTGAATGATGTTTAATTAAGGCGATGCTGAACTATTAAATGCAAATTACCTACTTTAAATACATATGAAAAATATAAATAACATAGTTCAAAGGCCCATTCAGGACACATGAACTCTATGTCATTCAGTTTGCTCACAAAGAAAAAGAATATGGAAGTGGCCAGTGGAGTGAGTGAGTGATAGAACACTTATTTTGGTTTGTAATAACCGTCTGAAATAAATTCTTGACATGAGTTATTCATCTAATGACAACAGATGGGGCATTGTAGAAAATGTCAGCCATGATTTTCTATATTTGCATAGTTATAGAAATGATGTTTCTTTTTTCATTAAGATGCTCTCATATTTTCACTTACTATTCATAGGGTGTTACAGAATAATCTTCAGTAGAGAAGGTTTTTGTAAATTGCTTAGAAATTGTTTACACCAACAGCTCTACTGGAAAACGGCAGAATGTCATAGAGGTGGTGGTAGTGTAAGATATGGATGAAAGAATGTAGCATTATTTCCACGTTCTCACAACTATAGTTTCTTTGAAACTCAAAGTTTAAGTCCCCCCAAGTCAAGAGAGAAAATGTCCAAGCTAAATGAGGAGAGAAAAGAGTGCAGAGAAGTAGCCATCCATTTAACTCACAGCATTATCAGGTGCCACCAGGGTAGTTCTCTAGCCTCCTGAGACACCGATGGTTGCATAAAGGGGAGGAAAATGTACACTGCTTTCTAGCCCCAAATGAGTGACTGATAGAACACCTAACAACTAGAGAAAAGGACTACAGTGGGACCTCCCTATCTGTGAGATCAGTATCCGCTGATTCATTTATCCACTGGCTGAAAATACAGTGGTGCCTCGCTTAACGATTTTAATTGGTGCAAAAAAACATCGCTATGGGAAAACATCACTAAGCGAAACGCATTTTCCCATAGAAATGCATTGAAAACTGGATAATCCATTCCAATGGGAATGGATTGCCGTCCTTAAGCGAAAATCGCCATAGGAAACATCACTAAGTGAAACGCAGTTCCTCAACTGAAATGCATTGAAACCTATTCAATGCATTTCAATGGGGGGGGGGAATTACAACAAATTTAAAAAGAGTCAGAACAAAGTCAGATTAGTTTAACAAAGGGTGCACTTATGATTTCAAGCATTCTAAACATTTTTTAAACATTCTTAAACATTTAAAAACAGCTAACACAAGGCTGTCAAAATCATCGTTAAGCAAAACAGGGGGACCCAAACTGTCATCGTTATGCGAAGCAAGGTCCCAAACATCGCTATGCGAAAATCACTCATAGGAAACATAGTTAAATGGAGCGCAAGATCACTCTGAAAAAAATCGCTAAGCAATTACATCATTAAACAAAGCAATCGCTAAGCGAGGCACCACTGTACTAAATAAAAATGCCCAGAAATGCCTATTTATATTTATTTCCAGGGTGTATTTATTAGAAGAGGCAACTAGAGGGAGCCAAAGGCTGTGCAGTGTATAGTATTTAATGATTCCTCATTTTTCAGCATACATGGGGGAGGGGCTTGGAACCAATTCCCCACAGATACCATGATCCTACTGTATTTCCTTCTCCTGGTAGTTAACCCTGTATTTCCACAATATGGATTTTGGAATTCCCTTCATTTTTTGTGTGTTGTTTCTTTAAATTTTTGCTTTCATTCAAGATAACTTTGGTGGTAAGCTTTGGGCACAAATGTTTTATGTGCGTGTGCATGTGCGTATGCGTCTCTCTCTCTCTCTCTCTCTCTCTCTCTCTCTGTGTGTGTGTGTGTGTGTGTGTCAGAGAGAGAGAGAAAGAGAGAGAGAGAGACCTACCAAGTGTATTTGAATTATCTAGGCTCTTGTATATGTCTTTTAACATCCTGTTTAACCTTTGTTGCTTGTGTGAAAATAGGTGGACTAAGTAACCCTGTCTTTTATGTTGTAGGGAATGACTTTCACATTTCAGCTTATTTTGTCAAAAGATGGGTGAACTTGCGATGTATTGGGAGACAGCAGGACAGTGGTAAGAAACCTTTTAGCTTTTGTTTAGCATTGTAAAGAAATCAGAAGAAGGCAAGACAAGTTGTTTCTATTATAGCTCTGGTCCCTTGGTCTCATTGGACAGAAAATATGTGACACAGAAAGACCTCCCTGTCCTATTACAACTTTTCCCCTAGTGGTGATGCCTTCTCTAGTGTCCCTAACATTTATTTATGTATCTAATAATCTTGTGGATGTATATCACACATTTCAACTATAGTGCCCTGGCATGTCCAGATACCTGAGTGGGGAAAAAAGTCAACTGCTGTGGGATTTTTGTTTGTTTCTACACAAGAGCAAAAAGACCATTTTGAAAAACGTTTTTAAAAACAGCAGTGGTGTTAGCAAGAGGTATTTAGTTTCTGTGTTTTAAAAAAAACTTGGTATTTCATGCAAAACCATTTTATTTTGCATTTTAAAAACTTTTGTGTGAAATACAAGAGTTTTAAGGAAATACTAAAATTTTGTCACAAAATACAAGACATTGGTGTAAACAAAATTCTATGAAAAAATGCTGGAATACAGGATCATAGATCACACAGAGAAAAACTGAAAATTTTCGTTTTCACCTGCAAGAATAGTATAAGCAATGATTGATATCCCTGCTTGGGCCCTACCTTCAATCAGGGGATTAAGGGCTGTTGATCGTGTGGGCTTGGAATTTGTCTCTCTCTGTGTTTGTTAAAACTTATTGTAAGCTACCTTGAGAATCATCCAACAGAAGGATAGGATATAAATCTTCTAAATAGATAGATATCCTTATTATGTATAGGAAGGAATGAAAATCTCATGAAGAGCAATTGGTGTATAGTCCTTCCTTCCTTCCTTCCTTCCTTCCTTCCTTCCTTCCACGAAAATCCCAAGATTGAAGAACATAGCTTAATACTTATAACTAGAGATGGTATATCCATATCTGTTAATGAATATGAATATCCCTGGCTCAGGTGTCCTGGATCCTCAGGTCTGCCTCCCAGAACAGACCCATCCTACTCAGCGTGCCAATCTGCAATGAAGCCCAGCTGCCACTGCTCCGCCTTACTGCCCTTCTGGCCACTCCAGCCAGGGGAGGGAGCTGCGACCCATAAGTGGACAGCTCTGTTCTAGGAGGTGGGCCTGGGGACCCAGGACACCTGGGTCAGGGATATTTGTATTCGTTAACCAGTGTGAATATCCCATCTCTACTCAAAACAATTTATTCCACCTCCTCAGCGCTTTCTTCTGTGTTGAGGATCCAGCTAGACACTAGAGGCCAAACTAGATATGATGTTTATCCTCTGCCTGCTGTTCACCATTAAAATCAGCAGCAGAGTGCACAATAAACATTAGAATCCTACTGAAGCCTGCTCAAATCAAACTGGCACTAGAGGGGCCAGCCATACTTACCTTTGGGGATGGTTTCAAATCCTGGAAGCCACAGTGAACACCCAGAAATGTACAAGGGAAGTCTGCATTCTGGACCGGACCAAATATTGTTGTTATGATCTTGTCATGGTTGTTTTATTGCTCAGTAGTTGCTAAGGTGTTGATTATTAAGGTTTTTAAAAAAATCTGTGGTTAGAATAACTGGCTGTTGTGCTCCATGCCACATTCCTACAGTAATGAGACTCAGCATTTTATCAAGCCTCTGGAGTTTGAAATGGCAATGTTGCTCTGTGAGTCAGCCCACTTGTCAAAGGGTGGGAAACCTGTATGCAAAAAAACCCACAAAAAACAAAAAAACTGCTTCTCTTTAGTTTTCTGCCATAAAGCAGCTTCTAGATGATGTCATTGGATCCGATCTTGTTTCGTGTTTCCCCAAGCGGAGCTGCTCTAGGAAGATGTGACATCAAATCTCAGGTTGCCAGAAATAACAAACCACTTTTTTAAGTCTTAGGTTGAAAATCTGCCAGAATCATGCTCATCTGTAGTTCAGTGGCATATTCTTTTTAGACCATTTGATAAATTAACCTGCTTTGCATTTGATAGCAGTTCTTGGTAGTTATATGGTTAGACTGTATTGCCTTTTCACTCTACCTTTTTAAATGCACATTTTACATTTTTGTCCCTCTGTCTGGCTATGGATAGTCATGGTATCGTCACGTCCAGATTAGGTTACATTAGTCACCCTTGAAGACAGTCAGGAGACTACAAGTGGTCCAGAATGTGGCTGCAGGGGATCTGAAAAAAAAAGTTGTGCATTCAAATCATATAAATTCTGTATCAACTTCGTCAGTTACCAGATTGTTTTCAGGTATGATTCAAGATCTTGGTGCTGATCTTCTATGTGCTGGTTTTGGACTTAAGAAAGTTTCCTAGTGCTGCTGGAGAATAGGCACACCAGGTGCTGAGAGAGGATGCTTTCACTGTGGCTTCCAGGATTTGAAACCATCCCCAGAGATAAGTATGGCTGGCCCCTTTAGTGCCAGTTTGATTTGAGCAGGATTCAGTAGGATTCTAATATTTATTGTCCACTCTCCTGCTGGTTTTAATGGTGAATAGCAGGCACAGGGTAAACATCACATGTAGTTTGGCCTCTTGTGTCTAGTATTAATGTTACATGTTATCAAACAAAACACAATGCTGCAGGATTTTCTTCTTGCACTCTAGGAAACGTAGGCCGGTCTGCTTCATGCCTGTGTGTGGCAAAACCCTAGTGTTGTGCCAGTTCCAGACCTTGACTTCAGGAATTTTTTTGTTGGGCCAGAATGATCCTGTCTGTCAAGGGAGGAGTGAATGAAGAAGAAAGACTGGATGTAGCTTAGGGGAAAACCAAAATGTGTTGTATGATAAAATATAATTGATGGTTCAAGTTGGTTGGTTTACAACATAACTCTGAACTTGTCACAACACAAGGGGGAAAGGGTGCAACAATAAGTCGAAAGATGATAACTTTGTGCTTTCTTTTCTTGCAGATTTGCGTGTATTTCCAGAGCGCTTTGTGATTTGTGTCACAAAACTTGAATCCAGTCCACCTCCTTGGGTCAGTGAAAGTGTGGCACCAGTATGTATGAAAGACTATTAACAACTGTCATATTTTTCTGTGCAGTGGTTAAAAACGTGGGTGGCTTTATTGAGGCATTTGCCATTCATAGATTCTTGGCATGTGCTCTGGGTGGAAAATGTTACATAAATACTTGGACCAAAATGTTTAAAACTTGGAGTTAAAAATTCTTTTCTTGAGTTCACAAGCTCCACACCCGAGCAGGGAAGATTATGAGACCCTTCAGAAAGCTGGCCATTTCTGAAAATCAGATTGTTCCTGAAGATGCACAACAAGACAATTTTGTCCTTTTATTCTTGAATTTCAGTTATGCAAACTGACTTTAGGTAGAGGTACCAACTATATTTTGACTAAATTAAATATTGGTCAGTTGTTCAAAATTCAGAAATATAAGCAGGCATTGATTCAGAATGTCTACTTTTTCCTGTAGTGTTTAACCTTTTAATGCAATTCTTCATAGATTTGTTAGGAGTGAGCATATTACAGGTGAGGCTTAATAGGGTTTAACTAGCCTATCTCATGACCATAAACTCTTTTAACGGGCCAAGCAGTTTACATTATAACGTGGGTTGTCCCTTGCGCTGCTGTTTGTGCTCCTCGCAGTGCAGTCAGACATAGATCTTGAAAACATTTTTGTTGGGTTTTTAAAAACAATCCTGGCCATGCTATCTTGAGGATTCTGGAAGCTATAGTTTAGGAAAAGCACTTCTCAAAGATCTGGTCAGGTGCCAGAGAAAATAAATATGCAAATAAATACATTTAGTCTAACGATGTTCATTGGAATCCATTAAAATCTGGTTTAGAACCATGGAAGGAGAATATTCTCCCCCCCCCGTCCCCATTCCCACCCAGAGGAGTTCTTAAAAAAACTCATGTGGTGACCCACTTCCAAATCAAACCAAAGTGACTTCAGTAATCACTACTTTTATTAAATGAATTGTTTAAAGTGAGAGTCTGTAGGTTCTGTCACTTTTTCCCACTGGAGAAGATGTTGCCTTCAGAGAGCACAAATACGTTCCCAGCATTCCTACCCGCTTCTTTTAAATGGGAGCAGTGGAGTATCCTCTGCACCCCTATCAGCCTAGTTACAGGAAGGGTAACTAACAGGAACCAAGCAACATGCAAACTTTGGCACTGCAGATTGTAACTGCTGAAAGAAGAATTGCAAGTTCCATGTTAGTGCAGTGTCTGGCTTCGTATTGAACAAGCCAACATCAGATCAAGTAAAAGTCTCCCACCTACTAGTATTTTCTAAGCACATTTCTGAATACTGCTTAGGCCAAGTGATTATTTTCATTCATCAATGAAACAAATGGAAATCAAAGCCCCGGATTGTAGGGGAGCATAAAGATGTTCTCTCATGTTCAGCTGGAAAGCCTCAGGAGGCTGTGGCTGAGGAAAGGGCACGCAACATGTTCCCACTTTCTGTGCTTACTTAGTCAGTGTGCTGATGCTGTTCAGTATTTACATGTATGGAACACCAACGGTGGAAGCTGCCTTGACAGTATAATGAAGTGTCGGTTGTGTGCCTAGTGCATTTATTTATGAGTTTATTTCTACCCTTGCTGGAACCTCTTGGTTGTACATGAGCAGCACCTCATCAGATTTCTGCAGCAGTTTATGCAGTTTGTGCTCCAAATGTATGTAATATTGAACAGGATGCTGGCCCTTGCCTCCAGTTATCTGGGCTTCGCGAGCCTTAGAGCGCGATCCCTACCCTACAATTCACAGATTGCATTTTTCTCCTCTTAATATTTTCAACATATGCCTGGTGACCCAGTTCTTCCAATACAACAGTCTGCATTTCTGCTTTTATCCTGAAGATTTAGGAACTTGCTTTGTACAGAGCAAATCAACGTTCTTGTGCGCCCGTCCGGGAATTTAGGTACCGAAGTGTGAAGATCATTTAGCCAAATTTTTAAATACATACAGTATTTGAGCACTTTTCCTGTAATGCTGTTAAGGGAAGGGGCCATAGCCTGTTGGCTGAGTGTATGCTCTGCGTGCACGAAGACTACCAGGCTGAATTCCTGCTGTATGTAATGAAAAAAAAAGTAATGGAAGGGCTGAAAGAGATACCAGAGAGAGGTTTTGCCAGCTAAATGCGGTATTAAACTAGATAGTCCAAAGTTCTGACTCGCTATTAGTTAGCTTCATACTTCATATACAAGATTGACTTCTGCTTTGCATGTATTGGATACAAGCATATAGTATATTATCTTACTAATGTTTGAGTCTAGAATAACTGCTTTCATATGCCTCATAAAAAATAGTCTTCCAACAAGGGAAAGACCCAGCATTCTGTGCCTGGGCTCTTTAACTGACACTGAAGAGGATAGATCTAGAGGGAAATTCCTTAGACCTGGGCTGAAATTTGTCTGTCTTTTCTTGTGAATTTGCAAAAGACACATCATGTGGGTTTCAAACCCTCCGCCTCCCATTTTTCTGTTGAAAGATGCACGTGTGTGCTGCCAGATTGTGGAGTAACAAAATTTCCCCAAGGTATTTTCTAAGGAGGTATGTAGGTGATGTCATAATCCTGTGGTTGAGGCTTGAATCCCCTGGGTTGGTTTTTCGGATAAGGTTCTGCCAGATTTGGTGGCTGCAACAGAATGGAATCGCAGGTCCCTTATGGTTTTTAAGAGCAGCAGTATTCTCTGCTCATTGCACTGGGAGGAAACTTATATTTAGATTCTCACAATCATGCACACCCCTGGAACATCTTTTGGCATTCATTTTATCTACTCATATTTGAAATGCTGTTCTACAAACACACATACGCATAAATACAAAACACCGATCTAGGCTTTATGGGCTGTAGAGATCTCCTGAATAATGAGATGGAAGGATAATACTAATACATCCCCTGCCACTGCTCCCAAATTCCCATCACTTAGCTTTCACAGGGGTGGGAGGATACATCTCTCCCAGTATTGTTGGACTGCACCTGCTATCAGCCCAAGTCAGTGGTGCCAGGCTTCCAACCGACATCTGGGCACAGGGCTGTGCTTTATCCACCTATGTCTGAAGTAGTCCCTCGTACATTATCTAGGCCAGAAATTATATATTTGATGTATTTGAAATGATATTTAATTCTTATAGAGCTAATTCTTAAACAGCTAAGAGCCTATTTTCTGCTAGTAACACACAATTCAGCCAAAATTGGCATAACAGATTTTGGATAAATCTTCATGTCCAGTCTTTTGAAACAGACTCCTCTCTTTTTTAAATGTCCCTGATTATTTTCTTAGCTTTATTTCAAAATCAAGGAAATGGAAATCAGCTTGCTCTCATGGAAAGCAGGTCTTACAGTGTACAGACAGAGTATATGAGGGGATTTTTCCCCCTAGTAGAAAACAAAATTAAACCCTAGAATTTTTGTGTAGATCTTCCCATCATTCAATCATAGTTCTGGGCCCTCGTCGTTTAGTCGTTTAGTTGTATCCGACTCTTCATGACCCCATGGACCAGAGCACGCCAGGCCCTCCTATCTTCTACTGCCTCCCGGAGTTGTGTCAAAAGTTTGGGGCCCTAGAGCCTCTTATTATTTTGTCTCTGGTTAGCAAACACCATGTAGAGGGGAAAAATGGAGTGGTCCAGTCCAATAATTATTCTTTCTCTTCTGTAAAAATAAGAATGATAGATGAGCAACAGTATCAAGATCATTATCTGTTCACAGATAAAGTCCACATTATCTGAAATAAACAGTATTTATTCTATTATTTTGTATATTAAGGATGCTTACTCCCTTATGGAGCTTTTACTTTGTTCTTGTGTGCAGGGGTATTTGATTATGATGGTTGCTCTTTGTTGAACAGCAGTATATAACAATGTACTGAACCCATACCCAATATGAGTGGGCTGGAATCCCCACTCAGCCGTGGAAACTCACTGGGGAAGAGGAATTGGTAAAACCACTCCTTAAATATCTCACTTACCTTGAAAGCCCTATTAAGGTCGCTATAACTCATTTCCAGCTTGATGGCACAGAACACACACATGAAAGGGAGAGGGGTTCTAATTGGCAATTTCCTTGTATGATAGTTGTCACAGTTCAGAACATTTTATCATACATAACAAGATGGAGCTCATATTAATATATTCTTCTTATGTGGTGGTAAAATGTAGGAAGACCTTACAACTAAATGATTAAATTAACTGTTAAAATATCAGTAAATAGGTGAAATGGAAACTGAGCATGCATACAATCAATTAATATAAAATTAAGATGAGTAAAGAAAAATCACAAGTATGTAAGAATTGGACACAAAATAGAGCTCAGATGTCCTTTCCTTCTGATGTATAAAAATTACTCAATAAATGCTTTCAGTGTTTCCGAGAAGTCTCTTTTGTACACTGTTAAAATAACAGCAGTAAAGTTGACGAACAAGGAAGCTTGGATGGTTTCTGAATAAAACAATGTTATTTGTACTGATTGGAAACATATAGATTTAGGTTAGGGCAGAACGTCTGAGAAAGTAATGATAATTTCACTATCTATAACAATGGTTGATGTTTGTCAGTACATGAGGATGGGACTGAGAGACCTCTTGAAGGCTGGGACACCAGAAAGAAAAATATTTCTTTTTGTCACATGAATTAGCGGTAGTGTACATCTCACATGAAGTGGAGTTCATTTAAATTAACACCCCTTCTGTTTTTAATAAATGCCAAGACTGTGAGGAGTACAGAACAGTGACCCATGGAATGAGCTGGTATTGCTTATTTGTACTTCTGCTTCAGTATTAACTCCTCTTGATAGTGCGAACATTATGTTGTAATATTTCCCCTGCCTCAGTTCTTTTACTGGCCCACTTTACAGGCTCTTTCTGTAAAATTTGGTTTCTCTTACTTTTCATTAATATACATCACAGTTTTGTGAAAACACTGGTGTGTAAGTAGAATATTTAACACATTTATTCCTCCTTTCTAAACCGTAAAAATAAACTTGGTTTAAATAGTCTTATGCCAAGCACAATCTGATAAAAAGATGAAGGAAGATGAGGTCTGTTCTGTGTTAGAATCAAATCAACTTTATCAAGTTTCACTATGTGTCTGCAGTCTGCTCTTACTTTTTGGAAGTCAGTAACACAATTTCTAATACACACCAGAATAAAATAGAATAGAAGAAGAGTCCTCTTGGATTAGAATGCTAGCATTCTGTTTTCCTAGTGGCCAGATTGAAATCACAAGAAGACCAATGTAGATATCAAACCAATGATCTAATCAGAATGTGGAAAGGCTCTGTTCTGTACAAAAAAACAAGACCTAGAGCTAGCTGTGGTACAGACCATGAACTGCTAATGTTGAATACTTAGAATAAACCCGAAGAAGAACACTAGAACGGTCATCATGGCAAAGATAATATTCTTTAGGAATTTGAAAACCATTTTCATTACTGAACTCAATTAACCATGAACCAGAAGAACTGTGGAATTAAATAAAAGTTATTACCAAGGGAGAATATAAAACTATTATTCCTGTAGTCACAAGGAAAGAAAAGCATTGATGAATGAGTGAGGAAACTCTTAGTTGTTTTAATGATAAACAAGAAGCAGAAGTAAAAGATGAGAGAAATAGAGTCAGAATCCTAATTGGAGCTTTTGACTGACATGGTTGGACAAAGAGAACTGCTACAATATCATTGTAAGAGAAGAACACAATGGAACAAAACCAAGAGATGTGTTCCATGAGATTAAAAAAAAACACAGAAATTTAAACTAAGGTTAATAATAATAATTTTGTGCTATCTGATCAATTCAGACTTACGGCAGCCTTAGAAGGCTCAATGTTTTCTAAATAGTGAGTTCTTACAAGTGGTTTACAACTCCTTCTTCCGGGGGTATCCTGGGATGTGAGCTTGCCCAAAATTAGACAGATTATCTGTACTCCCAGGGAGCACAGTGGGTGATTGAACTATCAACCACTGGCTACTCAGCCAGATACCTAAACTCCTGAGCCATCCTGTCAGCTAAAGTAAGGGATAAAATATTGAGAAGATTAAATAAAAGCTGAAGAACTATACAGAATAGTTGCACAATTTTTGATTCCTTCAAAAAAAAAATTATTTATTTATTTATTTTTAAAAAGAAGAAGAAAGAGAAGTGAAGACGTCTCTTAAAGTGCTTGGGAAAAAATAAATCACAAGAGCAGTGGGATAATAATGGAGTTATCTCAAGGTGCAGAGACTGAATTTGTCAAACTCTGAACAAGAATTAGATCTAAAAATATGGAAAACAAAGCAATGGCTCACATGCTAATTCTAAGAGAGATGTAAAATATTGTAGTTACTGTAGGACTATGGCATTAATTTTTCATGCGAGCAAAATAAAGCTGAAGGGTTTAGAACAAAGAATTTTACCATGTGCATAACAAGAAAAGCTACTCCAGAGAGGAAGAGGAAGAAGAAAACTTCCAGGGGAACAGAATATTTTTAATTTTTTTTAAAAAAAGTGTTTCAAACAATCATTTTTCTTAGGGACAAACATATACAAATATAGTAAAACTGTAGAGCAAACATAGCACCATAAAACATAAAAATCCATAGAACCTCATGTTAGAAGGCTGTTATTAAAATAAATATAAAGGTCAGACAAGTCTTCCTTTCCTTTCCAGTTATCATGAAACATCTTTGAAACCAACATTTTAATTATTTTTGTCAACAGAGCAGTAGAGGATGTCCAAATTAGGCGTCATTTTCCAATACCAATATATTTCAAGTACCAATGGGATCTTTGAATAACGTATATACTACAAATATTAAGGTCAAAAAAACCCACACCTTGTCTTAGCCAAGTAAATGGATTCTGAAACTGGGGCAAAGAACCACCCACAAGAGTGCTTAGTATTGGAACTAAAGTGCAGTATATTGCTATATACAAGCACTTCTTGTAAATGGCACATCTTCAAGTATACATCAGAATGTAAAGCCTTCAGCATTTACTTAGAATTTATAGAACTATAAAGACAGAACTAACCTCATGAACAACAGTTTTCCATCGGCTGTCTACTGCAGTTGTGCTTCTGCGGTAAGCAGTAAGGATGATTGTTTGTGTCATGTCACCTGGGATAAAAATCTAAAAGATGGGATTTAGCTTCAGAAATTGTTCCCTACTTTAACCTCACTGCTTATCTAAAGCTATTTGATACTATAATCTGGCACAAGCAATCTAACTATAAATGGCAAGATCAAGGAGAAGTACTATTGACCTTTGAAGTCATCAACAGTTATTGTTCATGCTACCATAATTAGATCCTCAAACGGTTCTTTTTAATGCTGTTTGAGAAGTTGGCCTTGTGAAATAATGGTGTGTATTTTCCCCCTCTTCAATACATGAAATTCTTCCCCCACCCCCAAGAGAAGATGGAAGAGAGTGGCCATTCTATTTAGCATGAAATAGTGTGTGGCCGTACAAGATGGTTTATGGTTTCCATGTAAAGCGGTACAGTGAAACAGAGGGCATACAGAAGTCAAAGACATGAAAGACATGACTACTGTATTTGCAATGAATTTCAAGTTTTGAACCCAATATCATTTTAGCTCATGGATGTTTGCTGATTAGTGGCAACATAGGAGGCATTTGCAAGGGACAGCAGGAATAAAGCCTAATGCCTCTCTAAACCACCACCCTGAAATCTAGTTTTCTTACAGTCTCTTACTTAAGAGAAATGGAGGGTGGATCGGAGCAGGAAGACATGCAGTACAGTGGTGCCTCGACTTACGAACATCCCGACTTACAACCATTTCGAGTTGTGACCAAGTCCGGCCGCAAATTTTTGCTTCGACTTGCAGCCAGAGCTTAGAGTTGCAACTGGAAAAAGGCAGGGAAAAAAGGCGGGGAATTCAAATTTGCTAACTGTTGGTAGGCGAAGAGGCTGCTTCTTTGTAGCTCTTTCGCCCCGATGGTTAGAGAGTGTGCCTCAGAGGAGGCTTCGGACTGCCTGGTGCTGCTTTCTGCTCCTGAATAAGTACATTTACTTTGTTTTGCAGGGTGGGTTTGGGGGTGTATTTCCCCCCCCCCAGCCCCATCACACATTCGGATGGGGCTGGCTGTGTGTGGGGGTGTGTGATAATTTTTTTGGCGGGAGCAGATTAATGGGTTTCAATGCATTCCTATGGGAAATGGTGCTTCGACTTACGACCATTTTGAGTTACGCCCATCTTCTGGAACGGATTATGGTCTTAAGTCAAGGCACCACTGTACTGCAGGAAGTGGCAAGGAGAAGCAAAATTAAACACCCTTCTCCTGACCGCTTGTTCTCCACTGCAAATGCTTTGGTCTATTAACATGACAGAGGTCTGGGTGACCCTCTTTCTGTCTTACGTGTAGTTCTGCAGTGGTAATGGTGTTCATATTGGCACTTTAACCAAACAGTAGGAGATGCTTTAAAAATTAATAAACCAGAAATAGCAAAATTTGATCTTCATCACTTCCTAACCATCATCTCTCCATATCTGGTTCAATAAAACGTTTCTATTAAGGGGATATTCTGACAAATAAAAGAGCATAACAGCCCACCAGAAAGAAAGAATACACCTACCATGGCAGTGGTTTCTTCTTTTATGCAGAAAAGACTGCTGTGCTGGCTTTTTAAAAAAATTCTGACCTTTGCCCTCTTTTGTATTGTTAATGAACAGTAGATCTATTATCTGGAAATATTCCCTCTGAATCCCAACCTATATTCATGTGACATCATCTTGCAATCAGAAGTAATCACAATTAACATCTTAACCTTGGAATCATAATCTAAAGTGTGTATTGTAAATGCCTCTGAGCATACACAAATGCAGCATTTGTTTACATGTAGTCATAGCTCCTTTTCTAGGGTTGCCACCAATTCCTTTTCTGTGGTGAAACTGAGGTGTATAATACGGTTTATTGGAGCATTAAAATATTTTGAAGAGGCTAGCTTTTAAGGTCTGCAGGATTCTTCATCAAGTGGCCATTGCAGAATGTGGGCAGGAGGAGATGTAAAGAACTGCTGGAATAATGTAAGTGACAGAGCGCTAGAGACACTTTGTGTTGTTATGTGCCAACAAGTCACATCTAACTTGTAACAAATCTAATAGGGCTTTCAGGTGTTTTGATCTAACTGCTGAATGCGTTTTTATATAACTTGTCTTAGTTATTGTTTTATCCCTGTTGTAAGCCGCCTAGAGTGGTCTATTGATTAGATAGGTGGGATATAAATATAAATAAATAAATAAATAAATAAATAAATAAATAAATAAATAAATAAATAAATAAATAAATAAATAAATAAATAAATAAATAAATAAATAAATAATAAGGTTTATGAGATATTTAAGGAGCCTCTCATAGATACGCCCTTCTGAGTTTCTATGGCTAAGTGGGGATTTCAGCCCAGTCTCCTGTGTCCTTGTCTTATGCTCTGTCTGTTACATACACCACATCGGGTCTCAGAGATACTTTGGATGGAATCCTGGTGGCACCACTCCCCATGTGAAAAGCTGGAGACAATATCAGCCATGGCCTTTTATTTTTAATTAAATGTTTCCCTCTCCCCCTGCCCCCCAGCCAGGGATCTGAGGCTCCCGAAAGATCCCTTTCAACCTGGGGAAGCCTTTGGGGACCTAAGGATGGGAGGGAAGACTTTAAATGTCTGAAAATTGTCAGGTCTGGAACCAACAGCAGGTGTTTTGTTTTTGTTTCTACATTAGAAGCTCCCCTACCACCATTCTCCTCAGGATCCCAAATCCTCCCCTGGGTTGAAAGGGAATCTTAGGAAACCTTAGAATTGAGGAGTGGAGGGAATTTTTAATTAAAAACAAAAGGCCACAGCTGATGACATCAATCTTGCTGTGCCAACAGGATTCTGGCTACTGTAGTCTTTAGCAGTCAAAGCAAATAAATTAATATGGAACTGTTAAAAGTAACTTATGGCTACTTTGAATTAGTAACTTTCAGAAGAACTTTTCATTAACAGCCCTGATCTGATCTTGCAAACTCAAGGCTTCTAATGAGAATTCAGGCTTGATTTGATCCAGTACCTGCTTATTTGCCTTTCTGGCTATCCATGGTATCTATAAAACATTCCTCCAACACCACATTCTGAATGAATTGATCTAGTATGGAGGGTCTTGTTCTCCAGTGGCTCATCCTTGTTTATTCTTGGCCACCTTGGAAGATTTATTCTCTGCCCAGCAATTGCTGGCAAAATGTATAAAGTATGTACTAGGTTTCGTAATACAGTGGTGCCTCACTTGACAAGGATAATCCATTCCAGCAAAATCGCTGTAGAACGAAATCCTCATCAAGCGAAAATAAAAAACCCATTGAAATGCATTTAAAACCGGTTCAATGCGTTCCAGTGGGCTAAATACCTAATAGTCCAGCGAAGATCTTCCATAGGGCAGCCATTTTCCAGTGCCTTTAAAGTGAAAAATGCCTCCTGAAAACAGCGGGGAGCCATTTTGCACAGTGGGCAGACATTTTGAAACCCAACAATCAACTGTTTTCAGATCAGCGTAATGCGAAGAATTGGTTCCTGAAGCAGGGAACCGATTGTCGTAAAGCAATTTTGGGCCATTGAAACATCGTTTTGCGATCGCAAAAGCAATTGCAAAAACCTCACCGTCAAGCGGATTCGTCGTTTAACGAGGTAATCGTTAAGCAAGGCACCACTGTATTGTGCAGTAATCTGTGTTTTGCATGATATAAATAGAACAATTAGCTGTTCCCATTCTATAATCCATTGTCCATATATTCAATACCATGAAGGGTCCAAGTTATGACAATTTAAGTAATAGTTCTATATATTGCAGCAAGCTCTATCTCTTGCTTGTTATGCCATAGACCTACATGTTCAACAAGGTTCCTTTTTTGTAACAAATTCTCCTGCACCTTAAAGTGCTGCTGCTGCTTCATCTTCATCACACCCAGTTCTTTTTTTGCTGCTTTTCCCCATCTGCATGTTAGCCTCACAAACTTGGTCATGGAGTACATCTCCCGTACCTCTGTAGCACTTTAGCTGTTAGCACTAAAACTAAAACTCCCATTCAACTCTCTCTATCTCTCTCTCTCTCTTCAAAAGCAACAATCATTTGGACATACTTTCCCTGAAACGTTTCTGGCCTAATGTATGCTAACTTGGCTACCCATGAAAAATGTTCTGTACAATTATGGTAGGAATTTAAGCTTCAGTTTAAAATAGCCTACCTCTATCCAGTGTTCTCTAGATATGTTGGACTATATTTTCCCATGAGTCTTTGGGCTATGATAGGGGAATTGTGGGAATTATAGCCCAATATATCTGGAAGGTACCAGGTTTAAGGAAATAACTAGGAAACATGTGAGAGGAGCATAAGTCATGCTGTTCTTTTCCTCATCGCCACCACTGCCCCCTCTTTCTGAATTCAAGCTGTAGGTGAATTTGGCAGGCTTATAATGTCAAGAGGATTCTCCAGGTCTTGAAACTCATAATTTTCAACTCTTTTCTTTGAAGACCAAGTTGCTTGTATTAGAAACAAAGCATTAGAAACAAAGTAATCATAAATAGTCATTGGTGTGCTGTGGATACTTTTTGGCAGGTGCGCATGACATTTTTGTAGTTGCGTTCTGGAGACCACTTCTAGTCAAGGAATATATCCTACAAGCTGTGAGGGAAAATGCATCTTTCCAGCAGAAATGTGGTTGCTGCAGTTTGAAGGCTGACAAATGAAATGCATTTGAAACAGAAATATTTCCTTGAAGAAAGATCTAGGGATTCAGCAGAGCATTTCTTGCTTGTTACCTTGATAATCTGGGAGTGCTTCTCCACCCTTGATGTCTCATTTCAGCTGTGATCATAGCCGGGCTGGAAAGGAAGAGGCATAAGCACCTAAATGTTGGAACATACATTTCCATACTTGACATTTGAGGGGCAAGGAAGTGACTGTCTACTTGACCCAATCTCAAGCACATGTGAATACTGTATGTCCTTTATAACAATTTGCCAAGCGATTGTTACATACAGCACTGATGTTACCTGTCTGTCATGGGTTTGGAGGGAAAGTTCCATCCTATGGGGAGTGGAAGGCGGGACATCAGGAGGAGGGGCTGTACTGTATATATATGTGGAGCGTGTGTGAAGAAGCTGGAGAAGCTGGAGGAAAAGCTGAGAGAAGAAGCTTGAGTGGGAGTCTGTGTGTCAGACAGGGTACTACTGTGTGTCAGTCAGTACCAACCTGATAGGTTCAGGTGTCTGTATGGGTAGCCAGAACTGATAGGTTCAGGGTCTGTGCTTCAAGTTAAGTGTTCTGTGTGAACCAAACTGTGTGTATGTATGATTGAGACTAAGCCACGTTACTGTATCTTATTCACTTGATCCTTTTATTTTTCCTGTGTGTTATTTAATAAACCTTGTTCTTTTATTTGTTAAAAATCCATCCCTGGTCTGTGTGACTTCTTATAGGGAATGGTTGGTGGCAGCTTAGTTAACGTGTGGCATATCCCAGTAGGTCTGGGTTTGTCACATTGATTGGTGTCCAGCGTGTGGGATACGACTGGTCCAGTTGTCCAGTGGTCCAGCAAAGCCTTGGCAAGTGTGCCCAGAGCAAGGGGGGTCTAGTCAGGGACAATCTGAGAGCGCGTAGGTAATCTTCTAGGTGTGCCTCACGGGGAGGTGCGCTAGTAGAAGAACGTGTAACCTCAGATTGGGGACTAGATTAGGGAGCTCTGAGGCATCCTGTTTTGGCGGAAAAAAAGCTGAGGCAAAACTGTGTAGTAGCAGTGATCTAGCCTGCCTGCTGCGAGGCCTAGCAGAGGGGGGTAGACTCTGGCTCGCAACTGTTGCAAGTTAGTGCTGAAGAACAGCAGTAATCTATAGAAAGCTGGTTCTGAGGCAAAAGAAAAAAAAAAGTGGTCGCTTTATTTTGAGGCTTGACTTTTGAAAGCAGCCTGTTCTGGGGGGGGGGGATTATGCCCTTGACTCGAAGCCAAATGGCAGAAATGGGTGAAGTGAAAGACCCCCAGGTAGACCAAGGTTCTGAGGATGAATTTGGCTCAGTACAGGGTGACAGCACGGGAGAACAGAACCCAGAACTCAGGAAAATGCTCATAGCCCAACAGCATGAACTGAGGATGAGGCAATTTGAAATGGAGGAAAGATTAGAGAGAGGAAAAATGGAGGAAAGGGAAAGAGAGAAACAAAGGCAATTTGAAATAGAGAAAATGGAAAGAGAAGAAAGAATGGAGAGGGAGAGAGAGAAAATTGCTCTGGAAAAAGAAAGAATGGCGTTTGAGTTAAGAAAATTGGAAATGATGAATCAGAACAATAATAACAATAGGGATTCTGAGGGAGGCCAATTGTCTAAAGCTGACCTGAAGAAATTCCCTGTGTACCACAAGGGAGATTGTCCTGAGGTGTTCTTTTCCCTAGTGGAAAGAGCGTTTGTGGACTTCTCAGTAAGGGACACTGAGAAGATGACCATCATGCGATCTTTAATCAGTGGCAGCCTTGCAGAAGTCTATGCAGAGATGCCAGAGGAACTGATGAAAGATTTTGCAGAGTTTAAAAAACTGGTGTTTGCCAGACATGGGATAAATGCGGAACAGCTGAGGCAAAGATTCAGGTCAATCAGCAAGAAACCAGAGCAGACTTTTACCCAAGTGGGGGCCCAATTGGTGAGGCTGCTAGAGAAATGGCTATCTCAGGAGGGGACAGAGACCTTTCAGCAGCTCAAAGACTTGATAGCGCTGGAACAGTTCTATTCAGTCCTGCATGGGGAACTGAAATTCCAGGTGAGGGAAAGGAAACCGAAATCTGTGGCAGAAGCAGCCGAGATCGCAGATTTTATTTCCCAAATAAGAAAGCCCTTGGGTGAGGGGAAATCTGTAGGTAAACCCAAAGAAACCTACAGCAAGTACTCTCAGGGACCAGGGAAAAGCCAGCAAGGGGGAGGGGCCCATGGTGAAGGGAAGCCCTCAGACATGAAACCAAGACCTCAGATTTTGGAGGGAAAACCAAAACAAGATGAGAAAGACTCAAAATACACCAGAAAATGTTATTTCTGTCAGGGAAAGGGCCATCTAATCTCAGAGTGTGAGAAATTAAAGCAGCTAAAAGGAATTGTGCCTCAGGATTCGAGTGGAACCAAGCCAAAAGCTGTGTTCCGTGTCCAGAAAGAGCAAAGCTCCTTGTCACTGAGGGAGCCTGTTGCCATGGCTACTCAATCTGGAACAGTTACATCTGCTGATCAGGCTGAGGAAAATGGTCCTCTTGTGGAGGTCAAGCGCTGCTTGCTCGTGAGAACAGATTCTCAGTTGTTTGAAACCGCAGGGGTGGACGTAGGAATACTTGACCATCAGTATAGGGGGCTGAGGGACACTTGTTCCCAGGTGACCCTGTGCCATCCAGATATTATTCCTAGGGAATATATAATCCCAAATGAGAGCATGAAGGTGGCAGGGATTGAGGGGCAGGTGATCTCACTGCCAGTAGCGGAGGTACCTGTGAACTTTCAAGGCTGGAGGGGAGTTTGGCGGCTAGCGATTTCATCGACTCTGCCAGCAGCCGTGCTCGTGGGAAATGACCTGGCTGAACATGTGAAACGGGTGCTAGTGATTACACGTTCACAAGCCACCACGGGGACAGTTCAGGGGGGTACTGATGAGCCAGAGACGGAAGCAGAGGGGAGTTCAGAAGCTGTGGTGGAAACCTTAACCACAGACAGCCGATTTGGCCAAGAGCAAAAGGCAGACGCCACTCTCCAAAAGTGTTTTGAACAGGTGACTGACGCCCAGCTAACACCTGAAACCCCAGTGAGATTTCTAGAGAAAAAGGGGATTTTGTATAGAGAGACCCTGAGGAATATCTCAAAAGGGGGAGATGGGATCCGAAGTCAGCTAGTGGTACCTGAAAAGTATCGCCCCATGATCTTACAAAGGGGGCACTCTGACATGTTTGCTGCGCACTTAGGGGTGAACAAAACACAGCAGAGAATCACACAGAATTTTTACTGGCCTGACATAGGGAAGCAGATCAGGGAGTTCTGTAAACAATGTGATGTGTGTCAAAGGCAGGGGAATAGCCGCGACAGGACCAAAGCAAAGTTGTGCCCTTTGCCTGTGATTGACACTCCGTTCAAATGTAGAGGGGTGGATATTGTGGGACCTTTGCCCAAGGCCACAAAGAGGGGGAACAGGTTCATTCTCACCATTGTGGACCATGCCACGAGGTACCCTGAAGCCATACCCTTGACTAACATTGAAACCAACACAGTGGCAGATGCCTTGGTGGGGTACATGTCCAGGATGGGATTTGCCTCAGAAATAATCACAGATTTGGGCGCATCGTTCACATCGAAGCTCATGAAACGCTTATGGCAAATCTGTGGAATTAAGCACAAGGAAACCACTGCCTATCACCCTGAAAGTAATGGGTTAACTGAGAAGTTCAATGGGACTCTAATGCGCATGATTAGGGCTTACTTGGCAGAGAATCCAAACAATTGGGACCAGAAGCTGCAATCCCTTTTGTTTGCTTATCGATCAGTGCCACAAGCCAGTACCGGGTTCAGTCCGTTTGAACTTTTATTTGGGAGAAGGGTGAAAGGGCCCCTTGATTTGATCAAACAAAATTGGGAGCAGATCACCCAGGATGACCCACAAGACGTTGTGACATACATAGACTCTTTGAGGAATGACCTAAAGAGAAACCTAGAGCTAGCAGCAGAGACCCTGCAAGCTCAAAAGGTCAGAAAGAAAACATGGTATAACCACAAAGCCAGAGAGAGGCACTTTGACCCAGGGGAGGAAGTGCTTTGGCCTAGGCTCTGTAAAGAGAGCAAGTGTCAGCTGGGTAGCCCAGAAATAAAATACTTGGGTCACATGGTAGGGGGAGGAGTGATAAAACCCCTAGAGGCCAAAATAGAAGCCGTTCGTGATTGGCCTAGACCCAACACCAAGAAAAAAGTCAAATCATTTCTTGGGTTGGTGGGCTACTACAGAAAGTTCATTCCGAGGTTTAGCGAGATTGCGGCTCCGCTGACCGATCTGACGAGGAAGAAGACTGATGACCGCATCCCGTGGACCAGCGACTGTGGGGAGGCGTTCCGGAGGTTGAAGGAGGCCCTCATCAACTATCCAGTGCTGCGTGCTCCAGACTTCGACCGGGAGTTCATCATCTACACCGATGCATCTAACAGCGGGGTAGGAGCAGTTCTTTGCCAGGAGGATGAGAATGGTGACCAGCATCCAGTGTCCTACCTGAGTAGGAAACTCCAGAAAGGTGAGAGACATTTGGCAACCGTGGAAAAGGAGTGCCTGGCCATAGTCTACGCGATCCAGAAGGCCAAGCCTTACATCTGGGGAAGACATTTTATTCTGTGCACTGACCATTCACCACTGCAATGGTTAAAGACAATGAAAACCCACAATAGTAAACTTATGAGGTGGGCTTTAAATCTGCAAGACTATGACTTTGAAGTGAAGGTGGTCAGAGGGTCAGTGAACTGTGTTGCTGACGCCTTGTCAAGAAGACCTGAAGAATGAAGACGGCGAAAGAAACATGGACTATGTATATATTTTGATGACAAAAAGTCAAATGTGTCTGTTTATCAAACATGTTGGTTTGTATGAATAAAGGTAACTTGATGTATTGTTAATGATAAATGTTTAAATGCCTAATAGAGTGTAAGTATAAGTAAGTATGGTATTGTATGTTATTATATGACTGTTTTTGTTTGTTTTGGGTCCAGGTTGTTTTTTGGTGAAAAGCACCTTAGCTTTCCCCCTACAAAACAACTTATAAAGAGGGGAGGTGTTACATACAGCACTGATGTTACCTGTCTGTCATGGGTTTGGAGGGAAAGTTCCATCCTATGGGGAGTGGAAGGCGGGACATCAGGAGGAGGGGCTGTACTGTATATATATGTGGAGCGTGTGTGAAGAAGCTGGAGAAGCTGGAGGAAAAGCTGAGAGAAGAAGCTTGAGTGGGAGTCTGTGTGTCAGACAGGGTACTACTGTGTGTCAGTCAGTACCAACCTGATAGGTTCAGGTGTCTGTATGGGTAGCCAGAACTGATAGGTTCAGGGTCTGTGCTTCAAGTTAAGTGTTCTGTGTGAACCAAACTGTGTGTATGTATGATTGAGACTAAGCCACGTTACTGTATCTTATTCACTTGATCCTTTTATTTTTCCTGTGTGTTATTTAATAAACCTTGTTCTTTTATTTGTTAAAAATCCATCCCTGGTCTGTGTGACTTCTTATAGGGAATGGTTGGTGGCAGCTTAGTTAACGTGTGGCATATCCCAGTAGGTCTGGGTTCGTCACAGCGATGTCTTCTCAATTAATTGCTCTTAAATCTCCATGCTTTCCTTGTCACTCTTTTTAAAGAGGAATACCTGTTGGGTGATAGATTCTGACATTTTATTTGTACCAATAGACCTGTTAGAACAGGCCTGACATCAGTAATACAGCATCTTGCTTACAACAGGGCTCGGCCAAATATTTATGGAACACCCTCAAGACTGGCAGTGTGACAATAGCCTTCCTCTGTTGCTGCCCCCCCCCCCGCAGCTCTTCTCGACAGAGAAAGAATGTAAGACGGAGATAGAGACACTGCCTCTGAACAGGGAAGTTCCATTTAATCAATATAGCTTACTACTGTTGATAAATTTCTTGTGTATTTTTCCAACCCAGAGGTGGCCAAAGTGATGTCCTCTGGGTGACCACATTTCGACCCATATTTTTAGCATTCCACACTATTGGCTATGCTGCCAATGGCTGATAGAATTGGCCATGCAATACGACCCACCCCAGGCCTATCTCAAGCCAGGAAAAGTTACCTTTATGGATTATGACTCCCAGATGCTCCGGCTGCGTTGGCTGGGAGAATGTGGGAATGGTATGCCAAAAGGATAACTTTTCCCAGGCTGTTTAAGTCGCCTCTTAAAAATAACTAAACTAGGGGGCATTACTGCCCCAAGTTAGGGGATTAGTGATGTGGTGTGGGATGAAGCATTTTTATTTGTTTGTTTGTTTATGCATGCCCTGCCTTTCTCTTTAAAAGGACCCAAGACGGCTGACAACAATTGAAAGACAATATTTAAAAACTAAACACTGAGTATACAAATATTTAAAAAGAATTAAACAAGTATCATATTAAAATGGTCATTAAAAACACATTCAAAACAACAGAGCACAAAAAGCCATTTTAAAAAACCCTCTCAGGCTGCCAGTCACTAAGGAAAAGCCTGCTTGAAGAGAAAGGTCTCTGCCTGCTTGTGGAGGGACAGCAAAGTTGGGGCCAGTCTGGCCTCCAGTGGGAGGGAGTTCCGAAGTCTGGGAGCAGCAACAGAGGAGGCTCTCTCCCGTGTCCCCAACAAACACACCAGTGAGGGTGGTAAAACCAAGAAAAAAGCTTGGTGATTTTAATGCCCAATCAGGCTCATAATGGGAGACAGCATACTTGAGGTAGCTTTCTAGGTTATAACCAGCACTTTGAATTGTGCCCAGAAACGGATTGGGAGCCAGTGGAGCTGCTGTAACGTGGGGGTTATATGCTCCCTTTTGTCTGTCGTGGATATCTTGCCAGTCACCCAGTGGCCCAAAGTTCTAGCATTTTGCGGAAGGGAGAGGAAAAATAACACATACTGCCTTCTTTCATGCTGTGCATATTTTTTTAAAAAGAAACTTTCCCTCCTATCCTTCCTCCATCTATGATCCCAGTCATCATTTTTACTAGAAAGAAAGTCCACCCCCTGACTCCCTGGCTTTTCCTTGTGCAGAATATATTTCACCCTCTGGCTCATCCGAGCCATGCTTTTCTCTTTCTTTTCCTGCCATGGCTCATACAATGTCTATCTCTGCAGTCGGTTTTTTATGCCTGTAGTCGGTTCCTTTATTTTACTGACTAAAAGGAATTTGGGATTACTGCACAGGATGAGAACAGATTTAATCTTTTCTTTTTCTTCCACAAGACTTGGCATTCCCACAGGAAATCAACAAGAGTATTCTCAAAACAAGCTTCCCCCTTTCCCTCCCCTCTCACTGTCTCCTAATTAACAAATTGTTAAAGCAAGAGCAAGTATCATTGTAGATTCTGCAGCGACCTTATGGTATATGAAGTGTCCATTTCCCTCCCTCCTCTTCTGTTGTGGAGTTATTCTAGCCTCAAGCCAGTTACATCCCTTCTAAAAGCAGAGGCTCTCTGGTTCCCACAGAGTGGTTCAAAGAATGACTCATATTCCTTATGTTAATTGTTCAGTTCTCAAAATATAGCACTTACGGGGTGTGGCTGCAAGGGGAGAATCTACTGTACTTATTGGGCATGTTGAGATGTGTTTCGCATATACCTCATTCTCTCCTTTTGTCTTTTTCAAAGCTTTAACCCTTTTCAGTCCCTTCTTGAAGGGACAGACATTTTAAAGGAGAAGAAACACCCAGATGTGCATTAACTTTAACACACTAACACTTGGAGTGTTAAGGGCTGGCTTCAAAACAGGTTGGTTACCAGCTCAGCAAAGTGTGTCTTTCACAAATTGGTGTCTTCTAGTTCTGATGGACTACAACTCTCACCATCCATTCATGTCACCTAGTGGTTATGGGAATTGTAGTCCAACACGTCTAAAAGGCTGATGCAGTCCTTCAAGATTTTTATACATGGGAACACCAGATATGATGTTAAGTGTTTTCCACTCTTAACACAGGTGTGAGGGAGATCACCTCCATATTGTTATTGGAACAAAGGTAGAGGGGTGGTGCTTAATCTCTTTCCTGCAAGTTTTGTTTCCAAACTCTTTTTTCCTTTACAGAGGGGAAAGGATAAGTTGGTGGAACATCTTGTCCTTCCTTGGGCAGAAAGGTAGTTTGGGCACAAAAGGGATTTACTTAAAAACAAACCAACCTGAAAGGGTCTAGCATTTCCACCTCCCCACTGTTGCAATCAAATCCAAAGCCCTCTGTGCCCCCGTATTAAAATATGTTTAAAAATAATAACTGGCCGATAATTGGGTGTTTCTGCTCTATCGTGTCTAAATTTAGTCTGTATCAGAAGTAGCCCTTGGATTGAATAGGAGACTCCCTTGCTGTATCAAGCTGCTTTTGAACAGCCTGTTTCTAGATGGAGAGGGCATGGATGTGCCTTACTAGTCTGTGGGGTGTGTGTGTGACTGGTCTTACTGAACGCTCCTCCATATAGAAAACTATACAGCAGTCAGAAAATGAGACAGAGTCCTTCTCCCTGACATCCTGATTTTCTGTTCCCAAGTGAGTGGTTTTCCTGTATAAAGTGCCATTCAGACATGTGAGCTGCCTTTCCCCAGCAACCCCGAAGTAGGGTGATCTTGAAGCAGGTTGGCCACCTGAAGGAAAACCAGGCCAACATCCCATCAGTTTCAAGAGCAGTTTGCCATGTGGCACAGCTGCTGTTTCATAAATGTGCCCACCCTCCTCTTCCTGACAGGTATGCGGACCTAATTGCGTAGTTACTTGCATTCCAGGAACTGATTTTCATGTATTGGCAAACTTCAGGAGCAGACCCTTGACGTGAAACCTTTACTCTTTCTAAATCTGTTGATGTGTGTGTTGCCTTGGGCTTTTGTATTTGTTAATGCCTTGAGATAGCAAAATATGTCTTACAGCATTGGTCTACTCAGTCCTGCTCAGCAGTGGTGGAGGCATGAATGAAACAGTTACCTGGTATTTCAGATTGTTCTGTGTCAAGCTGGAGTGTTCAGAGGTGGGAAAAGAGATTGGAAAGTTATTTTAAAGAAGATGGATACAATGACATGCAGGGACTCCGTAACTGTACAGTGGTAGGTTAATGCACAAGTCTCTAGAGCATCATACTACAGCTGTTGTTCAATTATGGATGGCCTCAACGCATCATCTTAGATTCAGTCTTCTTAAAAATAACACTGCAGACTCTGGATACAGGAGAACAGCACAGAGCCAAGAATATATAATTAGTGGGGACGAGGGCAATATTTACAGCTGCATTTAGATAGGATATGGATGTGCCTTAACAGTCTTACCAGCATTATATTCTGCAACCATTGTAGTGTGGGTGTATTTCACATAAAGGTGTCTTATTGCGTCTCTAACAGTAAATATGGACAATCGTGAGCATTCTTCAGAGAAATGGGATGGGGACCACGGTGTCATTAAATCTTTTTAACAGTAACTGACAAAGCACACTGCTGTCCGCTGCACAGATTCTTGCCATTTGTCACAGTTTGAGCCACAGAGACATGGCGTATTTGCCAACAGTTTCTTCATATGGCTTGGGATCCAGTCTATTGTCTTTGTTTGCTTGTGGTTCTGTTTAATGACTGAAAAATGTACAGCAGAAGATGATTCCAGGAGAGGCCCCCTCTAGGTTTTACACAAATGAATACTTTTCTGATGTGTTCCCCTTTATCTGAGAAAGCAGAAGTCGTATTAAAGAACACCTATATTTTGCAAAACTGGGAAAACTGCATTATTGATGGATCATGCTTTTAAAATGTATGTTATCTTTTGGGATAGAAAGAGAACCTACCTGCTGGGACATCAACATACTTTGGAGAATCAGCTGAGGATGAAAAGTGCAAAACTTCTCTCACCCAACAGAAAAAGCAAGACATCCTGAAAAAGATGTAAGCATTCCCACCATGCATGCACCCATACAAATATACACAGAATTGTATTTTTATAACTGGGAATACAAATCTTCATAACATCATGGTTCCAGCAGAGCACTAAAAGGCAGTGTTGCCTCTTAGTTCCCACCATGAGATGTGTACATGAGTGCTTGGGGTGAAGTTAACATTTCATAACATCAACTGTCTTGAAATAAGAAAAGATCAGTTGGAGTCTGCTGGAGGGAGGAATAAGAGGAGCGTTCTAAAAATCTTATAGTTAAATGACTGGAGAGAGAGAGAGAGAGAACTGTTTTCCAAGGAGAAAAGCCTATCCTTAAGCATTTTCTATTCGTCTAGTTCTCTTGGCTAGAAGAAGGTGGGGTAGCAAGAGCTGAGCAGAACAATTGCTGGGAGAAGTGGAGAACTGCCAGAGCAATCATGGGGACAGAGAGACTCCATTTCGGATGGCCAAACCTGCTTCAGATACTGTATAGCAGATGGCCAGTTCATCTCCATACCTGAAATAATTATCTCAGGTGGTGGCGGCGGTGAGTTTGCCTTTCTAAAACTGGTGAAAGGCAGTATCCCACTTCCCTTTCCTTCCTTCTCATGATTCCTTACGTCTCCGTGGCAACCTGTGATACACCAGTTCTTAAAAATTCCATTATTTTTCGCCAGTATTCACTAGTGGTGAGGGATGATGGGATATCCAGTTCAATAACATCTGTGGGAGAATATGTTGTCCACCCACCCCTGAACTAATGGCAAGATGAGCTAGAGAGGAAGGAATCATTTAAAATGTGAGTTTTCTTTCTTCTTTCTGAACACTAAGAGGTCTTCATTTAATTGTAAGTAATCAGTTTCATTAAATGTTGACCTTGCCCAGACCTTCATGTACTTGTCAAAGGAGGGGTGGAGTGGGATGAGCAGAGATAGTTCATCAATATGGAAGGAGAGTATCAAGAATCAAGAAGGAAATCTAGCAGCATTTTTCTATAGCTGGAGGTTTACTTTTTTTCAGCTGTACCTAAATGGAAGGTCACAAAGACAGCATTTGCAGTTCATGCCACCGAACCAGTGGCTTATGCTGGTTCGTTTCTCAGTCAGATAGCTGTTCGGGGGGTTCCTATTCCAGCTTCCTTTGCCAGGTGCCCACACAGAGGCAGTGCCCAGAGGAGGTGGGGCAGGGAAGCCGGGGTGCTACCGCTGAGTGGTCATCCACCAGAGGAGGTGGCTCAAACTACTGGCTCAGTGATTCATTCCCATCTCTGTGTGATCCATCTTAGTTCTTGTTCCAAAGGCTTGTGCCCAAACCAAATCAAACAGTCCATTGCCACTGAAAATGCAGAGTATAGCCACCTGAGAGCAAACACATAGGGGTGTGTATGCTGTCCTGGGTCCACTTCAGGTTTTGAGCTATAGTGAAAATTAATCTGACTCCTTGCTGGGTTTTGTTCTGGGAATCTACCATTGGCCCTTCCAGCCCTTCAAGGGTCTCAGTTTGTGCCCTGTGGGGTGCCTACGATTTGCTTAATATCCGTAGCTGCTTTTAAACCTGTTGATACAGTTCTGATAAGATTTGGATCACCCTCCTCTTGATTAAAACTGTGCTTAGCTATCTTAGATTCTTTAAAGTTCAGCTGTATGATTGAGTGAGTGATTGAGTGAGTGAGTGAGTGAGTGAGTGAGTGAGTGAGTGAGTGAGTGAGTGAGTGAGTGAGTGAGTGAGTGAGTGAGTGAGTGAGTGAGTGAACATTTCACCTTTTACACAATTAGGGATGCTCAAGGCAACTTATAATATTGTAGAGGAATTAATAGAGATGCCAAATATTAAAGATTATGTGAGACACATCACTCTGTTAAAGATACTATTAAAACAATTGAAAAGCAAAACCAGCAAAAAGTACATGCACAAATAAAAAAGAGATTTAAAGGAGAAAAGAGCAGCATCCCCTGTTAAAACTCTGTCTACAGCATGAGCCAAAAGCTTGACTGCAAAGAAAGGTCTTCGTCTGCTGGTGGTGGAAGGAGCAGGACAAGGGACTTATCCTGGCCTCATGTAGGTCACCAGGGAGCAGCCACTGAAAAGATCCTGTCTCTAGTATAGACCAAACATGCCCGTGAACACAGTGGGATTGTGTTCACGGGACTCCTTCAAAGGGACTCCTTCAAAGATTCTAAAATGGAGGAAGGCTTATACTCAGAGATGCAGTCCTTCAAATAGCCCGAACCCAGGTTCTATAGGTCATAAGCAGCGTTTTGAATTGGGCCCAACAGCAGATTGGCAGCTAGTGGAACTGATGTAACAGGGGAGGTATATGTTTTCTGTAACCAGCTCCAATAAACAGACTGAATGGTATTGCTGAAAGAGAGCTGAGGCTACATTACCTTTCCTTTTCTACTAGTGCCGACTGCAAGATAATTCGACTCATTCGACTATGTGCCTCCTTACCTATATAAGTGAATAACTCTGATATCAGTCTTGGCTTAAAATGATAAACAAAATATCCTTGCGGCTAATTTGAGCATACTATAGTCTACAGCACTGGTTCTTAACCTTGGGTTACTCAGGAGTTTTGGACTGCAACTCCCAGAAGCCTTCACCACCAACTGTGCTGGCTGGGGTTTCTGGGAGTTGCAGTTCAAAAACATCCGAGTAACAAAGGTTAAGAACCACTTGCCTACAGCAGCCTTCCCCATCCTACTGCCCTCCAGATGTGATCAACTCTTCTATCACCCAATTCTTGAGCCATGCTGATTAGGAATAATGGAAGCCCTGGTAGGTGACATCCCAAGGTGGGCTACTTTATTGAACAAAACGGGGTCACAGTAAGTCACATACCCAGTAGTTCACTTTGGGCCACCTTCTGGAACCTTGCTTAGCATTGCATAAACATCACATTTGTACCCTTCACTACATGAAGGATACATATAAAGTAAGACCTGAATATACGGAATAGAAATAAAGTAGAAGGAAATGCACATTGTTTCCTAGTCCTCCCTGGTTTTCAAGCTTGCTTGTTTCTCAGAGGTCAGGCAGAGTATCCTTATGTGAGAATGCAATGTGCATCCAGCATGCACTTGGACTGCCTCTGCCCATTCAGTAGGAGGGCAGCTGATCGGTTGACCAGTCTGTGCACATGGATGCTTGTATAGATCCATCCCCATTATTGTACAGGAAAAGAAACCGTAGTATGTATATCAAAGCAATTGAATTTCTGTACCCTGATAATAAATAAATGGGGACTGAGCTGTACGGGGATTCACGTACACAGATCAATCAGTCATCTCACTCCCATTGAATAGACAGAGGTAGCTCCAGCTCATGCAGAGCACACACCACATTTTCAAGTGTATGTATCAAAGGAACTGAGTGCCAGTGTGGTGTAATGGATAGAATGATGCACGGGGACCCAGAGGCCTGGTTTCAAATCCCTGCTCAGCCATAGAAACTCACTCAGGGAGGGGTGGCAGTGGTAAAATCACAGGTTAAGTATCTCACATACTTAAAACACCAATTAAAGCCACCATAAGCAGGAAGAGATTTGATGGCATGTAACGACAAAGTCCAAACAACTATATATTTAATACAAATATGTTTTTGCCAAAAGGTTTGCACTGTGCTTTTCAGTCCAGAAATCAACAAATTCACTAAAGATCAAGTAATATGTAGGTCAAACTGAAAGAAAAAACAATGAGTAAATTGTGAAAACGACCATCACAGACCCATATACATGGAGGAAAATATAACCAAAATTGCAGATTATATCCCATGGTGACAGAAAATAAAATTTTAAGAAAATAAGCAGCCAGGTAATTAGTGAAAAATCTTTCTGAAAGAGAAACATTCTGTTCTAATGACAATAGCAGTGGGGAGAAATTAATAATGCTTGATAGAAACTAATAAGCTGACTGTGAAAAATTTGGATCCTGGAACCAGTATTATAGATAATCTTGAGATGAGCCAAATGTCTCATTTAGTGCCTTAATTTTATAGATCCTTAAAGTATATTGTAAGCCAGGTGAAGCTTCCTGTAGTTAACTCCTTCATAATTAAGTTTAGGTATCTGGAGGCAGAGAATGGGAGTTCCAATTCCCCATTGTGCCTCCTGAAGAGAAAAACCAGCCTGTGTGGCCTTGGGCAAGCTGCACAGTCCCAGGACACCCCCAGAGGAAGGGAAGGATACACCACTTCTGAGTACTCTCTACCCAGAAAACTATGGAAAGGGTTGCCATTAAGTCAGAATCAACTGAATGACAAGCAAAAAAGAAAGAAAGAAAGCCTTTCGACCTAGAGATCAAGTTTGTAGTTGTAGTGTGACATGTCTTCACCAAACTGGTGTCCTTCATCTGCATTGGACTTCTGTGTGCCCAAATGTAGGTACAAATTTATTTTGGTTAGGAATGATAGAGCTTGTAGTCAAACACATTGGCAGAGAACTGGAATGGGGAAGCTGGTTGTGTTCATGACCAGGCATGCAATACAAACAAGCTAAGTATAATCAAGTGTCTCAGTTCTGAGTAAAAATTGCCCACCCCACTAGACTGGAAAGAGTCTAACTCTCTGTGCACATCTGTATTTATCTTCAGTATACAGAAGCATTTAAAAAACAATATATATATTGTGGATTATAGCATATTTTATGGACATAATCTCATTCTGCCATGTTTGTTCAAATTTGAATCCTGGGACGACCCAGTCAATAAGTAATCACACACAGAAAACGATGATGGTTAATGTTCTGTAGAGTAAAAGTATTGTCTCTTGCTGAGATAATAAGCAGGTTTATCTCTTGCAGAAGTTGAGACTTCTGGTGCCTTCTCAGAGTTCATAGAAAGGAAGAAATGGAGCTGTCCTGAGATCTACACTATGAAAGGAAACCTTTCAAAATAATGTCTCTGTCTGTCTGTCTGTCTGTCTGTCTGTCTATCAGAGTGAAGAGGACAACAATCAAAAAGTCTAATGAGATCAAAGCCCAGCCCAGCAAGGACACCATTGATGTATATCTTGGCTTACTGGGCTCAGACAGCGAGTAGGAAGAATGCGTTCCAGGCTCCTTCTGATGCTTCGTCTGAAGCAAATCGTAGGCATCTGGCACAGCCAACAGACTGCGTAAATACAGCTGAGAGCAGCTTGAGGCTTCCTGTTTCAGAACAGGGACTGCAATACGAACTGGAGACAGACAAACCCTACTAGCAGCCAGCACAAACTTCATTTTGCGGCATGGTTAGACATGACTTCGACGCAGGAACCCTGGTGGTGCTGTGAGTCAGCACGACCACATCCAAACCAGAGTCAAAGGGTGACTGCAAATGCATGGAGTGCTGTTCTACGCATGCAAGAACAGGAGGAGTTAGAGAGCCTCTGAGGCAGGATCGCTCATTTCCCAGACAAGCAGCCGGGCTCATTGTTTGGAGCCATCTTTTGGAGATGTCCCCCCCACACACACACCAAATCCCACATTGTTTTTAAGTGAGGCTTGGCAGGATCCATGTCTGATGGAAGAGTTGCGTACATGAAGAAAAACCTCCTCCTGGGACATGTATTTATGAGAAACATGGCAGCTGTTGTGCAGACAAACCCAAAACAGCCGCAGCCACCAAAGAGTAACCCTTAATGTTTCTTTCCCCCTTTAAGCTAAGCAGAGAGAGAGAGAGAGAGAGAGAGAGAGAGAGAGAGAGAGAGCAATTCAAAATGTGGGGGAAAGGAAGGAAAGAAAATAGGGGAAGAGGCAGCAAAAAAAAAAAAAAAAAAAAAACAGCCACAAGAAATGGTTGCCAAGATTTAAAGCTATCAGAAGAAATGTATCCTTTATATACAGGCAGGTCCTGAAATTGCTTGCTCTAGAGTTGTACCTGTGATGTCTGATACCTCTGTTCAGCAGGTGACTGGGGAATGGCAGATGCAAAAGTGTTTCTTCATCGTACTGAAAATCTATTCCATGCTTTTATTTGTTTACCTCACTACAGCCCAGTATATCGTAATGCGGAAGGAAGCGGTGGGGGGGGGGTGTTTAATATTATTTTTTTAATTGTACACTTTTTCTTGGGAGAAATAAATTTAGAAGAAATAAGAGTGGGTACAATAGGATATATAGCTATAAACAGCAGACTGAGAAGCAAAACAGTGAAACAAAGAGAATGAATTCAAACTGCATTTGTGCCTCAGATCTACTCAAATTGACTTGCAGATGTATGTACATTATGGGATTATTATAACCATTGTCATTTACTTGACTCATTTTTCTCTTCCTACTCTGCTGCAATAAATGTTTATGAGGAAATAAAACTTCATCAAAATTGCTTTAACGAGGCTTAGCATCAAAATGGTCACAACAACTAGTCAGTGCAATTGATTGTGGAAATACTATACCTCTTTTTTTCCTTTTTACATACACATTTAACTCCTACCCTTCTCCGAAGCAGATCAGTGCAGTGACTTTTTTTCCATTTTATCCTCACAACAAATCTATGTCCTCTAAAAGTATGTTGGGCCATAGGTAGGGCTGCCAGATACATGGGTACCAAAAGTAAGACATAGAAAGACAAAAAAGAGGGCAGAGGAGGACGTATTGAATGTTTCATTTGATTTGTTCCGGATTAAACCCGCAATCAATACAATGTTATTACAGTAGCTGCCAATAAATGTCTCTTAGTGAACTGACCAAGAAACAGTCATGTTAAAAAATAAAAATAAATTCAATGGAGGCTTTTTTTCAAAATACCAAAAAGCATTATTTAAACAGCCAATTGTGCCTAAACCCACCCCGGCTCGGCTGTGGGATCCCCTGGCCGCTCACACTCTGAACAGGCTCAGAGGCAACCTTGCTAATCTGGACACCCAAACAAGGCTCCGGCACAGGCAGGGGGGAAAGTGGCGCCGGGCAAAACCTTCCCTCCCCCGAGGGTCATAAGTTCAAGGCTGGGGAGTGTGGGAGTTGGAGTTCCCGAAAGGGACTTTGAACCCACACAGTCCGGGCGCTCGCCTTCCCATCGGTGCGCTTGGGTGCTGCTTGCTCCTGCCTGGCTCGGCAGGCAGAACTCTGCTCACGCTTCCTTTCTGGGCTCCACACGGGCTGGGCGGGTATGGTGGATCCCCTAGCAGCCGCGGCGGTGGCGGGAGGGGACAAGGGCTGCGCTCCAGTGCCGGCGGCAGGTAATAAGGGGCGGGGGGCAGGGAAAGATGGGAAGGGGGGGGTCCTTCCACCTCTCCCCTTCCCATACAAAATTATAACACAAAATGTACAAAAGCCTGACATTTTAAAGGTTTTTATCTTTGCCTGATGGAGGACATTAGGCTAAAAAGGAGGGCACGTCCTCCTTTTGCCTGATGTCTGGCAACCCTAGCCATAGGTCACCCAGTGAGTTTTGTGGCAAGTAGAAATTCAAATCCACATCTTCAAAGTCCAATATTCTTACAGTACCATTCTACCATCCTAGGTATGTCACCTGATCTACCCAAGGGTTCTAATCTTTTAATTACTATTATTAAGGGATTGTTTTAATTGGTTTTAACATGGTGTTTCAACATAATTTTGTGGTCTTGGTTTTGAGATTGTCTTCAATGTTTTCTGCAAAAGGCAACATAATAATAAAAAAGTGGGTAAGAGTGAGATTTGTGGGATGACAGATACCATAATTCTCCATTCTGGGAGTTCTGCCTAACTTACAGACACCTGACAAAATCTAAATGTGATGCATTTGGGGAGAAAGGCTTAAACTGAAGGCTTAGCTAGGCCAAGCTCTGTCCATACTTCCTACTCAGAAAAAAAAATCTCCCAGCTTAGCATTGGGGCAGGAACTGGAAGCTATTCATGTCTTGAAGAAGCGGTTTGTAATCCACAAAAGTTCAGACTGACTAAAATCCTTTATTTTGTCGTCAAAATAAGTTTGATGACATTATTAGCAGCAGTCATTTTCTGGAAATTAAAGACTTCAGAGTTCTGTCACAAAGGTCCTGAAGTTCCCATGCAAAGGTCCAGGACTTCCCAAAGGTCCTGAAGCACTTTTCACAATTGAGAAGCCATGGGGATGAAGGGTGGAATCGAAGGGAGATGTCTTTATCCAAAATTACAACCACCAGGGGCAACTTTACAGTAGCCTTGGGACGTTTAGGACAAAAGTCGGAAGTGTTTAATTTCTAGAACACTGCTGCTACTGATGCCGACAGCCTTGCCCAGCGTAAGTTACACCAACAGGATTTCAGTCAGTGAAATACATGTGTTAGTCTTGAAGGTGCCACAGCACTGTTTCTGTTTTGTTTTGTTGCTGGAACAAAAATCAGCATGGCAACTTCTAAAAAGTAGCTATTGTTAAATGTGGTTGTTCCTTCAGTAAAGGAATTCAATGGTGCAGCTACTATTTGTTGAATTGATGGTTCCCAGCCTTGGCGCCCCGAGTGTTATACAACCACAGCTCCCATCACCTTTGATTGTGGACCACAAAAGCTAAGAATGATAAGGAGTGGAGAGTCAACATCTGGGGAACCAAGACCGGAAACATTTGTCCTCCATGGCAATTTCTGATCTACTTTTAAAAGGAGTCGTTTTGTTTTTATTTTATTTACAATTGGTGGTTAATTTATAATTGTTAATACATCCTACCAGGTTTCAGCTGTATAGATTAACAAAGGCTGAAGCAACTCAAATAAGCTTGAATGTAGAAGCTGTGTTGACAGTTGTTTCATTGTAATTAACTTTAAATCTGCACCAACCTCTTCTTTTCCATGTGCATATCTGCATGCTTCCCCCCATGTGGCAAACAGCTCCTTTGGAAACTGATTTCAACGTGAGAAGAGACGATGCTCCCCCCCATCACAGTCCTGGTCAAAACCAAGAATTGGTAGGGTGTCCATACTCCATTTTTAAAATTCAAGAAAGAACCAGTCATGGTTTGGCCAGCTTCTTGTCTGGATTGACTCTATATTCCAACAAAGAATTTCCTTTATTGCAAAGTTAAATCAGCATGTGTTGACTTGAGGATGAGAAATTCCCCTACTCCTTCTTTTAAATTCCTTTTTGTCTGGCAAAAGATTCTCTGGGAATCAATTTGCCCAGTTTGTCAAGACTCAATGACAAGATTGTTTTATGACCTCCAGCATGTTTGAGCAAGCAGGGCTCAAACAACCCAGCATTTGACTGTTATATACTTCAAGTCCTTTTCTGGCGTAGGATGAGAGGGAACCTGCTCAGCTGATACAGAAGGGAAATATATGCCCATATATGTCACAGGTTCATAGAACTCTTGAGCTGAAGGACCCTAAGAGTATTTTAGTCCAGTCACCTATCATTGTAGGAATACACAGTTAAAGTATCATTCTAGATAGATTTCTAGCCTGGATCTACGATTCAGAGGTATAATTAAATATTTTTCCTGAGGGCAAAACATCCCTTCAATCATGCTTCACCTTAATTGAACAGGATGAACTGCATGCAGCAAATCTTTTTCATCATAACTTATCTATAAATAAGCAGTGTGGGCCTGTATCCTTCTTCGACTTCTCACTGTGTTCAGTGTTTTCAGCTTATATCCAGGTAAGTGTGGATAGGATCCCAACATTCATCATTAGCATTGTCTCTAAAAGCATTTTGTATTGCACCATACCTGTTTTTCTATATATCTTAATAATTCTAACAATAATGTATTATTCAGCCAGGGCAAAACACCGGCATCCTAGAATTTAAACACTGGCCCTTCTAGAAGGCAGTAACTGGCCTACAATTGCCCCTTTGAACATAGGGAATGGGACTCTGAGTGTCTCGGGTCAGTTATTCTACATGACACTGGAAGAAATGAAAAAGTCAGTTCCTCTTTGGGGGTATGTTTGGAAAATCCAGTTATAATTTGGGGAAAATAATCTGATTTTTGGTTAGCAAAACGTTAGGTAACAAAGGATTTCATTTTCACCTCCCACACCTTGTTTTAGAGATGTGTGATGCAATGCTGAGATTCATGGAGATAACTCCTTCTTTCTCCCTACAGGAACAGACTGAAAGTTACAGGATTTCAGCAGGATTTCAGCCATTATGTAAAACATGTGGAATCCTCCTTACATTGTGTTTTACAAAGTAAGGATAGCAGATCTAGCTTTACTATTCAATGAAAAGTTTCAGCAATCCTGAATATTCCATGTAGGTACCTCCTTGGTTCCTCCAGTCAAAATTCATTTTCAGATTCTGAGGTCTGATCTCTACATTTTCCAAAATCTAATTGGTCCTAGGAATTTCTGTCACTAATAGAGGTTTCTCTCCTCCTGCTCTCATTTCCAGTTATATTCACAATTTAGACCAAGGGTCTCCAAATTTTTTACATGGAGGTCCACACAATATATTTTTGATATATTCAAGAGCTGAAGAAATGTATGCAGTCCCTCCCACTCACTCCCACCTGCACCCACTCCCACCTGTACGTGTGCAACTTCCAAATGCACAGACGGGCCAGATAAAAAGGCCAGGTGGGCTGGATGTGACCCGTGGACCGTACCTTAGAGTCCCATGATTGAGACAAATGATTTTACATAACATTATTCAAGAAGTTAAACTAAGGGTGGGAACCTCCAGTTGTGTATCTCCCATCATCTTTCACCAACAGCCATGCTGGTTATCTATGTTGGGAATATCAGCTGGAAGGCCACATTGCCCAGTCCCATTATAAATCATCACTCATGCTTCACCATGTCAGTTCTTATTATTTTCTGAAGCTGTTACCTTGCTATGAACCCTGAGGTGGCAAAATAAAAACAAGCATACACGTTACTTTAGATCAGCAGCCAATCTAGTACATTTAAAATAAATAGCAAACATTTATTTTCAACATAATAAAGGGACAAACAGGCACAAGTATTAATTAAGGATTGGAAATGAAGTGGAGATTCTTGGGATTGAGACAGGAATGAAATGCCCTCTCTGCCCTTTGCAGAATGATTTAGAAATGGCCTCCAGACCACAAAATATGCTTTGAATTTGTCCCATTTTTCATGAATAACCTTCCCCTCATTGCCACATTGCAGCTGCACACGCTGTGTCTGGACTGAGTCTGTTCTTTTGTTTTTCTTCTCACAGTAGGTTCTAGCTATTGCTCGAGGCCTTAGGATTCATGCTGCTGGAATTGGAGTGTGGGTGTGTGCAGGGGGTTTCTTGAATAGATGTACCTGACCACAGGAATGTCAAAGCCTATTGCTATGACCAAATACAGGGAAGCTCTCTGAGCTGAGGCTCAGCTATGAGCTTGGGGGTGAGGATGCTGATTCTTGGAAGTCCTGAAATTCTCTCACTCAGATTAAAAATATGGTCTGCAAAAATATTCCCAGTTCCCTCACACCACTGGGGAGGATAAAAAGGAAAAGAGCAGAAGTGGATTATATAGTGGGACAGGGTGACGGTGAGGAAAGAAAAAGAAAGCATTAGAAGAATGGAGGGGCAAAGTTTTTTTTTTTTGTCAACTTTGTTTTGTGCTTTGATTGTTTCAGTCTGTTTGTTTTATCAACCGTAAGGCCTATACTTGGAGGCAGTATAAAAAAATTGCCATGCAGATATTTTAAGTGAATAAAATGAAAGAGAAAGATCCCGTCCACACTGGGAAATTTGGTGTGGTTCAGTCCATGCTGAAAAGGTTCTTACCTTAAGTACAATTTATTTTAACTTGATTGAGCGATCCTTCTGCTCACACTGGAGATTGTGCTACGGCTGCTCTTCTCCCATACTTCAGGTCCATAAGATAGCAGGTTTCTCAGCCTTCACTTTTAGTGTCACGACCCACTTAATACGTCACAGGGTTGCCACCCCAGTTAATGCCACTCACAGTTCCAGTTTGGTGCTAATCATCTGCACAGGCTGAACAAATAGCTATTTAGGATTGTATTGAATTGTACCAAAAAAGAATATATGCCTAAGTGACGTGCCAGAAAGGTGTGTGATAGCTCTTAAAGGAGAAGGATGGATTGATTCAAGCAGAGTTAGTGTGGACCCCATCATTTGGCTTGATCCAAATCATCAGTGATCCATACACTGATCTATACACCACTCTAGACAGGCTGAGGGAGGGGAGAAAGAGATGCATTATTTCCCACTGCTATTCCTGCAGGCTTCAGCAATGGTAATCTCCTCTGCCTCACAAAACCATCCTGGCACTAAGCAATGGCATCAGGCATTTGAGATCCTGTGTCTCTGTGCTTATGCAGTGGGAGCAAAGAAGCAGGGGGAGCTAGAACTAAGTGTTGGCTGGGAGAGAAGGCAGTGAGAAGTAGAAAATAAGTGAGGGTCTCTCTTCTCTGATGGGAAACGGCAGTGGGTGGGCCTGCTTTGAAGGAAATCAGGAAAAGACATGAAATGTTGGCCAGAATCCTATTGGTGATGTATGTGTTTGTAAGTCAAATTGCTTAACACATGGCAACAAACTGCTGTTAAGTAACAAGGCATTGCATTACTAGACCCATGTCTGCTATGTAGTTGAATGTGTGCCTCATAACGTGATCAGTCAAAGCTGTTGCCAGAGCCAGTAACATAAGCATGCACAGAGACACTGACAGGATTCTGACTGTTATTTTCACAGTAGCACAGGTAAAAACTGAGAACAGAGAAAACAGTAAGAGGGGATTCTTACAGTAGGAAGTGAATGCAAAAGCAAGGAGTGGGATGTGTGGGGGGGGACCCTGTTAGTTTGGGATAGGTTACAAGGTTAGTGTGAAGAGAGAAAGGGACCAGCACAAAAGTATGATGTTGGGGCCGGGGATAGCTGCAAGATCCTTATTCTGAACTCCTTTTCCCAACTGAGAGCATACCACACAATTCCAGTTCATTTCATTGGTGGTGTCTTGCAGGGACCTTTCTAGATTCATTATCCCTTACCCTTTATAACGTCAAAACTATGAAACAGCATTGGTTTAGCTTGTGATAACACTGTACAGTATATCTGAACTGCTAAGGAAGATTCTGGCTGTGATTACATGGTCAAATACTGTAGGATTTGCTCCACTTATAAAAAACAGATACATTCAAAGTATTTTTTTTACTGACCACATGCTGCAAAGGCTGATTCAAATCAGTCCAGCCCTTTTTGCTCCCAAAGTGGCTCCCCCCCCCCACTGCTGGGTTTTTTCTACTTTTCCAAGTCAGAATGATTCAAGGTGTCTTTTCTCCATGCATTTAGTTGTGATATGTTCTTTTAAAGACAGGGTGAGGAGCATATATGTAGGTAGTGTTTCAGTTATATAGGCAGTTGGGATGTGATTTCAGGAGTGGGGGGGGATATGCCCCTACATTCTTTCCTCTCACCTGATTGTCCTCCAAATATTTTATTTAAAAAAAAATCTTGGATATATGTGATTAGCACTAAATCAGCCTATCACCTTATGGCTCGATCACTGTTAGTATTGTTTCCCATATTTACACACACACACACACACACACACACACAGAGAGAGAGAGAGAGAGAGAGAGTAAGTTCCCTGTCAAATTGGCAGAGGCGTGAACAGGAAGAGAGGGAGGGAGTGTTACATACAGCACTGATGTTACCTGTCTGTCATGGGTTTGGAGGGAAAGTTCCATCCTATGGGGAGTGGAAGGCGGGACATCAGGAGGAGGGGCTGTACTGTATAAATATGTGAAGCGTGTGTGGAGAGTTTGGGAGATGCTGAGACACTGTGTGAGACACTGGGTGGTGACGAAGCAGCAGCTGGGAAGAAGAAGCTGTTGTGGGAGTCTGTGTGTCAGACAGGGTACTTCTGTGTGTCAGAGTACCAACCTGATAGGTTCAGGTGTCTGTTGGTTAGCCAGAACTGATAGGTTCAGGGTCTGTGCTTCAAGTTAAGGGTTCTGGGTGAACCAAACTGTATGCTTGTATGAGTGAGAGTAAGCCACGTTACTTTATCTTATTTACCTGATTGTTTATTTTTCCCTGTGTGTATTTAAAATAAACCTTATTCTTTTTATTGGTTAAAAATCCATCCCTGGTCTGTGTGACTTCTTAAAGGGAATGGTTGGTGGCAGCTTAATGAAAGTGTGGCAGATCCCAGTAGGTCTGGGTTTGTCACATTGATTGGTGTCCAGCGTGTGGGATACGACTGGTCCAGTTGTCCAGCGGTCCAGCAAAGCCTTGGCAAGTGTGCCCAGAGCAAGGGGGGTCTAGTCAGGGACAGTCTGAGGCGCGTAGGTAATCTTCTAGGTGTACCTCACGGGGAGGTGCGCTAGTAGAAGAACGTGCCAACTGGGGAGACTTAGATTAAGGTGCTCTGAGGCAGCCTAGTTTTGGCGGGAAAAAGCTGAGGCAAAACTGCGTAGTAACAGTGAGCTAGCTTGCCAGCTGAGAGGCCCAGCAGAGGGGGGTAGGCTCTGACTCGATACTGTTGCAAGTTAGTGCTGAAGAACAGCAGCAATCTCTAGGGAGAGCTGGTTCTGAGGCAAGAAGAAAAAAAAAAAAAGTGGTCGTTTTATTTTGAGGCTTGACTTTTTAAAGCAGCCTGTTCTGGGGGGGGGGGATTATGCCCTTGACTCGAAGCCAAGTAGCAGACATGAGTGAAGTGAAAGACCCCCAGATTGACCAAGGTTCTGAGGATGAATTTGGCTCAGTGCAAGGTGACAGCACAGGAGAGCAGAACCCAGAACTTAGAAAAATACTCCTAGCCCAACAGCATGAACTGAGGGTGAGGGAAATGGAGGAAAGATTAGAGAGAGAGAAAATGGCGTTTGAATTAGAGAGAGAGAGAGAGAGAATGGAGAGGGAAGAAAGAATGGAGAGAGAGAAAATTGCTCTGGAAAAAGAAAGGATGGCGTATGAGTTAAGAAAATTGGAACTGATGAACCAGAACAATAATAACAATAGGGATTCTGAGGGAGGCCAACTGTCTAAAGCTGACCTGAAGAAATTCCCTGTGTACCACAAGGGAGATTCTCCTGAGGTGTTCTTTTCCTTAGTGGAAAGAGCGTTTGTGGACTTCTCAGTGAGGGAAACTGAGAAGATGACCATCATGCGATCTTTAATCAGTGGTAGCCTGGCTGAGGTCTATGCCGAGATGCCTGAGGAACTGATGAAAGATTTTGCAGAGTTTAAAAAACTGGTGTTTGCCAGACATGGGATAAATGCAGAGCAGCTGAGACAAAGATTCAGGTCCCTCACCAAGAAACCAGAACAAACTTTTACCCAAGTGGGGGCCCAATTGGTGAGGCTGCTTGAGAAATGGCTATCGCAGGAGGGGACAGAGACCTATGAGCAGCTTAAAGATTTGATAGCACTGGAACAGTTCTATTCAGTCCTGCAGGGGGAATTGAAATTCCAGGTGAGGGAAAGGAAACCGAAATCTGTGGCAGCAGCCGCAGAGATCGCAGATTTTATTTCCCAAATAAGAAAGCCCTTGGGTGAGGGGAAATCTGTAGGTAAACCCAAAGAAACCTACAGCAAGTACTCTCAGGGACCAGGGAAAAGCCAGCAAGGGGGAGGGGCCCATGGTGAAGGGAAGCCCTCAGACATGAAACAAAGACCTCAGATTTTGGAGGGAAAACCAAAACAAGATGAGAGAGAATCAAAATACACCAGAAAATGTTATTTCTGTCAGGGAAAGGGTCATCTAATCTCAGAATGTGAGAAATTAAAGCAGCTAAAAGGAATGGTGCCTCAGGAGTCTAGTAGGACCAAGCCAAAAGCTGTGTTCTGTGTCCAGAAAGAGCAAGGCTCAGTGTCACAGAGGGAGCCTGTTGCCATGGCTACTCAGTCTGGAACAGCTACCTCTGCTGATCAGGCTGAGGAAAATGGTCCTCTTATAGAGGTAAAGCGCTGCTTGCTGGTGAAAACAGATTCTCAGTTGTTTGAGACAGCAGGGGTGGACGTAGGAATACTTGACCGTCAGTATAGGGGGCTGCGGGACACTTGTTCCCAGGTAACCCTGTGCCATCCAGATATCATTCCTAGGGAGTTTATAATCCCAAATGAGAGCATGAAGGTGGCAGGGATTGAGGGGCAGGTAATCTCTCTGCCAGTAGCAGAGGTACCTGTCAACTTTCAAGGCTGGAGGGGGGTTTGGCGGCTAGCGATTTCATCGACTCTGCCAGCAGCCGTGCTCGTGGGAAATGACCTGGCTGAACATGTGAAACGGGTGCTAGTGATTACACGCTCACAAGCCACCACAGGGACAGTTCAGGGGGGTAATGATGAGCCAGAGACGGAAGCAGAGGGGAGTTCAGAAGCTGTGGTGGAAACCTTAACCACAGACAGCAGATTTGGACAGGAGCAAAAGGCAGACGCCACTCTCCAAAAGTGTTTTGAACAGGTGACTGGCGCCCAGCTAACACCTGAAACCCCAGTGAGATTTCTGGAGAAAAAGGGGATTTTATATAGAGAGACCCTGAGGAATATCTCAAAAGGGGGAGATGGGATCAGACGTCAGCTAGTGGTGCCTGAAAAGTATCGCCCCATGATCTTAAAAAGGGGGCACTCTGACATGTTTGCTGCACACTTAGGGGTGAAAGGGCCCCTTGATTTGATCAAACAAAATTGGGAGCAGATCACCCAGGATGACCCACAAGACGTTGTGACATACATAGACACCTTGATGAATGACCTAAGGAGAAATCTAGAGCTGGCAGCAGAAAACCTGCAAGCTCAGAAGGTCAGACAGAAAGCATGGTATGACCACAAAGCTAGAGAGAGGCACTTTGACCCAGGGGAGGAAGTGCTTTGGCTTAGGCCCTGCAGAGAGAATAAACTGCAGCTCAAATGGGCAGGACCATATAGGGTCATTTCCAAGATGTCAGACCTGAACTACCTAATAGAGCAGGAGGAGAACCAAGCAAGGAGGGTGGTTCATGTGAATGCCCTAAAACCCTACTACAGAGGGGAACAGAGGGTTTTATTCGCGATAAAAGCAGCTGAGAGTGAGGAAGCTGAATTACCCTTCTGGGAGGGTAGAGGGGAAGTAAAATACAACCCAGAGGAGGTAAAGATCAGTCCTGCACTCACCCAAGACCAGCAGCAAGAACTAAAAATGCTGCTTAGTAAATATCAACAGGTGTTTTCCAACAAGCCGGGGATAGTGAAGGGAGTGATGCATCGGATCCACACAGGGGATGCACCCCCGCAGGCAGTATCCCCATACCGAGTAACGGGACCCTATAGGGACAAGGTGCGGAAGGAGCTGGACGAGATGCTGAGGGAGAACATAATCGTCCCCTCTTCTAGTCCTTGGTCCTCTCCGATAGTCCTTGTGGACAAGCCTGATGGGAGCATTAGGTTTTGTGTTGATTACAGGAAATTAAACCGTGTAACCACTCCTGATGCCTACCCAATGCCCAGGCTAGACAACCTGATTGAAACCATAGGGGGTTGTCGGTTCATCTCATCATTGGACCTGGTAAAGGGATATTGGCAATTAAGAATTGATCCCAGGGATCAAGAAAAGACTGCCTTTTGCAGCCCTTTTGGTCTCTATGAGTTTCGAGTCCTGAGCTTTGGTCTCAGAAATGCACCAGCCACATTCCAAAGGCTGATGGACCAGACCTTAGCAGGGCTCAGTGACTTTACAGTGGCCTACATTGACGACATAGGGATCTTCAGTAATACCTGGGAAGATCACCTGATACACCTGGAGTTAGTGCTGCAGAGGTTAAGTGCAGCAGGGCTAACAGTAAAGGCCAGCAAGTGTCAGCTGGGTAGCCCAGAAATAAAATACTTGGGTCACATGGTAGGGGGAGGAATGATAAAACCCCTGGAGGCCAAAATAGAAGCTGTTCGTGATTGGCCCAGACCCAACACCAAGAAAAAAGTCAAATCATTTCTTGGGTTGGTGGGCTACTACAGAAAGTTCATCCCGAGGTTTAGCGAGATTGCGGCTCCGCTGACCGATCTGACGAGGAAGAAGGCTGATGACCGCATCCCGTGGACCAGCGACTGTGAGGCGGCGTTCCAGAGGTTGAAGGAGGCGTTAATCAACTATCCAGTCCTGCGTGCTCCAGACTTCGACCGGGAGTTCATCATCTACACCGATGCGTCTAACAGCGGGGTAGGAGCAGTTCTGTGCCAGGAGGATGAGAATGGTGACCAGCATCCAGTGTCCTACCTGAGTAGGAAACTTCAAAAAGGTGAGAGACATTTGGCAACCGTGGAGAAGGAGTGTTTGGCCATAGTCTACGCGATCCAGAAGGCCAAGCCTTACATCTGGGGAAGACATTTTATTCTGTGTACTGACCATTCACCATTGCAATGGTTAAAGACAATGAAAACCCACAATAGTAAACTTATGAGGTGGGCTTTAAACCTACAGGACTATGACTTTGAAGTGAAGGTGGTCAGAGGGTCAGTGAACTGTGTTGCTGACGCCTTATCAAGAAGACCTGAAGAATGAAGACGGCGAAAGAACATGGACTATGTGTATATAATGATGACAAAAAGTTAAATGTACCTGTTTTTTTTGAATTTGGTTTGTATGAATAAAGGTAAATTGATGTAATGTATATGGTAAATGTTTAAATGCCTATTTGCTATGGTTAACTTAGAATGGAAGTATGAGTAAGTATAATATGGTATGTATAACTGTTGTTGTGTATTTTACCCAGGTTGTTTTTTGGTGAAAAGCACCTTAGCTTTCTCCCTACAAAACAACTTATAAAGAGGGGAGGTGTTACATACAGCACTGATGTTACCTGTCTGTCATGGGTTTGGAGGGAAAGTTCCATCCTATGGGGAGTGGAAGGCGGGACATCAGGAGGAGGGGCTGTACTGTATAAATATGTGAAGCGTGTGTGGAGAGTTTGGGAGATGCTGAGACACTGTGTGAGACACTGGGTGGTGACGAAGCAGCAGCTGGGAAGAAGAAGCTGTTGTGGGAGTCTGTGTGTCAGACAGGGTACTTCTGTGTGTCAGAGTACCAACCTGATAGGTTCAGGTGTCTGTTGGTTAGCCAGAACTGATAGGTTCAGGGTCTGTGCTTCAAGTTAAGGGTTCTGGGTGAACCAAACTGTATGCTTGTATGAGTGAGAGTAAGCCACGTTACTTTATCTTATTTACCTGATTGTTTATTTTTCCCTGTGTGTATTTAAAATAAACCTTATTCTTTTTATTGGTTAAAAATCCATCCCTGGTCTGTGTGACTTCTTAAAGGGAATGGTTGGTGGCAGCTTAATGAAAGTGTGGCAGATCCCAGTAGGTCTGGGTTTGTCACAGGGAGGAACAGGGGGGGACGCGCTGTGGGCTGCAATGCGACTCACATCACAACAAGTTTGAATGGTGAACTCTCAAATCAATCCACAGTCCCTGTGTGAGCACTGGCTGCAAATCTTGATTGCTCCGATTCGGCTTTCCACTATAGTCACACCCTGAGTTTGGGAGAAGAAGATTCCTGGATTCCATAACATGGGGACACTTTAAATAGCAATTGGAGAAGTTTAGTGTGAAGCTTGCCTTCTATACATACTAGAGATAAAATGACTAAGCTCCATTTCCATTCATTCCATCAGTGAAGTGGATTACAGTCTCTTCTCCATTATTTAAATATCATTTGAAAAGACTTTCACCATCCTGGCTGAAGCCAATTTGAATTTCTTCATGTATAATCTGCTGTGTTGAACTCACTCTTTCTTTGCTCGGGATCCAGATAGGAATTTGCTTTTGGTTACACTGCTATACCAGTCTTCCGAAGCATTCATCTCAAGCCCTCAGAAATCTTCCTTCAACAGTCAGAAATCTTCAGAATTAAAGAAAAACACTTCAGAATGTGCATGTAAAATTCAGAAATCTTCAGAATTAAGGAAAAACACTTTGGAATGTATATATGTATAGTAGTGGTGAAGAAGTGGATTTTTAGTAAGATTTAGTGGGCTACTCTTGGCTATAATCTCGAATAAATGAAAAAATAGCTACAATGGAAGTATTATATTTTGCAACTGCTTGCTAATCAACACAGCTTATTGCATGCACATACAAACATGTACACACCCCTTTTTGTTGTTGCTCAAATGTTTATCTTCAGTGTGTTGACTTTATTTTGTATACAAAACCTATTTAAATTACATGTTACCTCTGTTGTTGTTAAGTGCCATTAAGTTGCTTCCAACCCATGAGCCAAAGACCTCCAGAAAATTGTTTCATTAAAAGTGTTGCTTGGGTCTTCCAAACTCAAGGCTGTGGTTTCCTTTAATGAATTAATCCATGTCATTTCATTTCATTCTGTGTTATTAATGTAAGCCACGGGTTCTTTTCTCCAAAAAAAGAACCTATGGCTTATAATATTAAAATAGAAAATATAAAAGCTAAAAATACAATAAATAAAGACAGGAAATAAAGACAGAAAAATAGAATATGATATATCCTTGCATGTCGTCTTTGTCTTTTGGAAACCATCCTGTTTCTTTATATTTTGTCCTAATAACCACCTCTTGTCCAGGATATAGGCACAAAATATTACGGTGTGCATCCAAAAGGGGGATGGGCAACAAAAATGATGTAAAGGCAAACGATCTACACGCCTTGGAATATTTATGACTTTTATAATTGACTTCATGTAAATATTACAGTATTGGAATTCTGACTGTATCTATGTGTAATAACAATGTAGAAGGTTGCATAACCTTTAATAGGTGCTGAAATGTGGCTAAGAATTTGAGTTCTGGTGTTTATTTTAGGCTGTGTCATGTCACATAGTTTGAAACTATTCACACAATACATTCTTAATGTCCACATTCTTAATGCCATCTTCACTCTTGTGTTTTTATCTCATACCTTCCCCAAATGGCTTTCCTTTCCTTTTTTCTTTTTAAAGAAGACACATGAGGAGCAGCAAACAGATGAGTTTTAAGGCATTCAGACAATTTAACATGTTGCAAAATTTGGGGAACTTCCGAGGTTGTTTTGAGACAATTACTCACATGGTCTCAGAGGGGAACCCGGTGTAGGGCAGAAGAGCGATGTGGATTCTCTTTCAGGGAGGGAGCACATCCTTCCTGCAGGTTGGTGGTCTGAAGAGGAAAAAAGACTCATCGTGAGCTTTCCTTTGGAAGTGAGTAGGAGAAAGGGTAATCCGAACCACCCGTGTTTTGTTTTCTCCTGCTTTGTTTATGTCTTTGGCAAATGCACAGAAGTTGAGATTGGGCAGGGGAAGGGAGTGAAGTGGGTGGGAGGCAGCTGTAGACTTTTGACCTAACAAATGTACACGTCTGGGTGGTGGTGATGTGATGTGAAACCTCTGTTCTTGAGGGTGGAGGCGGAAGGAGGGCCAGCCAGTGGGTAAAGCCGCAACTAATTAAAGTCGCCACAATCTCTCGGGAGGGAAGCTGCCAATCGTCTTTTCAGGATCACACAAACTACAGTCAACTAGAGGAGGTTATATCCGGTGTGAGAGTACTTAGCCATTTTTATTTTCTTCCCCCCAAAGCCACACTTCCCCATCTCCTAAAGCAGGGGCTCGCCTTCAGCGAGGGTGACTCCCTCAAGGCCAGGAAGTGTGCAGTGGCGGCATCAAAGCAGGGGCAGGAAAGGAAGGGGAAAGTGGGGCTGGCAGAATGGAAGGTAAAAAGAGAAGGAGGGGCAAGTACGGGAAGCACAATCCTTTCTTTACTTCGACCGGCTGCGTCAGATTTCAGAGCCTATTAGAAATTGCTGAAAGAATCTGGTAACAAAAGTAGAACCTCTTTTGTGGGTCCCCCTCCATGAGTGTTAACCTGAGAATCCCATCCCTACTAATTAGACTTGTGGCTTAGCATGTCCCAGAATGCTGGTCCCACTCTGATACCCCCACCGCTGCACAACCCAATGTGCCTTGTGCAGCACAATTAAATTGCTCTCTGCCTTGAAGTCCAAAGGTGAATGAACTTGGCTCAAGGAAGGACAACATCGGAAAGGTCTGAATAGAATGCATGCTTCTCCTTCGATCCTTTTTCTGCTCCCCACCCAATGGTTTCTGACTTGGCAAGCAGCTCTGGTGGGAATCTAGCGGTCTTCTTTCAGTCTAGGCTAGAGACTGAAAGCATTAGCCTGTGTAAGGTATGGAATGAGCAACTTATACCTTCGGCTTCAGAAATAAATTGGTATCGAATCTGTTACCATCACAGCTCACACTTGCTCGCATCATGGGTGGAACTGATGGCCTGCTGAAAGAAAGAGGCTACCTCCTGCCCAAGCCCTCCCCAAAGTGCTGAGAGCATCTTGGACTGAAGGCAACGTCTTCATATTAATTTGGATTGTATTTGTTGAAAAAGCTTCAACCAAACGGAAAGGAAAGGAAAACAGAAACCCACAAAGAATGACATGCGTCTGGCTCCAATTTACTCAAGCTTGGTGGGACAGAGAGAACGTCTCAGAAAGAGAAATGCCTGGATTTGAACAAGCTTGTTGGAAAGTATACATACTGGGCATGTACATGGTGAAATGTATTTGTTCTCTTGGGGGGGGTGCTTCTTTTGTTGTTGAGTTTTCTATACACCAGTCTTTCTGTTTTTCACAAAAAGGGCCTTCAATTGCAGGCCATTTCATTTTAGGTTTCCCCATTTGGATTCACCAGCCCATCACTCTGGGTTTACTGGCTCCATAGCTCTACTGATTGGAAAGAGTCAGAACTCTAGTTCAGCATTTCTAGACTTCATCAAGTTTAGGAAAACCTGGTCCACCAGCACATCAGTTTAGCAGTTATGTTGTTACTGTTGATGGTGATGCTTACAACTATTGCAACAGTTGTTATGACTACGGCAAGCCACTACACTTGTGGCAGTTGTTCTTGTTCTTTCTGTCTTTTTTTTTCTGTTCATTCTCCCATTATTAGTGCAAATGTTCTTAGGCTAACTGGGAGCCCTGGTAAAGCTTGAGAATGAGATGTGTGATATTTGGCTTTAGTACAAATGATGTCTGTTTCACTAGGTAAGAGTGGATGGACTGGATTTCTCAAGAGCAAAGCTGACAGAAAACAAAAATGTTGATGAAGTAACTCTAGAAGCAAATGTTTTCCAGCTTTGGATGAATCATTATCCAAAGCACAAACATTCATTACTTTGTATGAGGCTGCCTCTGACATAAATATATATTTTTTAAAAAAGAAAAGAGGAAAGAAAAAGGCAACTTGGATGTCTTCCAGATTAGTATACTGTGAAATGGCAATATGCAATTTCCATTCAAATAAACACATCTCTGTGTCTTGTTTCTTAATCTGAACCATTCTTTTCCTCCCCTGTTGTTTCTCCAGCAGTGGAAACTACTAACCACAATAGCAGTGTTGTATTTCAGAATCCTGTTTGTTTTGAATCCATTCCTTTGGCAGTGGTGGAGCAGCTGAGTATCCTGTCAGTCCTTCTGACATGACGGCATGCTGCGGTAGCCTTGTAAGAGTGCAACCCCCTATATCTCGTTTGAATTCGGAGGGATGCTGCATGAAGCAGCAAGGCCCCAGCCATTGTGCAGATGAGGGGCTAGTGGCTGAATTCCTTGACCTGTTGCACCGCAATGAAACGGCAGTGAAACGTCCTGTGTGACTCACAAAAGCCTGCCTCAAAGGAGAGGCAAGCTTTACAAGCCTCAATGTTCTTCCATGGCTCACATTTTAATCAAAGCAGGAGAATCTCCAGGTTCCTCCTCTGCATCTTCGTTTGGTGTTTGTTAGCACACTCACCTGTCCTCCCAAACACACTTTCCACTGAGGCAGGGGAAAGACATTTCTGCCAGCCTTGACTTCTCTGTTTCTGTTGCCCCAACAAGCTGATGAAGAGTGCGGTGGGAACAAAAACCCAGGACATGCCAGGAGAAATAATTATGTCCAGGTAGTTGTTGAGAGAGTTGACTTCCCACTGGCCCTAGGCTTTGATTATTCAAGATGCTCCTCTTGCATGGAGGATATGTTTGAAGGATAAGCTCTTGAGTGGCATGGTTCTCCCCCCCCCCCTCCAGATGGCTAGGGGGTGGGATCCCAGCTCTTTCCATTCCGGGGGAAGATTTTAAAGGAAATCTTGGATATTTCATGTATTTCTACTGTGTCTCAATCCCCAGTCACCTTTGTTCCGGAAGGGTGCTTGCCATCCAAGATCAGGCATAGGTCATTGGTCCCTGTCCTTCTCTGTAGAGCAGTCGTCCCCAACTTTTTCTGAACTGCAGACTGGTTGGGTGGGGTCCATGTGTGGGGGCGGGGCAACCCCACGCTCACGGGGACCCCTGCTGTAGAGGATGCCTTACTAAGAATGGCTTCTGATCTTCCATGCCTGATGAAGAGAACTTACAGCCCTGCCAATGTTGGGCTATAGTATTGATTGATTGATTGATTGATTGATTGATTGATTGATTGATTGATTGATTGATTGATTGATTTTATTTCTATTCTGCCCATCTGGCTACAAGGCCACTCTGGGTGGTTTACACTAAAAAAAAAAAAGGCACAAAAATATAAGACATCATCAATTTACAACTATCAGTAGTGGATATAAAACTCAATTATGCAAAATCAGACACAAACTCAACAATACTGTATAACATGCACCATAAATAAAATCAACATAGATATAAACAGCTTAAGAGGCAAGATGGCAAAACAGAAAAAAGGGGGGAAAAACTGAAGAGTGCAACATGTTATTCAGATGTAAATTCTGGGAAAGCCTGCCTAAAAAGCTGTGTCTTCAAAAATTGTTTAAAAATTCCCAGTGAAGAGGCCTGGGCAGATTTCAGGTGGGAGATCATTCCAGAGATTAGGGGTGACCACCAAGTAGGCCCGGTTTCCAGTCTTCTCTTTCTGGGCTTTTCTTGAAGTAAATGGCCTCAACCTCCCCCACCTGGGAAGATTGAATAGTTCAGGGAAATCTTCAGGAGGAGGCATTCTGTCAGATATCAAGGCCCCAAACCACTTAGGGTCTTATATGTCAAAGTGATCACTTTGAAGCTGGCATGGAAACAGACAGGTAACCAGTGCAAGGCGGCCAGTGTAGGGGAGATACTGTACATTGGTATTTCTTCGTCCCACCCAGCAATCTGGCCCCCACGTTCTAGACCTGCTGAATTTCTGTAGCAGCCTCAGGGGCCGCCCCATGTAAAGAGCATTAGGGTAGTCTAATCTCAAGACTACCAGTGCATGAACCGGTGTAGTGAGGGCCTCAGTGTCAAGGCAGGGGCACAGTTGGGCAATCCGCCTCAGATGGAAAAAGGCCATCTAGACCACCAATGCTCCCTGTGAGTCTATTGATAGCGCAGAGTCCAGGAGTACACTCATCCTTCACAGAAAGACTAGTCCCGCCAAATGAAAGGGAGGCCCTCAACCCGCAGACAGTAGGGGTGCCCACTTGCAGGATCTCTGTCTAGTCTGGGCTCAGCCTCAGTCTGTTCTCCCTCATCTCTCAGTACCCATAATCTCTGACCAATAGCCGTGATTATTAGGGGCTGATGGGAGCTAGAGCCCAGCAACCTCTGAAAGTAGGCCACACCTTTGCGAACAGAGAGAAAACCTGAGTCAAAGATGCCTCTCTTGTACAGGCTTAGCTTCACACACTTCGAAGGAGCCATCCTTACCTCCTCCTCCTCCTCCTCCTCCTCCACTCCCCAAAGAAATGCAGAGAATTTCAAGTTGGTGTCAGGACATACCTCGTTCCCCTAGGAGAAAATGAACAGCAGGTCCAAGCTTTTGATGGTCCAAGCTGAGGGTGGGAGACAGAGCACTGGACAATCGAGTTTTCTCCTCCCCCCCCCCCGCTTGTGTGAAAGCACTAATCAATCCAATGCCCCAGAGCAGTGGGGTCTTGTTTTAAAGGTCCACTTTGGCCTGCAGTTGCTTCTGTGCAAACCCAGTTTTTATGGGGAAATGGGATGGTGTAAAACTGAGCCTGCAGTTTACCGTGAACCTTGGAGGAACTCCACACAGCACATGTCTAGCCTTAATCAGGGCTGCATCCTGAATTAAGTGCCAAGATGCCTTCCCCTCCCCTCCCACCTGGCTGCCCTTTATTTTCATGTACAGGCATTGACTAGACTGCAACAAAACATTACCTCAACTTCAGCAGATGGGGAGGTGTGCCCATGAAAGCTGAGGGTAGCAGGGTTGTTTGGTGTGCATCTGTGCAAGATAGGCTGCAGGGCATACAGAGGCCCCATCTGTTGGTAAGATTAGGGGGTGGGAAGAAAAGAAAAACAGAGAAAAAGGGAAAAAAATTTGTAATTTAAAGAATAACAGATTTATTTTAGAGGAATATGCTCAGGAGGCTCAGGAATATTGATAGGAGGAGCTACTACTCCCACCTTCCCACGTCCTGAGTCTTGGTGGAGAAAAGAACTGATTAATGCAGGGGTGGGCAACTGACCCTCTGGGCATTTTGCCCTACCAGTCCCATCAGCGCTACCCAGCTTGACCGAGGGTGAGGAATTAAGAGAACTGCACTCTCCAAACATCTGGAGAGCTTTGCAAGGAGATTGGCTAATGTGGCCATCCAGATGTTAAGCTGCAACTCCCGGTTTTTCTTACTATTGGCTGGAAGTGTTTTCTCATTGTTGGGAGCTGCAGCCCTGCACACATCTGGCGGAGTGTTCTGGGTCGAAGGAACTGGTGGAAACAGCTCAGAACACCTTGCACTGGACTGGGTGATGGCAGGCATCTTTCGAAACAAGCAAAAGGCAATGTTTACCTTCTGCTCAGCCTAAATCTCCACCTAGTTCACACTGTGTAAGCTGTACTTGTCCTCCTGTGAGAGCTCATTATCTCTAATTGTTTGTTTGAACCTGTAGCGGGAGGAAGCCCAGCCATCAAATGAGCAAGCCTTGTGACTCCTGACAGATACAATCTGATGGGAAAAATCAAGCTGAGGCTGCTGGAACAGGGGAAGTGAAGCCAAAGCAATGGTGCTGAATGTCAAAAACATTTCCTTAGGTAAAGTGGGAGGGCTTTTCTGAGGAAGGTTTGGGTGAGAAGGAAATGCCACCCTCATTAAAAGGCTAGGATTTTATTTTTTTAGCAAGAAAATGCTAGGTCTCTAATTGGAAGCTAGCAGGACTCTGTCCAGAGCCCTCCGATGGACGAAAGCTCCAGCTTAGCCTGAAGGTTTAGTTCAATCCCTTGCATCCTCTAAATCTTGACCCCTGCTTTCATTGTACAGCTTGTGCCAGCACAGACCATTCTTTGTTCATTAGCTAGGTAAAACAGCTGCCCCAGTATCCAACTGGGCACTGAATTCACGACATATCCAATATAGCCCACTTCTAAGATCCATTAGAAAGTTCCCAAAAGGGAAAGATAATTTGAATGAAGGTGCCCAATGGAGTTTTTGTTATAAATAATTTGAATTATTTTCCGGGCATTTCAGATTAAATCCTCCCCCAGCAACATACATTATGGCAATCCAGTAGCACTGCATAGGGCCACAGTAAGAACTGATGGCTAAGACAGACAGAGTGGGTATTGCTATTCCTTATCCTGGGCGACCACCCATGGCTGTTCCACCATCTTTGACTCCCTGTTTGTGAATGTTAGTTGTGCATGCACATTCACACATGCATGCACGCACACCCTTCGGCTGATGTTCCTCTTCGGATAGCTTTGTTGGGGTAGTTTCATCTGCCATCCATACAACCCACTTCACTTTGATGTGAGATCTACTTCAATAATGTGAAACCAACTAGGCTGACACTCTTTGCCCACATTATGCTGGACGGTGTGAAATGAACTTGGCTGTACCATGATTCTGGCTGATTCAACAAGGCACTGGCACAGTGAAGTGTTTGCATCTTGAGAGCTTCATGGGCCTGTAACAAATCTGTTTGCTAGTTTGCCATCATTATGCTCTTAAGGTCAGGCAACTTGCAGGCCCAGCAGATAGGGCTGGACTCATCAACCTTAAGCAGAAGTGATGGATAATAGGAACTGGAGCCCACCATCTCTTGGCGGGCCATGGATGGATGACCCATCCTTGCACTACGATGGGCATTTCACAATTTCCTGGCTGCTGAAGAACTGGGGTGGGGACTGTGCCTTTTTTGTTACTCAGTTTTAATGTGTTGTTTTAATACTATTTGTGTGTTTTTTTTACCTGCATCTGAGCCTGTTGTGAGTCAACTCCAGTCCCAGTTTTAAAAGAAAAGTGGGATGTAAATCATATAAATGTTGCTCTGTGCCATCAATTCAGAACTGACTTGTAGCAACCCTAATAGGGCTTTCAAGGTAAGTGAGATAGTTAAGGAAGGGATTTACCGCTTCTGCAAACCTAGTTAGCTTCCATGGCTAAGCAGAGGATTCAAACCCAGGCCTCCTGAGTCCTAATCCACCACGCTATCCACTTACACCACACTGGGTATCCTAAATCAAATGATAAAAATCGACTTCCTCTCCCACTCAGCTAATTAACTATCATTTAGGGATTGAAAATGAAGTCCCACTGAGAATTTAAAAAAAGGATGGTACAGAAACAGTTCAACAGGTGTAGCTCTTCCTCTACCCCAACAAGGATGGGTCATCCATCCATGCAAAGGACTTGCAGGAGCCATCTGAATAGCCAAAAGAGGACATTTAACTACTACCAACATTAAAAAAAAACAAACGCTCAGTGAGTTTCAGTTGTAACTCACCCTGCAAGGCGTATCCAGAGCTGTAAGAAGGTCGAGGCAAGTGAGACCTCAGGTATACAAAGCTGAGGAGTGCATCGAGAATGATGCTTCTACTGCCTCAGGCCCTCCATATCATTAAGAAGATAATGATGAAAGATGATGGGGTCCATTCCATAATCCCTGTTCAGTCACTTCCCTCTGGGTTAAGCTCCCTAGAGAGTAGCTGATTTTCTAAGATGCAGAAAGCTCCAAATCTGTAGCGCAGCTGTCCCTACACAGGTGTAGGATGCACATGGAAGCATGCGTCCTGGGTTCCTTCTGCTCCTTTTTCATTGCTCACCTTTGAGACGAGGTGGTTGTTTGGGGATCACCATGAGAAGCTTGAAACAGACACTGTCTAAGATCGTTCAAGTCGTGTTTGGCAGGGGGCATTAGTATCCCTGGCTGTTTGACAGGCAGCAGACTTTCAAAATAAAAAAGGGGATTAATTTAGTTTGAAAAATATAAGTTTTGTTTAATGAATCACCCAATTAGAAAAGGGGGACTAGAAACAGCTGTTGAGAGGATATCCTTTCGAAGAAATGGAAAAGGAAGCCATGCACTAGTTATTTGAAAAGTGATGGCAAAACATACAAGCTTTCAATACACTGCAAGTTTTTTTAAGTACCCTAAATGCTCACTTATTTAAGCCTTAGTTGATTGTGCATGCAGATCTCATGGCTAAAACAAATGTGTCATTATTGTTTCATCTTAAAGTGTTTTCCTTTTTCAGCCAAATAACTTCTATGATAGTAAGAGAGAGTATAATTTTATACTCTTGCCTCGGGCACAAAATTAGGTATGGTTCTAAGTGTATCCAGTAGTTTCCATGGAGTCAGAACCAAACTGTGTTAACAAAAGGGGTAATTGGTTCCATTATCATACTGCTCCAACAGTACAGAATTTTTTTCCTTGATATTCAGTCAAAATCCAGCTCCCAGTTAACCTGATCCCATTATTACATGTTTTGCACTCTGGGATGGATCAAGAACTGTTTGCTTATTTCAGAAACTCTTGCAGGGATTTTAGTCCATTTTGGGCCATTTATAGAGGTTTCTCGATTTAAAAAAAATATTTAGAGAGTTGAATGGGTTGCACGCTTGGTTCTTCATTTACAGGTTAAGTCTTTAAAAATAAAAAAAACTAAGAAACAAAGACCCCTCCAACTGTTTGAGAGCAATTTGTTGCTTTCAGTAGTGATGCCAAGCTCCGGACTGTTAGAGGAGCAGCGCTGGAAGGGTAGATCATTTTCCATTCACTGTGTTTTGCTCAGAAATCCCAGATACAAATGCAGATATCCCATGAAGGTACAGATTCAGACAATTTTTAGAAGGGCAAGCTCAGGCACACTTGTAATGCCAGGGTACAGTGTTTCCCAGCATGATAATAAGCACTGGCTGCAGAAAAGGATTCTTGTTCAAAGGCAGGGTACATAACCTTAAGGCACATGATGCAGCAACCTTGTTAGGAGCTAAGCCAGCTGGCCAGCGCCTGGATATATCTTATGAACTTAAGAAAGGCAACATGTAAATTGACTCGAAGGAAAAAAGGAAATCAGGCCAAGATCCAAGACAAGAGAATTGGACTCTTCAGTCTGCTTCTCCCTTTGGTGTAAACTCACTGGGTAGAAAAACAACGAAGATCCCACAACACAAGTGGAATTGAGCCGCAACCCACCAGTTGTGCTTCTCTTCAGTATGTCTACAATGGAGTCTCCCAATGAACCTTAGACGAACACACTGACAGTCAATGACATTTGTAATTCTTAAGGCGTTCCCTTCTCAGAGCAGGGAAAGCAGCATGGATCCCACCATCGATAAATGGAGCCCCATCAAGGCTCATGGAAGTGGAAATACTGGCCTGCAGGCAAGTTACCTCATGAGAGGAGCTGCAGGTGGAGAAAAATAATAATTGGCTGGATGTGGCCCACAGACCTTCCTGCTTTATCACACTTCCACATTATAGTTATTTGTTGCCAAAAATGCCTTTGGGAGACAATCATGTTGGCAGTATCTCAATGAAGCTCAATCTTCACGCTGTTTTATACAAAAAAAATTTAATAAATATTTTTCAAGATTTATTGCCAGGAATAACACATCCGAGATGTATTTTCATGTTCATGTAACACTAATATTACCGTACAAGGTATCCTCATGATCTCAGTGACTGACCCACTGAGTACAATTTTTGAAGCCTTTTTTTTGTAAAAAAAAATTTGTTTTGATCTTCCAACTTTTGTAATAGCACTTTGATTTCCTCACTTTTTTTTAAGGCGGGCAGTGGAATCTATGGCAAATCTACATAGCGATCTTACTGGACATTCTACTGTTCAAGTATTCAGCAACTAGCTTATTAGAATACTTTCTACATACAGTAGATCACAAAGAAAAATCAAATCTACAAGAGGTTCAGTATTACCTATTCGTGGTGGGGTGGAAAAAAAATAAATCAAGAGTTTACAAAACAAGATTTCGGTGCTTCCAACTTCACACGCTAATTCGGTATTTTTAATTACATGCAACCACTCACATCTCTCACATTTTCAACTACAGAAGGTTATAGCTCCTTGGCATTCCTTTAACCTGCTCTGAAGCAGATCCCCTGCCTGCCATCCTTTCCTTCCCCACAACCTCATGTCTAAAGCAGCCAGGAAAAAAAAAAATCTAATCTAGTTCTAAACTGCCTCGGCTGGTACTTAAATAGTCTTAAAGTGATACTATGGAAGGTGTTTTCAAAGGAAAAAAAGACACCATACTTGACATTGTACAAAACAAAACAAAAAACCAGCATCAAAGGCCTGAAAGCCATTCCTACTGTTTAAAAAAAACCAAAAAAACAAAGCTGATTCTTTTTTCAGAACACCTTAAATTTTGGCATGTAGGCAACATGTAACAATGAAAAAAAAAAACCACACACACACACACAAGGAAAAAGAGAGTAAAGAAGCCATAAGCTTACAAAGCTATGAAAAAAAAACCTTCAACTCTAAACACATACATATAAATAAAAAAAAGAGGAATGATATTTAAGGCTCTTGATTATTAAGTTAATAAATCAAATATACATAGTGATTAATAAAAAAGAATTATTTACATAACTATACAAACTTCTACTTTTGACACATTTTGCTCTCAGTTCTTCATTTTTTACCAGCAACTGCTGACAAGAAACCCACTGTCCCCACCCCAGTCCCTCCCCAAACAAACAAACAAAAAATTACAATAAAAAAAATAAATAATAAACTTTTTTTTTTGATAGTTGCTGTGGTTCTGAGCTGCAAAGGCACTTTCAAATACAGAACTAGTTGTACGTCGCCATAAAACCAATATACAAAAGAACTCTAATTCAATAAATAAATAAAATGTATTTTCCTAAGACTACAAATCATGACATTGAGAGAGAGACAGGAGGAGGAGGAGGAGGAGGGGAAAGGAAGGGGGGGGAAGCTGTTGGTTCTGCTGCTACGGCGGCGGGGGGGGGAGAGGCGGCAGGGAAGCTAAATAAAAGGCTACACGACCCCTCATGAAACTTTCCCAGGATGCATCAGCTGCTGCTGAATTGACACAGGGTCACTTTTGACTAGTTTTGCATAGATGTGAAATGCAGCACTTGGTAATCCAGCCAAACCACAGCAACTATCACTGCCAGTGTAAGCCAGCTTGTCAAAACTTAAATTAACACAGGGATTCTAAGCAAATAATAGCCTTAGACTCAAAATATTACACAACCGTTTTTTAAGAACTACAAGCTCTGAGTTGCCTTGAACTGATAGGGGAAAGGCCCTGCCCAGCAGCAGCTGCCGTCTGCTATACAATGTACTCCATTCGGTTTAAGCTTTGTGCGCTTTCCAAGTCCCGGTTGTCTTGTTTGTTTGTCCAGTTTGGGTGTTTTGTGGGAGTGCCGTTGGGTGGCTTTTCGTCTCTGTCTACTAGCGTGTAGGTTGCCTGTTTGGCAAACCGGGTCTTTTGCTGGTGCTTGTCCATGTCGTCTTCCTCCACTTCAGAGTTGTGTGTCCTTATTTTGGCAATTTTTGAGTTCTTGTTTTCATAGTCTTTGATCGGGACGGCATTGGCGCCATGTTTCTCTATAGGGTTCTTGATCTGATTCAGCTGCTCCCGGACGTTGTTGGTGGTGTTGTCATCTGACGCCGTGTGGGTGTGGCTGCTCTGCTTTCGGCGTTTCCGGATGCACCAATAGAAGGCAGTCACGAGGCAACAGATCCAAGCCACGGTCAAAACGGAGCTGAGCAACGGAACCAGGAAGTCTGGAAGGCAAATGGGAATCTCATGAATATCTTAAAAGTCATCCAATGCAAGGAAAGAGCTGTGGTTCGATGGTAGACCCTGCGTTTTGCACAGAGAAGGTGCCAGGTTCCATCCCCGCCATGTCCCAGTAGGGCAAGAATTTTGGCTGAAAACCTGGAAAGTTGCCATTGCTAGTCAATGCCCATCTTGGGTTAGGTGAATCAAGGATCTGACTCAAGATAGGGAAATGTTTAATGTTTCTCTGTGTGCTTCCTTTTGAGAAAGAGACCCATTCAGAACAATCCACTTAAACCTTTTCAAGTAAGCAATTTAACAGAATGCCGTTAGGGGGTATTTACAGTGGTGCCTCACTAGACGAAGATAATCTGTTCCACTGAAATCGATGTTTAGCGAAATCATTGTCTAGCGAAAAGCATTTCCCCATTGGAATGCATTGAAAACTGTTTAATGCGTTCCAATGGGGAAGAATCATCGTTGTCTAGTGAAGATCGGCCATAGGAAGGCCACTTTGCGAACTGCCGATCAGCTGTTTAAATCGCTGTCTTGCGAAGCTTAGGTCCCGAAAACACCTGTTTTGCGAGCGTGGAGGGAGCTGTCAAAATCATCGTCTAGCGGAAATTGGTTTGCGAAGCAGGGACCAAACATTGTCCAGTGAAATTCCCCCATAGGAATTACTGTTTTGTGAATCACTATAGCAATTGCAAAAAGTCAATGTCTAGCTAAAAAACTGTCATGCGGGGTAACTGTCTAGTGAGGCACCACTGTATTTATCACACTTTTAGACTGCACAACCAATCATTCAGAAGTGTCTACATAGCTGAAACGGACGTTACCATTATCCCTACTGTTATTCCAGTTTTTGTCTTAAAATGGAAAGCAGCTAGGCCCAGAAATCAAAGAAAGCTTCCTTTCTCCCACTACTACACGCTCAGGGTCAGCAATCTGAACTCAAGGACTTGAAGGATCTTTCCTGGCTTAAGGGCAGTTGGTTCCACATCCCCAGTTTCTAATGTTGAGCTTTTTACTCGAGGGTTATTGACATAGCTTAAATGGCACTCAGAGAAAGATACAGGTCTTCTCAGAATATCCACTGACTAAGAAAACCAAAAACATCCAACGCCTTAATACCTTAGCCCTCATTCAACTAATATATAACTTGGAGAAGTTGAAGAATGAACCAGAATTTTAGCTTTTGGCCTCACAGATGGAACAAACTGGATCACTGCTCCACACAGTACCGTCTCTGCTTTAAGCTTCCTGCAAGAACCCTTTTTTATTACGCCAAAAACCAATAAAACCTTCAGCCTTCACAGCAAGCTGAGCAGGTTGGAAGCATAATAGAGTCATCTCAAGCTATTAATTAAAGCTGAAACAGACACCTTCCTACCGGCACCTTCCTACATTTGGCAGTACTTACATCAAGCAATGAATCAAATCACATTTTAAGGGCAAACTTAAGAGATGCATAGATCTCTCTTTTTAAACTGGAAGAAGAATACAGTCATTTAATACCCCTTTTGTAAAGATTTACCTGTTTTGCTTTTAACCGGTCGCCTTTGCACTCGGACCTCGGCAACTGCCGAAATAAGTGTACTATTCCCATCACGCTTGCTGACCAGATCAATAATTTTATCAGTTATTTCTTTTATTGGGTTTTCCTCCTCCTGGATATCTTCAGCAGACTAGGAGAAGAGGATGGCCAAGGTATTAGACAACTGCTTTGACAACATCTCATCAGCCATTGCTTGCAACAGGAGTAAAAATTGCCACAAGAATGGTAAACATCTTCCACAAAAGCACATAACAAAATGTAGCATTTCACTTAAAACTACAAACATGGGAGGCACTAGTTATAATATAACAAGATAATATCCAGTACCAACAGAAAGCTTGCTATTACTTAGTTTGACATTACAGCAGCGGTTCTCAACCCTGGGTCCCCAGATGTTCTTGGACTGCTACTCCCAGAAACCTTCACCACTAGCTGTGCTGGTCAGGATTTCTGGGAGTTCTAGTCCTAGAACATCTGGGGACCCATGGGAAGCATGGTATTACAGGATTTAAGGAATAATCTGTGGCAAGTTATTGCCTTCACCCAAACATTTCCCCCAATCACCTTAAAACACACATAAGATGTGAACAAGCAAGGAAAAATTGAAGTTGTGTAAAGAAAATGCAAGAAATCACAATTCCAGGAAGAAAAGTTTGGAAAAAATGAGAAATTGGGAGGGTCTGCTCATGTGCAGTTGCTCAAAGTGATAGCACAAAGCCATTCCAGCACAGAGGACCATGGGGAAGCCTTGGGTCCTACTGAGAGGCCACGAATTTTGACCTTTCGAGGCATATGTGGCATGAGTAAATAAATAGGAAGACAGACTTACAATTGCAACATGAATTTCATTGTTTGCTAAGTGTGATGGCTCGCAGGTGATGTAGATGGAGTACTGAACAGAAACATTCTTCAAAATACTCAGATTCCTCAGCTCATTACAAATATGCTCAGTAGTAAGACCCTACAGGAAATACAAAAACACACAAAGCCGTATGCTTAGACGGGAAGATTTAGCAAGAATATGAATCATCCGTATTTTTCCCATTACCAATTGTATCTGGCTGCAATTACCCAAGACACTGTGTCTGTACCATTATAACAGAAGCGGCAATATCCGTATTTGCCCTTCAGCAGGGAGGCTTGTTCCTCTGTAGCCAACCACCAAGTAAAACAGGTGCATACTCAACAGGGAGCTGAAACTCATCGCAGCTCCCTAATGATATGTGTTCGCAATTATATTAATAGTACAATGGTGCCTTGCATAGAGATGATAATCGGTGCAGCAAAAATCGCTGCAAAGCGATTTCGTCGCTATGTGATATTAAAAAGCCCATAGGAATGCACTGAAACCCCTTCAATGCGTTCCTATGGGCTTCAGACTCACCTTTAAGCGAAAATCCTCCATACGGCGGCCATTTTCGCTGCCCGGTAAGTGAGGAATCCATCCCAGAAAACAGTGAGCGGCCATTTTTTTTACCCGGTGGCCATTTTGGAACCGTCGATCAGCTGTTAAAAAATCATCGCTTTGCGATGATCGGTAAGCGAAACAGGGTACTGATCATCGCAAAGCTATTTTTCCCCATAGGGAACATCGCAAAGCGATCACAAAAAGTTAATCGCTATGCGATTTCATCGTTAAACGGGGCGCCCATTAAGCGAGGCACCACTGTATTCAGTCTTCTGTTTTTAGGTGGCTATTACAAAAATGTGTGAAGTGGCCCAGAGGCAGTCAGATGAAACTTTGGTCAAGGGAAAGCTGAAAGGTATACACCTTAGCTTGGTCAAGAAGTTTCTTGGAGAAGTCTTGCCTCTTTGCCTAACCCTCCTACATGAAAGAACTGGTGGAAAGAAATAGTGAGGCAGTCATTCATGTGTGCCACCCCAGGTGAGGTACACATCAAGAGATCCATGGTTTAGAGCAAACTCTTCTGGACCACTGACACACGGCTATGTTGGTAAGGGGAGTCTAGAAGTTCCTAATAAAGATTAATTTGCAGCCATCTGGAGTTCTTTAGTTCCTTCTCATAAACGGCGGAGAAGACTTACTTACCGGAGTCATCATTTCTTTGTTAAAGGTGAAAGTGATGTTAGCACAATTGTCCTGATAATAAGATTCAGAATTGCATGTTGTTTTCACTGGCTGTTGATTTGAAGGCCAACATTCACCTATGTTGTCACAGGGCCGGACAAAGCAATGGTCATCTCTAATAGGATGGCAGGTGTTTCCTGCAGGACATTCGCCGTGACCTTTTGCGTTGATCTGGCAAGGCTTCGGACCACACCAGACCTAGAAGATATTGAACACTTAGTTGACAACTAATACTTGAACAGAAAAGGAGGAAGAATGAGTTGAAAGAAAGCTGTGGGACAATTACCTTAGAACAAGTCACTTTTCCATTCATACATTGACAGCTATTACATTCATCATCCCACTTTGATCCATCTGGAATAATATGTCCACTGGCGACACAGGGCCTTCCTGAAACTAAGAGACGAACGAGTTAAGAGGGGATCTATGCAGATTTGCACAACTCAAGAAGATTTGATCGGAGCTTATGGTGTGTCTGGGTTGAGCAATATATGAGCCTGTGGACGTTGCTGGACTGTAGCTCCCTGGGTTCCATGATGCTGACTATGCCAGCCTAGGATGATGGGAGGTGCAGGCTAACAACATGAAGAGGATCGCATATTACTCACCATCGCTCTATGCCAAATATGGGGAGAGGGGCAAAGGACGCCTAAGACACATGTCCAATATGCCTTTAATCCCCTCCTTGTTGCAGAGAGGCCCATACAAGGCAGAGACATGAGGGGGGTGATGTTCTGGGGGGGCTTCTACCAGCACTGCTGACTCATCAGCTCCATGTAGGGCTTCTTCAAGGGCAACTCCCATAATATGACATCCAGAATTCCCCAGCCAGCATGGCTATTGACAAGGGGTTCTGGGAGATTTAGGGCCACCCCCCCCCCAATTTCACTTTTCAGAGCTCTGGCCTCCATACTTATTAGAAAGGCAGGAGAGCAGGCATTTTTATCCTGAGGCACCAGTACAAGGTTAGCAGATACACATTTTTGCAACTCGTGATGCAATACAATTTTGATTTCTGAAGAGTACCTTCTTGACATCTGGGACCACTGCGACCACTTGGACAGATACAACGGTATCCATTGATCTCATCTATACAGGTAGCTCCAAATGCACACGGTGAAGACTGACATTCATTGATATCTGGAGAGAGGGTGGGAAGAGAACAGGAAGATGGGGGACACACACACACACAGATATACCATTATTAACGGTAATAGAAATTTATCCCAAGCAGAGGTGTAAAGCTGAAAATCTTCCTCAAACTATAAAAGGTAAAGAAAAGCAGGTTCTGAGACCGCATCCCTTAAATTCAAGGCTATTAGGAACACAGGACGTTTCCTTATGTGTCAGACCTAGAGCTTAGGAGTCAATTATTTGGTGGGGGAACTACAACTCCCATAATCCCCTAGTTGGCAAAGCAAATGGCTATGTTGATAAGGAGACTCTAGGCATCTTATGCCAAAAAATTAAGGTTCTCAAACTCTGCTCAGGCCCTCTCTGCAGCTTCTTATATGGGATATTGGACCGAGAGTCTGGAGAGTGACTCTGATACCTTCTTTATATTGAACATTTTCTCTGTCACTCAAGAGTCTCAGACCTTCCTTTTAACACAGACTTCTTATACAGCACTCATCTCCAGCCATTATGTGTAGGGACACATTCTCTCTCTCCCTCTCTCTAGAAGTAGCGTAAATGTCCTCTGGTCTGTAATTTAATAGTAATAACAAGGAAGAAGGTACAGCCACCTCAAGATCTCAAGCCGAAAATAATGCTCATCCAAAAATGTTTCTTTCTCTGTCACAAGGACAACTCATCCTCCAGTGAAAGAGGCACTGAAATGGAATATCTCAAAACCCCTTGAAATGGCTACTCCTGAGAAAGCTAAAGCTCTTGAAATCAATGGGATGCGAAAGGCTAACATGCAACAAAGCAGAGAGTGGTCAAAAGAGCTTCTTTACAGTGCCTGGTTAGATATGGATTTCACAACAACATGAGATAAAAACTGATGGAACTGACACAAACAGCTTCAAAGGCAGACTAGACAAATTGATGGAGAAGAATGCCAGGGCTAGTCAGAATAGCCAGACTCCTAAGGATGATGTAAGTCATTCTGCTGCTATGACTGCATGATTTCCTACAAACAAGAACAAATTACCTGCAGGATTCTGGCCGCAGACTATGCATTACTTCCAGAATCAGAGGGAGGACACATCTCAATAACTTTGGCTGGAGAACACACACATAACCAAACTCATGTCCTGCTGGAGGACCTTGGATGGGCAGCTGGTTGGCCACTGAGTGAACAGAACACTGGACCAGTCTAGCTTTCCATCTGACTCAGCAGAACTCTTTGTACACACATGTAACTAACCTAACCCTTCTGATTCCAGAGAAACTTAAGAGTGACTAATTTTCTCTGTGCCTGAGGCAGAGATTTCCAAGTGAAACAACTTTGATTTAAGCCAGCCTCGCTAATGAGGTGACACAAGAGTTATACAAATATTTTTAAACATATATTGCATTCATTTCCCATCCAACGTAACATGAAGCCAGAAGTGAAGAATTAATTAGAAACACGTACTTATCCTGCAGTCCGGACCTGCAAAACCTGGTGCACACTCACAACGGTACCAATTGTCCCCATCTACACACAGTCCACTATTGTAGCTGTTTGGGGTAGAAAGGTGGAGAAAAGAAAGGGGAAGAAATAAAGCAAAAGTTAATCATCATCATCTCTTACTGCCACAGAATGCACAAATCTGAAGCACAGAAATGCAATTCTAAAACAACAACATGAGCCAGTTCCTGCTTTAGTTACTTTAACAGGAAGACATACCCATATATTATAGATTCCATGACAGGCATTAAACAGCAAAACTATTTTGAGATACTGCCTAGCAAAGTTAAATCGAAGACTGAGCAGCTGTCAATTAAGTAATTTCTTAGGACTTAAAGGTGAACTGAAAGGTAAATTGGAGGGAAGTTTGAGGCAGCTGGAGAAGAGACACTCAGTTTTACAGTCAAAGAATCAGAGAGCAAGAAGAATCTGATGCCTTGCCCTTTTATCTAACCAACCCACCCCTCCCCACCCTGAGTGAGAAAAGTAAAACAAATGCCCCTTAAAGATTCCACCAGACAAAAAGTACCCTTCCAAGAAACAATGTCCGAGGCGCAAGCAAAATAAAAGCCTAATCTGCTCCCAGATGCTGGTGCTTACCAAGGGTGGGGGCTGCAATCATTTGTATCTGCAAAAAAAATATATCAAAGAAATGCAAAATTAGGAAAGCTTCTTGACCATAAAATAGCAGAGCCTGTTATTGGGAAGGGTGGCAGGCTCTCATGTTGAGTTTCCTGCACTGAGCTAGACAACCTACAAGTTTGACTAGATGACCTACAAACCCTCTCTATGCCCCTATTAACGATTACGCTGAGTACCAAAAATGAATAGCAAACAGCCTTTCACACAGATGAAAGCTATACTGATCAGCACAAGCTGGACACAGAGGATACCTGAACCTGCTGGCATATCTATCTCTGGGTAGATCCACAATGATTTCTGAATCTGCTCTTCAGAAATAACAAAAACAAACAGGATTCCATCAGCACTATCTTAAACTACACTGCTGAAATAGAGCAGGTTTGCGGCAACCAGATACGTTTGTATACAGACAGACTTTGGCTCAGTTTTAGACTTCCCAATTAATTCCTGGGCTCAGACTTCTTTAAGTGTACACACTAGGCTCTGAGTGGTGGATCTCTATAGTTGAAAAACCCCAAAGTGGATCTTGCAAGCTTGAAGTCTGCCCGCTGCAAGCTTCACGTGCAGGGGTCAGAAGAATGAGGAGGATTTCTCTAGAGAATCCTCAACAGAAGGAAAAGTGGACGAGATTCCAAACTGGGTGACAGCTGTCAGCAAAAGAAGGGAGGAAACCCAAGGGTGGGAGGGAGGTTGGAGTGTGAACAAAATGACATCTGTCTCCACTTATCCCATTTGGAACTTTCTCATGCACAGGTCAGAGCTCCATCCTACAATGTCATTAAAGCCCAATGATTCAGGTGATGCTCATGCCCCACATCAAACAGCTTTCCCCTTCTGGTTTCAATCTCAAATCCCGGAGGGCAACTAGATGAGCCAGTTTTCTCACCAACCACCCCTCCACAAGTGTTTGGGTAGGAGAGAGAGAGAGAGAACTTACTCTGAGTGCATATTGGTCCTTCCCAGCCCTCTTTGCAGACACACGTAAAAGAATCACCGCTCACTACACACGTCCCTCCGTTATGACAGGGGTTTGGTAGGCAGCTGCTGTTTCTCGCTGTAACAGGAAGGGGGGGAAAAGACTTGCTGCTAAGTTTTCAAAAATGCTTTGCTGGAAATCTGATGGTCTGAGACGGCACACACATGGCAACTTACCTATATTGCAAGTGGCACCTTCCCACCCGGCAGGACACATGCACTTGAAGGCATCTCCCTCATCGTAACAGGTCCCTCCGTTGTTGCATGTGGCTTCATCACACTGGCTGTCCCCTGGAGGTGCAAATGAGACGAATCAGAAGTGGGATGGGTGGCAGGTGAGCCCGGCCCCATTTTGTTTGCCTCCACATAGGTTTAGGACCTGCAAAGTCTCCTAGTGGGTTATCCAGGAAAAGCTCCATCACTTTTCCCACGAGATACTACATTTTTGGTCCAACCTCCCGGCTTCTAATACAGTGGTGCCTCGCAAGACGATTGCCTCGCAAGACGATTAATCCGCAAGATGACTGTTTTTTGCGATCGCTGTTGTGCTTCTATGGACGATTTTCACAAGATAACGATTTTTCCCCATTGGAACGTATTAAACAGATTTCAATGCATTCCAATAGGGAACTGTGTTCCGCAAGTCGATGTTTTCTATGGACGATTTCCACAAGATGACGATTTTTCCCCATTGGAATACATTAAATAGATTTCAATGCATTCCAATGGGGAACCGTGTTCCGCAAGATGTTTTCGCAAGATAGTGTTTTTCGCTGAACAAATCAACATCGTCTTGCGAGGCACCACTGTACTAACAAACAGATACCTGCTATACCATGTGCATAGGAGCACTGTCCACCCCCAGGAGTTGCAGCTGTTGCAGATATGATTCAAGGTGCTGAGGTGAGCACTGCAGTGTTGTGGTCTGGATGTTCCCTCCACCCCCAAGTGTCTCTACCTCTGAACCCCTGGTCTGCAAAATGACAGGCCCACTTGAAGAGATTCATGTCAATCAGAGAAAGAAAGAGAGCCAAATAAAGAAGAATTTCTACCCTTTTGCCTGTAAATCAGCTAGATCTGGGATCTCATCTGATGAACATTCCAAGGGGAAGAGAGAGCAAATGTCTTTCTTCAGAAAACTGCTGAGCGTTCTGAGCTCGTCCAAGGCTGTACACTGAATGTGTTACTTCTAAATGCTGGGCGGGTACCAACTTGGGGACACGGGCTCATCTCAACTACTCACGCGAGTGGCAGGTTTTCCCTTTCCATCCATTTTTGCATTCACAGAAGAAATCGTTGACCAGGTCACGACACGTCCCTCCGTTGTGGCAAAGGTTTTTACTGCAGTCATTTATATCTGGAAGAAACAGGAGTGCTCAAAATGAGAGGAGCTGTTTGCAGAAACAATGACTTTCTGAGATTTGCTTTCTCCCCAGGCACATTCTCTTCCTCTTCCTGGCCTCTAGTCCCAGACCTGGATTAAGTCCCTGAAGACCTTAATGCCACCACTGACGTGATCGTGTTTATTCTGCGCGATACCCCACGGTTCTCTTTCAGCTCTTTTTGCCAAGGAACACCACTCCAGCTTCCTTGGAACAAATATACCAGTTAGGCTGAAGGCAAAGGAAGCCTTATTACATAATTACAGCATTTCCAGGCCAAAGGCAAGCTCTTCAAACCCTCCTCCGCTTTTTGTTAACGGCACAAACGTTCCGACCCTTCAGGAACTGCAAACTCGGCATCCCAATCGGAGCAATATTCAGAACTAACCTGAGGACAATACCGTATTCACCTTCCCCGAGTTCAATCTGTCTACTGAGTCAACTCCCTACACTGTATATCATATCAAAATGCACTTCTTTCATTTGATGCTCCTGAGAAAGGAATAAACCTTGAATTTTAATAGTTAAACATTTGTTCTTTGGCTATTGTTACTTCCTATCCTACAGCAGATCTGGCACAAAGATTCAAGCAGCCAGATCAAAGAGGAAGAAAATGGGCCAAATCGCCTTAAGATCATGGCAACCCAAGATGTTCTGCTTCCTGTGTGGCAAGCGCTGACTGGCAACTGATAAAACTCAGGGTCGCATCTAGCAGATGGTCTCCTTCCACCTACAGAAGAATCTTTCCTGCTCTCAGAGGGCCTGATTCACGTCTCTCACTAATGTACTTTTATTAGAAAAGTTACTGAGCATGTGCAGTTTTCTGGAGGCCTCCGAAAGCCACACAAAGGAATCTGGAACCTGGAGAAATGCCGTGTCCCGAGATTCCTGCTGCCTGGATTCCAAGATGACTTTTTTCACTTAGCCTAGTAACAAATAGGAAGGAGGCGTCTTCTAAAACCTGAGCTTAGACTAAATAGGTATTTTGATTTCAGTCAAATATTTTATTTATTTATTTATTTATTGGACTTATATACCGCCCCATAGCGCTACAAGCACTCTCCAGGCGGTTTACAATTTTAATTATACAGGCTACACATTGCATGTGAAATTTCAAGTCAGAGTGAAGGAGGAGGAGCCCTCCCACCCCCCTTTTTAGTTCACACAGCATACGAGTGTGACACTCAACTAGCTTCTTATGTTCCACAGTGAGTAAAGGTCAGCCAGCTGTTCTTCTGCCTCCTGGACCACGCCGAGGTTCAAAATGCTAGCTAAATGTGAAAGAGGCAGCCTCTTCTTTATGGAGAATGTCCATCAAAGGACTAGGTCCAGCCTCAGCCTCCCCGTCCCCGGTGACGAAGAGCAAGAGCTCTTTAGAACAATAGGACCCAATCCCTCCTTGTCAGAAGGGAGTCCCACAGCTTTCTCCTTTAGGTGGAGAGAAGGAGGACGTGCTTACTCGCTTCACAGAAGGTGCCCTCCCATCCGTCACTACAAATGCATTTGTAGGAGTTGATGCCATCAATGCATGTGCCACCGTTCTTGCATGGGTTGCTCTCACAGTCGTTGATGTCTGCAATGAATTTTTAAAAAAACACGACACTGGTAAATGAAAGGTGCGATTAAGACATGCCACTTCATGGACTGATGTTATTTTACTTATGACTTGGAGCAGGGGAACTTGCACCCAGGAACCTAGCCGCCTAGAGCGGTCTATCGACTAAATAAAATAAATAATAAATATTGCCCTTTCTAGCCTCCTATGGCTACTTCTGATTGGCAACGGTTTCCCATGGGGCTAAGCATAGGCTGCTTCCAGAGCTTGGAGAAAGTAAGTTTTTTGGGCTAACTAGCAGGCTAACCGGGGGGGGGGGGGGGGAGAAAGAGATTCTTGGAGTTGTCATCCCAAAATGTAACGTTTGTCGTGCTTTGTTTCTCCCCAGCCCTACAACACACAACCTTTAAACTAACAACATTAAGGACTGGACCTGGTTTATTCTGTATCCATTACCTGCAAGCTTTCTGCCACAATGCTTAGCCTTTTCCTAAATGATGTAAAGGGGCGGAGTGGGTGGGGGGGGGACCTAAGGTAATAAAAACCAGCTTCCTCTTTAATATCTGCATATATTTTAAACATTTTTAAAGGCAGATCGTAAACCTACAGTACGCTGTTGCTATAGATTACCCCAAGGCCTTTTGTACATAACACCATGTAAAAGTTACCATTTATAAAAGGTCAATATATCCAGGGCCAGGAGCCTCTGAACATGAACTCCCCTCAAGGCCAAGGGGAGGCTAGTCCCAGTTCACCAAAGGAGGAAGGAAAGGGCTCAGAGCAGATTGCAAAAGGCTCTCAGAGAGCCATGACTCTCGGCTCCCAAGGACAAGCAGGCCATTCTTTCCAAAATATTTACACAGAGTGCTATAAACTCAGGCTTAAATGAAATGGAGAAGAGGGTGGGATGGAGAAAAACCTCAAACCTTACTTTCATGACAGTAGGTGCCGGTAAAGCCTTTGTTGCATTCACAAGTAAACTTGCCCCCGGCTTGACTCTTGCACTTTCCGTGGGGGCCGCAAACATTGGAAGAGATGTAGCGGACCCCTTCCGGGGTGCTGTTGGAAGCCACTGCGACCGTACAGCTGTCAATGACTGCAAGAAGAAGGAGACGTGCATGCAGGGTGAGCCCTTGCTGCTCTCTTTGAGATACCAAGCCTCTTAAGATAGGGTCTTCCCATCCCTCTGTGAGTGGGTGCTCTCCTTTTCTGCTGTGGGGCAGCCTAAGCACCCACAGCCTTCAGCAGAAGAAGGGGCTTGTGCTCAGGTAACACAATACGCCCCGACTACAACTGTGCTGAAGATCAGGGGTGAGCAAAGTGCAGCCCACCAGATTTGGGGCATGCAGCTCCCAGCGGTTCCCACTGCTGACTACGCTGGCCAAGGCTGATGGGAATCGCAGTCCCATGATAGCTGGAGAGTTGCCCTGTGCTCAACCACATGGCAGTGCCACGCTGAACCCCACCTGTAGCTTTCGATCCCTTTGCATGCCTTGATGCCCTTGCCCTTAACCCAAAGCTGAAAACCAAGAGTGTCAACAAAGAGTTTTACTTTCTGTCTTACAGAGACAGGATATACTAAGCCTGACTCACTCCCTATTCAGCTCTATAGTTGTTGCATGGACTGGTGGCAGCCAGCCCTCACCAGAGATGATAGGTACTGAACCCAGAACCATCTGCCTGCAAAGCACAGGCATTCCCCACCTCACAGAATCATGGAGTAGGAAGGGGGCTTATAAAACCATCGAGCCCAATCTCCTGCTCAGTGCAAAAATCTAAATCAAAGTAGATCTGACAGATGGTTGTCCAATTTTCTCTTGAATGTCTCCAGCGTTGGAGCACTCACCACCTCCTGAGGTAATTACTTCCATTGTCATATTGCTCTAATAGGAAAATGTTCTTGATATTCAATTGAAATCTGGCTTCCTGCAATTTAAGTCCATTATTACATGTCCTGCACTCAGGGCAGACTGAGAACAGATCCTGCCCCTCCTCTGTATGACAACCTTTCCAGTATTTGAAAAGGTGCTGTCAAATCTCCCCTCAGTTTTCTTTTCTCAAGGCTACAAATGCCCAGTTCTTTCAGTCTTCATAGGGCTTCATTAGCCCTTGGTCATCCTTCTTGCCCTCCTCTGAACTTGTTCCAGTTTGTCTGCATCTTTCTTAAAGTGTGGTGTCCAAAACTGGACATATTACTCAAGACGATGCCTAAATAGTGCAGAACAGAGGGGTACCAGTGTACTTCATAGGATTTGGAGACTGTACTTCTGTTAATGCAGCCTAAAATAGCATAGGCCTGTTTTGCAGCAACAGTTCCAAGATCCGTCTTGCTCACAGACCAAGTATCCCCCACCTTGTCACAGTGTGTTTGCTTTTTTTAACTTCCTGTGTGTAGAATTTTGCACTCATACATGTTCATTTCATTCTCTTGTTGGCAGCACAGTGCTCAGGCCCATCAAGGTCCTTTTGAATTTTGTTTCTGTCTTTCATGATACTATTTCACTTGATGTTGTGTCATCTGCAAATCATTCCTTGCACCCCATCATCCAAGTTATCAATAAAAACACTGAAGACATTGAGTCCAGGACTGAGTCTCGTGGCACCCCCCCCCCTTGTTACCTGATCCCTGTTTGAGAAGGAGCCATTGATAAATACTCTCTGAGTATAATTCTGTATCCAGTTGTGTACTGACCCTGACTGTTGTTCTACCCAGCCCATAGCTAGTTAGCTTGCTAATCAGAATATCATGAGTCACTTTGTCAAAGGCTGCAGCGCGATGAAACTCTCCTGCAAAACGATGCAGCCCCACTGCAAGCCTACCTTCACAAGGAGTAGAACGGCAGTGATCCTTGAGGTGCGAACAATTCTTCCCTTCATAATCTTCTGGACAGTTGCTACAGAAATAATCGTTCTCGTAATTGAAGCATTGGGCTCCGTTCTGGCAGGGGTTGGGCTCACAATAATCTATGTCCAACTAGAAGATAGGGAGGAAAGAGGAGGGCAGGAGAGAGAGTTAGCCTGCGACAAAGGCTTTATTATTCCTGCTCCTGCAGCCGAAGGCAGGAAGCCTCAATGGATGGAATCTGACTTTTCTATCTGCTGCCTCGATTACTTGTGTACAACATAAACAATGCAACACTCGCCAGCCTTGCTAATACGGAAAGGCTATCAAGGAGCATGTGGAGCTTCAACTGGAAGCTCCAAGCAAGCAAACTCTTCACAAGTCACAGATTTCTCCCCATCCACCACCCCTACTGCTGCTTTCAAATGCAGGTATTAAGTATAGAAGCCCCCAAACCATGCGGCTGGTGGGGCTTATCTAGAACCTGCGCTTCAGCCAGCCTCACCTGACAGATATTTCCTGAGAATCCAGCAGGGCAGAGACATTGGAATCCATTGATTTCATCTTGGCAATGACCCCCATTCAGACAAGGGTTGCTTGTGCATTCATTGATGTCTCTCTCACAGTGATCCCCTGCATAGCCAGGTGGGCAGACACAGCGATAACCATTAACCAAGTCCTGAAAGGGAAACGGGGAAGGGGTGAAGATAATGAGTCCATGCTGGCCTAAGGGAAACCTTCACCAGCTTCAAAGCTTTTTAAAAAGATGCATACGATACTGGCTAAGAATGCTGACGGTCCAGGCAAAGATGGCTGCATTCAAAGACCCAATCGGGGCCAAACCTATTTACTTGCACACCTGTCCCATTCACATGTGCAGTAAGGGGATGGTTTTGAGACATGCACCAGAAGGGGAATAAAGGTGGAAAAAGCTAGAGTTCTCTTTCCTTCTCACTCTTACCAGCCCCACACCACCTGGCTCTGGGTACTTTTCCTTCCACGTCCAGTGCCAGGCCTGCATGGGGATGACACGGGTCCAGTACTGGACAAGCACAGATGGGTAAACCACTTTCTTGATACAGACTCACCCCTTCCCCCATATACACGCACACCACCACACATACACTCTGTGTGCAAACCCATGTCATTGTCTTCAGGGCACCAAATAAGAACATGTATCTTTTCCAAACGTGTTTAGGGTTTTAGCCATGTTAGGGCTCTTAAAGCAAAACAATAAAGCGTCTTGTGACACCTTGAAGATTACCATGTTTTGTTTTACATAAGGTTTTCTGGGCTGTAGCCCATTTGCATCTGACGAATTTCATAGCTACAGTTCACAACATCTCATATACGCATACAAGACTCATTCATCTTTGAAGGGTCACAATCATTCTCTTTTCGAGCAGAAACAATGAGGGGCAGATGCTGGTGTGCAAATACACACAAACATACACACATTTATGCAGATAATATTTTCAATTTCATTTTCTAAGGGGCAAAATCTTTTAGAAATCTTCCAAAGCCCCAGCATAGACGATCACTCTATCCTAGCTGGGCACTTAGAAGTATGCACTGAGCTGAGAGTGAAGTCATGATAATCATGTAGTCAAGTGTTGTGGGAATGGGAAGAGAGTAATTGTTCATTTTATCAAGTGATAAGGAAAAGAGGTAGCATGAGAGGTCAAGGGTGGGGGAAGGAGGAAAAGTAGTGGTGGACACAATCCAACAGAATAAGCTTCTGCAAAACGGCGGGGGAAGGGACAAGAAAAATGGAAGTCAGAAAACTGTTGAATACAGATTTGTATGGGATGTTTTGGGGTTTTGTCATAGAACAAAGAAAAAATCCCTACTCTGCTATAATAATAATAATAATAATAATAATAATAATAATAATAATAATAATAATAATAATAATAATAATGATGATGATGATGATGATGATGATGATGATGACGACGATGATGACGATGATAAATAAATAAATAAATAAATAAATAAATAAATAAATAAATAAATAAATAAATAAATGTGCTGACAAGTCAATTTTGATTTATGGCAATCCTTTCCAGGGTTTTCTAAGTAGACAGTACTCAAGAGGTGGATGGCAGCTCTCTTCTTCTGGGGTGCTCTGGGACTGTGCAGCTTGCCCATGGCTACACAGGCTGGCTCTTCTCCAGGGAGGCACAGGGGAGGGGATCAGACTCTACAGCCAGATACCTAAACTACTGAGTTATCCAGTTTGTTCTTCCTTTCTCTAGAGCATGGAAAAGTTTCTTTGGGACTATAATTCAGAGAATCCTCCATGCCCACTTCTCCAAACTTTCCCAGCCTCTGATATCTTCTGTTTAAAACTTGATATTAAAGCTCAATTATATATATATATATAAAGACAGAAAAAACTCAGAAAACCTAACTTACCCTGCAAGTCCCTCCATTCTGACATTGTCCAATACAGTCATCAGTATCTGCAGTTTAAAAAAAAAATCACAACACACTGCATGAGCAACCCTGCAGACAGCAACCCCGCACTGAAATCCGAGAGAAAGAATCCAAGTGTCTCTGTAGCATTAGCTAGATAAACCCTTTGTCAAGTTTCCTGCATGCTTTCCTCCAGATAAGGTTATTATAATGGGTGGGAACCTTCGGCAATTCTTCCAGCAGAGTTCAGCTGAAACTTCACATCATTGTTTCGAGTCACCTTATCTGAATATAGCCATGTTGTGGGACTAATGGGTTTGATAAAATTGCCTCTTATTCATGCCAGAGCGACTACTCCCTTTCTAAAAACATCGGCCGCTGGCCCCCTCCCTTGCTGGCCAATGCCAAAGGCTATGCTTCAATCTCAGTGTTCATTGTGTAACCCAGCGTGGTGTTCTTGCCTTCTGCAACCGAAAAATGACACGAATGACAAACGCACACCCTCGAGAGCAAGTGGCCCTCCCAGAGTTGTTAAACTACAACTCTCGTCATTCCAAACCACTGGCTGGGGGGGTTAATGAGATCTGGAGTCCCCCAAAATATCCCAAGGGCCCCGTGTTCTCTGCCCCTATTTCTACATACACGCACGCACGCACGCACCGACACACACAGAGAGAGAGTCACCTACATGCACTTACTTATATCACAGTTCTGGCCAGTCCAGCCAGCAATGCAGTCACAATAGTAGCCGCCAATTAGGTTCCTGCAGGAATTAGCATTGAGACATGGTTTACCTTCACATTCATTTGCATCTGAAAAGAGAAAGGGAATTTGTAAAGTTTAGCAGTGAGCACAGGAAGGAGGAGGAAAGCTCTCTCCACTGGTCTGCCCAGCAAACAGGGGATGTTCATTAAAGACGCATGCATTTCTGACACCTCCAGGAGTGCACTGGCAAAACTGATTCGATGCTGAAGGGCCTTCCGATTTCTCCCCCAGTTACAGCCTCAATAACCAAGAACAACTTTCTGAGGAAAGGGGAAAATAAAAGGGCGGGTGGGTGGAAGAGAAGGAAGCGGGTGATCTGGGAACTCCAGAGCAGTGGAACAACCTGAGTCACTGGAATTAAGACGCTGCATTAAGACGGTGGAGGACGGCTCATTTCTCCATGAGATCATCCCCGGCTTGGAATGCAGCTGTGGATTCTCTCCCTGGAAGGAGTTAACACAACTGGAGAGATGGAGCCACTTTCCCACAAGGCTGAAAGGGAGGGAAAAGAGGCGGGAGAAGCTGCAGAGGCCCAGGATGATTTAGGCAGCGAAGTCAGCGTCAGGCTGAGAGGAGTACTAAGCACAACAGATCCCATGAAGATAACCAAACTGGCTTCCAACTTCAAAAGCTGCCACTTCCCATGTTGACACACGTGGGACCCAAAGGCAGTGGCCAAACTTGCCCCAGATTGTGGGAAGCTTCCAGACTCTGTGTCTTTGCAGTTGACAGGAACACTCCCCAACGCTACCAAATCAGAGGTCCCCTCCGAGGAGAGTCAGTGGATATATGCAGAATGTTCCCTGCACCACATACCCCAACCATGTGGCTAATCTGTCACCCCATGGGCCTATAAGACACGAAAAGCAATATAAGCTCCTTTAAAATGTCTGTACTAGAGCAGGAGCTTCAGAGACAGAGGCGAACCAGCACTCACTGGCCCAGCAGAAGGAATTGGCTGTAGCTACCTATTTGATTCATGCACACATGTCCTTACAACAAAGCAGGCCGCTCTGGAACTGCACCTTCAATGCTAGATGTGGGCAAAGGATAGCCTGTAAGCTGTATCCACATCTGCAGAAACATTTTCCCTCCACCCCTAGAGCCATTGGGGTATAGCAGATTAAGTGACAGTCTAGGACTTGGGGGACTAGGGTTCAAATCTCCGCTTGTGGGGGGGGGGAAAGGGATGGAAAAACCACTCCTTAAATATCTGGCACATCTTGAAAACCCTATTAGGGTTGCTGTAAGTGGGATGTGACTCAACAGGATATAACAACATGCAAATAGTGCCATGCAGAAGCATCCAGAGCCATTATTTGCCCTGCAGGCCCAGTTTTATCCCTCTCAGAGGCTAATTTGGGCAGTTCCTGTTTATAAGAGTGGCCTTTCACAAAACAGGTTGCAGAAGGGGCATAACTCGCTGTGTATTGTACAAATAAGATTTATTTTTAAAGGTACTTTCGAGGGATGTGCGGGTATCTGGTGTCTAGGGTGCCTGCCATGAAACTGGAATTATAGTAACACTAATAGGGCTTTCAAGGTAATTGACATATTAAAGGAGTGGTTTTAGTATTATCCAACCCTCAACTCTCTCTCTCTCCGAGTTTCCACATCCAAGCAGGGATTTGAACTAAGGTCTCCTCAGTCCTAGTCTAACATTCTATCCACTACACCTCGTTGCGTATCCTATGGTTTGGGGCTAGTGGCGGCAAAAGCACTCTCTGCCACCCTTGTTTTATGCGTAACTTTTCCAATTGCTTACTTGCTGTCCCCATAAATTTGTACTCAACACTTACCTATCTGGCATGTTTTGCCAGTCCATTGAGGAGGGCAAACACATTTGAAGCCATCCACTAGATCCTGGCACGTCCCTCCATGGCCACAGGGGTTGGGAGAGCAGTCATCAATATCTACCAAGAAGAGATTTATCTTTAGGGCAGATAATCAACACTCAGCAGCCCTGAGGAGAGATTCAGCTTATAAATCAGTCACAGCACCCAATTTTTCACCCCCTCCTGAATCCTTTGCACCTGTTCTTGATCACATCGTCATCCTCAAACTCGTATGCTCACCTGGAATGGGAAATACAGTGGCGCCCTGCTTAACGATTACCCTGCTCCACGACGAATCCACTTAACGATTTTTTCACTTTACGACGATCAAAACAGCTGATCGTCGGGCTTTCAAAATGGCTCCTCGCTGTGTTTCCTCGCTTTACAGGCACCAGAAAATGACTGCCCTATGGAGGATCTTCGCTGGACAATGAGGTATTTTGCCCATTAAAATGCATGAACTGGTTTTTAATGCATTCTAATGGGCTTTTTACTTTCGCTTGACAACAATTTCATTCTACAGCGATTTTGCTGGAACGGATTATCGTCGCCAAGTGAGGCACCACTGTTCTTATGAGCACTGAGTCTTCCCAACTTTCATGGGAGTAGCCATAGGAGTATTTGGGGGGGGGGGGGAGCCGGTTGAGCAATTTCAGTGCCCCATGAAGTAACTCTGAAAACATTACTTTTTTTGGACTACCATTCCCAAAATCTCCCACAGCTACTGGAAGACTCTGGGAACTGCAGGTCCAAAACAGGAAAATTTTCTTGACACACTGCTAAGTCCATCAGAGGACACTACTGAAAAATGCCCATTAGTGAATATTTACAAGTACATTCATGCTCTGCTTGTTGTGTTGTGGATGAGGAATCAACCCAAGCTCAGTTCCAAATGGGCTTAAATGAACTCACTCACTAAGGCTTGGGTATCATTCAGAACTGGTCCCCGGCTTCATTAGTTGAAACCTTCACTATCCCAAAACTGATCAGGCTTGTCTGAAGGTGACTATAGTAACAACCCTGTCTGTTATACTGAAGGCCTCTCTATTGGGATGGGGGACAACTTCACCCAGGAGACTCTTAGGAGAGAGCCCATTCTGAAGCAGACTCCCATGCCATCACCGCTGAAGCCAGATTTAGAACATGTGCACAATTTTCTTTCCTGTGTCGCTCTAATTTCCACCCCTACCCCGAATCTCCTGAAGCTGTACAGGTGGCAACACCAGTCAGTATGAGGAACTCAAAATGGCCCCATCCTGAAAGCCTTAGAGGAATGTAGCTGGCACTGAACAGCTGTGAACAAATAGCAGATAATGCCATGGCCTAGGATACCTGAATGCAAGCCCGTCTCTCTCTCTCTCTCTCTCTTTCACCTCTGATTCAAAGAGCAACTTTACAGATATAGGAATTTTATGATCTCACACATAGTACACAGGGAGGATAAGTCACCACAAGATTGATGTGGGCTGGACATTTTCAAAAGAGAATCACACAGAATCACTGGTCCTACTGGTAAGGCATATAGCCCACTAGGATGATAAGCTGCCCAGACAATCCGTTTGCAAAGCAGAGATTGAAAGAGAGTAAACACTCATCCTGTATTTCTGCCAGTCAATCAGTTGCTCCTGGATCATCAGGCAAAAGCAACTATCAAAAGCCACTTGAAAACCTGCATAAAACTCAAGCACCTTGCAGGTTGTGTTAAGGTGGAAAGACTGGTGGGACTTACTAAGTGTGCATGTTGGTGCTGTCCAGCCTGGAGCACAGACACACTCAAATCCTGTAGAGGTTTCAAGGCAGCTTCCTCCATTGTGGCACGGATCCGAAAGACAGGCATGTTCCGCTGCAGCAAGAACAGAACTCCTTTCAGCTTAGCCAACACCAGGCAATACAGGCAACCCCATCACCTGCCCAAACTCCCTGCCTCCTTCAGGTCCTAGCTTCGGATCCTGGTCCAGATAGTGGATATACAACTTGCTTAATTCCTTAAACGAGCAGCTAGGTTTATATGGACCATTTGTACGGGTTTAAAGGAGGAGCTACTCCATCTCCTGTTACTCTATCCTTCATTCCCACTTTTAAGTGACAAAACTTTAAGGAGGATGCAACTGGTTGGAGAAAACAAATATTTATACAATCAAGTAAATTCTACACAAAGTCAGGGTTTGGCAAAGTTAATCTACTACACTACAATTTCCGGGACTCTCCAGGCAGCATAGCCTGTGGCCAAGCGGAGGGGCTGGAGAATCTGGCGGCTGTAGTTTGAAAAAAAGTGTTTCCCCCTGACCTGCACTATATATGGCGGGTACATTTCAAGACTGGAACACTGTTGTCTAAAGATGGGAGCTGTAGCTCCCAAAAGGTTGTGGGGCTCCAACCAGGGCCAGCATTAGCCTGCAGGACTGATGATGAAGGAGGATGGGAGCTGCAGTCCAGTAACCTCTGGATGGCTCCAACTTCCCAAGCCTTGCTTCAAAAGATGTTCCCACTTCCTCCCCTCTACCTGATATTGTACTTGGCACATCTTAGGACAGGGGTTTCCAACCTTGGGTAACCCAAGTGTTCTTTGACTGCAACTTCCTGAAACCCTGGACAGAACCGTTAGTGGCGAAGGCTTCTGAGAGTTGAAGGGCAAGAACACCAGGGTTGCCCAAGGTTGGCACCCACTACCCCCAGGGCATGCGACTGAGGAACACAAGGGTTGCCCCACAAAGGTAGACGTGCAGCGACTTAAATCCTTACCAATTTCACAATTCTGTCCTGAGTAGCCCTCTGGGCATGAGCACTGATATTTGTCCGGCCCCGTGTTGCTGCAGGTGCCCCCATTCAAACAAGGCGGGTGCGTCCCACAATAGTTTAGATCTGCAACGGAACAGCCAAAAAAAAAAAAAAAAAAACAGCATTCAAGAATGAGTAAGCAGAGTTGGCCTCGTGGCCTCCCAAACTCTCCACAGAGCAATGCCAGCAAACAAAGACACCGTCCGCCTGCAGATTTCCAGCCGAGACACGGAAACAAAGCCAGCATATGGGAGGGCAGGATTGTTTCCTGGGGTATCTTCCGCACACGGCCCCAAACGTCTCCATCACGGGCCCCCAACCCGACCCAGCTTGTCAAAGTTTCACACGTGGCTCCCCTGTGGGCTTCAAGCCTACCTTTATTGCAGAACTGGCCACCCCAGTTGGTTTCGCAGAGACACTGCCACGGTTCATTGCAAGTGCCATGGACACAGCCTGGGTGTGGAATGCATTTGTCGCAGTACTGGCCTTGCCATCCATACTGACACCTTCAAAAGAAACAGGGCCTGCCATTATTTTTTTTCTCCCAAAAAAGGAGGACTGCAAAGAGGGAAGGGGGGAAACAAAATTCTCTTACTTTTATTTTCTACGTAAGGAGAATTCTTTCAAGGACAAGCTGGTGGTTTCTTGTAAACAAACCATTTCTAACGGGGGGTGGTGGTGGGGTGTCTGTCAATTAGGCAGCCAACTCACAAAAGGGCAACTGTTCCGTGTGGTGCCACGGAAGACAATGCCGTGTTATTCTGAAACCTTACAGAAATGGAGGGTGAGGGAAGAATGGGTGGGTGGGTGGGGGCGCTCTATAGGTCCATCTCAGGGGTTTGACAAATGGATTTTTAAAAAAAGAGGAGAGGGGAAAAGAAAGTGACAGGAAGAAACAAAACTTCTCCAAGGGTCCTGATGAATACGAGGGCGGGGGGGGGGGGGGATGGACACTTTAGCAGGAAGGCAAGGTGCCCAAAGAGCAGCTCACTGGAGGTCTCCTTAAACAGCACCATGCTGTTTTATTGCTCTTTTTTCTGCATACTGTGTGTCACATGTAAAAAGCTAGTAGAAGAGAAAGCAGTTTCTTGGAGAGAGATATTAATCTGTGGCAGCAGTCACAGGATAGTTAAAAGTATATGGATGTTTCTGTTTTGATAATACTTAGCTGCATGGGCACTACAGAGCAAGTTACTTGCTTTTGTCAAAACTCAATTTAACTCGCATCTCCTCCTCCATTACAGAGTGGCTCCAGATTCAAGGCAATTTTATCTAAAGTTTGGCTCAAGTGCTTATGTGTTCCATCTACAGCCATTACTCTAGCTCATGAAGCCAGCTGGATGCAATAACACCAAAGGGAGCAAAAGCTATCTATTATCTTAAAAAACAAAACAAAACAAAACAAAAGCCCAGACATTGCCCACCTCCACACACAACAAAAATACAAGGCATTGGAGAGAAATCAGTGGGGTTGAATAGATTCCAAGAGGAGACTTTGCTTTACGATATAATCATACTGGAGGGGGAGGGGAAAAAAAAACAGAAGAAAAGGTTGAAGGCATGAAATCATGGGTTAACTCAAAGTGCATTTCATTACTAAGACCTGGGAAGAAGTGATCAGCAGCAATTACTCACTAAGCCGGCCCTAACTTATCAAAATAAACCTTTTCCCATCCAAGTCAGTGAGGGCTTTCGATTTTCAAGGGCTCCCCCTGGCCAGCAAATCCTTGTCATGGGAAAAAGCGATAGGGATCTTTCCAGGGGCTAATCAGGCACAGCAAGCCGTGAGGTTTAAACCCTCCTTCTCAAACCTTCGAGGATAAAAACCACTCCCCTAATTAATTTTTAAGGGCAGCTCAGAGGGAGAGAGGCCCATTTCAAAAAGCCGCTGGACGTCTTGGTGCCTCCGATAAAAACAGAAAGGAAGCCAAACGTTTCAACATCCAATTGTGTAGCCTCCTTCCCAAGCGACAGGCCGTGGGAGGAAACAGCAGCATGCCCACACACTCCCACATGCACACACAAACTTTTTTTCCCCTGAGATCGAAGCCACCAAAGCCCTAAAAGAACAGATTGCCTTCTTAGTCCTGCAAACTCTTGGCACAAGCATATCTGTGGTTGCCAAACAAGTGCTTACAGAACTGGCAAGCCGAGAGTCCACAGGCTCCGCGGCACATCCTGCCCAGAGACGAGGGAGCACACACCGTTGTCTTCTACTAAAAGCATGACTTAGGCTTTCGAGAGTGTCTCCAGAAACCTGCCTTGAATGCCGGTCCCAGCACAGCTCAACTTGTTAGATCATTTCTCAAAGCAGAGAGAAAGAGAGAGAGAAACACACACACACACACACACACACAGGGAGAGGGCCCTCTATGCACAATTGTTTCAGATCTTAGAGCTGCTTCGGCTGATGTTTTATTTTTGAACGGTTGCATTTAGGACATAGCAGACGATGACTCATCCCCCAACTTAATGGAAAAAGAATTACAATCTTGTTTCTCCAAGTCCAAAAAAGATAATTGAGGCTGGGGGTATTAGGAAGGACAGCTCAGCCGCTGGAAGGACTATGCAAAAGAACTGTGGGAAAGTTGCACCTTAAGTAAATAAGGGCACTAGTGCATGTCTGGGCAGTGAGTGGGAGGTGAGAGACACAGCAAGCCTTGAACTCTGGAAACAAAGCCTGTTGTTCTGGCTAGCAAAGAATGTGGGCAAACCCCGTCAGGCACTTTTAGCCGGGATGACAGCAGCACAAATCTTCTGCAGACCTGGCTCCTGCAACCGCTTGGTCTCCAGCCCAGCTGAAGCAGCAGGGGTGGGTGGGTGTGTATGCGGTGGTGGTGGTGGTGGGGGAGAGAATAGAAAGCCACACCAATGCACACCCCTCTTTTCCTCTGTTTTAGGGAGTGTCTGATTTTAACACTGCCAATGTTTAACAGCTGATTCATGTGTTATCAAGGGACTGGGAGTGGAGAGGTGGGCCGGGTGGGTGGGAGAAAGCTAATGCAGGTTTATGATCAAGTAAGAGGGGAGGGAGAGGGAGACCCAACTCCCCTAGAACACAAACTGGAACTGTTCCCTTTGGGGGGGGGGGGTTTACAGCCCTCCCTCCTCAAAGCCCCCCCCCAGCCAGAACCGGTTCTGGGAACTATGGTTCAAAGAAGTTACTTTCTCAGCTCTGAGCCTGAAACAGTTCAGGTGTGCATACAAACAGAGCATGGGACAAGGTGTCATTCAACACTGGTTCGCACGACACAAGCACCGTGCACATCAGCCACACAAGTCATATATACAGGACCCACCCCTCTTTCTGGCCTGAGAGGGTGTATATTTCGGAGCTCACAAAGGAGAGATTAGGCACACTTTGCCTCTTCTGGTGCTGCCATTTACTCATTTACAGCCTGGCTAACCAACGCTTTACACACGGCTGACCATTCTCTGCCTAGAACGGCAGTTCTAACCAGGAAATCCAGAGAGAGACAGAGACGCTCTGCTCCAGCGACTGGAAGTGCCCACACAAGAACACCCTCACACGAGAAAGCTCAAAATTGAGGAACACCTGATAAAATGAAGGGGTGCATGTCCTTCAGCCTCCAGATTTTTCATGTGTCGCTCCTGAAACTAGACCAGAGCCCTATCATTTTCTGCTGGATCGACTGGGCTGTGAGGTGGGGATGTGTGTGTGTGTGTGTGTGTGTGTGTGTAGTGGCCAATCGCCCTTCTCCACACAAGTCACTAAAGAAGTGGCCTGATAGTGTCCCAGGGTCCACAAATATAGCCACGCAGGATTTGGCTTCCACTGGCCTCTTGATGGGGTTGTGATGAGCACGACAGACAGCCTGGTGGCCCAGGGGTGAAGGGGTGGGAGGGCAATGGCCCATCCTTCCTCTGCTCACCCAGATTCTCCAAACCTGAACTGGAGAGGAAGGGAAGGCCTCTCAGAACACAAAAGTGGGATGGGCACTGCTTGCCAGAGGGAGTCAGCCAGCTGTTGCTATTTTGCTGGAGGGGAGGTTGGGAATGTCATTTAGACTTGGCATGAGATCCTGCTAGGCAGGGCTGAACTGCCAGGCAAGACAGAAGTGGGAGACGGATCACAGCCGTTGGTGTCTCAGGGACGAAACAGACTACGTCCAAGTATATCACCCTTCCGGGCGTGTGGGACCTCCGCTTGCTTTGGTTAACATCAGCTTGTACTCTGGACTAAAAAGTGGGTCTCCCTGCATGTAAAACATACGCTGCTCCACCTGTCAAAATGCCCTCTTGCAATCCCACTCTCCAAAAGGGTGGGTATTGGAAGTGGTGGGATAAGATAAATGCCACATGATGACCGAGCTGCACGGGCTGCTGCTGCGAGTCAGGTCCCAGAAGCTCCCTGGAATGGGAAGCATACAACAGTGCAAGTTCCTATTCACTGTTTCCCAACTTTGTGTCCATCCTGCAGTTGTACGCATATGCCTATGACTCTTTTCTTGCCCCAGAGAGAAAAATCCGATGCAGCACATTTTTAGAAGAGGTGCTCTCTTGAGTGATGAAAGATATTTCTTTGTCACCGTGTGTTGATTTTCCTCGCCAACTTATCCTGCATTTAGCATGACTTCTTTCTGATTGGAAGGTAAGCACTAACTTAATCCGCAAATGTCAAAACACTGTAGCCCTGAAGAAATCCTACTGTTGGAGGGAAAACAGGCTAATTGTAAGGAATGTGCCTGCCCCTTTAATGTGTGCTTTGAAATAAACAACCATACCAGTCTCAAAGGAAAAGACAAAAGACGTTGGGTCAGCTAACATCTTTTTTCTCAAACAAAAAGCAAAAACCAACTCCTAATATGAGAAATACTGAAGGAATATGCCACGATTCTCGGCTTTCCAAAGGAAACACTTCAAGCACTCGGCTCCACTGTGCAAACTGCTTCTTTCCCCCCCTTGTCTGCTTGCCAGAAGAGAAGAGAAACTTCAAAGAAGGAGAGCAATACTCTGCCTTCATCGGTATCTACGGACCAAGATTCCATCCCAGCTATTAACCTCTCATCACTCCGAAGTCTGGTTCCCAAGACCAGAGGGACCCAGAGGCTGCATTAATCCTATTCTAAAGAACGGCTGACTTTTGCCTATTGATGGGAAAAATTGACAGCAGGGGGAGGTGGAGTGGGGGGGGGAGAAGTAATGTAATTAAACTTACTTGGGGAAAACGCCTTCATCAGCAGATTACACACTAAAGTCACATGAAGAATTTAGCCACTGTTTATTACAAAATGATACCAATACACTTGTCCCCTTGCCTGGATGGTCACAATTTTTATATATATATATAGGCTTGCTTTGGAAAAGGAGGAGTGAGTGAGTGAGTGAGTGTGTGTGTGTGTGTGTGTGTGTGTGTGTGTGTGTGTGTGTGTGTGTGTGTGTGTGTGTGTGTGTGTGTGTGTGTGTGTGCGCGCGCACACACACACACACACACACACTCCTCAGTATATTCTCCTCAGTGTGTGTATACACACACACACACAGTTTTTAAATATATATATTAAAAAATATTCCTGCCTTTTCCAAAGCAAGCTTTCCAAAGGAAGGCTTCTGATTCATTTACACTTTATCTCAGCAACATTGGTATGAAAAACATGCACTTAACATTGAGAATGTACAGCAAGACAGAGAGCGAGAAAGGAGGAGGGGTATTTCCTCCCCCCCACCCTGCCCCACTGTTTAATTTGTAACAGTTACGATTGCTTAGCAAGAGGAAGGTTTGTTTGGTTTACCTGCACTCCCCAGGAATTTTGCAAGTACCGTGTTTGGGGCTGCACCCTTGACGACAGATGGCTGCAAAGAGAAGGGGGAGGGAGAAAGGAAGGGGGATTTTTTAAAGAGAAGAAAGGGGCTTTAAAAACACAACACAGACCCTTTGCTCTCGTGGGAATGTTTTAATCTCTGCCTAGTTCTGTAATCCGACAAAATCCATGGCTGAAACTGGTCCCTTGGACCCAGTCTGCTGGAAATGAAACTGAGGCACTTCCGTGCATCGTGACAGAAATTCCCAGCAAGCTACAAAGATGGGAATCACACAGTGATCTCTCTATGAAATGATTTCCTTACGAGTCTACATAAACCTACTTTGAAAAGTGTTAAAAACTGTTAGGGGACTACAACGCTCCCTCGTCTCAACAGTCATTCACAGTTTTGAAGGCAACCTGTATATACCCACCCCGACCCACATTGCTTACAAGCCATAACTGCAATGTCTAGTCTTCTTTAGGTAACTGACACCCTGTTTTTCTGCTCTCTTGTTTAAAATCTACAATTTATGTGAAAACACACTGGACTATTCCTACAAGGGAATACTATTGTAGTATTTTTACCCTGGGAGCCACCTTGACAGGGTCTATGGAGCCTCAAAGGCAGTCTAATTATATTATAAATTAAACAAATAAATAAATACAGAACAGACTCCCCAACTTTGTCCAGGGAGGCAGCAAAACAGTGCCTGCCAGCAGATGCTTAGTCAGTTGGCCTGTTTTGCTTTTAGGAGGCCTGAAACCATCATGGGGAACAGACGTCTTAGATCTCTCCAGTTTACACGGGTGAAATGGAAACAGAAACTGGGCATCACAAACCTTTGTTACAGTCGGGTCCCATCCAGCCTTCCAAACAGGTTTTGTTGCCGTTTTGATCGCAGGTGTAGTGTCCAAAGAAGTCATCTCTTGGCCGACAAAGCTTGTTGCAGCCAAAGCCATAATAATGCTCGTCGCAAGTCACCCGGATCTGGTATTCGAAATGAGCCACGCCTGCGTTTTGTTTCAAGACCTGCCACTGGCGGCCGGGGTTGATCATACCAGAGTGAGAAGCTTTTTCAATAATGCTATCTGCATCTTAGAAAAGAAGAAGAAGAAAGGGGGGAAGTCACTGAGAAGAACGTCTTCTAATAAGCTGACAGCCAAAGAAATGGTGAAGAAAAGCAGGCAGGCTTAGAAAAACAATTTTTTAGACCAAAACCACCAAAATCTCCTAGCCAGTAGGACTGGTCCCCAGGCTGTAGCTCAAAAGAGTAACTTTTCCAAGTTCTATTTATATACAAGAATATTCTCACTGGATGGGTGCTGTCCGTCCTAGGAACAGGAAAAAAAGGCCCTCCAGATGTTACTGGACTGCAACTCCCATCAATCTTGGCTACTATGGCCAGTGGTGAAGAATGATGGGAGATACAGTCTATATACTTGGGGGGGGGCACACCCTCCCTCCGCCATATCTAGTGGATAAGCCTATTGACAAAACAGACTTGGCCTCTTCAAAGCTCAGATGCGCTGAAAACTGGTTTCCTCCACAATTATCCCTCCTATGCATGGATTTCTATATATCACAAATACACAGTCCTGTGCAACAAGCACACAACTTTCACTCTATACAAACATTGCAGAAAGTTACTGCTGCCAGTTACCAACTGGTAAACACTTATGCAGATCTTACGCAAGGTAGGCAAGAGTTTAAATGCAGCTTCATTCATCCACACATCAAAACGGCCAAGTCATTAGCAGTGCCACTTACACAACATGAAGCTGACTGTGGGAACAGCTGATGATATTTATTACCATTTAAACTGTAGCTTAACAAGGGTCTTGAAATTTGGGCACAGAACAAAAATAAGGCTGCCCTTCCTTAACATCCAGAGGAAGAAAAGATACGGCACATAAAAAGTGACATCCAGCTGTGCCCAAACAACAAGTGAAAAGAACATGGATAACACAATGGATTCCCTTGTTTGTTTGTTTGCCTCTCCCCCCCCCCCCAAATCTGCCCCAAAGGATGGGGAACTTTCTGAAGTGGAGAGGTACACAGGAAGAATGGGAAGTCTGCTCCCATGACATTGGGCAATCCTCTTTGTTCTTGGCATGCTTTGATAGCATATCTCCTCTTTGCCAGCTCTGCCATTTGCCACCGTCCTGTGGACAAAAGCCATGGGGATGGGATGAATCAAGGAAGAACAGACATGTGGCTAAAACACAACCCCAAACTCTCTTGCCTAAACTTTCAGAGCAAGGAGCAACCTTAAAGCGGAGAGCAAGCGAGCAAGAGAGCGAGACTGACTAGCAATGAGGGCAAAAGGCCAGATCTGGATTTCCAACAATACAGGAGGAATCTCCACTTGTTATGCCTTGCACTCCATTCTGCCAACCCATCCAGTCAGGCATCCTTTCGCACAGTGCTTGGAAAGCCCTGGGGCCACATACAGTAGCACTGTTGCAACAGCTTATTTGTTCTTGACAGACAAGTGCCAAGAATTTCCAGACACACAGGGCGAAGCTAAAGACACTTTCTTTTCTGAGCAGAGGAGTGACATTTTGGTATTCTGCCTTGGTTTCATAAGCCGCCTCTCCTTTAATTGTTACCAAGCAAAATAAAAACACCATGTCGTTAATCAGCTTTCTTAAAAGGATGCAACCTTCATGCACCCATTCACATGGGAGAAATGTACAAGACTTAGATTTGAGTAGACATGCACTGAAAAGAGCAAAAACATCTGAAGAGGATTTGCCCATAATGGCTTCAAAGCAGAGGCTTTAGAAAAAGCAACTCTTCGCTAGCCTTTAAAGAAAGCCTTAAGCAGCAATGTAATAATACCTTCAAAATCCTAATATTTCACATTTGCTTGGAATATTGTGTAGATATCTGTGGTATGTGACTTTGTAGTCCAGCCTCACAACCTTAATGATCTGACACTGCCTTACGACTTGCAGGCTGGCAGCACTTGACTGAAGAGAGAAAGAAGGCTAATAGGCAATAATGTCTTGGTATACAGTATTTAAGGTGACAGTGGGACAATCTCTGAAATGTCAAATACTAGATGTTAGACAGGGTTTTGGGCTGATTTTTAAAAAAAACTAAAGAAAACTTTTGTTTTACTGAGTTTCAGAATTTCAATCAAAAATATGCATATGCATACTATGAGCCCATTTCCCCATTTGTCACTTTCTAATGTTTACAATTTCTGGATGAGTTAGTGTAAGCAACAAGTTAATTCAAGACACCTAACACAAGCACTCTATTTGCTGTGTTTCAAAACAAGCCACTTCTAAAGATTGAAAAGAAAAAAAAAAGATTTTGCTCCCTGCCTTCCTACCACGTAGTGGTCCGGATGCTTCAATTCTCCCACACTTTTACTGAAAAGTGCGAGGCCAGAAAGGGACGCTAGAGATAGCTATTAAGTAGAGTTGAAAGTACATTTAGAGGGCAGAAAGCTGATTGAGGCAATCCTGTGTTTATGAACTCTGATGTCAAAGGAATTCTAGGCTAAATTCTGAAGACCAACTACTGAACAAAGCAAGATCATCTGCATAATCCCCAAAGTGAGAGGATTCTCACATCAATAATCTCCCTCTTCTAGTTACCGGCTATTTCTAATGTCTGCTTCTGGCCTTGGAATGTGGAAAATGTATGGTTCTTTCCTTTATGAAACATAACTTTTGAACATGCATCCATGTATGAAGGTGTTTTACACTGGTGGGGCCCATCCAGCTAGTGGCCCTGCTAGCTAAGGATCAACTAGTTTACATAGACTTGATTTAAATCAATCCACGCTGAACAAGAGGATCTTCTGGAAAGAGAGAAAAGGCATGGGAGACGACAGGCTGGGTGAACTGCTCCCTTGTACTTGATATTACTGGCCGACTATTAGCTACCACACAGGAAAAAACAGACAGACACTCTCATGACCAGATGTGGTCAATACATTTTCCGCATCTCCTTTCCTCCCACACCCCCTCCTGCCTTGGCAGCACACCCTAACCAAAAGGAAATTAGTTCAGCACTCTGAAAACCTGCCATTAGTCCACCACAAAGATGGACAGCTAATGAGTAGAAATCCCATGGCGGCAGACAGGGTAAGGATAGTCAGCTGATGGCCTACATAAAAAAAAACAAAAACAATCTTTATGCTTCCATTCATCCCTTTGGGGATCCTAAACTTTGAATCAAATAGCAGATGAATGGGGCTTGAGAGAAAAGATCAGGTGCCCATATATTCAGGTACAGTCAAAAATAGTTTTGGTTAGGTTTCCCCATAAAACTCGTTCCTGTTGCTTCTACAATACAAAATTCACAGCAGTTGCAGTAAGATTTGATCGCATATTGCAATTACTGCATTACTGCCTTGGATACTGTGTACACATCCATCTACTAAATCAGTGGTTCCCAACCTCAAGTAAACCAGGTGTTCATGGATTGCAATTCCCAGAAATCCCAACCAGCACAGCTAGTGGTAAAGGCTTCTGGGAATTGCAGTCCAAGAACACCTGTGTTACCCAGGTTGGGAATCATTGATCCACCTAGCGGAATACTGTCTGGAACACAGGTTAATTTGGTCCAGTATTGTGTACTTTGGTTGGTAACAGGACTTCTAAGCCTCACATAGGACCCTCTTAAATGAGGCACCGAATAGGGATCATTTCTAGCCTGGCTGAAATCTTTTAACTGAGATGTTTTAAACTGCGATAGTAGGATTTGGACCTAGCTATTTGTCCATATCAAGGAGGTACTCTATAATAGTGAGCCAAGCATTTTCCCAAGGATACCACTCAAAAACCCACCAGTATCCCCTTTTAAGGAGAAATGAAGGAGCCCAAATTGCTTACAAGATTTCTGCTTGAGTGGTATCCTTGGGAAAATATATATATGAGAGCTAGCTGTCGTATCCCTAAGTTGAAAGGGGTATTCCAGATCCACCCAGTGGCTTTTGCCATCCTTATATAAAATTGGTCCCACTTTGTACCTTTAGTTGAAACACAACAATGAACAAACAATTCCTACTCAGACCTGATGAGGGAGACATTCCAGAAATTTGATTGCATCAAAAAGCAACAACAGCCCTGATTTCCCTCAAAAAGATTGACAATACATGGATTTGCAGCATACAAATTTCAAGGTTGCTGGAGCTCGCTGTGATGTCAACCCACTAGCACCTCACTTTCACCTTTTTTAGGAAGTACCAGATGGTTAGGGAACACACTTATCCAGACAATCGCATGGCTCCCTGAGCCTAATGTCTCAAGACCGCAACTGTGAGGAGGGACATGTCAAAAGTTCTATGTTCTCCAGAGGACAGCATCTCACTTAAACCTCTCACACCAAAAGCCAATCCATCTTCAGGATACGCTACCTCAACTTCATTTCTGGAGAAGCCCCAAATGGTTTTCATTTCAAGGTGTTTTGCTGCTATTGTCTCACTCTGAAGATCAGTATGGAAACTAGAGATGGGGGTATCTGTATACGAATATCCCCGCGTAGCTGGTTAATGAGGGGCTGGACCGTCCAACCCCTGGGGCTGGACCGTCCACTCAAGCATCAATTGCTGGCTCCGCTCATCCTTCCAATCGCTCTCAAGCGCCTTTCTTGTCCCAGTCTAGCCACTCCTGGCAGAGGGAGGGATGATGAGTCTTCCCTGCAAGGCTGCCAAGTGGCTAGCCGAGCAGTGCTCCAGAGCGATGGGAAGGAAGAGAGGGGCCGCCGCCACTGCTGGGTGTATGTATGCGAGTGGACGGTCCAGCCCCAGAAGCCAGACCCTCGTTAACTCCAGCTGTGCAGGGATCTTCATATACGAATACCCCTGTCTCTAATGAAAACCTATGTTCTGGGAAAACAGAAGAATTGCACCAGTGCCCAACTGTACATTCAGCTATACAGAGTGCTCCATCCTGCTTAGGAACCACACTGTGACAAATACCTAGATAAATGGCTAAATGAAAAAGCCCTTTTAACAGTCTCTGCAGAGGTAACCCTTCCAATTATGTGCAAAAATTAGTTCCAAACCAAAGAAACATCAGCACAATATCCAAATGTTAATTCCTCACAGAAGCCCTTGTAGGAGGGATGGGCCTTCCATGGCCCATGGGTCTTAAGTCAGCTCCCGCAGGTGTTTTTGTGGGGGGGGGGGCAGGCCATCCAAGTTTAAAATTTGCATTGCTTTCCTTGTTCCTGGAAGCCTCGGGAGCAGCAATTTCCATTTTGGAGGCCTTCGTAGGACCCCCTAAGATCTCCACCATTTCAGACAAACAAACCAACAATTAAAACAACAACAAAACCCTGGAAGTGTCCATTTGTGTGCTTTCTGTTCTGTATTTTTGCCTTCCAGAAATGGTTGTAGCTCAGGCTAGTGAAGCCTGCGGCAAAAGCTTGGGCCAACAATCTGGCCCTCCGGCTTCCTGGGATCTCCCACCCCCCCTGGCTCTACAGTTTTAGAGACTAAGGAGACAAGTAGGATAGATCAAAGGACCTCACGGTTTATTTTGCAGGGAATGCTCCACACTTAGGCTCAGAGAGAGTCTTTATTAGACAGGCCAGCAGCAAATTACATGATGGCTGAAGTCCTTCACACCATGCCCTTCAAGCACCCGGACCTTCTCAAGCCAGAGGCAGCAACAGAAGCAGGAAGTACGAACAGCAGAAAACTACAGCAAACAACCAGGCCAGAAAAAAAGGCAACACTGTGCCTCTCATCATGAACAAAACTAATGCTAGTGATATATACGCCTTCCAAAGCTGCATACGCTAATTATCAAATGTTCGAGAATCTGAGTGGGAAAGTATTGTTAGCTCTCATATTCTGCTTCTGGGGCTTCCCAAAAACATCTGGTTGGCCACTGTGGGAATATTGGATTAGACCAATCATTGGTCTAATCCAGCAGGGCTCTTCCTCATGTTCTTATGAACTCGGCCAATATTCAGCTTTCTAGTACGTCTGACAGTTGGCTCAGCTAAAGAAAGCAGTTAAAGGTCTTGGTTTTGTTCCATCTGCCTTCGGCCAAGAGACCAGCAACACACCTACATGAACACTATTCTTAACAGTTTATTCCACCCCTAACATCTAAACATTCTTAAGGAACAAGCAAGAATGGGTCACCTGTGTAGTGCCTGGACAGCACAGCAAAGGCATCAAAAGATAGGTGCTCACTGATGATACGGAAGTAACAAAACTTCCTTTCCTTTGATTCCCCCCCCCCCCCAGACTTGGACAAAAGATGGTGCTTCTAGTTAGGAAGAGATGTTGACTCTGTATCTGTTCACAGGCTTCCCAGAAGCATTTCTTTGGTCATTGGAGGTATTATGTTAAAACTAGGTAGACCCTCCCTAGCCTGGTCCCAACGGACACAGTTCTGGAAATAAATACTCGAGAGTAGGGTTGCCAGATACATGGGTACCAACAGGAGGACACAGAAAGAAAAAAAAAGAGGACAGAGGAGGATGTATTGAATGTTTCATTTGAATCATTCCAGATTAAACCCACAACCGATACAATTTCATTACAATAGCTGCCAATAAATGTGAACCGACCAAGAAACAGTCATGTTAAAAAATAAAAATAAATTCAATGGAGGCTTTTTTCAAAATACAAAAAAAAAAAACAAAAAAAAAAACATTATTTAAACAGCCAATTGTACCAGAACCCACCCCGGCCCGGCTGTGGGATCCCCCGGCCGCTCACACTCTGCATAGGCTCAGAGGCCACCTTGCTAATCTGGACGCCCAAAGGTGGCTCCAGCGCAGGCAGGGGGAAAGTGGCGCTGGGCAAAACCAAATGTGGCAGCCTCCCCTCCCCCAAGGGTCATAGTTCAAGGCTGGGGAGTGTGGGAGTTGGAGTCCCCGAAAGGGACTTTGAACCCACACAGTCCGGGCGCTTGCCTTCCCATCGGTGCGCTCGGGCACTGCTTGCTCCTGCCTGGCTTGGCGGGCGGTGCTCTGCTCGCACTGCCTTTCTGGGCTCCACGTGGGCTGGGCAGGCATGGCGGATCACCGAGCAGCCGCCGCCACAGCGGGAGGGGGCAAGGGCCGAGCTCCAGCGCCGGTGGCAGGTAATGGGGGGGCTGGCAGGTAGGTGGGGGCGGGGAAAGACAGGGGGAAGGGGGTCCTTCCCCCTCCCATCCAAAATTATAACATAAAATATACAAAAGCTTGACATTATAAAGGTTTTTATCTTTGCCTGCCTGACGGAGGACATTAGGTTAAAAAGGAGGACATGTCCTCCTTTTGCCTGATGTCTGGCAACCCTACTCGAGAGCCTTGCTCATATGCTAAACTGTTAATTCTTCAACTATCAAATTTGAGATTTGCTATTTAATCTGACGTCAAGTATAACTTTGGACGATGAGACAAAGTATGGATGCAATTTTAAACATACACATCACAACGGTGGTATAAACGAGGTTCTTGTTTCTATAAAAATGTTATTATAAAAATGTTATTGAGCCATGTTTTAAATAAACAAATAAAGAAACAATACTTAGAGAACTGTGTTCTACACTGCTCACCTCTAAACTTGACAATATACTATAACATTTGCCAAAAAGCAAACAGATAAATTTTAAAAAGGCATATTCTAAAGGAAGGAAGACGTCTGTCTGCATTGTATGCCTAGGCTCTGTGATCAAATAAAAACAAACAACACCGAATCTATTGCAAGTTTAATTATGAACATGTCAGATCCACATGCGAACTAGGTTTAAATGTTTTGTTCGGCAAAAACTCATTTTAACATTCTTGTTAGAGGGCAACTTCAATTCCAGAATGTTAGAACAAATAAAGGATTCATTGTGAAGCCTTGGAAATTCTGTTTCATGAAATAAAGATGAGATGCATTCAAAGGAGAGATAGTACAGCCTCCAAATAAAAAGAACTAGGATCCTCCAGCAAACAAGAGCTTCTTTTAAATGGAGTTCTTTCCCAACAGAGCCAACACAACAATACCTGTAAAAGATTTTCCCCTCTTTCACAGATGGTTCATGCAGAGGCCAGTACAGACATTTCTATATGTTTGTCATCAACAATCTAGTGCAATCATTGTACATAAGATACATATACTCTCAGTCTTCTTCCTCAAAGACTGATGAAAATCTTGTTGGTAAGATTTGGCAAAGAGAACCTTAAAGTGAAATCATCCTCTTAACAAGTAAATGTAAAGCAGTCTATTATAGATACATGTCAGCAAGACAGTGCCTCTTCCAGGAGAATCCTTGACCATAATAATGGGAAAACTAATACAGAAGGAACATCTGAAAGAGCATTCCAAACCATACCCAGTTGAACTTCTTGATGCTCCCTTACGTCCTTTATCTTTCATTTTATTCACTTATCAAGACTTAGAATAATATTTTCTCTGAAGACCCAAACACGGTGTCAGAAAAGGTTAACCAATGTGCAGGTGCAGTCAAGCAGCCTGAAGCAGGGGCCTGCCTACCTTTCCCCCAACCTGCTGCCACGAAGATGTGCTGCACTGCCATCCTCACCATTCTCATACTTGCTTTAAAATGATGGGAGTTGTACTTTGACACATCTGGAGGACAGCAGGCTGGAGAAGACAGAGCTGGAGACCTCTGATCCACCTTCCCTCACCTGCGTTATGAATTCACAAGGAAGCCTTGTGGATAGTGCTAGTACAATATGGAGCTAACAGCAATACTGGAATCTACAAAACTCTTCTAAGGTTGAAGAGGAGCACATGAGACATCCCATACACATTTGGACAACTGCTCTGTTCAGTGGAAGTATTTACGTAAGTTTGGCCACGCTTCTTGGAATTAATCCACCTTCTGCTATGAGCCTGTTGAAAACAGCTGCCTGAAAAAAAACTGAACACTTCTAGCTTTGAAAAGGAAGACCCTAAGAAGGTTCAACCCAACTTCATGTAAACAGATGTGATAGTCATTCCATTTAACATTTATGGTTTTAAAGCTGGATGTATGGCACTGTTTAGAAAGCCACTTACTTTCCCATCCAAGCCAAGCCTCAAAACTTATACTGTATAAGGCTTCAAACATGCCATAGAATTATCAACAGCAGAAACAAGAGCCTCTGTGTTTCCCTTCAAGTTGGATTCTTTACCTCTAAAAAGCAGTGGCAACTAATGCCTCTATGGCAAGGGGTGGGAAACACATGGCTCTCCAGATGTTCAGTCCAGATGTTGCTGGACTGAACTTCCCATAGGTCCTAGCCAGGATAACCAACAGTGAGGAGTGCTGGGACTTACAACCCAACAAGGTCTCGCCACAGCTGCACTCTGCTTATTGAAAAAAAAAGTCTTCTGTGTATCTCTTTCCATTAAACAGCAAGTTTTGAAAACCATCTGGCAAAACCTAACACAGTTTCATTTCTGCTCCCAGTATCTTCTCCCATACCAACCACTGCATGTCCTTCATGAATTGCATGTCCTTCATGACTTCAATAGCAGCAGGAGCAGGCTTGGGAGTAAATGCTGACATATTTAGAACACACTGTTTCCCAACTTGGCCAAAATACATAAAGAGTATTGTTGGGTGGTTCAGACACAGCAGTTTTTCCCAACCTGGTACTTTCCAGATGGGAATGTGTGAAGCCAACATACCTTTCAAGCATACACTAGTTTGGAGAAGGTTAAGAGCATGGAGGATAAGAGCAGAGGGAGACAATTATGTGAACCAGTATTTTATGTTTTACCAGGCAAAGATTAAAAGGATGTTTTGGGATCACTAACTCCTAAGTACAGCTGGGATGGAATGGCAGGACGTTTGGGACAAAGAAAAGGAAATAACATTAAACTATGAAATCTAACAGGAATAATGGTGCATCCTTGACAGAGCTGGATTTCATGATCTCATGATTTCATGAGTCCCTTCCAGATTATTATATAAATGCAAATTTTATACCTAGGGAAGAAACAAACAAACAAACCAACAAACAAACAAACAACCCATTCTCTATATCCTTTGCCCAGCTACTCTTTACATTCCTTTCCATCCCTTCGTCCTTCTTTCTTTCCTCCTTTCCTTGGAACACTGCTAAGACTTTCATGCCCTTCCAGAACCCCCAGACATTCCCTTCCTTGCTCAGCCACTGTGGGGGTGCCATTCCCAAGGTTGCTAAGCTGTTGGCCAATTCTTCAGCGTAAGAGCAAACTCTCCTGGATGACGTCACAACTGCTATTGGATGACGTCATAGCTGCGCCATAGCATGACTACCCACCATTCTTTCTTTCGCATAGGTGACAAAGAGCTTGCTTAATTGCCTTTCCTTAGGTCAATCATAATGACATGATCCTATCTGAACTCTGTCAACTATCTGTATACTGTCTACTATCTGTGAGCTTGTAAGGTTAATAAAAGCACAGTCCTCCTGGGGGCAGGGCAGTCGTCTTACTCGAGATCCTCTTCTACTAGCCGCCCATCAGGAGCACTGCTGGCACGGTCCATCTGTGTGTGGCTGACTTCTTTAACTTCTATCTCTAAGAGACTATTTGCTATCCTAATTACTTGTGATCACAACACCCATCAGCCTTCTCATTTCGTGACTCCAAATGGCCACAGCAAGGAGCCCCCTTTTCCTCCAGTGGGTGAGTCACCAGCAACCTCTGATCATAATCTAGCCATGCTGCTCATAGCCATATCACCTAACACCCACCCACAGCAGCCAGAAAGGAGCGGGGTGTGCCTGTAAGCCTTCATTGGACAGCTTCAGTGTGGGAAAGTTACTCTCTTTGGACTACAGCTTCCCAAATCCTCCAGTCCGAAAAATACCCTTCATCAATAACTGCACATTAATTTGCCACGCAACAGCCAACCCTAAGCTTCCCTCCCTAAACCCAGAGTTTATATGAAACATGGAGAAGGTGGGAAACCATCCTTTTTGGTGCCGCATATGACCTTCAGACATTCAGACTCCAAGCTGGCATGAGAGTCTGCTTGCCCTTTTTCCTCAGATCTTGGAAAAGTTACTTTTTTTCGATTCCAGAATCCTCACCAAACTCTTCTTTCACTGTATGATCAGACCATAAGCAGCTCTCCTCTTTTCCTGGGTTCTTCTCCAACTCATTTCTTTTCCTAGGAATGATTGTCTTCTGCATGGAATTAAGGCCAAGACAGAATTGTTCTACAGCCTCCCTGTCCCCATCAAGGGCTCTTGAGTGTTGTGCTCAAATCCAGAAATTCCATGGAAAGACAACTCCTATTACCATTTTTGCTTTTAAATATTTCCAGTGAAGAGGGAGGGTTTAAAAAAAAGAAAAGAAAAAGGAAATGAAGAACATACTTACTAGCACTGTCATTACTGTAATCCCAGGCCTCAACAAGCAATGTGTAGGACCTCTGCAAGAAACAAACAGGTAGCTATTAGTATTTATTTATTTATTTATTTTAAAATAAGAAAACTCACTTGGACAGAGCTGCTGTCTCACTTCTAAAATGAAGAGTTTTACGAAAACCTCTCCACATTTTCCTTAAGATTATGTGCTGTTTTTAAACATAAATAGGCAATAGATTATAGCCGAGACAAAGGTGATCCTCTTGCAGCTGCTTAAGCTACTTTATCCAGCCTGACTAAGCTACCTTATCCAGTCTGACTGGAGCAATTTAAGGTGAAAGGTCTCTTATCTTTGTCATCACTAATGCATCTTACATACTTAACCAGGAAGTTCAACATCCACTGTTTGATGCCAGACATAGCAATGTGTTTATGGCTTTATTTTGTTTTTCAAGCTAAGCATCATGCACAAGGAGAAAGCCGCCCAGGAAAAGAAATGTGAGTTTGTGTATGGTTTTTTTTTTTGATTCATTTAATTTTTTTTTTAACATTTCACACAAATGCCAACACAATTCCCATTCAGAAAGCTGAGCAAGGTTGCTAGGATTGCCCTGCCAAGGTTCAGAACCATAATCTCCAGAGTCTCAGCTTTTCAGCACCCCTTTGAACACTTTGTCTGCTCAAAGACATCGCAGCTCCCACAAGTATCAGGTAACAAAAGGAAAGAACTGATGAATTTAGTAAAGGAAGGAGGGAGGGAGAGAGGGGAGAGAAATGCATAAAGGAACCTTGGAAAGGAAAAACGAGAACATGGAACTCGCTCCCCCCCCCACCCCCCACCCCCCTCACCACTAACCCACCAAGCCTGCTTAGAGGAAGAGGGAATAAATGCAAGACTGAGTGGTCACTCTCCGTACTTACAAACTCATTAAGATGGCCAACAAGATATCTTAAAATCCACTAATCACTGCTATACACAACTCTAATGGATTCAAGGTGGAAAGGTGCCAGCTCTTCTAGCTAAACCACCTTCTTTCTAACCTTGAGATGAACAGGTGGTGGCAGTGGCCACGGGACTGACTGTGTATCAGTCTTGCCTTCACTTGCCTACCTCTCTCGCAATACTCCCCACAGCTATTCCAGAACACCAGAAAGGAGCTGTGTGTGAGTCAGAATACTTCATTTCGGCGAGAACAGTGGGAAGTACCCACACATCCACTCCCCACTATAATTCAGGAAATATAAATATAAAGTTCTTTCCGCTATGCCTTTCCACGAAGCAAGTACAATACTTCTCACTTCATGCTATCTCCTGAGCATGTAACCAAATGCCACAGGTCTGAAATGGTTTAGCCTACGAGAAAGAAAGTTACCACACAGCATTACAGCCTGTGACAGGGTAGAATGCCAAAGCAAGGTAATAATCGCTTTGTACCACCACGAGGGACGTGGTGGCGCTGTGGGCTAAACCGCAGAAGCCTGTGCTGCCAGGGTCAGAAGACCAGCAGTCGTAAGATCAAATCCACGTGACGGAGTGAGCTCCCGTCGCTTGTCCCAGCTCCCGCCAACCTAGCGGTTCGAAAGCATGCAAATGCAAGTAGATCAATAGGGACCACCTCGGTGGGAAGGTAACAGCGTTCTGTGTCTAAGTCGCACTGACCATGTGACCACGGAAGATTGTCTTCGGACAAAATGCTGGCTCTATGGCTTGGAAATGGGGATGAGCACCACCCCCTAGAGTCGAACACGACTGGACAAAAATTGTCAATGGGAACCTTTACCTTTACCTTTTACCACATATCTGGCAAGTTTTCTCAGTCAGTATCTTCTCTCTCCCTCATTCATCCACAGCAACAGCCTATCTTGTAAGTGGTCTTTGGGGGGCGGGCAAGACAAACATGCACAAAATCATTTCAAGCCCCCTCCCCCCAAGAAATCATGTAGAAGTTAAGACTTTGAGATTTGGAAAGTTGAGAATGTTCAGAATAACCATGAGGGACAGAAACTTGGGCAAACAAACAGGAGGACTAATCCCTGTGACATGCAATTGCCCAAGGCCGCGCATTAAAGAGAGTGCCAAATCTTACAGTGAAAAGGTGTAAGAGTTAGGTCACTGTTGCTCTGTGGGATGTGGGAGGAGTGAAATTACACTTAAGACTCTTAACTCGGGCAGCAAAAAAGAAAGTTGTGACTCATAAGGTTTAAATTTGCCTTACGCCTAGTGACATTGTTAGCACTAGTTATCAATCCATTCGGAAGGGTGGCAGAAGAGAATTAGCTATTACCAGAAACAAACAGCTTTCATGAAAGAAAAGTAAACAACTGCAAGGTGTAGGCATAAGGCTGACTTTTTTAAAAAAAAGTCAAAAGCAAACTCATTTCTCACGACTTAGCTCAGCATGTAGCCTATGAATGAGAAAAGAGTCTCCATTCTTTTCTTTTTTTCCTTTTTTTTAAACAGACAGTGTTGGACCATAGCCTAAATATGTTTCATATTGAAAGCAGACTAGGATTCCATTTCGTTCACTGATAACTGTGGGAAAATGCTTCGAAAAGTAAGCAAAGTTGGACATGTAGAGACTTGCCCCCCTCATCTTGCAATGAGTGGCCAAACCCCTTTTTTAGTATTATTATTGTTGCATTTGTATTTCATTACCACCACACTTCAGCCTTTCCCCATGAAACACAACTAAACTTGCACAACTAAATACAAAAATATCAAATACCTTCCATTCCTATCCTGCCCCTAGACGCACACATACATTTTCTAAAAGCACAGGATGCCAGATCCAAAACATAAATATACATTCTGGCTTCACTTGCAGGCAGTTCTACCTGTCAAGGCACCCTTCCGCCTTAGATTAATTGCAGCAACACTCAGCCTCTGTCAGTGCAAGAGAGCCACAACATGTTAGAGCAAGCTAGAAGCATACCGCACAAAAAACAAAGAGCCAATTATGGCCACTCATGCTACCTCCAGATCAGAGGATGTTTTCATTGCAGGCTTGCACAATCATTTTAGAAGGTGATATTCTGTTTTGGGGCATAGCAACAGTCCCTGCTCCTTCTGCCCACTTTTTGCAGGTATGCCCCCCACCCCAAGGGAAAAGGAGAAGCAAGGTACTCGACTACTATTACTTCTACATACCTGTGCGACTGTGTTCCAACAGTACTGAGACCTGTTCTCACAAGTCTAGTTTATTTGTTTAAACAAACAAATAGTTGTTAGCTCAAGACAAACCACTTTCTCTCAGAGAGTTATTTTAACTAATCACTGTTTCATCTCACAGTGTGAGAGCACCCTTCATCAGCAATTCCAGAGCAGGTTTGGCAAGTGGGAACTGTGGCCCAAATTAGGAGTTCTGTGCAGTGTCAACTGGGTCCACAGAAAGTTCTCTCCATTTACAGTTAAAATAGATGTCTAACCTCCAGTTCATTCCATGCAAATGTACTTGTCCTGTCCTGATCTACATTGCTGGGGAATGGAAGATCTCTCCTTGCACCTAAGGATGGTTTTTCTGCTATAAAACCCTTGCACCGTCGAGACATTAGAGGGTTAAGAGGTGTGCATCAATCCCCACTCTATAGATCAACCATTACGATAGCCAAGGAATGTGTGCTTACAGCGGCAGAGGCTTAATTTTTCCCATGCCATGCCTGACCTTTGCACATCTTTGAATAAATACACCAGTCAGACACAAGAATTCCACATCCTGAATCTTAGCCCATCAAACCAAGGACCTAGGCAACAAGTCAACAGCAAGCTATGATGGAGAGAGAAAGCGAGAGTCACACCCAATTAAGTGGGGCGGCTCTTAACCTTGACCAGAGGGCTAGCCACAGAGAGCTCAATACAATTAAAATTAAAACCATTCTGCCTGTCATTTAGGTTTGGGAACAGGCAGAGAAGGAAGCACTTTGCTGGGCCCAAAACCCACATGTTGCACACCAACAACACTGCAGCAAAGGGAAACCTTCATTACACAGAATATGAACAAACACAAATATTACGGTACTATAAAATGCTATCCAAATTGGACAGCTCTGCCTAAGTGTGAGCACAGAGAAGAACAGCCAACTCCAGACCAACGTCAGTTATTGTGTACCTCTCAATATTTAGTATGGAAAACTCGAAGTTAGTCACCCGAAATGCTTTTGATGTCACTTAGCACACAAAAAAACCCCAGATATATTTATTGGTTGCACTGTGGTGCTTCTGACATGAACAAAGAAAGAAAGTTCTCTCTGAGGTGTTCACTCTGTGTACGGGCAGCCTTGTTTCAAATGGAAGCTCCTAGTTTAAGACACAGACACCATCCACACAGAAAGCCAGACAGAAAAAAGACGGGGGTATTAGGAAGGAAATCTTCTCTCTGACAATTTGTGTGCTACGTAGAGTGAATATACGCAGACACATTCAATCATATGAGCCTCCACCTACAGATTGAGCTGGGACAACCCAGACACAGTGAGAACTAGATCTCTAAGTACCAAGGACAACGAACAAAACGGAATATCCATGAGGCCACCAAGGATTTATCAGACACTCTTCAGACCAAGAAGGGTGTGTTTCCACACGAGTCGACCCATCTAGGTGATCAAAGTAACAATGCTACAGCTGCAGTACTGCTTCCTCCCCTACCACCATCCCACACAGGAACTGACACTAGAGCAGCAAGCAGTCAAGATGGTCCTGCACTCTCAATTTTGGCAAGGGTCATGCTAGAGAAACAACATGCAACTGCTCTTCTGGCCAGATAAAGGATTATTTTTAAGGCCACAGAAGCCACAGGACAATGCTCCTGCAGAGGGGCCCTAGTGCATCCCACAGCTCAGCACAATATAACAAAGCCACCTTAGGAAGAGCAAAGGTAAGGCTGAAGCAGCAAAGGCATGGTGGAAATCTGGCAGCTTCAGAAATAGGGCAGAAGGAGTACAGTGCTGCAGGAAACTATTTAGAAGACCTCCTCTACTCAAACAGTGACTAGTAGAGCAGCAAGAGCTGCACGCGAGTGTTTTTGTAACTGGTGCAATCCTTTCCTGTCCTACACCCCTCAGCAAATGCTAACTGGGCATGGACTGATCCTCCCCTTCCCAGGTAACAAGACACACACACACACTCCCAAGCATGGGGAGAAACTAAAGATTATAGAACTGTAAGATCAGCTTGCCTAAGGCAGGGCAGGGCACCTTTTGATTGCTGTTATTGTTGGACTACAACTCCCATCATCCCTTGCTGTGTTGATCAGGGCTCATGGGAGTTGCAGTCTGGAGAGCTACACAAGGCCTAAGGTGTGAAGAGCTTGTATCAAAGGACACAGAAGCAGATATGTTTAAAGAAGCCTGGGAAACTGAGAAAGACACATTTTGGAAAAGGTGGTCCTGCCTCCCTTCCCAGGACAAAGCCAAACAGAATTATGTTGTTTCCCATTTTGGGTGGGGTGGGTGGAGGAAAGCATCCACAACTTCATTCAGAAATCTTTCAAAGGCATGAGAATTATTATAACCTGAAAGACTTTTACAATGTTTGGAGGAAACAAGTCTCAATGTGTGCTCCCCCCCTACCATATGTGAAACTAAACCTCCCTTTCAAGTCAAGTAATCTTATGGAAAGACTCCCACCATCACCGCTTCTATAATTGGTGCATACCTCTGCGGCCCTGACTGCATTCCACGAGCCTGGGAAAAGCAAGGAGTTGAATCCAACTATCGCTGACTGTGACTCTCATTCCCACGCACCTCACCCTTGTTTTCCTTTCCCCCCAAGAAAAGCCATAATGCTTCACTGTACTTTGTGACTCAGATTTTTATCTGGAGGTCCCAGGTTCAAGTCTGGCTCATGTTGAGTGATGCGGCTGAGCTCGATTTTCTAGCTCTCTGCAAGATAAGTTCACCAGGCGTTGGCAAGCCCAAGTTTTAAAAAAATTATCCTTAAATGCAGCACCTTGGAGGAATGCTGGCCTACCTTTTCCACCACTTGAGTTTACTAAAATGTCACAGAAATCCCATCTTTTGTATTTAAGGGCTTTCTGCTTGCGGGTCAGAGTGTCTCTTTTTAATCACCTCCCCACTTGTCAAAACATTTGCAAGCTAACAAAATTCCAGAGGAGGTTGGGACGCAGCAATCAAGATCCTGAAAACTGACAGTGGCAGGAGAACTCCACAGCCACTTACATATTATGACAACTGAAAATTAAGATTTGTTTCTCTGACAAGTACACATATGCATGTATATACACTGCATTTTGTATCCTTCCTGTCCTCCCCTGGGCTCAAGATAGTTCACACTTCACTCTCCCTAACTTTATCCTCAGACCAGCCCTGTCAAGTAGGTCTGCCTGAACGGATAATGAGTGGCCCATGTTCACTCACTGAACTTCATGGCTGAGCAGAGATTTGAATTCAGGTCTCCTTTATTCCAATCCAACATTCTAACAGCAAACCACAGTGGCCCACCAGAAAAGGAACAAAGGAATTTTTCTTCTCATTTTAGAAGAGCACTTTGAAGCCATATATGCTAAGGCAGTGGTCCTCAATCTTGGGCCTCCAAATGTTCTTGGACTACAGCTCCCAGAAGCCTTCACCGCCACCTCTGCTGGCCAGGATTTCTGGGAGTTGAAGTCCAAGAACATCTGGAGGCCCAAGGTTGGGGACTACTGTGCTAAGGTGTCTGCGCGTGGGGGGGGGGCACTTGTCTTGCAACCTATTCCACTCTAGTCTTCACCATCATTTATTTCTTTGCCTTCAGGTCAGTGTATCTGAGTGAAAAGCACAGAACTGCCTATGCTTCAGATATAGCATCTTGGAGAAGAGGATTTGCTATCTCAAATATCATAATGCCTTCAGTGCTAAAAAGCAAATGGGATGGATGCCAGGAGAAGAGGTTTTCCTTCAAGGGTCCCTTGAAGGAAGGATGTTCTGTATGGAGAGATAGCACTTGGTCACACGGTAAAGGGAAACAGTAATGCTAGGTACAGAAACCAATTACTTGTCAAGGAAACCAATTACTTGTCAAGTGTAATCCAAGGAGCCAGAGCTAATTTTGAACATGCCTCTGGCAAGGCAGAGGAAGCAAGAGTTAACCACAATCAGTCCACCCAGCCCTAAGGAGCCATGCAGGAGCGCCGTAAGGAGTTGGAGCGGAGCCCTTTTCTGTTCTCCCCGAATCTGCTGGCAGGGCTGCATGGAAAGAAATTAACTCCCTGCCTCATCCAGGGCCAGAACGTCTAAATCAATGAGCCAGAACTTGCTCCATCAAATTCACTGATCCTATAGAGAAAAGTGTACACGCTATTCTTCTCCTCGCTCCCCTCTCCTCCAACATCTACAAGGGTCAGAAGCAAAGCCGCTGCAAGCAGCACCTGGCTTCTGGACAGCATGAGGTGGTCTGGTTGCCATGGGAATCCAAGATCTTCCCGGGCCAGACCGAAGGCCGACCTCGTCCGGGACTCTGTTCCCACAGCGATAAACCATTAAACCAGAATGGTCTGTGTTGAACGTTTCTCTCCTTTAACCTGGAGGAGACAATCTGAAAAATCCCACCCCTCCCCAAAGGAAAAAGGGGGGAAGATATGGAAAACAATGGTTAAAATGTGGTACAGTTAGCAGTCTATCAGATTCTTCAGTTCTTGAGAACACGGACAAAAACAGACACATCGCACATATACCACTGACTAGGCATTTCATTCTACTTCAGGCTAGACCAAAAAAAGGAGAGCGTATACAGAACTTCAGGGTTGTGCACATGGGCAGCAATTCCACCAGCCACCACACCAAATGAGAGAAACGCTCAAGAGAAAGATCTTATAAGCTCCAGGCCACAACTGTTATTCCTTCAAGTCACTGTCTCTTAATGAGGGATATTCTCCCTCACATTCCGGACAAATCTCTTTTTCCTCTTCCTGCTAAAACAACTGTACACTGAAAACAGCCACCCATGCAGTTTCTCCTCCTCTTTCCCCCTGCCTCACCTTCAGCCCCCCCCCGGCCTCTTCCTCCCCAGGCAGACGGAGAGAGGACGCCACTGACCACTTATGGAGGGGGGCACGCCTGCCTCTTTGTAAACCAACCAAGCCATTTGCTATCCTGGCAAGCCTGCTGGAATAATGACTATCCTGTGAATACACGATGTGCTGAAGTTGTCATTGTGTGAGGCAAGGCCATGGTTTGTACCGGAGCCAAGCTATGCTGAGTCTACTGCTGCTTCCTGTTGCTTGCCCTGTATTAGCATTATTTTTGGATAGGCCCCATTATGTCGAGTAATCCTCCCTGCCGTCAGGATGGCCACGCCATTGTTATTGGTTAATATTAGCCACCACTGCCTCCGTCTGGGTGGCCTGACAAATTATTCTAGTGACCAAACTTGGTGTGCTTTAAACAAAAAAAGGGGGGAAGTGAGAATTTTTTTTCTTTTTAAGGAGAAAAGATGGCACCTCGATTTGATCAAACTTTGGTCTCTTTCCAAAGGGAGTTCACAGCCAACAAGGGGGGGCGTGTGCGCTCAGGACAGCCTTAAAACCAAACCAATCTGAAGTTCTTATCTGGTTACAGGATTGCCTTCTCCCATCCCCCTCATGACCAAGAGGAAACATGGAAAGCAGGCCAGGATGTCAATGGTCAGTTTTTAAACCCCTCAGTAACACCAAGAAGATTACCCGCTATTCTCAGCGTTCAGCTGATCTCTACCTGTTTAAAGCATTGCTTTGATGATTAAATGCACCAGTTACAACAGGGTGACAAGGTTAATAGACAGAATGCCTAGTAGTCAACCAAGCAAAAAGTCAGGTTTGCGCCCAGCAAGCCTGAAAAGAAACAAAATGAAAAGAGGTTTCCCCAATACCTATTTACCATAAGAGAAAAAAAAAACCCTCTCACCTATTTCCTTGAGCTCCTTTGAACCATTCCAGATGAGACTTTCCCCAGCCCATCTTACACTACCTATCAATTCCCTCACTTCCAGAAAGATTCATGACTTTCTCAGTCTCCTTATTCCACTGTCAACAAGAACTCACACCACCATCATGAAGTACTTAATTTGCAAAGTTCTAGTGTACTTTGTAATTTTATTGCAACAAATATTATATCAGTTATGGAACAAAGCAGCAAATAGGGGACTTTTGTTTTCTGTTACTCCAGATAATTACTTTAAATAAGAACAAACGTTGATGGCATTTTAGTGCTCAACAATTTTCCCCCCTGAATTAAGCATACAGCTTAGAACCACAGTTTTCACCTATTCTCTGAAAACAAATACAAGAGGATTAAGAAAAGAAATGGAAAGTTTGCCCACCCAAAACCCTACACAGAGTTAACCATCTTCTAAGAATAAACTGCAAGAGATTAATCTCCACTGAATACACCTTCTCATGACTCATTTGTAGGACTGGGCAGTCTCAGGCTTTTCATTGCATTGCACCAGGACTGGGGAAAATGAGGACCATCTTACAGATCCATACAGTTCAATTCTAGCTAACAGCAGTAGGTATGAAAATACCACCACCACATTACAAAGTATACGCACTTTGGATTACTAACTAGCCTCATCCAATCAGCTGAATCACTCCTTCACAGGGAGGGCTGATTACTTTTCAAACACTTAATGCAAACAATTACCTGCTCCATGGTAGTTTCTCTCTCATTAAAAATACCATTAGTGTGTTCACATTGCACAACCCTCCCCACAACTTTCTCTGCTCTTGCACTGAACACAGCTTTTCCTGACACTCATTAATTTTAGGTTTGGGGCCACAAATTTCACTTTCAGAAAGTTTATCTTAAGTTGGGCGACCAGTCTTGCAAAGGTCTGAATGGGAGACCATTCACAGGCTCAATGATAATCTGACAGCATTCTCCCGCTTCTTTGGGTCAAAGACCCTTTGGTAGATCAGACAAAAGGCTCTGGGAAGGGCTGTCGCCAAATAAAAGCCTAGCATAACTCAGCAAGATGTGGGTTTTCCTCAACAGCACATCTTAGAACAAAGTGAGACTTAGCAACAAATCTCTTTGGAGAATCTTCTGGAAAAGTATGATTAGTTAAGTAGCTGGCAGCTTCTAAGGCTTTTCCAGCCCAAGGGTGTAAACAAACATAGGAAATTCAAAACTTGTATTTTAACTATTTGCAGGGAAGCAGCTGAGGTATTTTAGCACCTCATTAGGTAACTGACAGGCTAACACAATTTAACCCCTCTAATAGTAAACTGCAAGGCTGTCTACTGTAACTTTTCGGGAAAACAATAGCTATTTAGTGCTGAGAAACACCTCAGACCTAAACTGTGCTAGCTAGCAAAGACCTCTATACAAGAAGCAGAATTTTAATGCAAAGCATCATTTAATACATAATGGAGCTTGACCTCTGTGAAACTAGGCAGGTCATAAACAAGAAAGCTTTTAGGAGTGTCAAAACACACCTCAAATAGATTCCTCTATATGCATGGTGTGGCAGTGGCCTTTAAATAACACAACATATGTGTGAACGTACAGATAAAGCAAAGGACTCCCATATACGGAGTAAGCCTCTGTACAGGATTTTACAATGATGTAGTACAGAACACCCATTGGATGAAGTGTTCTTCATGCTTTCTAAATAATATGCAATGGCATTTTTCTGTATCATTTTAGCCGTTGCTGCAGGTGCGGTCTTCTGGATGACTCCTTTATTTTCTTCACACTGGTTCGCTGCCCTGTCTCCTAGCAACCTATTCAAACCTCCAATCTCTTAAAAGGAAATTTACAACCCTCCATCTCCACAACTATTCCTTATAGGAGTTACATCAAAACCCAGGCCAGGCAATTGGAAGTTTTAAGAGCATAACTCCAATGCCAAAGTTAGTTCTGAATCCCACCTCTTCCCCATTCGGAAACGTAACAGCTTTATTTAACTTGATAAACTATTTTTTATTCTACATTCCTTGCCAGACAAAATGTTTTTTAAAAAAAGAAAAAAGAGGTGGCAGGAAAAGGGTCTCATCCAGAACCACAGAACGCTGCCTTCAAAACTACAGAAAGCAATGGCGACTGAGACTTCATGAACAACTGCCCAAATGGAAAGCAGGCACAAATATGCATGAAAAGCTAGCTTCTATGGACTTTTAAAGGGATTTCCAGCTTCAAGGAGACAAGTCCAAGTGGTATCTCCTCAAAAAGAAAAGAAAAAAAATCAGATTATTCTAGAAGTAAATGTGGTAGGAGTGGAGACTTGACCAAAACCTCAGTGACAATGACTTAGTCGATGAGTTCAGAGTTGTTCATATTGCACATATAAAAGGACATAGACAGATCACACACAGAGTGAGATATGCCTCACAGGATTTGGCCAATTGTAGCCTAGACTCCATAAGAGAAGCTCCCACCCAAAACACAAAAGGAAGCAACAACAGGAGTGTTGCTACCACCCAGTTTTCTTGTGAAAGCAGCTGCACTCAGCCAAGTCATCTTGGAGGTGGGAGGCAGGCAGCATACAGACAGAACTGGAGCACAGTAAAAGATGACACGGATCCACATTCTGAAATACTACTCTTGTGTGAATCTGTTTGAACCCTTGGAAATATGTTGTGCCAACCCCAGAAGCCACCTACTGTATCACTTCTGTTCACTTAGCCTATTACAATGGTTGGGAATTAAACTTCAGGTGAAAAAAAAAAGCTACTGAATGTAAGGCAACTTCAGAGTGAATCAGCATGCAGTGGAGCCTAAAACACATCAGGAAGCTTGCCATAGAATTAACACATGTGTAATTAACACAGAGGACACAAACCTTATCCTGTACGTCCCACTGTGATCATGGGGGAGGCTGCTTTTAGTAATTCCTGATGCTTCCTTTGTGCTTTCCATGGTCACCAAGGACAGGGAGTTTAGGTCTGCAACACCTGCCTTATGGAACACCCTGCCCACTAACAAGCACATTCATTAGCAAGCCCCAACTGTGTTGATTTTATACACACACACACACACTTAAGATTTATTTGTTTAGACAGGCCTTCCTCAAAGTATGACTCTAGTTATTCATTTATTTTCACCAATGCATATTTTATATTGGACTTGTATATTATTTTATGAACTGCGTTTTACAGCACACACCACTTTGTTATGTTAAGCAATACAAAAATCCAAAATAAATAAATAAATGGCAGAAGGCTGGGGAGAGGGTGGGGTTGCTGAGGGGTGAGGCGGGAGACAAGAGACGCAGACGGGGCACTGCAAAATAAAAGAGACTGGTGCAGTCCCCTTCCCTGCATACTTAGTCCTACACTCCTGCATCTTGCCACAAAAATTAAGGTTGTAATCTTTGACTCGCTTACCAGGGAGTAAGCTCCACTGAACTCATTTCTAAATCAACACGAACAGAACTGCTCTGTGAAATGAGCACGCATAGATTTCTAGCGATACCCAAGTAAATTTCAGGGTAACAGATTTCACTGCCACAGAAACACAAATCAGAGTTGGAATTATGCAGGCATTATCAGATTCAAGGCACACAAGACAGGCTGATATACCAGGCCAGTTGTTCTAGATGAACCTGCGCCTCAAAAGAAAAGAGAGATGGGGGGGGGAGTGGGGAGTCTGAAGCCTTAACAGAAGCCTGACAGCCTTTGGCAGCACTTCAAATACCACACTTCTTTTTTCTTTACAAAACATTTCTATTCCTTTGATGGCATATTTGATAACAGTTTTATCTCTCTTCCAACAAAACCCAACCACAAGGCTTAGACTGAGAGTACTGAACAGAGAATACTTTTGTGAAATCCTCTATTGAACTTTGTAATGCTATCTCCTGGAATAGGTGCACTTGCTTTTTTCACCCTTTTAAAAAATGGGATGGGGGGGGAGAGTAAAGAAAGAGGAGTGGATATTTGCAACAGAGGCAGATAGGAGGCAGTACATGGCTGGTGCTGCGGATTCTGCTTTAAATTGCTGGGGGTGGGGTGGGACAAGCAGGGAGGCGGGGACATGAGCATCCCTCCCACTGAAGAATCTTCTGCAGTCTGGATGCCAGTAACTTGAGCCAATAAGAACATGTAGTCTTGCGTTTTGAGACACAATAGTTGCATCGGGTCCAGGAGACAAATGAAGAATGTTTAAAAATCCCCTCGTGCAAAAAAAAAGGGACAGCCTCGTACTCGGCTATGAACGCCAAGTAGTCGAAAATGCTCCTTCAGTCTGATAGGACCAGCAAGGGCTCAGCACCTTTCCTAGAGGTATCTGATGGATTCCACATGTCTGGCCCAATTCGCCTCCAAAGAGAGACAGCATGTTTCAGATTTAGAGTGTACAATGCAGCCACTCCCTTCTCTGGTGTAAATAAACAACAGCCCGGAACCCAGGCAGTAAACAGATGCTTGCCCAGGCACGAACCGCTTGAAGACTGGATGGGGTGCCACCTACTCAACGTCAGCCACACGGATGACCAAACCCGGCTATCGTTTTTTCAGCCAAGGGTCCATGAACTGCTACCCTAGCCTAGAAAATATAGCTCTCTGGATCCCTTCCTTAGTTTTCCAGCAAGCTCTGACACTCACCAGAGCAGGGAAAGAGCTGGTAATGTGGAAAAGGGGGCAGTTAAGAAGGTGGAGAGGAAAAGCTGCCTCTGCCTCCTCTTTCCCTCTGGTCTCTTGTCGGCGTTCCCAGAGACTCTCCAGTGCCCCCATAGGGTGTTAACAAGATTCTCTGAGAAGCTGGCAGCAGCACCAGTGGCTCTCATTAGCCGGGAGAGAGAGCACGGAGATCCCATCAGGCAGGGCAGGGCAGGCTCCCCCCCAAGCATTCTCTTTTCTGCCAAGCAACCATTCCAGAAGAACTCTCAAGGGGCTCACCTCCTCCTTTCTCTTTTCTGCCCGGGCATCAGAACTAATTGGGAAGGGGAAAGACTTTTTAAAAAATAAAAATGAAAAACCAAGGACTGTGAACTTGTGACCTCTCAATTCTCAAGGGAGTGGGGTTCACATCTGCTTTAAAGGCAAAACACACACACACACACAGGTATGCCCAAACCACTACAGGTTTCTGTCTCGCTACCTTGCTGCTCTGCCTGAGCTCAATGTGTCCTAAGCAGTAAGTTTCCAGCCTGTAGAAAGTCAATGCAATCACTGCTCTCACTAAATCCTTGCTTGTTGGAGCTGGATAGAGGAGGAAAAGAGAAGTTAAGAACTCCACCAATAACCTTCCAAGGCAGCCAGCTCTCTTGTACAGACCCAGGAAACAGAAATAGACAGACACACATGCATAAGGAGAGCAGGATGCCTTAACTTATTCACTCACCGGCCAAGCAAAGCTGAAAGGGAGGACAATCCGGTTCTTTTCGTTATTCCGACTGTATTTCAAGTTGAAGGTATTCCCGCCGATGACTGGGGTAGATCCCGATCCAAAGCTGCACGGGCCCCCAACGGAAACCCGGGACTGATACTCCTTCAGGCAAACTTTAAAATAAGTATCACACTCATCTCTGGTGCATTTTCTATCAGTCGGGTTGCGGGTCCCATCACAGCAATTCCCATTTTGCAACTCCCCGTTTACATTTTGCATGGACAGGATTTCAAACTCAAATTGGCCTGACGTTAGAGTAACCTGTTCAAAAATGTGACATCCCCCCCCAAAAAAAAACAAAAGAGAGAGAGAAGGGAACATAGTATTAGGATATGGCTTGTAAAGGGGGGGGGGTCAGTAACAAATCAACACAACTTATGGAAGGGAAGACTTCTATTACTTCCTACTTCAACAGGTAAAGAAGAGAAAGAAGTAAAAGGAAGAATCTCCAAATCCCTCCCCATAAAGAAATTATTCCCAAGAGTCCAACAAGGGAGGGAATTATTGGCATTTTGAGGTCTTGAAGGAAAATAAAGTTAGAGAACGGCCGTTTTAAGAGAAAACGGAATAGAGAAACTGCACAGCTCAGACCCACACCCATAATTAATGCAGCTGCAAACCATCAGTTACTGAAACCAATTTACAATCAGCCCTTAAAAAAGCAAAACACTCCTATTGGAAAAAGTGAAATGCAGCCATCCTTAAGAGTTTTGTTATTGAAAAAATAAATTCGCAAACCGGGGGGGTGGGCGTTCCTGCAGCGATTAAATCAGCAGCAATTCTGCCTTAGGAGCAACTTTTTTAAAAAAAATCTTAAAAGGGTATATTTTTCCCCCAAAGCAGTCACTACGGCCGCTCGCCCCCGCGCCACGCTCCTGGGGACGGATTCCTCGAGCGTACAATAGAAGCAAAATTGAAAGTTCCGCGACTTGATTCCGTCTTCTGCAAGGAAGCAGCAGCCTGAAGAGTGAATGAAGGGAGGAGAAGGTGGTGGTGGTGACGAGTGGGAGCTGCGGTGCAAAATAAAAATAATAATAAAAAATAGCAGCAGCAGCAGCAGCGGGCAATAAAAAGACCGCGAGGCGCGCAACGTACCTTGATTCGCAAACATAGGAGAGCGAGAAGAAGACTTAAGGAAAACTCCGTGAGCTGCGGTCTCCTTGATAAAAGCATGCCTCTGCCCTGCACAGTCCGCCTTGCTCCGAGAGGCTTCCAAGCTTGCCGCCGCTTCTGCTTCTGCTTCTGCTGGTACTGCTGCTCTCGCAGCCCACTGTCCGGCTCTAATATACTCCCCCGATGGAAGCACGCACGGGTGGAAGACAACACCACTTTTCAATAGCGCCCCGATCTTCAATGCAAAGCTGTGCCCAGCCTCCTTTTATTCTCCTTGGCCTCCCGCTCCCCCTCTTTTCTTCCTCTCTCTCTCTCTTTTATTATTATTATTATTATTAACGAGGATGATTATTCTGGTCCCTTTCTGCCCCCTCCTCCTCCTCTTCCCTGGCGGCGGGCTTTCTTTTCTCTGCAGATCACTTGCCACCTCGCGATCCAGGCCACACAATAACCCGGGCGAAGAGGCCCCCCCTTCCCCGCCACCCCCCGCGACACGCACATAGACGACACCCGACAACAACAGGAGAGGGGGGAGGAAATTTACACACGCGCAAAAAAAAAAAGAAAGAAAAGAAAGGGAAGGGGGGTGGAAATAAAGGAACGAAAGAAAAGCCCCGAGAGAAGAAGGGAGAGCCGATCGCCTGTTCTGCGAGCCCCACGGAACTGACTGCTTCATCTAGCTAGCCCATGGCCAGAGGAGGGAGGGAAGGAGGGCGGGAGGCGAGAGGGGGGGGGGAAAGAAACGGCAGGCGGCGCATGCGTTATCATTAATATGCATCAAGGAGGAGGGTGGAAAGGAAGCGCCAGCACCGCCTCGGGTCCCTGGAGAGGCTTGGCTTTTCTTTGGACGGGTGACAAGAGGAGGGGTTTCGGGAGGCAGCGGCAGCCGCCCTTGGGCAGGAGGAGGCGGGGGGGGGGGCGGCGGCGATCGCCGCAGAAAGGTGCGCGGAGCGGAGCAGGTGGGTTCTCAGGGGAGGCGCCGGAGCGCAGTCCACTCATCCCGTTGTTGTGGTGGTGGTGGTTAAATGACCGCAGCAGCAGCAATCTTTAGATTGGTGAGGGCATCGCGGTTGCTCCCTGGCCCTCTCCTAGAGGGATCGGCGCTTTTAGTCTTTTTGCTGACCCCGGTCCAGACTTCGGAAGGAGGAAGAAGGGTCGTTTTGATCCCCGAAAGGACCGATGGCAACACGGGAAGGGGATGGGTGGGAGCGGCCTCAGGTGTGGACGGTGCGGATTGGGAAGTTGCGGTCGAGCGCCCTCTTTCCCCCCCCCGCCACGCGTGGGAGGAAGCTTGGCGGGGGGGGAGAGAGAGATCCCGCCACCTCCGGGCGCTTCCCGTCTGAATTGCCTGGCAGTTTGCATTGTTCCGGTGTGGGGGTAGGTGTGTCCACTGGCGCGTACTTGCACCCCCCCCACCCACACACACACACACACACGGCGTGGCAAGGCAGCCTTCGATGCGTCCTCGGACCTTCTGCCCCAATAAATCTTTACGGTCCCCCCCCCCGCCAGGGCGCCGGCTTGCCTCCCCCTTGCAGCCAAGCGCAAGCGCGCCCTTCGGAGCCCCTCGGGGCGAGCGGGAGGGCGCACGAGCTGAGCCCTTTTCCCAGGGCAAGAAGGAAGGAAGGTCGCCTCGGGTGGGAGTTGTGGTGATCGGCAATACGGGGCACACCCGGACTGCTGGGGCTACGATTCGAGGGGAAGACCTCCCCTCCCCTCCCCTCTCGGCTGTCTGTCCTCCGAGAAACCGGCTCGAAGAGGAAAGAGCGCTGCCTGGCCAGGAAACGGGAAGCCCGCCTTCGATCCCGCAGGCGTGGACGCCGCCTGAATCAGACCGTCTGGAGGGAACGGCAGCTCTGGCAGGCAGGAGCGTGTCCGCCCATGTTCCCCTTCGGAAAGCGGATCGGAGGCCAACCGGTGCAGGTTGACCTACGGGTGAGCTCCTGGCAACCCGGTGGAAAGCCTTCAACGCCTCGGCGGTGGTCAGCTCGTGTCGGGGCTCCGCACCTTCAGACACTGGGAGGAGGGCCAGGGTGGCTGGAGGCGCCCCTCCAATAAAGATGAAAGCCATACATTTGGTGTTGTCCAGGACAGCAGTTGGGGCAGAGGTTTGAGGGAGAGGGAGGTGCTGTCAGCCAAATAAACAGTACTGCAACATATTTTGAAGTAAGTGAAATAATGCACAATATCATCTACAGTAAGAGCATTCAGCCCCATATAATTTGCCTTGATCCAACATCACCACTGGCTCCCACACAGGGAAACGGTGTATATCCATGACACATCTAAGCTACAATCCTTTTTTTCTTATTAACTAGTTTCCCAGAGGGAGGAGTTGCCTTTCAGTCATGGAACAGAAGTATCCACTCATGTGCATCCCTGCTCCCTTCTGCTCGAAATAAAACCACCCAGACACATTGGAGCAAACCAAGGACCGCTTGAGTCACTCAGAAAAGGATGCTTTGGCTATTTAAAAAGAAATGGTTTATTCTCCCTGCACCTTTACCCCACCTGCCTTTATATTAGCCACCCTGTAGTCTTTCCAGAGGCATGCTCCTCTTTCAAAAAGGGGTAAGGGAGGCAATGGTGTTGACCCAGACTAGAGTTATTTTATTCACTGTCATTTTGACTGAGGAGCATCCAACTGAAAATGAGAAAGACAGAAGGAAGTGTGTCAGCAGGGGTGGAAACAAGTGTTCACATAATACAGTTTCCTCACCACTTGCACGTGTATGCATATTATGAGAAATGTTTATTTGGTAGAGCTTGTGTATGTCGGAAAATTTAACGGGGAGGGTGTGTGAAAGTGATAAGAAGAGACTGAAATCTGACACAATTCTGTTCTATGATCCATTCATAACAAAAGAAGTTCCTCTGAGCATGAGAAAGGAGCTTTTCTTTCATACCTGAATACTTGGAAACATTTTCTATATATGCCCATATAGAAGAGAGAGCAGTTTTAAATTGTTTATTATCATCATGTACTTTCAAGTCAATTTCAGCTTGCGACCCTAACTGGGTTTTCAAGGTATTTGAGATATTTAAGGGGGTGATTTTACTATTGCCATGCTACTCTTCAGTGAGTTTCTGTGGCCAAGTGGGGATTTGAACCCTGGTTTCAAGTCGTAGGCCAACATGCTCTCCATTATACTACACCACGTCTCTTTAAACTGGTTACAGCCCCTCTCCATCTCTTTTTGTTAATAACCAGAAAGAGTGAGGATAATAATTTTAATTATGTAACACTTGGGAGGTGGCGGAATCTGACAAAGACAGGAGCAGAATAGGCTGGAACAGCCTGTAATCCTCTGCATCTTTACTTGAGAGTAAAGCCCATTGACCAGAGTGTGGTGGAATTCATTTCGAAGTAAACAGGCACAGAATTGGCATGGTCTAGAAACTGCTGGGGGGAAAGGGTGTGTGAGAGGGAGAGAAGAGATAATGATGCTGGGAAAAGGAGGTGTGTGCTGGAAATGATTGTCTCAAGACAAATCATCACCCTGAGGAGAAAAGGGCGTGTGTCTGTCTGTGTGTTTAAGGGCTGCTTTCTCTGCTGCCATGAAGTTCCCTTTCCTGAAATTTTACAAAGTGAGTGACATGTATGTGTGTGTGAGAGAGATGAGAGGTTGTGGATGAGAGGCAGGGAAAACCCTTTTTGGCAAGCAGAGAGATTTCTCAAGGGTTTTTTGAACCAAGGAGGAAATAGACCAGAAGCATTTAATCACCTGCATCAACTTTGTGTGCTGAAAAGAGAGAGAGAGAGATCATGGCAGGCAAGTGGTTGCTTCCGAGTTGCTCTTCTCCCTTACCTGGGCTTCTCACCCTTCCTGACCTTAAAGTTCAGTTACTCTAGAACGTGCACCTGCAAGTGGGGGGGTCCTGGAGGGTCTTTGCAGTCCTGTGCGAGAATCAATGGCACAATCAGATGACTGTCACCTGTAAACTTTCCATCTGAAATGTACTTCTTAGGAAGCAAGTCAGATTTGACTCCAGTTGATCAGAGAAAACCATCCCCTGTGCTGGATCATCCTTTAGTAAAAAAAAAAAACCCATGTAGCAGAAAACCAGATTATTTTACATCGGGTCAGCTCAGGCCTAGGCATGCTCTTATGTCCAAAGTGTGAATATTAGTAGCAGTTATTACTCATATATCATTTAAGTGCTCAGTGAACACTAATCTTTACAGCAAGCATGAGGAAAGGCAGGTTTAAGGCCTCAGAAATCATTCAGCCCTTGATTGGAAAGGACTGGGTTCAGATTCCTTATAGCAGAATAATATGTAAGGGAGAACATAAAACACACAATGTGAATGTCTGGAATGTGGCCTAAACAAATATTATGTATGCGACATATGGAGAAACACCTTTGCCAGGGTGTCCACACTCAATAAAATCAGGTATTTTTCTGCCACTCCTGCCACTTATCCTAAGATTTGTCTTCCAGCCTGGAGACATACAGCAGTTCCCTCAGACTTGGCAACCCTACTCTACAGTGTATTTATCCACAGCCTTAAGGGATGAATGCTGTACAAGTAGCCCTTCTCTGCTGCTCCTTTGTCTGTACATACAAGTACATCCATACTTGTATGTACATATATAGAAATTGTACATTCGTTCGCTCTGTCCTTGGCCAGCTCAGGACATTTTGCCACCTGAGGCAAAAGAACAAAATGCTGCCTGGTACATTCTTTTTTCATGAACCAAACAAAATGGCAGTTGGATTTTCCTTCCTGACTGTTTTTATCCCACCCGAAGGCCATATTCTAGCTCAGAACAGACGGTCTGGTAAACATACAGTTCTAATAACTTCTTGCCCGATATAATCTACAAGCCACCTTGTTCTGCCTAATGCAGGCCAGCCCTGCACTCACCTCAATTGCATGAAACAGGTTCCATTCTACTTTAATTTGCCAGGACTACTCCTACTGGTCACCATACAACAGATTACTGCCATTTTGTTTTTGTAGAAACTTGTGTTTTAAAAAATGCAATGGAAAAAACAAGGATAATTAGAGATAACATAATGCCTTACCATCAAAATCATGTCACAGTAATGATTGGCTTTCAGGGAGGGCTTTATTACAAGTTAACCTTTCAAATGTAGGTTTACAGGCTCTATTTATATGGATTTATATTTCTCTTTGTTTTATTTATCTCAGTTTGATTTCAAGAAGCATAGAAGATTCCACTAGACTAGGCAACCATAAAATCCAGTAGGATCTGGCCAAACATCTGTCTAGTCCAACAGAGATGAGGCAGAAGCTTCTGGGAGGCAACAAACAGATTATAATATCACACTAGTATTTTTATTACGATTACCAGCGATTAGATCACTGCTAATAGTTTACCTATGCAGTCATCTTGTTTGTCCTGATCTTCAGCAATGCCAGGAATGCTTTACATGTTCTTTAGTTTGCCTGGGGAAGTGAATTGCTTTAGTTCAGTTCTGGAGCACCTGCATTGTCTGAGCTTGGCCGGTTGTAACTGTCATTCTTTGTCAGCAATGCCAGATGCCATGTGAATGTATACATTAGGTTAAAATTAAAGGGGACAAGCATTTTGACCAGCTTGATTTTCTATCGATCCTTTCCTATCAGTTTGGCTCCTTTAATTGCTTCATAGTGATATGGAGCATCTGGTTGAGGAGCCAGGAATTGAGAGTTCGATTCATCAGTGTACCTCTTGGGAGTAAAGTCAGCCTGCGTAGCCTTGGGCAAGTAGGACACCCAAGAAAAAAATACTTCTGAGTACTCTGTCTGCAGTAAACCCTGGAGTCACCATAAGTTGGAATCAACTTGATGAAACCTAACTATTATTATTAGGATAACAAGCTAAAACAAGACACTAGAATTGCCTTGGTGGCTTGTCTCTATTAAAAGGTACAATACATGGGTTCCATAGCAATTTCTGAGCCTGACATGTGAGGTAGCATCGCATGTCCCTTAAAGCATGATGCCAGTGCAACTCACAATGAGAGGTCTTGCATCTGAACAGCTATAGGAGAGATGAGGATCCTTTGGCATTACACATACTGTTGAACTGCAGCTCCCATCAATCCTAGCCACCACAGCTAATGGCAACATACATTGGTAGTTGTAGTTCAACAGCTTCTGGAGAGCCACATATTCCCTAGCCATATGCTACAGCTTTTTGAGGATTGATGCTCTCAGATGGATAGTGTTGACAATATAGCCACAAATAGGAAGGAGAACCTGTGTCCCTCCATAGTTTGTTCGATAACTGCTTCCATCATTCCTGAATATTTTCCATACTGGCTGGGATGGGAGATGGAATCCAACTATATTTGAGGTCTCAAAATTTCACACCTCCTCTACAAATAGCCAAGATGTGTGTGGAGCATGTTAGTAGTTAGGATGATATGGTGGGTGTGTTTTAATTCCTTCTAGAAATCTATATTTGTTGTGTTTCTTCCTGCCCCATTCTTCAACTCATTCAACACTGTTTGCTATTTTTCCAGTTCTTTTAAGATTTTTTCCTACCTCCACTCTCTCCCTGCCTCCCTCCCCCCCCCTTGCAATTCTAGTGGTCATTGACATGGTGAACCTTTTTTCTAGGTTGAATACTTGTTATACAGAAAAAATACTCAGCACAGAAAGTTAGCATGTTAGAAGAATGCTGGAACAGGACTTTTTCTTTGATATATTTGGTTTCCATGTCAGAGGATTCTTTTTTACCTGAGACACGTGCACATCTACCTGAGTAGTACAGCCCAAGCACAGATCTATCATCTCACTCACTGTCAGTCATCCCAGTCAACCTAGATTCAAAAGGCATTTTTGCTGCTTTTCCAGTGTAAAGGTTATGTGGTGTATGTGTGAATTCTACCTTTTGAAAATACTGCTTTCTGTGGGCTAAATCCAACTGCTAGTCCCAGCTATAATAGATCCCTTGAATCATTTACGGCTGTTTTCCCCAACCTTGGGCCTCCAGATGTTCTTGGACTACAACTCCCAGAAGCCTTCACCACCACCTCTGCTGGCCAGGATTTCTGGGAGTTGAAGTCCAAGAACATCTGGAGGCCCACGGTACACAAATGTCAACTGAAGAAATTCCACTGATTCACAGGTTCTACTTTGTTTGGGACTAACAACTGAATTTAACCCATGGCATCATGAACTTTAGCATGATTACTCCCACAGTTCACTAAATGCAATGGGTTTACTTTTAAGTCAACATGCAATGGAGCATACTGTCAAGATCATCTGAGGCAGGTAAATTTCTTCTCAATGCTTCTAAAGCTGTTCACTATTATAACTGCAGTCACAGCCTAAAGGCATTGTGCCTAGCAAGCTAAGGGTGTTACAGACAACTTGGCTACCTTCTCAAAAGGTAGAAGGAATCGCTGCTAGCTTGTGTAAAATGTCCATGGGTGTGATTCCCAATCTGTTGCTGTAACCACTGGAGCTAAGAAATAACACAGCATACTCTTAGTATAATCAGCAGAGCTGTTCCATAAAGACACTAGTTGAGGTGTTACAATAGGTTTGAGAAGACATCTAGTGATGCTTTAAAAACATGGGGTTGTGATGATAATGGTGGTCAGTTGAAATTTAGGATGGGCAGAAGTTGCTCTTATTTCAGCTACAGCAACTGCCATTTCATGTGTCTATGTAAATGAATTACAGTTCTGTCCTATGCAGACCTACATGTATAACTCATTAGGCAAAATCTTGTTGCTTAGCATAAGCCAAATTATAGCTTTTGGTTTGTTCTTCCCAGGTAAACAAACCATCCCTGATGTTATTCTTGAGAATGTTGGTGAGAATGCTTTATTTGCCAGGGAGGAACAGACTGAGAAGTTATAATTTGGATTTTGCTAAGCAACAGGATTTCAACTCTATGCCTTATGCTTCCAGGTAGGTAAATACAGGACTACAGCTTCAACAGTTCTAAATGACCAACCATCACATTTATTTATCTCTTCTCCTGTTCATATGAGTAATGTTCTAAGTAGAAGCATATTTATAATCACTTCAAAGTCTTATTTCTGAGTAAACCTGAGTAGACTTGCGGTAATTCAGTGGCTGAAATCCAGTAATAAGTCACAACTAAAGTAGACCCATTGAATCAGTGGGGATCTAGTGAATCAACTCCTCTGTAAATTCTATTGATTCAAATGGGCCTGCTCTAATTGTAAGTGACTACTGGATTCTAGCCACTCAGGCTGTGTGTATTACTTGCTGATACACTCACAAGCACAACCATGACACTCGTTCTAATGCAAATCATGTAGCACTATTCGTAGACCAATCTGTAACATCCATCCCACTCTCTCAAGATTTCATCATATGATAGTGTGATCAGGATACTGAACACCAGGCAGAGCTATGGAGATAGGAATCAGCTGTAAGAGAGCTGATTGACAAAAAGAAGACTAACCTCCTGGCCCTTTAACTGTTGCCTGGAAGAGGGGAATGGCGACAGTTGTAAAGTATTGGGCAGCCTACAGCTGCTGAAATTCCTTCTCCCACACAACAGTTAAAGACCTAGGAGGCTTGTAAGTGTTTTTCATTCAACCACCCCAGATCATAAGAACGTAAGAGGAGTCCTGCTAGATCAGGCCAACAGCCCATCTAGTGCAGCTTCTTGTATCTCACCGTCGCCCCACCAGATGCCTCTGGGAGCACACAAGACAACTCGATGTCTCCTGATCCCCCCTCCCCTGCATCAAGCATTTGGAGGTACCTTCCGTCTAAGCCTGGAGATTATACATCCCCATCATGGTTTGTAACCTACGATGGACTTTTCCTCCAAGAATTTGTCCAATCCCTTTTTAAAGGCATCTAGACCAGATGCTATCATGACATCCTGTGGCAAGGAGTTCCACAGACTAACAACACTCTGGGTAAAAAAATATTTTCTTTTGTCTGTTCTCACTCTCCCAACACTCAATTGCAGTGGATGTCCCCTGGTTCTGGTATTGCATGAGAGGGAGAAGAGCTTCCCTCTATCCACTTTATCCACCCCATGCATAATTTTATGTGTCATATAAAATGTCTCAATCATGTCCCCCTCAGGCACCTTTTCTCTAGACTAAAAATCCCCTCTTTCAAAAGCGTCACTTTTCACGTGCTGTGAGATTACAACCCCAATGTGAACTAGACAACATAAGGTGAGGAATGCTGGAAATAGCAACCCATCAAGATCTGGAGGGCTTCAGTTGGCCAACCCCCGCTCTAACTGATTGCCATTGACTTTTATAGTGCAAAGTTGCAATTTAAGGTGCAACCAAGGACTGGGTCAGTTTCTTCCCATACATACATACTTAACCTGCATTCCTCCCACAAAATCCCACCATTTTTAGGTTGAGAGAAGAAGGAAACATATTTCTTTCTCTGGATCTAGAGGCTGTGTTTGTCTAGGGAGGGTAACTTCAGTGTTGGAAAGTTTGTTTGAGCCACCATGGCCATAGATACCTGCGGTGAGTGTGTCTAGCCAGTTTTTGTTCCCGTGACAGGTCTGAGTCAGAACTTCGTTTGGCTCTCACGGACCATATATCAGAAGGCAGTTGCTGTTGCTATTTCTGAAACAGTTGAGAAATCCTTTTACATATCTGGTAACATTACAAGGAGGGTCTGAGGACTTAATTGTTTTCTCTCAGCAGGTGTGCAATAAACCATCAGGGGATGGCTGATCAGACAGTAACTCCATGAGACTTCTGTTCTTCTTCTTATCTGGGAAGATTTGAATGGCAGCATCCCAGGTGCCTAGGACTGTGAGGTGTATAATGCTGCCCTGTGCTTGACTAATGGAAGGCAAGTTAAGCATGCTGGAAACAACATGTCCCAAGGCATCTTGCACCTGGGACAGTACAGAGCATGTCTGAGCACGAGAATTCCTGGGACTTTCCAGAGTACCTAAGGTCCCAACTTGATTACTCAGTAATGCTGGAAAACTGCACATTCCAGGACTGGTCGGTGCGTGGTCAGAAGCTCCATTTATATTCCAAGCCAAACAAAAAGGTTGCCACAGAAAGGATGTGTGATTCATAAGACAGCCACACATTATAGCTGGATAGATTTGTATTGTAAGCCAGATAAACATCAGCTCTGGGGGCATCACTAAATGGTGGAGAACTAGAAACATGCCCGCCCACCTCGCCTTGGGGCCAGTGTTTAGGGCTGATGGGAGTTGTGGCTCGAAAACATCTGGAGGGACATAGGGTCTGCATCTCAGGTCAAAAACAAGGACGGGACCATTTTCAGCCCAAATTCAGTTTAGGCATGGGACTTTGGCTTCTTTTGCATGGCAGTCCCCTGAATGTGCCAGGAATCCCCCTTCCCCCCCAAAGCAGAATCCTGAGCACTGCAACCCAGAGCCAGTAGTTTAAAGAAGAGCTTTTCTCACCTCCATGTGGCCTTCTCTTGCTATATTATACTGCCCTTTCTAGGAGGAAACTGCTCCTCGTAGTGCCTTCCTGGGTTGTACAGAAATACCACGTATCACAGGAATACATTTTATTTCATCTGGGTTATTTCTGTTTTGTTCATAACATATTTTTAAAAAATCATCTGGAACTAGATTTAGTGCTAAACTACTATATCAATACTAATGATAAGGTGATCTATTGCTAATTTCATATATGTAAAAAATTAAAAAAAAATGGAGGATGATTGGGGGGGGGGAAAGAATGCAGGGGTAGGTGTTCCTATGGTCCTGAGTATCACATCCATACTGGTTACGTCATTGAAATATCATCCACAGACATGCCTCCTATTTTTACAAGAATTAATCAACTGATTAACTGGTACGGGGCAGTTTCCAGGGCAGATGACATGATCACTCCTAAACACCCCCTCCATTCTCAACCCTGGCCAGCTGCCGGGTATAACCAACCACTGTATGGGTTGAAGCGTCATAGGAGGAGGCTAGAGGCATTTGGAGATGGGCCCCAATGGTAAATAAGCTACATGTTGCTAAAATCACGTCGAATATCTACTTAGCCAAGTTGAAGGCTGTAAGAAAATCCTACTTCGCTAACCAGATAAGCGAAGCTCAGGATGATCAAGCGGAACTATTCCATATTGGACACGATTTACCCAGAATTGGTCACAGTGGCAGGCCTCATAGTAGCATCTCCTGTGACCAATTTCCGGCCTTCTTTAAACAAAAAATGGAGACCATCCGCCAGGACCTAGATATCTCCTCTTGATCAGGGCATTGAGCCGAGATGTCCATAGCATCGCCTTGTCCGGTAATTTTAACACAATTTCAGCCTGTGACATCAGCTGATAGGGTCCTGGATTGCTGCAGGGCCACCACCCCCTCACGAGATCCTTGAGTCAGGACTGGGGCCATGCCGGAACCCTGCAACCTTAGTGCAGGCAGGCTCGGGCCCATCTCTCTAGGGAGAGCTGCTCTAAGGTTTGCAGGACTGGGCCTTTCCCCTGCAGCTGTTGCCCAGCTCCTCAGGAGTGCCACCTGGTGAAGCTGAGGACTGGGCTATATAAGAACAGGCCTTCCCCACAGACCTTTGCATCAACAGCTAAGGTTTCTGGCTGTGCTGTGGTTCCTGCCTTGCCTCTCCTTGCATCCCTGGACCCTGCTGCCTTGATACAGTTCCTCTTGGCTTTGACTCCTGGACTGTCTGACCGTGATTTGCATCATCCTTCTACTTGGCTACTTTTTGGACTCAAAGCCCCAGTTGGTTGGTGTCTGCTTGGGCTGTGGGGTTGGTTCCACCTTGTTCCTGTGGTCTTGCTCTGGACTGGGTCCTGATGCCTGGTCTACTGAACCCTGACACCTTGCCTGGCCTGGCTCTTGAAAGTAGCCAGGCTGTTAACAACTGAGTGGAAGGAGGCTGTTATTGATGGGTTTCTCCTTGAGGGCAGGATTCCCCTCACCCTCAATGAGACACTCACTCGGCTTATCCAGAAAAAAACCAATCTGGTGGCTGATGTTATTAACAACTATTGTCCACTTGCCAATATCCCTTTTACTGGCAAGCTGTTGGAGAGAGTGGTGGTCAACCATCTCCAGGCTCTCCTGGAGGAGACTGATGCCCTTGATCCATTCCAGTCCGGGTTCAAGCCACATCATGGCATGGAAATGGTATTGGCCGCCCTGAAAGATGACTTCCTGAGGGAAGCTGATGGGCGCAAAACATCCTTGTTGGTCCTTCTTGACCTCTCAGCGGCCTTTGATACTGTTGACCACAGTATCCTCCTGGGGAGGCTCTCAGGATTGGAGGTTGGTGGTCAGCCCTTGAGTTCAACTTGGGGAGATGTTGTCTGCTCTGTGGACTCTCAATTGTGGGGTCCCCAAGAGATCCATCATCTCCCCAATGCTATTTAATATCTATATGAGGCTGCTGGGGGAGGTCATCGGGAGTTTTGGACCTCTGTGTCACCAATATGTGGATGACACTCAGCTCTATCTCTCCTTCCACCCTTCTGCAGTGGATGCTATCCTGTCCCTTGAGCCCTGCCTGGATGCGGTGCTGGGATGGATGAGGGAAAACAGACTGAGGCTGAACCAGGACAAGATGGAAATCCTGTGGGTGTGGGCCCCTAGTGTCTGTAGTCTGGGTTCCTCCCTGTCTTTTTTGGGGGGGGGGGTGTTACTCTTTCCACAAAGGATGAGGTGTGTAGCTTGTGTGTACTTTTGGACCCAGCACTATCAATGGTATCACAGGTAGCATCCGTGGTCTATTCCACTTATTTCCACCTCAAGCAGGTCACTCAGCTGTGCCCCTACCTGGACACCGGGTCCCTCACCACGCTGGTTCATGCTCTGGTAGTCTTAAGATTAGACTACTGCAATGCCCTCTACGTGGGGCTGCCCTTGGGACTGCTGTGGAGATTGCACTGGGTCCAGAATGTGGCGGCCAGATTTCTGAGTGGGGTTAGCAAATCAACACATCTCCCCAACCCTGGCCACCTTACACTGGCTTCCTTTTCACTTCCGTACCAGTTTCAAGGTAATGGTATTAACCTACAAGGCCTTAAATGGTTTGGGTGGGACCTTGATATCTGGCTGAGTGCCTCCTTCCAGTTAGATTTGCCTGCCCTATGAGATCATCCCTGGCAGGGCAGTTGAGAGTTCTGACCCTGAGAGAGGCCTTGAAAACAACCACTAGAAATCAGGCCTTCTTGGCAGTAGCTCCAGGACTATGGAACTCTCTTCCATCTGAACTCTGCCTGGCCCCTTCAGTAGGCACATTTAGGAAGCTGTTAAAAACCTACAGGCCTCTCCTGAACAAACAGCTGCATAATACAACAATGTTTGCTAAAATGTCATCCATCACACCACCATGCTTCTTGTCTTTTATATTTCATACTTTTAACTGTAATTTATTGTGCTTGTTTTACTAGGACAGTGATGACAAAGCTAGACAGCATCTTAAAAAGCAGAGACATTACCTTGCCAACAAAGGTCTGCATAGTCAAAGCTATGGTTTTTCCTGTAGTGATGTATGGAAGTGAGAGCTGGACCATAAAGAAGGCTGACCACTGAAGAATTGATGCTTTTGAATTGTGGTGCTGAAGGAGGCTCTTGAGAGTCCCCTGGACTGCAAGGAGAACAAACCTATCAATTCTAAAGGAAATCAACCCTGAGTGCTCACTGGAAGGACAGATCCTGAAGCTGAGGCTCCAATACTTCGGCCATCTCAAGAGAAGAGAAGACTCCCTGGACAAGACCCTGATGTTGGGAAAGTGTGAAGGCAAGAGGAGAAGGGGACGACAGAGGATGAGATGGTTGGACAGTGTCATCGAAGCTACCGATATGAATTTGACCAAACTCTGGAAGGCCCGGAAAACAACCACTAGAAATCAAGCCTTCTCAGTGGTAGCTCCAGAACTATGGCACTCTCCTCCAGGAGGGCCTGGCGTGTTCTGGTCCATGGAGTCATGAAGAGTTAGACACGACTTAATGACTAAACAACAACAACAAACTTGTTTTTACTGCACTTTATGATATTTGATTTATGCCCCAATTGTATTATTAATTTGTATATGTATTATTTTGTTACTCTGTTGTTTTATCTGATGTAAACCACCCAGAGTGGTCCTGGCTGCCAGATGGGTATCATCATCATCATCATCATCATAGATGATGGCAAGTCTGTTCAATTTGTTCCAACTTTAGAAAAGTAGAAACCCTGAGGGAAAGGGGGGGAACCATATTGGGAGCAAAAAAGGCTGGACTGATTTGAATTGGCCTTTGCATCATGTGATTGGGAGGGGGAACTCCTTCAAACTGACCTGCATTATAACTGCAACAAATCTTGCAGTATTGGATCATGTCATTACATCCTCAGTTTCAGATATGCTGTCAGTAGTTACACTCTGATGGTGGGCCTGAAGGCAGAAAGTTCAGACCAAAAGTATGAGCATGGGCAGTATGCGCTTAAAGCTAACTAGACCTTAGGAGAGGCATTTCATTCTTTAAGAATGGAGGAAAACAAGTCCCAGGGGATGTATCCTAGGAAAAGGAATGTGTGACCATCTGGGAAATCCCAGAGAGCTGGGTCGAGACACCAGAAGGGCCAGATCTAGCATAAGATTCCCTACCCCACTAAAAAGGCCTGCAAAAGAACCCTGCTAAATGGTATATATTAGTTGAATGATGGACCACTATGAGTCACCAGAGTTTGGCTCATCACCTTCCAGTCTCTCCCTGCTCAGATTTTGCTTTTCTTCCTGGTGGGGTAGCCACATGAAAGAGAGAAGATGTATTGGAACAGTTGTGTAGAAGGGGAATTTCACCAGGTGAAGCTTACTTGTCAAGCTACATCTGTTGAAATCCTTTGTTCCACATAAGTGTTAATAGCAAAGGAACCCTGTCCTTTAAAAAAAAAAGCAGGGAGTGACTCAAATTTTTGTTTTTTAGAATTGACAACACTCACTTGAAAGTCAAGAGGATTTAAAGTATGTTTGTGGGCCTAAAGAGCATCATGCACTTAGTCTGATACCAAAGTTGTGTATACAGTAGTACCTCAGTTTACGAAATTAATGTGTTCTGTGGGACGTTATGTAAAGTGAAAAATTTGTAAACTGGAAGGTGGATTGCTATAGGAATGGGGGCGGTGCTATAAACCTCCAGGCACAATGCATCCTGGGGAAACTTTCTTTGTAAACCAAAACAAACAAAAAGTAAGTGGGGGCATTTTCAATGGATTTCCATTTGTAAAACGAATATTATGTTAACCGAGGCGTTTGTAAACCGAGGTACGGTACTACTGTATATCCTATGATTTCATATTGCAGGATCACAGGTAGTTTTGTAGGCTCTGGATCTGAAAGGAATTGAGTTCACCCGGTGAGATCCAGACTCAGTCATTCTTACAGTGGACCCACTGACATCACAGCAGTTAGGTTAACCATGAGCAATTAAAATCCCACTGATTTCACTAAGTCTGCTGCAAGAATGAGTTGCATCTGGATCCGAGTCAGATTTAGAAGAAAGACAAAAAGTCTTTATTGTGAAGACTAGGTGTTGTAAAATCCAGTGTGTGCTGGGGAAGTGTGTAATTTCCTGTTTGCAAGGCTGTCTGTGACTCACAGGGTTGCAGCCGAGACCTGGCTGTCGGGGTTTTTCTGCAAGGCAGGTATCCAGCTTTTCATATGGTACCTAGGTGACTCAGGATCCTGGAAGCACTGCTCTTTACTAGGAAGCTAAGGGAACTAGCAAATGGACAAAGTTGCCACCTCCCCTTCCCCCACCTAGCAAGACCCTTGTGATGTTCATGGGCCAAAATCCAACAAGTATAGTTTCACACTAGAAAATGCTTGTCGGATTTCTTTCTGTCAGGCAGAGATTCCTGCCTTTTCCTCTGCTTGGTAGGTAGCCACCCATATAGTTAATCCCTTTTATGAGGAGTTAAAGCTACTGTATGTCAAGGGTGTGCTTTCATGGGGAACAGGATGAGCAAGGCTTCCTTTGAGTTAAAAGAGGCCTCCATAAATGCCCCGGGGCCACTTTTATCTTGCTGTTGCACTGAAATGGATCCCCCTTCACTCGGATGAATGTGATGGTGTCAAATATAATGATAGTGCCTACCCAGCTTCATGGTTGACTGACATGTGTTTCAGAGCAGTGCATTCCACCCAAAGAGCCCATTTGCACAGCTGAGTGATCTAAACTTGAAAGCTAATTTCTGTAATTACCAAGTGTGATTGAACTAGGGCAAAACTTTTCATCACCAGCATGAGATGGGAATACTTGCCTCCATAAATATATAGCAGTTGTTGTGGGTGGGTGGACTAATTGGCAGGTATTTTACTGATACATCCCCTCCCCTTAATTGAATGATATTTAACAATTGGGAAAAATCAGTGTCTCTCAATTAGAGACCTGACAGAATTGCTACAAAACCTTCACAAGCTTGCTGTGTTAAACATAAAACTAGTCTGAAATGCATTTCCCCCCTTTTCTATGAGACTAGGACTCCCTTTGATACATTGGAAGATTTTTAAATTGTGCTGACAAAAATAACTTGAGACACTAGGACAGTGTTCCCAAACATGATGTCTTCTAGATGTATTGTACTACAACTCACGTTATCCCCAGGTATTATAGCTGGTCCATATTGGCTGGAGCGCAATGGGAGCTGTAGATCAACACATATGGAGGGCATAAAGTAGAGGAAGACTAGAATGGAAGATAAGAGATGTTTTCCTTCTCCCCCCCCCCCTCAGGAGAGCCAAATATGTTTGATTCCAGTTCTCATTAACTCCAGTTGCCTGTTTCACAGCGAGGACTGTTGGGCTCTGCAGTCCAAGATTATAAAGAAGGCCATAATTTTCCCACGCCACCCCAAAACATTCACCACAATTAGAATACCGAGAAAGTGAAGCAGAGAATATTGTAGGACCTGCTAGTTTGTACTTACTACAAGCATTAGTAGCCATGTAATTGCACTGTATTGACATCTGCACATAATCCCATTTCACACATGGTATTGATTGAAGGAAGAGTGGGCTTTTCAGGGGCTTGCAATACAGTCACAGTGCCTGTGGGACACCGAGGAACATATGATATGGTCCACATGCACTTGTGTATAGGTCCTGTCCTAGAGATGCTGCACAGATAATCTGAGTGCAGTCACTGGTCTTCATATGCACAGTATCCAGCTGGGATGTAGTCCTGATCATTATGTTCTGGTAACAAAGCGAGCAGCTGCAATGCTTTGTGTACATCAGTGCTGGGAAGTGAGGCTCTGCGAACCATGAGAACAAGAATGGGGATTGAAAAGAAATCCCGATTCTTTAAAGGAGCCAGTGTACGTTGAAAACCTGAAATTTCATCAGTCTCCTCTGCCAGCTATACCGTGTATAGTTTTTATAGTCAGTTTATCACCTGATATCCATCTATCCTTTTATTGATGAGCCTTTACTGCACTGGGCTGTGCCTGAAGTGGCAGACACAGGGATTAAATTCCACTGGCAAAGCCTTTGAGAGCCTAGGGTCCCCTTTACACCACGAAAAGGTGATGGAGCAACCAACCTACCAGATAAAAAATGGATGCAACTGACCCCCTGAGCATGTGCAACTGTGGCTGTGGATTTCATAGAATCATAGATATAGGGCTGGAAGGGATATCAAGAGTCATCAAGTCCAAAGGCTTGCCGATGCACAACATCCACAGCTCACACATCCCTGACAAAGGGCTAGCCCATCTGTGTTTAAAACCTACAATCTTCTGATGATTTGCACCCTCAATCCCCAAATGTCATCCACTGATCTTGAGAACTCCTGCTACAAAAATCCTAACACATGAAAATTAGGAGTATGTATATGTGCATAAATTAGGGGACATCCAAACCCATATAAGGTAGAGACTGGAAAAGTTATTTTGGGGGACTGAAACCCCCAGACTCCTAAGTCCATACAGCTAGTGGTCCTGCCAACTTGGGGTGGTGGTGGCATTCTTGGGGTTATAGTTTCATGCTTAATGCCGTTTGCCCACTAGGCAATGCCAGGGGTAGGGCCTTTCTGTTGCACAGAAGGGCACAAAATGAAGTTGCAAGGAAACATTGGGTCTTTGGAGTGTTTGTCAGTGTGTGAAGCATTCGATTAAAGCTTTTCCTCCCACAAACTTTGGGGGAAAGTTCCTCTGTGGTGTTGCTATTCCACAGGCAGTTCCCAACTGTTGAGGTTTGTTGCTAACGTTTGAAGAACAGCTGCCCTTCTTCAGCTGAAGGTGGACAGAGAAGATACCAGAAAAGGTTAGTCTCTTTCCCAGAGTATCAATGAATCTGGGGTGAGAGAAGGGAGGGTGTCTAAAAACATAATCAGGTGGGGGTTACATACCCTGCCACCGCCTGGTCCCTAAGTACCATAAGAAGGTGGGATTGGTACTTATATCTAAACAAACCTTGGAGAGTCACTATAAGGTGGAAACGACATTGCCTAATCAGTTAAGTCAGAAGTATAACTAAAGATATAGCCTTTTTGAAGCCACTGGGAACTGAGGAAGTTGAAGCTGAAGCATTAAGTGACATGGAACAAATCACGAATGTGCTATGCATTGTATTACTAAGCATCCAAATGAAGGGAACAATAGATACAAGGCTACATGAAATCCACATAAATAGAAAATTGCAGTCTTTTTCATGTCCCAGTAATTTTGAATTTTAATTAGTGCATAATTTCCATAACCTAAAATTTTATTCTTCCTGTCTAGAAAAGTTTTAACAGTCAAATCTTTGTTAAGAAAATGGCAAATAATAAAAAACACAGATTCCCCCCACACACACACACAAGAAAGCCATTTTAGGAAATAATAATTGCATTTAGTGGTATGATAGAGCATGCTGATTAAGATTAAGGAAGGGAACAGAATTTGGAAGCACACCCTGTTTTAGATGAATGGGAAAAATAGAGAATTGATGTTTATTTATATAGATTTTTTTAAAAATTGTGTGTAATATATATGACTCAAATCTTGGAAAACTGGGAATAACTTGTAATATGGTGTGAATTCTAGGGTTGAAGGAGTATACAGTAATAGGAGAGAGGAGAGTAAATATTGCCTTAGATTTTTAATTGATAGAAAGTATTAGTGAGTCCAACATTCTAGGGTTTCCCCCCAATTATTTCTAGAGAATTCAGCATTAATAGACATCTTGAAAGAATCCAGTTCAGTGCTTGCTCCACTTTCCGAAATATATTGTTGTCACGATCCCCACAGGGCCCCTGCCTGTTTCACCAAAATAAGAGCTCACACTATGTGCCCCTCAGCTGCCACCAGTCAATTACATCAACATTACCTATTATTAATGATTGAGGTCTAGGCCGTATGTCATTTTAAAAGAACCAAATAGAAATTGTTTATTGTTACAGATGTAGATATTTAAAGCATTGTTGTTAACTCTTAACAAACATCCTCCTTCATCCACTCTCAACCACTACTTTCCCACCCAAACTCCCAATACTCTCTTTCAAAACTCCTTATTTCTCTATCTCCCCCTGCTCCTGTTGTGTCTCTTATATCTCGTGATTCCGCCCCTCCAGCACTCCTATTGTTCTATGCAGATAGCATATAAATATTCATGACCCGGGCAGACACAACTGTACAATCGGTTTTTATTTTTTCTTATCACATATCAGATGTGGCAGATATGGATACAGCTAATGATTTAAAACCTAATCCTGGTTTGTGCTTTTAAACATATGATAGGAAAACCAAGGTTCTGATATATAGTCTGTTTCCATTTGTCTCCTACTATGGATCTCCAGTCTTTAGCTGTAGGTGTCTCTAGTGGCAGATAAGTAACATGGTATCTCTGTCAATATACCTAGCCATAGGCAGGACAATTCATAGTTTATAAATGCACTTGAAATCATGTTTCTAATTCTAATTTGCTAGCTTAATTGCATATCTTTTCAGCATCACGACAAATCCCATTTATACTTTTTAAAACTATAATTTAATGTGACATCACAGCGTTGAGCTTTTGTAAGGATGCCTGATGTATATACATCTTTTATCGCTTTAAACGCAACACTTGACACACCTTGGAGAAAGGTGTGCTCCTACAACCAATTTAGATTGTGAGATGTTGGTGTAGCTGAGGGTAGTTTCCAGCAGGATAACTGTTTTAGACTGCAGTAAGAAATGCAACAAATATTTTTGTGAAATCTGTACCCACCAACAAACATTACTTGCCCGGCACCATCAGATCCACAAAGGGTTGTCTTTAACCGAGAGGAATGGTAGAGGTGTGTGCAAATTTGAGTATTGAAATGCCAGTACATACAGTCAAAAATGACTTTATGGGTGAGCATTTACAAAACAATTGTTGAGTGGTAATATCCTTGATTAATGCTGCTCTGTGATTTAAAAAACTTTCAAAGGAAGGGAGATATAACAAATTCTTGTTCTGTTGTTTTGCATTTAAGGCAGTCATTGGACGTCTTTGTTCTAGCGTAGCACCTTGATGTTAATGACACACAGTTTCAGGTAGTTGAAATGTTTCTCAGTGCTTTCTAGGATGTTTCTATTTTTTTTAATAATAGGTTTGTAGTTTTGGTTTTTGTTTGTTTGCTTGTTGGTTTTTGCATTAAAAGCTGGCTTCCTTGCCTTGTGCAAGACATGTAAATAAGCCATAATAATGTGTGCCGTCAAGTCAACCCTTTCCAAGGTTTTCTAGGTAGAGTATACTCAGAAGTGGTTTACCGTTTCCTTCTTCCGGGGGGAAGCCTGGGACTGTGCAGCCTGCCCAGGGCCACACAGGCTGGCTCTTCTGCGATACACAGTTGGGAACTGAACTCCCAACCTTTGGCTCTGCGGCCAGATACCAAACTCACTGAGATATCCAGCCCATAAGCTTGGAATTTTACTAGTTGAGAAATATGAGAGGGTGTGTTCGTGCATGTCCATGGAAATTCCAGCAGAATGAAATTCTAAACACTGTTTTGGGAAACCCCAGGTATACATCTATGTATATTTGTACAGTATTAAGAACTGAAATAGAATTACTGCTAGTAGAACAGGCAATAATTTGTACTTCGGCAAGTACTGATGCAAAGTAGTTCATATACTGGAGGATATCCACGAATATGCTTATATGAGTCAGTTCAAAGCTTTTCAGAATGATTATCTGATTTTTTTTAAAAAGTGTTTCTTATAAGCTAATTACAGTGCATAGTTTCCTCTCACAGTTGTTTCATTCACCTGAGGCTTCAGTCCATCCATTTCTACTGTCTTGGAAATAAGGCTTCTTGTAAGGTCTACCTCTGAATAGGCAGTATAATCTAGTTACTTCTACCCTTAAAGGCTTATCCAGGTGGAACAATTTTTTTTCCAATAGCAAAAGGAACGACCTGGCCCATCACATATTGTTTTGGTATTTTTCCCACTATCGATATGACTTAATGCTTATCTTGATAAGAAGAGTGATTAAAGCCATACTTTCCCCAACGTTTTCCCTTTTTGCCTCTGTAGGCTTTGTGGCTTGTTTTGTTCTGGGGATATTGTTTTTTGTGGTGGAGTTTAGCACTATGTCATTTCCCATGGAGTTAATTTCCATGTCAGAGTCTCCAGACAATTTGGATCTGTCTGTCTGTCTGTCTGTCTGTCTGTCTGTCTGTCTGTCTGTCTGTCTGTCTGTCTGTCTGTCTGTCTGTCTATCTATCTATCTATCTATCTATCTATCTATCTATCTATCTATCTATCTATCTATCTATCTATCTATCTATCTATCTATCTATCTATCTAATGAATATATATATATATTTGGAGATGTGTTTTTGGAAGTTCAGTTTGGACACAAAACCCTGTATGCCCTGCTCTCCTTCAAGATGAGTGGCAACTAACGATGATTAATTGGGATGGGATGTTTGCCCCATCTGGACTGATGAGTACCAGACTATAATCTATTTTTTAAAAAAATGACTGTATGTGATATATTCATGCAGAGAGATTTATCTTTACCGACAAATACCACTACAGTGCTCTGGTACTGAAAGATAAAATGCCACTATGGATTGAAAAAAATGCTGAATTAATTATACAATATGTCTGGTTTCAGACAATCTCTGATGTCAGCCAATGGCTTTTCTTGTTTCGTTTGCTGCCTCACAACTGGCGTCACAATCTAACCTATTCTATTTGTGGATGTGAGGTAATCAAAAATATTCAATAAGTTCTGGTGATCCAGGTCAGAGAATGTGTGGAGGGGGTTTTCTCCTCTGTTTTCTGAAACATGATGCACACAGGTATACAAACACATTGCCTGCTAGTGCTAATACTAAGGTGGTCGTGTGCCGTTCTTTACAATCTTTTATTTGAAGGGCTACCAGAGGATAGTTGTATTTTCAGTGTTGTCATCCTCTCTCTGAAGGGACTGTAACCATAAAGAATGGAATCAAGGCCACTGAGACTGCCCATCCACAGGTAATCTGGCAGCGGACTCAAGAGGCACACAAATCACCCGGTTACAGTTTTCCCCATTCAAGTGAGATGTATTGCAATTCTGTGCAAATTATAACAGTCATCTCTCTATTTAGCATGTATACATCTATGCTTATTATTCTCTTCAGTGTCTATTTTGGTGTTGTGTAAGTGGCCACTCCAGCTGCTCTGACATGGTGATGATTCCAATGGTAGCTTGTGTTGTCCTCTTGTCACATAGTAAGATAAGGTAAAAGTTCCCCTTGACATTTAGCCCAGTCGTGTCTGATTCTAGGCCGTGGTACTCATCCCTGTTTCCAAGCCGTAGGGCCAGCGTTTGTCCATAGACAGTTTCCGTGGTCACGTGGCCAGCGTGACTAGACACGGAACGCCGTTACCTTCCCACCGAGGTGGTCCCTATTTATCTACTTGCATTTGCATGCTTTTGAACCACTAGGTTGGCGGGAGCTGGGACAAGTGATGGGAGCTCACTCCATCGCGTGGATTTGATCTTACGACTGCTGGTCTTCTGACCCTGCAGCACAGAGGCTTCTGCAGTTTAACCCACAGCGCCACCATGTCCCTTTTTTCACATAGTAGTAGACTGCAAATTAGATAATAGCTGTTGCATTTTATGTCATATGTTTTAAAGGGCTGGCTAGAAATGTTTCAGGCTTAGTTTTGATGTCTTTATGCTCCATATTTTAATGTACATTTGAACTGATCATGCAAAACATTGTTCAATAAGCAAGTCAATGTGGAAATGCAGATGCAACTGGATGCACATTTACCTTGGTATAAATCCTGTTGGATACAAATTACTCTTCAAATTATTCCTTTCAGATTCCCTTAAAAAACAGAGAGACTCTTTTAAAATGTATTTATTTATTTATTTATTGAGTTTGTACTGTGCCCATTTAGTCAACTGACTACTCTGGGCAGCTAACAACATATAAAATAAACAATTTAAAATATAGGAACAAGTAATACATCAATAAAATCTCAGACATGGCATAAACATTCAGAAAGCTACAGTGCCTGTAAGTTTTCATTTAAAATTCATAATTTAGGATGGTACCTCATTAGGATTTCTGTTCTGGTTTTTGTTTTCTGCTGATTTTATTCTTCTTTTAAGAGCCTCTTTAGCTTTGTGCAGTAAATCTAACTGATTGGGGGGTAGGTGTAGGTTCAGTTGCTTAATTTCTCTGCTTGAGACTATAGCTAAATGCACAGGAAGAATTGTGTACTCTCTCTTCTTCCCTCATACTGGCCTGTGTTTTCATTTGATATTTTGGAATTGCAGAACACAACTGCCATATGAGAAAGGGGAGGAGGAAATAAATTGATCTGCTTTAAAAGGTCAATGACAGAGGCTATTTTTCTTTTATTGCCCCTAGGGCTAAAATGTAGTAAAGGAGTGTAAATGTTCAGTCAACCTGGTAGTTGGATCCTTGTGTATCCAACACAATGTTGTGACTTCTTTCCTACCTCCCCCTTTCAAAAAATTTATTTGTGGCATGTGCTAAGGAATCTATTGGCCAAAGATGCTAATTTGCCCCAGGAGCAGGACTCAGATGCTGTTGGGGCAGAAAAGGGTCTCTCATCCCTTCACCAGAACTTCTGGAGCATCCATCTGCTGTCTTTTGCAGGGCCACAATAAGACCATTTGCTAGGAATGCCAGTAGACTCTGAATGGGTGGGAGTGTGTGCACGCGATTAATTTTCAACAAGTGCAATCCTACAGAGAGCAGCTTGCCTGATGGGACTGCCCTTTGTTTTTCTTGCTAGATGATGTGAGCCTGAAAGGAAAACACACACACACATCAAAAGAAGGAGAGCTGCCCTCCCCTCCTGTCTGCCTAACCTTGCACTGATCAATAGCGGATCCCTCTCTACAAAGCTGGCATTCTTTTATTCTCAAATTAGAGCAGCTGTTGCAGCAATAACACAGCTCGTTGGAAACCTGTTCGCTTGGGGGGAAGCCTTAATCTGGTTTGAAAATATCAGTGCTTCTAAATCTTTCTCACATTGATTAAGAAGCAAGGCACTGAGATCTTGCAAGTCCTTTTTTAAATGATGTAATCTGCACATTTTGCTTAGTGGCCTAGTTCTCACAAAGTAACCAGTGAGGTTGATCAAATTGTACCTGGGTTGTTTCATTTTGGATATCCTGGTTAAGGGAGTTGAAGTTGTTGAATGTTGCTTTATGCAATAGAAATAAATCCCTTCCAGATAGAAAACTAGAATGTCAGGTAGACGTATCTTGGCCTACATAATATCCATAGGTTTCTGTATGTAGAGATCTATGTATGTATATGGGGAAGCAGAGGTAAGCTCCCAACTGCAGTCTGAAGCCATAGTCTATATCCAAGGGTAGGCACATTCCAGAGGCCACACCTGCCATCCTGAGGAGCTGTCCTCTTCCTGATCCCCTTCTAAACCACTCCCACATTTTTTAAAAAACAACACTTTTCAGCAGGGAGGGAAGAGCTTGAACTGGCCAATTGTACCGCATAGGGTGAATGAGCTTTTGTAGTTCTTGGGTTTATGGGCTGAAATACAGTGGTGCCCCGCATAGCGACGTTAATCCGTTCTGGATTAATCGTCGCTATCCGGAAACATCGCTAAACGGAACTTAAAAACCCCATAGGAACGCATTAAACTTCGCATTAGCGATCACTAAAAATAGATCGCTATACGGATTCGTCGTTAAACGGTGCGTTCGTTATGCGAGGCACCACTGTATAGTGCAGCTGTGAGGAATTTGGAAGCTTTTGCTACAGTTTGCAGCTGACTGTAGTTTGCAACTTCATCTGAATTTCATGAACTGTGGTCAGCCTTAATTGCGATTTGCTTGAGACAAGTCAGCTTCAAACGGTGGTTTAGTGAACTGACCTGTTTTAACAAACCATAGTAAAGTTTAACAGCTTAGGGTTCAGATATAAAAGTTGAATGTGAGTAGCTGTAGTTGTACCTGTCACAATTATTTATTTTTATACAGTATTTATTTATTTATTTATACCTTTTAACTTACCTACCTACCTACCCACCCCGGGTTTCTCCTTTAAAATGACCCAAGGTGGCTTACATCATTAAAAAACTATATTTTAAAACTAAACAGTAAGTATACAAGTTCTAAAAAAAAGGACTAGAAATATTATATTAAAATGGTAAACAAAAACAATACAAAAACTCATTAAAAGCAGCAATGCATAACAATCTACAGTATTTAAAAATCCCACTCAGGCAGGCATTGAGGGAAAGCTTGCCTGAAAAGAAAGATATTTGCCTGCTTGCAGAAGGACAACCGAGATAGGGCCAGTCAGGCCTCCTGTGGGAGGGAGTTGCAAAGTCTGGAGCAGCAAGAGAGAGGGTCCCCTCTCATGTCCCCACCAGATTCCTCATGACACTGAATAAAGGCCCTTCTCTATCTGAAGTGTCATCTCCTTAAAGCACGACACTGTTTCACATGTGAAGCTATGTAAGATATCATACACAAAGTAGTACTATAGAAGTAATTATTATACTGATAATTCCTTAGAAACATATCTGTTCTTCTCTGTCAGGCTTAAAGATGCTGAAAGATCTTCCCTGACATAGGTTGCATTTGAAGGAGGTTATCCCTTCCTGCTAGAGGTTACATTAAAGAGAGAAATTCACCAAGGGTAGCATTTTCTAGCCTGAAGATTCAATCTAATCTGTGGAATTTCTCCCAATTATGGAGCAGTTATGAGCCTAGCTAGAAAAGAAGTAAAGGCCTGAAGGATGCCGATAGTCTTTCATCATGGCCTGCCGTTACTGTGTTCAGATGCTCCGAGTCTTATTGTCTTTGGGGGACATTCATGCCCCCTGCTCTTCTCAGTTACAGAGAGGTTAAATCCCACCCTTACCTTCTTAGCCAGGAGTTTCACACAGTGGTGGAATGGGAATTCACATCTACCCAGGCATAATTTAATGAGGCACTCTGAAAACAGCACAAAGCCTGAAGTGGTGGATAGAAGATTGAGCCCTAATGCAGTGGAATTGATGGTGACTGATCTAAAGAAAGCACAAGACGCCCGAGTTGATTAGAGGAAACAAAAGGGCAACGTGTTGAACAGAAATGAAAAACATCAAGGGCAAGTAACAGAACGAACAGGCTCAGATGAAAACCTTATGATGAAATGTTAAATTTTGAATTCCTTCTTCTCATCTGCTTCAGCGAGATGAATCAGGAGGGACTGGTTTATATAACTATTTCTAGGCTTTCAACCCCCTGCCCCAACACATAGCTTCAAGATAATGGCCTCTTTCTTGCTTCTTAGAATTAGTCCAGTGCTATAAAATATGTTCAAATGTATTCTATATGTATATACTTAAAATGCTGTTCCCACCTTCCTTTATCTTAACGATGGTCCCTACTAGTTCATGCTCCCTAGTGCCTGGATTGAAGAAATTAGAAATTTACTAATTGTGGGAGTCTCTTACCGTACAGTGGTTTGTAATCTGCCATAAGCCTGAAATCTGGGCCACTTCATGGATAAACAGGGCACCAGGAGGCATTTCTAGATTTGGGCAAAAACAGATAATATGGAAAACTTAGGTGTAACTTAAATCCAATAGTTAGTCCCATGTAGAGCAGACTTACCAAATCTATGGAACTTGTGTAAATATTGACTTAGGATGTTCACGTTGATTTAGTGTGTCTATGCTCTCTCCAGGTGCCTTCGCAGCCTTCTTGAATGAAGACTGGCATAAAAATATTTTAGAATAGATGAACAATGAATTAAATAAATAGAAGTTAATCAGCTTTCATTTCCCGAGTAATTATTTTAAGGGTTACAATGGAAAACAATTAAAATGTATGAAAGTCCAATTGAAATCTTGTATAATGTTGAAGCCTGTTGAAAGAAATACATATATTCATACAAATAAATGAAAACTTGATCACCAGGAAGGACCTGCCCCCTCATCCCTAAGTTGCGTGCTATAGCCTGATCCTTCCATAGCGACCCTGAGAAAGAGTTTTGAAAGGCAAATGTTTATAAATGAGCATGTGCATGTATGGTTAGATTTCAGTTAGGAACAGTTAAATCCATTGATTCTCATGGGCTGAGGAATGCCTGATTCTGCTGAGAATGGTACCTGTTAGTTTCAGCAAAGGGATCTTGGCCTTTAGATTACCACTTGCTTTACCTCTCAGCCCAAACTTAATTTCAGACAATTCCCCAGTCTTGAAACCAGACTTCCTTCTATCATTGAATCTCTTGGAAAACCACAACAAAAACAGCATTAATTCAAGCCAGATTTAGACAATATTAGTCCAATAGCTTGGATGTGGTGGCACTTTGGATTAAACCACAGAAGCCTCTGTGCTGCAAGGTCAGAAGACCCGAAGTCGTAAGATTGAATCCACACAACGGAGATAGCTCCCGTCGCTTGTCCAAGCTCCTGCCAACCTAGCAGTTCGAAAGCATTTAAAATTCAAGTAGATAAATAGGTACCACCTTGGTGGGAAGGTAACGGCGTTCTGTGTCTAGTCATGCTGGCCATGTGACCACGGAAACTGTCTTCAGACAAATGCTGGCTCTATGGCTTGGAAACGGGGATGAGCACCGTGCCCCAGAGTAGGACACGACTGGACTAAATGTCAAGGGGAACCTTTACCTTTAGACAATCTGCTTATTGCCTGACCAACAAAGTCTCAGGATGCAATTTTCCTAGCAAGACCTTTAAACAATAAACAGAAGTCCTCACCTACTGCTTACTTTTTTCTACCTCTTACTGTGTGAAAGCTCCCTCCATCTTGGACACCCAACACCTAATAAATGGGTTCTCTAGCCTGATCCTGCAGTGACTCAGCCTTCACCCCAGGAGCCAATGGGCCATATGAGTTGGTGCCTCGTCATATAATTTCACAGCAGACTGAACTTTCTCTTCTCCATCTGCTCAGAAATCATAGACTGAAGACCTGTCCTGGGGCCCTAGTATTGTCACTGGAAGCCTTCCTGCCTTTTCTCCATTATTCAGTGCTCACTGCTTTGCTGGGGTTATGACCTAGTGAATGAGTCTGGAAAGGAATTTTATGTGCATTTCATATTAGACTGTGACACAGTGGTGGCTGCTGTCCTCACAGTAATACTTTTAGCTTGTTGTTAATTGTCTCCCATATTTCGCCTAAACTTTTTGCCACAGGTACAGGAGGCACAGGGCCAAACTGATAACAGAGGATGAATGGAGCCAGATTCATTGATGAGTTTATGCTGATTTTCCTTCTTCCTTTCCCATCTCTTCCTGCTTTTCTATCAGGCCCTTTTAGCATGTAAGGAAGAAAACATCTTGTTATATTGATTGTATACTGCAGTCCTGAAGAATAGAGAGATATGCCTTAAAAGGAATAAACACAGTAAGGAGACATTCCAGCTTCACAATGTTAATTGCTTTTCTATTTTCACCTCAGAAAGATGGGGAGAAAAGGCTCTGTTCTGGCAGAGATAAGGATTTTTTAACAAATCATGCAGTCCAGTGAAATATATCATTGATTCAACACATGGCTATATCTGCTAGAGCAAAATTTCTGCTATATTTAACAGCAAAGTGTGTGTGTGGGGGTGGGTGGGTGGGGGGGTGGGTGCCAGAATGGTATAGTGCATGGTGATTGTATTGGAGTGGGACATGGAAGATTCAGGTTCAAATACTGACTGTTTCATGGAACCCACCATATGTTCTTTGTCCAGTCAATGTCTTAGTGTGACCTACCTCACAGGGTTGTGGGAATAATGGGGAGAAGAGAAGAGCCGTCAGAGCCTCAGTTGTATTACCACAATTCTCTCCAGAAACAACCCAGAGAGGAGGATATTTGGGATGAGGTGGTACAGGTAGTTATTGAGAACCATTTGGTCCGCAGAGCATTTCTAACACCCACTTGACTATTCTAGAGATATGGTGCATGCAAGTTGTGAACTATCTATCTGCTTGACATTTCAAATGGAACAGTATTTTTTAAATCTAAAATCCAAGCACAACCCAAAGCATTACACACCGTATACGCTAGCGGAAAATAAACCAACTCTTTGGCACTGTCAATAAGAATACTGAAAGTCCTTTTCTTCTTTCCAGTGACAGAGTAGGCCATTCTTGTTTTGGTTAAAAATAGGCGCCTCTGCCCTCTGAACCTTCAAACCCTTTATTTTTCAAACCAAGCCGTTTTCCTTTTGATTAGCTGGAAAGGAAACGGCCTATCCAGGAGGAATGTACATCAAAGGGAACTCTAAGTGATGCAGAAATGCATAAAACAACAAACAAGGCTAGCGAGGAAAGGAAAGGCACTATAAGTGGGCCATGTCTTCCTATTACTTTGAAGGTCAGCTTGCTCAAGATGCATGGAGTGGGCATGCTCGAACAGTGGCAGATTTGATGCTTTTGCCGGGAATGTTAATGATCTTTTTATAGTCCTTGAGGTGGGCAGGACGTTCCACAGGAGTGGTTGTTGCATCCTCTTGTAGAGAAGGTTGCGTCTTAAGGAGACTTTCCTGCTCAATTAGCTTGCAAATTTAGGCACAGATAGACATGCACATGTTGGAAGGATGGCCCTTTGTCCATCACCAGCAGGCATTACACACAAGAGGACACTGATGTGCATAATATTGCATATGCTAATTTAAATGCATTGAATGCAAAAGTCGGAAATGATTTTTATAAGTTAACACAGAATGACCGTGCAACTCACCCAAGTGCAGAAGACTGTGCCCGTGTGCCTTTTGAGTCTGCTGCCCCGGTACTCAATCTGGATGGGCAACTATATGGTCCCTGATCTCATACCTTGTGCTTCTTTATCTTTATCTTAAATAAAACTGAGACCGGACAGTCCTTCAAAGGGAAAATGCCTTCAAACTGAGAACAATCCTCTGGCAGGCTATCAAATGGAGGGTTGCACTCTGCTGGGCATGGGAGAGATATATAACTGACTTCCTGACCCTTGCTTCTCTCCTGAAAACACCCATGCAGCCATTTTTGATGCACCCACAACTCCAGCTGGGCACCAGAACTAGAGGAAAAGTCAGCTGAAAGAAAAATAGTGTGCATGCACCATGCCCTCACACCTCCCTGTATTCAGAGAAGAATCATTGAGTGTGAGAGAGCTGTCTCCATTCTCTTGCCCATCTACCCTCAGGTCTTCCCCAATATATATTCCACTTGAGAAACTGCTTTTTCTCACACAGATGCATCTAGTTCTTCAGATCATCTGGAGAGGCACACCTGATTATTGCCAAATGCTCCTGAGTTTGACTCCAGAGCCATCTAGAGCAGGGCATGTCATTATGGTGGTGCTCTTGTATCAGACTCAAATATGATTTATGTTACCTATTTTCACAAGACTTCATGGAGAGGCCCAGCTGACCATCTGTTTTATGGATGATGCAACCACTGTGTTTTGTTTTATAGTTTAGATACTGTTCTTACGTTGTGTATTTTATTATTGTGTACTGCTTTACAAACTTCAGATGCAAGTCACTGATACATATTCATAAAGAAATAAATAATACATTTTGCAGTCTGTCAGAGCAAGAAGTGGTGCCCCCTCCAACTCACCCATATCAAGGTCCATAGTTTAGTGCATGCAGCAGAAAATCTCACAAGCTCCTTTTTCTGCTCCATGACAGTAAAAGTATAATGGCAAAAATCCTATTGCTTATATATGCTGGTACAAGTGTAATGGTGTGAACTGCAGATAAATTGCCACTAGCTATACAGTCAGAGTTTATATTGACTCAAGTCATGTGGCTGGCATACAATGAGGGATACAAGCAAGCGGTGACTCTAATTGGTAGCAATTCACTAGTGCAATTTATACCACTGCACTTATGCCAGCATATCTAAACAATAGGATTCGGGCCAGTAATAGCAAAGAAAATAGCTAACATTTCTCCTCCCTTTCATGACACTCATGGTCTGCCATCTGAGGCAGCTGCTCTACTATTTCTAATGACAGGGGTGGCCTTGTCTATCCTACAAATCTTTATTTGGGATGATTCAGTTGCTAACATGTTGTGCTGTTCCAGCTAAGACCAAGGAAAAGCGTTCAAGGAAAGGGAGACATCACATCCTTAAGTGGCAAGCAAAGCCATCTCCCTTCCCTGCTTAGACCAGAAGCTACCATAATTCCTAGAACTTGTAGCTAGGAGACTGGAGTTAAATTAGGGTCTGAACTTACTCCATCCAAAATCATGTAAACTTAGAAGTGTTTAATTCTCCCCAGATTTTGACAATAATGGTAAAATAAACAATATATTGTTTAAAAACAGCATATGGTGTAACGTGGATAACCCTTGGTCCAATCCTATCTGTAGAAATGCCCTTGGATTCTGTGCCACATATTCAGTGAGAAAAGAATAATGTAGCTTTTTGCCTTTTAATTTTTGAAACCCTTTTTTCCAGGTATTTTGTTATGCTATTAGTTCTCCATGCCAGCAGCCAGACATCCTCTGACAGTGATAGTGAATGAGTCATTTGAAGGTAGCTCCTTTTTTTTTAATGTGGAAAGTAAGTGGAATTTCTATAGTATGCACAAAACAACCCACTTTTGTTTGCAGAGTCAAAGCTGTAAAATGGAACAGGACAGAAGAGCAAAAGTTGAAAAGAAAAAGAATAGAAAAAGATCAAACAGGATGAGTTAAGAGACAGAAAGTCTGAAGTTTGCTTTTTACATATCTCCAACCTTGCTGAATGAGTAGCAGCTGATTGTAGGGTTTGCATGAGCTGAAGGGTTTGTTCAGAAGGGTGATTTAAATATTTCTGACTGGGGAATGGTGATTTCTGTGTTACATGAACTACGAGGAAGCTTACAGGAATCAATTCTGGTGGTAGCAGGACTTTTTTTTTATTTACCGAAATCTCACAATCTTTCATCCATCATGTCCAATGGCATGCTGGCTGGGGGATTTTGGTAGAACAACAACAACAACAACAACAACAACAACAACAACAACAACAACAACAACAACAACAACAACAACAACAACAACAACAACACTTCCAAGGCCCAGGTGACACTGTTGGATGATGTAAAGAAAAAATTTGGCAAGTGTCCCTTGTTTTGTATTTTTTTCCTGATAATCAACCCAGTGAACCACAGCATGAAGTCATTGGGATTGCTCTGGAAACAGTACTTTACTCTCTATTTTTTCCTTGCAGGTGAAGGAAATAGATTCATGACATTTTCCCCTTCAGGGTAAAGGCACTCCCATTAAACAAATGGAAAGGATTACTTGCACAGAAGAGTCCTTAATCAGGAGCAATAGGTGAGATTAGATTAAGATCAGGATGTTATCAATTAATAAGTGCATTCAGTTCTAATTAGATAGATAGCAAGTGCACTGTTAAACTCAATTGCCATGAAAAGCAAGTTACAGCCAGCTTGTCCCACTGATGCCAGTATGGCCTAACTTCTTCTAATGCAATCTAATTCATCAGGGATGTTAGCAAGTCTTTGGGTTGAAGTCCCAACATTGAGTCCGAGTCTTTGGCACCAGGTCCCAAGTCCCAAGTCCAAATCTGTACTGTGAACAAGCTTTTTTTCCACAGAAAAAAAGGGAGGGGGTGGGTTCCATGTTGTGAGTTATTGAAAACAACAATAATCTCAAATTGAGTCTGAGGCCCTGGTCACTTGAGGGGTATGTTCTCTAGTTATCCCCCAGTTAGTTCATTGCTTTTTTCCCCCTGGTCACACAATGCAGAGACAAGATGGAGACAATTTCCCAACCAGTGTTATAACTGCAGAACATTTCCCCATCACCAGGAGGATTGTGTAATTTTGTACCTTCGTTATACTGGTGCTTTCATTAATGGGATTGCCTATGTGTACACCCTGACTCGCTTCTTTTCAGAATCAAAGCGAGGAAGGTGGCCACCATTACTGTGGTATGCACAATATTTTTTAAAAGTTGTCATGCCTGATGCATTGATACGTTGGTAAAAGTATGCCATTGGGGGGCCTCCACCATTACATTATTGCCAAGTAATATATTTTTTTTACTCTGTGGGAAGATACATTGAAACATTGGTATGCCAATGTCATGGGGGTGGTGGTGGTTAATCACCAGTATTGCTGTGCAGATATCTCAAGTCTATTGTGTGCAGGAGCAGCCAGTGCAACAGAGAACACTTTCCTAAACAGAACCCCTTTCCCAATCAACATTCCCTCTAATTTTCAGCCCCTCTGGTGTACATGTCTGCCCACCCCTGGTGTGGGGTTCTGTTGCGACAGGAGCAAAAGGGGCTGAAAACAATCACTGTGGGTGCACAGGGAAGGAGAAAAGCAGTCTGGAAGAGGGGGTGGAGTCAATCAAGGGGCTAAATTGCTCCTTGAAACAGGAAAAAAAATAAACCAGTACCATGGTATAGCCAGCTATAACGATTCAAATAGGAGGAAATAAATCAGTACCGCTAAAAGTTTTGGGGATGTTTGTCCTGGGATACAAACCACATGGCCATGATTCAGAACAACAGAGGTACGGAAAGTAGCAAAAGAACTAGAGGCCACAGAGACTGGCAAAACGTTAGGAAGAACAACCTTCAGAACACAGCCAAAGAGCCCGAAAAACCCACAACAACCAACTAGAGAACAGTTCCCTCGTGTGACCAGGCTTGAGTTGAGCCACTGTAGTGACTTAAATCCGATTTGATAGTGATTTCTGTGACTCAAGTCTCTGTCCCTAGACTCTGTCCTGGTATTTTTAACGTGGATTGAAATGGAATGGATTTATTTTTCTACTCAGGAACATATATATTCTGAAGTACTTTCCCCTGTAGTTCATGTATAGAATGTTGCAGAACTGGAGTACTTGAACATTTCTACAGCTGACTTTAAAAATACAGCTTTATAAAAGGAAGATTCTTGATGTGAGGTAAATCAAGAATAGCTTCATAGCAATCAACAGAGATCTAAGAGCACAACTTTCACATCGCTGAAGGTAAAAGCTTGCCTTGGAACATTGCTCTTGTGAAAGCAAAGGTTACATAGATTATTATTGTAACCTAGAAAGTCTCCACCATAAAAGGGTCTGACAATTTTATGGGTGTTTCCCTTTCTCCATATAAATCTCTCTTGTTTCTTGGCAGGAAAAGAAAGGGCAAAAACTATGACTGCCAGATGTAAAAGCGAAGTATTTCTATATATTTATTTCCTCCAGATTTGTCCGAAAAAAATGGAGAGGGAAAACCTGAAGAGAGAAGAAGGAATGATTTAGTCAAAATGTCCGAAAGATCCCCACACAAATTGTGTAAGGTTTTCCCACCAAGAATACCACTCTCTCCTCTCTACTTGCTCCCCCCCCCGGACTAAAGCTACTCTGGTGTGTTTGGGGTGACACAAACAATTAATGAGATGCACAAGTGTCAGACAAAAGGAAGAAAAGACCCACTGCAGCTGGGAACGAGCGAAGAGTGCAGTAATGTGATTATGGTAATGATCAACAAGTCATAGTCTGCTGCTTTTGTTCACTGTAATTAACTTCTTGGAAGGGCACAGTGGCTTTCTCTGTGCTCATCAGATGTCTCTGTTTTTGCATCCGCCACCTCTGTCCCTCTCTCCCTAACGGGGAGAGTGCCTTACAAAATGAATTCAGAGCAGGAACAAAGATGGGGTGGCAGAATGGAGGTTGATATTACTTGTTGTCAGAAATTCAATGCCGCCCGGCAATCCAATTACTCGAGCCATTTTTTTTATCTGTCCCTGTCCTGCTCACCAGTGAGCTCTGCTCTTAAACCAGGACAATTCCATCTCCCACAGAATGTACTGGAGCAGATTAGGGCTCTAATTAGAAGGTTTTTGATAGATGAAGAGTTTTCTATTGTGCGAGCATTGGGATCTAGCAATCAGACCCAAGCACAAGGGAAAAATTGTTTTTTCAAAGCCCGATCAAAAAGAATCCTGTATATAGCACCTGTTTTATGGATTTTTCTGGAGAGCAAAGAGTAAGAGGCGAAGTCACCATCCATCTACACTAAAAACTTTACTGCTTATCTGCCCAATATCTTGACTCAGCAAGAAACAGAAATTGTCTCTGATCTTTCTTTCTACAGGATGGCTATGTCAATGTGTGTTTCAACTCTTTTTGCTAAGATGCGGCTTCTTATAGGTTAAATGTTCTGTTTTGCCATAGTAACTTCAGAATGTTAGATCCCATAAGTCTACTTGATATATCATTAGAGAGAATATTTATTGCCACATTTAATTTTTCTTACTAATTAATTTCATTTTAAAATTAGATTAATGGGCAAGGAAAACAAAACTCTCTCCACTTTACCACAGCAGGAGAATTATCTTTATCAATTATTTTTTTTAAAAAACCCCCACCAAGTCCTTTGTTATCCTTCTTTTATAGCATCTCAGAGCAAAAAAGTCTCAGGCTGACAGAAAAATGGGGAAAATATGGTGAGGAAAATATGTATTAAAATCAAATAAACTAAGGAAGAAAATTAGAGACAGCGATTTCTTGATGTTTCACAAACATCCATTTTATTTTGTTAGAAGAATCCTCCCAAAACATGTATGTATGGAAGACAGAGATTCTAATCTGTAGGGACCATTTTGTCAAGGACCCCATTTAATTTCATGCATTTGACATACTGATCATGTACCTGCAGAATTTGCACCACCTGTCCTATAATGAATGCATTTATTTTGCCTGTTTATTTAAACACTGTATCATAACTGCAGGAGCCCATTTTACTTCCCGTTCATCACTAGGAAAACTGAAGGAAGCAGTACCTGCTTTCCCTTACAGCAATGTGACTTACAAAGCAATGTGAGACGTGAATAAAAATAAATGTTTAACCCAGAAATGTGTTTTGGTTAATCATCCCTTAGAACAGCCAGAAAGCAGACTCTTCTTTCACACAACTGTACCTGAACTGAAGCATGAACTTTTAACAGGTGTAAGTACAAACAGCGGCAGTGGGGGGGGTTCCCCCTTCATCCCCCCCCCACTCCAGTAGAGTATGTTTGCTTTGACCTACAGTATACTTCTTCAATTTGAAGAGCAGAAATGAGCACATTGGAAATTCAATGTTAAAACATGCCTGGACAAAAACAAATGGGATCACAAATACAGATTCTGCTTTGGAACAGCGATTCAAGCAGCACATTCTAAGGTATTTTTTTTAAAAAACAGATATTTCAAAAATACCCAAAAGGATATTAAGGGTAAAAGAAAATCAGGCAAAAGGTTGTCTATTCAGAAGAAAGTTCCAGTAAGTTCAATGGGGCTCTCTCTTGAGTCATTTTCGTACAGATTTCAATTTTTTAGTGCCCTCCCCACTTTGTCTTTGATAAGGTGACTGACTAGCTTGGTAAATAAAGAGATGGAGGAAATACAATGGTTGAAATCCCATTTATTTAATTCATTTATTTAAAATATTTATAGGTCGCCTTTCTCCTGAAAGGATCCCACTGTGTAATTAAACAAACAGCATAACTTTTAAAGGTAAACTGATGAAAGTTAAGAAACCTCCACAGACCTTATTCTGTTGCATGCCCAGTCAACAACTTAGTATGCAATTCATATTGTCCATGGAGATTTCTTAACTTAATTTGCCTTAGCTCAGACTCAGACAGCAGTAATGGATCAGAGTCAAACAGTAATCTAGTTGTCAAGTAATGCTGAATTCCACTCTGGGAGAAGTGTTGTCCAGTGTTTTATTGACAGTGAAGATATAGAAAGTATACTCTGTGAATAGAGAAATGATATAAAACCAAAAGAAATGGAAATATTGTAGAGGACATTATTAAAATATAAAATGATCCAGATTTTAAGCAACAAAACGCTGCTTGCCAAAGGAAAATATAATGGATTACCTTTTTACACACAAAGTAATGCTTAAACTTGCTATATCTTCAATTACTGCTAATACTACAGTTACTATTTGCCTCTTTCAAAGATATAAATCAGAGGAAATAGGCCTGGCGTATGTACAACAAGCACATAACATCTTGTAATCTAGAGTTAGTCACAGTCAGTTCTGTGTGTGAAACTTCTGTATTTTAGTACATGTAAATAAGTAGTAAGATTCAAGCCATACAATGTAGAATGTTAGACAACTTTGGTTACACAATAGGAAAAGCTCAGATTATTACATTAATCAGTCAAGGTAAAATAAATGGGAAAAAGTGCAGTAATGAAAAAGAACTTCCTGGCCGAAGAACCTGGAACACTGGTTTGGATGGAAAACAACAGGATTATCATAGAAACATAGATTTGGAAGGAGCCTATAGTATCATCAAGTCCAACTCTCTGCTCAGTTCAGGAATCCAAATCAAACCAAGCTAAATTGAGCCTATTATTATTTAGTGCCGCCACATCCAATTTCACAATGGTCATGGTGAAATACAACAAGTGGGAGGAGAGGAATGAGAAGAAGAAGAACTGTTTTTACAAAATTAGAAAATATTGTGGGAGAATGAAGATACAGCAGGAAGACATAAGAGCTTTTAAATGCTCAGAAAAGGAATAGAACATACATTAATTGGGTTCACATTTTCTTAAGAAAACATGCAGTTTGCACCTTCTGAGCTCTTCTGATAGGATGAAGCACATTTACTTCAGAAATGTGTATACAGGAGGACTCCAGTATTTATGGGTGATCATTTCCAAACCCGCCCCTGCAGATGCCAAAAAATGCAGAAATATTAAACGCTATACATGGTGTGGTCCCCAGTGACCACTTCTAGTAAATATATCATGGAAATGCCTATAAATATGTATTTTGGTTTTTTTTAATCTACTATTTTCAGACAGCAGATAAATAAATCAGTGGATACTGATCCCACGGATAGAATGGTCCTACTGCATTTTCAAGATATAAGATATATTTTGGCAAAGAAAATGTGCACAAATGATGCACACAACTTAAATGTGTATATTTGAAAGCACATATAAACACATTTCTTTCAAGTGGGGGCAGGGAAAAGTATACAGAATGTGTTATTCAAAAAGTCTATAAAATGCATCTATCCTTTAAAACACAAAGAAAAGATGCAGTATGGAAAGCAGAGGAAATGCGATAAAAATGAGGGTGAGTTTTTCTCAAAATAGGAATACGAAATCCTTTCAGCTTCAATTTCATTGTGATGCTCTCTGTTTTATCAGCATTTTCTTCCCATTCTTGTTTTATTTTAAAAGAAAAAGAATTTCTTTACAAGAAAAGGAATTTGTCTGTAGGGGGAAAGGGAAAACTCCAGAGCAGTGTGTAAACATAATCTGTATGTTTAGTCCACACTAGTAAAGCACATTGGCTCTGGGGTGAGCATAATGAATGATTTTGGGATTGCAGAGGAACACCCATGGTTTGAAGATGTGTTCTATTCGAAAATAACATTTCTGCACATTTTAAATATGGGTTTCCTTAGTATTTGCATTTATTAACACATTTTAGCTCCTTGATGCAATTCCTCACCAAAATTTGTTCATATATATCATTTCGCAACATTCCCTTGTAAAAATATGTACATGGTTTTGTGCACACTTCATTTCTCTAAAATGCACCACACACCTCACAACTGTGTGGATTTCTGAGGTGAGATGTGTTTCTTCTTATGGCACATTTTTGAGAGGTGTAGAAAAGATCCCTTTGTCAAGACTGTTGAATCCAGTACAATGCTTTTCCCAGGCCAGGCCCAGAGGGCCCTTCCCCCTTGCACTTTGAACGCCTTCAATGACCTGCGAGGCACAGTGTAAGCACTTTTAGGAGCTGATGATCTTGTACAGTGTACATGGGCGTCGGAGGGTTTGATTATTTTCACACAATTGTTTTTAAACTGTGTGCAAACTATTTTAGGACATTTTCTGGACACAACATCATAGATAAGGAAATAAAGGAAGGTGGTCTGGTAAGTACGGGCTATTTAAAGCCTTCTGGTAATGGAAGCTCCTTTCGTTTGTTCAATATCCAGTAAGAAAGAAAGAAAAGACAAAACAAATTGGACAGAAACACATCAGTTTAAGAGGGCTCAGAATGAATTCTGCCTCAGAAACAGCCATTTCTGCAGTACCTGAGTTCTTGAAATTCTAGTATTAGAAAGGTAATTTTTCTCTGGAAGACAACACTTATTATTTCTGTATGAAGCCATTCTGAATTAAGTCTAAGATCTGCCACCCTTCTTACAGGCACTATCCTTTTTGAGACAACAAGGATAGTATGTGTTACAGCAAGAATCATTCCCAAGAATAATATGGCTTTCTTTATGCATTAAATTACTGTATATTCCAATAGAATCTGGTAATGGTGGTGGGAAGGTAGCTAATAAGGATCACATCATAGCTTAACTGGACTACTCCCTTGAACTCTTGACTTGATTGTTAGCACAGAAAGATTTCATTCACGACCCTTTGTTCCATGAATTAAATTATCTCCAAGGTGGTTCTCATCAGTTTTAATTGGAAGAAAGGTGTGAAAATGACCTGATTTGCCCCACCCCGACTTTACATCTGGCACTGTCTTTCTGAATTTTGGTGCCAGCATCGTCACTGCCATTCAAATTAAGTCTCAATTATTCCTACTAATTAGGTTGTTCATGCTTTTAATTGGGTAAAGAACCTCACACTCCTCATCTCATTCTTCATCATTACCCTTCTTGAAGCTGACTACCAATCTACTTTTACAATGAGGGTTGAATTGGCCAAGGGACATCCAGTGATGGAGACTGGATGGATGTTCTTATCTAAATAATTCATCTTGATGGCATATTTGTACAACATTCTTAACATCAATAATAAGCACCCTTTCCTGCCTTACATTTTAAAACAAATAGCAGTCTATTAAGCTAACATGCATTTTCCACTGTCCTCCTTGAGTAATTGAAGTATCTCTGGGTCCATGATTAAAAACACTACCTATGGTTTGAAAACACAACAAAATACACCGACTTTCTTCTTTTCTTTTTCCTTTGCACCGTTCTAATACGACCTTCCTTTGGCTTGTTTCAGGGATTAGGAAAGAGCTGGCCTCGACACCTTGGCGGATTAGATTGTGGATGAAACAAAATCTATTTTCTCCAGAAAAAAAAAAGAAAAAGAAAAGAAACAGTCATTCCTACTTGCTGGAAATTTTGAGAAGCATAACAGATAAGGGAAAACTAGCACCAAGGCAGCCTGCAGAAGAACAGGACAGAAATGGGTTTAAAATTATCTTGATGCTGCAAAGAACCTCAAAAACTTCTATTAGAAACAAAGCCTAATTGTGGATGGGAGGAGGTACTCCCAAGTCCCTTCCCTTCCCCCTCTATTCTGTTCCTATTCTTTCTGTGTGTGGCAGATGTCACTACTGTTGTGAAGTGCTCCCTCCCCAGCAGGATTGAAACCCAAAGTGCCTGGAAAGTTTATAGCTGCAGCCCCTAAGATTGCCAGGCCTTTCATGGAAGATTAGTTCAGAAAGCATCCTATAGGGCTGAGGCCTGCTGCCATCAAATAGGGGGCAGAGAGTCCCTCCCTGGGCTCCAGCGAGAGATGCTGCTTTGCCTGTCACAAGGCTTTGATTTATTGTCTGAGAGGTCCTTCCCCTCCGGCAACCTATTTGCATGGGGACTTCATAGAAAGAGGCCCCACTCCCGGAAACCCGGGCACCCCCTTTTGAATTGTTTCCTGCTTTTTGCTGGAAGCCTAAAAAGTTACTTCCAACGGGCACATTTGTCTGGATGAACAGACTGGGATTAAAACTGATAGGATTACTTAGGAATCCCTCTTCCTTACTGCCTGTTGTTCTGTTTTGTGTTTTGATGTTAACTCATAAATGACAAGCATTTTCATAGGTTTTCCCCCTCCCCAATTAATGCCACCACAGTGGAAATGAGCAGCAGTGCTGCAAACAAACTGTGACAAATGGGATTTTTATTGCTAGTGGCAAAGTCTGGGGAATAATTACCAAGTCCCACAGAGATCTCTTGATTACAGGCATCTGCATATGTAATGGATGGGCTCAAAGATCCCCAGTGGGAATGGATCAGGGCTTGCACCGTAGGGCACATTTATGTTGTCAGCACCACCCTTCCAACTGCGCTCGGACAAATGTGGGAAAATATTTTGTGAAACCTTAGACGCATGAGCCCACTGTTGACTAATCCAGAGTAAAGGAAACTGGCCCAGGTTTGCTAAAGACAGTTCGGCTACCAACAAGTGAAATATTTTGCTCTCACATTGAGACTTGATGTCACAGAAATGTCTCTGTTCTATGTACATTTCCTCACTGTGCACTAATTGCAACGTTCTGCGACTAACATGGGGGGAAAAGACAAAATAAGTCACTCTGGTGTGCATAAAATCTTATTACATTCCTCCACAGCTGGAAAAGTTCTTTGTTTGGGCTATAACTTCCAAGAACTTCTGGAAACCATAATCCTAAAATAATGTTTCCAACATCTCCCATTCTCTAAAAGTAAGAAAACAGATTCTGTCATGGCATAAAATGTAACAGTTTTGACACTTGTTATGTCAAGAAACTTCCTTAGGCACCACTTTTTAGGGGATCATAGGGATTTATAGTAAGACCTTGTCAATACCTCCTCTGAAAACATTAGACATGGATACTGAGAATGAGCTCTTGACATTTCACTGGACGTGGGATAAGGATGAATTTGATTATTAATAGTATAGCACCACAGAATCTTGGAAATAACATGGCTGGGTATTATGATTAATTAGAAAAAGTGTTCTACTAGCTACCCTAGTATCGATCAGGTTGATGCAGTGTGTTTGTGTGTGCATGCATGCCCGTGTGCATGCACATATGTGTGCCTGTATGTGCATGTGCATGCATGCATGTGTGTGTGTAGTGAATATCTAGTTTTATCTAGTAGGGTAATGAGTTGTTTCTAGAGAGTATTGATTTTCATGGAATAGTCTTCTCCCGCTAATTTATTACATGCAGAAAACCAGCTCCCTTTAAGGGGAGATACCAATATTTTGGGGTTTGAAAATCAAAGCATTTATTGTGCAGGTTTTCCAAAGATGTGTTCCTTACAGGGAGGTGACACTGAATAAGTGAATAAATTTGGGGTAATAATTAGGGGACTGATCCAGGAATTAGCCAAGCTGAAGTGGTTACTTTAGGCTAAGGAGAGTAGTATGTACTCTCGAAGGCTTTCATGGCCGGGATCTAATGGTTGTTGTGGGTTTTTCGGGCTCTTTGGCCGTGTTCTGAAGGTTGTTCTTCCTGATGTTTCATGGTGAACACGGCCAAAGAGCCCGAAAAACCCACAACAACCAGTAGCATGTACTCTTTGCTGTCCAAGATGGCCACCACTGTTGGTTAGTTTCTCCTTACTCACTGGCCAAGCAATGTTCACTGGCAGAGGAGCAAACTCTGGCCCCACAACACTCATGAGGGAGCAGGAATAGGAGGGAAATGGTGATGCTTTTCTCACTGTGACCACCTCCCACCTACACACTCTAGTTGCTCCCTGCCTGGTGCTAGAAACAATGCCTTGACCCAGAGGAAGGGGGATAAAAACCCTGAGAGGAAAGCAGGTTGTGAAAAAACTTCAAAATAAAAATAAAAAACTTGACTAAAAATAGCAGTGGTATGCAGCTGGGGACAGCACAGACTGTTTGTGAGAGTCGATACAGTCTAGACATGTAAGATGTGTATGGGTTTTTGCGTCAAGGATAACCTCCCTTCTTCTTGTTGTTGTTCTTGTTCTTCTTGTTCCCCTCAGCCAGTGGTGGAGGAGGCTGTTTAGATCCAGCTTCACATGCCGAATTGTTGGGCATACTTAATGAGTATCATGATAATAATCCTCATGTTGGTGGCTCCTCCTCATTTCATGGTAGTCTGCTGGTGGTCTCTGAAACCTTATTCCCTCCACAGCAGGACCAAGCTTTGGAGAGGCCAATTATGCTAATTTCCTTCAGAAACTTTTGAAATCTTTTTATTTGAGAAGTGACTGGTTGTGGGAAACTTTTGCTTAAAGGTTGTATTTGCATTCTGTTCCAGTGACGTGCATACACTCCTGGCAGGAAGCGGCAGCTGCCAGCAGGTAGGGTAACCCCTTATTCTGCCCTTTCGCTTAGAGGTAGAGCATAAGATCAAAGGGTCATTTTAGCCAATCCTAGTTACGATTAGATAACTAGTATCCTCTCTCATAACATACTATGTAATCATGCTAAGAAAATAAAAGAGCTCTCAGGGCGTTGCCAGTAGGCTCCGCTGGCTCGGACATCTGCTGTCAACTCCTTTGTTCTCTCTCTAAGGCCATCAGCCTTCCTTTGTTCCGTGATCACCCACAACTGGTTGTGCAGGACTGGATGCACTTTTAATACTGGTGTGGGGACTCCCCTGTCTTGGTGTTGTTGAACTTCACCTCCCATCATCCTTCACCATTAGCAAAAACTAGCTAAGGTTGCTGGTAGTTGCAGTCCAACAACATCTGGAGGGCAACATTCCCTAATAGACACTGATGGATTATTCATTTAGAAGACAATTGAGCAGATGTTGACAGTGTTTTAAAATCCTATGCATAGCTGGAAGTAAGCACCATTTGTTACAAATAATGTCTTACTCGTAAGACATTAAGGCAGTCCCGAAACCACCCAAATCAGGGAGCTGGACAGAGGACAGATTGTATTTGTCTTCAGTGTGAAAGGGATTGTCACTCTTGGCCTTCTCAGCCGCACTAGACGCTGTTCCAAGTCCTCTATTCAGAGCACATTACCATAGTCTCTCGAGACTGAAGGATGCCTAATCTAAAATTAATCCCCCTTCCATTTTGCAGGAACAAAGGCACAACTAAGTTACATTACAATTGTAGCAAAACCAGGACAGACTGTTGTAGCACTTTAAAGAATAAAGTTTTATTTGGTGCAAGCTTTCATGGACTGTAGCCTAGTTGGCCAGTTGCATCATAATAATAATAATAATAATAATAATAATAATAATAATAATAATAATAATAATAATAATAATAATAATAATAATAGAGAATGCAAATAGTAGAACCCTGGACTGCTCCATTATAACCACATTCTGCACTGGTGAATGGGAAATGCATGAATCTCTTCTTCTGAAATATGATCTTAATTCTCAGTAAATAAGGTACTTAAATATAAATGTCTTTGACTGTTTTCTTAATGAAGCTTGTTCACAAGCCCTGCCAGGTTAATTGGATACAAAGATGTTATCTTCAGTGTATTACATGCACTGAAGAAACGAGGAGTGTGGGTCGGGGGGGGGGGAGGGAACTGGATAAGAAACTGAGCCTGGTCAGAAAAAAATCTGAGCTGAACACTGAACTACTTTGTATGGCTCCGGCTCATTGTATGCCTTCTGGCAAGGGGGAATTTAAAAGTCCTAGATTACAGGGCCATTAAAAAGAAATACACGTTTACATGTGGTCACATGCAAAATTTGAGATGTCGAATAGGCCACAATGGGAATGTTTACTGTAAGTGCTTGGGCATTAGTGCTTGGTGCATTAATGGCATAACAGACCCAGCTGAAACACAAGAAAAACATGTCAGACTTCGTCTATTATTAGTTATTATAGCCCCACTCTCCAAGACATAAGAATGGCTGGCCATTCAGTTCTTTTCCTTCTCCACCAGATCTTTTAATTGCTTCTTGTTCTTTAGCCCTGTACAACCTGAAGTGGAATACATTTACATTAAGAGGCTTTCAACTCTTCACGGCTCACTTGGAGATTTGCACCCATATAGTCCTAAAACAAACAAATTAAACGGCGGGATCTATCTCCATGAGCAAAAGTTCAAGAACCGCGCGTGATCCTCTGGCAGCGGCAGATTCCTGCAAAACGTGTGCCATGAATATTCATGCAAATGTCTTCAGCAATGTTGGCTATGTTTCAGTGGTGTGTGGATGCCCCAGGCCATGTTGGCCCCTTCTCACAACAATTTGTGATGCCACGTGACAGTGTTTGATCTGGGTGGCCCACCTGTCACTGTTCGTTTTGTTATTCCAGGAGAATTCCAATTTATTTATTGAGTTATTTGCTTCCATGCAACTCTTACGCCAATAGGATGTGATTACCAACTTTACACCTGCTCTAAGGAAGAATAAGAATATCCCTGGACATGCCACAGTGATGAAATGGCCATTGTGAGGAACCCAAGTGCACTAGAAAGGTATACTATATATTTTCAAAACTATATATTTATTATTACTAGTCACTGTAGAGGCCGAGTGCAGGAAGGGAGGCTCTAAGGAGTCAGGGTAGTATACTAATTAGAGTTTTGGAGAGTGAATTGGGATACCTTGTTCTAAATGCCATTTGACCATGAAGCTCACTGCTTTACCCTGGGCCAGCCCCTGTCTCTGAGAGACTCTGTCTCTTTTTTTTTCAAGGTTAGAAACAGGGAGGAGGATCATCTAGCCTACCTCAGAGGTAAGGATATAAATCCAACTAAAAACTCACTGTGATGTCCTGGATAGAAGGACAGGCAAGAAGACTCAAGAGACTTGGGAATTGAATCCCTGCTCAGCCACAGAAACTCACATGAGGGGAGTGGAACTGGTACAACTGCTCCTTAAACACCTCAGTTGCCTTGTACATCCTTTTAGGGTTGGTTCTGACTGGCACGTAACCCCACACACACACACCTGACTAAGTAATACGTAAATGTTTATGTGGAGGTGGGCAAAATTGTGATCTGCTCCTTCTTCCACGGATATCTGTGAGAAGTGTTGGGCAAAGAACCATTTACTCCCTGAATTCTATATTTATTTATTATTTTAAGGTAGAAGACAGATACATTGGTTAAAATCTTATTGTTTAGCATAGTAAGTCACGCTAGAGCAGGCCCACTGAATCTGTGGTGATTTGGTGAGCCATCTCCTCCATAATTTCCACTGATTCCAATGGGCCTACTTTAGTTGTGTCTTACTATGCTATTGCTAAGCAATAGGATTTGAGCCATTGTGTTGCAGGGGCATTTGAATTCAGCACACATACCACTATGTAACTCTCCCCACCCCTTGAAAAATTCCTGCAGGCACTCAGTCTGGTCTATGTATTTGTAGCATGCACAGGTCTCCTAAGAATGATGAGTACAAAAGAGCAGAGTAAGGTTCCATACCCTCATATTTTCTCATTTGCTCTTAAGGTAGTTATTTTAACTTATAAATTCAAGAAGAGAAACATTTCTCTTGATTTAAAGCCCAGCTGCAGGATTAAAATAGAACCAAAAATAAAATAAAATGTATTTTTGACTTATTTAATTGAATGTAATCCAGTCTTTGAAGAACGAGTTTTGACATCGCATAGCCAGTGGGAGAGTTGGCGTTCACATGGGAACTCCGTCCCATAATCCAATTCCCCGAGAGAGCCAGATTTTAAAAACAAGCTCCATGATGGCTAGTGAGTCAGGGGCAGGGAATGTAATTAGGACTGAGCAGGCCCTTCTCATTGCATTCATTCATTGTTTGCTTGGGATCATGGAACAGCAATACGAGCAGTTTGATGCAAGGAAATGACAAACATAACAATCCCAAATATGGCGGTAGTGGTGGCGGTGGGGATGATGATCTATCCTCACTAGTACTCTTGACTTTCAATTTATACATGGCTGGGTCTGCTTTACCAAGTCACTGTCTTACCATGTCTGTAAAACATCTGTGAAATGAGATCTGCAAAAGTGGGAGGTTTCAGGGGAGGTAACTGAAAACTTGTAACGTCAGTACTTTCAGGTCTGTATCTTTAGGACCAGCTGGCTGGATAGCTCAGAGGTTTAGGTATCTGGCTGCGAAGCAAGAGCTTGAGAGTTCAAATCCTCATTGTGTGTCCCAGAAGAGTCAACCTGCATATGATATGAGACTGGAAGCTATGCATGACCAACACTCACCCTTCAGTTAACTACTGAGCTAACTGCTTTTGGATTTCCAATGTGGTGCAATGGATAGAGTGATGGACTATGACTCTGGAGAACAGAGTTCAAATCCCCATTTGGCCATGGAAACTCACTGGGAGAGCGGGACTGGTAAAACCACTCCTTAAATATCTCACTTACCTTGCGAGCCCTCTTAGGGTGGCTGGCAATAAGTCGGTTCTGACTTTTGATGGCACAGAACATGCACACTTTTAGGATGGTGTAGGCGGGTGTTTTAGACTGGAGTGGGGGAGATAATTTTCACCCTCAGGACCCATCTCTGACCACGCAAAGACCAGAAATGGGGGAAAATATCCCAAAATACAATGCAATATGATACAATACAACACAATACAATAAAATTAATGAAAAAAGCCCTCAAAGCTACATCTTAGCACACACTTTTGATTTTCGGGGATTCAATATCCTGGAAGAATTTGGCCCCCTCATTGGTTTTTATGCTGAAACCCATTACTCATAATTTTACTTGACTTTGAGGACCTCTGGGGAACATAAGAATGACATTGGTGGACCCATGTGGCCCTCAAGTGACCTTTGCCTTCCTCTGCATTTGAAAGGGAAGAAGCATTTTAGAGGAAACTTTCATAGTTATCTAGAACAGTGGTCCCCAACCTTGAGCCTCCAGATGTTCTTGGACTTCAACCCCCAGAAATCCTGGCCAGCAAAGGTGGTGGTGAAGGCTTCTGGGAGTTGTAGTCCAAGAACATCTGGAGGCCCAAGGTTGGGGACCACTGATCTAGAAAACATTGGCTCAGATTCAAAGATCTACTTTAGAGATGCACATCTTACTGGTAGTTTTGGCTCCTTCACTCGGAACAGAAGAAATCCCACTGTATTTGCAACCGTTTTAAAAAATCTTTCTCAGTTTCGCAAAGAATTTGCCATGGAGCAAGGTGTGCTACTCTTCAAGAATATTGATCTCCCAAGTCCCTGCAGAGATTTCAAACTCCTTGCCTAGTGCATTGGATCTTGACCCAGGAAGGGAGGGGGCAATCATCTGATTACTGTTTGGACAGCCCAACCCTATGGGCAGCTTTCTTCTGGCTTATACCTTCCCTATCAAACCAGGCGCATTAGAGAACTGCCAGATCAGTACAGGCTTGTATTAGAGGCATTCAATTTTTAACAAAACAAAAACAAAATGTAATTATGTTTCAGCTCATACAGCCTGAGGACATGTGTTGATTGCTATGGTTGTCACTTACACACTGCAAAACCACCACCTCTTCTCTAGATCTACGTCTATAATGGCTCTTAAAACCAGCAAAGGACATGTGGGATGTGGTACGTCATTTATGTGTCTCTATGGGAGGGTCATTTACCCTCCAACTTAAAGGAAGCTGTTATAAGGCATATTCCAAAGAAATTCTAGAATGGATGATTTCAATAGCTACGGGCCCATTGCCAATATTCCATTCTTGGGCAAGTTGATTGAGAGTGTGGTAGATGACAAGCTGTGGGTATTCTTGGAGAAAATTGATAATTTTCATCCATTTCAATCAGGATTCAGGCCATGCCAAGGGACTGAGATGGCACTGGTCACCCTGAAAGATGATCTCCTGATGGAGGTAGATTGAGGGAATGTAACCCTGCTGGTCCTCCTGGATCTTTCTGTGGCCTTTGATACTGTTGATCATATTATCCTTCTGAGGCAGCTATTGAGTTTGGGACATGAGGGCTCCATTCTTTGGTATTCCAGCTCTTCCTTGATGGCTGGTCAAAGATAGTTCAGGTTGGGGAGGCAGTGTCTACCCCTTGGGACCTCTGTTATGTGGTCCCTCGGGGATAATCCATTTCACCGATGCTTTTTAATATCTATATGAAGCCGCTAGGAGAAGTCATACAGAGATTGGAGTCCGTTGTCATCAATACTGGATGATACACAGCATTACCTCACTTTTTCTTTATCTGCAGGTGGTGCTGTACAGATCCTTGAGTATGGCCTAGCATTGACAATGGAGTGCCAATAGATTGAAACTGAGTCCAGATAAGATAGGGATCCTACAGTTGGGAGGATTGTTGGACTGGTTAGAAGGCTGTTTACTTAACCTTGATGGGGTTACGCCCCCAACCCTGAATGAATGGATCCACAGCATGGGGGGGGGGGGGACTCTTGGACTCAACTCTTTCTATGGAGTCACAAATATCTGCTTTGGCCAAGAGTGGCTTTATCAACTTTGATTGCCAGCTGCACTCCTACCTGCACAAGAAATGCCTAACAACAGTGGTTCAATGTTGGCAATCTCTAAAATAGACTACTATAATACTGTTTACATTGGACTGTCCTTGAAGTCAGTACAGAAACTTCAGCAGGTCCAAACTGCAGTGGCCAAACTAATCACAGGTACCAACAGATATGAACACATATCTCCAAGTCTTGGCACACCTTCACTGGCTCTGTTCCCAAAGCAAGGTGCTGGTCATGACTTATAAAGTCCTTAATGGTTTAGGAGCTTAATACTTGTCATAAGTCTCTCCCACAAAAGAGTTACCTATCCCACCTGCTCCTTGTGGTCCTTAATTATAGAAACTGTGACACCCAAGGAAGCCGATAGAGCTAACACCAGAAATCGGGCTTTCTCAGTCATGGCCCCTCTGGAATAAGCTTCCTACAGAGGCTTGAGATGTTCAAATTTGTTTCAAATTTGTGAATTCTATTTAAATGCAGGTTTTATTATTTCAGCTAGTGACAGGGTTTTATGGTATTTACTGTATAGTGAGGTTTTGTATTGTATGATTGCTTTGATAGGTTGCCAACCACCCAGAGGCTGTTTGCACTACTGAGGCCATATAGAATTTGAAGTAATAAATAAAATAAAACAAAACAATTAACATTCAGAATAATTTACACCATTTCCTTCAGGTAGCAACCTGGGTGTGCAGAGCCATGCTCAGAAGCTACCTTGTGAGGATGAGGAAGGGTGCCAGAGGTGCTGACAGAGAAACAAAAGAAAAGGGATGGGGTGGACAATTGGATCGCCCCTGTCTATATTCCTACAAGGAGCAAAAAGCCCACCCTTGACTTTCTTCAATCAATGCAAAAACACTAGGATGCTTGATGAGCATTTAAACACAAGACACCAGAAGTGTCAGCAATGACTTAAGTACAAAAAATAGCTCTAAACCTATTACACTATTTGTGCACGAGTATTTGCTGTTCTGCACCAACTTACATTGTTCCCTTCGATGTCTACTTAACCTCACTGCAGTGTTTTCCTCTATGAAGGCCCAGATGGGCAGCTACATAGAAATGCTAAGGAGATTAATATAGATTTAGGTAGAACCAATCCCAAAACTTCCCCTGATGTTCTTTCAGGCAGTAACTAAGAATGAGAACTTGTAATGAGAAACACACAGTAGGGCCTAATTCTTTCAACATCTCAGCGAGAAGGGGAAGTGCAAATGGCATTTGAAACTTCATGGACAGTGGCAGTTGTCTATTAGGGCATGTGTGTGTGTGTGTGTGTGTGTGTGTGTGTGTGTGTGTGTGCGCCTCACCTCAAGCTTCAGCCATCCCATTTCTGCCTGTCTCCTTACCAGGGATGTTGGCAAGTCTTTGAGTCTGTGTCTCAAGTCTGAGTCTCTGGTACTGAGTCCCAAGCCCCAAGTCCAAGTCCCTATTGAAAAATGAGCTCTTCCCCCCCCCGAAAAAAGGAGGGGTGCATGAGTTCCAAGTCGCGAGTCAAGTCCAAGTCACTGTAGAAAAAAAGTTGATTCCAAGTCCCATCACCAGTGTGACTTAACAGCAAGTCCCATGACTCGAGTCCCCATCTATGCTCCTTACCAGAGACAGAGACTCTAGTTTGCTCTGTCCACATGACCTCTTGCCTGCTTGCCTATGTGTGAAAGAATGTGAGAGGCAGAGAGACTTACCCTCTCTGTACATCAGTGTGCATTGGTCTGTATGAATATCCACTTTCTCTCAGTTCCTCCCACCAATGGCTGGTTGGTGTGCTCTCCACCCCCCACCAACCATAACCGGGTACTTGCCAGCACTTACCTGGGCCCATTGTATAAACAATATAAAATGCATCACTGCTGCAGTTCTGGTTTCTTGCTTTATCCAAGATGGTTTAGATCAGCAGTCCTGGGCTCTGGAATCAAGTACAAGCATTGTTATGCATTGCATGCCTCTGATGCCTCTAATATGGCATTATGTAAACAATCCCTGGTTGACAGTCTATACCTCATCACATTTACTCATGCCCAGAACACAAATCTTCATTATTTTGAAGAGCACCAGAGAGTTGCAATCCAAATGCACACAGTCAACTGAAGGAGAGCCTCTACAGTGCAGCAAAAATAGACTTCAGAGCTAGACTAAGGGTCTGTAGTCTGGTTGGTTGGTAGGTGGGCAAGAGATGTCTTTACTGCATTAGAGTGTAAAGCTGGGGTGGGGAAAACAGGTTAAACTGAAGGCTCTCATTCCGTGCTTGAGATGTGTCTGTTGGCAGCATGCCACAGGTTATGTGCAAAGTGTGGGCAGGGTCAAAGCTAAAGTGAGTGAGACTTTGGCTGAGCTGGAAAGATTTTTCCACGAGAAATTCAACCATTCACAATCACTTTGATAGCAGAGATTAATTAATTATGAGAATAATTTCAAAGAATGAAAAGTTTTGGAGAAATTATCCTAAGTGACCTTCAGGATACTTGTGTTCACTTTACTTACGGGATGGGTACACACACACACACACACACACACACACAGAGAGAGAGAGAGAGAGAGAGAGAGAAAAAAAATTTTTACACCATTTTCTTTCTTTTGGGGGTTGCCTCCCCACCCCTGCCACTACAATGCCCCAAAATGCCATAAGGGTGCAACCCAACCAACATAGTTGCTGTTACTTCCACTTGCGGTGGCAAAAACTTCCAAAATCATGGCGATCCCCATCTTTGAGAAATTGCTGGAGAATGTCTTCTTCCCCTGAAGTAAGTAAGTGAAAAATTTCTCCCCCTTTCTTTCCCCAAAAATAGGGTGGAGGATTTTGAAACACTCTTTGTACATAGCTAAATGTGGATCTCTCTCGTTCTCTCTCTGACACACGTATACACACATCCACATTTGACATACTAATCCATTTTCATACATAACATAACCCTTGCACTCTTCCTCTTGTGTAGCTCATGCTTTCTTCTCTCTTCCACATGACACACCCTTTGTGTTGCATCATTAGGCTTGAAAAAAACCTTCCGTGCTTTCAACTGAAGGCTTCCTCAGTCCTCCACCCCAGCCTAATTTCAGTGTAAAGACAAATTTTGGGTGAGGGTTAACATAAGAACATAAGGGGAGCCCTGCTGGATCAGGTCAAGGGCCCATCAAGTCCAGCTTCCTGTATCTCACTGTGGCCCCACCAGATGCCTCTGGGAGCACACAAGACAACAAGATCCCTGTCTCCTGATCCCCCTCCCCTGCATCTGGCATTTTGAGAGACAGATATCACACACAGGGTTCCCCCCTGAAGACGCTACAAGAAGATTAACCACATCCTTTTTCTGCCTCATTCCCCCATAAAAGTGAGGCTTGGAGGAAACCTCCAACCATTGCCAGGACTAACTGCAACACGAGGATGTGAATAACTGCAATGCAGAATGGAAGACTAGGTGAAAGCATCCAGCCCAGCTAATCATCATATAAGCCATACACTCCATATGGGCCAGGCCCACTCCAGATCTCTACCATCCCTGGCTTTTTGCAGAAAAGGCCCAATAAGGGACTAGGTCTGAATGTTGAAGGGAGATAGCACTGCCGTTCTTGAAGCAGGAGATTGCCACTGTGTCAGCTGTAGTAATGACTGTGATCAAATGTAAGCACAGCTGTTTTAGCTGTTGTACATCACATCTATCATTATTGTGTTTGGTATAGAATGTAGCCTTATTTTAGAACAACAAAAGGAAACAGTACTGTGTGGTCCTTGTACACAATCCAAAGGCAAGTGTGTGTGTGTGTGTGTGTGTGTGTGTGTGTGTGTCTGTGTCTGTGTCTGTGTCTGTGTCTGTGTCTGTGTCTGTGTCTGTGTCTGTGTGTGATACCTCTATCTGATCACTAAATAATAACAAACACATGCCAGCTTTTGGCCCATACAGGTCTTCTTCAAGCCTGTGTGGATGGTGCAGTAAAAATTCAAGAGATCCAAAACTCAGGGTGAGATGTTTATGCCAGTTTCTAAATGAGTGCAACAAAGGAAAACTGAGAACAAAATTACACATCTGGCAGTGTTGATTAAATTGTCCCAAATTTACCAGCCATTCAGCATCCCCCACACTTGCTACATTACATTGAAACAAAAGTTCCTTTTCTTTGGCTTTGCAATATTTTTGGTGGTCTAATAGAGGCATCGCTTCCTCCTTGCCTCTAGCTTTATTATACAAACTGTTCACTTGCACCCAACTCTTATATCATGTGCTTTAGTTCTTGTTCAGGTGCTAAAAACCACTTTATCACTTCAGACTGAAGGAGAAAACTCACATTATTAAAGCTTTCACCATATTTTTTAAAAAAGCCCTTTCAAATGAAAAAGCAGTACAGGCAAATCAAAGGGTCAAGCCTAAAAATGGTGAGATGACATGTTGGCAAGAGCACTGATTTTTGGATTTCAGGAAACAAATTAGTAGTTATTGGCAACTGTTTTAAATTGGTAACCAAAACTTTGGGATGACTCCAGTTGCCGAAATTATTATGGAGAGGAGTCTGACCTGATCTTGTTTCCAGAGCCATTTAATTTCTTACCTTAATGTCTGAGTCTTTGCAAGCTTTATACTTTCTGTACTTTTGAGGCTGCTTGTTGTTGTTGCTGTTGTTGTTATTTTCTAGGGAAGAGCCTTCAGTCCTCTGAAACCCAACCCTTTCAGTTTTGACAACCCAAAAGCTGATGGCCTGCCTTAGTGACAAGAAGGTTTTCAACTTACATCCTAGTCCCATATTCTTCTAACATGTTACAAAGGATAAGGAGTACAAATAAAGATTCCTGAGTGAATTTATTCCACTGGTATCCCAAACACTATTTCTTCAGTAGAGGAATGGCTTGTTTCTTTTTGAGAGACAAGCAAATACAGTATAGTCAATTTTTTTCTTTAAAAACCCCACTCATCAGAATCATGATGGAAAATCACCATAAATGGGTATTAGTATAACTATTGCAGAAACTGTTTAGAATAGAAAACATAAATTCTCTGGTTCCAGTCAGCCATTTTTTCATGAAAGGTAAGATAATGACTGAAAATGTGAATTGTGCTTGCTAATCTTTCTCTTTAATGCTGCTCGTCACAACACAGATGTTGGGCGCGATGCCATTGCTGTTCCCACAGTTTTGAAAATCTAGTTTCTGAAACATAACCCCTGAAATACCACCCCCCCGAGCCACCATTGTCAGATTTTTCCCCCTGCAAACTCAAACATTACTAGCAAAGGTCCAGTGATTTCTCTTTCCCACAATGGGAAGTCCCAAATGAAATGTGAGTTTTAAAATAAATCCCTAGAGCAGTTTTCAAGAACAAAAATTAGCAATGCCTGACTATATAGGAATGAACTTACTATCTGAGAATCAGCACCCTCTCCCTCTGAGGCATTTTCTTTGGACATACTTCTAAGATGGCACTGGATATTATAGGAGCACCAAAATATTTTGGAAGACAATGGGCTGCTGGGTTGCTCGGGGAAAGGGGCAAGAGGTGCCTGGCCTACACATGGAATCAGCTTTAGCTTCAAAGAAAATTTGAAAGGCTGTCATACAGAGGAGGGGCAAGATCTGTTCTCGATCATCCCAGAGTGAAGGACAGACAACAATGGGCTCAAGTTAAAGGAAGCCAGATTTCGATTGAATATCAGGAGAAACTTCCTAACTGTTAGAGCAGTACGACAGTGGAACCAGTTACCCTAGGAGTTGGTGAGTGCTCCAACGCTGGAGGCATTCAAGAAAAAACTTAGATAATCACCTGGCAGATACGTTTTGATTGCATTCCTGCATTGAGCAGGGGGTTGGACTGGATGGCTTTGTAGGCCCCTTCCAACTTCACTCTTCTATGATTCTAAGTGTGTGGCAGTGGGTTTCAGATCTCTTACACAGATGTTAGCCTTCTGTCCCAAAGATGGAAATGTCACTAAGACTGAGAAGCATAGACAGATGGACATATAATTAATGTTTGTGGAGGGTGAGAGGGAGTAGATGAGATACGCCATTACACAACTAGTTATTCTAAGGGTATATAGAAGATACTAAACTTAGCTCTAAGGACAAATTGTCCCATCCCTCCCCCTTACTTTTAAAGATTCTAACACATGCACACGAGGTGGACCAAATTTGTGCCAAGGCAGAGGGAGTGATCTGTTGCCTATCACAAAGGTGGACAGACTTCAGTTCTCTTTGTTTCTTAACAGAACCACAATATCTATTAAGCAGGTATAAAAAGGGATGCAGACAGAACTTAGAAATGGGCTGTCTTTGAAGACAAGCTCAAGGCAGGCGGTTTTCCCCACAGTACAAAATGGGCTCACTGTCCCTTCATAAAGAAGTCAATGCCTGGTTATCCTATGCTTTCTGAATTTTAGCTGCCACGCGTAGGAGCTAGAAGTAATTTGTTATTGCTATTCTTAAACAACTGGGAATCAAAAACACCTGCCAATGTGTTGCAAAATATCCAGGGATCTGCCAGTAGATACTTGTCTAGCTTCTGCAAACATCTGCTGTATCACATGCAAGGCTTTATAGGCTACGCTAGAACAGGAGAATGCAGCGTAAGAATCAGATGATTAGAAGAGAATGGTGGTCATGAACAAAGAGAGGGAATGCTGGGAGGAGAATTAATTCATTTTAACACCGTACTATTTTAATGGCTCTTTGCTAGATTTTTTTAAAAGCACTAAACTTTTTAAAAATAGAATTCTGTGCAACTTTCTAAGCAATCTGAGGGTGAAGGATAATAAACAATCTTACAGTCACAGAGAAAGATTTCATATGCAGAGAAAGCAAAGTGTGCTGCTTATATACCGCCCCATAGCGCTTCAAGCACTCTGGGCGGTTTACAATTTAATTATGCAGGCTACACATTGGCCCCCCAGCGAGCTGGGTACTCATTTTACCGACCTTGGAAGGATAGAAGGCTGAGTCAACCCTGAGCCAGTTACCTGGGATTTGAACCCCAGGTCGTGAGCACAGTTTTAGCTGCAGTACAGCGGTTTAACCACTGCGCCACGAGACTCAAAGAAGAAAATGCAGTTGGCTTAATGAGCAATATAGTGTATGGTTTGTTTGAAAGACTGTATTCAAATGAGGAGGAAAAGTCTAAGCTGATCTGCTGAAAAACATGCAATGGCATTTGTCAGTGAATGCATTCATTCATTCATTTCAGTCAAAATAGTTTGGGATTTTGTAAAGAGCTTCATAAAGAAATGGACACCTTGGTCTTACAAGTGTGCATATAGATGTACACTGGGAGACATGTAGAAACAATACACTATTAATTAAGTACAAATCTGTTTCTAGGTATCTGAGACTAATGCACTGTGTCCTAACCTTTGCCCACCATAATTTGAGTGCCAAATTATGGAGGAAAAGAAATAAAGAGGTGTGGGAAACACTGAGAATGAGGAGGCCGGGAAAGAGAAGGGAACTCTATATAAGTGAAATAACAGGGAGGTAAGTCTGTTTCAGGAGTGGCCTATTCTTTCATGGGGGAGATGTACCTCAATCTTGGTCCTCCAGATGTTCTTGGACTGCAACTCTCAGAAGCCTTCATCACCACTTCGGATGGCCAGGATTTCTGGAAGCTGAAGTCTAAGAACATCTGGAGGCCCAAGGTTGGGGACCACTGGTGTAGATGACCTACCCCTTGGGCTTCAGAACATTTGAGGATATTTTCTAATTTCTTCTTAATCTCAATCTTCTTAGCTCAGTTTCCGTTTGGATTGATAAGTGAAATGAGGTACAAAAATATTTAATAATTTCAATTTCTTCATTGTCAACATTAAAGCTATGTAATTCTTTTGTAGACATAATTTTGACCTTTTAATATTCACTTGCAGTCCTGCTTTTGTGCTTTCTCCCTATTAGATGCATACCTCAATGTGGTGGTGATGAGTCAGTGTGTTAGGAAAAACTAAGAGCAATGCGGCCAGGAATTTCAACTTTATTGTGAGTCTGGACTCCAGCAGGGTTACCCAAAGTGGAGTGGTCAAAACAGAGACACCAGACTAAGATGCATCCACCATTTTCAGGATTAACAGTCACACCAGCAGGACAGAATGGGTAGTTCCAATGGTGATGGGGGTAGAAAAACCCATGAAGTACAGCTACCAGCCAGCAGCAATGGCGGATGGTCACACTGGTGGCAATCACAGACAATGGCGGTGGCAATCAAGCTAACTCTTGTTATTATTGTGCAGAAAAAGGCAATGGTGAACCATTTCTAAATATTTCTCACACTGAAAGCCCTGCAATAAGGATGTAAATCATCACCATCATCTTTGAACTGCAAAGCTGGATGGGACCCTAAAAATAATCAAATCCAGCCCTGTCAAGGAGGCACAGTGGGGAACAGAACTCCCAACTCTGGCTCCACAACCAGATACCTAAACTACTGAGCTACCCAGCAGTTCTGCTAATGACTTATTGGGGGTTAGTGCCATTCTTGGTGCAGATTAGTTCAGGATTGTGCAAAATAGTCATGTCAACTGAAGGTAATGTATGGATTATGCTGCACCCTTTTAATGGCACACCTTCCATTTGGGCTCACTCAGATTCTAGACCACGTCTAAATCGCTTTGCCTGTGCCCCAACGTTCTCCGTCTGTGTAAGAAACAGCTTCTGACCCTCTATACAGTGATCAGTATCTATATGGTGTAATGAATTCTCAGGGTCAATAAAAGAGACTGCTGGTGCCTTGCAGCATCTCTCTCTGTGTTAATAAACAATCAAACGCGAGTGCCACGTTTCATGCCAGCACTCTTGGCTGGCCCGCTCATTACATCTTGGGTGCTTTCATCTGAAAACATTTTGAAGAATGTTGCTGACCAGTTCCAGAGCTCTTAATTTGGCCTGTTTATTAATGCATTAATCTATGCGATCCAGCAAGTTGCCAAGAAGTGAACGAGTCTTTGGACTCAGACCTCTGTCTTTCCTTCTACTTTGTGTTGGCAACTAATATTGAACTATTTGGGAGAGTATCCAAAGTACACTGACCTTCTTAGGGCCGACTGATCTCTGGAATTGCCAAACATGTTTGCTACCGGCTTCTTTAGAGGCCCACAACAGCCTGTGAAAATGTGCCCTCTGTATTTTGTCAGCTGTGTTATTCCGTCACCACCAGAGCCTTGTCTCATAATTCACAAAACTGATAAATAAATTCCACCCCAGAGTCCATGATAATGTAGCATTTGGCACCATCACCCATAGACGCTCTCATCACCTCTGAAAATATTTTCCAACCTTTTTAGTCCTTTTTTTTCAGGGGTGGGATTGGTTTTTTCTTCCCTTTTTTTTCATATCAACACCCTCCACCCAACCAGCCTCAGTCTTTTATTACACTAATTCAAACATCACTTCAGAGGTTAACGTGTTTGAACTCCTAGACCAATGCTTTTAACTTCTATCCTCTGGTCAATCAGAGGCAAAGTCTATCTATAAACAGTGTCAGATAGTGTCTCACACGTTGCACTTAAGAAACTTAACTCCCGGGACTTCCTTGACCTTGGTGGCCTTCTAGATTGGGTCAGTTTAAGTGACACAGAACAGGGGCTCTGTGAAGGAATGAAGCGGCTTGATCACATAGGGCTGAGCTCTGACGGACAAGCACAGAGGAAAGGGAATCGAAAAGCAGACTGTCTTTCATGGCCTGCCCACTGAAAAATAACAATATCATGTTGGATTGGGTGGGTCCTGATACAAGACCCTTGGGTGTGAGATTGCCATGCTTTGTACGTAAGTGCTTGCCGAACCTGGAACTACTTCTTCTGACTTTTCCAAGATAATGGTGTGTTGTTGCCCCCCTCTTTCTAGATATGGAACACTATGTTATGATTTATTTGGCTCACTCAACAGAGGGAACAGGGACTGGACAGCAAAAGGAGGATATTACTTTTAGAGACAGTCTGCTAACAAAAGAAAGGGGGTGAAATCTTGTGGCCTCTAATTCCTTCAGGCTCTAGAATCTTAGTGCTCTATTATTTTATGCTTTTGTAAACTACGCAGTTGTCTTGAGAGGAGTCCTCAAACCCATGCTGAAATATCACGTGGCTTACCCAGACAAAACAAAACCTCCCAGATTATCAAATATAACATTGACAGACCTTCTGTGTCACATGAAATCACCTCAGACTCAATACTTGTCAGTAGAGATAATTTACATGTCCAGTTGTACTCCTGTCAGAGAAAGAGCAATTACCTGACATACAAACCCTTATGGACTGAAATCCACGAAATTTAGTTTATTTAAGCTTATTTGTAGATAAGTGTGAATTTATATTTCAGAATAGGCACAGATAGGATTATTGCTTGATTGCTTTTTGCTTTTTCTTGTTTGCATTTGCATTGGGTCTTGCATGGTTGATTGCTTTTCTTTTCCCCCCCTCTCTTCAGCTGGAAGGGAAGTGATCTTGCAGTGATTATTTTTGTGATTTTTTTCTTTGGCCGGAACGGATTAATCGCATTCCAATGCATTCCAATGGAAATGGTGCTTTGACTTATAATCATTTCGAGTTATCTTCCTAAACCAATTAAGTTCGTAAGTCGAGGCACCACTGTACTCACAATAATTATGTCATGGAAGTATACAATTAAAGAGTGAAAATGGGTATAACAGGACCCAAAATGGACAACCCTAATTTCTAGCATTATAAGAGAAAGAAGAAACCATATCCCTAGCCTCTCTACACCATGCATTACTTTATATATACACTTTTGTCATTTCCTCTAGTGTGGAACATTTCTTAGAGCAAGAGGAGAAGGGGTGGAAGCTAACCAGTACAGTAACAGCACATCTTATTGTATTCTTCACCCAGAAAACAATCAAAGAGAAAGCAATTGTTAACAGAGCCATTCTAATGCAGAAGATCTAAGGACTCGATCACACCTGCCCAAAACCCCCCAGTTATACCATTTTGGCCATTATAAGACATAAGACATAAGAAATTTATTGTCATTGCACTCACAAGTGGGTGCAACGAAATGAGGTGCTCTTCCCCAAGGTAAAACTGGACAACACCACTACAAAAAAAAAGTTAAAATATACACAACACTCACCATACCAATATAGATATCCCATTTCTCCCAGCAATTAAAATTCCACCAAAAACTTATGACCCCGCATTTAAACTCAATACTGCACTTGGGTAAAAGCTGTTCTTGAATCTGCTTGTCCTTGCTTTCAATACCCTGAATCTCCTTCTCGATGGCAATAGTTCAAAGAGCTGATGTCCCGGATGAGAGGAGTCCTTCAGTATATTAGATATCTTCCTCTTACATCTGTTCTTATACAATTCTTCCAAAGAGGGGAGTGAACAGCCAATGATGTTTTGGGCCTTCTTGATCACCCCTTGAATTGCCTTTTTCTCTGCCACTGTGCAGCTCGTAAACCATACACAGAGACAGTAGGATAATATGCTCTCAATCGAACTCCGATAGAAGGTGATCAACAAACTCTCAGTCAATTGTTGTTTTCTAAGAGTCCTTAGAAAATACAACCGTTGTTGCGCCTTCCTAATTAACACAGCGGTGTTTGCACTCCAAGTCAGGTCATTTGTTATGATGGTCCCAAGAAACTTACATTCAACCACCTGTTCCACACAAACTCCATCTATATACAGTGGCTGAATGTCTGCTCTTTTTTTCCTATAGTCCACTATAAATTCCTTGGTTTTTTGGATGTTAAATAGAAGATTGTTTTTTTGCACTAGCGGGATAGCTGTAATACCTCATCCTGATACGCAGACTCATGATCCCCGGAAATAAGTCCTACTAGTGTAGTGTCGTCTGCGAATTTGATAATCCTATTACTGGGATGGTTATTGGTGCAATCCGATGAATAAATGGAGAACAGTAGTGGACTGAGGACACAACCTTGTGGAGTGCCAGTGCTGAGTATCTTGTCAGTAGAGATGTAGTCATTCAGTTTAACCCTTTGTGGACGATTTGTTAAAAAAATCCAAAATCCACAGACAGATAGAATCTGGAAAATCTAGATCTTTAAGTTTGACTATTAATCTGTGGGGTATAATGGTATTAAAAGCAGAACTAAAGTCCGCAAACAGCATTCTTACATAATTCCCTTGTGTTTCCAAGTGGGATAAAGCCATATGAAGCACAGTATTAATCGCATCCTCAGTTGATCTATTTTCTTTATAAGCAAACTGAAGCGCATCAAAGGAATCAGGAAGGCAGGAGATAATATATTTCCGAACTAACTGCTCAAAGCACTTCATTAAGATTGAAGTTAGTGCCACCGGCCTATAGTTATTCGGACTGTTTGTAGGCAACTTTTTAGGCAGTGGAACGATGATGGAAGCCTTGAGACAGACAGGAACTGTGGATATGTTTATCCACTGTGACAGTGTCAATACGGTGTGCCATATACCCTAACACTGCAGCTGTATGTTCTTCCAAATCAGGATGGTATTTGGACTGTTTCATTTTTTTTTCATCCACATGATGCATAGCTAACATTGATTCATTTGCCACAGCAATCAGTTTATTTCCCCCTCACTGGGAGGTTGGTTTCAAATTATAATCATGATGTATCATTTCATTCCTTACCATTTCAGCATGTGTAAATGTTGCTGTTGATTTAGTGTATTTCCTTTGCAAAGAGGTTGGGTTTGGGGGCACTGTGGCCACTTCATGGCCACTGTTTGTACCCTTATTTTTTAAAAAAGAGATATTGGTAACTTGCTAGTAGCCACTGCAGCAGCTGCCGCCACCATAAACATTGCTCAGAAGGAGACAGCCTTCCTGAAAAGGGTATTGTATGAATGTCCCCTCTCTCTTTTTTCTTTAACCCTGCTCTTTTTTATACTTTGCAAGTCTTTTAAAACTTGCTCCCTCCTCCCTAAACTGTGCAAAAGGGAAAAGAAAAATAAAAGCCAAGAACTGGGAGGGAGAGATATGCAGATACAGTGGTGCCCCGCTTAGCAATTACCCCGTTTAACAATGAAATCGCTTTATGATTATTAAATGGGAAAAATCTGCTTCACGATGATCGGTTCCCTGCTTCGGGAACTGATTTTTCGCTTTACAATGATCAGAAAACAGCTGATTGTCGGGTTTCAAAATGGCCATCCGCTGTTCAAAATGGCTCCCCCGCTGTGCTTAGGATGGATTCCCTGCATCACAGGCACCAGAAAATGGTCGCCCTATGGAGGATCTTCACTGGCTGCTGAGGTATTTTGCCCATTGGAAAACATTGCCCATTGATTTTGCCCATTGATTCAATATACACTGTAGCATACATGATGGGCATGATGCCTCTAGAGGAACATAAGCTTGTGATTTTTAAGACTGCCTTATTTTGCCTTTTAATTATTTTTGATATATGAATTTCATGACATAGACAAGCCTTGTTTGTTTGGTGGTCATGATTTAATTGCAGTCATCTGCGACATTATTTCATTAGCCCCCATTGTCACATGCAGGTAAACTATTAATTCAGCCGATTCCTGTTTAATGATCATAGCATTTGTTTTATCTCATTTCCAGAGTAACACTGGTGGTATTAGTTAGCACAGAGTTTATTTTCGTAGAGGTCAAGCTCAAACTTCAAAGTAAATAAATATATTAGGAAGTGTGTGCTGCACAGTTGCAGAGACCTTAGAAGAACATTTAGAGGAACATTTTCAAAATTTATTGTGGTGGGATAATTCATCAGTGCTCTGATGCCTTACTAATAGAAAAGAAATATGCTGAGAGAGTTCAAACTGTTTGTGTCAACACTGTGGATGTCCTGATTAGCTATTATAACATACCCACATGCACTCACACATACACACACATACAATTGGATACTGAGTGACAGCTTTGCTTAAGGATTCTTCTTCTCTGCCAGCAGTGTTTATTCCCTCGCTTTTAAATGGGAAAGTTAGACCAAACAACCTGATATGGATTCTCGGTTGTATATAGTCCCATGTCTCCTTACAAGTGCACAGTTCAGGAATCACCAGTTATAATGCCTTTGAGAAATTCATAGTATAAATATACAGTCTCCTTATTATATTGTAGTCGACTGTGGTGAAAAAGGATAAATTCTACAGAAGGATTGAAAAGAAAGAATTGTTAATTACAACAATCTGGTGTGTATTTACTTGGAAGCAACTCCCACAAATTTCAGGATGTTTTTGCTTCTGGGGAAAGAATGCTTAGGATCATAGCTGTTTGTGCTCCAGTAGTGCTAGCAGAAAAAGTATGAAGTGGAGGAGGCAGCTTTGGGTCTGCCAGATGCAAGCCCATTTTTCCCCCAACAGGCCCCTGAAATCGAGGAAAAATATACCTGTTTGGCAAATCATTACTGGATGCCTGAAGTCTGTCCCCATTGAGACAATTAACTATATAAGGTTAATTGTAGTTACATTACACCAAGGGGCATATGGAGAGAGATAGCTGCTAATGGTGAAGCATTTATATTTAACGTGCACCCACTCTTCCACTATCATCCAGTCCCTCCCAGAAGAAAATCAAGGAAAAGGTTTCCCCCCATCTAAGAGCATCTTTGAATGAACTGCAGAAGGAATAGCAGAGAATGCCAGGACTATAATTTGGAAAGAAAGAACTAGCCGTCTCTTAAATGGTATGGAATCCCAGGCAAGTCTAGCCTTCCATCGCACAAAGAACTGGGTTACTCCGAAGCCACGGAACAAGCTATGGGGCTAATGGTGTGAGAACCAATGGTGAATCTAAGACAATGGGACATTTGCACTGATTCCGTTCTCTGCGAGTCCAGAGAAGGACAGGTTGCTGGTTTGGTTTAAAAAATATATATACAAAATGTAAGTGACAGAGTTTGCACTCAGCGGTTTCAAGCATTATGATAAAAACAACCACCACATGCAGAGTAAAAATTGGTCTTTTCCCATCTCTCTCTCTCTCTCTCTGTATGTGTGTGTATGTAATAGCAGTGTGTGTGTGTGTGTGTGTGTGTGTGTGTGTGTGTGTGTGTGTGTAATAGCAGTTGAAAACAAATAAAATGGCCACTTGGTCTTTGTTAGAAACACTAAAAAAATTTTACTGTTTAAAACACATGTGGAATAGAATGAACTCACAGTGCTTTGACATTTTGGAGATTTATATATGAAATTGTAGACTTAGTTATATTAGTATATGATCCTTAAACTTGAAAAACATAGTTACTCTAACAAATAACTAACTCATTTAACAGCCCTATCAGACTATCACATCCTATCATCTCTGTCTTAACCCTATCAAATATCATCTATCACATATCTAACACCTATCATGTATTTGATCCTATCTGCCAGACTGTTTATGGCCACTTGCTTTTTATATCTATCTGGCTGATACCAGACAGATTTTGATTGGTAAGAATGCTTAACTATGCAAATATTGAATTCTAGTCCTTCCCATATAAGCACATGGGCGCATGTGTGTACACACACACACACACACACACACACACAGAGTACAGTATATACACATACTGTGTTGCATAATTATGTTTTCCAGGAGATGTAACATCATACCTATGTCACTGGTGTGACATTTTCCATACCATTCAACATATATAATGGGAGATTTGATGTTAGCTGCCCCAAGCTGCCAGTCATTTCATGAGGACTATCTGATATATTTATATAAGCTTTCCAATTTTATTTTGTAATTTATATGTGAATTTCATGTGTATTTATATACAGAGTATTGCCTAATTTCACATTGCCATTGTGAACTTGGCAAAAGTCCTAGTCCAACACTCTTTTTACATCAAACGTTGCCTTCGCAATTCTGGCTGTGTTATTAGTTTGATAACAAATGAAAATGAACTCAGCGGATTCAATTTTAATGAGTATCCACCACTGCAACTCCACCTCTGCATTTTCAGCTAAGCCCCAATTAGTTCAAAGGAACCAGCTTCATCATAATGCTGCTTCGAATTGCAACTCCAGTCAGCTTCCATTATCTCCAAAGGGAAATGCCTGAAGCCTGTTTGGGTACCTGCAACTTGATCCTCATGCGCTCACCTGTAATGTGAAAATCAGACCTGGCTCATTGCCCAGCACACTCATGAACTGCCAGCTGAGTCATGGGTCTTGCAGGGACTTGAGATATTTTAAATGCATATGCCTCATGCATGCCAAAAGTCAACAAAACAATGGAAATAGATAAGCTAGTAACAGGCCAACCACATGCATGTCCACTCACAAGTAAGTCCCACTGAGTTTGATAAGATGCACTGCCCGATAAGCAGAATGTAGAAGTGCAAATATAAAGATTTATCAGGTGGATTCATTTCCCATACTTGATAGGATATATTAAAGCGAATTACACACACAGTAGTGTTTACATTTATCATGGTTTTATCCGTTGAAGACCTGTAGGTCTGTGCTGATCAAGCTAGCATGAGTCTATGAAGTAAAAGTGCAGGAGATAGTGTTGCACTATCATGCCAGCTAAACCACTATAACACTTTGAAGAAAATGGCTCACAGTAAAGGAGGTAAGGGGTATGAGTGGCTCTCCGGAAATTGCTGAACAACATCTGGGGAGCCACCTGTTCTCCATGGATGGAGGAAGAAAGAAATAAAGAAATATCAGTTCCAAACAAATCCTGATGCTTTCAAAGAGCAATAACGAGGTAGGCTAGTTGAAAGGGGGAAACTTCAGAAATATCTATCTTAATGACAGAAAAGTATTCCTAGTTAGAGGGAGGAGGGTTAGGTATGTACTTTGGAGGAAAATAACTTGCAACAGCAATTGACATAGAATGTTTCCCAGAGATTACGATTCTTAGATAGAGATCCTTCTGCAAAGTTGTTTACGCTGTCACTTTTTCCAAAGAGGTGACCCTTATAGTTTACTACTTTCTGGAGGTTACTCACATCTATCAAAGTGAAAAACTCTTAGAGAAACACCACTGAAATGAAACCTGTTGAATAGCATCCAGTGTTTTTTTTTAAATTGGTCATATTTTTTGCCATTTCAACAGCCACCATTTTGAAAACTGACACTATTTCTTTTAACTGAACACACTGGTGAAACCTTGTTGTGCAACTCTAGGTGTGCAATGGTGATGATGTCATGAGCAGTGGCAAATCAGTTTATTGCTTTGTGTACAAGTCACATGAATTCTGAAATTGCCTTCAATCAGCAGCAACTGGCTGCTGTTTTACTGTTGCATATGTGCAGCAGTGCAACAGAAGGTCAGCCATCATCCAAATGAAAATTATTCAAAATCATTCTGCACTTCTCAAATGATGGCTGCAAGTTTCTCTGTCTTTTTCCATTCCTATACAACAATTTTGGCCTATGTATAGAAGGAATTAAAGTCTCAAAGAGAGAAAATCTTTTATTTTGTGTAAAATGATTTATCTTACCATTTGGTTGAAGGAGTGCAGAAAGGTGACCAGAGCTATTTAATAGGTGTTGCTTATAAGTTCTCTTTGTGCACACACACTATTTTTTAATGAAATGTGATGAAATATAAGAATTTTGCAGATTTCTACCCAAACAAAACATTGTCACCTAAAATTCAAATGGAACAATATTTCAGAGTGAAAGAAAGAAAGAAAGAAAGAAAGAAAGAAAGAAAGAAAGAAAGAAAGAAAGAAAGAAAGAAAGAAAGAAAGAAAGAAAGAAAGAAAGAAAGAAAGAAAGAAACTAAATGAAGACAAGGAGTTCAAGAGACTGTGGCTTCTGGGAGTTGTGAGTCCAAAGAGGACCAAAACTTAGATCTTGGGATGTATCTGTGAAGATTTCCAGTCATCCAGGTGAAGTTATCTGGAAGTTGAGTCATGGCAGCTAGACTCCTTTCTGATTAGGCTGAAACATTTCACTACTCATCCGAGTAGCTTCTTCAGTCTGAGGAGAGTTGGTAGGAGATCCCAGAAATATCCTCCACAGGATGATTCTTGTACAGCTGAATTTTGAACTTTCCAAAAGCATAATGAGGTGGGAAATGATAGGTAGAGGAGACAATACTGAACACAGATTATATTTTCCTTCCCACTGCCTCTGTTGTTCTGGTGTTCCCACTGAATATGAGGAAATACACACCGGGAGTGTTGATTTTGGCTAACCCATCTAAATCATTAACCTTGACAGTTAACTACAAAATGAAGATGGAAATGTAGAGCCTGGTGGGTTACTTGCCCACCAGACTCTCTGAACCAACTCCCAGTCTTTTTGAGGGAACGTTTGTGCTTAATGTTTTTTTTTAAAATTACACGCAGGAATATTCATACAAGTTCTCTTCAGAATCCTTTGACTGAGAGGCTTGATGTGATCTAACAAAATCTTTCGAGGCATTTGAGCTACTAGAGGCTTCAGCTTTGATACATAACAGCTCTGCCTTTAAAATAAGTGACAAGAAAGGGAAGTAATGTAATAATTTCCAGCTGCTACTGGCAGGAGTTACACGGGGACATTTGACCTTTCTTTTTCAGATCCAAACATGACTCAGTTGAGGAATCGCAGCATTCAAAGCTCAGAATATCTTTTAAAAAGTTATTAAGAACTTTAAAAGCAAAGTTTGCTTAAGTTTTAAAAATGTGACTTTAGTCTTTAAAAGTTGCAGTCCATAAAATAGAGCGAAAGAAGCACACAATATCTAACCAAAGAACAGAAAAACCAATGGAGGACAATGGTGTGGCTTCTAAAAGCAGGCAATTCATGCCCATCATCATGAAGTTACTTGTTAAAAAAAAATAAAGATCACATTTTTCAAATATATCCGAAACATGAATTTCTCCTTTGAATGGATGCATGTCCAGATGCATTTGGAATCACAATAGTCAGTGGACACTGGGTTTCTGTAGGGAAAGAAGCCCCAAGAACTAGGGCCGTAGGAAAGAAAGAACTGCTTCCAACCCACATTAGTAATAGGGGATCCTGATATTGGTTCCATGCCATGTAAAATCCATGGTTTTATGGCAAGATGATTGTCGGTGAAATCACAGATGGGTGAATTCAGGTTCGACACACACACACAGTAGTCACAGGCTGTATAACAACAGTCAGCAGCAGTGTGTGCAGGAATTCAATGAAGACTATCTGCTTTAATCAGTGAGGGCTGCTGTGTTGTACCCAGAGGCACAATACCCTTACATCACAAGGTAAAAGAAACTGTGAGAAGTACTACCCATCATGGACATAGTTCATGATGCCCACAGTCAGTGTTGATTCTCCCCCATCCGCAGTGTCATGCTTTGCACAATACTAATGAAAGAACTCTACTGCTGCCATCTTTGCATCACAGCAAGAACTGTATAAGACTGGATCCCCTTCTTCCATATCATGAATGCCTGCAGTGTAGTGTAGTTGTCAGAGTATTAGGGACCACCTACATTGGCAAATATTACAAGAATTGCTCTGGGATAGGAACTGTCAGATCTGTAGTATTTTCCATTGACTTCACGGCATACAGGTCATTGTGAAACAGCCTGGACTTTTGTCCTCCTAATCTGTAATTTCTCCTCCACTGCTGAGGCTTCTGCTTTCTGGGTAAGTGAATGTATTTGCATCGGTTTAGGCGGTATGATTGCTTGTGCTAATGTAGAAAAAGCAGTGGGGCATGTGGAGGAGTGTGCAGAAGTGATGTTGAAGCAAAAGGACGGTTGGGGGACTGTCAGCGAATACTTCATTTTCATAGTATGCACACACCGTCACCTCTGACCATTCTAATATTAGCATTGGCAGGTTTATGAAGAAATAAAAAACAAAAATTAAAGCAAGTGTGTATATCATGCAGTAAGCCATCTTATATAAGGTATGACTGATTCTCCCTTCAATTTATAGTCATGTGAAAAAGAAAGTATACCCTCTTTGAATTCTATGGCTTTACGTACCAGGCTATAATAAAAATCATCTGGTCTTTAGCAGATCTGAAAATTAGGTAAATACAACCTCAGATAAATAGCAGCACATGGCATACAACACTGTGTCATCATTTATTTTACAAAAATAAAGTCAAAATGGAGAAGCCATGTGTGAAAATCTTAAGTTCACCCTTACTGCTTCCATAAGAATTAAGAGGTTAAACAGCAGTCAGGTGCTTGCTAGCTAAATGCTGTTGAGTCAGCAAGTGTGACCACCTTTATAAAAGCTGAGATTTTAGCAGTTTGCTGTTCTGGAGAATTCAGGTGTGTGTTAACACAATGCCAAGTAGGAAATACATCAGCAATGATCATAGAGAAGCAATTGTTGCTGCCCATCAATTTGGGAAGGGTTATAAGGCAATTTCCAAACAATTTAAAGTCCATCATTCTACAGTAAGGAAGATTATTGACAAATGGAAAACATTCAAGACAGTTGCCAATGTTCCCAGGAGTGGATGTCCAAGCAAATTCATCCCAAGGTCAGACTGTGCAATGCTCAAAGAATTGCAAAATAATAATAATAATAATAATAATAATAATAATAATAATAATAATAATAATAATAATAATAATAATAATAATAATAATAATAATAATGATGATGATGATGATGATGATGATGATGATGATGATGATGATGATGATAATAATAATAATAATAATAATAATAATAATAATAATAATAATAATAATAATAATAATAATAATAATAATAATAATAATAATAATAATAATAATAATAATGTTCATGACAGTACGACTGAACAAGTACGGTTTGTTTGGAAGAGCTGACAGGAGATAGCCTCTTCTCTCTAAAAAGAAGATGGCAGCATGGCTTATGTTTGCAGAATTGCATCTGAACAGACCACAAGACCCCTGGAACAATGTCCTTTGGACAGACAAGACCAAAGTGGAGGTGTTTAACCATGATGCACAGCAAAAAACAAACACAGCATATCAGCACAATCACCTCATACCAACTGTCAAACATGGTGGTGGAGGGGTGATGATTTGGGTTTGTTTTGCAGCTACAATACCTGGACATCTCGCAGTCATTGAGTCAACTGTGAACTCCTCCATATACCAATGTATTCTAGAATCAAATGTGAGGCCATCTGTCTGACAGATAAAGCTTGGCCAAAATTGGGTCATGCAACAGGACAAAGATCCCAAACACACCAGCAAATCTGCAACAGAATGACTGAAAAAGAAAAGAATCAAGATGTTGCAATGGCCCAGGCAAATATCTCAGCCCAACTGAAATGCTGTGTTGGGACCTTAAGAGAGCTATGCTAAACAAATGCTTACAAACCTCAATGAACTGAAGCAATGTTGTAAAGAAGTGTGTGCCCAAATTCCACCACAATAATGTGAGAGACTGACAAATTCATACAGAAAATTATTAGGCATGCTTAGTTTTCCACACACAGCTTTTTAATTTTGGCTTTATTTTTGTAAAATAAATCATGGCACGGTGTAATATGTGTCATGTGTTGCTGTTCATCTTTCACATGACTGTATGCCCTTTCACAGAGGTTTCAGGTGGGTATTTTTCCTATCAATTGCTACTTGTTATACTTCTAAGAGATGATGTTGGGGACTAAACTAGGGATCTTATGCTCAATCACCATGTCATGGAACATACTCAACAATCTTAGAACCTTCCCATCTCAGAAAACCTGTTATCTGCTGGTGGCTTCAGGCCCTTTGCCCACCATCTTGTTTTGTCTCTACAAGACTGTGAATCTTGTGACATGGGGTCTAACCAAGGGAGTTTGTCCCTGTTGTGATTGGTGGTGCAGAATTCAAATAAGGCAATGAGGAGAGGAGCAAGAGTGACAGAGTGAGCCAGGAGCAAAAATCATTACATATACAGTGGTGCCTCACAAAAGCAATCGCAAAACAATGGTTTAAATGGGAAAAATCCGCTTCACGATGATCGGTTCCCTGCCTCGGGAACCGATTTTCGCATTACAATGATCTAAAAACAGCTGATTGTCGGGTTTCAAAATGGCCGCCGGGTGTACAAAATGGCCCCATGATGTTTTCTAGGATGGATTCCTCGCTTTACAGGCAGCGAAAATGGCCGCCCCTATGGAGGATCTTCGCTGGATGGTGAGTTTTCAGCCCATTGGAATGCATTGAAGGGTTTTCAATGCGTTGCAATGGGCTTTTTTATTTCGCTTAACGAGGATTTCGTTCTACAGCAATTTCATTGCAATGGATTATCCTTGTTAAGCAAGGCACCACTGTACACATTAGTGTGCGTGCATACACACAAAGACAGGCAAGAAAGTATTCACATGTGTGTCTAGAAAGAAGCTGATTTTCGCAGGGCCAACTTACCCTATGTCTCACCAGTTAATATGGGAAGTAAAGCGGTCCCCCCATCATTGCAAGCTATATCCAATACAGTTAAGCAAATGCTCCTATTCCTCAGAAATGTGAGGCACTGCCATAGTCTTTGCTATAAGAGGAGACAAAAACATTGGCAAAATCAGCATCCTCTATAAACGCCAGTGAAGGAGGTTAATTTTTAAAAAAACAGCGCTATCCCACCACCTTTGATAAACACAAGGAAGGGGAGAAGGTAGTGGCAGTAATAATCATGATAAAAATGTGTGGTGGCAGCTCTGGCCATCCACAATGTACCTATACCTGTGCACCAGCCACCGGAGGACATCCCATTCTGAGTCCCCACCAAAAACCTGCCTGCTTTCTCAGATGCCTGGTTCTGATACTATTCACAAAGCCAAGGCATTATGAGAGAGGTGCCATAGGAAAAACAACCTTTTCTGTGTACAGAGGCTATTTCCCAGGCTAAGCCTCTCATAATGTTTTGGCTCCAAGAAGCCAGTATTTAAAGAAAGACTTGGCATGCAGCCTCGTCTAGCACAGGGGCTGGCAGGTGGGACCATGACACCTAGCTACCCAGAACCACTGCTGTTGTCTTTGTCACATTTCTTCTTCTTCTTCTTCTTCTTCTTCTTCTTCTTCTTCTTCTTCTTCTTCTTCTTCTTCTTCTTCTTCTTCTTCTTCTTCTTCTTCTTCTTCTTCTTCTTCTTCTTCTTCTTCTTCTTCTTCTTCTTCTTCTTCTTCTTCTTCTTCATTATCATCATCATCATCATCCCTACCACCACTTGCTTCCCTCCCTCCCTCCCCTTTGGCTTCTCACTTTTCCTCCTCCATCAGTTTGGGACCCGCTGAATTTGTCACTGCTGCTTCTGGCACTCCCTCCCAGGCCTCCATTTCACCTCCCATTTTGTATGGGGCAGGGCGGCTGGCTGAAGCAGCAGCTGCTAACAAGCTATCCTGGGGCAGCAGGTGGGAACTGGAGCACTTTCTTTTCAGCCCCTAGCACTCTAGTGCTTGAAGCCAATCCCTTAGTGCAGTGGTCCCCAACCTTGGGTCTCCAGATGTTCTTGGACTTCAACTCCCAGAAATCCTGGCCAGCAGAGATGGTGGTGAAGACTTCTGGGAGTTGTAGTCCAAGAACATCTGGAGCCCCAAGGTTGGGGACCACTGCCTTAGTGGGCCGAATGATAGGGCTCATGCCCATCACATTCTTTCACTCTACAGCCCAACGGTGGAGCAGAAAAATAAGCTTCGCTCCCAAATTGGAAATGTTACTACCTGGAGCTGCTGCTTCCTTCTGGGCTTGGTTTCAAAGGTGACTGGTTGGCTTATTCTCTCATATGCCTTCTGCCATCTCCATCTAATGCTCACCACCCAAGGGCTGAGGTGGAAGAACTTTCACTCCCACAGGCTTCTTTAGATGCTCTTTCCTAACTTTTCCGAGTTTCATCATGAATTTGTGGGTCACAGAACATCTTCTGGCCAGTGATCCAGAAAAGCTTATGTGTTCCCTAGGGCACCATATGTTTAAAGGCCAAACCGCTTCAGCTTCATGGGCATCTGAATCATTGTGAGATTCCCTTGGTTTCCCAAGCCAGCCTTCTGCCTACGTTACATATGGCAGGGGACGAGGTGAAGCCCCTGGAGGACGAATCCCCATATGTCTCCATGTGAGGGACAGTTTTTATATACTGGTCACATGCTGCAGCAACTCTTTTTTTAAAAAAAAAAAAACTTATTGCGGAGCTTATCTCCTTTGTGAACATACTCATTATCATTTCATTGCGCCCAATGATTCCTGGCTTGCTGCAATGAATATTGACTTCATGCTTGCTTTTCTAATTGAATTACAGGCCATTTCCTGCCTGTGCTCTGGCAGCCCTTTGAATAGAGGCTGAAAGAAAAGCTGTTTGCTAGAGCTGTGTGGATAACAGGGACATGTCACAATGTTGCTACAATGATTTATTAAAAAGAGAGAGGGAATAAGGAGGAGATTGGCATGAGCTGGAGGGGGCAGGGGCGGGAGGGAGAACAGCCTCTTGCTCACTTCTAGCACCAGCTGCTCGTGTTCCTCTCTTTTGGTATCTCATTATTAATAAAACGGGACAAAAAAGAGAGATTAGCTCCTCAATGGATTCAAGCACAGAAGGCCCTTTTCCGACAACAAAACACGGCACCCTACTAAACAGACTCATGTTTTAACATTAGAAATAGATCTACGGTAAAGAAGAAAAAGCACCAGTTTGCTGATGCAACAGCTTCAGCAATCATCTTTACCACGGAGATGCCATTGAAATGCAACAAGAGCAACAGCCACAACAACAACAGGTTGCGGTGCTGCATTGCCTTAATATTTTGCAAAATACCATATATATATACATTTTAATATATATATATATATTAATATATAAAAATATATATTTTTTATTAAAATAAAATAAGGGTTTTATATAAAAATAAAACCCTTCTCCTTGTTATGTGCCTTGAAATGAAGCAAGCAAAGTGTCTATTGGCATGGAGTTAAATGTTAGGACAACAACAAACATACCATTGTATGTGAAAACCAAGGGGTTTCCTGTAGGCAGCTTCTCAGTTTGACTGGCCTGTATTGATGAATATATTGCACGACTGACTCTTCTGGATGATGTTTCCTTGTGAAACAAGCACCAGACCTTGCAGAGATCCTTGCTATCAGAGTTTTGATGTGTTAATGACATGTACTGGCAAAAATATATATATTTAATCAGAAATATAGTTATTTTTGAGAACTACTTTAATAAAATTAAAGAATCTACACACAGTTCAGTATTTATTGAAAAATGCAGTTCCATCCAGAAAGGTTGCAGGAGCTCTGGAGGCAAATCCACCAAAAACTTGGACGTTCACATGCTCACATGGAACAAGGGAAAGGGACTATTGTTCTATATATCTATTACGGTTTTAGTTCCCGATTCACGTATAGTTTATTGTGCATCCTCACTTCAATATCTGTGGAACAGGTTAGAAATGTAAATTTTTAAATGGCGACTTTGGTCAAGAATTTCCATTTGGTCAAGAATCTAGGATTCTCGGCGGCTTTTCCATTCGCCCAGGTTTAGGGTTACAACCTAGGTTCTCGTGATGTCAGAGCAAGCACGTGTACGCACAAGAGTAAGACAGATAATCCTCCCTGCTTTCTGAACAAATCTAGGTGCGCAACGGGCATACAAACACCTAAGCATTAAAGCCACCACACACCATGAAAGCAGACTTTCACCTCCTCTCGCCACCGTGACATGTACCGTATCTCTTTGATCTGTGAAGCAATTCCCTGAGACTTCAGCCAGCCTCCTAACACCTGGCAGTCCTACTGAGTTAAGGTTGTAAAAGAGTATAATTTCCACTGTCTATATCATTTTGTTGATTGTCACAAAATAGGCCAAATGTGACAGTTGGAAGTTGAGATTCTGTCCTGTGTTACAGCCATAACTGTATATGTAGGCTGGTCTAATGGCTATGAATGATCACACTCCTTGCTGACTAATTCAAAATGAAACCAGACCATCCACCATCTGATCATATTTTGAATAACATGGTTCTTTCTACCTTCCTTCCCCCCCTCCTCCTCTTCCTCCTCCTCTTCTCTTTTGACCTGTTTGTATACAGTCGAAAGTGAAACAATGGAAGCTTTCGATAGTATGAGAGAAGAGAAGAGACAAGCTTCACCTGATTACTGTGAGTCTTGATGATCCTGCGGAAAGTGAGCGTACAAGGCCCAGAAGGAAGGTGGCAAACAAAACTGACAACATGAATTTCATATATTACTTCACAGTTTGTTCATATATCCCAAAGGTCATGAAATGCGACAAATTCAAAGCTGCCATTTACATCTTCCGGTGCCCATGGTATGCCCCTAAAAATAGTTCCACCTGGGTTTCAAAATGACAAATGCAGAGTCAACTTGGCTGATCCACGGACATGAGAGTTCAGAGTAGGGGTTTGAAGACCTGGCCCATCCACCAGGCAGAGTTGGCAGTTGTGGTAGACACTGGAAGGAGACACTGGGGTGTTGGAAGATAAAACTGTGTGCCATGTATTTTGATATGCAACCTTTAACCTAATGTACTATCATCAGGTGAGGCAAGGAATGCTGTCCCATTGTTAGGTGTTCAAAAAAGAGTAATCTGTCAGCCTAGTTAGTTTTGTCAAGTAAAAGGTGCAGAAGACCTTTGCCTTCATTGCCGTGGCTGCCATTTTCTCCCCAGTAAGGCCCAGAATGAATAATATCTAGGGGATTCTGTTGAGAATGAAATGGCAGTTGTTAGGAGACAGATACGCCTCTCAATGCCAATTATTGGTTAACATGACTGGGAGGGAGCTGTTGTGCTGATAAGCTGCTTACAGCCTTCCTATAGGCCAATGAATCGTCACTGTGAAAGGAGAATGTTAGATTAGATCAGTGGGTCCCAACCTTAGTTAACCCAGGTGTTCTTGGACTGCTACTTGCAGAAACCCCGGATTGCACAGCTGGTGGTGCAGGTTTCTGCGAACTGCAGTCCAAGAACACCTGGGTTACCCAAGTTTAGTAACCACTGGATTACATGGATTCTTCTTTTGATTCAGCATGGCCTTATGAGGTAGTGACCCAAAGAACTTCAGAAGTTGCCAGAAAAACTAACCACTTCTGAATGAGTGACGGTAGGGTTATTATTGGGATAACAAAGCTTATCCCAGTTTGCCCCCATTCATTACTTTTGGCTTTTGTTTCCATCATCATCATCATCATCATCATCATCATCATCATCATCATCATCATCATCATCATCATCATCATCATCATCGTGCCATCAAGTCAATTCTGACTTATGGCAAACCCTTTTTGGGGGGTTTCCAGGTAGAGAATGCTCAGAAGTCATTTATCCTCCCCTTCTCTTCCTCTAGAGCTGCCCCAAGACTGTGCAGCTTGCTGAAGACCACACAGGCTGGCTGCACTTTCTGGAGGCCCAGTGGGGAATCAAACACCCAATCTCTGGCTCTGCAGCCAGATTCCTAAACTACTGAGTGATCCCACCAGCTCATAGGTAATAGAAACCTAAATATATGGGGCCCATAGGGTTCAATTTAACATCTGTAGTGTAACAAATAGAGCCTATTAGCACCTGAAACCTAGAGAGAAAATAGTCATTTTATTCTTTTATTTTTGATAGCTTGCTTAGCTTTGGCAGGTGCCAATTCATCCTCAGAAAGCTCTGAAATGAAAGACATATGCACACACAAAGTCTGGTTGAAAACTCCATTAGAAAGCCAAAGGCAATCAGGTAAAGTTTCATGTTTACTCTTTTAAGTTGAGCACACCTGAGACTAAATCCACCTGTCACACTATCTCTACCTGGGTCACTGAAAGCCTTCAACTTTTTGTTTGCAAACAGCTTAACGGCTACTGGAGAGAGTAGTCATCAATAAGCTTATTTCAAACAAAGATTAATGCCTGGTTCAGCTTAATCATAAAGTAAGATCAGTGAGGATGGCTGACCCAGCAGGTCCAGGCCAGCAAAGAGGATTGTGCAGTGATTTATGATGCTGTGGCTAATTGCAGCTCAACAAAAGATGCTAAGAGAAAGCAAACAGGAGTTATGAAGAAAGAGCAAAATGAAAGCTATAAAAAGGAGACACACCGGTGGTATAAGGTGGGACAATGAGGTAGAAGGCAAAGCACAAAATCAAAAGGGCACATCCTAAGTGCATAGCCAAACAAACGGCACGTTTGGTGAATGGTTGTGCATACATCCTAACAACTGCAATATCCAAACAAAGTCTCTGAAAACCAGAAGTCATGGTATGGCAATGCTTTTTAACCTCCCCTCCCATGTTAAATAAATTCAGTATACAAGAAGCAGCACAATTTCATTTCGCAACAAATTGCAGACTGTCTCTTATCTGAAAGTAGGAAACTGTACATGTCCCAACTACAGTTCCCAGGATCCCTACTGGTCAGGGAGGAGGAATTCTGAGATCGCAATCCCAAAAAGTAACTCTTCTGAAGTCTGCTTTCCGGACGTTATAAATGTACCAGGATAGATGATGTAAAGCAGGAATGGCCCCTGCATTGTGTGACATTTGGTGACAATGGTGAGAGTAACTGTGGCAGGGCTGGCATCAGAAATTGGCATGATAATGTAACTTCACTCCAGCTTCACTTGGATTTTAGCCCCTTATTGGAAAGATTGTTCCCCACTATCTTTCACCTTGAATACTGCTCACCCACTTCAAACCTACTCAGGTGCTATTTCTGGGCAGATTTCAGTTATTGTCCTAAACAGCTTGAGTACAAGCTACCTCAAGGACTGCATCTCCCTTTATGAGCCTGCTTGAGTGTTAAGATCATCAGGAGAGGTCTTTTCCTCAGTTCCACTACTTTCACAGGTGCATTTGGTGAGGACATCGGAGAAAGCCTTCTCTGTTGTAGCTCAAAGACTCTGGAACTCACTACCACAGGAGGCAAAACTGGTCCCATCTTTACTGCCCTTCCACAAGCAGGCAAAGATCTTTCTCTTCAGGCAAGCTTTTGCCGAGTGAATGGCTATTGAGTGTGATTTTTTTAAAAAAATGGATTGTTGTACCTTACTGCATTGAATGTGTTTTGATGATGCTTATGTTTCTTTGGCATTTTAGGCATTGAACCTTTTAGTATTGTATACTCATTGTTACTAATTTAAATTCTGTCTTTTACTTGTTGTAAGGAGCGTTGGGTCCTTTTTAAGGAGAAAGGTGAGTTAAAATATTTTAAATAAATAAATAAATAAATAAATAAATAAATAGAGAGAGAGAGAGACAGACAGACAGACCTTAACTCATGAGCATAGGGAGAAGACTAGCCGCATTCCATCCATTTTGGCATCGTGTATAGAGAATTAAATCTGAAGAACAGAGCACTCTTTACCCATTGCATCTTGCCATGTGATCAGAAATCCTGAAAAATAAGGTTTCTCGTTCCTGTGAAGATGCTTCATGGGTAGAGACCACTCTTCTCTTCAAATTTAGTCTCCACACAGGAAAGGTGAGTGGGAGAGGGCAGGAGAAAGAAAGCTTGCTCATAGGTTAAGATTAACACTTCTATTGAATGTCTGAATAATGCTGTTGTCTTCTGTTTTGTTTGACGTGCTGTATCCCTAACAGAAGACTCCCTGGAAAAAACCCTGATGTTGGGAAGGTTTGAAGGCAAGAGGAGAAGTGGACAATAGAGGGCAAGATGGTTGGACAGTGTCATTGAAGCTACCAACATGAATTTGACCCAACTCCGAGAGGCAGTGGAAGACAGGAGGGCCTGGCATGCTGTGGTCCATGAGGTCACAAAGAGTCAGACACGACTAAACAACAACAAAATCCCTAACAGCTTTACTCTGTGTGAACTCAGTTTCCCAAGGAGTGAGCTGATCTCACCATGTGAAAATGAAAAGCATTTTGTTTTTCATGGAAGCTATACAAGACTGGAATTGGCTAATAGCTGAGTAATTTAGGTATTTGGCTGTGGAGTAAGAATTTGGGAGACCAGGCCAGCCTGTGTGACCTTGGGCAGGCTGCACAGTCCTAGGATCCCCCCAGAAGGGAATGATAAACCACTTCTGAGTACTTTCTACCTAGAAAAACCTGGAAAGGGTCTCCATAAATAAGAATTGATTTAATGACACACAATGCTGATACAAGACTGGAAGCTATGCTCTGGGCTATGCATGACCAACACTCAATGTAAGATAGTATAGGCTAACTACTTTTGAGCTGCTTGATCATTGAAATCTCCACCAGCACTCTTTCTTATGTGGCACCTATCCCAGAAGACAGAGATTTGCAATTAAAACAGGGCTTTGAACAACAAGATGGAGGCATTAGGGTGACTGAGGCTCAAGAGAACCCAAATATTTGCAGAAGTACAAAACATGGCCACCTCTTTGCCCCCAGTCCTCACAAGAAAAGAGACTCAGACTTGACTCAGTTCTCCCCCCGCTCCAATGACTTGGACTTGACTTGACTTGTTACCAAAGATTCGGACTCAGAATTGGGACTCAGACCCAAAGACTTGCCAGCATCCCTGATATCTACTCATATATGCATGCAAATGCAAAGTAAGGGCTCTTCCAGACAAAGTATTTGTTTTCCATATTGTATCCTATTCAGCATTGATCTTGCTGGTATTTTTGCCACCATCCAGATGATACAAGTCCTGTCATAGTTCCAACAGTGAGAAAAACCTGTGATTTGCGACATATTTTGTCTGCTCCCGAGATGCAGTTTATTTTCTATCTTGGTTCATTCTAGGGTGCAGAGTTTAGCATTATAGCACTTCCCAGTGGAAGTTCATTTCCTGGTGAAAGCTTCTGGGCAGGTAGGTAGGTAGATGGAACTTTTGCCCCATCTGGAAAAGCCCCTAGAAATAATTATTATAACTTCAATATCAGCTCATTTCAGTGTGGTGAGGAAGTCTGTGCTTGTGTGACCTGTTTAGTCAATGATCCAGACGCCAACCGATGATGGGGCACTTCAAGGTCCCTTTTGCTCTCACTTCTTAGGGTTCTTTGTCTTTAAATTAGTCTTGGGTGGGGCAATCCCTGAAATAGAATATGCCATCAAGTAGAGTCCTATCCTCTCTAATTCGGGACACATGATCACCTTATCAGGTATTGAGTGTTAAGACGGAGGGATGCATGCCATGACTAGAGATGGGCATCAACTGGCACAATGGCAGCTCTTGATGGTTCATGGTTCATCGGAGTCCACAAATGATGAACCATGGCCAATTTTCTTTAAAAAATAAATCAGTTCATGATTTGTTTGGTTTGGGCCCATCTCTAAATGAAGGGGGGGGGTTTCTGTGAAGCCCCTCTTCATGGGCCTGAACATCTACCAAACTTGCGCAGGTTCTCCTCCCCCTCCTCTGCCACTGTCGAGTTGAGTAGGGCAGTAGGCTGTTTGAGGCCTACATCCTGCCCCAATGCTTCCTGAGAGGCTTAAGATATTGTGAGAAGTGTAGTTCTTTGAGGGTTCCCTATATATATAGCCCAATGATCAGCAAAACTACTCAGTTGGGCATCAGTGGTGGCTGCAGAGGCTGGGAGCAAGTAGGTTTTGGGGCTCAGGAAGGTGGTCTTTCTGGGGTGTGTGTGTCAAAATGAAATGAAAACAATGAAAATGTATAGTGTTCCGTTTCACTTCATGAAAGTGTTGTTCTCCGATCTGTCCACAAAACGAACCACAAACCGGCCCAGTTCGTGGGATTTTTTGGTTCGTGGTTTGTTTCATGCCCATCTCTAGCCATGACAATAAAAAAAAAAAAGGCATAAAATCCATCAAACGATACTTCACCAGCAAAACAGTCCCTAACTCAGAGCTATTAGCACTATACAGCACAGTGTGGGAAAGTTTCAGGAAACTGAAAGGATATTCTCTGGAAGCCCTAAATAGAGTGACAAAACTCTTGTTCTATGCTGGACTGAACCCAGAAGTATTTGTGTTGAGTTCAATGGGATAACATTTCTGCTTATGTGTATTTAGGATTGCAGCCTAAAGGGACCCTTTACTAGCTCCCTTTGAGAAAGTGAAGTGGGACCTGCCTATATTAGGAATTTAAAAGAGAAAGGGACTGACATTTCAAATGATTTTCCAGTCTTACGGCTTGGCAATGTGACTAATCTCAAACATTTTTTGCTTTTGAATGCAATACTAAAATACCTGATTCACTTTTCTTATGGCTGAAATGGTGGGAACTTTGAGATGAGAAAACACAATACAAATGTTTTCTTTCTCTGATTTGGAAAAGCTGGCAGACAATTAGGACTTCCTTTTGCACAGTCTCAACATCTGCAGTTCACACACCGTACCCCTTCTAAGCTGCCATTAAATAGATCCCTAGGGAAGAGATCTGGACGAAGTCCGGGGTCTGAGGCCCTGCCTTTTGTTGTTAATCCACCTATGTTTATATATAATTAAATGCATTGACCTTATTTTTACTGTGATTATTATTTTGTATTATTGCTATTGTGTTTAGGAGTCACCTTTCTATGGGAACCTATGCTAAAGTCACCTTACAGCAATCTAACACAGAAACACCAAAACTCAACACTCAATATGTGAAATCATGCTTTCACAAAATGCACACAAGTGCAAACTTTAAAATATAACTCAGGAGTTTGGGAAAGCTTTCCTTAAAATATAGTTTGTGGAAGACAAAGATTTGATGGTCTCTAGGGTGTCTTCCAGCTTTGCAGGTCTAAGATTATTATGAACTGCTGGACGTCTCAGTAGTTTAAGTTGGGTGTTCCATTCTGAACTGTGCTTCCTTGACAGGGGCTGGACTCAATGGTCCCTTCCAACTCTGCAGTTCCAAGATTATTGTGTCTTCTGACCAATCTGAACATTTCACAAAGTGTGTCACATCCCAATCAATTTCTTATTTCACATTACTGTCATTTAGTGAAAAAAGAGTAACTAACTAACTAACTAACTAACTAACTAACTAACTAACTAACTAACTAACTAACTAACTAACTAACTAACTAACTAACTAACTAACTAACTAACTAACTAACTAACAACTAACTAACTAACTTCCTTCCTTCCTTCCTTCCTTCCTTCCTTCCTTCCTTCCTTCCTTCCTTCCTTCCTTCCTTCCTTTGAGTTGTGACCAGAAGCTGGTGCTCTCTAGATGGTGACTACAACTCCAATCATCTTCATCTTGGCTGGGAATGATGGGGGTTGCTCTGTCTTGTTTACATCCTGCCCTGCCATCTAGGAGCTCAAGGGAGTGGACACTGAATCTTCCCCACAACCGTGCAAGAAAGCAGTCTATTTATTCATTTAAATCTGTTGATCTTGACATTCTGCCCAGAACAGAATGCCCAAAGCAGCTAATGATACACTGTACATATAAATAAAAGTCAAAACAATGAAGCCAAATCAAGCTATACAAAGAACACAAGCAGTTAAAGAAATCCAAATAATATGCAACCAAGAGGAGGCAGAAGCAGATAAACATTAGGATCAGTTCCATTCTTGTCCTGTTCTAACACCTATTGAAGTCATCGTTTTTAAATCAGATTTCTGAAAATGCAATGAAGGGCCCAAACAAGTGGAAGGAGTTCTAAATCTTAGCTGCCACTACCTAGAACAGTGGTTTCCAACCTTGGGTCTTCAGATGTTCTTGGACTACAAATCTCAGAAATCCTGACCAGCACAGCTAGTGGTGAAAACTTCTGGAATTCTCATCCAGGAATATCTGGGGTCCCAAGACTGGGAGCTAAAGTGCTCTGTTTTAAAGACAATACATATCAGAGCCTTCTAGGGTTCAGGGAAGCTTGTACAAGTTTATATAGGAGGAGCCATTTGCTAAAATATCATGGATTAGAACCAGCAGATGCTGTGAACATTAAAAGTCAAAAACAGCACTTTGAACTGGGTTCAAAAAGGGACAAGGAAACAGTAAAGATTACACAACAGCACTGATAGGCTGAAAGATGATGACACAGGTAAAGTCTCCTGCAGGTGAAATCACCCCGTGAATTTTATCAACAAGGTTTCCTTGCTGATGTCTGACTTTCTACCCCTTATATAAAAATGGAAAAAAGTAACAGTTGGTAGGGACATGAAAGGAAGAGTGTTTTCTTAGCTGTGCAATATTCAAGCCATTTAAGAAGCATGAGGTGATCATCAACATCTTCAAAAGAGCTCGCAGGGAAGCGCTTGAACTGTACACATGAGCAAGAGCTGGCTGGTATGCTTTCTTGAGTCCACCCTCCTTATAAATTGGCCACACAAATGTGAAGTGATCAATAATCTTTGAGGCCTTCAAGGGTAGCAACAAACAAAGCACATCCCAACAATCCCAGGAAATAAATTGTAATAATCCCATCTGGAAGTTACAGGTGCCTAGATGAATATGAACATGTGCTTCGAGAGGAAGTGATACAACCTGATCCTAAGGCAAAGCTGTAAAATGACCACCTTGGTTGATATGCAGAAGAGGAGGAGTCAAGACCACCAACTCAGGATAATTTGCTGCAGCCTTTTGTTTAATTCTGCTTTGGCACTGAAGGTAGACCTGTAGGCTAGCCACTGCTGATGTGGGTCCAGTTTTCTTCAGGTTCTTGTTTAGGTAAATAGAGCCGTATGTGAGGCCTGACAAGATTTAAAAATTATATGAACATTTCCTGCTCAAGCGACATTTTCTGAAGGCTGAGACTATATGAACAGAGGTCTCCGCTAACAAAGTGACATAGACTTTAAATGCTACAATATCAAATACAGTATGTGTTTTTATGCAGACCTATCAGTATGTGTTTGTCTATTTCTCCCTCTCTTTCTCTCTGAGAATACTTATAAATGCGATTAAACCAGAACACATTTCTTTCATCCCAAACATGACAGGATCAAACATTGCCTATCCCTCTCCAAACGAAGTGACGTTCTTTTGGAAAAGCTTTAATGTGAGGTGACCACACCAGGAGAAGACCAGAGAGCAGTATTTGAACTGGGTTCCTAAGCCAACATTCAGTTCATTCATATTATAAATCTGCCCCCAGTTCAAGGGCAACTGATAAGAGGGTGTTGGCAAGTACGATATAAGCCTTGAACGTTGTGCTTTCTTGAAAGATGACCTGATGGAGAAAGATTTTGTAGCGTGCACTCTAAACACTTAGAAAGAGGTTTGGATTTTTCTACCTACGCACCAGAGATACTTTGATCCTTACATAGAACTGCTTCGCGCTTAACCACTTATTAAAGTCTAGACGCAACATTAAAAGCATGTAAATTGGTTCCAGACCTCTCCAGTCAAATCTTCAGCTATAGCTGGGGATGGATTGGCGAATCTCTTGTGTAATTAAAACTGACTGTTAAAGTTTCTTTTGCTTAATTGGTAACACTTTCTTTGTGAGCCAATAAGTTAAGAATTTTGCTAGATCATTGAAATGAGTTCCCGGGTATCAAATCAGGACTTAAATACAGTTTTATTATGGGTAGCTTTGCAATTATGGTCTACGCTGGTGGTCTCTCCTTCTCCTGTATCTTTTCTGATTTAGATTTATGCTTTTACTACAGCCTAAATATGTTCTGATTTTTATCCCCCTACTGTTTTCAGACATGAAACTGGCAAAATATACACATTTTCAATAAATATGAAATATTGCATGATTCCAAACATTTTTTTTGGTAGACTGGAACATCCATATTGCATTATCCTACACTCTTGGTGGTCGGATGCCAACTTCATATGGTTTAGAAGTTTGGCAGCTACCCCTGTATGGCCATATATCATTTTCTTTGCCATGTCAGAAGTGCGTCAGCAAATAAATGAGGTCAAGAAATAAGGTAACAACTGATATCCTGATCAATATTTAGGTATATGTGGATCTTGAATTTCAGACGTTGCCTCAGTGATCTGCTGATGTGCCCCTTATGTGCAGCCAGGCATACAACCTGCACCTCATCAGATTGTCATAGCACCTTTTGGGGTAGGAGTTCCATGCATGTAAATATTGAACAGGATACTAGCCAACTTGTTTTCCAGAGCCTGGAAATAAAAACATTACAAATGATGACATTACTTTTGGAAGTAAGCAGAGCATAAGAATCGGCTGCTGCTGCTTCAATTATATATTTAATTTATTTATATTTATTTTATTTGCACCCCCCTTTTCTCCTAATACAGGGGGACTTAAGGTGGCTAACCAATTATCAATAACTAGTAATAGTGTTCCATAAACATAAGGAATAATATGTTCTTTTTGTTTCCTTCCTATCCTTCTTTTGGGGATAAAAAGGATTTTGTGGGGCATTTTGAGGAGGATTTCTCCTTAAAATGTCAACCCATTTTCTAATGTTAGCAAAAAAAAATTAGTTAAAGGTAACAGACAGTGTAACAAATAGAGCTATACAGATTGGCACTTTGGATCACATGTCCCAGAATTTCCCAGGCAAGTCCCAGAAAGGTCCTGATGACCTCACTGCATGGGGAATTCTGGGAGTTGTAGTCTAACAACCAAAATGTGCACACAAGCTAATCATAATACTACCGGCAATGATTAATGTGCTACTTTTTGGGGGATTGGGATATCTACAATCAGGTAGATGAGGAATTTATTAATTGAAAGGTAACTTTCCAAGCTCTGTTTCTTTCATATTGTTACATGTCTTTTTGTCACTTCAGCCATATTTGAACTCACTTCAACTAAGCTGATTTGGATGAACCTACGTTTGTCCATCAATAAACATCAGTACTTCTTGAGCAACTGCAGTGGTACCTGCCCTGAATTTAGAGCCTTTCTTTGTAGAGATGAATGACAACTTTGTTCGGTTTATTTTTTTGGTTCAGAAGACTCCCATTCTTAAATTTTCTCCTGAATGATGTGGCAATACAATGGGCCACCCTGTGTGTGCCAGCTGCTTCCCAAGGGTACAAAAGTCCTGTGACAGTCAGACAAAAATGGCAGAACCCAATCAAGCACCAGTGTTTGCTAACCCTAATTTTGTCATCATGCCCACGATCTCTATCTACAATGTTGTTCATTTGTAAAAGGTAAAGGTAAAGGTTCCCCTTGACAATTTTTGTCCAGTTGTGTCCGACTCTAGGGGGTGGCGCTCATCCCGCTCTTCAAGCCATAGAGCCAGCATTTGTCCGAAGACAATCTTTCCGTGGTCACATGGCCAGTGTGATTTAGACACGGAACGCTGTTTACCTTCCCACCGAGATGGTACCTATTTATCTACTCGCATTTGCATGCTTTCGAACCGCTAGGTTGTTCATTTGACAATGTGCAAAAAACAGTCAATTCCTGAGTTTTACTGAAATGATCAGCCTTATCCCTGGACTGCCCCACTTCTGTGTGCTGTTGAAGTTTTCTGCAAACACTGACCAGCAGGATGAGACCAAGTCTAAAGCAAACCTTGCTTCTCCTTTAAGGTACGGGCATACACACAAAAAATGTGCAGAGCACTTTATAACTCAGCCCATGGCTGGATCCAGGATAGTATTCCTTGTATGAAGAGATCATGAGAAACAGTCCCAGCTTTCTCCTCAAGAAGATGATTCATTTTTTACTAAGACAAAACAGGTTAAGGATTTCACTTGTTCAAGATTCTTATCTGGTCAAGTTAATAAAATTGTGAACCCCAAATGTTGTCTTGTCATAATTCTGAGAATGTAGGAACAAAGGAACGCATTGCTGTAAGGAGTGCCTTCTTATCCTATGTAGTTTAACACCTTTCTGAATCCACCTCTAGATGCATGTTTTTTTTTCCTCACTTGAGACTAGCAGTGGCTTCAAAAGCAGAAATGTGGTCCAGAAAAATAGGATGTCTCCATGTGAGGAGGGAAAGGTTAAAATCTCCCCCAGTACTGCTGCTCCATTTCTTCATTTACTAGCTACAGTTTTATCATGCCTTTCACTAAGGAGGCCTAAATGGCTTTCCTATTCCCTATCTTATCGTAAGAGTAGCCTTATGAAGTAGGCCAGGCTGAGAGATCACCCACTGAGTGCTATGTCTCAGTGGGGAACAGGGTCTTTCAAATCCCTGCCCAACTTGCCATACACCATACCGACCCTTGTTCTACTGAAAGATCTCCAACATGGCATGCCATTTGGTCCCTTGGGGGAGCTTAGGCCAGCTAGGATCCCTTGTTACTTTGCCTCACAGGGCTGTTGTCTGAGGATTAACGAAATGCTCCATAAACACTCCTTGTCCTCCTCAGAGAAAAACTGGATGCAAACAGGATAGAAAGATAGGTGAGGTTCAGGGTAGCTGCTCTGCAGACTTAGGGAAGAATCGGCACATGTTGGGTTCCTAAAGCTCAAGGCTGAAGGTGTATCCCATTTGACGGTGTACCTATCTTCTCATTGGAATGCACATATGATATATGCATTGACTTTTGCTTGCTTTTATTACCCATGGATGCTTCTGTAAAACTGCATGCCTATTTAGGTAGGGTTGCCAGATACATGGGTACCAAAAGGAGGACACAGAAAGACAAAAAGAGGACAGAGGGGGATGTATTGAATGTTTCATTTGAATCGCTCCAATTAAACCCGCAATCAATACAATTTTAGTACAATAGCTGCCAATTAATGTCTCTTAGTGAACCGACCAAGAAACAGTTATGTTAAAAAATAAAAATAAATTCAATGGAGGGTTTTTTTCCAAATTACCAAAAAACATTATTTAAACAGTCAATTATGTCCGAACCCACCCCGGCCTGGCTGCAGGATCCCCCGGCTGCTCACACTCTGCACAGACTCATAGGCAACCTTGCTAATCTGGACGCCCAAAGGCGGCTCCGGCGCAGGCAGGGGGAAAGTGGTGCTGGGCAAAACCGAATGAGGCAACCTTCCCTCCCCCAAGGGTCATAAATTCAAGGCTGGGGAGTGTGGGAGTTGGAGTCCCCAAAAGAGACTTTGAACCCACACAGTCTGGGCGCTCACCTTCCCATCGGTGCACTCGGGTGCTGCTTGCTCCTGCCTTGTTTGGTGGGTGGCGCTCTGCTCGCACTGCCTTTCTGGGCTCCACGTGGGCTGGGCGGGCATGGCGGATCACCGAGCAGCCACTGCCATGGCGGGAGGGGCAAGGGCTGCGCTCCAGCACCAGCAGCAGGTAATGGGGGTGGACGGGTGGGGGCCAGAAAAGACAGGGGAAGGGGGGGTCCTTCCACCTCTCCCCCTCCCATCCAAAATTATAACATAAAATATACAAAAGCCTGACATTATAAAGGTTTTTATCTTTGCCTGCCTGACGGAGGACATTAGGCTAAAAAGGAGGACATGTCCTCCTTTTGCCTGACGTCTGGCAAACCTATATTTAGGGCAGTGACAGGTTCCTGTCATGTGTTAGCATGTGTATATTGCCGTACATCTGCACCTACACCTCTACCTACAGCTCAGGTGCTTGTTTTGAAATGGGCTCAAGGATCACAGCGGCTCCATGAATCATACAGAAGCAAACCAAAGAGTGGATCAAAATCCAAGGCTTACTTGCTTTGACAGCCTCCATTTAGTTCTGCCATGTGATAGCAAAATCCTCTCTTCCCTCCCCTGTGCTACTCGGCTTGTGGCGTGTGAAAAGATGGGGGTTCCTTGGTTTGTCTCGTGCAAAGCTTCTCTGAAATGACAGCCGCAGCAAATGATGAGTCTACCCAAAGAGATGTCTTGGGGAGCGTGTTTAGTTTGCCATTGAAATGTGCGACGTGATCCAATTAATGCGGAGCCATGAGGTCCTTCCCGTGCACAGTGCCACAGGTTTGCCACCAAGCTTCCCATTCAGGGCCTTAAACTGTATTGTCAGCTGTGCTCACCCTTGACTAGCAGAACAGCTGCTTGTGTCGTTATAATCCCATTTAAAAGCCTCCCATTATGGTGCTAATATATTTATAAAGGGACTCAGCACCTGGGATTAAAGGCTGACATTTCTCGCTGAAAACGCTGCCATCCTGAGCTAGAATAATTCCTGAGTCCCCTCGGCAGTTAGCTACGGCCAGTTGCTTTTGTCCCAGTGCCAAACTGGCTGAAATAGATTAGCCATTAATGCCGAACATGCTTTTCTGCACTTGCAAAATCCTTGTAATCACCAGTCCTGATCATATTCTCAGTGGCTTTTCCCCATGATGCTGAACAGGCAGATATGCTGGGCTTTGGGAAGCTTATATTTTTGTATGGAAATATGACAGGCATGAGACGTAGACCCGGACCAAGTTGATAAGAAGTCCAGCAAACAGTTGATCACGGTGACATCATTTCTCAAGCTGCAAGACTAAATAATAAATTAAGTAACTAATTAAAAACCATTTTTTTCAGAAAAGTCTAATATCTGCCCAAAGGAAATACAGAACAACCATCAATGGGTTTCAACAATAGGGAAGTTGATTTTTTTTCTAGGGCATAATTACAAAGCACTTTCTTATTCTAAGAACAGTTCGGCACAGGAACAACCTGCCAATTTTTTTTTAAAGTTGTTCCATGGATGTGTTCAAGAAAATGCTTGGCAAGCATCTATGGAAGATATTTTAGATGCAGGACATCCTGTGTTGGGGCACCCTTTCTTAAAGCCCTCTCCCTGCACAATGCACACTCATGCACACATGCACACACACATAGAGGAAGAGCTATACACAATATGGACATTCTAGCCTGCCATGGATACTTGGACTCCCTCCCTGTCCCCACCCCAGTTTTTTTTGTGTATGTGCCTGCATGTGTTCATGTGCACTCACTCATACTCACACACATGACATTATTAAGCATCTCATAGGATATCAGAGGCTCCAAAGCTGAACAAAAGCCTGCGAGGCCTAAGACAGAAGTAGAAGCAATGCCCCCTCCTTATGCCAGAGTCAGCACATGAAGAAGTCTAATGCACGATTGCTGCATCATACAATACCCACATCTGCCTTCATCCATCTTCCTTCTCATAGTGCCACTTGTGCTCACCTTAGTGAGTGGTGAGGCCAGTCCTGATGGAGGGTGATACAGCTTCCTCTCTAAACATCTCAGAATATAAGATGGGGCTGGCTCTTCAGTGAGCCAGGGTAAGGAATTCTGGAGTTTGTACTTGGAAACCATGGCAGGGCCAAAAGTTCCCCAGCTCTGTGTATGCAGGTCTCACAGGTCTAGCAGGTAAGTTGAGTTTGCTTATAATCTCATCTCAATGCTATGGTGGTGCTGGTGCTGTCTGTCTGTCTGTCTGTCTGTCTGTCTGTCTGTCTGTCTGTCTGTCTGTCTGTCTGTCTGTCTGATTGTGCACTTTTATGGAAAATGAGACACATACATCTATTTGAAGGGGTTTCTGTCCTGTGCAAGGTACAGTATATATTTTTTCACCATAAGATGCACTTTTTCCCCACAAAACGGGTGGTGGTGGTGGTGGTGGAAAGTCTGTGTGTCTTATGGAGCGAAGAAAACAGATTTTTTCCCCTGTTTTCTTCTCCTAAAAAATTGGTGCGTCTTATGGAAAGGTGCATCTTATGGAGCAAAAAATACGGTACTTTGGGGGCCTCTCTTTGACAAGGAGAGGATGAGGAGAAAAACACCTCCCTCTACCTCCCCCTGGATCTAGGATGGTGCCAGCCAAGTGTATCTTGGCTAGTCCAGGAACATGAGCCCAAAGTTCTGTCTGAATGTTTCTGTTTGATGTGGCTCTTTAGAGAGGCATTTCTAGGGTCTGGTGACTTGTGTGAGACTCTGATGCCAATGGAGCATTCTTCCTTTAAACTTTGTAAATAAAGAAATATGTCTGTGGAGTAGGAAAATTGGGAGAGATGTTCTTGTGGTTATTTACCGATCCAAGAATAAAATTCCTACTTCTTTGTCCAGAAGTCTTTCTGTAATGCAGAAGGGTGTTTTTCTGTGAGTTTTTTTTGTTTAAGAATAAATAATAAGGTGGATGGGTAGATTTTGATAGGTTACACTATCAGAAAGGGTAACAGATCAATTATAAGTGCTGAAGGACGCAAATTTAAGATTATTTTGAAGAGGTCTCGTACCCATTTGTCAGTTACAAATTGTTCAATCCTTATTCCTTTCGGTTCGTTCGTTTAGTCGTTTAGTCGTGTCCGACTCTTCGTGACCCCATGGACCAGAGCACGCCAGGCCCTCCTATCTTCTACTGCCTCCCGGAGTTGTGTCAAATTCATGTTGGTTGCTTCGCAGACACTGTCCAGCCATCTCATCCTTGGTCGTCCCCTTCTCCTCTTGCCATCACACTTTCCCAACATCAGGGTCTTTTCCAGGGAGTCTTTTCTTCTCATTAGATGGCCAAAGTACTGGAGCCTCAGCTTCAGGATCTGTCCTTCCAGTGAGCACTCAGGGTTGATTTCCTTTAGAATTGATAGGTTTGTTCTCCTTGCAGTCCAGGGGATTCTCAAGAGTCTCCTCCAGCACCACAATTCAAAGGCATCAATTCGTCGGCGGTCTGCTTTCTTTATGGTCCAGCTCTCACTTCCATACATCACGACAGGAAAAACCATAGCTTTGACTATTCGGACTTTTGTTGGCAAGGTGATGTCTCTGCTTTTTAACATGCTGTCAAGATTTGTCATCGCTTTCCTCCCAAGAAGAAGGCATCTTTTAATTTCGTGGCTGCTGTCTCCATCTGCAGTGATCATGGAGCCCAGGAAAATAAAATCTGTCACTGCCTCCATATCTTCCCCTTCTATTTGCCTGGAGGTGATGGGACCAGTGGCCACTATCTTAATTTTTCTGATGTTGAGCTTCAGACCATTTTTTGCACTCTCCTCTTTCACCCTCATTAAGAGGTTCTTTAACTCCTCCTCACTTTCTGCCACCAGAGTGGTGTCATCTGCATATCGGAGGTTTACCAACGTTAATTTTTGCAACTTCAGGTCTGGTGAAGTTCATGGTAATTGTTGATGAATCATAGAGGAATACTTGCCATTTGCTTGGAGGATAATAAATGAGAAGAAAGGGGACCTCTCCCCCATTGCTGAAAGAATAAAACCAATCTGTGAATGCTGGAATTTTGTTTTTTTGCCTCTTCTCTTTTCTCAATTCTCTTTGTCCCCTCTTCCTTTTGTGACACTTTTCCTACTGAAAAGGTCTTGCAGCCCTTTAAGCTTGCACACAGTTTTCTGCATATTTTTCTTTCTGTCATTGGCCTGTAAAAGGACTCATGCTAATGTGGATTCTGGGACTTTGTTGGTCGGCCCCAGCTGCCTCTGCACTTTTCAGTGTTAATCTTCATTACAACTAAGGTTTCTGCATTCAATAATGATAATTGGGTGCCACTGAGTACATTCTGACTTATGGCAACCCCTTTCAGGTTTTCTAGGTAGAGAATACTCAAAAGTGGCTTACCATTCCCTTCTTCAGAGGGCTGCCTGGATCTGTGCAGTGTGCCCAAGGCCTGCTCATCTGTTGGAATGCACAGGGGGAAATTGAGCTCCCAACCTCTGGTACTGCAGCCAGGCATCTAATTCTCTGAGCTACTCAGCCAGTTTCTGTACGTAAGGTGAAGGATTTTGTCAAGGTTTTTGCACTTCCATTGTGTTATACTTCAATTGAAAAAAATAAGAGAAAAGGAAACAATCTCAATTTTGTTATATTTCCATTATTTCTACATGTGTGAGTAAGACCATGATGTTGTTTGCAAGGTTTTTCAATAAAGGAGTGTCAAGAAGTCTTTAAAAATATGAGACAGAATGGTGAGGGCTTGCATTGGAAGAGAATACCAATTTCAATCTTTTCTTCCCAGTAGAGCAACATCTGAAGTCCCCACCCCTACATGTTAGGTTACACAGGCTCCTGCCTGGCATTTTCCTCCAGGCCATTAGGTTCCTTACAAGCCACTTCTGAGTGAACTGGAGAGAACAACTCCTCCCAATCCTTGCAGAAGTGCATCCGAAGAATACCTAAACATTTCTCCTTGTAGAAATCATTCTAAGGAAGATTAGATCTGACAGACAGTATTAATGCTGTGCTGGAAAATATGTGCTCAACCAGTTCAGTTCCTCTTATATCTGTTCCTAAATGTTCCATGAGTACCTCACAAGCAACGTGCTGTTTGTTTTTGAAAACTGTATTTGAGCACATGATCTCTTGTATATTTTTAGAGGGAGGGTTGTTTTGTTTTTTCATTCTCTTTAGGCCTATTGCTCTTCAATAGAAAGTATACAGTATTTTCAGATTTTATTATGAACCTAACAGCAGTTTATGACAAGCATGGAATGTGTGAGACTTGCTTCTTGATGGAGACAACTTTTGTACCACCACCACATCAAATCATGCTATGAATAAGTATACAGTATATATATATTTGAAATCACTGAGAGCTATTAATTATTTTATTTTATTTATGTGCTGCCTTTCTCCCCATAGGGGACCCAAGGCGGCTCACAACAATTAAAACTATATGGTAATCAACCATTGTAAAATATCATAGAAATTATATTTTAAAAAGTAAAAATGTGACAAGATTAAGAACAATTTTAAAAACATTTTTAAGTTTAATAAATGCAGAGTTCCTGAGACCTTTATTGCTTAAAGGTTCTCCTTGACATTTAGTCCAGTCGTGTCCGACTCTAGGGAGTAGTGCTCAACCCCGTTTCCAAGCTGTAGAGCCAGCGTTTGCCCTAAGACAGTTTCCATGATCATGTGGCCATCGCGACTAGACATGGAACGCTGTTACCTTCCCACCGAGGTGGTACTTATTCATCTACTTGCATTTACCTAGGTTAGCAGGAGCTGGGATAAAGCGATGGGAGCTCACTCCGTCATGTGGATTCGATCTTACAACTGCTGGTCTTCTGACCCTGCAGCACAGAGGCTTCTGCGGTTTAACCCGCAGCACCACCACGTTCCCTTATTGTTTAAAAGCCTACCTAAAAAGGAAGGTCTTTGCCTGGTGATGGAAGGGTAAGAGGGAGGGGGCCAACCTGGCTTCTCAGCACATTCCAAAGTCTGGGAGTAACCACAGAGAAGAGTCTCTCATGTCCTCACCAAGCAAGTTTGAGAAGTAGAAGGAACTGAGAGAAGGGCCTTCCCAGAAGATCTTAAATTTGAAAAGCCTCATATGGGGTGCTATGATCCTTCAAATCGCCTGGGCCCAAGCTACATATGACCTTATAGGCAATAACCAGCACTTTGAATTGGGCCCAGAAAAATATTGGTAGCCAGTGAATTGTAAAAAAAAGGGAGTTTATGTTGCCTGTAACCGGTGCCAGTCAGCAGTCAGACTGCAGCATTTTGAATCAGCAGACATTTCGGAACACTTTTGTAAAGCAGTCTCACATAGAGCATGTTGGCAGTAATTTGAATGACATATAATGAAGGCATGTGTGACTGTGACCAGATCAGGCATCTCAAGGAACAGACACAGCTGACACACCAGCTTTAGTTGTGAAAAAGCACTCCTGGCTAGTGCTGAAACTTGTGCATCAAAGCACAGCATTGAATCCAGGAGCCCACCCAAGCTATGAAGCTGACTTTCCAGGAGGAGTGTAACCCTGTCCAGATAGGCTGAATCCCTATCCCCCTGATTGGCTTTTTGACTGACCAGGAGCACCTTTATCTTGTCCGGATAAAATTTCAGTGTGTTAGCCTTCATCCAGTCCACAATGGACAACAGGTACTGGTCTAGGCACAGAATAGTTTCCTTGGAATCAAATGGAAAGGAGAGATGGAATCGGGTGTTCTTGGCATAGAATTGGCACTGAATCCTGAAACTCTGGACAGCCTCTCCCAGTGGTTTAATATTGATGTTAAATAACATGGGGGGGCAGAACTAAACCCTGGGGGACACCACGAGCCAGTGGCCAGGGTATTGTACAGGATTCCCCCCAAAACCAGCTTCTGTGCTCGACCATCCAGGAAGAATTAGAACCACTGTAAAGCAGTACCTCCCAGACCCATCCCAGAAAGGTGCCCTAGAAGGATACCATGGTTGATGATATCCACTGAGAGGTCCAACAGAACTAACAGGGACACAATCCCTCTGTCCAGTTCCTGGTGTAGGTTATCCACGAAGGCGGTAACCTGGCCTGAAGTGGATCTAGATAATTATGCCAAATGGGAAAGGGATCCCCAAATAATTTAGCTTTTAAACTTCCATTGTGTTCACTTCACTTTAAAAATCTTTTCCTTTTTAAAACCTTGTTCCTGTTTACAAGACCGTTAAAATATGTTAATATCATTCACTTACTTTACAACTAAAAATGGGGGTCCAGACAGTTCAACCACATTTGCTATGGCAAACAGCTTTTGCAACAGACTTCCCAGATAGCAGTTTTCGATATCTTACTGGCTTTATTCAGAAGTGCCCGGTACACATGCACTGAATAAATGGATGGCACACTATGCTCGTTGGCTCTAATTCTGATGTTGGCATAGTGGCTGTGCTATGTTCCCAACTGCCCCAGGTTCAGGAGAAGGTGTGAAAGGAGCATTATGCATAGACACATGCTTGGACTTCTATGCAGCTAAGAATCACAAGCAAATGGGTTTCTAACCCCATTCAGGTTCTCACATGAATACAGTATAGCTATAAATGCACAGGGTCAGATTTTAGAAAATAGCCTTTGAGAAGAATGATTGTAGCAGGGATGGGGACAATAGTCACTGGCCCCACTGTCAAAGTGGAGTTAAGTCACGCTAGTGACTGGACTCAGACTCAACAAATTCCCCCCCACCCCCATTGGCTCCTATTTGACTTGCAGCTTGAAATAGTGGCATGGTAACCGAGCAGAGGTAGAAGAGGGATGATTCCGAGCACCATCCTACACTTGCTCAGGTATGGCTGGCTTCTGCATGTCATTCTATTCATTCTTCTGAAAAGTAACTTTCCTTGCTCTGCATAGAAAGATAAAAAGTCTGATGCTATATCTGCCCCCCCTCCTCTGCTCAGTCTTTCTATACCATACCTTGCAGATATTCAACTATTTCACAATGCTCTTGCAACATTCTTTCCAAACCACTCTCGCATCCAGAGTTTTCACATACCAGCAAAATGCACGCATAGCATCCAGGAATTAAGAAAGAGCTGTCTATTGTGTAGAAATTAAGAACAGCACCAAAATAATGGACATAAACACCCTCTATACTCCCTTATACTCATTGTTAGATGGGAGCACAAATTACTCCCTCTAATGCCAGAATGTGGTAGCGAATGCTAACAGGACAGTTGAGGACTGAGGAGGAGCCTTCAGCACACTGATGGGCTGATTTAGACATGTATTTCTGTGGGGCTGAGATTGGAGCAGCATGGCCAGATTCAGTTCTGGAGGGAAGTCAAAAGGTTGGAAGTGATTTTGACCCAGTCAGTGATTTGGATGTCTAAAACAAACATGGACAAGCCAGATTCAATCTGTTCAAAAGGACCAAATACATTGGTGCCTTGCGCAACGGTCGCTTCGTAGAGCGACGAATCTGCGCAATGATGCCGTTTTTGCGACCGCAAATGCGATCGCAAAACGGCACCTAGATAGGGAGAAAATCACAGAGCGAAGGGTGGTAAGCGGTTCGCTTACTGACCTTCGCTTTATGACCCGCCCATCAGCTGTTAGGCGGGTCCAAAATGGCTACCACGTGCCCCAAAATGGCCGCATGCAGCGTTTTCATGCCCTCGTTCAGCGAGGGGAGGGCGCAAAAATGGCTGCCGGCCATCCAGGAACATCGCACAACGGTGAGTATTCGGCTCAATTGGAACGCATTAAACGCTGTTTAATGCATTCCAATGGCTTTTTACTTTTGAGCGATGTTTCACACAGCGAGGGTTAATCCGGAACGGATTAACCTCGCTGTGCGAGGCACCACTGTAAATCAAAAACCCAGGGTGGCAGATATACTACGCTGTAGACATAGTATATCTTGACTTCAGCAAAGCTTTGACAAAGTGCCCCATGATCTCCTGATTAGCAAGCTAACTAGGTGTGGGCTGGATAGATCAAGTGTCAGGTGGATACACAATTGGATACAGAATCATACTCAGAGGGTGATTATTATTGGGCCCTTCTCTAACTAGGAAGAGGTAACAATTGGGGTACCCCAAGGCTCAGTCCTGGGCTCGGTGCTCTTCAATATTTTTTATTAATGACTTGGATGAGGGAGTGCAGGAAATGCTTTTCAAATCTGCAGAAAGTACCAAATTGGGCGGAATAGCTAATACCCTAGAAGACAGAAACAAAATTCAAAACGACCTTGATAGGATGGAGCACTGGGCTGAAAGAAACAGAATGAAATTCTACAGGGAAAAGTGCAAAGTCCTGCACCTCAGAAAAAGAAACCCATTACACAGTTACAAGATGGGGGATACCTGGCTCAGCAAAACTGCGAGTGAGAAGGATCTTGGAATTGTTGTAGATCACAAGCTAAATATGAGCCAAGACTGTGATGTGGCTACAAAAAAGGCAAATGCTGTTTTAGGCTGCATTAACAGAAGTATACTTTCCAAATCCTGCGAGGTGCTAGTCCCCCTCTGTTCGGTATTGTTTAGGCCTCACCTTGAGTATTGTGTCCAGTTCTGGACACCACAATTCAAGAAAGATGCTAACAAATTGGAACAAGTTCAGAGGAGGGTGACAAGGATGATCAGGGGGCTGGAAACCAATCCTTATGAGGAAAAGCTGAAAGAACTGAGCATGTTTAGCCTTGAGAAAAGAAGATAGAGGGGTGATATGATAGCACTTTTCAAATATTTGAAAGGCTGTCATACAGAGGAGGGGCAAAATCTGTTCTCGATCATTTCAGAGTGCAGGACACACAACAATGGGCTCAAGTTAAAGAAAGCCAGATTTCAGTTGAATATCAGAAAAAAACATCCTAACTGTTAGAACAGTACAACAGTGGAACCAGTTGCCTCGGAAGTTGGTGAGTGCTCCAACACTGGAGGCATTCAAGAAAAACTTGGATAATCACCTGGCAGATATGCTTTGATTGTATTCCTGCACTGAGCAGAGGGTTGGACTTGATGGCCTTGTAGGCCCCTTCCAGCTTTACTTTTCTATGATTCTATGGGGAGAGGAAGGGAACTGGGCTTTGCTACTTGACAGTTCTGACACAGTTCTGACAAGAATTTCGTCGCCACTCTCCAGTCACAGTGTTAGTGGTTTGGAACTGTGTGAAGTCAGTGATATGAGTCAAAGATCTCACACAGCTTTTTCTTCCTTTAGTGGCTAATGAAGAACTGAGGAGATCACGGAGCTGATGAGGTTTGGGAATATTGATTGTTCTGAGTCTCTCTTTCTTTTCATTCTCCTTTGCCTGAAGCTGTGATTTAGAATAATTTAGCACACTTCTCCACTTGCTAATTTGTTTATTGTGTGTGGATCTCTGTGTTTTAAGCAGTGAAACCTATTTCACACGCATACTAATTGCTGTTAAATGTGTGATTTTTTTCCCCCTGTAAGTTTTCTCTCTTCTTTAAAGAACTATTTAAAAAAAAATTGAAAGCAAAATTTAAAGGTAGCAAACATAAAGCTAGTCATTTGAAAATTGACAATTTATTCCCCTCTTTTAGGGTCCATCATGTCTCCAATGAATAATAATGATGTGACATCAAATCAATCCAGAGTTATGGTGCCCCCTTTTTTTCCAGGGTTTTCCATGTCTAGGATACTCATAAGTGGTCTACCATCTACATGTATCAGTAGGTAAACAAGTGACTTTAGTGTTAGTTTTCAAATGCAAGTCAATGCGAGGGTTGGGAATCCAGACTGAGGGTTTGAAACAAATGGGAGGTGGGATTGCTTTGGACGGGATCCGGATCCAGTTCACAGTGCTAAATTGACATTCCAAACAAATTGGGAGGTCTGTGACATTATCCTAATGGGGAAAAAAAATTCTGTATAGCAGCAACAGCAGAGTTGACAGCAGCAGCAGCAGCGAAGAAAAACATCTGGAATAAAAACTCGTTCACACTTACATATGCATTTGTTTTATTTTACTGTTTTGCTGTTTGAGGCTGCTACTATTGTAATTATGTCTGAGATCCAAACAGCCCCTTTTCTAAATAGCCCTGACATTTAGCAGTAGATTTCAGGGTGGGATGAGCCTGAGGGTTGAGAATGGAAAAGCAGGGTTTGTTCGGAAAAGCTCGAGTATATTTCAGTCTTCTCTGCACAACCAGTTCTATGCTTTATCTTCTCCTTGCCGTCCTTATCAGCAGTTGCTGCTTGCTCATTCAAATAGTGCAGATGTGTAGCTGCAGAGGTGACCCTGGTAACAGAATGAATAGCTTTGCTGCAACATTCACAGCAACGCCAATATGAGAATTCAGCGGGTGAGGAATAAAGCTCCCTCCGTGTCTATTTCTGGCTGGGTGGGGAAAACCGTTTTATTCCAGGAGTGATATTACAATTGATTCTGTTGTTTTATTCATTGAGCCATTCATTTTCTACTCACTTTAAAGTTGCTGCATCTTTGATATTCAATACATATTTCAGTGTGTTTTATTGTCGGTTTATTTCTATTTTTGTGAGCAGCCTCAATAATTTATTTTAAAAGCAGTATATAAATAATGTAAACAAATAGCTAATAAAAATAGAAGATAGGGAAGAAAATGAGCTGAATACTAAAAGCAGGACCTAAAAATACAGGGTTGGCTCCAGACCTCGTCACACTTCAAGGAGCACAATTGAAACCAGTGGGATTTAAATTAATCATGATTAACTTCAGCCTCACTGGATTCAGTGGGTTTTCCTTTAAGTAGGACTAAGATTAGGTCCAACTCGGAGTTCATTAGTTAGAACTGGTTCTGCATAGAGAAGCTCATTCATGTGAAATTCAGAGCAGAATGAGAACTCTTGTGGATCTGTAAATAACCGAGATTCTGACTCTCCCCCCCCCCCCATTGTAGCCATTAAATTCCCAAAGCTATGTCTCTTCCAGTCGTGGCTGGCTTCCACATCCACTCAATGTCCAATCAGTAGCAAATTAATTCAGTACCCACATTGGCCCTATGAATCAGAATATTGAGTGCTGAGTATAGTTTGGCGGGTAAATTATTCCCATCAGAGTCTATGCACATCCCTCCCCCTCCCCACACAGTTGCAAGCTGTGCCAAAGCAAATAGTGATAATATAATGAAAATTTACTGCTCTAACTTTGCTTTAATACAGACTTGTGAAAAAAATTAATTTTCCCTCAAGTTTATCTTGATTTAGAATTATGGCTCTGGGTTTTTATTACCGTCTTTGCAGCTCACACTTTTTTTGTCAGGGGGAAAAATTGTAGGATTATGCAATTGGAAACAACCTCAAAATACTTTTTGCTTCAACCACCTGCAGTGAGGCAAGGCTGAAAACATTTAGACGAGGGTGGCTTATGGACCAAGACCAGGGGCACCTCACCCCCAAAATTTCAGGGCTATGTGTGCTTTCCTGACATGGTTACAAGTCATGCATGACTCAGATCCTAAGAATGTAGGCTCAGTAATGGAAAGAAAAGCAGCCTGGGGCTGTTGGATTACAAGGATCCCAGCATGTTTAAAGGGAGCAGTAGTATGACCATTGTTGAAAAAAACCCTCCTTGAATCCCACAGTATTAGATAAATACTGGCCAATGTTCAATTCTTTAGCAAGATGCTAGAGTGGATTGTGACTTCCCAGTTCCAGGGATTCCTGGATGAGAGGGATTATCTAGATCCATTTCCATCTGGTTTCAGACATGGTTATGGGACAGAGACTGCTTTGGTCACCTTGGTGGATGACCTACACCAGGAACTGGATAAGGGGGAGTGTGTCCCTGTTGCTTCTGCTGGACTTCTCAGTGGCTTTCCATAACATAGTATTCTTCTGGACCATCTCTCTGGGATGGGACTTGGAGGCACTCTTCTACAATGGCTCCAGTCCTTTCTAGAGTGGAGTATTCAGAGGGTGGTCCTGAGCAATACTCTGGCCCTCAGGGTTCTGTCTTGTCCCCTATGATATTTAACATCTACATGAAGCCACTGGGAATCATCCAAAATTTGGGGGTTTGGTGTCACTAGTATGAAGATGACACCCAACTCTATCTCTCCTTTCTATCTAAATCCAAGAAAGCTATCTCAGTTCTAGATCAGTGTCCGCTGTCAGTAACGGAGTAGGGTGAGTAAACTGAAATGTATTCCAAACAAGACAGAGGTACTCTTGGTCATCTGAAAGGCAGATCAAGGAACAGGGTTGCAGCCCGTGCTGGATGGAGTTGCACCCCCTCTGAAAACACAGGTGCGCAGCTTGGTTGTGCTTCCGGATTCTTCTCTAAGCTGGGGTACCCAGGTTGGTGGTGGCCAGAAGTGCTTTTGCATTCTTAAAATTAGTGTGCCAGCTGTGCTCATTCTTGAAGAGGTCTGATCTGGCCATAGTGACACATGCCTTAATTTATCCTGACTGGATTACTGTAACACAGTCTATGTGGGGATGCCTTTGGAAAGTGTTCAGAACCTCTAATGGGTCCAAAATGCCAGAGCCCAGTTGTTAACTGGGGCTAGTGACGGGGAACATATAATTCCCCAGTTTGCTGCTGCTCTGTTTCCAGGCACAATTCAAAGTACTGGTTTAAATCTGTAAAGCCCTGAATTGCTTGGATCCAAGTTCTCCCCCTTTACGAGCCTGCCTGGATATTATGATAATCAGGAAATGCCTTTCTCCCGATCCCATCACCTTCACAGGTGTGTTTGGTGGGGGACGTGGGACAGGGCCATCTCTGTTGTTGCTCCCAGGCTCTGGAACTCCCTCCCATAGGAGACCAGGTTGGCCCCATCCTTCAGCAAGCAAAGACAAACAGGATTTTTTTTTTAAAAAGGGATTATTTTATTTTGTTTCCTGTGTTTACATGCCAAAGACCAATGATAGCACAGAACACAGTAATTTGCAGACTACAGGGGTCATGACCAGCTCATGCTGTGCAAACCACTCTTCTACTGAGAAGCTATCGGTAGAAGATAGTTTAGCTCACCTTTGAATTTAGACCTGTACCAAACCTCTGAGAAGTTAAACATTGGTTGCAAACATTCTTGTTTAAATGTATCTGTTGCTTTTACATCCTACAATGAGTTCAAGTTCATGTCACATCACACAAGTAGACATACATTTATTCGTGGTCACTTTTATCATCAAAACAACCCACTGAGATAGGTCAGGCTTAGAGAGCATGAATGGCCCAAGGTTACCAAGTGGGGTTTATAGCAAACAAGAAGTTTGAATTCCAGTTTCCTGAGTCCTAATTCATTATTTAAGTGTTATGCTACACTGGCTCCATATTTGTGGATGGCAAGAAAGGTTTGAAACATGCCACACAAATGCTCATCTTTTTAACACCCTCCCTCCGCGAGCTAATGCTATTTGGTGCCACTTTTTAAATATGTGAAGGGCTTTCTACATTGTAATCCTAGCCATTGATCATCAAGTGAATCTGATGACACGTACTGGGCCACCACATGTTCAATAAGAGTGGTTACGTGGCATCTCTGAAGGAAAATAAACCTAACACTAGCTTGCACACTAAACTGGACAACAGGAAATACATCAACCTTGCCAAGGCTACAAGGCTGATGCTGCTTGTCTTTCTTTCTTTCTTTCTTTCTTTCTTTCTTTCTTTCTTTCTTTCTTTCTTTCTTTCTTTCTTTCTTTCTTTATTTATTTATTTATTTATTTATTTATTTATTTATTTATATGCCACCCACTCTCCCCAAAGGTCTCTGGGCAGCATGGTTCTATTGCCTACCGGCACTGCTTCTGGTTACACAGGAGTGGATAGACAGAATGAAAATGGGAATTTACACGCCACTGAAAGTTAGTGTTGCATAGATGATGAATATCCATATCATTCATTTTTAGGGTAGATTTGGTAAGTTTCAGTCAATGTGCAGCTGCTCCACACGGTAAGCCACAGAAATGTGGCTTTGAGCATCTTCTAGTGCTGGCTCTGCTCCCCTCCTCCACAAGCTGACCATCCTCATGAAGAATAGCTGTAAGAGTCTCCCTGTGTGTGTTGGGTCAGTAATAATTAAACTGGGGAAAATGGGTTCATATCTTCATGTGGCCATGGAGCCCACTGGGTGACCTTATGGTACATATTATCTCAAGGCCTAATGTACCTCACAGATTTGCTGTGAAAGTAAAAATGGGGATGAGGGCCAGATATGACATCTGAAGCTCATAAATGTAATGAATACAATCAAATAAAGAATGGCTCAGCTGGTTCTCTCCCCCCCCCCTTTTTTTTTGTAAATACTGGGCTTTGAATTCTCCAGTTCTGACAATACAGCATATGGAGTGATGTTAACTGTGGTTTCCCCTTTATGTAGGTAGGATCATAAGGGATTAAAGAAAACTACGGATACATTGTCTTCCAGGATGTGAATCTCATTTAAACACACAGAGAGATAGCAAAACATAAATCTATGTATGAAAATACAAAAATTGGCCACTGAAATAGGAGGCTTGATTCTGGTCATACATTTATTGTTTGTGACTTGTCCGGGTTTGGTAATACAGCTGAGCCAGAAAGAATACGGAGTTGCTGAAATCATAGAAACAGACAAACTCACACGTGTTTTTGTGAGAGCTGCTTACAAGGAAGAGAACTAGTGGCACGGCCAGATTTTGTGCCTGTCTTTAATTATCTCAAACAATTAAAAGCCTTGAAGCAAGAGTCCTCCAGGGCTCAGTTGCTCTTCCAGCTAAGAGTACGACAGTTCAAAGTTTTTGCAGTGTATTGTTAACAGCACTGATGTTAGTCTTGTTTCCAAATGAACCACCAAGCAGCACTCATGGAAAATCAAAGGCCAATAATGGCTTCTTTTCTCCCCAAAGCAAAAAAAAATGGAGAGGGGGGGCAGGGAAGAAAAAAAATCTACATATTTTTTGGCAATAAATAAACTACATAATCTTGGCAAAAATGGATGGATTCATTATCTCCAAATAGTGGAAAATATTATAAATGGCAGTAAATGAAATACATGGGTGTTTCCACTGTAATGTGCTGTTCCCTGAGCCACCCAGAAAGAACACAGTTTGGCTCGTTGAGTGGGTTGGACTCAGACAAAGTGCAAAGTCGTGTTCTTGGGCTTAAATGCTTGTGTGTTTTTTTTGGGGGGGGGTTGCATGCTTTTATTGTAGAGAGAGATATTTGACAGTTAAAACGCCTTGATTTTTAGACATGGGACTGAAAGCGAACCCATCCATTATGGAATGTAAAATAGATATTCCTGCATTCCTATGCTAACCACAGTTTTCATCTCTTGTGTGCACCTTAAGATTTGGGGGAAATAAATGAGTCACTCTAATGAAAAACCATTAGTTGACCAACTGCACAGAGAAAGAAATGGGGACTTTTGGATTTATTTACTGCTCATGTTCAATGCAGCGGGCACCAAGAAGTGAGTGTGTTCTGCCACTTTTAGAAGCACAAGTAAAATGGCCCCATGATGGTACCAAAATGGACAAGTAAGGTGGACTGAATATGACTGTAGCACAACAGCATATGTGGCTATATAATACTCTACAAATCTGCCTTGAGCCAACAGGTAACACTGAAAGCAATAGGTTTAGTTCCAGATAAATAAATCAAGGATTATTGCTTCAGTTGGCAGAGAATTACAGCAGCCAAACATTGGGGAGGAAGGAAAGGCTGATTCTTGAAATGTTTTGGGGCAGGTTAGCTGAAAAGTCGTGCTCCATTTTAGTTCCCTTTTCTGAATTGTCTTGTTGGTTTCTTGCACTACATATTAAAAAGAACAATATGGAATGATTCACTTCCTTCACCTTCAGCTATGGAAATATGCATGTGGAGTCCAGAAGCAGCGTTTTTGTGCTGTAATTTTGATTTACATATACTTGGAGCCTGAAACATGCATTGATGTGGGTTTATTTCCTTTTAAATGCTTCCATGTTAAATGTGGAAAAGCCACAATTTTACAGCTCCCTGTTTTGTTCTGGACTAGCATCATTCCTGTTTGGGAATATGAGGAGGATTCCACTTATTGTCCAAAAATAACAGTGATTCAATTAGAACTACCCCGAATAAAAGGGGGAAAGGCAGTTAACCAGTGTAAGTGTGAACATTACATGTTACTTTCCCCATCAAATGGGAGAAAAAAGCATCTGGCTCGTCTCCACTAGTTACCCCTTGTGTCCCGAGTGAGGTTCAAGGTTTTGACACTCGCATATAAAGCCCTCCATGAATTGGGACCATGTTACTTGTTGGAGCATCTTTCCCCAATGTTATGTGCCCAACCCATCAGATCTTCCCAGGCTGGGTTCCTCTGTGTAGCCACCCTGAGGGAGGCTCAAAAGTAATCTACAACAGGCAGGGCCTTCTACACGGTGACACTGACCCTATGGAAACACCTCCCAGAAAATTTACACCTGATTCCCTCCCTGCTATTATTCAGCAGGCAACTTAAAACACTGCTTTTCAAGGAGGCCTTTCACTCTAACCCTGGTTGACTGTTTGCCTCCTGTCCTGCCTTACTGGGAAAATGTATCTCTGGTGCCATTTGGTTTTAAGCCATTAGTGTTTTGTTTTTTTTACAATTTATTTGTGTATTTAATAAATATTCTAGCTTGCTGTAAATCACCCAGAATAGCGCATCTGCACTAATGTGGCAGTATATTAAACAAACAAACAAACAAACAAACAACAAACAGACAGACAGACAGACAGACAGACAGACAGACAGACAGACAAACAAATTCAATGCTTTAAAAATGCTTTTCAAGTAATACATGTTCTATGCATTAAAATTGTGGCTTATTCTACTGCCTATGTGTCCACAGTCCTTCTTCTTAGAAAGAAGGCACAAATATCCATCTTGAGGAGCACTTGTGGTATATAAGTAAATCTTATCCTTGTTACTTGAGGTGTCTCCAGACTCTGTCAGAAGCCCCAGCTAAGATTGCCACTGAACAAAGTTTCTGGACCGGTATAGCCAGCCTTTTCAGAGGGAACTTGATCAGCTTTTTGTTCAGCTGGTGCTTTCAGGTTTATTTTATGCAGCAGTCTGCTGAAGAAGTGCATTTGAATGTGGTCCAACAAATTACTGCCTCTGTCTTTGCTACGTACACACGGCTCTCTTTTCCTGTGTAGTTGGAGAGAGGAGATCTTGTGTGTGGAGGACACAGATTCTTCACCAAAATAATGGTTTCCACATAGTCCACCTGGGAAAAATGCTAGATTGCGAAGACATTTCCAGCATGACAAACAGAGTCCTTTTGAAGAAGCCAGTAACTAATGTGCTACTCAGAGTCAATGGTGACACAATCTATATGATGTGCTGAGTGAACCCTGCCCCTTAGTTAAAACCTATTACTTGTTGTTAATGTTACTCCAATGCATTAGAGCAGAGGTCTCTAAACAATGGCCCACAGAGCTCATCCGGCCTGCCTTGCCTATTTATCTAGCCTGGGCATAGGAAGAGGAAGGAAGGGGGACCCAAACCATCCCCCAGCCATTTTGCAAAGACGGTGGGGGATGGCTTGGGTCCCTCTTCCCTCCTTTGACCCTCAAAAAATGTGGAAAATTTATGGTGAAGCTTTCATACTGAAAAGTTTGGAGACCACTGCATTAGAGAATTGCAGGATCAAACATGAAGAACAACTAGTCGATTTCCCTGTTTCTAACAGCTACCATCAACAAATTAATGTTCAGAACATTGCAAGTTCTGCTGATGATAAAGGAATATAATCCCATTTGATTAGCAGGAAATACGTGCGTACTTCTACAAAGAAAGGCCCTAGGCTGGTGAGCTAAAGGAACCACCAAGATATCATTTTAAAACTGATTCAACCCAAACTTCAGTTAAACTCAGGTTGCAGGTGGTAGGAGGTGGTAGCAAGGTGTTGTAAGAAAGAACTTGTGCCAGTTGGTCTTCAGGTTCAGTGGACAATGCTGCCTCACCACGAGTGTTCACGAAAATTTCTGCTACCAATCCAGTTGGTATGTATGTATGTATGTATGTATGTATGTATGTATGTATGTATGTATGTATGTATGTATGTATGTATGTATGTATGTATGTATGTATGTATGTATGTATGTATGTATGTATGTATGTATGTATGTATGTATGTAAGTATGTATGTATGTATGTATGTATGTATGTATGTATGTAAAAAGGACCCAAGGCAGTTTATATAATTAAAAGACAGCATTCAAAGCCAAAATCCCTAATGCATATTTCTATAGTTGAAAGCCTTCAATGTAACTTTCTGGTTTTGTTTAGCAAAAGTTGCAGTGGTGCTCAAAGTACACATGCAGATAGTTTCCTGACACCTCCTGACAGCCATCTGTGTGGCTCACTTATCAAACTTATGTGGCTAGTTACAACCAGAGGGTGTCATATTGGGCAAGTGATTTGCAGATTGCTTAACAAAGACTTATTTTAACATCAGCAGACCTGAAAAGCTGATAAACTGTTAATGGTTTTAGGAAGTCCATTGGCAAGACCAAGAGCAATAGGTGCAAGGGAGAGAAAGTTATTGGAAAGGACAGTTACAGCCAGATCCTCAAAATGTGCTATAAGACACCGGGGATGCAAAGCTATTTGTGGCAAAAGTGGGGGGTGGGGAGGGGGGGAATAAAGATCTATGAGGCAATGTGAGTAATCAACTTGTTGCAGAAATTTTTATACCCAGGTTTTTTTTTGTCCCAATGCTGTGGGACTTAGCAGTCCTGATGTCTGATGAACCAAGATAAGGCTGAACGAACAGATCTGAAAGGTGGAGTCAGAGGATGGAGGAAGGAGAGCATCTGTGAGAATGTGCATTGGAAGGCCCTCAGTTACCTGGGTTAGAAATTACTGGGTGCTTTTGTTGTTGCAGTTGCTGAACTCAAACAAACACAAAAAATAAACAAAATCATCAAGAACTGATGAATTTATATATGATGTAAGAAATCTGTCTTCCATTAAGCAGCTTCGGTGGTCTCCTGGACATAGCTGTGTGTGGGACAAAAACTTGCTTACTTTCCTTTGGAATGTCTCCTACCATTTTATTATAGGAAATAAGACCAGAAACCTGTCCCTATTGAAACTCTAGTGGTATCACTGGTTAGGAGGATTAAAACAGCAGTTGTCTGTGAGAACGGAAAATATACATTGATTATGATAGATAGATAGATAGATAGATAGATAGATAGATAGATAGATAGATAGATAGATAGATAGATAGATAGATAGATAGATAGATAGATAGATAGATAGATAGATAGATAGATAGATAGATAGATAGATAGATAGATAGATAGATAGATAGATAGATATTCATTCAGTCATTCATTTATAGAAATGGCACATCATGCTTTCAGATGCCCTGCACATGCTTTATATTTTAAATCAATGGAAGAAGAGAGGAAGTAGGTGTGATATATTTAAATAGACCATCTCCAGGTGCCTCTCACAGGCACACTTCTTGGGCCATGATTTTCTGTTGAGAACACTGTGAAGTTTGAACGCCTGCCAGTTTAACACCATGTGAAGTGGGACGAGATAGATTCTTGAGAAATCCAAGGCCTGATATCCTTGGAAACTGATCTAGTGCAAAATTAACTGAGGTTGTGTGGTGAAGTTCAATTCCCAGCAACCAGCATTCTGTGTAAACAAACTGTTTTAGAGGCAGATGTGGGGCTGGTTGTCTTAAAACTAAAAATTAGATGCACATGTATGGGCATGCATATATGGTTCCCTTGCATCTCTTAGAGCAAACAACAAACTTTGAGTGTTTTGAGGTGAAAGACAGCTTCTCAGTAGGCTGTGTGGGGTATGTGGGATTCTTTATTCTTATTAAGACCTCAGAGACTGCACACAGTTGAAAAATGTCAGAATTTCAAAGTGGGAAAAGCAGAGTCAGTTGTAGTTCACAAAAACCTATACAACAACAAAAAAAGCTAGTATTTCCAGCTAAAACATATCAACTTATATTTATCCACATTTTACTGCGTGTTATAGTACCTATGGTCGATCTGGGAAAGTAGAGTGGGAGAAAGGGACCAATTTTGGTCCTCTGAATCCCCACATGGGCTACATTGTCTCACCATTGCTGGGTGCTGCTGAAATTCAGTGGGCTTAGAGCAACTAGAAGTGAAACAGCAACAGTTTTGCCTATGGGAACACCAGCTCCTTTTCAGCAAAGCAAGGTGTCTGGAGCCTGCACAGCCTATTACAGAGAAGATGTGCTGTCCCTAGGAGTACTGCCCACCTCCAAAACAGCAGCATTTTTATTGCACTGCTAAGATTTGTGGCAAAAGAAATGTGCATAGGCCATAAAAAAAAAGCTGAGGCCAAGTGTAAGATAGAGGCTGCATTTTGCCCACCTACTAAACTGTGGACAAGAAGATAGTGACAGACTGTACATGATTCTGAGGCTGGCAGAAACAAACAAACAAACAAACAAACACACACACACACAAACACACACACACACACACACACACACCATCTTTAGGAAGAAAATTGAGTGGAGGAATGACTGACAGCCATAGAAGAACTCAGTGGCTGAAATCCATTGTTGCTTAAAGTAGACCCATTGATTCAATGGAACCTAGAGGAGTTGACTCACCAAATCCCTGTTGATTCAACAGGCCTAGTCCACTTCTGACTTACTACACTAAGCAAGAGGATTTCGGCCAAAGCATGGGTAGACTGAACTATCTAATTCTTTAGAAAAGTCATGTATGAGTTCAAAATGAAAAGCTTTTTCAAGACATCTGGAGAGACAGAAATGGAGGCTGCCCATAAAGAGGCCTTGGAAACATTACTTTCTTTGGACTATATGCTGGCTTGAGGATTCTGGGAGTTGTAGTCCAAAACAGTAAAATTTGTGTGCTCTGTCCATAGAAATTAATGGAGAAATCACACCTTGCAGCTATGCTTGGGCATCAGTGTGCTCGTTCCATGTTTCTGAATCACAACATGGAGTTGCGAGATCAGTATGCCAGTCCTCCCAATGAGATATGCATGAACATTCGGTACAGATTCCTGAGAGGCTACCGGAGGCGAAAGAAAGAGTGAGGGAGAAAGAGAGAGAGAAATTGAAGAAGGGATAGTCAATTTTCTAACTGAGCTTCACATGCGTCACCCTAATATTTTACTTGTGCTTATCCTCCATCATCTCATAGAGGTAAAAAGGAATATTCTTTTATGAGCACTCTCTTGTTCCTCTGAAGTTATATACTGCTGGTTGTATTTTTCTTCTATCAATGTGGGTTTTTTAAAATCTGCTTTTAACAACGTATCTTGAATTGGTTACAGAAGCAGATATATCACTGTCTTGATTATAACAGTTTCCTCCACAGAAATATTTAAGAGATTATTTATTTCAAGTTTCTGTGTTTATATATGGAGTTGTGACAGTCCATTGATCTACATAGCGAAGCTATGGCTACCCACTGTGACTGGCAATGACTCATGAAGGTCTCAGGCAGAGGTTCCCTTTCCCAGACCTGCCACTCAAAAAGGCCATTTAAGGGGATGCTGAAGCCTTCTGTGTTTAGACTGTGGGCTCTATCAGTACACTATGATCCATACTCTCTCCACTGCTCATGCTTCCTTTCCCATGCAGAGCCACCATGTGTAACAGGATGCTTAATGGAAGGTGTGGCAATATTCCTTGTCAGTGGTAATGGGAGTGTCAAGTTCACCAGCTGCCTATCAGTACTCAGAAAAGACAAAAGTTCCTTGTGGTGGTGCTTATGCCATTGTATTAGTTTAGGTATGTCTCACCCGCTGGGCATGTCACATAGCTAACCTTAAATTAAGAAGTCTTTGCCATTTAGGGATTGGATCCAGGTTTTCCTATAATATAAACCTGGCATAGGGAACCTTTGGTCCTCCAGTTGCATCTGGACTACAGTCTCCATGGTTCCTTTGTCATTAGCTATTTGAGTAAAAAAAAAAATTATGTAACAAAATATGACAGAAACATAAATGACAAATAGAACCACAACTCAAATATACAGTCTAATCTGCCGCCACCAGGAATATAAATTTATATACATATATATTCTCACCAATATGTTTCATCTTAATTTATATAATATGCCCCGCCCTTTTCCCAAAAAATTGAGTAGCCACTATGATCCAACAACATCTTGGGGGCAAACTTTTCCCTCTCAATCTAAACCTTGCTGTTCACAACGAACTAGGGCTTCAGCCAATGATGGTAAGAAGGACGGACAAGGACCTTTGCAGGGTTAGCACAGGCTGTGAAATCCAAAAGAGTAGCTGGCTTCCTACTTTATTGTAGGAGCTAAGAGATGAAGCTGTAGACCAGAAAGTCGCTAGCCTAAATCTTGCCTTTGCCATGAACTCACTAAGGTAATCTTAGGCAAGCCACTTTAGCTCTCTTCAGGCCTGGAGAAAAAGGTCAGTTTGACACCATGAAGAGAGAGAGAGAGCACTCCAGTCCTACCTCTCCCAGTTTGCTACAGGTGGAAATTCTCCACACAGTCAGGAAATCTTTTTTTTTTTCAGTCTGGAGACACATAGAGAGGCTCCGGATATGGTAGAGTCTTCCTTTTGTACATGGGCCATTGCCTTGTAGAGGCAGCAACAGGCTGGAGCTAGAACTGTTTCCTGGCTCACACAATCAAATTAACTCTGAATGGCTGAATAAGAATCGTCTCTCCTTGTCTCAGATTCCATCTGCAACACAGAGGATTAAAATATTCATTTTACCTTAAAGCAGGGATTGCCAACCTTGGGTCTCCAGATCTTATTGGACTAAAACTCCTGGAAGCCTTCACCACTTGCTGGGCTGGCCAGGATTTCTGGCAGTTGCAGTCCAAGAACATCCGGGCACCCAAGGTTGGAAACCATTACCTTAGAGAGATGTTGTAAGGATTGCCATGAAGCAATGGACATAAGTTGATTTCAATATTTGAAAATACAATACAAATACTTGCTATCATCATCATCATTATCATGATGTAATATAGACAATGTATTCGTATATGGACATTATGTGCCAGATTTCCTCTTTTGTGGGCTTATGCAGTGAAACCAGGGCTGTGCAATAAGAGTGGCTTGCTTTCTCAATGATGTCTATCTCTGATAATAGTAATAATAACTGCATGTTGTCATGTCAGTCCTAACTTACTGTACGGTGACCCTTGCCAGAGTTTTCTAAGCATGGTGCTGTGACGTACACCCTGTGTCCCTGTTTGTTTCCCTCAACCCAGGTCCAAGCTGGCAACGTTCCTTCTCTCTCTCTCTCTCACTGCCACCAATGGATTTCTCTTATCCACACAGTAAAGAACTTTACTCTCACACTTGCTGCCAATAACAGAATTAAAGGGTGTGAAAGGGTAACTCAGAATCACAGATGGTCTTTGTTCATGTTCATTAGATCACAATCATATCATATTTTATGATAAAATATCTACATTAGATCACTTCTTGTTTACTTATTTTCAATTTAACCAGTGTATATTAGTAATAATTGTCTCTCTCTGACTCTCTCTCTCTCTCTCTCTCTCTCAGCAAATCTCACTTCTTCTTCTCTCTAACTCTTCAACTGACCAACTGTACTCTAACCCAGTGGTCCCCAACCTTGGGCCTCCAGATGTTCTTGGACTAAAACTCCCAGAAGCCTTCACCACCACCTCTGCTGGCCAGGATTTCTGGGAGTTGAAGTCCAAGAACATCTGGAGGCCCAAGGTTGGGGATCACTGCTCTAACCGATTCCAACTTTCCTCCCTTTTTTCCTTCTCCTTGGTTCCGCCTTCCTGTCCTATCATTGGCTCCCACATTAGGGTTCTAACGTGATGGACAGGCATGACATCTGAACTGTCTGTCACAAGTGCACTCAGAAGTGGCTGACTATTCCTTTTTTTTCTGGGGGTTCTCGGGGGCTGTGCAGATTGCCCATGGCCACACAGGTTCCCTCTTCTCCCGGGCGGCACAGTAGGGAATCAAACTCCCCACCTCTACCTAGCTAAATGAACTACCCAGTCAGTCTTTTTCTCTGATGGATGTGTATGTATAAAATGGGTGGCTAATATAAAGAGAATCATTTTATTTTTATTTTATTTTCAACAGCTGCATTGCTGGAACATTTAGTCAACTATGTCTGAAGGCCTTCCTTCCTTCATGGGGCCAAATCAGGGAATGATTTTGTTTAACCCCTAGCAGGCTTAAGAGAGAAAGTAGAGGAAATATTGCTTTTGTTCTTTGTAGATCACTGAAGGGAAAGGGGAAATCTTGTTCCTGATCTCATCTCTTCACCTCCACCTGGTACTTTAGTATATTTGGTTATTTGTTGCCTGATATAACTATTTGCACAAATTTATCTCAGTTCACTCTGGGGTTACAGTGTTCTACCTCAAAGTCTGGCTTAAAGCCAGCGCTGTAAAAGTGTAATAGATAAACACCTCAAGAGAATTTTGCCAGCTACAATGTACTGTACCTGGCATGCTGGGAATATGTGACCCATAGCCTTGAAAATGAAGTGATTCTTTAAAGAGATTAGTTTGGATCATACAAGCACCAACGAATGCTGAGCATTTCCCGAACTATCAAGAAACAGCATGTACAGTGGTGCCTCACTAGACGATGATAATCTGTTCCACTGAAATCGCTGTTTAGCAAAATAATCATCTAGCAAAAAGCATTTCCCCATTGGAATGCATTGAAACCTGTTTAATGCGTTCCAATGGGGAAGAATCATTGTTGTCTAGCGAAGATCGGCCATAGGAAAGCCGCTTTGTGAACTGTCAACCAGCTGTTAAAATAGCTGTCTTGCGAAGCTTAGGTCCCGAAAACACCCGTTTTGCGAGCACGGAGGGAGCTGTCAAAATTGTCGTCTAGTGAAAATCGGTTTGCGAAGCAGGGACCAAATATTGTCCAGTGTTTCCCACATAGGAATCACTGTTTTGCGAATCGCTATAGCGATTTGCAAAAAGTCAATGTCTAGCAAAAAAAACCTGTCATGCGGGGTAACTGTCTAGCGAGGCACCACTGTATATATTGCAGTATATTCAGGACAAGTAAAAGAAACTATTGTTCCACATGGTATATAACAAACTCAAAGCATACTGAATGCTCTTCCATGAGATAGTAACCCTTTGGCATTGATGGCCAACAGATTTTATAGAATTGTAGAACATGGGGCCCCTCAGAGAAAAGTAGAATCCGGAGCTGCCTAGAAACCCTATGGAGAAAAAACTCTCTTCAGCCTGCCTCCAGGTGTCTCTCTCCTGGTTAGAGAAAGTCTGGCATCTATTGGCTGAAGACAGTGCTGCACACTATGGGCTGATTTTAGTGAGATAAATTAATTAGTTTAAAAAACAAAACAACCCTAAGTTACACACTCCCAGTTTCCACACCAGATTTAGTTTGCAAGTCAAATGGTACATTTCAGGTTTCACAGTCTTTGAGGAGTGGAGGATAAAGGAGACAGAGAAATCTGTATGACCAGATATTCTCTTTTATTATTGTAGAAACAAGTGAAGGGTCAACCATTTTGTCTCTGCAGGAAATCTAAACACAATAATTAATTTGCTCGGGCCAGCCCAAAGCATTTTGTTGCTTGAAATGGACAGAATCCCTACCCTCTGCCTGATTGTACAGATGGTGACTATACCAAGTGCCAAATCTTAGTGTTTACAATGCTCCTGATTGGACACAATTTTTATGACACCCAAGAGCAGTAGGCTGGCTTAAAGAGTACAGGGCAAGTTGTGGGGCACATTCAGCTCCCGATACCAAGATTGCACCACTGCTGCGCATTTTCATTATGTGTTGTCTGAGGTGACGTCTTCACTTTGCCTAACAGTAGAACCAGGTCCAAGAGTTTGCTGTAAAGAGGCATGAATTCATTTACCACTATAGGCAAGAAGAGACAAATTATTTCCCCTCAGTTTAATCACTTTCCCAAATGAAGAACGATTTCCTCTTTATATTTAGCTGTTCGTTTCTGGCCTTGTGTCAACTTCAAATAAGCCAGTGTTTCAACTTTCTAGTTATTTTTTAAAAAAGTGTATGTGTATTTAGACAAAGGTATGATCCAACCAACGCCCTGAACTCCACTGAGACACTATCCGAAATTAATTATCCAGGTTGCAGCTGCATGGTCTTGCTAAAGATGTGAGTAATAATTTTGTTTAATACTAAATGACTTATCTTTGAAATATGTTTCCCTGCCTCTGGTGTAACTCAGGCAAATGGGAACATGCTTGGGATGCATAAGTGAAAATTCAGTAATGGAAAGAAAGGAAAATTGTCCAGACCTCTGAGGGTGTAGTATATGTAAGTCAAGAACAAAAAGGCAAAAAAGCAGTGCTATATGATGAAGGAGCTGTAATAAAAACAAGGACACTCTCAGGCCCCATTTATAGAGGACTTGACACTATTTAGAAAATAAATAACGTGTTAAAAATGGGTGTAGTAAAGCTTTTCTTTTGGAAAAGAGATAGCTATAGAGTGTTCTCAGCTCCAAATGCTCACCTCATTGCATAAAACAGATACATTAAAAATATGGTAAGGCCATAGTTTCGAAGGCAGAATCCTCTTCAGGCTGGGAAGATGTGGCAGGAGCCAATAGGATATAGCAACTATCCCTTTCCAGTGAAGAGGGGAGGTCATGCTCAGACACACCTTCTTCTAACAGTGGCAGGAAGTCTGAGGGAGCAAAACAAGGGGGAATTCTGGAGCGTGTTTGGACCAAACAAAGAATGCACAGCCCTCCTTCTCTAGAGAGGCCACTCAAGTAGAAACAGAAATGTATCAGCCCAGAGCTTCCATTCTGACTTCTCTCATTCAAACCATTAGGAGGGAACTTTTTTTTAAAGGACAGATTGGCAGAAGTCAGCAAAAACATATGTTTGGATGGGATACCCTCTGGATTACAAATAGATCTGGAGACCTCTCTGTTACAAATTCTGCCACCCTGTCACCCCTTGGGATCTCTTAGGCCTTCATTGGGAACCCGATTGGAAGTCTCATCAAATACAAAATGAATTACTTTTCCTTCTGAGTAGACATATAAAGCAGTGGTGCCCAACCTTGGGTCTCCAGATGTTCTTGGACTACAACTCCCAGAAGCCTTCACCACCATCCCTGCTTGCCAGGATTTCTGGGAATTGAAGTCCAAGAACATCTGGAGGCCCAAGGTTGGGGACCATTGATGTAAAGGATGGTAATGTAGACACAACAACACCTTTTTCTTCCTGTATCGGATGCCAATAGCCTTGTAAACCTTTCACAGGAGGTATTGTGGGTTCTTCTGTTTGTATTTGTTTATGATTTTATTGTAATGTGCCCTCAAGTCAATTCTGACTTATGACAACTCTTTCCAAGGGTTTTCTAGGTAGAGAATACAGAGAAGTGGTTTAATTATTCCATTCTTCTGGGGCCATCATGGGACAGTGTAGCTGGCCCAAGGCCACACAAGCTAGCACTTCTCTCTGGAGGTACAAATGGAGAATTGAATTACCAACCTCTGGCTCTGCAACCAGTTACCTAAATCATTGACACCTAACTCACTGAGCTATTTAGCCAGCTGTTTATAATTATATTTATACATTTTTTTCTGTTTACTCGAACCTAATTATTTTAATGTGTGTTTTAGTGTGGTTTTAATATTTATAATCCAAATTGTATTTTATTTTCTGGGAAGATTGAGGTTTAAATATTTGAAATTAGTGAAATGCTTTTGTGTTATGTGGGCTCCGTATAATAATAATAATTGTATGCCATCAAGTCAATTCTGACTTATGGCTGATTTTTATATAAAATGTAAGACAAATATGTCTTCCCTTCATCTCCTGCCTCTTTAAACAGTTCAAAATAGTCTGGGAAAAATATGATTGAAAATGTTGTGGTTATTGTTCTTAAGAGGTTTTAAGAATGCACTGTGATTAATGTTTATCTCTTCTCAAGGACTTAGGCCATTAAACAGGCAAACGCACTGAATATGAGTGTATATTATCATATGTTTGTACATATACATCTCTCTGAAGCTAAGTAAATTTGGCCTCATAAGCTGCTTGGAAGAGAGCCTGTCTGAGAACAATAATTCTTGTCAAGCTGCTTTGGAAAAGCATGTAAGAATAATAAATCAAATAAAATGGCCTAAAATATATGGGGGCATGTGTATGGTTTAGGGATAGGTTGCCAGGAAGCAGGCACTGGCATAGTCTCAGGGGATGTCTATGCTTCTCTAGTTCTATAGGTGGGAAGTCTGCTGGGTAGCTCAGTGGTTTAGGTATCTGGCTGCGGAGCCAGAAGTTGGGAAATTCAATTCCCCACTGTGTCTCCCTGACAGGGACTAGACTTCGTGAGCCATAGGATCCCTTTGTAGTTGTAAGAACTTAAATCTCATGAAGAACAGTGCTTGAGAAGGAGAAGTAAACATGTTTGTTAATAAGTAAATTACTTGTATTTTAATTCTTAATTTCGCTATCATAAATTCCCAGATTTTACCATTGTGTGTGTGTGTGTGTGTGTGTGTGTGTGTGTGTGTGTGTGTGTGTGTGTGTGTGTGTGTGTGTGTATGTGTGTGTGTGTGTGTGTGTGTGTGTGTGTGTGTGTGTGTGTGTGTGTGTGTGAGAGAGAGAGAGAGAGAGAGAGAGAGAGAGAGAGAGAGAGAGCAGACTTGAAGAAAACTGTCAATTCTACAGAATGATGGGAACTGCAGGAACAAAATGGCATATTTGTTTTAATATGGTGTTGCATTCTTTCATTAAGCCAGAATCTTTAAAAGCAGGATAAAACCCACCTATTGTCATTTTATCAGCTTGCTGATTGTTGATGAAGAAACAGCACTTTTGAAATTCATAAATAATGAGAGCTTTTATTTTTAAAGGTTTCACAACCATTTAACACATCATCAACCCACCCCTCCTCTTCCAGAGATTTGTCATTTCTAAATGAATAAAATAGGTCCCCTACTGAAAGTTCATAGTAGATCCTTATAGAACTTTATTGGGTGAGAAACCCAGCTATAGTCTGTGATGATACCCATTATGTTTTAAAAACAGAAACAGTACTAAGTTGGGCAAACATCCATGTCTCATGAGAAATGGATGTGAGGAGCACCTCAGGAATCTGAAAATTCCTCACTCATCCCTACTGTAGAGCCTGGGAATCCATCTGTACCATTTCTCAGCAGGCATTAAGGTCCCTGGTGCAACACATAGGTGATCCTGTGTTTGTTGTACTTTTTGTTGCTCACTTTCTGGCAGCAATGGGGAGGGGGGCTGTCTCTGGGTTAGTGATGAGCCTTTCTCAGGTCCCAGCAGAAATGTAGGGCTCAGTGCTGGGCCCACCCTCCTTTTCTAGTGTGGGAACATTCTTTGGATTTCCTTCAAAATGAAAAGCTATTCTACCTCCCGCCTCAGTATGACCCAGGCCTCATACTGCCTAGCTTCTTCCAACCAGGCAAGGGAAGCTTATTCAGGGTGATATGGCAGTAGAAATGTCTTTGCAAACTGCTGATGGGGCAGCATTCTTCTCCCTCACCTGAGGGCAGCAAACTCCAGGCTTGCAGAACAGGTTCACTAGTACATATGGCTATGTCCTTCAACAGAGAGAAACAGCCAGGGCCTTGCTCCTGCTGCTTCCCCCTTCACGTCACCCAATTTCGGTTATCTCAGATGCCTGCCTCATTTTGCCTAATTGTACCATCAATCCTGGTAGGATTCCTCATCCCACCTGCTATTAATCTGCATATGTAACTCTATCTGTAATTCCTACTGCTACAACTATCTCTGTGATTTATTAGTCTTCAACAGATTCACTAAAGACTGGGACCTGGAAAACCACCTCTGTAAAATAAAACCTCAATTGCTTCTGAGAATAATATGTGGCACCAAAGTCTCGGCGGACTTTTAAAAATTGTTGTTTATTTGTTTTGCTTTGCCTGGTTCCCTCCTGGTGAGTAACAGCTCTTTCACCAAGTCAAGCCATTACTCATTGTTATACCTCTTCTTTGTCATACATCTGTGCCTATCTAGGAACATCACATCTCACTTTCTCTAAAAGATAGCATCTTTATTGCACACACCTGACTCAGATGTCTGTGGGTTTCTTATTGTTTTGGTGATAAATGCTCAGACATAAGAAGGAACCACACATATTTAAACAACCTCTTATGCACATCTCTTTTAGAACATCAGAAACTGCTGTAGATCTGAAAAAGGCCAGTGAATCTCATCCTGCAATGTTGGGATTATGAAAGAGGCATCTCAGACTCAGCAATAATTGGTGTTTCAGATTACCTGAGATGTCCTTCAGTTTCTCAGCAGTATAAAGGATAGGACCAAAGTCAACCATTCTAGATTGCTCTACTTGACAGCAGTTGGAAAAGCTTACAAACTTCTCAACTGTGTTCCCAGGACCAACAGATCTCAAGATAGGGAGACAACACTAATTGGTGTCATCAATGGATTTGCTTTTAAAGGCATCAAAATGCATGACTATGTTTGTCACGGATTATGGTTATCTCTTCCCAGCAACACCCCCTTTGTATTACTCTATTCTCCACATGAGGGTTGTGGCAACTACAAAATGTCTAATCATGCTTTACCTCATCTCTGGCCTAACCAATCCTTGACACAACAGTAAGTTGTCCCTTTTATATATCATCGTTCGTTTAGTCGTTTAGTCGTGTCCGACTCTTCGTGACCCCATGGACCAGAGCACGCCAGGCCCTCCTATCTTCCACTGCCTCCCGGAGTTGTGTCAAATTCATTCTGGTAGCTTCGAAGACACTGTCCAACCGTCTCCTCCTCTGTCACCCCCTTCTCCTCTTGCCTTCACTCTTTCCCAACATCAGGGTCTTTTCCAGGGAATCTTCTCATGAGATGGCCAAAGTACTGGAGCCTCAGCTTCAGGATCTGTCCTTCCAGTGAGCACTCAGGGTTGATTTCCTTCAGAATGGATGGTTTGTTCTCCTTGCAGTCCAGGGGATTCTCAAGAGCCTCCTCCAGCACCACAATTCAAAAGCATCAATTCTTTGGCAGTCAGCCTTCTTTATGGTCCAGCTCTCACTTCCATACATCACAACAGGAAAAACCATAGCTTTGACTATTTGGACTTTTGTTGGCACTATATCATAGTGATCTATTTTTCCTTCTCACCTCAGACCACTTTATCCTACTTCTAATTCCATCGAAGATGGAGAGAGCAGGCTTGCTCTCTCATTTGTGTGCCTACCTGCCTGCTTGATTATGATGGCTTGGATGCTGCCTGGCTTTCTGCATGCAAATCTTTATCAGAGCATGTGCACAAGGTATCAGCTAAAACCAGAAAAGGAGCCATCCTATAATTCATTCGTCAGACCTTGCTTATCTCCTTCTCTTCCACCTGACTCTGTGTGCCTATAGACACTTTTTAAAAGCAGTGTCCTATTACTGAGACCAGGAGGAGGAGGAGCGGACAGGGTAAAAACATGAGGGGCTGGGGCTAGTAGGAAAGCTGTGGCAGCTTCTGGTCCCTCTGCATTTCACAAGCCATGCAAGAAAAGAGGGGTGTGTGTGTGTGTGTGTGTGTGTGTGTGTGTGTGTGTGTGTGTGTGTGTGTGTGTGTGTGTGTGTGTGTGTGTGTGTCACAGGGACTGGTGTCTGGATGACAGCTGCTTCTCTGCCTCCCCCTGCCAGTAGTTGCAGCTATGTCATAATGTGTGTGTGTGTGTGTGTGTGTGTGTGTGTGTCTGTCTGTCTGTCTGTCTGTCTGTCTGTCTGTCTCCTGGAGGGGCCCTGCATTTCTGAATTTATGGTTTCACTGTTAGTTGCTTGAAAGGGTTTTGCTTGTATTAGCATGGATCCTTTGCAACCTGCTAAGCCATAACCTTGCAGGATCACAGTCTGGATTTAGAGAACCATAGCCAGTGCTACTTTTAGGCAGGGATAGGCAGCTACCAAAGGCAGTTGCTACAAGCTATGCGAAGGAGCTACATGATGTATATATGTGTGCATATGGTTAGTCATTTACGTTGTTAACACTGTGTTTTATTGCAAAGCAAAGGGACAGCTTCATGTGGGATATGATGGCTTAGGTGCCAAAAGAAGCTGACTGGTATTTAGTATTATGCAACTTGACTATGTTACCTCAGGTAGCCAAATGTCTCCTGCTTCTTGCAGGCCAGACCTGCAAGAAGCAGGAGAAGCAGTCACTATATCTTGAGTTCCATAGCAAGAGAAGGATTAATATTGCCTCACTGGCCACATTCATACCTCTTGATATTTCCCAGCACAAGGACAGATCAGTGGAAAGATTTCACCTGTTTCACTGTCATGAACCTTTCAAAAGCACAGCAGCAGTGATGAGACAAGAAAGATAACAACTTGATTCACCTCTTCTGTTTCAGAACTCACTCTATTTTGATGCTGTCCAATCAAGGTATATTTCTAGGTAGTGGTGGTGGGATAACATTTACACAAACTCCTTCAAGAAAATGAAGCCAAGGAAGAAGAGTTTGGTTGTAGGGCTATGATGGCTGGCCCTACCGAGGTGGTCATGTGCGGGAGCTGTATGATGTACATGGAGATATCCTAGAGACACACACACCCTGATTAGCCATGGATTCTTCCTCATGTGGCCGGCAGATATATCATCTGAGGGGCAGGTTTAGTTAAAGTGACCATGCAAGTTTGAACATGTCACATATCCTATTAACACAGAAGTTTGCTGTTGTTTCTTCATTGATGGTGGTTGACAGGGATGCCACCTTCCAGCTTCAGGAAGGAGATCTGATTCGGTAGGCATCTGGGCCATTACCACTACTGGGGAGTAAGGCATCAATTTGTTGATTGGCATTTGACACCACCCTATACATCAATGACTCCAGTGAGGTGAACATGATAAGATCTCCCAACTTAACACTGATCCTCTTAGCAACTACACTACATATATTAAATCTCATTTATTCATCGTGCTCACATTTGGTGATAGCTGAATAATGTAGAACAGGAGTAGAGAACTTGTGGCCCTTCAGATGTTGTTGGACTTCAGGGTCCATCAGTCCTAGCTAGAATAGCGAATGCTGATGTGGTATGAGAGTTGATATCCAACAGGATCTAGATAACCCACACATTCATTGTTTCTAGAGGGTGTTTTGTCTTGCATTGTGGGATCTATAAATCTCCTATTACAATTTACCCATGTACTCAATGAGGCACATTACATTTACAATGACACATACAACAAAACTCCACTGACTAGAATGATTGTTATCTATGAACTGGAAATGAGTTTATGTACCTCATTTATAGGTGGATAACTCATATTCTTCCTCAGGGGAGAAATCTGCTCACCTTGATTCCATTGCTTTTACTGCCTCAACAGAACACACCCACACAAATATTCTGTTGATTTAATGTCCCCCAATCCTGTCCACCTCCAGAGAACCTTAAGGGATGAAAATGGACAGTTTGCTCACTTCTTGTTTTGTATACTGTCTCCAGTACAAATTGTAAGAAACAGGTTTGGCACTGCAGGGTTAACACAGTGTGAACCCTTATACATTATGCATGGGCTAGGAAACAGGAGAGTAAATTAGTTTAGCTGGCAAAATGGTTTCTGCACTCTAAGTCCAAATGAGCACCATGGAAATTGTGATTTGAAAGTTGAGCCTCACTGATTTCACATTAAATTCGGTTAGGACACCCTTCCAAATATGATACCATGAAAGAATAAGGCGTTTGTTTTAAAATGCAATGTATTAGCAGCACAGAGGTGTCTGATTCATGCATTGGCTTTTTTTAATTCCAGGATCTCTGTTTCTTTGAAGATCTGAGCTACAAATTCCTCCTAGTTTGGAGGACAATGAAAACATTATCTTCTGTTCCACTACAGTTAGAAGAAATTCCTGTGGTTCTTACAGAACTATACTCACGCCTAGTCTTACCTCATTGTGGCAGTAATCTTTAAAATTCTAACCCATATTCTCATTGTGGTGGCAATATTTAAAATTTATAATCCATAAAACATAGTTAGACTGTTAAATGTACTGAAGTAAAGCTCACATCTTGATTTTGTAGAGGTGTATGATTCATGAATATATGGTTTTATTAACATGGATATAATCAGCAGTGTAGTGGCATAGCATATATGGAAGTATAGTAGCTCATCATGACAGTCTCCAAATCTGACTTTCCTGCCAAAGAAACAAGTCTAAAAAAATCAGCTGGTAGTTTAATCAACCCATGTTAACAAACAAGAAAGTGGTCTTTTGTAAAGCTAAGGCATCTTAATTGCCCGTTCAAGATCAAACCACCCTGAAACATTTCACATTCTAAGAGTGATAGCCTGCAAAAATTTACTGTTCCTGAGAGAATCAGTTTCTCTCCTGGCTAATGTCAAGATTGAAATGAAGGAAACAGGAGGCCTAGGGAGGGATGACTGATGATACCATAGATCTTCCTATCAAAAGTCACAAGAGATTCAGCCTTGCAAGACTTTGCTGCACTACACAATTAGATGTAATAGGTAATAGGGTAAAACAGCACATCTCTGTCTAAAAACTATTCCCTGATTATTGGGATGAATAAGAATAAATTCCCCTTCATGAATTGCTGCCTTGTTGTGGCGAAGGGGCTTGAGTAACTCAGAGAAGATATGGGCTATGCCATGCAGGGACACCCAAGACAGACGGGACATAGTGGAGAGTTCTGACTAAACGCAATCCACCTGGAGTAGGAATTAGCAATGCCACTCCAATATCTTTGCCAAGAACGCCCCATGATCAGAAATTTCGGTGTCATGAAGAGTCGGACATGACTAAACGACTAGACGATGAAGAATAAATTATACAATCTCCCTAAATCAACCGTTGTTACCTTTCAGACATAAACATATTTACTGTGTTTTATCAGATTCTCCTTTTGCTCCTAACAAATAAAAATGGTACATTCTCTTCAAAAACCAGTGTTTTCCATGCCCCCTCCCCTGGGAACGTAACAGGCCTTTGAATTCAAATTTCCTACTTGCTGTATATTGTGGAAATAACATATGTACAAAGAATATAATGTATGTGATGGGATGCATGAAATACTGAATAAGTATGTGTAAAAAAGGTGGGCTCCAGCTAACAAGAAGCTCATGTATAACTGATCTTAACAATTGGTTTTTTCCAATTGTTTTTTCCACCACCTTATCATTTAAACATTCCTTCTGTAATGACTGCCACAGAAGAGCAGTGCATGCAGGAGCAGACATTTCTAGGTTATCCACAATTTTGCTTTATATACCCCTCCCCCTCAAGTATTACTGTGTTAGCACGGCATGTTGACACACCTAAAAAGCAGCAGAATTTCAAGTAGGAGCTGTAGCCTGAAGTGTGCTGAGCCCAGATGAACATTATATCTACCTTTTTAAAAGTGTGTGTGTGTATGTGTTCTAAGCAAAGGAAATACATCTTGCCTCTGCTACCTTGTTTGCTTTTTCTGTCCCCCCCCTGTTGTCCCCTCATCTCCCATTTGTCTTCTGCTGTCTTGCTTGCTCCTTCTCCCCTACTCTGTTCTCTTCTCTTCTCTTTTCTCCGTTTCATAAAACCTGAGTCCCGGATGCTCAAGCGGTGTTGTTGAAGAAGTCATGAAAAAAATCAGGGGCATAAAGCAGGCCACTAGAAGTCAAGAAACTGTTTTATTGTTCTCTGCTTTAAAATGTGTGAAGTTATTTAGTATTGGTCAGATTTCCCCTCTTCCTCACTTGGCCTTCACTTGCTCTTCCTTTTCCTCTGGGAATGAAATTCAAATACTTGCCTCAAATCCCCTCTTTCTGCTGGTTGAACCTCCATAGGGATTTTGATCACTATCTTTTGATCACAAACAGCAAAACTCTAATTCTAAACATGTACAATTCTGACTCAGTTGGAAAACTGGCATGAGCCACTCACCTGGAAGGTCAGTTTTACACATACAGGCAATGTGATGTAATGGCTGCGTAAATATTCAGGAGAATACATCCTATGTTCAGAATGCTAAGCTCTCATAAGGCTTGGTTTCAAAGGGCTGTCCCTACCATTAAGCAGAGTGGAATGGCTTCCCCGAGCAGCAGAGGCTGGTGGGCGCAGGTGGCACTCTCCCCAGCTGTGTCTCCTTAACTTTCTGGCTGTTTGCTTGTCTTGGAAGACTGCGGTAGGTAGGCCATGTAATATCTCTGCCTCTACAAAACCAACCAGCTGCCTCAGGCGTGGTGAAAGATATTATCCCATCACCACCTTTCTGGTGAGAGGCAACTGCCAAACTAGTCAGCTTCTGCATATAGCCCGGGGAGAGCACCAACTTGTCCTTTGCCTCAGGCAGCACAATGCCTTGGGTCAGTCCCAAGAAATACTGGGACAGTCAACCTTTTCATCTTATATTTTTAATCATCTCACCTAAGCTTTGCAAATCACGGAACAGCTTAGCAGAACTTGCTTGAGGAAATACATCACATATTGGCCCAGGCTATGCCATTCCTCAGAAATAAAGATGGTTCTTTTCACTGGCCAATCTTGGCTGGCAAAAAAATCTCAGAGTTCAAGTGGTTATGCATCTCCATAGTCTTCCTGGACAAAGTAATCAAGTACAATTGAGATCAACTTCATATGCGCACTTACATCCCTCTTTGAATGGATCAGCAAAGAGTTTTGAATAGTCTTTTCAGCAGGTCTTTCTAGTTACAGAAAAACAAGGCGAAATACTTATCAGTGGATCCTGGCAGGCTTATTTGTTAAATGCTTTTTAAAAACATATAACCAGTTTATATTAATGCACATGCTTAACCCATAATAACATCTTATTTTCTGTTCCCTTTTCCAGTTTCTTCAACATTCCTCTTCCTCCTCCTCCTCTTCTTTTAGCCATTTAGCTCTTTGTGTGTTTGTATGTTCTGTGCCGTCAAGTTGGAATGAACTTATAGCAACCCTGCTAAGATTTTCAAGGTAAGATATTTAAGGAGTGGTTTTATCTGTTCCACACATACCCCAATGAGTTTCCATGGCCAAGTGGGGATTTGTACCCTGTTCTCCAGAGTCCTAGTCCATCACTCTATCCTCTACACCAGTGGCCCCCAACCTTGGACCTCCAGATGTTCTTGGACTTCAACTCCCAGAAATCCTGACCAGCAGAGGTGGTGGTGAAGGCTTCTGGGAGTTGTAGTACAAGAACATCTGGAGGCCCAAGGTTGGGGACCACTGCTCTACACCACACTATTTATAGGGCATATAATTAATTACAAAGTTTCAATGCAATCCTAACTCAAATATGTATTGTCTGTAGTGCATTTGGAATGGACAGAATTGTTTTGTGCCTGCTCAGCTGCCCTTGTGTTAGTCAATCTCAGATTTGAGATGTCAGAAGGATCTGACAGACCAACTGCTCCCCTAGCTAGGATCAGGCAGCAGAAAAGTAAAAGAAGTGGTGAAGAAGGAGCAGGAGGAGCTGAGTTACATCAGACCCAAACCTCATCCAGCTCAGAGACACAGCCAGTATGCTAGCACAAAGTAAGGCCAAGGTGAAGAAAATTCTAAATAATTTTTGACATCCAGAGGTGGGGTGAGGTTTGAATTCAACAGAGCTTCAGCTGGCCTAGTGTTAGCTCAGCTGGCCATCAGCCAAAATTAAGCTTGTACCCTTAATTAAAAAGTAACACATCACTAATCGTTACTGGCAGAACAGCAACTCACATCAGTGAAATGCCCCCCCCCCCCTTTAAACATAATGACTAATGCTGAAGTATTTCTTTTTTAAATGTACTGTACATTCCAAGCTCTGGTAAGGAGTCTTTTGTAGTGTAATTAATAACAAGAATACATCAAATGGGTGTCTACAAAGACTGAAAGAAAAGCCTCCTTAAACTAGGAAGTTTTATTTGTACTAATAATCCTTACTTCCACCGGAGTTCCCGCTGACGTCAGCCACAGAATCGAGTGATGACAAGGAGACTTTCACAGAGGAGATGAAGCAATTTGGGCTGTGGCCAAAGCATGTTCCGATGTGTTGGACATGTGTGTCATGATTGCCAGGAAAGTGATCGCATCAGATCATTCCACAAGATCTATTTCCCTTTCTGATCGCACAGTAGGTGAGATCCAAGAATACTGATAGTAATTATGTACAGGTTCATCGCATAGCTAGTTTCTAAAGTAATTTCATAGACAAATCATTCATACATCTACCGACTATATTTTATAATTGTTTTATATAACATATATGTTTATAGGTCTCTCTCTCTCTCTCTCTCTCTCTCTCTCTCTCTCTCTCTCTCTCTCTCTGTGTGTGTGTGTGTGTGTGTGTGTAACAAATTTGCAGCTTTCTAACCAATCAACCAAGATTTCTGTATTTTGATACCATGTAGTGTATAGGGCTGTGGTCATATTGGCAATAAGAACCACATTTAAGCATCATTTAAATCAATTTTGATGTTATATTTCACACAGCGCAAGGGTGAGATTGATATAGGCCCTGATCACATGAAGGAAATGTTCTCTAGTTCTTCCAATATCTTCCATACCTCTGTTGTACTGATTCTCGGTCATGTGATATATATTCCAGGGTGAACGTCTGAAGAACTTGTATATATAGTTTTTGATACACTGAAATATCAGAAAGGGGGTTTCTGTTTGGGAATATGTCCTCTGTTGCACTGGCTGCTTCTGCAGAATTGCTTTGGCCCGTCTGCTTGCCCCACCATCTCCTCTGCCTTTCAGCTTAATCTGCCAATTTCCTTCTCTCTCTCTCCCCCCCCGCAACTGTTCTCCCAAGACTGTCTTCTCACGACTGGTGAAAAGTGGCATGTCAAAACGCCGGTACTGCAGCAATGGCTCAGATTGCTCTGTGACATATTTTTACCATTGTATCAATGTATTGGCTGTGTAAAACAACGACAACGACAACGACGACGACGACGACGACGACGACGACGACGACGACGACGACGACGACGACGACGACGACAACGACAACGACAACGACAACAACAACAACAACAACAACAACAACAACAACAACAACAACAATAATAATAATAATAATAATAATAATAATAATAATAATAATAATAATAATAATAATAATAATAATAATAATAATAATAATAATAATAATAATAATAATAATAATAATATGCGTGCCGCAATAATGGAGGTCCCCTTCCTGGCTTCGATTCTGGGAAAAAACAGGGCAGGTTGTGCACACAGGTAATCCTGGTAAGGAATGCACTGACAGAACAGAGAAACAAAATAAAACAACCTTCCCAGGGAGTGGAAAACAAACTATTTCAATCTTGACTGTGCATCGTGTGACCGGGGGGCGGGGGGGGGGAGAACAAGACCAGGGCCTTATACAGAAGAAATCAATCAATTTCCATTCAGTGCATGTGAATGTGGCCACCAGTTTAAAATAGCACCTGACTTGAATCTGATTTTTTAAAAGTCTGAACAGAAATTGAATCAAATTGCCACTGTGATTACAGCCTAGAATCTATAAAAATTTCCCTTATGTTTGAAGAAGTGGATTTTTATCCATGAAAGTGCACACTGGAATATAACAGTTAATCTTTAAGATGCCACAATGTTTTTGTCTTTTTTTATTTGTTACTTTATTTTTTTAATTTTTCTTTTGTTTTCGCTTGTAACACTTTTGCGCAGTTACTACAGAAAAGTCCACAACTGGGATGTTCTGTGTACAGCAGGGTTAGTGGCTTGCTGTGGTTGTGAGGAAGTATTTAAGGGGCTTCACTACTATCCAGTTTGCTGCTGCCAGTAAAAATTAGCAGCAACGATGATGACTCTTTACAATTCTCTATGACAGTAGTTCTGAACCTTTTTTTTTCACTTTTGTACCCCTTGGTAGCCTAGTTCCATACATTATACCTCCTATCATTCACCAAAGCAACAAAGCAGACATGTATCCATTTCTTCTGTCAGCCCACCCCACTCCTCATTCCTAGGTTTCCATTAAACCCTGGGCATTTCCCAGTCTTCTCCAATCTCCGCCTTCCTTTTCTTGACATAAATGCCATGGCACAACCCATAAAAGCTGCAACCTGACACCACCAGCCCCTCTATTTTCCATGCTAACACCACCCCATTCCACAAGGGGAGTTCCAGTCTTATGGAATCATAGCATCGTAGAATAATAGAGTTGGAACGGGCCTATAAGGCCGTTGGGTCCAACCCCCTGCTCAAGGCAAGAATTCAGATTAAAGTAGATCTGGCAGATGGGTGTCCAATTTTCTCTTGCATGCCTCCAGTACTGGAGTGCTCACCACCTCCTGGGGTAGTTGGTTCCATTGGCATACTGCTCTAACAGTTAAGACATTTTTTCCTCATATTCAGCCAAAATATTAATAGCTTGAGCCCATTATTAAGTGTCCCGCATTCTGGAATGATGGAGAACACGCCCTACTCCTCCCCTGTATGACAACCTTTCAAGTATTTAAAGAGTGTGATCATCTCTCCCCTAAGTCTTCTTTTCTCAAGGCTAAACATGTATATTCCTTACTGCTATAGAATGGCTTAGCTCTGCCTGTTGTCTTCCTGCATGTTAGACTCTATCTTCAGGCAGAGGGGAAAAAGAAGACAGAAGGAGAGATAGGAGGGCAGGGTGGATGGACTCTAATGTCTCTCTGAAAGTACTGTAGACCAAACATAAAACAAAAAGTGGAAAAATAATGCTTTATGATACCAAACCTAGTGTTGTAAGTACTAGACCTTAGCAATGGGTATTACTGATTTTCTTTCAATTTGCACCTGCCTGAATAAAATACAGAACTACTATAATTTTTTAGCTATCTATAAATTTTAGGTATTTGGCTATTGTGGGTTAGCATGATATCCCTTAGAATAGATCATCAGCACAAATGGCTAAGTGAAAGGTTACATTTACTTCTAGGGTTTATTTTGTGTTTAGTCGTTTAGTCGTGTCCGACTCTTCGTGACCCCATGGACCAGAGCACGCCAGGCCCTCCTGTCTTCTACTGCCTCCCGGAGTTGTGTCAGGTTCATGTTGGTTGCTTCGCAGACACTGTCCAGCCATCTCATCCTCGGTCGTCCCCTTCTCCTCTTGCCATCACACCTTCCTAACATCAAGGTTTTTTCCAAGGACTCTTTTCTTCTCATGAGATGGCCAAAGTACTGGAGCCTCAGCTTCAGGATCTGTCCTTCCAGTGAGCATTCAGGGTTGATTTCCTTTAGAACTGATAGGTTTGTTCTCCTTGCAGTCCAGGGGATTCTCAAGAGCCTCCTCCAGCACCACAATTCAAAGGCATTAATTCTTCGGCGGTCTGCTTTCTTTATGGTCCAGCTCTCACTTCCATACATCACGACAGGAAAAACCATAGCTTTGACTATTCGGACTTTTGTTGGCAAGGTGATGTCTCTGCTTTTCAAGATGCTGTCAAGATTTGTCATCGCTTTCCTCCCAAGAAGAAGGCGCCTTTTAATTTCAGGGCTGCTGTCTCCATCTGCAGTGATCATGGAGCCCAGGAAGATAAAATTTGACACTGCCTCCATATCTTCCCCTTCTATTTCCCAGGAGGTGATGGGACCAGTGGCCATGATCTTAGTTTTTTTGATGTTGAGTTTCAGACCGTTTTTTGCACTCTCCTCTTTCACTCTCATTACAAGGTTCTTTAATTCCTCCTCACTTTCTGCCATCAGAGTGGTATCATCTGCATATCGGAGGTTGTTGATATTTCTTCCGGCAATCTTAATTCCGGCTTGGGTTTCTTCCAGTCCAGCCTTCCGCATGATGTATTCTGCATATAAGTTAAATAAGCTGGGGGACAATATACAGCCTTGTCGTACTCCTTTCCCAATTTTGAACCACTCAGTTGTTCCATGACCAGTTCTAACTGTTGCTTCCTGTCCCACATATAGGTTTCTCAGGAGACAGATAAAGTGGTCAGGCACTCCCATTTCTTTAAGAACTTGCCATAGTTTGCTGTGGTCCACACAGTCAAAGGCTTTCGCATAGTCAATGAAGCAGAAGTAGATATTGTGACAAACCCAGACCTACTGGGATCTGCCACATAGTTACACTAAGCTGCCACCAACCATTCCCTATAATAAGTCACACAGACCAGGGATGGATTTTTAAACAATAAAAGAATAAGGTTTATTTTAAATACAAACAGGGTAAATAAAACAATCAGGTGAATAAAATAAAGTAACGTGGCTTATTCTCACACACACAAGCATACAGTTTGGTTCACCTAGAACCTTTAACTTAAAGCACAGACCCTGAACCCATCAGTTCTGGCTAACCAACAGACCCCTGAACCTTTCAGGCTGGTACTCTGACACACAGTAGTACCCTGTCAGACACCCAGACTCCCACAACAGCTTCTTCTTCCCCAGCTGCTGCTTCGTCCCAACCCAGTGTCTCACAGTCTGTCTCAGCATCATCTCTTCACCACACAGGCATCACATATTTATACAGTACAGCCCCTCCTCCTGATGTCCCGCCTTCCACTCCCCATAGGATGGAACTTTCCCTCCAAACCCATGACAGACAGGTAACATCAGTGCTGTTATGTAACACCTCCCCTCTTTAAAAGTTGTTTTGTAGGGGGAAAGCTAAAAGTGCTTTTCACCAAAAAACAACCTGCATAAAATACACAACAACATTTATACATACCATATAATACTTACATATACTTACACTCCAAGTTAACCATAGCAAATATGCATTTAAACATTTTACCATATACAGTACATCAATTTACCTTTATTAATACCAACCAAATTCAAAACCAGGTACATTTTAACTTTTTGTTTTCATTATATACATATAGTCCATGTTCTTTCGCCGTCTTCAGTCTTCAGGTCTTCTTGATAAGGCGTCAGCAACACAGTTCACTGACCCTCTGACCACCTTCACTTCAAAGTCATAGTCCTGTAAGTTCAAAGCCCACCTCATAAGTTTGCTATTGTGGGTTTTCATCGTCTTTAACCATTGCAATGGTGAATGGTCAGTACACAGAACAAAATGTCTTCCCCAGATGTAAGGCTTGGCCTTCTGGATCGCGTAGACTATGGCCAAACACTCCTTCTCCACGGTTGCCAAATGTCTCTCACCTTTTTGAAGTTTCCTACTCAGGTAGGACACTGGATGCTGGTCACCATTCTCATCCTCTTGGCACAGAACTGCTCCTACCCCGCTGTTAGACGCATCGGTGTAGATGATGAACTCCCGGTCGAAGTCTGGAGCACGCAGGACAGGATAGTTGATTAACGCCTCCTTCAACCTCTGGAACGCCGCCTCACAGTCGCTGGTCCACGGGATGCGGTCATCAGCCTTCTTCCTCGTCAGATCGGTCAACGGAGCCGCAATCTCGCTAAACCTCGGGATGAACTTTCTGTAGTAGCCCACCAACCCAAGAAATGATTTGACCTTTTTCTTGGTGTTGGGTCTAGGCCAATCACGAACAGCTTCTATTTTGGCCTCCAGGGGTTTTATCATTCCTCCCCCTACCATGTGACCCAAGTATTTTATTTCTGGGCTACCCAGCTGACACTTGCTGGCCTTTACTGTTAGCCCTGCTGCACTTAACCTCTGCAGCACTAACTCCAGGTGTATCAGGTGATCTTCCCAGGTATTACTGAAGATCCCTATGTCGTCAATGTAGGCCACTGTAAAGTCACTGAGCCCTGCCAAGGTCTGGTCCATCAGCCTTTGGAATGTGGCTGGTGCATTTCTGAGACCAAAGCTCAGGACTCGAAACTCATAGAGACCAAAAGGGCTGCAAAAGGCAGTCTTTTCTTGATCCCTGGGATCAATTCTTAATTGCCAATATCCCTTTACCAGGTCCAATGATGAGATGAACCGACAACCCCCTATGGTTTCAATCAGGTTGTCTAGCCTGGGCATTGGGTAGGCATCAGGAGTGGTTACACGGTTTAATTTCCTGTAATCAACACAAAACCTAATGCTCCCATCAGGCTTGTCCACAAGGACTATCGGAGAGGACCAAGGACTAGAAGAGGGGACGATTATGTTCTCCCTCAGCATCTCGTCCAGCTCCTTCCGCACCTTGTCCCTATAGGGTCCCGTTACTCGGTATGGGGATACTGCCTGCGGGGGTGCATCCCCTGTGTGGATCCGATGCATCACTCCCTTCACTATCCCCGGCTTGTTGGAAAACACCTGTTGATATTTACTAAGCAGCATTTTTAGTTCTTGCCGCTGGTCTTGGGTGAGTGCAGGACTGATCTTTACCTCCTCTGGGTTGTATTTTACTTCCCCTCTACCCTCCCAGAAGGGTAATTCCGCTTCCTCACTCTCAGCTGCTTTTATCGCGAATAAAACCCTCTGTTCCCCTCTGTAGTAGGGTTTTAGGGCATTCACATGAACCACCCTCCTTGCTTGGTTCTCCTCCTGCTCTATTAGGTAGTTCAGGTCTGACATTTTGGAAATGACCCTATATGGTCCTGCCCATTTGAGCTGCAGCTTATTCTCTCTGCAGGGCCTAAGCCAAAGCACTTCCTCCCCTGGGTCAAAGTGTCTCTCTCTAGCTTTGTGGTCATACCATGTTTTCTGTCTGACCTTCTGAGCTTGCAGGTTTTCTGCTGCCAGCTCTAGATTTCTCCTTAGGTCATTCATCAAGGTGTCTATGTAAGTCACAACGTCTTGTGGGTCATCCTGGGTGATCTGCTCCCAATCTTGCTTGATCAAATCAAGGGGCCCTTTCACCCCTAAGTGTGCAGCAGACATGTCAGAGTGACCCCTTTGTAAGATCATGGGGCGATACTTTTCAGGTACCACCAGCTGACTTCTGATCCCATCTCCCCCTTTTGAGATATTCCTCAGGGTTTCTCTATATAAAATCCCCTTTTTCTCCAGAAATCTCACTGGGGTTTCAGGTGTTAGCTGGGCGTCAGTCACCTGTTCAAAACACTTTTGGAGAGTGGCGTCTGCCTTCTGCTCCTGTCCAAATCTGCTGTCTGTGGTTAAGGTTTCCACCACAGCTTCTGAACTCCCCTCTGCTTCCGTCTCTGGCTCATCATTACCCCCCTGAACTGTCCCTGTGGTGGCTTGTGAACGTGTAATCACTAGCACCCTTTTCACATGTTCAGCCAGGTCATTTCCCACGAGCACGGCTGCTGGCAGAGTCGATGAAATCGCTAGCCGCCAAACTCCCCTCCAGCCTTGAAAGTTGACAGGTACCTCAGCTACTGGCAGAGAGATTACCTGCCCCTCAATCCCTGCCACCTTCATGCTCTCATTTGGGATTATAAACTCCCTAGGGATGATATCTGGATGGCACAGGGTTACCTGGGAACAAGTGTCCCGCAGCCCCCTATACTGACGGTCAAGTATTCCTACGTCCACCCCTGCTGTCTCAAACAACTGAGAATCTGTTTTTATCAGCAAGCAGCGCTTTACCTCCACCAGAGGACCATTTTCCTCAGCCTGATCAGCAGAGGTAGCTGTTCCAGACTGAGTAGCTATGGCAACAGGCTCCCTCTGTGACACTGAGCCTTGCTCTTTCTGGACACAGAACACAGCTTTTGGCTTGGTCCCACTAGAATTCTGAGGCACCATTCCTTTTAGCTGCTTCAATTTCTCACACTCTGAGATCAGATGACCCTTTCCCTGACAGAAATAGCATTTTCTGGTGTATTTTGATTCTCTCTCCTCTTGTTTGGGTTTTCCCTCCAAATTCTGAGGGCTTGGTTTCATGTCTGAGGGCTTCCCTTCACCATGGGCCCCTCCCCCTTGCTGGCTTTTCCCTGGTCCCTGAGAGTACTTGCTGTAGGTTTCTTTGGGTTTACCTACAGATTTCCCCTCACCCAAGGGCTTTCTTATTTGGGAGATAAAATCCGCGATTTCTGCGGCTGCTGCCACAGATTTCGGTTTCCTTTCCCTCACCTGGAATTTCAATTCCCCATGCAGAACTGAATAGAACTGTTCCAGGGCTATCAAGTCTTTAAGCTGTTCATAGGTCTCTGTCCCCTCCTGCGATAGCCATTTCTCAAGCAGCCTCACCAATTGGGCCCCCACTTGGGTAAAAGTCTGTTCTGGCTTCTTGGTGAGGGACCTGAACCTTTGTCTCAGCTGCTCTGCATTTATCCCATGTCTTGCAAACACCAGTTTTTTAAACTCTGCGAAATCTTTCATCCGTTCCTCAGGCATCTCGGCATAAACCTCAGCCAGGCTACCACTGATTAAAGACCGCATGATGGTCATCTTCTCAGTTTCCCTCACTGAGAAGTCCACAAACGCTCTTTCCACTAAGGAAAAGAACACCTCAGGACAATCTCCCTTGTGGTACACAGGGAATTTCTTCAGGTCAGCCTTAGACAGTTGGCCTCCCTCAGAATCCCTATTATTATTATTGTTCTGGTTCATCATTTCCAGTTTTCTTAATTCAAACGCCATTCTTTCTTTTTCCAGAGCAATTCTCTCTCTCTCCCTCTCCATTTCCATTCTTTCTCTCTCTCTCTCTAATTCAAATTGCCGCTGTTTCTCTCTTTCCCTTTCCTCCATTTCCCTCACCCTCAGTTCATGCTGTTGGGCTATGAGTATTTTTCTGAGTTCTGGGTCTTGCTCTCCTGTGCTGTCACCTTGCACTGAGCCAAATTCATCCTCAGAACCTTGGTCCATCTGGGGGTCTTTCACTTCACTCATGTCTGCTACTTGGCTTCGAGTCAAGGGCATACCCCCCCCTCAGAACAGGCTGCTTTAAAAAGTCAAGCCTCAGAATAAAACGACCACTTTTTTCCTTTTTGCCTCAGAACCAGCTCTCCCTAGAGATTGCTGCTGTTCTTCAGCACTAAACTTGCAACAGTATCGAGTCAGAGCCTACCCCCCTCTGCTGGGCCTCTCAGCTGGCAAGCTAGCTCGCTGTTGCTACGCAGTTTTGCCTCAGCGTTTTCCCGCCAAAATCAGGCTGCCTCAGAGCACCTTAATCTAAGTCTCCCCAGTTGGCACGTTCTTCTACTAGTGCACCTCCCCGTGAGGTACACCTAGAAGATTACCTACGCGCCTCAGACTGTCCCTGACTGGACCCCCCTTGCTCTGGGCACACCTGCCAAGGCTTTGCTGGACCACTGGACAACTGGACCAGTCGTATCCCACACGCTGGACACCAATCAATGTGACAAACCCAGACCTACTGGGATCTGCCACATAGTTACACTAAGCTGCCACCAACCATTCCCTATAATAAGTCACACAGACCAGGGATGGATTTTTAAACAATAAAAGAATAAGGTTTATTTTAAATACAAACAGGGTAAATAAAACAATCAGGTGAATAAAATAAAGTAACGTGGCTTATTCTCACACACACAAGCATACAGTTTGGTTCACCTAGAACCTTTAACTTAAAGCACAGACCCTGAACCCATCAGTTCTGGCTAACCAACAGACCCCTGAACCTTTCAGGCTGGTACTCTGACACACAGTAGTACCCTGTCAGACACCCAGACTCCCACAACAGCTTCTTCTTCCCCAGCTGCTGCTTCGTCCCAACCCAGTGTCTCACAGTCTGTCTCAGCATCATCTCTTCACCACACAGGCATCACATATTTATACAGTACAGCCCCTCCTCCTGATGTCCCGCCTTCCACTCCCCATAGGATGGAACTTTCCCTCCAAACCCATGACAGACAGGTAACATCAGTGCTGTTATGTAACAGATATTTTTCTGGAACTCTCTGGCTTTCTCCATAATCCAGCGCAAGTTAGCAATTTGGTCTCGAGTTCCTCTGCCTCTTCAGAATCCAGCTTGTACTTCTGGGAGTTCTCGGTCCACATACTGCTGAAGCCTACCTTGTAGGATTTTGAGCATAACCTTGCTAGCGTGTGAAATGAGTGCAATTGTACGGTAGTTGGAGCATTCTTTGGCACTGCCTTTCTTTGGGATTGGGATGTAGACTGATCTTTTCCAATCCTCTGGCCACTGTTGAGTTTTCCAAACTTGCTGGCATATTGAATGTAGCACCTTAACAGCATCATCTTTCAAGATTTTAAATAGTTCAACTGGAATGCCATCACCTCCACTGGCCTTGTTGTTAGCCAGGCTTTCTAAGGCCCACTTGACTTCGCTCTCCAGGATGTCTGGCTCAAGGTCAGCAACTACATTGTCTGGGTTGTCCGGGATATCCAAATCTTTCTGATATAATTCCTCTGTGTATTCTTGCCACCTCGTCTTGACGTCTTCTGCTTCTGTTAGGTCCTTCCCATTTTTGTCTTTTATCATGTTCATCTTTGCGCAAAATGTTCCTCTAATATGTCCAATTTTCCTGAACAGATCTCTGGTCTTTCCTTTTCTGTTATCTTCCTCTATTTCTTTGCATTGTTCATTTAAGAAGGCCCTCTTGTCTCTCCTTGCTATTCTTTGGAAGTCTGCATTCAAGTTTATTTTGGCTTCTCAGAATATGCTCGTAGCCAAATCTTGTGCTCAGGCCCCATCTTGGTTATATTAGTTTGCACGGAGCAACCTTCTGAAGCCATTTTCAACCACGGAATACCCAGCTACTGTTTTCATAGTGTTGCCTTCTTGTCAAAGTAAGCACTGGTACAATTAGTCTCAGACTAGGTTGTTTTAAGCAGAGCAGTAATTTTTAGAGCAGCTACGTTCCATGTTAACAAAAGAGAGGAAACATACCATCAAAAGACAAGACTTAAGAAGGCACTGGTTTGCATAAAATGCGCATGTGCAGATATTTGTTGACAGATGAAAGTTGGCAAAAAGGCTTCAGTTTAAACTTAAGCACCATATATCATAATAGGAATACTGGGATGTACCTGATCAGCCTGATGTCCAGGTGCTAAGTGGTGTTGGACAATCCCACATGTGGCCACCTTACATTTTCACCGTAGGGAATGCTGTTTAATCTGGAAAAGGAAATGAGCCCAAAAGGCTAGCTTCCTTGAGGATCATCAGACACTGCATAAGATGGACTCTGCCTCTTCTATAAACATATTTAAGGTCCTGGTTTTGAACAAGCAACATGAATGAATACTGCCACCACAATTGACAGTGGCTTCTCCACAAACATTTCCACTGTACTGAAAACTAAGGCTCAGGAAAGAGAACGTTTCTTCCCTAGCTTTTCCATGATAACATGATACTTTCTGTGTCTTCTTCTAACAGAGCATTCAGTCATGCTAGCCCTACCTTCCCTGCTGTCTGAAGAGATACAGTCCAGGCATAGCATTTATGCTGGCTTGTGACATCATAAAGATATACTGCATTTTTATGACATAAGTCTTCATTGGTCAAAGTCTCCTTGGTTTATGCAAAGGGGTCACTCAGTGGAAAGGATTGTGAGCTGTCTGACACAGCACACATTTTAAACACAGGAAGTCCCAGGAATGACTTTGATAGAAACTCTGCAGAGCCTCTGCTGGTCAGTATAAACCTACATGGGCCCACTGATTCTGGTGGTTGCAAAAGGATTTAGTATATGACAGTCCCCCAGGCTCTCTGAACATTTAACTGGTTCGTTTAGTCGTTTAGTCATGTCCGACTCTTCGTGACCCCATGGACCAGAGCACGCCAGGCCCTCCTATCTTCCACTGCCTCCCGGATTTGTGTCAAATTCGTGTTGGTCGCTTCGCAGACCCTGTCCAGCCATCTCATCCTCGGTCATCCCCTTCTCCTCTTGCCCTCACACTTTCCTAACATCAAGGTTTTTTCCAAGGAGTCTTCTCTTCTCATGAGATGGCCAAAGTATTGGAGCCTCAGCTTCAGGATCTGTCCTTCCAGCGAGCACTCAGGCTTGATTTCCTTTAGAAACATTTAACTGGAGAAAAGGGGAAAAGAGAGCTGCTGAGAGAGTGACAGACAGACAGACAGACAGACAGACAGAGAAGTCATGGAGTCAAAACAATGGAAATGATAGCTGTAGCTACCAGACAACAGATATGAATATAGAAATCCAGTCACTTGAATACAAAATCCATTTACTGCAGGCATGCCTTATTATCAACAAGTAGCCTTCAGTGAGAATGAATAGGTGTAAAGAGGAAAGAAACCCATAAAAAGGGACACTTCATTTTTATAACAAGCTAGACCTCAGGCTTTGTTAAGATCAATTGTCAAAATCCCAAGTGCACTCATAAATTCAATTTTGGTACCTTATTTATTTATTTTATTTATTTTATTTATTTATTGTATTTATACCCCGCCTATCTAGTCATTTCGACCACTCTAGGCGGATTTATACTTTATGCCTTTATACTGAAGTCACCTTTTGACCCCCTATCCTTTCTGAGATACTTTATATTCTGCTCCAAATATCCTGGGTGATTGAAATACACTGCCTGGTTTCTGGCTGAGGGCTGTCCTTTTTAATCTCTCACTTGTGTCCTTTTATCTTCTTGTGCAGCCTTGGTAAGAAACTTTCCGCATATAGCTCAAGCCTTTCTAAAGAAGAATCTCCCTGACTTCTGCCAAAGTCGACAATGTTTGTATATCCCCTCCTTTTAACGCTGTTGTTGAAATAATGTGCAAGTATGTAGGGGATGGGCAGGGGGCATGGTAGACACAAACCTGGGCAAATAATCTGAAGTCAACTTGATTGACAATTTTTGGGAAGCAGAAGATAGGAATAAGTTGTTTATGATGGAAGGAAGCACATACTATAGTGTGTTCCCCAAAATTCTGTATTGGAGCCAGCATTGTTTAATAATGATTAATAATTATGTACTGTTAAGGTAATGCCAACTTATGGTGACCTTTCCTGGGATCGTCTCAAGATAGAGTGCTCAGAAGAAATTCACTACCCCTTTCTTCTTGGGGCACTCTAGGGCTTACGCACAAGTGCCCTAGAGTCAGTGGTGGAAAATGAGATAGTAATGTTTGAAGGGGATACCAAGATTACACAGGAGAAACAAATCTGAAATAAATTCTGGTGATCTAGAAAGGAATTCCACCAGACTGGTTCCCTTGAAAACCAAATAGGCAGAGGGAATATTTCTCCTTCCCACCCCTGGCATCGCTGCCAGTACCACCATCCTCATTATGACTGTCACCTTCTCACCTGACTTCATTGGCTACAACATCAAGAGTAACAACAAACAAAATAGACCTTTGGGTAGTGTGAGCGGCATATAAGTTAAATAAATAACATTAAATAAATAAATAAAAAACAAAACAAATTACTACTAAACCCCCTCAAAGAATGGATGATGTAGTCACAAGATACATTAAATTCTAACCTTTTGCAGACATTGAGCCAATAGAGATAACCAGCTTGGCATATGGAACGGTTTCTTACCACACCGCTACTTGATTCTCTGCATTATGTGGTGTAGTTATTTTTAATGCCACACACTCTCCAGCATGCTGAATCTGGGATTCTTTAAAGATTCATATCCAACCTAGAAATAAATCAGCAGAATGAAAACAGCAGCAAGCACCATGAAATCAATTTTTTTAAAAAAACCCAACACTGGTCACAGGAGACACAAAAATAGTGGCAGCACACATCTTAAAAGGCAAATCACATGAATCGTTAACAGGCTGAAAGAACAGGATTGGCTTGGCCTGGAGTGGCCACATGAGTTACAGTGACTTGGAGTGTAAAACAGTAACAGGATGTCTTGGAGAGGTACTTAATGTGACATGTTAACTAAGGAGTTTGAAAGTGTTGGGAGATTGGGATGCACTTTCCCACAGGAAATACGACAAAGAGACAAGTACAATTGCAAAAAGTAAGGTCCTTTTTGAACTGTAACTCCCAGAGTACCCTTGGGCCATGCTGGTGGGGGATTCTGGGAGTTGTGATCATGAATGGTAACATTTCTGAGCTCTAATCTACACATAAAGCAGAATTAGCTATATTAGAAGAATCCTGTGTCGATACAGTTGATTGCACTGTTTCACACTGTAGGTGGCAGGGCATTTTCAATACTCTCCACATATTATCTGTGGGGGGGAAAAACCACCTTTAAGTGTTTTAGTGAAAAAGTGTATTAGCACATAGTGGAGAAAGATTCTCACCCATTCTGTTCCCTGCTGTGCTAGTTCTCTGTTTGCACAACGTATTTCTTTTCCCAAAAAATTAATCTTATGGGCGCCTTCAGAAATAGCATCCTCAGCTATAGCCCAAAGTACTAGAGGTCATTTCAGCATCAGGGGTGGAAGGAAGAAAGTGTAATCAAAATGGATGACAAAGGATAACATTTGTCTATCCCAATATATATGTATAGTTGTGCATTTAGAAAGATTTGCTAATAATCTGAACAGAAATGCAGTACATTTCACCCTGGTAGTCAGGAGTGTTCAGATGACCCAAATAATACTAATGCTAATGCTAATTCTAATACTAATGTAGAACTCTGGAGCTTCAAGAGACCCTATGGGTCATCAAGTCCAGCCCCTGTCAAGGAGGCACAGTGGGGAATCAAACTCCCAACCTCTGGGTCCACAACCAGATGCCTAAACTACTGAATTATCCAGCATACTTGCTTAGTCTGCTGTCCAGATCTTGACTGCTGATGGGCTACCTCAGATGCCTCTGTTTGCCCTCCTTTCTCTGACTTCTTCATCTTTAAACCATCCTTGTGCCACACAGTCCTTCAAGCAGGAACCTTTCAAAGAAAAAAAAAACCCTTTCCATTCATAGCCCTTCCAATAGGGGGTATCTCCTTTCTCACCCCGAGGATGACCCTCCTTTGTAGGACACCTAACCACTCAACTCTGCTGTGTCATCCCACTTCTATGCACAAGACTCAATGTGGTTTTATGAATGTAATTCCACAGGTTCCTCATGCTGGTTGTTTTCTCTTGGTGTAGTGGTGGTGGTGAGTTTTCAGAAGTATGGCTGAGGCTTTGTCCGATGACTCTGAATTTCGATGGCTATGGATTTAAACTGTAGTTGCATTAGGAGTTAAATATTTTTTGTTTTAGGGAGAGATACCTCCCTTCTCACAAAATGTTTTTAATATAAAGTTGTAAATTTCAGCCTTCGCTCTTTTTTTTTTGTAAACCAAATTCAAACTGTATGGAATAATATTTTATAATAGACTGAGAAGGCAATATAAAATTAACTAAAGCTGGAACTGGTGCCTTTAAAATATTTGGCAGAATTCCCTGAAAACCCACATTTGAACATTTTTTTAATATATATTATAAGGCAGACAACAATAATTATCTTCTCTTGAAGTTCTCTGAGTGAGAGAAGTATATTGTTAATCCTTTTTGAAAGAAAACCACACAGGCCCCCAAATAAGCATGTTATGGAATTTGCTGGTTTTTCCTTCTTTCCCCAGTTTATTAGCTTTATGTTAATGGTGAATACAACAAAAGTAAAGCCATGAGTACACAATTTTTTGTATACCTATTGATGCTAAAATTAGACCACTGGCTGAAATTCTGTTGCACATCTCCACACGCCCAATGTGAACGATGTCAATAAATCTGCAGATTAAAGGCAAATCACTACTGATTAAAGGTGATTTTGGCAGGCACCCGACTTGTACGGAATGCATAAAAGTCATGTGCACTCTGAAACCTGCAAGGGAAGTCTGTCATCAGTGGCAATTTGCTGCTGCTGGTGACATCATCACCATTATACACACAGAACTGTGCAACAGGATTTCAGCCAATATTATACAGTTGTTATAGAGTACTGGCATTAGGGAGATCCATGTTCTAGTACTCATCAAGACAGGAAAGCTCACCAGGTGGTCCTTCGGCTGGTCACTCTTCTCAGCCTGATGTACCTACCAAGGTTGTTGTGATGATAATAATGTGCAGAGGCAAAGAGCCTTGAGGAAAGATGGGATAGATATGTGATCAATGGGCAGAATCTTGCTGATTCCTCTATTTGTGCAGCAGTTGATTGATGCAAGCAATTGGACAGTTTCCAAGCTTGTGCAAGGAGCTATTCCTGGATGCCTTCCTCCACAATCATGGGAACTCACAATTCACAAAAAATCCATTCACAAAAAAGATTACGACCCAAGTGGAAGGGATGGATGGTGTTCTGTCCAAGAACAAATAAACAAGCATATTGGCAGTACAGCTCTGCACACAACTACCCAAAAGTCCTATTGAGTTTTCTGGGACTTACTTCCAGATAAGCATGTACTGAATTTCAGTTTAAGCAGAATGTGATTTGTCAAAAGACAAGGGAGATCCTGCTGGGTGGGGCATATGTCTAAGCAAATATTTCCAGGAAAAGGGCTGAAATTATATTTCTTCCAAAACTGGCACAGTGCTGTTTAGCTGTGTCCTGAAAGTGGAAATCTCATAGATTTCAACAGGAAGAAAGGTACTGGATGCACTTGTACAGTCAGTCTTGGTGGCTGGACAGCCCTGCAGCAAATCTCCCAAAACTATAATCACCAAATCACTGTTTTGCTGCATGGTGGTTTCTAAATGAAGATACCCAAAAGCTTTCCAGTTTCTACCCCTGATGTTCATTTTGGCCAGAATTAAACAAGTTATGTTTGTAAGTCAAAAACATGAGCAGGAAGGAAATGGGTCAGGAGCTCATACATGTGGAATGAAATTTATTTATTACTCCATGGTTTTTGCTCCTGTGAAATACTTAATCTGTTTGAGATGTTGAGATCAAAGGACTGACAGGAGTTACTGGAAATATGAACCCTGGTCTCTTCCATCCATCTCTGTCACTGGGAATAGACGCTGGCTTTGGCAGTGAACACTGGATACTACCTAGAACGAGCAAATAAGAAAAGGGAAGACAATAACATGGAATTCAAAGAAAGCAAAATTGTGTATGTTCTCCATCTAGTTCTGGTGATTTTATATTACTTTCACTGTTGTGGCTCCATCCCGTTGTGAGATTTGTGATTTGGTGAATTCTCTGGTGTAGCTCTGGGGAAGAGTACTAGAATTCTTAGCTAAATCCTCCATGAAATATCAAGCCCAGAGATTCCATAGGAACGAGCCATGTTAGCGAAACTGAGAAATAAACTGCAACAATGGTAGTGTAGATACACTCACAGATCGTGTCCAGGTTGTGGCTGTTGAATTCTGTTTGGTTGTTATGTCCAAACCAATCTTTGCTGCCCATAGTTTGCTGGGTCATGAATTTTGGCTTATCAAATCCTACTCTTCATCTAGCAAGCTTTCCAGAGTGGGTTATGTCAGAGCCCTATTCAGATGGTACACAATCTGTCATTCGTTGTAAATACACATAGGTGGAAGTGCCTAGACCCAGATCCCTCTGTCATTGCTTTCTTCCTGCATTCATTATGGAGTCTAGGAAGGTTCCTGCTTTTGTGTAGGCTTTCCTGGGGAGCAACAACCCTGGGAAATCTGTGTTCTTGCTTATGTCTACAATTTACATGGAAACAGGAACATCTCATCTGCAGACTCAGTGCAGAAAGCATGAAAAAAGTGATTGGGTTTGGACATGCAGGCAGTTCCCTCTAAGTGTGTTCACAGAGATGTCTTGCATAAAGCCTGAATAGGGCCAACGTGCTCTCACATGGACACCCATGGGTGCAGGCTTGTTTTATTTCCCTTATCCCATTGCAGCCTTAAAAAAATCAACCACAGTCTTGATCTTTTCTTCACCGAATCCCATGCCTGTGCTAACAAATCTGATGGGAGAATATTTGGCAGCAAGCTTTGGTAGGTCTGAAAGACGTCCAGACTAATGGCTGAAATCCTGTTGTTTAGTGTTATAGTTTGCAGCAGAACAGGCCCATTGAGTCAGTGAGGATTTGGTGTGTCAAAGCCTCTATACATTCAAATGATTCAAACTGGCCTACTCTAATTGTAACTTACTATGCTAAAGTCTCATCTTAGGTAGGCCCACTTGAAACTATGGAGTTGACTCAACAGATCCCTACTGATTCAGTGGACCTACTCTTGTGTGACTCGCTATGCTAAGCAGCAGGATTTCAGCCACTATAGGACAGCCTCACCTAAGAAGCAAGTTCACAATCATTGCTGCCTATGACATTGCTTGGATTATTTAGGGATTTGGGGCTATAACTCTCCAAGGCCCCAGCCAGAATGGCTGCTTGGAGATGTAGTCAAAATGCCCACAGAAATGTTTCCAGATTCCTGTCTCTGGGAATGACCAATAAATTAGGCTGTTGCTACACCATCTTGTACTTTTGAGATTAGCCTCACAGCACACCACGGCCGGAACCCTATGAAGTAAGTTTCCTGTCCCATCTATAGATGTTGTATCATGTTTCGATTAATGCGGTTTCAGCCCTGGTTTTAACACTTGCTCGTTTTACAAGTCCCTGAATTTATTTTTGTATTTTAAAGAGTGTTTTCCCCTTCTGGTTAAGAAGCATGGAGGACTGTAGCTGAAGCACTTCTCTTCCACTTGAGGACTGCTGTTTACAGCATATCACTGCCAGCGTTATGCAATGTCAAGCCTTCGAATCTGGTAGGAATGGGCAGTGTTCCCTTGACCCAGGCCCAAAGCTTTTTATCCACCAAGGCCATCAGCCCAAGAGGATGAGCTGACATTCAGATAGTTGTGCAGCTGCAGATTTGGCAAAGAACCCCTAAACTCATTCTTAGCACTCTGGAAGTGTTGTCTATCTCCCTGGCCAATGATCATGCCAGGATTGCCAGGCAATTGCTTGATCCAGAATGGCTTTGAATGCTGTAATGCCTACATGGGGCACTCTTGTTTTGGTTTCATGAAATTCTATGGTTGTATATTCAATAAAATTGCTTTTGACTCAGTTTACCTGCCAGTAAAAGAGAACCCCACTTGAACATTTTATGCAACTTGTAGCCCACTTCAATCAGATTTGTTCAAAATTTTCTTTTCTAAAGGATAATTTGCAAGAGACCTAATAAGCATGGCAAGTGGATGATACCAGCGGTAGGGTCAGAAAGCTAAAAATAAATGAGCTCTTTCCCTTTCTTCCTTCCCCACTTAGTGGGCTGCTGGGGATGAGACAGAGTCCCTTACAGAGGTCTGGACTGATTGGCTGTGAATAAATTTTGGATCAAGGCAGATAGCCACATGAATTTGGGTTTAGGAGGACTGCATGCAATCCTAAAAACTGTAGGTTGCTCACAATAGCCACCATTTTCTTGGAGTTTTGTTTGTTGATAAAGTTACAGATTCCTATTATGCTACTAATATACAGTATTGTTATTTTAAATGTAGTGTGAGCTGCCTTTTCCCCCCTAATAAAAGGGCCAGAAATGTTATTAGTACTATTGCCACCAATACTGAACAATGACAACTAGAGTGGTCCTGACCCGACCAGATAGGCGGGATATAAATGAAATAAATAAATAAATAAATAAAATAAAATAAACTATTTGCAGGCCATGTTTGGGTATCTGGGATCCCACAAGATTCTCTTATTCCCCCCCCCCCCCAGACGGATGCTCTGCTGTGCAGATTATGGAACATATTTTGGACAATGTCCTTGTCTGCTGGAAAAAAATGTGCTTCTTTAGGCAGTACCTAAATAAAGCATGGGATTCCTGAACACAAGAAATGGTGATAGCCATCGATTTGGTCAGCTTTAAAAGGACTAGAGCATTCATGGAGGATAGGCCAAGGACTACTTGCATCTATCTGTGTATCTAAAGCCCGGTTACTGGGGGAGCAAAAGCAGAACAGTGCTGTTGCATTTGAGTCCTGGTTGTGGGCTTCCCATAGGCATCTGATTAGCCATAATGAGCAGGCCACAACAGAGATGGGCACATTTTCCATAGTTCTCCTGGGGTTGCTATCTAGACCACTGGTTCTTAACCTTGGGTTACTCAGGAGTTTCGGACTGCAACTCCCAGAAGCCTTCACCACCAGCTGTCCTGACTGGGGTTTCTGGGAGTTGCAGTTCAAAAGCATCTGAGTAACAAAGGTTAAGAACCACTGATCTAGACTATCTAGACTTTGCAGGGTGGAAAAGGAGGGAATATTCTCACAAATTGAGACTCTGGAAAAATGCTCCTATCTATGCTCAGTAGTCTTTGCCTTCCTATCCACAGCGAAAACATAGTTTCTGCCTTCTCTTCCCTGAGCTGGCCAGAAGCTTCCTTATCTCCTCCTTTATGGCTTTGGCCATCCACCAATCTGAAGTATTTCTCAGGAGAAGCCTTTCTCCCATGGCCCCCTGTGTTATGCATCCTATCACAAGCAGACAAAGATCTTTCTCTCCAGGCAGACTTTCCCTTAATGACTGCCTGTCTGAGAGTTGTTGCTGGCTTTTTAAAAATGGATTGCTGTGCCTTGTTGCTTTTTGGTATTGATTTTATTTACTATTTTAAATATAATATTGTTTAATACTTTTAAAATATTTGTATGGTTACTGTTTGCAGCTTCTAAATATTGATTTTTTTAAAATGATGTAAGCTGCCTTGGGTCCTTTTTAAGGAGAAAGGTGGGGTATAAATGAATGAATGAATGAATGAATGAATGAATGAATGAATGAATGAATGAATGAATGAATGAATGAATGAATGAACGAACAATCGAACAATCCCACAAACAATGAAATAGAGAGAGGCACATCTGTTATTCCCCAGGCACCCATTTCGCAGAAAGAAGGAAAAGAATGAAAGGTAAGTGATATTTTCTAGGGTGAGATATGGGGATGGCAAACACTGGTGAGAATGGACAATGGGAAGAGGTGTGAATTCTTCTTAGCCTCTTTTTGTAATCTGAGCTGAAGAAGAATCTGAGATATCTGAAGTGGTCTTTAATGAGAGTGCGAAGAGACTGGCTCAGGAGAATGTCACTGTTATCCTTAGTAGTGATGGTAATGAGCTGTTTGATGAAGAAGAAGGCAAGAGATGGGCCTAACCCATTTCTGGACAAGACTGGTCTACAACAGTGCTTCCCAACTGTGGGTCCCCAGGTGCTTTTGGACTACCAGAAATCCTGGCCAGCACAGCTAGTGGCAAAAGCTTCTGGGAGTTATAATCCAAGAACATCTGGGGATCCACAATTGGGAACCACTGATCGACAAGCTTGCTGGTTGGTGAAGAAGGCTTCACATATGAAACCACAGCAGCTGGATGAGGGGTGGAACAGGGTGCAGCTGTAGATTGCACGACTCACTTTATTTTGATGGGAACTGGGAAAGTTACTTTATGGGACTAGGCAAAAGTAACTTGTGCAATATCAAATGGCAAGAATACATGCACATGGCTCCTGGCTGGCTCGAGGTGATTTCTCTGAAAGTGATGTAGTTGAAGTAGGCAATTTTTTCCCCTCTTCAAACTGGTATATTTCTAACCACAGTTATTTTAATTACACAGCAGAGGGGCACCACGGAATACTCCCCCTGTAACTTTGTAGAACTTGATCCTCCTTGTGGTGAAATAAATAGACTAAGTACTCTAGTCTATTAATGTAATTCATTATTTGCCTTCTAAGCTGTACTAAAGAATCTGAGACTGCCTTTGAAAGGTGCATCTCTCTCTATTTGACTTTTTTCCTTCCCCCTTTCCACCTCTTGCTTGTTCCAAGGGTAAGAATACAGTAAGAACCAAACAGACACCCTGGCTTTTCACTCCCATTTCACTGGGAAACCAGAAATTCCACTGTCATTTTGGAACCTATGAGCTCCAGAGATGTGGTGGTGCCACTAGGTCGGCTACTGTTAAAAAAATAAAATAAGTAACTCACTTCCCCCCTCCCTTAATATGACAAATCAGGCTGGAAAACCAAGGCGTTCTGAAATACAAACTTGATGAAAACAAGCTACAATGAAAGTAAGAAAAAAAAAATCAGTGTGTCATTTTACAGTCGATGGAAAATTAGGACCAGATGAAAACTTCAGAGGCCCTGGGCATTTCATTTAGCGGCGTTGGTCAGTCCCTTCATGAAACCAGAACTATCCTGCAGTTCATTGGCATAAGCAATGCGATATTTGTTTGTATACAAACATAATTTAGTGAGGAATGACGTTGCTTTGGTATTTTTGTTTGCGTAAATGCTGTACCCAAGAAGTGACACCATGGAAGGATTTGCTTCTGTTTATGATGCTGAGACACGAGGAAACAACCTTGTTCCTTAAAAAGGCTGTCCTGCTGTCCTCCCACCCTTCTAAAGCAGGCAGTGCATTTGACACAGGGAAGTCCTATCTATTTCCATGTGTTTGTTTTGCAGCATTCTAGGCAGTGTGATTTTGAGTTAAGCCTGTCATGTATATTTTGCCAGTCCAGGATTCCGAGTGTAAACCCAAGAACATGTATTTGGCATGACATTTTAGTAGAGTTTTATTAATAACCTCACATGCTATCTGTAGTTTTGAGTGACTTGGAATGAGTGGGCTGGGGTGATTGTTTATCTACTTGTATCCAGCACTAACCAATTGTTCCTTCCAGTTTGTTAAAATTCAAATACAGCTTCATCTCTCTGCTGAGTGTTCTATCCCTCTCTTTCTTTGGTTAGTGGCAGTTTGTTGATGATCTGTTTGGCTGGTGGCTAGTATGTGTGCAGTAAATAAAGCAGTATAAACAAGTGTGTAATTTCAAACAACTGTAAATAAACTTTTTATATTTTTTCTCCTACAAATGTCTCAGAGTCAGTTACTGAGACTTTAAGTGCCAGATAATGAGAAAGGGATGGAAGCTATTCTCCTTGGTGAATTTCTGTACTTCTACTTTGTAGTAAAAAAGAGAATTTTACCAGAAATTCAAACTGTGGAACACATTTCATCTCAGATGAACATCAACCAAATTGTGTGCACCTTGTTCTCAAAAGATCTGTTAGAGGAAGACTCCTTTTATTGGCCTCACCCATGTTGTTGCTCAGTGTTGCCAAGTTCCACCCCTTTCTCACTTGTGACTTCCATCCTCTCCCTCAACTCCAAAGGCCTCTTCTTCTCACTATCCAGTTCTGAGCATGAGAAGTAGCAAAATCTACATCCTTCCATTAGAGATGAATATGGTAGGCAGGCAGGTAGGTGTTGATGGTCTGTTAAATCTTTTGTATATGGCAAGAGTAAATCTTCCAATGTCTTTGTGTAAAAGTTTTATATGTAGCTTAAACAACAACAACAGAGAAAAGGGGGGCAGAAAATACATTAATGAGAGTGCTTTTCTTTCAACTGTATTCTGTTTAAGATGAATGCAGCTCTTTGAAAAGAAAACAAGAAAGAGTTTGGCGAAGTGGTTGTCCCAAATCTCCAGGAGACTGTATTGCATTAGATGATTAGAAAATCTGTAATGATCACACACATAGATCTAAAGGATTCGGAGGCACACAGCTGCAATTCCACAATGTTGGCTACATTTGCCATCTGTCTGTAAGTAAGTGAGTTCTTGGCTCAGGATTATACTTCTCATAGCTATTACTCCTTCTTCTCCTCATCACCTCTGTGCTGGGTTTTCCAAGAGGATTATTACAATATTAGGAGAACTAAGCCTTCCTCCTGTCCTCAAAGTGCTCCATAAAGAACAGGCGGATCATTAATGCAGAGACAATATTTATGTGTGGTTCTTCCCTGAAAAGATCAGAACTGCAGTCAGCCTGAAAAGCAGAGAGTTGCAGTGAAAACCAATGTAATCTTGTCATTTGATACAGTGAAAAAGAGAAGAGAAAGACTAGGTTCTCTCTCTCTCTCTCTCTCTCTCTCACACACACACACACACACACACACACACACACACACACACACACTCTTGGCTGGCTAATACAAGTACTTGTATGGTACTTTTAGAAGCTTGTAAACTTCCAGAATTGTACTATAATTAATCATACGCCCCCTGCTTGGTCTCTTGAATTTGCCTATAGGTCACAGGAATGTGTGCTGATGTGCGTAAAAGGAGAAATGTGTGGTTTTCATTATAGGCTGTAAACATCTATGGCAGGAGGACTCAAGAGGATGATCATCTCATCTTATACACTTACTCTGTAGCAGCGTTAAATAGTGAAATATGTTGAGGTGAAATTTACAAGGCCAGGCTATAGAGGAATGCCTAGGGATAGAAGGGAATGTATTCAGGTTTGAAAGTATGTTTGATTATAGGAGAGGCCATAGGTTTGTGGTAGGAAATGTACGTGGTATGCAGAACAGGGCTGGTTGTCACAATAGGCAGAGTGAGGTAGCTGCCTTGGGTGGCAGGCATTGAGAAGCTGCAATATGGCTGGCCCTGTGCCATCAGGTGCAGGGAAGGCTCTGTCCTGTCACCAGTGTTGGACTGCCAGCCTGCTTGGCTTTCAAATGTTGAATGGGAGGGGAGCTAACTTGTTCTTCTCCTCAGTCATCAAAATGCTTGGCAAAGATACTGGAGTGGCTTGCCAGTTCCTACTCCAGGTGGATCGCGTTTAGTCAGAACTCTCCACTATGAACTGTCTGTCTTGGGTGGCCCTGCACAGCATAGCCCATAGCTTCTTTGAGTTACTCAAGCCCCTTTGCCACGACAAGGCAGTGATCAATGTAGGGGGACAAGGCAAAAGGAGAAGGGGATGACAGAGGACGAGATGGTTGGACAGTGTCATCAAAGCTCCCAACATGAATTTGACCAAACTCTGGGAGGCAGTGGAAGACAGGAGGGCCTGGCGTGCTCTGGTCCATGGGGTCACGAGGAGTCGGACAAGACTAAACGACTAAACAACAACAGCACCTGCAAGTAGTCACCTGCAACCTTTTTTACCCTTTATTTGCAGCCTATTTTACCCTTCTGTTCAGGTTAGGTGATCAAGGACTGTGGATTGTTTCGGTGCTAGTGTCCATGCTGACCTCTCAATGATCCACACCACAGTCCTCAGCCCTTCTCCCTTTGATCCCACTTTCTGCCAGTCTCTTGCTCTCCTTTTTTGGTTCACTGTAAAACCATTGGGCTGCAGAAAGTGTTGCACAGTGGTACGGAAAAGAGTCAGTTTCCCAAAGTTCTCCATAACACGAAAATGCAGAAACACAACCCACGGAAACCTAGTAGTCTGCTATAATGCATCGGAGTTGTTTCTGTTTCTTATCAGTTTTTATCTTTTTTGTTGTTGTCCATGCAGAGTTGATCTAGTGCTAAACAAGTACATCAGTGTAGTTGATAAAGGGATCTAGTGCTAAACCAGGGTGACTAGGGAGAAAGATCATGAGTGGCTGTCCAAAAAATCATGTCCTGCTTAACACATCACCAGAATATGACCCACAGTCATGCCACACATCCTTTTGGAGAACAAAACAACTGCTCACATATGGAAAAATCTGTTCAAATTGTTGCAGATTGAAAAAAAGGGAGAAGCCCTCACTGGCAGAGAAAAAAAGCCTATACATCAAGAGCAAAGAGGGCCAGCCTTATTTGAATTGGCCTTTATGTCATGCAATCAGTAGAAGAACATGTACATGTATCCATTTTACACCTACAGTAGATCTTGTAGTATTTGACCATGCAGTCACAACTTTAGTCAGAAGGTGAGGCTTTTGAGACTCAGTGCCATGGAGAGTAAACAATACTGTGCTACACGGACCAATGGTGTTGATATGGACTGAATCACATGTCTGCATTTTTGGACTGTCTTTGGAGGAAACTAGCTACATAGATGAACTCCTGCTGTTTTACATTTGTCACTACATCACTCTTCTTACAATATACACTGCTAACAAATCCACTGACTTTCAGGGCTTTTGTTAATAACCTTGCTACATTCTTAGTTCAACTCAAATAGTCCGGTAACAAATCTCTTATTTTTTCTTGTATGAGTAATGTCCCTAACTCGCAAGCACTAGATTCCATAATTCAATTCCATAAAAAAATATCTGATTTATGAATGTGAGATATATTTCTTCTATTTCCATGATTTAATATGCCAGAAAATGGCTTGTTATTGCTGCACAATATCATCCTTGCGCTGTGAGCAGGGAAAAGGATGCCAAACTTTACATAGCAAAGGGCAGCCTGAATACTGACATCAATGGCAGCAGTCAAGATGGTTTATAGATTCCCTACCATTCACAAAGAGCCACCAAGGAGGGGGGGAATCCTTTTTTTCATCCATTAACCACTTCTCACCCAAGCACAAAGCAATTGTCAGCATTGTTTTTCAACAAGTAAGTGGCCATTTAACCAGTAATTCTGCCATCCATAATTACCCAGAGATGTTGTCTTTCCATCTTTTTCTTCTGTGGGTCAATTTTTTCATCACTACCATGGCATAGTTAGAACTAAGTCAAAGGGAAGATGTTTTTCATAAACACTTTGGGGAGTGAATAGTTTGGCTTCTCGTAAGAAGTTTTTGGAGCAGTAAAAAAAATCAGCCTCTTATTGAATGATTCCTGAAAGAGAACAACAGTGTTGGCCATTTGGAGTCTAGGATGAATGTTCACTAATGAACCCAGTGCCTTCACAAGTGGCTTCACTTGTGAATCAGCTTCATTTGCCCACAAAATCGTTACATAACCACATATGACAGTGTCGTCTTGTAATATCTACTCCTCCATTCTCTCAGGTGTAAGGAACCCAAGAAAGAGACACAATACTGGCATTGAAACACAATTAATGTATTGTGGAAACAATAGCACCAACAACAGAGAATATTCATGTGTCTTCAGTTCCCCCCCAAGTTGGTTCTTCTAGCCAAAGGATAAGCAGGCGAACATTCCGCACACATCTAGTTAGGAAAGGTTGGGTCCCAAGCAGCACCGGTAGTGACTGTACACAGGAGCTACAAAGGACAGGTTAAAGGTAAGTGTCCACTAATGTTACTTTGTACAGCCTTGTTACATGAATGAAGCAATGACTTCATAATGGTAAGATATTAATGAGTGCTTGAAACCATTCATGGTTGCTTCTTTTGACCAGAAATTTCATTCTCGGCACTTACTATCTGAGCTATGATGAATGAAAGGGTCAGGACACCAAGATATTGCATATGCAAGAACTTTAGAGTGCTTCATAATTGCCAAAGACTGAATGGTAGAATTTGAAAATTCAAATCTAGACCTCTTCTGCTTTGATCACTGGTAAAAAAAAAAAGCTGTGGTTTCTATCTATGCCTTTGCTGATAAATCACTTAGCTCTAAGATCTTCAAAGATCTTAAATTTTGTCCAAATTCTCTGCATGGTTTTTCAGAACTCTCAGCGGGCTGACTGAGCTCATCCAGTGCCTGCATTGCAAAAACTAGCATCATATAGCTTCTTCTTTGTCTGCTACAGTTATAATTATGTGCAGAAGTGTAAAATCAGAGCACGAAAAGTTGACATGTGATGGCTTCTATCAATTGACACACGGTGAGATTCTCTCGCATGGTATTCTCTCTCATCGGTTAAGATACTCTCAAACTAGAACTTAATCATTTACTGTTTTATATTCTCTATCAAAGTTTAAGCTCTCTTTTTTGTAATCACTTTGCTCTGGAGACAAAGTTGTACTTTGTTAAAGGTGAATCAGTGTTAGAGGACAGGATGTTTTTAAATTACATATTAAGCGATCAAGTTCTGCTTTAACTGAAGGCACTGCCCTTCTTTCAATCTGACAAATGAGTGTTCCTGCACAACTGAGAAACATACAGGATGATTGCCAGCTCGTGACAGCATAACACAATGAAGCATGGTGCAAAAAATCTAGGCAAAAAGTTACCCTGAAAGCGAAATATGGGTTTCCATTTGTTTTCTACAACACAGGAACATCATTTCAGCCAAACAGGAAATTCACTAGACACATCCCAGAACTTTTGATCACCACTGATCAGTTGCTATGTCAGTTTTGTTGGACAATAAGGGTATCACATTTCTATTTGTGGCAAAGTGAAGCTAAGAGTTCCTCTTTAGATGGAAAGATGCCCTCCATGTTAATAAAAATTATTGTGATTTGGAGTTTTAGAAAGGACCATTGGATCATTTTGCTCATCAGCATGTTTACAATGCAATGCTTCTGGACAGGAATGATTAGTCGGCTGCATGCCATTGCCCTGGGGACACCTGAGTGCACTTGCAATGCTTTCCATTCATTGGGGAGACTCCTTCTATGTCACCCCAAAAGGATGTTGAGAGTTGCAAGCAAATAATGTATGAAATAAGATAATACAGCACTAAACCCATCATGGAACCAATCCCCTAAAATCAAGAAAACATTTCTCCACACCTCTCCGGTTCTAAATAATAAACTGGAATTGGCTAGGCTAAATCTATAGGGAGCAAAAACAACACAATGTATTCGTGAAGGTTTCATGGCCAGGATCTAATGGTTGTTGTGAGCACAGAGTGCTGTCCTCTGAAGATGCCGGCCACAGAGACTGGCAAAACGTTAGGAAGAACAACCTTCAGAACATGGCCAAGAGCTCAAAAAAACCATAACAACAAAAAAACAACACACCTTGTTGAATGGATGAATCCCGAAGAGTCTCTCCCACCAGGATAAGATTCAGGCTGGAAGTCACTTAATAGACTTCGAAGTGTAGTAGGAAGATCAAAGAATAATCAAATAAAGTGGCTACCATATTTTTCCATGTATACGACTCCTCAACGTCTATGATGACCCCCTAATTTTGTCCCTTGCCATAGGAGCAGTCAACGGACAGCTGTGAGGGGCAGCTCTGCCTCCGTCTCCTGCTGCTGCCGCCTCCGCTACCTGATCACATTGCTGCTTTGTCCCCTGCCTGAAGGGAGCCCACAAGTGGTGCTGGAGGAGGCAATCCAGCTGCGGCGGTAGCAGTCAATGGGCAGCTGCGAGAGGCGGCCAAGGGCAGCTGCTCCTTTGCTTCCACCTCCTTCTATGTACAAAACAACCCTCATTTTTTCCTCTAATGATTTTAGGAAAAAGTGTTGTTTTATGCACAGAAAAATACGGTAATTAGATAGAGGACTAATTTTGTATGAATGTGGAGAAATCCAGTTGAGGCAGCGTTTATGTATAGAAATTATAGAAATCAGAAAAGTGAAGTGGGAAGGGGCCTACAAAGGCCATCATGTCCAATCCCCTGCTCAATGCAGTATATACAATTTGTGCCCCTCCATGTGTACTAAAGAAGATCTTGTAAATGGCTGAGATAACGCTTTTGGAATAGCCCCACTTTTGGTCAAAAACAGACTAATCTTTTTAACATTTTAAATTTGTTTAATCTATGTTTCATATACATCCATAAATTTAAATTGTTGAATGCTCCAATATGAATAAAGAAAGAAAATAAAGAATTGGGTTATTTTGTTTCAGACTTCTTTTTCAGGCACAAAAAAAAAAAGCCCAATGGGGCAAGGAGAGGGAGGACAGCGTAACACCATCCTTTTTGACAATTCACCAAATACACTTTAAAAACTCATCCATAGATGTAACTCAATAAACAAAGGAAGCCACATGGCCACTATTCAGAAACCCACCACCCTAATAACAGTTACCAAATGGGGAAAAAATCTCTGGGCAGAAAAATCCACACCTCTATTCCTGTGAAAAGAAAGGCATTGTGGACATTTAGGATAGAAGCGCATTTTCTTTTCACTTCCTGGTGGACTGTAAATTGAGATCAAATTTGGCTAAATATTGACTGAAATGGAGCTGGGTGTAAAGAAAGCCAGGACTTGATTCGGTAAGCTGATCCATATAAACTCTGAGTCTGCCCACATAGAATCTAGTTGAATTTAAACATTTCTTTTAGAATGTTTAAGGCAAAGGCACATGATCTCCTTGTTTTGGAAACAGACCTTGCACTTCAGCCATGTGGACATTCTTAGAAATCATTATGAGGTAGGGTGGGATGGGCAACCCCGAAAATTCTGTTTGCAACTGTGCTGTGTATTAGAAACGTGATGCTACCAACAGCATTTCCCACACCCCTCTCTAATACCCTTCATGTGTTACCAAGATTGAAGGATGAAGACAGTTTCTTTATTATTCTCACAAAAATGGAGCATTATACGTCTCATTTACCACAAAACAATTTAAAACTTTTTTTAAAAGACACAACCGGTTTAAGCCTATTCAGTAAATGTTAAGTCCAAAATATATTTCTTCTTTTCATCTAATTTTTAAATCTGTCTTTATTTTTACTCTGACTTGCATTCATGCCATGGTATTCAATCTGCTGAGGAGATTTTACAGTTCCTTTTTTTAAAAGTGCTCAGAAGACAATGAAATACCTAACAAATGATGGAAGCAGATCTAGGGCACTGACAGCCCTTTATCCTATGGTTTCGTCTGGTTTAGAGATGTGCTGGTTTATTCCTTTTTCCAGCAACCACAAAATGTGCATGCCATTATCTACCAGGTTGCCCTGGATTGGTGCTTATTTACACCTTATTGGGTGCCTTATTGGGACTATTGTTCTCTTTTGGTTCAGGTAGGATCGCTTCATTTGGTTTTAGAGTGTGTGATAGATAGAATCAAACCAAAGTGGATGGCTGTCCTTTTTGTGAAGCTGCTTAACAGTCATGAGAAATGGAAAGCTTCCTTCCTGCTTGCCTTTGAAGGGAAAGGAAGTTATGCATTTTTTTTCATTGCTGCTAACATATCAGTGATGCTTTGAAAGGGCTTTTTAAAAAAAAAACAGGCCTGTCAAAGCATTGTTGATGAACTGTGTTGGTTAGCAAGAATTTCAAAGGAATCTAAAGCTTTGTCTCTCTTCCTCTCCAGGGGCAAGAAGGAAGGAGGCTTCTCATTTCTCAAGATCATGAAGCAGCTTCACCAAAAGGACAGTCGATCTGCTGCATAACAATCTTGAAAGATTGGTCTTGAGCAGAGTTGCTTAAGAGGTGCATGATCAATCCTTGCATGTACTGTAGGTGCAAGGATGACATCAAAGAATAATAACACACCTCAGAGTGAACCTGTTTAGCACAATTAAGTTTGATCCAAGCTGAGAAAATCTGGCCATCTAGTCGCACCCATAGAAAGAGGTATCTTTTTTTTTAATAAAAAATTGTCTTTCTCCCCCTTAGTCACCTATATTTAGACAGTGATAACTACACACATAATTCACCATAGTTTTACATAAAATATAACAAATATTTCCTGCTCCCCTGATTTGATCAAATGTCCTCCCCTCACACACCGCCGCTCCATGGTATGAATGCTGTGAAGGAAACTTGACAAAGTGTTTGTCTCTTCACCTGAAAGTGTTTTGCAAAAGTAGGCTGCAGTGCACAATTGTAATCTGCACGGCTCTGTTTTATGGTTAATATTGCTTTTCATAGCAAATCCAGTGAGAAGGCAAAACCATAAATCATCGTCCCTGCCTGGCCACAGCTGTGGAACAGTATATCCCACAGGAATATTCCCATTTCTGTTCTTTGGCGGCTCATTCGCCTTGCCTACAGTGGAAACTGCCAGCCCACATGTGTAGCGAAAGAAGCTTGGTGTGTGTGTGTGTGTGTGTGGGGAATCAAGTTATTGGCTTGTATTACCGTTGTCAACAAGCAACTGGAGTGTAACTGCTGATGTCCCCAATGTTCAGTCCTTAAGTGAAGAGTCCCACACACAGTTTCTATGGTACATTCTTCATCACATTCGTTTGATATTGCTCATGTTCGCTGTGATCCATTTAACTATCTCTGGGGCCTAATCAATAAATTATTTCTGACCTGATGCATTCCATAATGATTCGAAAGTACTGGCATTGATTTTTTTTTGGTGTGTGTGTGTGTGTGTGTGTGTGTGTGTGTGTGCGCGCGCGTGCACGCGCTTCTCCTTCTTGTGAATTTGTCTCCATTTGCTGTCATGCCCAGCCATCATGACAAAAGAGAAGAGGCCAAAGGGGACTCATGTGCTTCTGTTTAATTTCTTTGAGATGGCAGGATATTTATGAGCATCATTCTGCTTGTATGTCATGTTCCTTCTGCAAAAAAAATTACATCAGCACTTATAGACTGTATACCAAGAAGAACACTTTTGGCCTCCAGATGCAAGACACTGAAATGGCGGAACAAAGCTGAGCAAGGCTAACTTAATGTGACTGCACAATTGACAGAGAACACATTATTCTTAACAAGTGAAAAATTGGGCCACTAATTGCTAATTAAGGTGCCACCAGAAGGAGAGAGAGAGAGTCAGAAAAATACCACCATGGTGCTCTGAACATAGTTTATCCTAATATTTGAAGATAAGAAGAGGTGGCATGAGATATTACGAAGTTGAGAAACCACCAGGGAATACAGCAGATCTCTAGACAGGATTTCCCTGACTAACATAAAAGCTCATGCATTTACTTTTTAAAACCAAAAAAGGGACACTTTCTTTGTACAAATGCAGTGTGAACACATATGTTGCCACCATTTTGTTAGAGGTTCTAACCATTATGATAATTTGCGCACTTCACCCATACTTTTGGCATGCATTGTTATCCTTGTCACCAGTCTGGTTAGAGCCAGGACCTCACAGGAAAGAAGCTGATTCTATATCTAGAAGTAATGCACTAAAATGGGGGGGGGGGGGAACGACCTGTTTATTCTAACATAAGCATGCCACTTCTGTTTTGTAACTGGCAATTTGGGAGGTAGTGCGACTTTGTTTACGTATCTGATGTCTCAGACATGTACGACTGAAAGACTGTATTGTAAAAAGATAGGAAGGAACTGCTTTTGTCTCAATACAGTATATGACCTGACCATCAGGTTCATTTTAAATGCTTCCAGTGCCTCAAACTGAACCCTCAAAGTAAGGGGGAAAATGCATACACGGAATAGAAAGCAATAAGCTAGAATGCCAAAGAACCATCGAACTCTTGCTTGGTTGCTTGCTTACTTACTTAATAGTATTGATTAGGGGAAACACATTTTTAATATCCCTCACTGCATGTTATGACCCCATATTAATAGGATGATTAGTATGAAGGCTGTAATAGAAATCAGAAGGCTTGGGTGACATTTTCTCAGTTTAACACTGGCAGATCCTTTTCTGTTTCATCAGAATTATACATATTCCTGAAACTTTCTAGTTTTTAAGAAGAACTCTGGAATGGCAACTTGGTAGCTTCATGTCATTATAACCGTACATAAACAAGATTCCTAATTTATGATTTTTCAAATGTTTTGGACCATTTGAAACCATCCCAGACCTTCAGATAGATAAAGTTTGACTTTATTTATTTCCTTTGGCAGGTTCTCAGACTTGAATTAATGTCCAGTGAGAAGCTTCATTTTTGCTTCCTAGTGTTTTGCGACTTTGACTGAAATTAGAGCAGACATTTTTTCCCAACATGGATGCAGTGTAACAGATATGTAAACCAAGCAATCAGGTTAAGAATGATAGTGACCTGCAGTTTCACTAACGTTGGGTAGTCAATTCTATTTTGAGAAAATAATTTTATTCATGTGATTATAATTAACTCCATAAAACACAGCTTTACCAGCAGGAAAGGATAAACCCATAGATCTCAAGCAGTGGCCACATGGGTTCTTTTCCTCAAAAAGATCCATCTTCCAATGCAGACTAGATCAATCTGGAATGTCTGTCTCAGCATCAATTACCATGAGTAAGTGGTGTGTATGCATATATGATTATTTTGATTTATATATGTAATTAAAAGATCTCAAACATCAGAATAACTCATACTGCATTTAATTATTCCTCACCCCCTCTTTGAAAGACAACCTTAAAAAAAAGCAGAGAGAAAAATATATTCGCGAAGGCTTTCACAGCCAGGATCCAATGGTTGTTGTGGGTTTTTTGGGCTCTTTGGCCGTGTTCTAAAGGTTGTTCTTCCTAATGTTTCGCCAGTCTCTGTGGCTGGCATCTTCAGAGGACAGCACTCTGTGCTCAGTGCTGTCCTCTGAAGATTCCGGCCACAGAGACTGGCGAAATGTTAGGAAGAACAACCTTCAGAACACGGCCAAAGAGCCCGAAAAACCCACAACAACCAGAGAGAAAAACTCTGAATGCAGAATCAGAATGGAACTGACTTGATGGAAAAATGAGAATGTGAATGAAGTTGAACTGTACAAATTTGCCCATGTCTACTTTAGACCTAGAATGTGAAACATTCTGACTTAGAAATCTTTTCAGTTTTTAAAATTTTATTTTGCTGCATACTATGTTAGGACTGGTGGCAGAGTTCTTATCAAAGTGTGCTATACTCCTTATTTGAGCCCAAACAAAATGGTGTGTTGCGTTAAGGCCTGCATCTGATTGTGAGCCCCATCAATTTCTCTGCTACTGTGACTGCTATAGTTGGCCATTCCAGCTTCTTGACAAGCAGTTAAAAACTCTGAGTAATTGTTGTGGTTGGATTTTGACAATGTTTGCTTTGCTGGTAATTAATTTCTCGTGTGGGAAGCTTACATTTTCTTCTTGCTTGTACCACAAAAGTTCTGAGTTGCCCAGTGACTCCTGACCACCTAAAAATTCCACTGTGATGGATGGTAGCAGTGTGTGGCTGAGGTTTGTGTCATAGCTGCTTATTGGCCTGTGACTGTGTCATCACCCTGGTATGACTAAAAATAGTTCCTACCCCTTGCATTACGCAATATATCTCTTCCACCCAAAGCAATTTGTAAAATTAAACAAATAAATATATAAAGAAATAATTACAATGTAACACTCATGTTGTATTTATGTCCCACTGAGTACATCGGGTCTTATTTCATAGTAAGTAGGTACATAATTGTAGCTTGAAATATGGAATTCCCCTCACTAAACAACTTGGACAGAAAACATTCACAAAGCCTTTACGGCAGTACCTTTTGATTAGTGGGGCAGGCCCTGCAGAGAGTCATATTAGCATTTCCTGTGTTTTTTTTAAATCAGTATTATGATTTTTGGTTCAAAAATGGCAAAAAAGCCCATTTCACAACCCACTGATTTCTTAGCATGCAGCCTATTACATCATTCTGTAACATACAATAGGGCATATGTGTTCCATCTATCCCATCTATTTCTTTATCTTTGACTTATTAGTATCTATGGATTGTGTCATTCTGCACTTTTTAAAATTCCTTGACCAAATTTGCCACTCTCCCAGAACTGAAAACTACCCATTCCTCTATGGGCAGATTAGCCTGCCTGAGGTGTTAGAACAGTGGTTCCCAGCCTTGGGTCTTCAGATGTTCTTGAACTTAAATTCCCAGAAGCCTTCACCACCAGCTGTGCTGGCCAGGATTTCGGGGAGTTGTAATCCAAGAACATATGGGGTCCCAAGTTTGGAAACCACTGTGTTAGAGGATCCAATGTTCTCAAAATGCTTAGAGAGGAAATGTATAACCCTGCCTCCTCTGACATTGTTTCTTTCCACAATCACTGATGTGTCTGAAGGTTCCTGCTCATGGGAGACTCCGCCCTTTAAAATGTTCTTGATTGTATTTAGATGCCACATTTGTGCAGGAAATTCTCCACTTCAAACTAGTCAGTGATTGGGTGAAAAAAACAATGGCAGGGTGGCTTTTGGAGAATAAGCGCCCAGCGGTACAAGAGCAACGTTCACTTGTAAATTTATTTCTTTGGAACTCATGATAATTACCTGAGCACACTTCCCTCTTTGAAAGGAATCATGGGCCTATTTCTTCCCATAAAAGCAAGAAAGCTTGTGTTTGTTTATAGAAATACGCTTCTGATTGGAAGGTGATAGAAGACCTGGTTTTAGCTAACTGAGTTGGAGACATCAGCAGCCATGTCTTCCTCTTCATCTCTAGAGAATGAAGCCAAGATGTCTCCTCCTTGGAGGAACAAGAGAGAGGTATGAGAAGGAGGTGACATCAGTTCTCCTCCAAACAATTGAGAACATTGGACTCTAATGCCTAAATAGGGCTAAATAGAACATTCACCCAAACCCCTCACCACAAACAGTGCCCCCCAGACCTTTTGGCATAGTTATTTGTTTAAATGATGTCTGAGGAAATGAACCTCTCCACAAAAGCTCACATTAAAATATAGCAGTTAGTCTGTAAGCTGATACAATGTTTTTGTCTTCTTTATTTTTTATTTTGATTCTGTTTAAATGAATACGCTACTCCCCACCCCACCCCCTCATCTTCATACCCTGCACCAAGTCGCTTGCTGCCTAAATGAATACTATCCACTCAGAAGGATTCCCTTTCAGATCATCCTTCTCAAGACAGCAAGCAGGGTTGCTGGTAAAGTGTGCTTTCTCAGATAGATTGATGATGACTTATGGAACTATGAATATTAATAAGTGGTTGCTAGCTGTACTCTCTAGCCTACACATTCTTCTGAAGGTGACACTGGCTGAAATCATGTCAATTTGTTATGCAAAAGGAATAATATTAAGTCATTCCTAAGTGGCAATTGACAACCAAAATCCTGTTGCTTAGTGTAGTAAATCACACAAGAAGAGGCCACTAATCAATAGGAATTTAGTGAGTGAGGAACACCTGAGGAATACTGATCCAAAAGGCTGGCTCTAACTGCAATTTACAATGCTAAAGTAAGTTGCAGTTAGAGTAGTCCCATTTGAATCAATGGAATGTATGAAGGAGTTGACTCACCAAATTCCCATTGATTAAATGGGGCTAGGTAAAGGTAAAGGTTCCCCTTGACATTTAGTCCAGTCATGTCCGACTCTAGCATGCGGTGCTCATCCAAGCCATAGAGCCAGCGTTTGTCTGAAGACAGTTTCCGTGGTCATGTGGCCAGCGTGACTTGACATGGAATGCTGTTACCTTCCCACCATGGTGGTACCTATTTATCTACTTGCATTTTTACATGCTTTAGAACTGCTAGGTTGGCAGGAGCTGAGACAAGCAACGCGAATACAAATTATTATTATTATTATTATTATTATTATTATTATTATTATTATTATTATTATTATTATTATTATTATTATTATTATTATTATTATTATTATTATCATCATCATCATCATCATCATCATCATCATCATCATCATCATCATCATCATTATTATTATCATTATTATTATTTCAAGACAACAGGTGCCAACAAGCCAGCAGCCATCCCCTCCCTAGACAAGCTTCCCAGCTATCTTTTCTTGTATCTCCTCTGCCAGAAATAACTCTCTTTGTTCTTCAGTTGCTGGCTGACCTGGGTCTACAGAACTGCAAGAATCTACACATAAATCATATCCATAAGCCAGAAAATAAAAGGCTGCTGGAATTTGTGGGTATGGAGGGGTGGCACTGTTTCTTTTTAGAATTAAACTGCCACAAACTGTCTTGGTAATTTAATGGGAGCATTCAACTCAATTAACAGACTTATAAGCTGCAAAACTACAGACACAAATAAGTCTATCATGAATCCAGAGCTTGGAAGTAGTGGGTGAAAAATAGCAAATTCAGGTGTAACAGCTGCCTGGGATTGGGGGTGAGGAGCAATAAGGGCATCAGAAAGTTGATTTTACTTCTTCTTCTTTTTAAATTCATAACCACAGGTGATGCTTTGATTTCTTTTAGTAGAATGAGTAAAGCGTAGATGAGTAATTATATTTCACGGCCAAAGAATCTCCCAAAAGGCAATTTCTGGACAAGCATTCAAAATTTAAGAACTACGTATATATGTATATATTTTAAAGAATAAATAAAAAACAGCAAAAAAACCCCGTCATTATTGCTCTTCTAATAGTGAGGAATATTAATGAGATCCTTTTGCATGACATATAATGAATTAGTTTCTGAAAACAATGTTTGAACTTTTGCACGATGCTATCTTTGATCTCTTTTACAGCTCTCAGGTAAAACCTTTATTCTGGGGAACCTTGAGTCAGCTCAAAGAGACACCAGAGACAAGGCCTGTTTCTGCTTGTGGACCATTGATTCCACCCATGATCTAACTAACATTGGTGGTGGCTAAGTTCCAGGGAATTCTTTGGAACAAACCAGTTGTGACAATGGTTGCTTGAAGAATTTGACATTTACGGATCCCCATGCATAGTGGCCTAATCTGCACCAGCCTTTGGGGAATGTTACTCTTCTGGGCTACAACTCCTGGCATCCTTCTAGCCATGCTGAATGGGGTGGAATGGGAATTGTAGTCCCCACACCAATGAACTTGCAAGTTCTCACCAGCGTGTCTTCTCCCTGATGGATGTTCGGACTGGAACTTAGTTTCCCAAGAGCTTTACCACTTGACAAATAGGTCTCCTCTGAAAAACATATAGAAATGTATTTTCAAAGATTCTTTCTTTGGATTTTGAAAGAAAGTGCATTGAGAAATCAATGTTTTAAGAGAAAATAATCACTAAAATGCATACTTAAAGGCAAAACAGAAATGAGAAGGAACAGACTGATGAGCGAACATGGGTGAAAATGACACAGATTAAATAGATTGATTTGTCCCTTGTCACAACTAACACATTACTTGAACCAGGATCTCCATTTTCTGGTTCTAGGTTTAGTTTAGCTAGAGCAATTGCAAAGGACAATGACAGCAGGAAACTGTAGTTGAGCTTATTTACTATTTGCATTTCTATACCACCCAATATCTGAAACATTCAGGGTGGTTCACCAAATAAACTTGAATGTCATTCAATGTAAAAACATAATGACTAAAATCCTGTTGCTCAGTGCAGTAAATTACACTAGAGTTGGTCCACTGGAATCAATGGAGAGTTGGTGAATCGTCCCCTCTGTAGGTTCCACGGATTCAAATGGGTCTCATAGCAAGTCACAACTCTAAGAGGCCCATTTGAATCAATAGAACTTATGGAAAAGTTGACTCACCAAATCCTCACTGGCTGAATGGGCCTATGCCTGCGTGATTTACTGCACTAAGCAACAGGATTTCAGCAAATAAGTATGAGGAAAGTAAAAACAAACTAAACTAAACTAAAAACTGAGGGATTAAAACAACTAGGAGGATAAAGAGGCACTAAAAAGACTAAAAAGGTGACACTAAGCAAATCTCTCACTGTGATAATTACACTGATAGTGATCCACTTTTCCAGGTGGCTTCTATGATTTTCAGTTTCCACTTTCTTAACTTGAATAACCCCTTATGCTTAAATCCATTTTTACCCCCAACTAGAATGGACCCAGTGAACTAATGGAACTTACATGACTGTTGATCTATCAAGTTGCCACTAATTCATGGGGCCTACTATAGTTGTGGCTAGCCATTGGATTTAAGCCTAATGTTCTTCAGCCTTTGAGTGTTTACATCCACTGCTTTCTCAGTCCAGAGATAAGAGAAAGGACGATCTATTTCTTCTTGTGTACCTTCAGAAGCAAAGTGTTGTCTATGAAAACTGAATTCCTTGGTCTTCTTTGGGCATCTTAAGCCTTGTTGAATCATGTTAATTTATGCAGATGTTAAGTGGTAGATTATGTGAAGCATGGGATGTGCTTGGAATTAAGTCAGCCCCACTGTTAATCAGGCCTCTTTTGTTTCATTTCAGAAAGGCCATTTTAAATCCTTTTTTAATTTATATAGACAGTTTGTCAAATGCGATCTTCACAATAAGGGCAAAAACAACTTGCAGAACATCTCTCTTTCTCACACACTCTCTCTCTGGACAGATGGTGCAGGCTGAACCTTCATGAATTTGTTATTGATCTAATTGGAATCACATTTGCGTATTGCTCTCAGGCCATGTGTGGAAGGAAGGGGGAAAAAATTAAAACCGTGCCAGTAGAAAAATGTGGAACTGAAAATCCTACAGAAGGCAAAATAGGGGGGGGGGTGTCCCAGAACCCCTTGGGCCATTCCTGCTATCTGAGCAGACCACTGTTGACCCAGGGTCAGACACGGGGAGACACCTCCCAGCTGCAGCCAGTTCCTTTCATTTCCCAGCGGAGCTTCTTGCAGTGAGGGATTGGCCTCAAATAGGATATCTTGAGCTTGGGAAAAGCCACACAGATTTTGAGCCATTTGCAAGACATTAATTAGGGAGAGCTATATATCCTCATTGAATGGGGTGAATAAAGGCTGTGATGTCTGGCCCCAGTTCCATTATTGTCCCTCTGTGGGAGCCTCCAATAGAAAACATATTCAAAAAAAATGGGGGAAGTGGTCAGGAGCGAGTAAGGCGCTTCATTACAAGTCAAGGGTGTGAAAGTAGAAAGCAAGACAGGACAGGGTTTTTTTCTGCATGAGAAAATTACACTTGCACCAGATACTTGATGTTTGTAAATTGGTTTCAGAGGTTGAAACATTTCAACAAGCTCCCCATCTGTTAGCACATCCCTCCCTCCCTCCCTCCCTCCCTCCTTCCTTCCTTCCTTCCTTCCTTCCTTCCTTCCTTCCTTCCTTCCTTCCTTCCTTCCTTCCTTCCTTCCTTCCTTCCTTCCTTCCTTCCTTCCTTCCTTCCTTCCTTCCTTCCTTCCTTCCTTCCTTCCTTCTATTTAATGCAAGAAATTTGAGATTGAACCTGGTATGTTCTGTCTGGAAATCACATATCATTCCTCAAAGGTATGTACACTATGAGAGGGTGGGACCATCGTGCGACACAATTGCATTGCAGCGACATCACGCATCTGAGTGTGACACTGAGCCCAGCCCCAGGGGCAGGCTTCTCCTTTCTTGCCATGTGAGTGGCCTGTCTGTCCTGTGAGCCAGAATGACGACTGGTGTATTGAACAAAATGGACCTGGGTGATTTTCAGCTCTCCCATTCTGAGTCTCAAAATCTGAGGTGGTGTCATACTTAAATAGGTCACAATCTGGCAAGTAGTGCAGGGAGAGGGATGCAAGTTTGAGCCTGTCGCTTGTGTCCCTCCCCTTTATTTACTTGTGGTGGGAGGGGAATGGGGGGGACACAGTTTGACTGCAGGAATGACTCAGAAACATGGAATGGTGGGGGGAAGTTTACCTGTGCAGTGTCTAGGTTAATGATTCAGGATCTGGATCCCAATTTTTCTTATGTGAACGTGGGGATCTCCAGTGTTACATGGGGTGCTACTCCATGGTGAGTTTTCATCTAGACATTCCATTGAATAGTCCAAGGTTCCAAATTGTAGCCCCCAGACTGGGCTTAGTACCTTGGATAGTTCCCTTAAAGCTTAGCTTAAAAACTCAGGGCAGATTTCACTGTCCCCACACAATTAAAGCCACCAGCCTTCACAGCGAACACTTCTGATTTTGAAGGGTAAACAGCACACAACTATCAAATCAATCAATCTAAAATATTTGTGGATTATTTTCCTTTAAGTGGAAAGTGGTTAACGACACACGAACAAAACAATATTAATATAACTATTTTAAAAGAAGCCTAACTCATAGTAACATAAACTACAGTAATGAGAAATAGCTAGATAAACAGAGCTCCAACTGAACAGCCAGAAGAAAACTGATCAAATCTTCAGAAGGCCCATTATTAAAGAAATGTATTAAACATGCTTTTCAGATTCCTAGCAAAGGGGTAGTTATTCATAAGGTTCGTAGGCTGAATTTCCCAACATTTAAATCTGTCTGTTTCCAGCTGAAGTCATTTTCATTTGTATTCAGCCACCAGCCTGTGACATTTTATTTACATTTTTAAGAAGCCACAAGAACGCCTGCCTTTAAATATGTGTTTAGACATACTTTAGAACACGTTTCTTCTCAAAATATGCATTTATGACTATATCCCCTCCAAATATATATTTCAAATTATATTTTCTCTCAAAATAAAATCCGGGCTGGTCCACTTTCATTTTGCTTTGAGGGCCTGATCCAATTTTGGGGGCATTTTGGTCTCATTGCCAAAGTAAAACAAAGAAAAAACGGGGAGAGGAATGATTTTGAGGGGAGGGGAGCTTCTTTTCTCATTTTGGCTGAAACATAATTTTGGATAATATCTAGTGAGCCAAAAGAGCACAACTGCACCCAAATGAGATTCAGAAAATGTGAAAGCCCATACATAATTATGTTCTGCTCCAGGTATTTATCTGAAAAGTGCAGATCTTGACTGTTTGTACTGGAATTATCAAAAATTGAGAATATGGGGCTGAAAGGAAACACCTTAAACTAGAGAGTTTTTTGTTTTTGTTTTTCAGTTTTACAAGATAGCTGGCTGAATAGCTCTGTATGTTAGGTCACTGGTTAGAGAGCCAGAAAGAAGAGGTGTGATTCTGTATGGTGCCTTGTAGGAGAAGTGCCCACTTGTATAATTTTAGGCAAGCTACATAGTCCCACAGCAGAAATAAATGGTAAGCTACTTCAGAGAACTCTGTGACTAGAAAGGGCTGCCGTAAGTCAGAATTGACTTGGTGGCATGCAGTTATTTATAACATGATCAAAAGGGAAAGAAAGAGGTAAAAAAAGTTGTTATTTTGGGATATAAATGGCAAGATTTAGGGAACAGAATTGACAAGTGTTTGAGACAGGTAAATGGTGGTGATGAACAGAGGTTTGTTCTCTGTAAATATATACTTGGGGGCAGGATCTGAGATGTTTAAGATGCATCTCGGCATGTTTGGACTGGCCATTTTGGCTGTGGGGTGGATTGGGGTACAAGGGGTCTGTTGACATTAGGGGGAGGAATAATATGCTATTTGCCCAACTCCTGTCTGAGCAGCAAAAGAGTCCTTCTAGCCCAATCAGCTGTCAATTAAGTGCTTCCCCTCATCATCTGTGGATGGTCAGGGGAATTGAAATTATTTTTTGTTACATTGTTCTTCCCTGCACTTTCTTCTCCCTCAGAATCTGCAGCCATGAGGGCAGTTGGAAACTGGGGTGCTGGAGGCTGATATCTCCCAGTTAAACCATGAGCATGCCAAAAAGAAAGTATGCCCCACCAGTGGGCCCAATAGGTACGTGACAGCTCTTAAAAGGGAAGGATGGCTCAATCTAAGTAAAAACAGATGCAGACACATTTATTTTTTGGTTGTTCTGGGTTTTTCGGCCTCTTTGGCCATGTTCTGAAGGTTGTTCTTCCTGATGTTTCGCCAGTCTCTGTGGCCGGCATCTTCAGAGGACAGCAACCTGTACATTTATTTTTACTTGATCCAAACCATGTCATCTGCAACCCATATACCACATCTATATGCTAGTGCGGACACCCTCTCAGCATGATCTAGAAGAGTGACTGTATGGACTACAACTCCCAGCCACTGGCTGCTCTCAGGCAAGCTGTTTCTATTCCACCAGTGAGAGATTTATGGATGAGCTGTGGAAAGAAAAACACATTAAATCTCCCTTTGCTTCCCCCCCCCCCTTGAAGTGTGGTTCTGAATATCTCCATGTGTTTGTAGTCAAACTACATGAATGTAGTTTGAGAAAATGTATTATCTCTGTACGTATTTCTACGTCCTCAGCATATTGACAACTCCTAGAAAAAATGAATATGGGCCAACAGGAAACTGTGATGGGACAGACATCCATTTTGAAGAAGCTAATCAACAGTATCCTTGTCAATTCCCTACAGTCGTCTTTATGTGTGAGAAAGAACTGATCCTTTTTCTTATCTTGCCATGCTTCCAACAAGTAAGGCAATGAGGTCACGATAAGTTCTGCTAAGGCATTTTTAAAACAACTGGAACGACACAATATTAGATTTTTTAAATATACTCAGTGGAAGAATAAAGTTGCTGTTTTCATTCCCTGGCATGCAAAGAACGATGCTTTAATTTCTTTAGGCGACATAACTCACATGTCCCTTGGAGAGACATCTTGATTCTGGGCTTGAACAAGAAAAATGTCAGCTCCAGTGAACTGTCCTCTGGGAGTCATTTATTTACATACCATACTGTGTAGCTTTATATCCCGAACTGTGGAGTGCACAATAATGTGCTAAGAAATACAAAACCATACTTAGCTGGAGTACATTTAAGGATATTTCTGTTTCTATGTAAAATCCTGGATAGAAAGGACAGCCAACAAATGCAGAATTTCTGCTTGACTAGATGGGATACAAATAACATTCCTCCCTGAAAAGATACCAGATCTGAAAAAGTTACTTTTGAAAGCAATTAATCACAGATTTACTTTTCAGGCCCCCCAAAGTACTTCACTACCATGGTATCTAATCCAATTTTTAGTCTCATCAAGAATCGACTCACTGAATGAATATGACTAGTTAAGTCAATTATTCCTGTTGATCAAAAAACTATTCTAATGAATTTGTGACTAACAATTCAATGTAGCACAATTTTTAAAAAACCCTTTATTTTCCAGTTTTTAACCCCATCTCCACTTATCTTTATAGTAATAGCAGCCTAGAGTCTAAGGTGTATGTGTGTAGTTTTATCCCACTACTGGGGGAAGAAACATCCCAAGACCACTTGTATGTGTGAACATCAGGCAACAGTACTAAATAAGAAAGAAAGAGCATCATCATTAGAAAATAGAGGTAGCAAAATAAAACTACATGCACACACATAACCCGGACTTCCAAAAGCAAAGAACAGCTAATAAAGGCAATAAATATAATCAAAGTCCCCTCACGCTAGAATACAGAAAAATTTCAATTTGCACAGTTTATTATTTATTTTATTTTATTACTTACATATTGCCAATCTAGTGACAAGCCACTGCTCTGGGTGATTCAAGACAAATCGAACTTGAAAAAATAATAATTTCCACAATGAACCGCAATGGTGATAGCTATAAAAATACATATACTGTACGACTAAAAATTAACATTTAAACAGTAAATCAGCAGATATCCCAAAGGGAAGGGGAATTTCTTAAAAAGCACAGATTTCACAAGCTTTCTAAAGGTAAGGACAGAGGGAGCCTGGTATAAATCCACAGGCAAAGCATTCCATAGCTTTGCAGCCACCACCAAGAAGGCCCAGCTCTCTCTTTTTCTTAGAATCCATCAGGGAGCAGGAGGCAGGCCAAGACGCAATAAAAATAATCCAGGAAAGGAAAGGGCCAACCCAGAGAGGAGGCAATCCCCAAAGAAACTGGTAGGGGAAAATTAAAAAATAATCCCAAGGAGGCACACCAGCACATGCAGGCTGCTGGATAGCAGCAAAAATAATCCAGAGAAATGGAGGGTGGTGGGAATCCCTTCAAAAATCACAAAGAAAAGGCAAAAAAGAAAAGGAGCCAAGACAGAAGCACAGCAGAGAGGCCAGCAGGCAGACAACCATCCAAGATAAAGGGCATGAGAGATTTAACACACAGTAATTTTACATGGAATGACTGAAATAAAGAGCACTTCTCACTGGGTTCCAGGCTCTTTTGCAGATTCAAAATACCTATCCCCCAGGGGACAGGATTTTTTTGGATGAAAAATTTCTGAGGTAATTTGACAGGCAGAGAATGAAAGGGCACCAAAAGGTTGTAAAAAAGAGGGAGTCTGAGAGAGACATGAGACTTCCATGCACTCCTTGGTTGTATGTACCGTATTTTTCTGTGCATAAAATGACATTTTTTTCCTAAAATAATTAGAGGAAAATTTGAGTGTCATTTTATACATGGAAAGAAGCAGTCACGCTCGCGTTTGGGTGCCTCTTGCTGCCACCACCACTGCCCAATTGCCTTTTCCAGAGCTAATGGCTTGTACCCTTTGGTGGTCCCGAGGCAGCAGCAGCAGGAGGTGGAAGCGGAGGAGCATTGACACACGCTTGGACGCCTCTTGCTGCTGCCTTCCCTGCCCACCTGATCACCACCTCCACTGGGACTGACAGGCTCAGCTCACATCTGCACCTTGTCCCCTCCGGTGGTGGAGGCAGGAGGAGGCAGAGGCGGAGGCAAACAAGCACTCATGTGCGCTCGGTCACCTCTTCCTGCTGCTGCCACCAGATCACCTCTTCCCACGATCACCTTAGAGCAGGGGACAAGGCAGTGGCGTGAGCTTGAGGTGAGCCCGGCAGTCTCACTGGAAGAGGTAATCAGGAGGGCAGTGGAGACAGCAGCAGCAGGAGATGGAGGTGGAGGAGCAGTTGCCCATTAACTGCCCCTCCGCCTCCATCAAGGGTCAAAATAAAGGGGTCATTTTATACATTGGGGGGGTCGTATACATGGTAAAATATGGTAACTGCAACTATAGAAGTAAAAATGAAACAAAACAAAAAACCCTGTGCATGGAGGTACATGGTTTATCTTTCATTGAATTATAATCACAATAAAATATAATGGCCTTGTTACTGGAAAAAGAACTATGTTACATTAGTTATTTGTAAGCAGTCTTCTTGAAGCCCTGAAATCTACAATTTCTGTTTAAGGATAGTGATCTGTCTTTCTAGTGAGGAAATTCTAGCAGAAACTGAAATGTATGGGAATGGTAGCTTTTCTGGAGCAAACTTCAAAGGACAGTCCATCTTTATATACAGGTAATTCCTTTATTGATACACAATTTATTGCAAAACAGTATCAGATATGCTTGAATTATGGTAGCAATAACATTATGTACTTGTTTCCTCAGTTTTCTTTTGTAATGTGTAACATTGTCACCCCATGGTAGATTTAGAAGTTGCCCCAAGACTCCAAAAGTCATGTTTATGAAGTATCTTTAAAGTTTAGTGAAGATAGTGTCAAGCCTCATGAAAGTCCTTTCTCTTTTATACCGGGTACAAAAAAAGAAGAAAGAAGATGACTGGCAAGACCCTCAAGTTCAGTATATTTCAAATGCTGAGTTGTTGTAGTAATAGGTACATGTATGCTCAATTAGGCTTTTCTTTCTGCATCACTTCAACGTGATCTCAAACTTTGAACCAAAGTGAAAGGATTCAACTTTTTAAAAAGTGAAAAAATCTCGAGGAATGAGGTAAAACGGCAGTTTGGGACTGTGGGACTCCAGGCTGATTCACATTTCTCATTACATAATGTGATCAATGGGGAACATGCAAATCAGCCCTCCCCAAATCCGTAGTATTTCTCACATTTTTCCCATGTAGCCAAACTCTAAGCTAAAACACAAAATGAAACAAAACATAACTAGGACTGGAATCTAAGATTATTTGCAAAGCTGGGGAATGTTTTTCTGGAACAGTCACTTCACCTTCAAAAAGGCTGAAAAGGACAGGCCTCTTTATCATTGGCATGCTACCTAGAAGTTGTTTGGTTGTGTCCTATTTCTAGCAACCCTTGGGAGGGCCCCAGGACTATGATGAAACCATCAGAGAACCTGTTAAAATTGATCCCAATGTCTGCAGTCCCCTTCAATGTTTAATCTTAAGATCCATCACATACACACTCCATAGGGGATGAAGAATTTCAAAGAACTCAAAATGTTGCACAGTATTTTGCGACCTTTGATTTGCCTGATAAAGATTTTTTTAAATGGATTTTAGATTTTTTTTATTTGCAATTTTTCTTTTGCCCAAAGCAGCAACTTTTGTGCTTTACTTATTTATTTAGTTTAAAGATGTTGCTTTTGAAGTGATATATGCAAGACATTATGCTATGCAGCACATATATAAGGAATACTGTTTGCCCTGTAGACATATGCTTTGGTTTTGATATTTCTAACATGTGGAACTGATTAGTGAGGTATTTTAATAGGAAAAAAGCCTTTTTTTTTGCCAACAGGTTGGATTCTGTTGCAGCGTTAGAAAAGGTTTCCTGTTTCTCATTTTGCATCATTGTCTTCTTATCATGGTGTTGTGATAATTGGAAGAGATATTTTATCCCCACAATAATATTTTTGAATATTAATTTTAAAAAAGGATAGGCATAGAAATAATATCCTGATATCCCTGTTTCCTCTTGTATACAAAAATGTTGCCTGTCCCATTTTATTTATCCTTCTAGCAGCTACAAAGTACAGTTACTATCAGGATTTTAGATAGCTTGTGCAATGATAATATTCCTTGTGGAATCCATCGAAACAGAATATTTGTTGAGAAAAAGAAGAAAACCCATTTACAATAGGTGTGTGTGAATGCATCTGCTTTGATTTGGTCTGAATTATTTGCCTTACCAATTGCAACCAATTGTTTGGAGTTGAGTTGTAGCTCATCTGATTCCATCCGTAACTGAAAATACTTTGAAGTATTTGTGTATATCTGTTGAAAATTTGAAAAAAACGGAAATAGAGAAAACATAGGGCTCTGACCTGAAATGGGGAGGAGGGTAAAACTCAGTGCCATCAGTTACTGCTCGATTTTCAGAGTGCAGACAAAGCTCCCACCAGTTTTCTTCATTTTCTTATTTCTTATCTTCTCCCTTTCTCCCTGTCCCCCCATAAGTGGTGCAATATAGATTGTTGTTGTTGTTTAGTCATTAAGTCATGTCTGACTCTTTGTGACCCCAAGGACCAGAGCACGCCAGGCCCTCCTGTCTTCCACTGCCTTCCGGAGTTGGGTCAAATGCAATATAGATAGTTTAGGTCTAATTCCTAATGCTGCTGTGAGCTACCCCACTCAAATCACACACAATGGCACAAATTTCACACACACACTTACCTAATGTACTGGCTTGAGATGTGCAGCTGCCTAGAAGGGGAAAAAAGAAATATAAATGAAGAAAAAGAAAATAAGAATGAGCATGGTTGTTCTGGGTTTTTTGGGCTCTTTGGCCGTGTTCTGAAGGTTGTTCTTCCTAACGTTTCGCCAGTCTCTGTGGCCAGCATCTTCAGAGGACAGCAACCTGTGCTCTGGTGTAGTTGGCTTGGGAGTGCAGTATTTATGGCTGTGAGATAAGCTTTTGTCTTTTTCTGTAGATGGGTGATTAGTGTGTCTTGTTGGATGACACCCATCAACCACAGGAACAGCTAATCTCTTCTCCTTAGCACAACAATACACCTACAACAAGACACACTAATCACCCATCTACAGAAAAAGACAAAAGCCTATCTCACAGCCATAAATACTGCACTCCCAAGCCAACTACACCAGAGCACTGAGTGTTGTCCTCTGAAGATGACAGCTACAGAGACTGGCAGAACGTTAGGAAGAACAACCTTCAGAACACGGCCAAAGAGCCCAAAAAAACCCAGAACAACCATTAGATCCCGGCCGTGAAAGCCTTCGCGAATATAAAGAAGGAGTATATTCAGTATAGATATATGTACTAACATATACACCATTTAAACAGAAGTACAGTGGTGCCTCGCATAGTGAGGTTAATCCGTTCCGGATTAACCTTCGCTATAGCGAAACATCGCTGAACGGGACAGGGAAAGCCATTGGAACGCATTAAACATCGTTTAATGCATTCCAAAAGGCTCCTTTACTCACCGTTCAGCGAGGTTTCCTATGGCCGGCAGCCATTTTCGCGCGGCCATTTTGTCTGCTGAACAGCTGATCGTCAGGCTTCGTTTTGCGAAGATCGGTAAGCGAAACGCTTACCGATCTTCGTAAAGCAATTTTCGCCCTATCTAAACGACGTTAGTCGCTATGCGACTTCATCGTTATACGGTGCGCTCGTTAAGCGAGGCACCACTGTAGAAGTGTGAAAGCCTGAGAATGGGATCAAACTGATAAAAATACTGTACATCATTTCAGAAGTGCTGTTGATCATGCGGCAGTGTGTTTGAGAGACATCATTATAACCAAGAACTTTTTTGTTCCCAGATTACAGCTATATCACAACTGAGGGATGTTTTATCTTTGGGAGTGCTAAAATAGTCTAGGTTCTTCTTCTTGTTGTGTTTTACATAGGCTGATTAATAGAAAGTGATTTCAGAAACAGTTTTTTTTCCTCCAACTGGAGATCTGGTCATTTATAATCTTTAAGTAGAAGAAGGATCATATGGTGCAGCTGATGAATGGAGAAAATGTGAGCTAGGAGGGATAGCTTTTGGTTCTTATTTCTGTTGGCTTTGCCTTTTCTTCTCCTATTGCATCCCTTCCTCACCCCTCAAAGTTCCAATTCCATAAACACACATTTTTCTAACCCATGTAGAAAGGAGTAACAGTCACAACACATAATCACTCATTCTCAGGATTTTCTAAGAAGTTGAAGGCAACTGAATGGCACAAAACGACAACAGCCTCATGGTATAACATCCCGAACTCCTTGGAAGAAAGAAGAGAAGGAGGAAGAGGGAGGAAGGAACAGGAAATGGATAAACGGTTAAAATGCACCCTTGCCAAAACATTAGGAGGGCAGTGTGGAATCTGAGAAAGAGTTGTAGGAGAAACAAACCTCTCAAAGTAAAGAAACATGGCCCTAGGTATATCTGACATTCATGTCAGCTAGTTAGATAATGCATTCCACCTGCAATAATCAAATGGGGAACTCCAAAGTTAAGCTTCTCACCTTGTTTCAAAGGAGTTCAGGAATGCATCTACTGTGTTGGCTAAAACCAAGGCTGTATGTACACATTGCCTATTGACTTTAGAGTCAATCATTGTTACGGGAATCTTGACCCTGATGGAGACATTCTCTGTCCATGAGACAAAACTGATTAAGTCATCCTTCTATATTTCTTTTCAGGAGAAAGGCAGCTGGATTATATCACAGGTCTCAAACATGCATAATGATTGACTTCATTATTTGCTGGTTCTGATTTTGCCAATTTCAACAGATCTTTTTCCTAATAACAGGAATGTGTTTTCTAAAGTGCCATTGTGACGGAAATCTCATTCCAATGGAATGATTTTCAAGAAATTTCCAATGATCTCACATCATTTTCTTCTGCCTATCTCAGTCTTTTATTCCTCATCATGAAAGGCCAAGACTCACAGCAACAATAAAATAATGTAATAATCTTATAACTGCATAACGAGAAGCTAGAGCTGGCTAGAGAAGATGTTACGGATGGACACTTCCTGGTCCTCCAGACCCACCTGACAATATCAATAACTCATATTTTGTACAGAGCACCCAAAAAGACCAAAAGCAGAATGAAAGTCAATCAATTGCCATGCTCTGTTTTTAACAGGTTATGGGAGCCTTACTTGGAAAAGCTTTGGTTGATGACTTCTCAAACTGTGGTACCAGCATTGAATTAAGAATCCAACATCATTTCAGGGCTGCAGCATTTCTCAATTTCCTAGAAGGGCTGTAACTAAAATATTGAGTGCCTTCTGAAACTTTCATCAGAACAACCTCTGTTTATCGGTAATTGACACTGCTCAGGCTTTGCCATTTTATGCTCATCCACCAATAACTTATGGTCTGATGAGTTTCCTACCACTATTGGCTTGAGAGATGTTCAAAGCTGATGGACTCAAACCATCTGCATTTTTCTTACCATGAAATGTAGTACAAATTTCTATGGCTGAGCTGACAGTATTCACTCTTCTTGGCAGAAGCATTTTCATTTAATTAGGCTGGGCACCAAACTTTCAAGGAGACATTTTCCAGTAGCGCTATGCACTACCAACGTCTGAACTCAATTGTTCTGATTTGGATGGCTTTTTATGAGGACTGGACTGATGCAGAATGACTGCCTTTAGTTCCTAGTAGTAGGCATCCTTAAGTCTCGAGATATTATGGTAATGTGCTCTGTATGGAGGTCTTGAAACAGCATCTAGTGTGGCTGAGAAGGCCAATTCAAGAGTGACAATTCCTTCCACACTGAAGGCAAATACAATCTGTCCCCAGTCCAGCTCCCTGTTTTTGCTGGTTTTGGGACTGCCTCTTTGCCTCAGCCTCCTGTACAAGTGTCTCTTCAAATTGGGAGAGGCCATGATGCACCGCCTGCCTCCAGGGTGAACACTCAGACGTCAAGGTTTCCCATCTGTTGAGGTCCATTCCTAAGGCCTTCAGATCCCACTTGCAGATATCCTTGTATCGCAGCTGTGGTCTTCCTCTGGGGCGATTTCCCTGCACCAATTCTCCATAGAGGAGATCTTTTGGAATCCGACCATCACCCATTCTCATGACATACCCAAGCCAATGTAGACGGCAATGTATACATGCTAAAAATTCCAGCTCATTCTGGAACTACTCTGTTTGGAACTTTGTCCTGCCAGGTGATACCAAAAATGTGTCGGAGACAACGCATATGGAATGTATTCAGCTTCCTCTCCTGCCGTGCACAAAGGGTCCAGGACTCACTGCAGTACAGGAGTGTGCTCAGGACACAGGCTCTACAGACCTGGATCTTGGTGTATGCCGTCAGTTTCTTATTGAGCCATACTCTCTTTGTAAGTCTAGAGAACATGGTAGCTGCTTTGCCAATGCATTTATCCAGCTTGACATCTAGAGAGAAATTGTCAGAGATCATTGAGCCAAGGTACAGAAAGTCAGGATGAACTGAATTCATAAATCGATTCAGATCCACATCACAAATCAGATTAGATGGAGCACAGTTGGTTCAACTTATTAGTTTTAGTTTTGGTTGTTGTGGGTTTTTCGGGCTCTTTGGCCGTGTACTGAAGGTTGTTCTTCCTAACATTTCGCCAGTCTCTGTGGCTGTCATCTTCAGAGGACAGCATTCTGAAGATGTGTCCTCTGAAAATGCCGGCCACAGAGAATGGCAAAACGTTAGGAAGAATAACCTTCAGAACACAACCAAAGAGCCTGAAAAACCCACAACAACCATTAGATCCCGGCTGTGAAAGCCTTCGCGATTACAGTTTTAGTTTTGTTTTGTTAGGAAGGCAAACTTTCAACATGTCTCATACTAAAGATAACAATTTGAGATTTGGAAGGTTTACACTGACTATTATGTGTCCATATTTCATGTACAGTAGTGCAAAAACAAACAAACGTTTCTCATGCATAAACTTTACAATTTTACAAATTGATTTGGATCTGATTTGATAAAATCAAATAGATCATATATAGTTCTGGAGAAAATTGGGACACATTCTGATGCCCTGAACTCGCATACACACCAAATCATAGGGCCCATGCACAGCCCTAGTTTCAAATCATTTTTCAGGAATCCTTCCAAATATGTGTTCTGACCTATTTGCATTGTCTATGTTTCCTCTTACCTTCAGTTTGCTTCACTTCCTTTCAGATTTAGAATTACATAGTGACTAGCTAGTAACATTATGAAATCATCTTATCCACTGTGTGATTCCGAACTAAGACAGGGCACCAGTATTATTTATTTATTTATTTATTTATTTATTTATTTATTTATTTATTTATTTATTTATTTATTTACTTATTTACTTATTTACTTATTTACTTATTTACTTATTTACTTATTTATTTATATCCCACCCATTTAGTCAATCAACCACTCTGAACAACACATAAAAATAAAACAATTTAAAATATAACGACAATATACAGCATTGATAATCAATTGTTCAAGATGGAAAAGAAAAAAGAAAAAAGAAATCAAATAAAATATTTACTGAATTTATTGAATTTACACCCTGCCATCCTCCTTGTACAAGGATTCAAGGTGGCTTACACAAATGGTTTTAAAAGAACAAATATTAAAACAGTTGCAAGCTATGAAAATAACACTATTAAAAATAGTTAAACATAACAATGATTAAGAGGCAGAATATAAAAACTTTATTAAAACCATGTAAAAGTCCACAAACGATTAATCCAGGAAACCTGATTGACTTGCATTCACTTGAAATTCCCCTCATTTGGCTGTAGTGATACAGTCATGATGCAAAGTCTCATTGATTATGTAGCTTCTTCAGTATGCTTGGTCAGGGTTGTCAATATGACTAATAGAGATGGGCATAAATCCAACCACAACCTAGAAAAAAAACCACTTTGTTTTGCTTCAGCAAAATGGGATGGCCCATCTACCCCATTCCTGCTGCTCCCGTGGCCACCAGCTACGTATGTACCTGGTCCTCCCACCTCCACCTCCCCTGATGCTGCCACAGGCTGCCAGTGCCAAGCTGAAGAGAGGGCTGGGTCACTGCCACAAATGTTAGGGTGAGACATCCGCCCTCCATCCCAGTCTATGAACTGACCTGAAAGAGCACCTGCTATGCCTACATAACATCCCTGACTGTGGTTAAAGTCTCAGAACCGACTTGATCTCTCTGCTTCTCCAGTTGCCCAGATGGGGATAGGGGAAACAATCTGAGGGTGAGCAGCCTTTGAGGAGGAATTAATTTGATTTCTATCTGTGAATTGACGTAGAAGCCCAAGGGTACGTCTCCACTCATTACCAGCTGCCATGAGGGCTCCCTACCTCAGCTCAAAGACCTTTGTATGCATGTGGTACTTGCATAAAAGGCATTGTGATGATCGCCCGACATCACTCATGCCACTCATAGTCATGATCTAATTTGCATGAGCCTATGAGATGATTGGAGGGGTGGAGTCAGAGGATATATGAAGGTTTGGCAGGAGAAGGAGGAGTCAGTGAGAGACAGTCAGAGAGAGAAGAGAGAGAGAGAGAGAGAGAGAGAGAGAGAGAGAGAGAGAGGAGACTGGTTAGTCAGAGAAAGAAGGAACAGATAATAATAGAGATAAAGCTGATTAAGATAAATAGAGAAGATGGTAATTATATGGCAAGAGAAAAGTATGTATTGAGAGACCTGTTAATGATTTACTTGTGTACAATGTTCCTCTGAAGAACTTATGTGATTATTAAATTGACTTCACTTCAATAAATATGTTCTGTTTGCATTCACAAGACAAGTGTTTTGACAAACTTCATTTATATTGTGGATTGAGGCAATCCACTGGTGACAGTGAGAGGAAAACACGACGTGAGCCTTTGTGAGGGCAAAACACGCAGGTTCCACAAAGGTGAACGCCACAGGCATTCACCCAAAAGTCAGGAAGAGGTGAAAGCCAGTGTGATGTAGTGGACTAGGACTCAAGAGGCTGGGGTGTAAGTGGTTGGAAATTGTTGCATATGATACCTTTACGACATTTTGGCTGGGAAAGAGTTGCAGTGAATGTCAATCAACTCAGTAGCAGCCAATAGTGCCTTCTCTCCTCACATTCTTTCCTCTCTTCCTTCTTTTGTTCACACTGCTGCCAGGCATACTGCAAAACAAAGCCTACCACAGTCTTCTGCTCCACAGTGCCTCGTCTCTAAGCCCTGTCCTAAAAGAGCAGTCCGAAGGAGGCAGAAACATCTGACTGAGTTCTGGATGCACCCGCAGTTCCCTGGTTTTTATCTAAATGTTTTCTCTCCCAATTTTTCTTTCTTCTTGTTGGTGAGCACTGATGGAAATAGTTGCCATAAAACATTTCTCTGTCTTTGATGTTTCTAATAGAGGATGCAAATGCTTAACAGATGAAAACTACATTGTTAATGAGAAAACAACTATGAAACGTTGAAATACAATTAGAAAAACTTGTTAGAATCACTGAAATATCAAACACATTTGGCTTTGGAAAAAAAAAGGCAATGTATTCTTCGACGTATATAAAAATGTTTAGAAACAGGCACATTCTGTTTTCCTAGTTGTTCTATGGTGGGATTTTCCTCTCTGCCTTGCATTTATACACATGTGGCAGGGTTGAAAGATGTCTGCTGGGAAAATTATGAATTCTTATACATGTGTGAGAGCTGAAGGGTTTTCTTCGTGAAACAGAAAAGGGTTTGAAGGCATAAAGGTTCTGAGCATTGGCCGAAATCCTCTTGTGTAGCTTATAGCTGTGGAAGGGTAATGACATCACTGTCAGGTAGTGATTTCTGGTAATTAAAAACTTCCTACTTCTGTCTGGCACCTTTCCAATTCCTCTGTAAGCACTTTCATCACATGGATGCATGGGAACCATGGGCAAAAAGGAGGAAGCCTTTACTGAAAAGTAACATTATCAAAAGGTAGATATTATCAGTAATTAAAGTATTCCCCCTCCTATCCCTTGGCTCCCACAGCTTCCATGCAATGAGACAGATTACATGAGGGTTGGAAAAGCCAGGACAAAGAAGTAGGAAGTTTTTAGTTACCCCAAACCACCCTCAATGTCATCAGCCTTCCACAAGCATACATGTACTGTTATGACTTTAAATTGTTAAATTGTTACATGATATGTTGTTACCCGTCCAGAGTAGTCTATAGGACTAGATGGGCGGGCTATAAATAAATAAATAAATAAATAAATAAATAAATAAATAAATAAATAAATAAATAAATAAATAAATAAATCAACAAAAGTTCAGTCATTATATACTAAGAAGGCAGATTTTAAAGAGGTAAATATATTAGTCTGCTTCAAGGTGCATCACAATAATAAAGTAGAAACAGAAACAAAAGTATTGTGACACATTAACCTAGATTTTTATGTAAGTTTTTATGATCCACTTGCCCAATGTCTGGATCAGGCTGAATTATAATCCCACAAAAGCTGACACTGAAATAAATCTGTCAATTTTAATGAGATATATTTTATTTCTCTTCTTGCTATACAAGGTAGACAAACTTTACAAATCTGGACTGGTATTCTTGCATTAGCCTCTTCTGTGTTGCCTGATTTCTGTAGAGACAACAACATGGTGCTGGCAGAGTGGCCAACTCTTGGCCCACTGAAATGCATAAGCAGAGTCCCACCTTTCACGAGGTCTGCCCATGCAGGAGTTCTGTGTTACAGATGCATCACCATGTTTATGGAATGCATGACTGGGATGACAGACAGTGGTTCTTAATCTCTCCCTTCTGTGAGGTACCATCTCATATATTCTTACACCTCAGCTTTGAAATGTAAGTGAGCAACACATGAAGTGTCACCTAAACATTGCTGAGTGCACTTGAAGTTAAGCTTTATTGCCCCTCTGCAACTTGTCTCCCCCTGCACAGGAAAAGAAAAGAAGGAAAAAAGTATGCATGTGTGTGTTTTCTTTGACCTTGGATATTTGTTTTCGTGCTATTATTTTAGCAGGGGAAAAAGAGGATTTGTAGACACTTTAGGGAACTAAAACAAAATAAACCAGATTTCAAATTCTTTTGGCTGGGGTATTTATTTGGTTTCATTATCAGGCCAATTAGAGTGTTGACAGAAGAAAACGGCTTGTCCTTTCTTTGTCCCTGGGTCTGGAGTGCAATTTTAGGCTAAAGAAGGGTAAGCTGTAATGAGAAGGGAAATCACAAATGAGGATTTCCTTCGACACATGCTCTGCTCGCCTCCCCCATGTGCACAGGTGTAACATCAATCAGACTGTCAGCTATACCTTCAGAGGGAACTCCAACTTTCTGTTTGGTTGCTGTATTCAGGGTCAATAACTAAGTATTCAGGAAGAAGCCACTTCCGGAAACATATCCTGCCTTTGAACACTCCTTTTGAAGTTAAGAGCAATATGCTCACAGATCCCATACCTGACGGGCCATGCTCATAGCAGCACTAGCTCCAGCTGGCTTTAGATGTGATTTTTCGATAATATACATGGGACTTGGCAAAGACACAGTTTTTACCTGTCAGCAATGTTAAGTGTCTTGATGTATTCAATGAAGTCTGTTATTGAAGATACAGAGGTTTGTGGTAGTTTAAAAGACTAATAAAATAAAATAGAACAAAATGTTGTGGGCTGTAGATGATTTCATTGAACGCTAAAGTCCACAACAGCTTATGCAAAATAATGCTTGTTAGTTTTAGGGGTCACAAGATTGTGACTGAAATTCTTTGAATCCTTATCTCTGTGCTGCATTCTTGAATGTACAACTGATTGCACCATTGATTGTGCACCTAGTTGTGCAACTCTGATGGTAGAAGTGCTTGTTGGATATGACTTCTGCTTTCGCACAAATTTTGCAACCACTTTAAGTTATACAGGTGTTATCTGTTTAACAGGATTTTATCCTCCTTCCTACTTTGCCCCCCAACTCTGGAATAAAGACGCGAAACAAATAAATAGGGATTAAATCATGGGCCACACTTTATTAATAATCATTCCGAAGAAAAAATTGTTGTCAATCAATTGGCAAAGGGGGGCTGCTGTAGTGTGGAACAGATAAATCAGTACTCATACGGGCAAGACCTCCGCCCCCAGGTTCTCATGGTCTTAATAACAGCAGGAACCCAGCTGGCCACTAATAAACACCCTCAGACTTCGAGCCATCTTTAATTGATGACTGTTGGTCCGGAGGTGGCCCGGTACATTTTTCCCGTCCAGATGCTATAAACGCATGATCCACAGCCCTGGGATGTCCAATGCACTGTTAGCTTACCTGATCTTAAAGTGGGACTCACCAAGAAATACCTATTTTTCCGCACTACCCACCAGTGCGACCAAAATTTCCACCATAAAGATGCCAACAGCCCTGACCAGTGTGGGATAGGCAAAAAAATCCCCCCATCCAAAAGCCAATCAGGATGAAGGTCAAAAATTCCTATCCGGCCCCTTAAAAGGCGACCAGGAAAAAACTCAGACTAGAAAAAGGGCGGCAGGTGCTTCAAAAGAAGAGGATGGATAAGGAGGAAAACGCTCCTTATATACCCAGGGGCTTTCCCACTCTTCAAACAATCATATTCGCCCAGTAAGTCCCATGCCATCTATGGGGGGGGGGGCAAAGCTTCACTCATGCTCCCCAAAGCCTCTGGTTTGGGAACAACTTCGTCATTTGCACCAACAGACTAGCATGGTTAATTATAAAGCGAGTACCTCGAGTGTCACCTACATTCTACAGGCAGAGTACTCAAAGAGTGGAAAGGCTCCCATCTTGTCAATGATGGGGAGAGCCACCTGGTCCTCTCCCCATCACACCACCTCCTGTCATAATTTTAAGATTTTGTAAAAGGATGATAGGAAGCAAGTGGCCTGGTGGTAACACTGTGAATCTCCTCTGGTTGTGGAAGGGGCAACTTTCAGCTGTGGAAAAGCAGAGAAAATATTTTGGAGTCTCAGATTCAAACATGAAACTAGAGAGTAATAGCTTTGTCCCAAGCCTGAAGTTCATTTTGGGGTGGGCATCCTTCATAAGTCTGTCTCCTTCCATCTCTTTCTCTGATGCATAACACAGTGGGTGGTCTCCCTTTGCTCAGCCTCCCTGCCTGAAATTTGGCTGCTTCTTTCGCTAGCTAGCTAGCTAGCTCACTCGCTAGCTTTAACTCAAGCACCTGCATGCCAGATACAACTTATTTATTTATTTTATTTATTTATTCGATTTTTACCCCGCCCCTCTAGACAAAGTCTACTCGGGGCGGCTTACACAAGTTAAAACACATTAAAATAGCATATAAAATGCAATTCTACAATTAATTCTAAGCAACAGATTTCCAAGATGGCAATACTCAAAAGAAGAAAAAGAAAAAGAAAGAGAAAATCACTTAATTGACTGAGGGGAAGGCCTGTTTAAATAACCAAGTTTCTAATTGGCTTTTGAAAACACCCAGCGAGGGTGCCAGCTGAATTTCAGCAGGAGTGTGTTCCACAGCCGAGGGGCGACCACCGAGAAGGCCCGGTTTCTAGTTTTCTCCTTCCAGGCCTCCCTCGGTGTCAGTCCCCTCAGCCGTCCCTGCTGGCTATGTCGGGTGATTCGGGTAGATCTGGGCGGGAGGAGGCGATCTGCCAAATATTGATGTCCCAAACCATTTAGGGCTTTATATGTAATCATTAACACTTTGAAGTTGATGCGGAAACGAATAGGTAACCAGTGCAGTGCAACCAGAGTGGGGGAGATGTGCTGATATTTTCTCACCCCACTAAGAAGCCTGGCTGCTGCATTCTGGACCATCTGAAGTTTCCGCATTAGCCTCAAAGGCAGCCCCACGTAGAGTGCATTACAATGGTCTAATCTTGAGATTACGAGCGCATGGACTAGAGTACTGAGGGCCCCCCCATCAAGATATGGCTGCAGATGGGCAATCCGCCATAGATGAAAATAGGCGGAGCGGACCACAGACGCCACCTGGGTTTCCATGGTAAGCGCTGGTCCAGATGTATCCCCAAGCTGCGGACCTCACTCTTTGAGGCAAGGGTTGTCCCTCCAAAGGAGAGGGATTCACCTATGCCGCTGACGGAAGGGCCACCCACCCTCAAGACCTCCATCTTGTCCGGGTTCAGCCTCAATCCATTTGACTGCATCCATTCCAGTACAGTCTGCAAGCAGCGCTGCAGGGACCGGATGGCATCCACTGAAGTTGGTGTAAAGGAGATGTAGAGCTGTGTGTCATCAGTGTACTAATGACATGATGCCCCACACCCCCTGATGACCCCGCCCAGCAGCCTCATATAGATGTTAAACAGCATTGGGGAGATAATCGACCCCTGTGGAACCCCACAATTGAGATTCCATGGGGCCGAGACATTCTCCCCAATCTGTACTCTCTGGGGGTGGTCCTCCAGGAAGGAGCAAGTGCCAGGCCGCCGACTCCCAATTCGGAGAGCCTCCCCAGGAGGATACCGTGGTCGACGGTATCAAAGGCAGCTGAGATGTCGAGGAGGACCAACAAGGACATATTGCCCCCATCGGCCTCCCTCAACAGGTCATCCAAAAGTGCAACCAGTGCGATCTCTGTACCATAGCGCAGCCTGAAGCCCGACTGAAATGGGTCCAGAGCACTGGTTTCATCCAAGAGCACCTGAAGCTGATCTGCCACCACCCTCTCAACCACTTTGCTGAGGAAGGAAACATTGGCGACGGGCCTATAATTGCCAATTTCGTCCACTGCCAAATTTGGTTTCTTCCTAATGGGCCTAATGAGTGTCTCCTTGAGGGCGAGGGGGACCTTGCCCTCCTGGAGAGACCCATTAATTATTGCAGTGGCCCATTCAGTTGTTACCAGCCTGGCTGCTTTGATTAGCCAGGCCAGGCAAGGGTCGAGAGAAGAGGTGGTGGCCCGATAGCGATCAAGTGCCTTGCCTACCAAATCTGGTGTTACAGGCTGAAAGGAGTTGAGAATTACCGGGCAGGATGGAGCGCTGGACATTTCTGCTTGACCCATTGTGTTTAAAAAAGGAGGCGGATGGCCTCCACTTTGGATTTAAAAAATGTTGTAAATTGGTCAGGTGAGATGCTAGTGGGAGGCCCTTCACCCTGACCAATTCCGGATAGATTGCAAACTATACGGAAAAGTTCCGCCTGCTGGCTGGAAGCTTCGCTTATCCGGTCAGCAACGTGAGATCTTCTAGCAGCCTTTACCTTAGCAAGGTAACTGTTAGTTGCAATCCTGACAGCTATCCTATTATAATCCATCGGTTTCCTTTTCCAAATGCACTCTAGCCGTCTCCTTATTCGATTCATCGCTCGTAGATCCTGGCTATACCAGGGGCCTGGCCGAGCTCTGCTCCTGAGAGGGCATTTGGGTGCGACCATGTCAACAGCCCTAGTAGTGGCAGAGAACCAACCATCAACCAGGGCTTCAACAGGAGCACCAGACAGTGCCGCTGGAATCCCTCTCATGGTATCCTGAAATCTCATTGGATCCAGTAACCTTCGAGGGCGGACCATCAAAATAGGTCCCTGCTCCCTGCGGGGAGGGAGCGCCATTGCGAGGTTACATTTTGTCAGGTGATGGTCTGACCATGACAAGGGGACTGACACAAGGTCAGTCACCATCAGACCATGCTTGCTACACTCGGTGGAAAAAACCAGATCAAGCATATGGCCACACATGTGTGCGGGACCATTGACATGTTGGGACAAGTTCAAGAAAGCCATGGTTTCCAAGAACTCAAGAGCTGGACCAGATACCTCCGCCTCTGCATGGATGTTGAAGTCTCCCAGGACCAAAAGCCTTGGGGACTCCAACAGTGCCGCGGAGACGAAGTCCGCCAGCTCCGGTAGGGAGGTGGCTGGATCGCGGGGAGCGTGGTAACCCAGCAAGATCCCAATACCATCCCTGGCCCCAATCTGCACATGAAGGGCCTCCAGGCCTGGCTTCACAACCGAGGAGCGCCTTGTAACCTCTAATGATTTTCTATAAACAATGGCAACTCCTCCCCCCTGCCCCTCCAGTCTGCCCTGGTGCTGCACTACATAACCCGGAGGGCAGGAAAGGGTCAAAGAGACCCCTCATTCCCTGCCCATCTAGGTCTCAGTTACACACGCCAGGTCTGCATCCTCAGCCAGAATAAGGTCTTATATAAGCTGGGATTTATTGGATACAGACCTGGCGTTCAACAGCACCAACTTCAGAGTGGAGGGCCAGCTGGACTGCCTACCTCGATTTTGGCAGTTGGTCCCAGTGTCAGAACAGTGAACAGCCTTCAAACATCTGTTCACTGTTCTTCTGACACGAGTAGGCACTGTGCCAGCGCTATACCTCCCTCTACCTGTTATCACACCGATATTGGACCCCTCGCTATTCATGTCAAAAAAAGAGGGGAAAAAAAAGAGAAAGAGGGAGGGAGGGAAAAGAAAAAATAAAATGAAATAAATTAAACACACTTATCTCACAATGGAGAGAGAATTAAACAAATTATGATTAAAAGTGACCATTAACATAAGATTAACATAAAAATCAAATAATTTAAAATTAATCAACTTTACAACTAAATAATCAATAAAATAACAAAACAAGAACAGGAATTAAAGATAGGGTGCCTAGCCCAGATCTTTAATTCCTGTTCTTGTTTTGTGTCTTCCACTGCCTCCTGGAGTTGGGTCAAATTCATGTTGGTAACCAATGACACCGTCCAACCATCTCATCTTCTGTTGTCCCCTTCTCCTCCCCTTCATACTTTCCCAGCTTCAGGGAGTCTTCTCTTCTCATGAGATGGCCAAAGTACTGGAGCCTTAGCTTCAGGATCTGTCCTTCCAGTGAGCACTCAGAGTTGATTTCCTTCAGAACGGATAGGTTTGTTCTCCTTGCAGTCCAGGGGAGTCTCAAGAGTCTCCTCCAGCACCACAATTCAAAAGCATCAATTCTTTGGTGGTCAGCTTTCTTTTTGGTCCAGCTCTCACTTCCATACTAAAACTTATTTGTGTTGCTGTTTATATTTCATCAAGCAGGAGACAAAAGTGTTTAGTCTAAAGGTAAAGAACCACATGAAGAGAGATTAGAGTACAGAGGACAGTCCTCTATTTGAAGACCGGCTTAGAGGGCAGCACTTCTTCTGAACCTCAGAAATCCTCCACTTGCTTAGCCCAGATCTGATTTAAAGTTGAAGAGATACAGAGAGCTTGATCAGGGACCTTGATATTTCTCATCCATTGTGAGCACCCGGCCAGCAGACTCAAAAGTCACCCAGGCCACAGGGCTACATTATTTCTTTTTCAGGTAAGATGCATTGTCACTGGATTTAAATTGCACATATTACTAAAAAAAATCTAAATTTGCATTTGTACACATAAATTTGCATATATTATTTAATGCAAATCAGTCTCATATTTTGATTATCCACGACCAATATATATATTGGCAATATATAAGAAGCCATCCCAGAAAGAGCTGACAGATGGGTCTTTGGGGGTGGCTCCAGATAGACAGCTCGTAGCGCTATCAATCAAAAGACCGCTGCATAGCTTTTCTCCTTTTTCCTCCCTGTGTTTTGTTTGTGGTGGGGGGAAAATGAGAAACCATCATCTAGCATGTCTGCCCCAAGAGCATTTTGTGAGTGAGGGTTGCCTGCATAATTGTAAAAATCTTTTCTGGAAGTACTCCTACCAGAGTCTTCCTCACAACTTATTTGTTCAAATCATAACACTTATTACTACATTTGCACCCATTTATATATGTTAGCACCTGTGGATTACAGGCAAAGCTCTATCTCCTTTTTGACCTCTTTCAGTCTCAGTTTTCCCTCTTTATACATATATAAACTTATATATAGTGGTGTGTAAATGACCGCCCTAAAGTGAATAGCAGAGCTAATTTTAGGACTTGTCACTCTTTGGGCTGAGGAGGAGAACTGAAGGCCTTTCTTTTCCTCTCCCACACTATCCCCTCCCCCTCCTCCGCCCCCCCCCCCCATACTCCCCACCTCTTGGGCTAAGTGAGTGAGGCCTGTTTGTGAGATGGGCTTTCCCAAATTCTCACAGCTCTAATCTGGATACCATTTAGTGTGACAGGCTCCTTCCCGGGTTCCCACAGCTGGTTAATGTTTTGAATTCCTGGCTCATGAACTCATATCAGGCTACATGGGCTAATGCTCAGAGCACAACCTCAGGCTGATATTGTCGATGACAGAGTAATGGAGGAAGCCCTGGTGCTTTCTGCATGTTTACAAACTGTATTATTTTTCTAATTTTGCAAGGAGAGGGGAATAGATTACCTGATGGAACTGGTTAAAGAATCGGCGATGAAAATAAAGTAGTCAATGATGGAAGGCCTGGAAGAGGAAAGGCCAATTAAATATTTCTGCTATAATTTGTGTGTGTGTGTGTGTGTGTGTGTATGTGTGTTGCGTGTGTGTGAGAGAGGCATTATTCTACTCATGTTGGTAGACTGGCTATAAATATTAAGCAACCAAAAATATATTAAACTTTAATTTATCATTTGCTATGTAATACAGTATTAGTCTGTTTTTTCTTTTGTCTCCCTTAGTGGCTAAAACAATTGAGCTACAAAATCACCAAGTCCCTGATTCTAAGGCCACCTCTGTCATGTACAGTGGTGCCTCGCAAGATGATTGCTTCGCATGACGATGAATTTGCTTTACGATGAGGTTTTCCGAGCGATCTTGCGCTTCGCTTAACGATGTTTCCTATGGGTGATTTTCACTTCATGATGTTAGGGACCTTGCCTCGCAAGACAGTTAAATTTTAGGTCCCTGTTTTTCGCTTTACGATGTTTTTGACAGCTTGGTCTTGCTTCGCTATACGAGTCTTTTAATGGTCTCTTTCGTTAGACGGCTGTCTTTGCTTGGGAACCGCGTTTCGCTTAACAATGTTTCCTATGGCAATTTTTGCTTTACTATGACAATCCGTTCCCATTGGAATAGATTATCAGGTTTTCAATGCATTTCAATGGGAAAACGTGTTTCGCAAGACGATGTTTTCGCTTAACAGCGATTTTTGCGGAACGAATTAACATCATAATGCGAGGCACCACTGTATTTCCTACATAGCCCCAGGCCAGCCACTCTTTCTCAGTCCCCCACCTTGTACTTTGTTATAAGATAACTCAGGAATATAGATGAGTATGAAGCTAAACATAAACCAGGAAGTTCATAAAAATTACTAATTCATTGGTTCAGATCAGTTTGGGTTCATCCAAACTGGAGAACCCAAACTTTCCAGAACCAATGAGGTTTGGGGCAATTTCTGAATCTCCTGGTTTGTTGCCCCCCTCCAGCCTGCCCCTCACCCACTTCCCACTGCCCTGTCATTTCCTGCTGCCTACATTTCCTGCAGCCGCCTTCTCTTTCCTGGCTGCTGCTGCCATCTTGAGAGCCCCGCTGCACACATTCATACCTAGATATTAAACATGGCAACATTATGGCACCACTGCACGCACACATGGACACGCACACACAAAACCAAACTGCCAATGTCCTGGCTGCATTCTTCCCACAGTAAGGCCCAGTGGGATTTTGGCTCAAACATACAGTATTTAGAAAAGGTGTTCTCTCTCTCTCTCTCTCTCTCACTCATTCACTCACTCACTCGCTCGCTCGCTCGCTCGTTGACATATGTCTCTTATTCCCACATGTGTACTAAGGATAAAACTGGAAACAATGTGGGAGACAAGAAGAAAGGAACCTGCCCATTTGCCCCTTTTAAATTCTGGGATTATCTTCTCTATCTGGCAACGTCCCTAAAAGACCTTAGGCAGAGATCTTCCCAGTGCTCTGCTCCTTCATCCATATATTGTAATGGATTCTTAGAGAGGCCAATAACTTAGCAGGAAAGTTGAATCCTGCAAGGTATTGTCCCCTTCCAGCTCCGTATCCCATGAAATCTTGCAATTTTAGTACATAGGTGAGGACAATGATGTACAGTGAGCTAGATTGGCATAGCTCAGTGGTTTAGGTCTTTGGCTGTGGAGTCAGAGGTTGGGAGTTCGATTCCCCACTGTGCCTCCTTGATAGAGGCTGGACTCAGTGATCCAGAGGGTCCCCTCCAGCTCTTCAGTTCTAAGATAATGATGATCCATTTTGATGACTGAGCTCAAGGATAAAGTCCACATGCAGAAGCCAACTGAAAAAGTTATTGAGGATTACCTTAGCAATGGAGAACACTAGTCACTGTATCTGAGTGGAGAGCATCTTCCATCACACCAGCGGACAGCAGGTTGGCTTAGGTAGGATAGGAAGAGTTTGCTTCCTCTCCCTGCCACCCAACATCCACCATCTGAGGCAGACATCTTACTCTGCCTGAGGGTAAAGCTAACCCTGCCTTAGCCTCTGGGCAAGTTCCCCTTCTCCTACCCAAGTGAGGGAAAGAAACGCAGTGGTAAGCCCATAACACTATTGCCAGTAGTATTTATAGCATCTGGACAGGAGTGTGTGTGTTCATAACATCAAATAGATTTGGCTAACTACATGGTTGTCTCATAACATTTGTAAAGTATTGTCCTCTTGTCTTTTTCAGCACTGAATAGTGCATTTGTGAAGGTGTTCTAATGTGTGCATGTGTTCGCATAGAAGCTTTAGGTTCCAGGATAGTTACAACTAACCTGAGCTGGTTCCATTGCTGGGCTCCATGCAGGAAACATCCAGGCCTTTAGGAAACATGGTAGAGCAAACATTTACCGACCGTGTAATTAATACGATGATTTGCTCTGTCTGTTGGCCCTTAGCACTGTATTTCCTGTGAGAGGGGTAAAAAAAAGCTCTTTTTCCCCCCTTTTCAACTGCTCTTTAATAAAAACAAAAACAAAAAGCCTCACAAGTTGTTTTTTTCCTTAGAGGAACGAGTCGTCTTGCAAACGAACAAATGATCTATTAGAAGCTGAGCAGAGCATTCCCATGGGAATAAGCATTTTGCTCCTTTTTTTTACAGCTAATTTCTTTCATATGGCAGGTTCCCAGACACATCAAATACCTCACATGTTAAGCTGTTAGTCAAGATTTATAGGCGCTGTGAGTGTAAGTCAATGTTAAATCATTCTGATAACATGAGGGCTGGCAGGGAAATTTCCTCTCAGCAATTTTCTTTTTTTTTTTTAAAAAAAAAAAATTAAGATGGGGGAGGGAAGAAGCTGTGATCAAGTCTATTTGGAATATTTCCTTGACATAAAAAAAATACCATTCTATGAGGTGGATCTTTTCAAGTTTATTTGTCTTTTTTGTTTCGTTTTGCTTCAGATTTTGGTGTAAGAATCCAGCTAGAATCCCGTTGGTGAGTTATGTAAGTTAAACTGCGTTAACTCACCATAGCAAATTGTTAGCAACCAGAAAAGTTCTGGTTGTGTTATCAGCTGGATCCAATTGCACAACAGGTAACACAACCAGCACTCTGGATTCATCATAGTGAATTATGCTGTTTAACCTACATCCACATAAATCAGAGATCAGGATTTTGATCTCTGGATAATATTGTAGTGTTTGGAGGGATAATAGTATACAATCATATGCCAATGATTTCATAGTTACAGGGTGCAAATGCCCAGTGGCTGGCTTTAGGAGGAGGATACATAATCCATGATTATAAGGCTCTTCTACATGGGCCTATCATTCTGTGTTTGAAAATGCAGGAAGAACATTGGCCATACCTACTAAAGTCTAGCAGATAGACCAGTACGGGCAACTTCCAGGGTTGGGGCCACTCACTTGGGACCCACCAAGTTTTGTACTCCAGGATTGCTCAATTTGCCACTGCTTTGTTTATAAGTGCTGGGCTGGGAGTTTAATTCCCCACTGTATCTCCAGGGAGTAGAGCCAGCCTGTGTAGGCATGGGTAAGCTGCACAGTCCCAGGATCACCACAAGTCGGAATTGACTTGATGGCATGCAATTATTATTATATTGTTTATAGATAAAAATGAATGTTGCTTTTACTTGCCTCTTTTGAATTTGTAGCTTTCTAAAGCACACAAACAAGGTGTGTTGGGAACACATGCCTCGGTTTTGGGGACACTACCCTAGAGGCTTCTGGGAGCAAAATTCCCTTTAACAAGAAAGTAATCAGTTCCTCCATGTCTTCTGTACAAGGGAACAGGTGCCATTTCCTCACTTCTGCAGCAAATCTGGTGGTGAAAAGAAAATTGACTCTTCCCCATCTGTGAATGCTAAGGATTTTTCCCCCTTTTCCCTTTCTCAGTTCTTGCTGACCTCTTCCATTTGTGGCACTCTGCCTTCTGGGGCCCTACAATGACTATAATACATTGACTGTCGCAATGAATTGAAAAGAAGAGTTATTTATCATCACATTGTGTGTTTGGAACAATGGTATGTGTATCCAGCTCCAGTATTTCCAGTGCAGGTATCCAGTGAATGGAATTAGGTGGTAGGTTTCTCCCTCCATCAAGACAGATCTTTGTAATTATACCAGCAGAAGAAAAAGAAAGCTCAAGACCCAGAACAGAAAAAATAATTTAGATATAAAAGTAAAGGCCTTTATAGGATGCCGCAATATGAAAAAGCCAGCCTCTGACCCATTGTAACCACTTCCTATCAGCCTCTTCCTGCCTCCTGTGCCACCCTGCCATGTTCACTGGGACACAACAGGCACCCTTATTATCTGTGCAGCCCTTGAGACACAGGCTGGTTATGCACAGCCATTCCAAGCCAAAGGATGGCTTGCCAAAATGGATCCTTCAGCACATTCCCATTTTCATCTGCTATCTTTTAAGAAGACCAGAAGCTAGCTTACAGCCTGCAAAGTCTACACAAACTGGTGGTGCCTCACTTTATCCTGTTGTTGTTGTTGTTGTTGTTGTTGTTGTTGTTGTTGTTGTTGTTGTTGTTGTTGTTGTTGTTGTTGTTGTTGTTGTTGTTGTTGTTGTTGTCGTCGTCGTCGTTGTCGTTGTCGTTGTCGTTGTCGTTGTCGTTGTCGTTATCATTATCATTATCATTATCATTATCATTATTATCATTATTAAAAAGTCCCGGTGTTACTGCTAGGGAACCTAGGAGAAAGAGAGAGAGAGAGAGAGAGAGAAACTGGTGGGCAGTCCTTGTTTGCAGCTTGTTATGGCAGCTTTACTGTCGCTGTGCCTCCTGCAAATCTGGATAGCCAGAGCAGAAGCCAACTTAAGCTGCAAGCAAGGGTTGATTGCCAATTGCCTCCCCTCTTTCTGATGACTCTTGTTTGGTCAAGTAAAGCAAAATGAACTGGGTTAACCTGACTTCCCAAGTTCAATTTCACAGCAGATCACTTTACATTTTTCTCAATATGTACTAGGGATAGTCACAACCCCTATTTGTGAGAAATGAGCAAATAAAAAGGTTTTTTAAAAAAAAAAAAAAAACCAACAACCTGGAACTCTAACAGTAACCAAGTAATAATTGTAATTGTAAGAAATTACTTTTTAATAGTAATTTTGCAAGCACAGATTCTACATATGTTCTAAGCATCTTTTATTTTACTGAAAGCTTGATGGGGGGTTGACCTATGGTTCTAAGTTTATAAGCAATTCACAAGTAATTAGTCATCACAGCATGCGTAGTCATATATATATGGGGAACCATTTGCCCTCCCATTGCTATTTGACTACAACCCTGCAGGATCATTGACTACTATATATATATATAGACCAGTAGTCAATGATCCTGCAGGGTTGTAGTCAAATAGCAATGGGAGGGCAAAAAGTTCCCCAGTGCAGCTAAGCATATATATAGAAAGGGTTCCCAAACCTGTCCCTAGTCCATTAGAAATTGTAAGTCTTCAAATCAAAAATTCCTAACGTTGTTATTCGTCCAGTTTTAAGTGTGGTTTATTCCTGTGTGGTTCAATCCAGATTTTGGTACTTGTCCTGTTTCTGATCTGTGCACCTTCCTGGATCCATCACAGGTTAATTAGTCTGGCCCTAACCTGTTGTTACCCTGACTATCTTCAGAACCTGAGTCAAGGGCCATCACAGCTGAGCCTTGGACCCTGCTTATAATGTCAGCGTTTGGCCAGAACTCACAGAATATTTTGATGGAAAACACTGAAAAATGCCTCCAAGGTGAAGGTCTCTGAAGGCAAGACATAACATTTGTACACTGCCTGCATGGATCTGGCCGGTCACTGCTGAGCTTGGATTTCCTGCTGCACAGTTCAGGGAGTATCTTGCACTCAGTTGGCATGAAAAGCGTTCAGCTAGATCATAGCTGATAAATAACATATTAAATTTCACATATTAATATTCAAATCCTCATTTTTGTGTTAAGCAGGAGGAAAGTGAACGAATGCATTTAATCTTTTTAAAAACAAATGTTTCAAAAGCCATGTTTTAACTTTACTTTCAAAATATTACTTCTAAACGATTCGAAATGTTAGTTGATTATCACCCTGTTTAATGCAAAAATGACCGTTTCAACATTCATGCATTAAATCTGATGAGTTCTTTCCAAACGCTTAGCTAGATCAGGTGTGGAGAATCTGCCTCTAGATATTGGTGAACTAGCTCTCAAGAGCCCCAAGCAGCATGACCAGTTGTCAATGATCCTGCAGGGTTGTAGTCAAATAGCAATGGGAGGGCAAAAGGTTCCCCAGTGCAGCTAAGCATGCATGGAGAAGAATACTCAGGTGAAACACTGCTGCTTGTGTTAGCTTATGTTTTCCCTTGCTTTCAAGTGTGCTTTGTTTTGTGATTGGTTATTGGAAGATAAATACAGACTTCATTTGCAAGTCTGATTACTTAGGCATGTGAATATGAAGAAATCCCATCATGAGGGAGAATAGGCTAATCATAGCATGCATGCATTCCCCTTAATATTGAGTTTGTCCCTCTGTAGAAGGCCAGGATGTATGTTAAAATAATCAGTTGCAGCAAGAAGTCCCTTCCCCGGCTAGATCCAATTCTTAAACTCAAACACAGTAGACCCATTGAATGCATGGGATGTACTGAATCAATACTTCTGCATATGCCATTGATCCTATGAATCTCCTCTAGTCTACTCTAGCTGAGAGAAACAATTGGATTTCATTCATTGAATGACAAGAATGTAAAGTCAGCAGAGCTTCACAGCCACAGTTTGGAAGCAGCCTCACAGTCTTGGATCCAGGCATACCTTTCTCCTCTCCAGGGCTGAGCAAACAACAGCAAGCTTACACCGAGAAGGCCAACTGCACAGGGTGCCAATTGGCCAACGCCTGTGATGTTACAAGGGCACCACCCTCAAGCCCTGGAGTAGCTTTGCAACTGTTTAAAGCTGGGGGTTTTTTTTGTCTTCCTTTCCTTTTTCATGTATAAGCAAAGGAAACTTAAAAAAATATCTAAAGGCAAATTACTCGACTGAGGCATGTGGGTGGGATGCTGCTGATGGCTGGATGAGTGCTTGATGTCTGGTATGTCTGTTGTACAAATTGCAAAGCTGGGTGGAAGCCAGGATTTTATTTAATTTTTCTTTCTGTGTCCAATTAGAAAGGGTTAGAAATGCATTCCAGTTCATTTTTGATAAGGAATTTCTATACGTTGCAGGCTTCTTTGTATTCTGGAGGGCAAGAACAATTTTTTTTATTTTGTTTTATTTTGTATTACGAGACACACCCCAAACTGACTATGGGTGAACTTAAAATTGACAGCTTTGTCTATCTATGGCTGATGCCAGACCTACATTTTTGGGGCCCTGAAGCTTGAACTATTATGGGGAGCCCTTCAAATCATCAATAAGGTTTGGATAACCACTTAAATTTCTTGAATATGGTTTTCCACAACAGACCACCACAATTTTTTTAAAAAAAATGTGGACTGAAGTAGCTTTTGGGGCCCCTCCAAGATTAGGGGCCCTTAAGCCTAAAATTCATTAGTCTCATAGCCCCATCTTGTTTGTTTATTTACTTATCTATTTATTTATTTTTACCCCACTTTTCTCCTTTAAAAAGGACCCAAGGAAGCTTAGAACATTGAAAGACAATATTTAAAGCTAAGAATGAGTATAAAGAGGCAGCTTATATCATTAAAAGGCATTATTAAAGCTGTACCTGGTTTTGCCAGTTAGGTTTAGGCCAGACATATGGCATGAATCGTTACTATAATATATGCCTTTTTGTACATAGGTTTTGAACCAAGAACTGCAAAATTCAGAGAAGTGCAGAACTGAGGGACAATGGTGATCCATTCTGTGTATTCATCCAAGAAGTGTCAGTTATGCTAATTCTTATGAAAATCTAGATGGAACAAAATGTGTCAGCATCCTTAACAAAAACTCCCATATCTCCAATCTTTAGAGTAGTTGAAACTGGAATACAACTACACAGAGAGCTACTGGCTCCCCACTCTTGGGATATCTTGACATTTTGTGCAACTCACTTGGGCCTCCATGTTATTTCTTCTTCTCCTGCCATCCTCCCCTGAGAAAAGCACTCAAAAGTTTTTTCCCTTCTCAAATTCAACCCCCTTATGTGCAGAATGTAGCTCCTATGCCAAGTTTTACATCTTACCATAGATTTAGTTATATCAAAAGCTCTCCCATCATTCCATGGTTATACAAAATGTTTCAAGCTGTGTAGAGCAATTGCTCTGTAATGTCCTGACAGCTATTGCATTTGCTTTTCCTGGAAGCAATAATTGCTTGTATTCTCTTATTGATATGTAATAACACATTAAAGAGGGAATCTGTTCTTAAATACTTTGAAGGAATTTGTTTTCATTTTGTTGTGAAAGAAAGAAAGAAAGAAAGAAAGAAAGAAAGAAAGAAAGAAAGAAAGAAAGAAAGAAAGAAAGAAAGAAAGAAAGAAAATCTGCTATATGTGAAAGAATCAATATGGTATCCTTTCATCTTTGGATGTTTTGTTGTTATTTAGTCGTTTAGTCGTGCCCAACTCTTCGTGACCCCATGGACCAGGGCACACCAGGCCCTTGTGTCTTCCACTGAGACCTTACATTCAAAATCACTGGTTGGTTTCTTTTTGCATATATGATCAACAGGAAAAAAACCCAATTATCCCAACATGTGGTCACACATACTAAGAAACTGAAAATGTCATTTTTAAAGTCTACACTTGATAGAATCCCCAAGCCTTTGACACATTCAACAGAACTTTGTTTTGTCTCTAATAAGCACTTACTGTATGTTCAGAGAAACCTTGATTTTGAGTTGTTTGGGCCTATTACATTCAGGGGATTTAGCACTGAGAAATGACTTATGTAACTGCTACCAGTAATATGACAGTGGATGTCAATCATAACCAGAGGGTTTTTTCTTTTCTTTTTTCTTTTCCACACCTTCGGATACAGATGGTGCTGGGGAGGAATCTGGACTGGCGCTGCTTGTTGGCTTCTTTTTCAAAATGTACTCTCTCTCTTTTTCTTTTTCAAATCAGTAGCTGCCTTTCATAGCCTGGTGTGCTCTACAACGCCTACCATTCCTTGAGCTATTTCTTCTTCAACTGCTTCTTCTCTTAAAGTGTGAGATTGCAACTCCCATTGTCCACAGCCATCTGGCTAGGTTGGCTGATGTAACAGTGGTTTGTGTAGCCCAGCACATCTGGAGAACACCCACATGGAGAAGATTGATCTATAGGGAGGGCTTGTGAGTGAACAACATATTTTGCGGTGCATCTGCAAAGAACATCAATCGAAGAGGGTTACCCTTGATAAGAACAGTGTTGTTCCCAGATCATATTCCAGTGTTACTCCATAGGGTGTGTGTGTGTGTGTGTGTGTGTGTGTGTGTGTATATACGTATACCTTTTTGCTATAGCAGCCTAAGGCCAAACATCATTTCATGTGCCTCTGTGCCTATATGTGTTTGTTTTTTGTTTAATAGGCCACAGTTTAATCAAGGCAGTATGCATAACACAACCATGAGCAAACCCCCTCCCCCCATTCCCATCTGCAAGCACCATCTTTGCATTATATCAGAGGCAATAAACTGAAGGAGAGTGTGTGAGGGGCTAGCCACTTGGTCTTGTCAAGGCAACTTCTCCAACACACCTACTATGGTGTGGGGGGCCTCTCTTGCTTACCTCTCTTGCACATATGTGATGTGCCCGAATTGCATCAAGGATGAGAAATCTTTCAGGCATTTGCTCAAGGCCTGGAAAGCAGAGAGAAGACACCCAGCATGGTTTCAGAGTGTCGGCTGGTGGTCTGCTGTGTAATAGCAGAGAGGAAGATACCACCATATGGTTCCCATCTTGGAATTTCTCAAAGTTCTTTTCATGCTGACTCACAGATTGTTGTAACAACTCCGGGACCCCCCTGGGTGGGAAAGTAACTTGTCAGTGACTTGGAACCACTTATTAGACAACGTGTGCCCTGTCACACTGAAGAGAAACAAATTATGGTTCTCAGAAATCATGGGACATTAGAGCCATTTGAAAGGTTATGATTTTGCTGCACCGAAGGAGCTTGAAAATTTTAAAAAAGGATATACAGTAGAATGTTTTCTTATACTCTAATAGATCCATATTTGAAATTATATATCTGTGCTATTCTCTTTCATTTGCTGCACAGATCTTTAATTGTATTGCTCCTGTTCTCAGTTTATCATTCTGGGTATGTCCATATTATTAATTCCTTCCTGGTAGCACCCAAAATATTATATTGTGGTATGAAAAGAGATAATGGAATCTCAGGGCATTCAGAACTTTTAAATGCACTGATGGTTATAACTGGATGAGAAACCAACTCCCTTAATGACAACGTTTGGGAACCTAAGAGATATTTGGGAATCTTCAGCCATGCAGATGTTTTGGGCAACTCCCTCAACCTCTTACCATTGGCCATTTTCCTGGGGCTTCTCAGAGCTGTAGGCCAACACATCTGAAGAGTCAAAGGTCCTCATCCCCCTTGAGGGCATAACTAATAATAAGTGACATTTGAGCACCACCATGAACCTACCTGCTGCAGAGACATATCAGTAGTTCACCATTTAAGTTCACTAGCATCTCCTATAATTTGTGATGGTTCCTCCAATTCCACATGAAACCAACCAGAGCAATTGTCAGCTGTTACAACACAAGTAATGGGACAGCCCTTCTTATCATGGCTCAGAGTGATCTCCATGGCCCCATAGCATCTGCTGCTTGCTGCAGAGCCATTGGGACCTCCTGCATGCAAAAGATATGCCATAGCACTGAGCTATGTGGTTTTATATGAAAGATAATCCTCCCTAATTACTGCAGCAGGGAGAGACCACCAGGGGCCCAGATGAGTTGTTGTAGGAGTCAGAATAACCACAAACCGGTTGGCTCCACTACCCAAACACTGTATACTTTGTTTGCATCTGTTTTATTTAGTCATACCTACAACAACAAAGATGAGTTACTTCACAGTTGCACTCCATGATGTGGCTATCCTTGTGATCCTCATCAAAACTACATAATTTTGTAAAGTTTTTCATTGATCTTGCTTTTAAAAGACAGCTGGAAAGGAGCTATGCCAGCTAATAATATAGACATTTCCACTGTCATAGCCAAACCAACACAGAACATTATAAAAGATTTATACCGATCGTTACTTTATGACTTGGCAGTCTTGTGTATATGTGTGCATGTACACATTGGGGGGTGTTATAGCTCAGTAATGGAGCTTGTGCTTTGCCTGCAGAAGGCCCTGATCCTCACTATCTCCAGGTAGGGCTGGAAAAAAGCTCCATAACCCTGTTCAGCCAATGCCATCGGTGTCAACACTGGCTTGCATGGACAAAGGTCTGACTCAGCACAGGACAGTTTTCCATGTTCTAGTGTGCACACATGCATGCACTCATACTAATGGCAGGCACAACTGGTCCAGCTTATTTTCCTTAGGATAGATATTGTATCTCTCCCTCCATTAAATCTGAATCATGTTGCCTTTGGTTTAGGCCTGTATGCACCGCACTATCTCAAGAGGTTTTTTTGGCATCCTGGTGGTTAAAAAGTAGATAGTGGACTAATCAGTTGGACAGACTCTAAAAATAAAAGTTCGGCATTTAGCTGATAATGAAATCTAGATCTGTTTGTCTGGATTACAGCCTTTTTGGCCAATGGTAGATTTTTCCATCCTATCCCACTGGGCTGAATGTTACAGCTACACCCGCTCCCCTTCCTTCCTCTTGCTTGATTTTATGAATGGGATGCCCTGTTGGACCATCAAATAAAGGTCTTTTCATTCCACTTACTCTCTATTTCAGAATGGCATTTAGAGAGGTTAATATGGTGAGGTGGGGTGGATCTCAGAAACCCATGGCATTTCCCCTTTAACCATTGTTGTGGTAGCATAATTCCATGTGGCAAGTATAAAACAGAACCATTCCCTGCCACATGCATGATTTAGACCAAGAGACAAATCCATTATGTGACAGATTTTCTGCAAGGGTGAGATCTGGATCATTCTGCATTGTGCAGTGCATCTCTGTCAATAAAGGCCCAAGGGAGTCTTTCACAAACAGTTCTGACATTAAAGAAACAGCAACAACAACCCAACACAGTGAATTTCATTTCTAAGGGGGAAAAACATGACTGCAGCTGAGGCTGACATTGCTAAGTGTTTCTATTTTTACCAGTCTTACAAAGATGTGGTTGGCTCTAGTACCAATTAGGCAGCTCAACCAATAAACCCTTTTGGGAAGTGGAATCAACTTCCTTCATTTGTCTGACAGGGTTGGTGTGGGCGTTCCGTCACCTACCTCCTCACTCATGTAACCTCTTCTTGACAGATACAGCATGAATCATATTTTGCACTCCAACTCTTGGGAAAATAGGCATTGCAACCACAGCTTCTGTGTAATTAAAAAAAAAATCACAAGAAAGCTCCCTGCCATTGCAAGCCACTCCATGCCATATCAAGCCACGACTTGGCCCTCTGTGTCAGAAAGTAAGAGTGTGCCTTTTGAAGAGTGTCACTGTTTATTTGGCTGGATCCTTTTGGTGCAGACAGACAGCCCTGAGAAACTTTGGTACAAATGCTACAGATGTTTTCCTGTCTGCCTTTTCTTTTGGGTGACTGTGTCTGACCTCTAACATGCCCACAGGGAAGGAAAACAAAATAAAACATACAAAAAAATGTGAGGACTGCTGGCTGGACAGGATTCAGAGAAGGCTCTGGACACAGTGCTATAGATCCTAACTGGACAGGAATCAGTTGCAGTGTGCCATGATCATACCCCAAATGTAGAGGCTGTTCTGATTCCCACAAGAAGGCACAGGAAAGAGAGCAGCTGACCATTTTAGTCTTGTTTGGGTCTGAGCCTGAGAATGATGTTCGGACTGGGAGACAGGATTTGAAGACAGAGGTTGACCTGTTGTTCTCCTTAGGACGAATCAGCCAAATACAGAGAGTGACCCAAGGGTTTAAAAATAATAATAAAAGCTTGAAGAAGAAGAAATGAGAGGAATGATGAGACAGCCAGGCTGGAGTTCAAATCACATGCATACTTATTTGAAATCAATGGAATTTACTGTAGAGAAAAACAATGAAAAGGATCAATTAGAGGGAATTCAACTGCATAGATACTGTCTATTTTTGTTATGAAGGGCACAGATTCATGTTACTAGGAAAACAAGTCTGCTGCCAAAAATGAGACTCCTTTGTGAAATATTTCTGATTATTATGTTAGATATTTTTACTACCCTTCAACCAAATTCCTAGGGCAACTTGTGAAACACAAGAATTTAATTAAAATAGTAAAAACATAGTGTTATAATAAGTCTAAGATATCAGGATAAAAGAATCCATTGAGATGTTAAAATGTTTCTCAATAAAATTGGCCTTCACCTGACACTGTAAGGACATCAGAGTAAATGTCGGGTGACTCTCTCTCTCTCTCTCTCTCTCTCTCTCTCCCTCTCTCTCTCTGCAGAAATAATCAAGAGACAGAGTAGCACCATGGAAAGGACCAACGGCCTGGCAGCCACCTGGCACACCTGACAGCAGAGGCACCATTTCTATTATATTTTGCACAGCCCACTAAGTATCCCTTCTGTTTCCTTAGGCAAGCTGGATAGCTCAGTGACTTAGGCTTCTGGCTGTGCAACCAGACTTCAGTTCCCAACGATGCATCCCTGTTGGAGTCACAAAATGAGAAGGCTGATGGGCTTTGTGATGATCACCAGATAATTAGGATAGCAAATAGTCTCTTAGAGATAGAAGTCAAACACACACACAGGGATGTCTGCCAGCAGTGCTCCCGGTGGGCGACTCGTAGAAGAGGCAGAATAACACCGAATGGGTTCCCAATGCATTCTGCCCTGCCCCCAGGAGGACTGTCCTTTTATTAACCTTACAAGCTCACAGATAGTGGACAGTATACAGATAGGTTACAGAGTTCAGATAGGACAATGGTTACATCATGCCATTACAATTGGCCTAAGGAAAGGCTCACTAGCACCTATGAGAAAGAAGAAGAATGGTGGGCAGTCATGCCCCTCAGAAACAGCTGTGACGTCATCCAGGAGGATTTGCCCTCTACTGTAGACTAAGCCAACAGTTTAGCAACCTTGGGAATGGCACCCCCACACAACCCAGAAGAGCCATCCTGTGCAGCTTTGGGCAAGCTGCACAGTCCCAGGAAGCCCCCAGAAGAAGAGGATGGAAAGCCACTGAGTAATCTCTGCCTAGAAAACCCTGAAAAGGGTTGTCGTAAGCCAGAATTAATTAAATAGCCACAATTACTATTATCTGTTTCCTTAATATCTAGCACAATACACGTCCTGATCTGATGTGCTTTCCCTGGCCAGCTCCACAAGGTAAAAGACACAGAGTATCAGACGCAGAGTAAAAGTTGAATTGTTTTCGTGGAAACAGCCTAGTAGTTTCACCCTCAGCTTTGGAAAAGAACTTGAGCCATTTGGTGACTGAATGCAGAAGAAAAGCAAGACACGCCAGGTTTACAATATACAAATGGGCTCGCTTTGCTTCATTTTACAATATACAGTACTTGAAACTTTGCAAATATAGAGCCTGACTGTACATAGTGGAAAGACATGTAAAAAGCAAAGCAAAATGGAGAAGCAATAAGGAGTGGGAGTGATTGGTTCTCCACGCTGCTTTACACTTTGTTCTAATCCCAAACTATTTCCCCATTTTTCTTCTCTGTGGTTTGCTTCTGAACACACGTTCCTACATAAATATGCAGAATTGCTGGATAGTTCAGTGGTTTAGGTATCTGGTTGTGAAGTCAGAAGTTAGGAGTTTAATTCCCTGCTGTGCCTCCTTGTCAGGGGCTGGACTTGCTGATCCATAGGGTCCCTTCTAGCTCTGCAATTCTAAGGTGGTGGTTCTCCTCCTCCTCCTGCATACATTCATTTTACACATAAGAAGAGTAGCAGCCAGTGCTTTCCCATGACAAACCATGACCAGTTGGGGTAGAAATTTTTCCACATATAGAAGAGCCCATACTTCCAGTAAAAAGCAATGTAGCAAGTAATTCCAAAGTTATTTTTTGAATGTAGCTAGCAAAATTTTCTAGTTGTCTTCAAAATTACACTTAAATGTCATTTTATCACAGTTTTAGAGATATTTTGAAATGTTTTAGACTAGTCTCTTATCAGTTCCAAGAGGTAAGGAAAGTAAATTTTTAAATTTTGGGTTTTTGTAACTATTGACAAGGTGTAATAGCAGAATTGGTCACTAGAGGGAATCAGAGAGTATTTTACATTATTTTTCTTGCTTGCTGGTAACATACCCAACTTCAAGTTTATTTAGGTTTAATAGCTCATGGGCCATACAACGTGTCAAAGTTTAAAGTTTAAAATATGTTAGAACAGAGTATCTCCGCCTAGCATCTTCTTTGAGGGCATTCCAATCTTGCTTAATCATTTTTTTCCATAAGTAGTCTTCACTTTTTCTCATTTAGTTCTTCTGTTTTCCGTAGGCCCAGTTTACTTGCTTTCATATTTACAGCATTGTTCCATTTTGATCAGCAACGGTCTTGTGCTGCCCATGTAGTGAAGGTTGGAAGATCTTCACCATTTAATAGTCGATACTGTAGCACAGTGTGGCCTTCTGGATCAAGGTTGACATCTTTGGGTGCCCCAGCTGAAGTCGTACCACTGCAGATGCAATACATGGGGGCAAAGTTAGTATTTTGTAAAGGAAGGCTAGCTGGAAGTTTTCAAGTTCTGTTGGACGTAAAAACCAGATTTGGGAACCATACAGTAACTGTGGCAGCACTAGAGCTTTCTATGCATTCAGGAAGGCAGATCCGTATTGGGCTCCTTGTATATAGAAGAACTTCTTTAGGGCTAGCATGGCTAATCCAGCCTTGCTCTTAAAATATTGAATATGCTTGGACCATGTTAGGTTTGGTTGGAATCCAATCCCTAGGAATTAAACTCATTGACCTTCTATAATTTATATGCAACTATTTCCCATCTTTTGCTTGACCGTCTTGCAGAGTTTGTAAATGCCATAATTTTGGATTTTTTTCTCATTTATCTCCATTAGCTCTTCATTACAATAGGCAATAAATGCTTTAATGGCACATTTTCAACCAACCTGAGTTCTCAAGAGCAGAACAAGGTCGTCAGCATATAGCAGAACAGGCATCAGTCAATTCCTCAGACATGGAGCGTGGATGGATATATTTTGTAGGCCTGGGACAAAGTAATTTAAGTATAGATTAAATAAATGAGGTACAAGAACACAACCCTGCTTGACACCTCTTTGTACAGGTATAAAGTTTGATATAGATCCCTGATTGTTCAATTTAACACATAGGGACTTGCTGGAGTAGAGGTTCATTGTTATTTTTAACAGTTTTGCGGGCAGCTGTGTGACATTTTGTTTGTTCCACAAGGGTGCATGTGACACAGAATCTAAGGCAGCTTTCAAATCAATAAAGGCTGCATATAAAGTACCAGGTGTATTTAACACATATTTGCTTATCAGTGAGGCCAGAGTGAAGCAATGGTCCATGTAGGAGTGACCTTTTCTGAAGCCTGCTTGTTCATCACCCAGTGTCTTTTCATCATCTGTCCAGTGCATCAATTTCCTTTGCGAGAGTGATGCATGAAGCTTGCGGATCACCGCCAGGAGGCAGAGGGGTCTGGATCAGTTTGTTTGGATCGGTTTTGTAACCTTTTTTTTTTTTACAGGGGGGGCACCCAACAATGTTTTCAATGAAATTGGAATATTTCCCTCCTTGTTTATCATGGTAAATAAAGGTGTGAGCACCTGCGTCCACCAGCTTGGGACTGTATTCAGCAGTTCCACAGGAGATGCATTGAGACCAGGGGATTTTTTTTTTCAGTTTTAACTTTTCGATCAATTTAGCAAGTTCATGAAAGGTGACAGGTTCCCATTCTGGAATTTGTTTGTGACTGATCTCAAAATTTAAGTCCAGTTCGCATGTGTGCCTTTTATAGAAATTCTTGAAGTGTTTTTCCCAGGCCGTTGCTGGTGCCAAAATTTCAGTGTTACCTTGTGGTTTTAACATTGGAGTAATTAGGTGCCAGACGGGTATGTTTGGCCTCTCTTTTGCAGCTGCTTTTGTCTTGGCCCATGCAGACCTGAGGTTCCAATACTTTGGCTATCTCATGAGAAGAGAAGACTCCCTGGAAAAGACCCTGATGTTGGGAAAGTGTGAAGGCAAGAGGAGAAGGGGATGACAGAGGACAAGATGGCTGGACAGTGTCACCGAAGCTACCAACATGAATTTGACCCAACTCCAGGAGGCAGTGGAAGATAGGAGGGCATGGCGTGCTCTGGTCCAAGGGGTCTCGAAGAGCTGGACACAACTAAACGACGACGACGATGCAGACCTCATCGAGCAACGCATCTTCTCTCCCTGGTAGCATGCTAATAATGTTAAGGAAAAGAATTCCTTGCAGGATCATTATATGGTATAATGAGAATTACAACGTGGCTACCAAGAAGTGATGGATAACATAACAAATTATTTTAAAAATGTTCTAAGCCCTGCCTCAGTCTGCTTAAGGGAGCAATCTGAGGAAGAATGGCGGTGGCACGGGGGTGGGGAGAGAAGGAATTGACGTTGGAATCTGAGTAGCATGGCAAGCTTTGAAAAAGTTGTTCTTTCTTCAGGAGAGAACATAAGCTCAGATTCAGACAAGCAAAATATCCCAGATGGATGCGCTTCTCAATCAAACAAATGGACAGCTAAAGTATATTTGTGTGCCGTGTATATTTGTGATCCTCAGTAACCAGACTCCCTTTCAGAGCTAACATCTTTAGTGGCAACACTCTGTAGCCCAGCCTCTCTCCTCATGTTTAAATTGAGAGTTTAAATTGGGCAGCAAGACCTGGACAGCTTCAATCTCACCTGCTGAGAATATCAGCTTTCTGCTGTTTGGGGTGGGGGTGGGTGGGGACAGAGAACTCTTAGAGTGGGCTTAATTAAGCATGGACTGTTTGACTTAGCTCAGTTTGGATAGTAATAGGTTATTTTTCCTGGCTTGGAGCCAACAAGACAGAGCTTGTCTAGTGTAAGTGGAACAGCTAGCCTTCCTCCTGCTGCACCTATGCATGAACATTTTAGCTGCTCTGAGAAATGGCATTGGGTCGGAAGGAGGGGGAGGGGAGTAATTCTGGCTTCCTTCTTGTGTTTTGCACTGTCTTAAAATGCAAACATTCTGTGGGATCTGAATGCTCACATTCATGGGAAATCCTCTGAAGGTGATTGCCAGGACCCAAATAGCTAACAGGAGTTCATTGGAAAATCTTGTATCCATGTGGGAAAGGCCACATCTGTCATTGACCTTTGCATCTAGCATTTTAAAGTATAGGCTTAAACCATCTTAAGGGCAGTCTTGACTGTAACATGAAGGGGTGGCCTCGTCATGTTGACAAATACATACGGCATACACGTGCATGGGTCAGGATTAGCTGCCATTCCTTGTCACACACCTGTGAGAGGGCAAATGTGCAGGCTGAAAAATGTGTGGAACAGGAGCAGGGATAGGAGTATTCAGTGGGGAAGTTGCTCAGCCAAGGAATTTATTTTGAATGCAGAAAGATTGAAATAAGAGACCAAATAGATGTCATCAACATAGCGTCACTGTGGGTGACCACTGGTTAAATATTGACACACTCATGATAACTTTCCTTTCTTCATTATTGAAAGACATATTTTCATCCATTAGGGTAAGACTTGCTTTAAGGGGATGGAAACAGTATCCTTAAAGGCTGGGGTGGTAACAGCAGTGCCATATATTTAAAACAAACATTTAAGAAGGCCAAATTTGTAGTAACATAGCACTTTCTCTGCTTACATGAGGCCGTTCATAAACAGTTCATTTTTCTTCTCCAGTTGAATTGCTGGCGTACATTCCTCAGGTTTTTAAATTTGGCCAGTTATTCTCATAAATGATATTTTGCCACATTGTGAACAAAACAAATGGCATTATTTTTCCTCATGTTCCCCTCTCCTTAGTACCTCTGAGAGCTTCACATAAGGATTCTACACTGGTTCCTTCCACACCTTTGTTCTCTGCCTGGAAGGAAGAATAAGACGGTGTATGTTAAGCTCCTCCCTCCCGTGTTTGCTCCAAATGCATAGAGCTGCCAGGTTCACAATACTGTACTAGAGGCTTTGTAGATACACATAAGCCTGCTTCTCTTTCATACATATGCATGAGAGAATGCATATGTATGAAAGACATTCCGTCTGATTATAGGATAGCCGAGTGGTTTAGGTCTCTGGCTGTTGAGCCAGAGGTTGGGAGTTCAGTTCTCTACTGTCCCTCCTTGAGAAGGACTGGATATCATGACCCACAAGGTTCCATTACAGCTCCACAGTTCTAAGATATAGTCCTGCAATGGACTCAAAAATGCATTTGTATGGAGAGAGCCCCTTTAAACCCAATGCTCTATAGATACAATTGTTATTTCTTGGAGGAGATAATGATTGTTGTTCTCATTGTTCTATGATTATGATGATAGTTGTAAAATATGCCACCAGATTTACACAATAAGCTGTGTCCATAGAAACCCTAGTTTACATTAAATACCCATATGCATTACTTGTTTATTTAATTAAAATGTATGGGAACATTTATAATGTTTGTCAGAGCACTTCTAATTTATAGTGATCCTAAAGGGGTTTTATAAATATGTGTGATGTTCAAGAGAGTGGTTTTCTACTGTCACCCTCCAATGAATTTCCACTGCTAAGCAGGGATTTGAACCTACATTTCCTGAGTCCCATTCTGAGACTCTATCCACTATACCACATTGGTTCCCCTATCATTTTGAGCTAATCTACTTTATTTTGCTTTAAAAAGAAAAAAAATGCCGCTAGATCTAGTTACTTTGTGTGAATGACAGCGCCCACAACCCCTCCCCAACTGTTATGGACAAAAGCTATGTTGGCTGCTGAGTTATGCGAGCCGTAATAGCAATCTTTCAGACTATGAATGTTGCCTGTAATATAAGGGGTGTTGCACAGAAGATCTAAATAATGACCTCATCTAGATAACTGGACATCATATAAAACAGAGTTCTGCTGAGTTAAAGTTTCAACTTTTCTTTTCTTTACAAAGGCATGTTGATTCGATAACACCGCCATGCGTAAGAGCTGCATCGGGTTCTCTGAGAACAAACAGGTGGGCAGAACAAGTGCATAGTATGAGAGGACTACACTTCCTTGGACTGCACACAGAAGTCCAGTGAACACACAGACAATCAAAGCTGTTCTTTTGCCCAGTGAGAATGCTAATTATACTGCCTTGGCGTTTCGTCGGGTGAAGTACACTCTGTTCGTGGGAAAGACTCTCCCCGCTTCCAAGATAGCCTCCTATTGAGTCAGAAATTGGCAGCAGTGACACCAGCCCTTTTGTCTTTGGTCTGACCCTAAAAATATTTTAGCAAAAAGGGTCATGGCTTCGGATCTGGAAGGAAGAAGCAGACGGCAAATTATATGGAAGCTTCCCTCCTTACCAGGACTCCCTGGTGATTTCCATTCCGTCACTGAGCCCTCACTCCTTGTGCCACTGCAACTGAGCCAGACATGTGGGTGTTGGTGGTCTGTGATGGCAAGTCATTGTCTCCCTAAGCGGCAGGAAGGAATGACTGTAGTAAAAAAATGTTGAGAACCTTCTTCTTTACAGAATAGAACAGAACCCAGATGAAAAGGCAGGGGCTATTTTAAGCGATTACCCACACCACACATATACCTGCAATCTGGTAAGTAAGGACAACAGGATCTATTTATGACTCGTGTTGGTTTCAAATATGCCTCTGACATCCCATTTTCTTATTTGTTTGCTCTTTTTATTGGCACAACATCCACCCTCAAAAGAACTTCTGGATAGCTCAGTGGATTAGGTATCTGCTGCAGAATCAGAGGTTGGGAGTTTGATCCGCCACTGGGCCTCCTCGTCAGGGGCTGGACTCAGTGACTAATAGGGTCCCTTCCTGCTCTGCAGTTCTAAGATGATGATGATCTATCTATCTATCTATCTATCTATCTATCTATCTATCTATCTATCTATCTATCTATCTATCTATCTATCTATCTATCTATCTATCTATCTATCTATCTATCTATCTATCTATCTATCTATCTATCTATCTATCTATCTATCTATCTATCTATCTATCATCTAACTTTTGCTCCTGTATATTAATACATTTGTATCTGCAATTTACCTAAACATTTGCATTTGTAAAAACATACCTGTGTATGAACCCAAAATACACATTTGTAAACACATGGAGCATAGTCAGAGCCATGGTAGATCAGATCAAAGGCTTATTTGGTCCAGGATTCTGCTCCCACAATGGTCAAGGAGATACCTATGGGACACCCCCAATCAGGGCATGGATGTGTTCAGCTATGTCCTGAGGTGGCTTGCCACTTCTCTGTGTTACTCTGAACCTCTGCCAGTTGCAACATACTTTCTCCAAGGTCTGTACACTAGCTGCTTTGCTGTTACTGAATAGTTGAACAGAACATTAAACCAAAATCAGAACACAAACAGAAATAGATAACATTTGAGAGTAAGCAAACAGGACAGATATTGATTTGGATACCCAGTGTGGTGTAGTGGATAGTGTTATGGACTAGGACAGTGGTGTCCAACCTTGGCCCTACAGATGTTCTTGGACTTCAACTCCCAGAAATCCTGGCCAGCAGAGGTGGTGGTGAAGGCTTCTCGGAGCTGTAGTCTAAGAAAATCTGGAGGGCCAAGGTTGGATTCCACTGGACTAGGACTTAGGTTACTTGGGTATGAATCCCAACTCTGCCATTGCAGTTCACTGGTGAGGCATGGAACTGATAAACCACTACTTAAATATCTTACTTATCTTAAAAGCTCTGTTAAGTTTACTATAAGTTGGTTCCATTACACACACACACACTGCTTGGAAGGCTATTTACATATTCATTACATTTTTAAACCACCCACTAACCATGGGCCGTTAATAGTCTGTCAAATATATAAAACACAAGTGTACTATTGCATAATGATATAATATTGTACATTATGATATAAACATCATTTCCCGTCTACGCTGTAACCACTAGAAAGTAGTAAAATCTCTCAATAAAGAAGTAAATAAAGATTCAGAAAGACAGTTCCAAAAAAGTATCAGTTTGATTTGATATTCTGACCACAAAAGAAGAGAGCAGAACCATCCAAGCTGATTCATTTTGTTGTGCTAGCTGTTCAGCTTTAGACTGCTGTCTCACTTCATTATTTTTTGATAATCAGCAG